>NW_024387200.1:297588-1598610 GCF_900408965.1 Simochromis diagramma | reverse complement strand
TTTCTAACTCTGCCAAAAGTAGCTGCAAGAGCAACAAACACATTTCTATATTTGCTTTGCTAAATAAGTCATAGAGTGACCTTGTTACACTGCAGAAAGAAAGAGACCTGACATTTGGGACAACTTTAGAGAAAAATCTTGGCTAAGATCAGGAAAAGATCACGGTATTGGTTAAATATTCAAAAGGAACATTTCGTATCTCTTACCTCGGTTCACACTGCGATGTTTAAAACATCTGTTTAAACAGATTGCATTCTTCATAGATAAATCCGGAAATGGTACAGTTCTGTGCAAAGGTCTTGAGTCACCCTGAATTTCCCAATATTTTTGTTGTCTTGGCTTTCTGAACGTCTTTCAAAGTTTTCCTTCAGACGTTGTCCAATTTTTCATTTTTCTGCCCAGTTTTTGTACCTAACCATTTTCAGATGATTGGTGGGTTCTTTTTGTTTGTTGTTTGTTTGTTTTGGCCACTGACCTATGAATCCATCAAGCAAAAAAAGGCAATCAACCAGTGTTGTGATTGTACATATCAGATGGCTTTGCAAAGAACCATTTTGAAAATGTATCTTTATAGGAACAATTTAAATTTTTACCCCCATTTCTTTAGTTGAATCTATTAAAAAGTTAAATCATAACACATTACTGTGTTATGTTTGATATACATTTAAAATACGCCAACCTTTCACTGGGCTCTGTGAAAGGATGCCTGTCAAGAAGCCATTCTTCAGTAAGAAAAATGTGGAGAAAAGGTTAAAGTACACGAATTAGACAAGAACCAGACTGAAAATCAGTGGTAATAGGTCTTATGGCAGGGGTGTTCAACTCCAGGCCAGTGTCATGGTTTTAGATGTGTTCTTGATCCAACACAAATGGATAAATTACCTCCTCAATATATCTTGAAGTTCTCCAGAGGCCTGGTAATGAACTAATCATTTGATTCAGGTGTATTGACCCAGGGTGATATGTCAACCTGCAGGACACCGGCCCTTGAGGCCTGGAGTTCGACACCCCTGCTCTAAAATTTTAAATTTTGGTTCAAATCATTGTCATTATGTATAGATAAGATCAAGTGTGAATGTCTACAGCCATCTGTAAGTTATGGTAGAGGCTCTGTCGTGTTTTGGGTTGGGTAGGAGATTTGTTAAAATTGATGCAATTATGAACACAGAAAAAAGTACCATTTGATTTCGATCCACCATGAAACACCATCTGGAAAGCATCTGATTGGCAACAGCTTCATTTTCAGTGTAACAATGATCTCAAACACACTGCTAGTAAAAGCATAGCTGGATACAAAAAAAATACAATGGGAAGCTATTAGTCATGGATTGGCCTCCACAGAGCTCAACATTATTGAAGGAGTCTTGGATCATTTTGACAGAGAATGGACAAAAGGCAGCCAACATCCAAACAAGAACTTCTAATGTTCTTCATGAAGACTGGAGAACTGTCCCTGAAGACTATTTAAAGACAATATAACACTAAGAAAGTTTGGGCTGTGTTGAAGAAAGGTGGTCACACCAACTATTGTTCGAAATGTACAAATTCTGTTTGCCTCATATACTGTATTTCCATGCATGTGTACACGTTTTATTATATTGCCACACCTGTTTGCCAATTTCCTGGCAAAATTTAAAGAAATAACAGGGTCTCAAGATATTTGCACAATACTATATGTTGTTATTTAGAATAAATACAAAAAGCTTCATATATCTTCATATTTCTCAGTGAACTAGCCTGTTGTACTGGTGACACTCTCCTTCATCATAAAAGATACACACATTTTTTTTATTTAACTTTTTCCCTCATTTTACACATAGATCAACTGCTGAAAACATTCCTTTAAAATGTATCATTTCTTCTTCTTTGAAAAGCTTTTGATAGAAAAGTACAGGGAATTATTTAGCCTGTTGGAAGAAAAGACAACTCCGTATTTGTGACCTATTTTTTAAATATTTATTGGAACCAAGGGGGTTGGGACTAAGCGCCATAAACACAGTTAGGAAGTCTTGAAGAATTGAATAATGGATTGGAAGACTGAAGAAAAACATATAGATAATCACAACACACTTAACCATTTAAAAGTTAAGAATTCTTTAGAATCTAAAGCAGATATTGTGGGATCACACAGTAACAGATTTGTCTGATATGAATATTTCTTTGTTATGTTGATGTAAAAAAATGTAGTATGAGCATTAATCGTGTTCCATTCCCAGTTCACATTCTGTTGTTTTGCTATAACTGCTTAGCTGCGGGCGTCTCTCAACAATTTGCCAAGTGAGACAGGTATGTCAATCTGGACTCGTCACATATAGGAGACTGAAAAACACTCTCCGGTGTCACGATTAAAGCTGATGTGTGAGCATAATTTTGATTTTATGAACTGGCGTATTTTAACTCAAGTGAAAATTATTTCCTTTGGGTGCTTAAATCAAATCAGTTGCTCATCTGGCTCTTGGTCTGTCACAATTAATTGTTTGATGTGCATGTAAGTACAGAAAGGGGGATCGCTTTTTTTTTGCACCTTCTTTATTTAGTTTTGCATGTAAATTTGCAAAACCTCTGCAGGTTTGTGGTTTAAAATGGAAAAGTGACCTTGACCTTGAGCACAGTTTGGGTGAAGACTTCTTAAGTTATTACTAGTGTCAGGGTTTTACTCAAAGTTGATCATTGCTTTAAAAGGAGTGAATCTCACGAGCTCATCAGAACGTGGTCAGATGAGCTAAAAACTGAACAAAAAAGCAAATCAACAAGTAAACAAAAAAAAGAAACAAAGCAAAGAGACAAAGCTTTTCAAAAGAGAATCAAAAGGAAAAATGACACAGCAGGATATTTAATCAAAATTTCACTGCAGCAATTCAGCGTGGTGTTCGATGGTTTGTTTGGCTCCCGAGTGCTTGTATGTATGCAGACAACATGCTCCTAATGAGACAACGAGTTGTGTCCACGGGGGGTCTCCTAGATCAGGATCAGGCCATCACTGAGCTCCTGGACAGCCTGAGGTGCAACCCTTGCAGCTGGACAAAAACAACAATGTCCTCAGATGTGTTCTATTGGATTTACGTCAGGCAAAGTGGTGGGTGGCAGTCAATCCTCCAGGAACTCCTTGATTAATCTCACCACATGACTCTGGACATTGTCAGCACAGGAGGAACTCAGGACCCACACTGGCACCAGTGTGAAGGTCTCACAGTGGGTCCAAGGGAGTTCATCCTGATACCCAGTGGCAGTCAGCATCTGTGTTCCCTCCATAGATATGCATCACCAAACCATCACTAACCCACCAACAAACCGGTCGTGCTGAATATGTTAAAGGCAGCACAACGTCCTTCATGGCTCTGCAGACACTTCATGTCCTGTAACATGTTCTCAGGGTCAACTTGGTGGACCTGCCAATACTGGTATTATATGTTTAATGCCAGTCGGGCTTCGTAGTGCTGCAAAGTGAGCACAGGGCCAACTACAGGACACTGGGTCTTCAGGGTATTTTCATGAAGTCTGTTTCTAATTGTTTGGTCAGACACATTCACACCAGTGGCCTGCTGTAGGTCATTTTGTAGGGCTCTGGCAGTGCTCATCCTTTTCCTGCTTGCACAAAGAAGCAGATACCAGCACTGCTGATGGGTTGAAGACCTCCTGCAGCATTATTCGTCTCTCCTAAAGAAACTGCCCGTATCCTGGAATACTTTGATTCAAAAGTGTACCTACATTTTTTTAGAAACAGTCCTCGACGTTTTTGCCCATTTTTCTTCAAGTACACCTCTTTTTTTGCTTTTCTGTCTTTAACAGTGAAGTTGAACTAACAGCTCTAGCTGCCCTTATCAATAAGTTCATCATCTGTTTCTGATGAATTTCTGTCAGTAGCATCAGGATAGTCTAGTCTCCGGGAGAATCTCAGGTTGGTTCACTTATGTTGAAGTGTGTTTAACATGCACGGCTGCAGATTTGCCCCTGTTATATTGTCTTTTTTCAAAAACCTTGCATGTAATCACTCTGTGCTAAAACTTTGCTACATATTTGGTGTGAACAAAGAATTATTCCTTCAGCACTCAATCAACCTCCTCATGTTGTCCGTGTCTCTCTCCTCAACAGAAGACTGGTGTTTCTCCTTGTCCAATAATGCAGCACCCTCAAGGCAGCAACGCTGAAGGGCACCCTGTCCGTATCTCTGAGATGCCAGTATGATATGAATGAACAGCAGCATTTGGCAGCCTGGGCTGAGAATGAATGTGTTGGCAATTGCTTATACCACATGGAATAATTCATTAGGGCACAGAGTACTTTAAAATCTTGAAAAAGATTTAAAGTACCCTTTGTTTTTTAGCTTTCAGCATATTTGACTTTGTTTACATCCATATTTTGTGAACAGTAAGGCTCACGGCTGTTTGTATCTTTAGTGCACAAAACCGGTTACATTCCCAATAAGCAAATGTGAACGCCCTCAAATTAAATCGAAAAATCCACGTCTTCACCTTATGATCATTGTTTAATTCTAACCAAAATAAAAGTGTTGAAATGAGCCGACTCGGAAAACTCAGGCGATAGAGCTTTGTATTAATACTCAGCTACAAAAACACCCCCCTCTGTTCAGCCTCCTGAGGAGCAGTTTAATGTGGATCTGCAGATTAGGAGGCTAGAACTAAATTCTGTAATCGCTGTGATGGGCTTAGGCAAAACTGAGTGGGGGTCTTCTCAAGGTTAAAGTGATGCCTGTCCCTTTCAATTACCTGTCAGTGTTCATTCAGACATTTCCTCTGTGTTATTGCAACATGTTCGTTCAGGTATTGATTTGGACAACATGTTTAAAGAAAATCTACTTTTCATGAAGTCCATTTTCTCTGTAATTGAGTTATTTTTTAAAGGAACAAAGCTGAACATTATCTTCTCCAAACAAAAGGATACAAAAACAAGTTATTTCCTTTTGATAGCAGCCAGACATATTTTAATACAATAATGGATTTTTGCACTTGTTTTATGGAAATAAGGTTTAAAAGGAATTATTTTTTGTATTAATATTTAACTGTTTGCAACTGTGTTATTGTTTAACGGCTGATTCTCTGACTCAACATCACAACATTAACCAAAAAACTTTAGATTTGCTCTGTTAGTGGCTCTCTAATAAGCAGCATGTCCCTGAAATGATTTGAAAAGCGAAAAGCTTCCTTTCTCTTTCCACCTACTGCTTCGCTATTCAATTAAATGTCTTTGCATAATCAAAGGCAGAAAATAGATGGCAAATGCTAAACCATTAAATATTTTCACTGATATGAAGTCAAACAAAATACAGAAGCTCACAAAGAGAAGCCAGTCAGAGATATTTGAGTTGTTTTGTTGCTTTTGTGCTGTTTCGTGTCTGCTCTGTAACTTATTTATGATTCGGGGGACTTGCAACGGCAAACTGAAAGGGGGGGATATGAGGAGGGAGGACAACAAAAGAGAAGGTTAAAAATCCAGAATCAAGCAGGAGGATCTGCTCCGGTCGAATGGGTGCTGAAAGGAGGGAGATGGAAGAGGAGGACTGGAAATGTTTTGCTCCATCATGAGCCCTTCAGCGTAATCAGATGAAAGAGCAGACCTGATGTGAAAGCAATAAAGAAAAGAAGAAAAGAGAAGCAAGAAAGAGAAGGAGAGGGGTGTTTCCCTAAAGGCGGAGATGTGCTTGTGTATGAACTAATCTCCCTCTCTCCCTCTATCTCTCTCTCTCTCTCACACACTCACAGACACACACTCCCTCCCTCTCTCTCTCACTCTCGCAGTCACTCAGTCAGTTGCAGCAACACACTCACCGAGATCGGCAGCACAAAGCAGAGTCGCTCTCTTACCAGCCTCCAGAAACACACACACCGACACACTTTGCCGCGGCACGCACACACAAGCTCAGACGCCTCCACGCACACCTTCACAGTGACGGCCGCGGAGCTGAAGGAAAAAGGAAAGGAAGGAAGGAAGAAAACAACACCAGAGAAAGGAAGACAAGAAGTAAAAGAAGAAGAGAAAATATCCTGAGAGAAAAACAGGAACAAATTTAGATAAAACTTCACTCAGGTAAGACCACTTTTTTTTAATCTTTCCCTTTTTACGTAGAACTAGTTTTCATATTGAAACTGAAAAACTGACTCACATACACAGCACAGAAAATGTTGAGTGTAACATGCACATAGTGTGAATAAAAACACACACTGTGCACCTGACTCTGTACCAGCAGGCTCACGTGACCTCATGTCTCGTTTTTAAGTTTATGATCTTTTTATGAAAGACTTTTTTATTTGTTCTTTACCTGCGGGAAAGGGCGGTAAAACTGCAGAATTAAACTGCAGTGAACTTTTATGTTGTGCATTTATAGAAAAACAGCTGCATAAATGATCTCAAGGGTATAATTTTGTGTGTTTGAAACATGTTTTCTGTACTAATTTAGAGTAAGAATAAACTTCAGAGGAAGTAAAAGGAGGAAGTTTAGAAATCTAATAAAACAGTATCTCAAAGATCCTTTCCATAGAGTTTGACAGCAGTCGTGTGTCTCAGAGAAGAACGTCTCTTTATAACTTGCGCTTACTAAGGTTACAGATTAACACGGAAACTAGCCTCAAGTATCTTAAGTTCTGCAGTGCCAGGACACAGTGTCATATCTTTAAGTTAAAGAAGTTAAAAGTTTGTGCAGTCCAGTTTTGAAGCCTCTTTTTAGACCATATTTAAATGTTTATCAGCTAACAGCAGCAAGCATGGTTACAGAGTTGTTCCCTAATTTGTGCAAAATGTGGTACAAATGATATATTTTTGAATTTCACTCACCAGTACCAGAATATATACTTCTAGGGCAGGCTGTTAGTACAAATAATCAAAGTTCAGACCAAATTATTTATCAGATAATTCCTTTAAAATGCTCCAGAAAGCCACCAACATCACAAACATGACCATGATGTCCATTGAGTTACCCAAACGGATGCCTGAGAAATAGTCTGAGTGGCATGTGTTGGTGTCTGTCAGTCAGGAGTAGCCATGCCTGTAATAACGAAAGGGAAAGGAATATTTCAGCTTTAATCGAATTTAAATTGATGAGTCAAATAAATGAGGCCAAAATCACTTTTGCACCACCTGTGAACTGGCAATTTTCAGCACTATCATTAGCAAATGATAAATGTAAAAATCTCATCTTGAAGTCTTATATTGATGACTGTCTGCATCTTAATGTTTTTAAGGGATTGGTGGATCAGACTGACAAAATGCTGGGTGATGCTCACTCAAATCCCTGAAAGCTAACAGCAACAATTATTTATCAACCACAAGATAGGCCCACCCCCAATTATACCCTGGTTTACCATTATTGGTTACTATCTTTTACAAATTGTATATTATGTTTAAATAGTGGAGTGAGCTGAAGGGTTGTTTTCTCATACACTTTTTTGTACTCAGATTTCTTTTTGTAGTTACAGTAGGTGCCCCCTGCTGGCCACCTGAAAGAATGCAGGTTTAATTCGCTTTCACAGTAGCTGAGCATTTAAGGAAGTGAAGGATTTGGTAAAGGCCGCGATAGCTTCATTTGTCAGCCCTTAAGCCACCTCCTGGCTTGTATGTAGTTAACAGCTTCTTCTCCTTATACTATTGTTATTTCACATCAAAGACAAAGGCTGAAGAAAAAAAAAATGACTGCATGTGAGCTTTTAATCTGTGGTGCTCTCCAACCAAACTGTAGCCAAATTTAAGACAGTTTTAGCCACAGCTAACTCCTGTAGTACCGTGCTTAATGTAATGTGAAAACCTTTTTATTTATGGCGTATAAAATGAAACACTTGATTAGTAATAGCCACCTTTATTGACATGTGCAATATCCTTTTTCCTCCACTTAGTGGTGTTTTTCTGTGCTCAATTAACACATTTTATTTGCATGTCTGTAGAATACTGTGAACACATGACTGCCTAAAACAAGGGAGTCATTTTTGTTCAGGAGCATGCCACTCCCAAATAATTTGTTTAAGTGGTACCAGGAAAGATAGTTCCTGCTCTGGTACATCTGAACAGTCAAACAGTCTGTAAAAAGACAAACTGGAGTGAATCCAGGTCACAGAGTCTGTGAAAAGATTGAGTTAGTGTGTGTGTGTGTGTGTTGGTTTGTTGAGCTTCACTGTGTTTATAAGAAGATAAGACAAAAAAAGAGAAAGAAAGAAGGAACAAAGTGGGAAAATGAATGAATGAACCCATTGTCTAGTGTGTCCGTGTGTGTGTTTCTATGTGTGTGTGTGTGTGTGTGTGCTTAGTCAGGGGGTGTGTTTTGCACGTCACAAAACAAACTGAGCAATCGGTGACATGTGAGAGGTTAATGTTACACCAAAATGTGTCCCGTCTTGTAATCAAAGAAATCGCATTAAACGACTCGGTAACAATAACAATATTCGCAGAAACATTCACATTAGCAAAGGATGCTCTGGTAACATTTGGTAACAGTGTTGAACACTGTAAACAAAGACTTCTGGACTTCATCTGTTCATAGTCAGAGTGATTTTATGCACTGGATTGTCTGAGCACCGACTGAACTTTAGCCAACATTAAAGGTCAGACTAACAGAAACCTAGAAATCTGTGACAAATGATTCCAAAGTACAAATAAACAAGTAGCGTAAGGATAAATATGGAACACACTTATCACTAAGATGTTAAACAGAACCCAAACTTCTGCTGCTGCTGATGTAGACGTAAAAAACAAAACAAACTATAGATCAACTTAACAGCATCATTTTATATTCTCAAAACAAATCTCCTGCATTGATGCGCACACTGCAGACATCTCAATATCTTTTCCACCTGTTGACCCACCACCAAAATAAAAAGCTGCTTCATAATCTATAAATCTATAACTATTAAGTGTCTATACTGTTGTTCTATGAGTTTAGCTGTGTTGTTCTTCTAACTTCTGTCCTCTTTAGTCAGCAACTTCAAGCCTGGCAAAATAACCACTAAGGATACCTTTGAGTAACATATCACTGTGTGGCAAATACATTAGAAGGTTACCTAGGCGACCAGCGCTTGGTATATTCGGTAGCACCAGCTATGAGCAATAAAGCGATGTGCAACAAGCGGATTACTTCCTGTGTAAACAAACAAGTGCACTAGCTGTTGCAGGGCCCAGAGAAGAAGCCACTGTTGTACTTTTACTGAAGGAGAGCCATATATATATATATATATATATATATATATATATATATATCCCAGCATCGCATCAGTTTGTTGGCAGTTCAAAGTGAAATAATTATAATGACCTGTAAAGTATTCTTAATGTGTGTTCTGTGTTATAGTAGCAGCATTTCCAGCAGACTAAAAGAAACTTAGCAGCACATTAAATTCAACTATAGCGATATTTAAGGTATGGCTCACCAACAAAAGTATTTCCCAGCAGAGAATGTATAATGAACTTCAAACATGCTGTGAATGAAAGAACCAGTGAAAACACGGCGCTGTCAGCCGATTTTAAAACAAAACCTCAAACATAACCTGCTCCCATTCAGGTTATATGTTTAGCATAAGTTAGCATGATCATTTAGCTCGGTAACACGAGTGCTACTTTCATGACACAGAAAAAACTCAGACTTTAAGCTTGACATAGCTCGCTAAGCCATTAATCATCCCCCGGATGTCTAAAACAAATAGAAACTGCTTTAATATTTAATATTTAAAACAAACCACTGATCCTCACCTGAGGGAATCACAGCCTCGCTCCTAAACAGTTACAAAGTAGCACTGTCATTTATTTCAAGTCTTCCATTTTTTTCTCAAACTAGTTGCTTGAAACCAATTTTGCCTACTGTTTGGTGCTTGGAGTGTTTCTATTTAAAACAGCTGCCTGCTGTGAATGATAACACTGTTTTGAGAACAGCAAGAATGAATCAAAACAGCAAAGTTTTGGGCCAGAAAGCAAAAGCAGTGAAGTAAAGTTGCTACAAAGCTCATCAGACCTGAAGGAGGCTATAGGTTCTCTGTGGGTTTGTCGATACAGCTGCATGGCTCAGAGAAGCTTTAACGTACATGACAAACTACAGCAATTAATGAATAAAAAAACAACGTCATGGACTACCACGTTAACTTTCTGCTGCTCAATGTGAACGTCATGCAACACTTTGACCAAACAAAACCACTGATTCTGTTCAGAACTGCTCAGGAAACAGTGCAATATCAACATGAAAGTCACAGAATTCAAGACAGCTCCCCCCAAAAGGGACAGAAAATTTAAAAAGTAATAATAACAAATGACAAATTTAAAGCCCAAGTGATTTTACACACAGTGCTTCAGAGAGACCAAAACAAAACGGGATCACAAACCGCCGAAACAATTAAAAGCACAGATGGTAAAGAGGCAAATCAATTACAGAGTGATTAGAACATAAAACACTGTCCATAAAAATGCGGACGAGCAAAGCAGCAGCGATAAATTCTGCACCTTAAACTGATTTTATGGATTTTTCGGCTTTTTTAATTTTACTTCACACTGTTTTCTGTTTACCTCTGTGTAAACAGGGAACAGTTTGGAGGAAATTACACTGGTGTAATTTCCTCTAAAATCTGATTAAGATTATGTACTTAGGAAGCTTCACTGCTGGAGCTTCTCAGTTTGCTTAGACAAAATTTGGCGGAAAGCTGGCACCTCCCAACTGTGAAGAGAGGTAGAGTTTTCATAACTGTATTCTGTATTTGTGCTTTTATAAAACAAGAGACAGACAGAAAGAAACAGCGAGGGGTAGCTAGGAGGGGAGGAGGGGAGAGAATTAGGGATGAATCAAGAAAAGTTTGATGGAAACATGGCGAGACTGTGTGAGCAGGAGCAATTTGTTTGAAAAGTAAAATGGATCTTTTAGAAAATTAGGATTTTTTTGAGAGTGAGATAAGAGGTCGAGAGTAACACTGACAAAGACGTTGTGTGATATTAAAGGGTAGATTGCTCATGCTGGTGTGTTTGTGTGAGTGAGGGGGTCTATGCCACCTTTGCTAGCAGAGTACATTATGGCTGTTTGGGCACATTAAGGGGCATTAACTGGAGGAGCAGCCCTGAATAATACATGGCTTTTATTTATGAGCAGAGTGCAAACGTCCTCTGAAGCACCCTAAACCAGGCTACACACATGCAGTCATGCTTCTGTCACTTCAGAGGACATTGCTTTGGCTTTCATTAATTTTCTAGAGACTTAACATGAAGCTAATCGTAACTGATACCAGGCAAGCCTTCTCTTTATCTAAAACCTAACCTTATCCTAACCAAGCCGTGATATTTAATTATTTTGTCACAGTGAGTCTCTCCCCACAATATAAAAATGGATTTATGTACTGTCAGCATGAGTAATGTGCCTATATGGAAAAACAATTTGCAAAATTATGTGATTTTGAGTGCTTGAACAAAAAGGTGATACATCTGTGTGTGTGTGCGTGTACAAGTTTCGTGGCGACATTTGTGCAGGTCGACACAAAAAGGTGACATCAAACAATCAGTGCACTCCACTGAACAATCCTTAGGAGTAATAGGGAAGCCAATGAGCCCATTTATAGCTCGCACACTCCCTCAGACACATTTACAAACTTACACACTCATAATCCAAACTTTTAAGTGACATTTTCATGATCGCCTCTTCTCAGAGTTTTATCTCTTCAAGTGAATTTCCTCCTCTCTCACATACTAATTCTATTCCGGAGACGAGATATGACTTGACAAATCTCAGATATGACTGCAGGGAACACAGTCATATGAGCTCAGCATGAGTGTGTTCATATCAAATTGGTGATCTATGGTTTATTGGGGGTGGATTGGATAATGTTTTTTTTTGTTGTTGACATAATTAAACCCATATTATCAAGGTCAAGCTTCATTAGTTGTAGGCAATTATCCACAATAACATATAACAAATAACCCATTTTCTGTAACTAGGTAATCCACTGCAATGAAATTTACATCATGTAGTTAGTGAAGAGAATAATGAACTAGAATAATCATGAACAGATGGACTTTGAAAAGCTTTTTCTTGGTAATAGGAGGTTTGTCATAAATTTCAGAACTCTACCCACTAAAAAAGAAAAGAAAAACATAACCAGGTTTAAAATTTCAATTTCAAGCCATCTTTGTGCACATCTGGACATCCTACAGAGAAACTGCTACTTTTAAATCTCCTTCTGGCCACTTGCATGTGTGCTTTTTGATTTTATCATAAATCAAACCAGTATGGATATCGAACAACAACTTCTATGTCAAAATGACCTGAAATACATATTCATAATCACATTTTACAAACAAGTCTTCAATAGAAGACGCCGTATGCCTGAAGGCAGAGTATGAGTTGCATGCTTATTGTGGGTATTCATCTCTTTTTTGGGTTTTTTTGGACATTCAGTGGGTTATGCATCATGAAATTCATCCTGCAGGGCAAAACCGTCAATGCCAAGTTCTTACTGTTATGTCCCGAGGTGCTGAGGAAGAACATTTGGTAAAACCACCTGAACTGTGATGTATGCAGTCTAGCTAATCACCCTGCACACTGTTCACCAAAAAAAAAGAAAGAAAAGAAAGGTTGGCGTTTGGACACGCTGAAGGAGATCCAGTGCACATCACAAATGCATTACAGCAAGTGTTCAGAACAGGACCTCCAGGGAGATAAATAGAGCAGCAGCACTGGAAACAGTCCAGAGGTGCCCAAGGAGACGACCTTGAAGGAAAGAGAAGCCAAAATTTTATTTGTTGCTGAATCAGAGAAGTTTATGATTTCAACAGGAAGTATACATACAATATTGTGAAATCAGCCCTCCAAGTTAAATAAGCATGATGAAACACTGACATGAAAAGCATATTTTGGATTTAGTCACTACTGATGTTTTAAAAAGTTAGAATTCTTGAATCTTAAATACAAAAAGGCTAATCTAACAATTGCTTTAATAGGATGGAAAGAGGTAGTTCAGCAGTTTAAAAAAAGCTAAATGTTGAACATTATTTGAATAACTGTCCTTCAGTCATCATAATAAAGCAATACGGCCTTGAGAATATGATTTCTCTGTAGTCCATTTTGATATTTTAGATTATAAAGACAGCTGGAAGCATGGAGGCTAATATGTCTCTTTCATCTTGACTGGTGTTACATTTTTTATTGCATTGGTCACACAGCAACAACAAGAATGAGCCCTTTAAGTTTTATTGCATTATAACCATTGATTATTGTAACTGCTACAGTTATTCTGTATTTTATTTATTTAATCGAATATTATATGCAGGATAATTTTCTTAATGCACCTTCTAAACTGAAGCGGTTAGCTAGAAACATGTTGTTAATTAGCTAAAAGCATACAAACCACTGTGTTCCTTTAATGTCTTTATTGGCTGCCTTATTTCGAGATGTGGTGAGTGGTTTTTAACCCTCTCAGGCTCAAATTAAGTTTTTGTTGCTAATGCACAAAAGAATACCTGCAGTGGTACTTCTGAGTAAAAAAAACTCATAAAATATGTATGTGGGGTAATCAGGTTGTTAGCTTTTAACTGTTGCAAATCTGCAACGCCTGCCTTGAGAGGGTTAAAGAGCTGCAGCTGGAGGGAGGCCATGCACCTAGGGGGTCAGTGTTAACTGTATTTGCAAAACCTTGGGGTAGGAGGTCATCAGCCTGGCAGCCGGCCGCTCTGTCAGGGTGAAGGTTCACAGCGACTCTAGCTGAGCAGGAAAATACACACAAAAAGTGGTTGTTACACCTCTGAGCGCCTCTAAGGTGACAAGAACTCCTGGTGGCAGGCAGATGGACACAGATACACTCTTTTCTGTTTCCCCCTGTGCCATCTGGAACACTCTTTCCTCCTGAATTAATATATTATTGACATGCATTGCTATGCTGAAGTATAAGAGTAAAGTAAAGTTCCCACCTCAATCCCTAAACTAGAATCTAGCCGAAGGGTTTATGAATGAAGTGCAATTTATTTAATCATGTTCATCTAAGAGAAACTTGACAACAACTAAAAGCAATTGACTTCTGAGTGAACCAACAGAGATATCTGTAGTGCTACTTAAGCTCATATATTTAATACTACTCTAGCATTAGCGCACCCTAAAATAAGGTTAATACAGTCCTTCACCTTAAAGGGAAAGTTTACCTGAAAGTCTAGTCTAGAAAGTCAAGTTGTTGTTTTTTTTATCTGGCCTGCAGTGATATTTATCCAACTAGACCAGGGATGGGCAAATAATTTTCCCAAAGGGCATGAGATGGGACTGCTGTTGAGAGTCGCACCATGAGAAACTGGGACTGTTGTGGAGGGTCGCACCAATAAGCTTATAAAAAGATAGCATTAATAGTGAGCACAGTCCAGTTCAGCTTATTGGTGCAGCCCTCCACAGCAGCCCAGGCCCAAACTAGATTGTTTTAGTCAGATTTGCACAGTTTTTGAGATATCTCGCATAGAAATAATTGTTCTCTTAAATATTTTGGAATGTAGAGGTCACTCTGCCAGAAATATATTCATATTCTCTTTGGCTGTGTCATCAGGTCCATGTTGGAAATGTTTTTAAAAATACTGTTCACATCCTGTCACAGTCACTAGCATGTGCATGTTTTCATGGGTCAGTGCATGCGTCTTACTTCATAGTGCCGGGATGTTCAGCGGAAGGAAAATAGTTCCTGTATGAAACTGCTTGCACCAAGTTTTTAGATTAATTTTAAGTCAGTGAGTCCTGATTTCTGAAAAGAGACATTGCGGCTGAGTTTCCAAATATATTTTAAGAACCATCAGGTGAGTGACATGTCTACAGCTGATACGTCCAAAACTGAGAAATGTTATATTGGTACTAGAGGATTTTTTTTTTTAAATCATCCATATTAGATTTTAGGGTGAACTGTCCCTTTAAACTTTAATGATTATATTACGGGTGCTTGCATTTTGTCCCTGGAAACAAAACAGGTCACAAAACTATGTCTGCAAACAGAGTCGCATCCCGGCAACATGAGTAATAAAAAAGGCCACGCAGAGTTTACCGTCCTGCAGACACTGACGTGATACACGATCTTACTTCAAAGCTAATGGCTGAAATGAAAACTCCTCTTTGTTATGACTTATGGACTCGACGTTCCTATCAGTAAGAAATGTTTTAGAGTTGCAAAAAATCGAAATGAAAGAACTGAAATTTTGTGGCAAAAAAAGACCTTGGTAAAGTTACTGTAGTAGTTTAGCTCTTATACCACGACTGGTCACCAGCTCTATTTCCTGACGATGACTGTGTGATACATTCAGGAACAGCTACTGTGCTGAATTAAACTGTAAACAAGGCTGTGTTTATTAATTAAACAGCCAAAGTTTCGAACAGATTCCAGGGCTACATATTCTCATACTCTGGCCCACACACTGTATTTCAGCTCTGTTAATTAATACTGCATTGATCACTGGAGGGATTTTTTCCTTTCACTTGGCCTTCTGCTCACAGAACTGGGAGGTCAGCTACAGAGCAGTCATTCTGGCTGGCAAGTTTTCAGTGAGTAGCTAAAGGGCACATCAGCAGGATGAGATGTCTGTCAACACACTGGGCTCGAGCCAAAGTTTTCAGGCTGAAAGATGATCTTCCCACTCACCATAACAGGAACATCTTTCTTCACTTTCCCTGAGAGGAATACTGATGCGATTAGTGTACTAGAAAATCTCAGAAAGTTTTCCCGCAAATAGTTACAGCAATCAAGTGTAAAGTGTTGTCTACTTATGACATGATGCAGTGTTTAACTCTGCGTGTTTGAGCCAATATGAACAGTTGCGTGGTATACGAATCGGATGTGCTCTCACCCCAAAGTGTCAAACACTTTGTGTCTTTTGGAGCAAGTGTCTTGACACCTTGCACGAGCCATCTGTCCTCTTTTAAAGAGCTTCAAAGTCCATATTAGGAGGCTGGATTGATGTCTGTACAGTAAATCAGATGTTTTACAGTAAAGATATTGCAGAGTTTCCCCAGTTTCAAAGGTTTCTTTCTTTTCAAGCTGTTGCTGCACCTCGCTCTCTGTAATCTGGGAGCTGCTGATGTCTCACTTAAATAGCAGTAAAGACTGAACTACTAGAACGCACTACACAGACCAGGTTTAAAAACAATTCAATTCAATTTTATTTAAACAGCACCAAATCACTATTACAGTCGCCTCAAGGTGCTTTATATTTTGAGGTAGACCCTACAATACTACAACAGACAGAAACCCCAAAAGTGGGAAGGAAAAACTCCCTTTTAATAGGAAGAAACCTCCAGCAGAACCAGGGTCATCTGCCATGACCAGTTAAGGTGAGGAAGACAGGACAAAAGACATGCTGTGGAAGAGAGGTGTATCAACACATAGTGAGTGGAAAAGGTGCATCATGGGAATCCCTCAGCAGCCTACACCTACTGCAGTGTAACTAAGGGAGGATTCGGAGTCACCTGATCCAGCCCTAACTACATTTTTTAGCAAGAAGAAGGTTTTAAGCTTAATCTTAAGAGTAGGGACAGTGTCAGTCTCTGGAATCCAAACTGGAAGCTGGTTCCACAAAAGAGGGGCCTGAAAACTGAAGGCTCTGCCTCCCATTCTACTTTTAAATACATTAGGAACCACAAGTAATCCTGCAGTCTCTTACTGTTGCCTAAACCTTGTGGATCAAGCACAGACACAACACAACGTGTCGTGCATACTTTGGCTTTAAAAATAGCCATATTTGACCCTGGAAATGACAAAAAGATGGTGAATTATCACTGAAACAAAATATTTCTAATATTCGTCATGCTACTCATGACAGAGGTCAAACGATAACAACATGATCAGCAGGAGCCTTCAAAATATCCCAACAGGGAAGTTCTCATTCCATTGTACTGACAGGACTCCAGCGTCCCCCCCCCCCCCCCCCCACGCCTCCTGGTGTCCTGCCAGTTATAATCAATCAACCCAATCTCCCATGCATCGACCTGCTATGTATAGTAACAAAGTCGTTAGGATTGAATCCTGGCTCTCTCCCAAAATTTAAAGAAAAAGTACCAAAGCAAGGTCATAGGGGGCAGAGATAAAGAATCCAGAGGGAGGAACCATGCTTTAGTTTTGTGGAGTGACCTTGATAGATTCCAGACAGTAGGAGGGAGTTTGCAATCTGGGTGGCACCACACGTGTGTGCGCGCAGTTAGTGATGGCTCTCATTAATTTCCAGTCGCAGAGACCCCCTGAGGATGGTGCGTGCATGTGTGTGTGTCTGTGCTGTTGTGCTGTGACAGAGAGGAAGGAGGAGGGGGTGTGTGGGTTAAGTAGGAAGGCAATAAAGCCATTTAAGAGTCATAAAGTGCTTGGTCAATCAAAACCACCCCCTGCTAGGCACCTCATGTCTGTCTCTGATTTTGTGTATGTGCATGTATGTGTAAATATGGTACTGTGTGTGTGTGGATATGTATGTGTGTGTGGATGTAAGAAGAGGAGTTACAAAATGCACTGATGGGTTTCTGTGTATCTGGGGAAATGAGCCTGTGCATCCATGTGTGCTTATATTTTTTAATGTGTGTCTTTGTGTGTGTGCGCCAAAGGGGTGAACGAGCCAGTCTGGAGAGGCAGTGGGATGCTGTGCTCAAAGAGAGAAAGAAAGGCAGGCAAAAAGAAAGGATGCATCACCATTGGATTTGTGTGAAAATAGCAACACAGCAGATGCAGTGATTAGAGTGCAATTTGTCTGGATACATCACAATGTGTTTGCGTGTTTGTGCGTGCAAATACATGTGCATGCATTTGCACCTATTTCTATGCCTCAGCCAGATTTTCAGCCCAATTTGAAGCCTCTGCAGGACTCCATGTCCATTATGTATTTCTTGTTCTGCTTGCAGATACTCTTTTTTTTTTTACTGCTTAAATTGCCAAATTGTTTTACAGACTGATTTGGATTCTTCCACAAGACAGAGACAATTCTACAGTTTTATCCAGCTCAGACAATACCCTGTGAGCCAGAAACTTTTCTTCCCTGGTTTGTTGACTCATTAGCTCACTTTAATGGTGTCATTTGTAAATACGTCTGTTTTGCCAAGCACAAATGTGCAGAAACAAAACCCACAGAGGAACAGGAAACATGCCAATTATTAAAAAAGAGATGGGAATATGATCAAATGGCTGAACAAGAACACTGCATCATCACATTGTGCGCAACCAGCATTTGTGCAACATTTGTGTTGTTTCTAAATCTAACAGGATAAAGAGTGCATCACTCCAGAGCTCTATTGTGTTCACGCATTCAATTTCTCTATCTGCAGCTTCACACTGGATAGGCTGGGAACAATAACTCTGGCTGCTTGTTTTTCAACATTACTGAAATACAGCTACCTGAAAGTCGTGATACTCGATAGAGGTAACAAAGAAGAACTGCCGAAAGAGACTAGAAAACTCTGTCAACAATACTAGCACATTAAACAGAGTAAAATATTGATTAATGCAGGTGCAAGTACCTACCAGGAAGCTCATTATTAATTGACAAATTCCACATAAACTGCAGCTTGAACTGAGTTACTGCAGACTCTTCACTTGCCTGGTCATTATATTTTAAACACAGACTGTATATACAAGATTTGTGGACTTGCATACTGAAGCAACCATATAGAGGAGCTGGGTGAGTACTATGCTTTTAGCTGCAGTCTGGTTAGCAGATGGCATTGATTGTATTGGTGAAGATACATGCTAGTTAGCGCTAAGTAGCATAGAAATTAAATACGAGAATTCCACTTACCAAAGGTTGTAGTGTTAACAGTAAAAAAAAAAAATCACATTATTTGCCAAATTTTTGTATTAAATTGCTTCAAAAGGCACCAACAGAACAAGCACAGAGAGAGATATCCATGTGTCTCAGATTAGCTGAGGTAAAGCTTAGCAGGCAGCTAGTGGTTAGTCACATCTGTGTTGGCATCTACCTATCACGCAAGCTTTCAGCCTTGAAATGTTTAGTCAAGTGAAGCATTTTAAAAAACCCGACCACCTGTACAAAGAGAGAAAATTAACTACAGATCCCAAAGTCGTGTCCGTACCTTTTTGTTTACTCTCTGAAGTTGGGCATTTTAATATGAGGGCCTGAATTACTTTTGAAGCCTCGCGCGGTCTGCATCAAGTGCATTTTTTGGCACTTCCACACTGGCTTCATTTTTCAGCCCCAGAGGTTGCTGCTTGGAGGCGACAAGCTGAGCACCCTCGCTGCTCTGACACATCTTACTCATTTCTGTTTGTCTCACAGGTGAATTACTGTCTGTTGAATTCAAACTAAAAGAAAAGCGGAGATTCTTTTATGAAGTAAGGGACTTTGTGATTTGTGCTGCTAAACTGGGTATCCTTCTCTCCGTGTTGTCTTTAGGGTTTAACACTTTAGACACAAATCAGACTAATCGTCCATTTTGGACAACAAAGCCACCAACAGCCGGGATGGTTTATTACTGTCGCCGTAGGGCACCGTTTGGCTGCAACACCACACCAACTGTGGCATCATCTGTACCCACCACCACCCTGTCTCCATCCCCTGATTCCCCTCCGCACCTCCACAGCCTCTCATTTTATCTTCCCCTCCTCCCTCACCTCTGCGCTTTAACAAACTGGCGTCCCTGGGGTCTACTGCCCAGGTGACATCAGACTTAACAATCATTGCTGTGGTAAACTGCCAGCAGGAGCCCAAACACACCTGACGATGCTGGAAAATCATTTTTTCTCCTATGGTATCCCTTTTTATCAGTCACTCACTTTCCTCTCCCCTACCTCCATCCATTAAATCCTCTTCATTTACAAAAACACCATCTGTTTTTTTTTTCTGTACAGTTTGTAACCCAGAAAAACCACAGTTCAGGACCCAGTTAATATTTGGGCTCATTGGACCATGATGATATTGACCAGACACAACTTGCTCGCCCCATCTGTCAGCTTGCCCTTGTTCCAGACGCCCTTATGTACACAAGTTTAACACTCACATGTACAGCAAATGACACTGAATTCACCCAGAAAACTATTTGATTTATTTGTTGCCCTGGAGCTTCTGACCTTGTGAAGGGGGGACACACCCATAATCCTCCCATCACCCTGCTATTTTACACATCCTGCACCCCGCGACTGTCCCGCTTTCCTTCAGTGACAGTTGGTTAAATCCACTCTGACAGGTCAGACTCCTCTTACTGTCAGACCAAGCTGCCTGTGAGAAAGCCCACATATGTTATGTCGTTATGTCTGATAATGTGGGCGTATCAGTGTGTAAACAAGGATCCTGGCAGCAGGGTGGGGACAGGGGTGTGAATTAAGGAGGATGTGTGTGGTCAGCGAGCTCAACCACCATTTTAATCCAATTTACCTCAAATAGCCATAAGTGAAATATCTGCTGTGGCTCTGCTGTTTTTCATTTGTTAATTTTCTGTGTTTATGTTTGTTACGAATACCTTAATTTCATTTCAACTTAAATTACATTATGAGGCAATCTGTTAGGCATTTTTGCTGAGACATAACAGTCAAAGGTTTTGATGCAGGACTTTCTGCCATCCTTCCTATCTGAAGGGTTTTTTTATTTTTAATTTTTAATATTTGCAACAAAAACATTCTTGTTGCAGATCCGTCAGGACTCTTTTCTCATAAAATTTCCATCACGTACCCCTTTAGAGTCACATTGAGTGTGCATGATACTGCCAGCATAATATGACAAAAGACAAGCAGTAAGTCCACTTTAGAAGACCTGCGTGCAAGAGAGTGAAACAGGAAGGGTAACATATCTTTTATCATGTACAGCTGTGGTCAGAAGTTTGCATGCATCGCGCATGAATGTCATCGTAATTTGGGGCTTTTAATGATTTCTTTGGTGGAATGATTATACAGCATAAATCAGCATATACAGCAGAAATTTGAATACTTTAAAAAATAAACAGTAATTGGATGCGTACGTTTTAATTTGGATTTTCTGCACATGGTCTATCTTTTAAGTGATGTATTTTAACTTTAAAAGGCTTACTAACATTTTTTTAGTCATCATCTCTTCCCCAGCATAAAAAGCGTTTTGTTTTTTTGACATCACTCATTCGACTGACCACTATTGAGAACAAAGGGAAAGTCCAAGGAACTCAAAACAAGTCCGAATTCCAAGATCATCAGCTCAAACAACTGTACTGAATACAAGTTTTTCGATTATGTCACCACTTTTCCAAGATCTGGATGAAGATCCAAACTTTTACCAAGTTGAGAGTAAATTTATTGGGATTTTCCAGAAAAGCAACTTAAAACTGCTGGAACACCAGCATGAAGTTTTACATGTTTGAAGGAGTAAAGGTGAATCTTTCAACAGTGTAATAGCTGTTAAGCATGGTGGTGGCAGCATCATGGTTTTGTGTTGTTTTGGAGTAATTGGTAGCAGTACATTGCACAAGCAACTGGAATAATGAAGAACTACCTCCAAATCCCTCAATGTCACCTCAAATCAGCAGCTAGATGGTT
Source organism: Simochromis diagramma (assembly GCF_900408965.1). Lineage (NCBI taxonomy): Eukaryota > Metazoa > Chordata > Actinopteri > Cichliformes > Cichlidae > Simochromis > Simochromis diagramma. Next base: position 1,577,197 of record NW_024387200.1, on the reverse strand, counting down.
GGAACTTAGACAGGATTGGGTGTTCCAACAGGAAAAAGATCCCAATCATGCATCAAAAATTGTTTTGGAATGGATAAAGCAGGCTAGCTTTATTGTATTAGACTTCTGGAATGACTTTTCCAAAACCAAAAGCCTCATCCGAACTAAAAATTTGTAGACTTTGCTTTAAACCAATATAAGTGCCAGGAAACTAACCAATTTCAATGAACTCTCTACCAGAAGCTTATTGATGTCAACCAAAAGTGTCAGATTGAGGTGAAACGTGCTCAGGGACATTTAACCAAATATTAAAGTATTAGTGAGGGTCTATGTATATGTTTGAACCTGGATGTGTACTTTGACTTTGACAGTACAGATTAGAGAAAATCCAATATTCAACAATAAATTCAAACTTGTTAAAGATGTGTATCTTATAATCATTCCACCATTTTAAAAGAATGATTCAAGGAAATCATTAAATACCCCAAATTACCGTGACATTCATGCCCATGATGACTGTGTGTAAACTTCAGACCCCAACTGTACCTGGGTCAGGAAAACACCAGCTCTCCTTCTCTCTCTCATCTCTAAATCCAAATGGCTTGTACCAGGCTTTGTGCCAAGTGGCCCAAAACACACACACACAGACACACAAACATGAGTGTTGAATGTATGCCAGTGGCAATGCCCAGACGCTCCGGCCAAAAAACCTTTTAATTAGAGCAAATTTACACAGCCCCTCCAAGCTTTGCTTTTCAGTTTGCCTCTCTCTCTCTCTCTAAAACACACACCACACACATTATTACAGAAACATCTTGCTTTTTTTATGCATGCACACACATAAAGATCCCTTTGATAAAACTGCATTTCCTAATCACATTCCCCCCAGTGCAGCGCCTGATAAAATAACAACAGTAGAATCCCAAATTCTTCCCCTCCAGACTCAATATTAATACTCAATATTCATACGCCACGCATACACATCCACACACACAGTAAACACACATCAGAGACGCACACTTTAGTGTTTGATATGGCTGACCCAGATTTTGGCGCGTGCATGGCTAAGGATGTGAGGAGGAGGGAGGATAAAGGAGGAGGGGGTGGGGTTGGTAGAGGAGGGGGCTTACATGGGTGTAGTGCATGTGTGAATGAATAAGATGATAAGCGGGTGAAAGGTAAGTGACTGCCGGCTGCCGGGAACCTTTTTTTAGTCTAATTTGAAAAGCAGCTGGGGGTTGATGAGTAAAAGATGGACAGACATCAGCGAAGGTCAGCCTGCATGACACACTTTATAGTGTGTTCTGAAAACATCTGGGTTGTGAAGTCACACTGTATTAATAAATAAAATCTAATTTATGTTTGTTTGCTGTCCAGGCTACTATTAGACCACATTTGACACTTTTTGACACGTTGTGTTCATAATTGTGTCGTTTCTGTTGTGTAATTGAAGTAAACACTTATATTCGATGAAATTTATTTCCTACAGAAAGCACTGGTTCCCCTTATTATACCCATTTGTTAAGCACCAGTTTGGTGGCATGTAGTAAACTTAATTCTGTGCATTATTCCTTTTTAAGTTTTCCCCTATTTCCAACTACTTTGCATGATTCATAAATAACCATTGTTTATCTTAAACTGGATATTCATGCAGCTTCTCTCATCACCCACTGTCAGGCAGAACTTTTCTCTGATTGGCTGCCTTTTGCAAACAACACAAGGTGGGAGGGGCTTCTGCTCTCACAGCTAGTTCTGTGTATGGGCATGTTAAGGATTTTCACTCTCACTGACATAATTTAGAGCAGTATAAATCCTGATCTTTTGGCTCACAGGGATTACTTGTACATAAGCTGCTCATTATTTTGGGCCATGTTTAAATGAGCATCTACCACAGTAACAGTATATATGCAGGGGATAGAAAATAAGAAACATAATAGCTCTTAAGTGAGTGCAAACCAAGGCATGAACTTCTTACTAAATCTCCTGGGCACTCTCATACTGTAAAGCACATGTAGCTCCTATTCTGCTTGTCAGGGTAGCACAGGGGCTATCCCTATCACCTATAGGGTGAGAGACAAAGTACACCCTTGACAGGTCGCCATTCACTCACATTGTGGGAAGAAGCCGGAACCCATGCAGGCATGGGGAGAAAATGCAGACACCACACAGAAAGGCTCCAACCAGGTGGTGGAGTCGAACTCAGGACTTACTTCCACACTCATTTGACTGTGGAGCTTTATTTTACTTTATTTTATTTAGTTAGTTTTAAGTTGATATGCACTGGTTGAGCAAAACAATTGTTCTGTACAATGCACGCATTAGTTAAGTTTAGGCAACTGTCTACTTCTTGGGGTTTAGATTATAGTTTGAGCTAAAAAAACAAACAACAGTAACACAACAGTAACCTTGTTCAAAAGTCATGCTAAAGGATATCTGCTGCATGCAAATGTAAAGCAAAATAGTTCTGATCATATGTGATGAATTTGGAGATTATATCATCTCTGGATATTTTAAATAACTCTCATATGAAGTTTTACAGCAGAAACAGACCCACGAGGAAGAGATAACAAGGGAGAAAAAGGATCCTGTCAAGAACCTCTCAGACACTTCTTTTTCACCCTCTGCTTCATCTTCCCATGTTCTCTCAGAAATAGATCAAATCTTCTGAGTTCAGCATTTTTTCCTCTGGCTGAGTACCTGGTGCAAGGTGCCTCAAACTACTCACGCAGAAAAACAGAATGCCTGAAAGAGGTGAAACTCCTGAACTTCAATAGATACGGAAGAGGACTTTTCACTTTTTTGTTCACATCTGATGTTTCTTTCATCTTATGCATAAACTTTGAAAGATCTGGCAGCAGATCAGCTTCTATGGGGTTAAAAGGATTTTTGGGAAAAGCAAAAAGATGGACATGAAGCATTCAGTCTTACTGTTTATTGTCTGAGGCTTCGAGGAAAACTGGCGGTCGGCGTGATCTGGAAGTATGACCGATTGCAGTCTCAGCTCCATCTATTTTGATTACAGACCCCCCTCTGAGTGTTGGCCATCTCCTCTCCAGGCGGGTAATGGGAAAGGGATGGGGAATAGGAACAGCCTTGTTGCATTTCCTTTGTTGTTCTGAAAGGCAATCAGCTCGGCGTATGTTCGCTGTAATCAGCAAGCGTGATTGGCTGAGCAGGAGCTGGATTAAAGAAGGTATATAAAGAGATAGAAAACTAAGAAAATGTGTGGGAAGTTTGGGGTAAATGAAGGTGAAACCCAAGGTGAAAAAAGGAAAGGATGGTGAGTAGAGTCTGAAAAATAGATGGATGGGGAGGGGGGCAAATGAAAGAAGAAAGAAAAGGAAGGAGGACAGAGAGAGTTTTATCAGACTTTCACAGCCTTGGTGATATGACAGGCTTGGCAATCCAAAGCGTTTCACCATGCCACCCCCTACCAGAGACAATCTTCCTGCTGCCTCACACACACAACAACTGTACCTCAGTCTCATCCTTCCCCCCTACCACCCATCTCCTCCCTCCCTGCCACCCTCTGACTCTCTGTACAGGATAATCCCTCCCCCACCCCCAAATACCATCGCTCTGTAAAAAGATATTTCCAGGGGCCTGGATCACTAGCAGTCACATGCTGGGTGTCTGCACAAAAGGCTAAGGCTCTGCACACATGCAGATGACACAAGACACACACAAACACACTCACACCAGAACTTATAAGACACTGGTACTCTCCCCAAATGCAGATGGAAGCATCTGCCTTTCACAGATAATTACACTCCACCCTTCCCCCTTTTCTCTCCTTTCCCCTCCATCTCTATCGTCTGCAGCTTGGCTAGATAACGTGTGTTTGTCAGTATGGAGAATTCATGCGTCATTGGCAATCTTGGCATTGTTGTTGTTGTTGTTTGTTCTCCCTTTGCATGCTGGCTAATGTGAATCACAAGAAGCGATGAGCAGGGAAAGACAAGGACTTGCAATGATTCATGTGAGGCTCATTGAGCAGAGCTGAGAGGCTGCTCATATGGTGCCAATAAAAAAAGAAAACAGTCCAGCCAGTTGCTAAACAGAAATCTCTCAGTTTTTTTAATCCTAAAATCATTTGCTTATTTTTATCATTAACAGGGGACAGGGACATTTTAATAAGCACTGAATGAAGAGAACGTCTATGTTAGGTTTTAGTCAATTTTCAGCAAAGTGCAAACTGAAAAAAGTAATTTCAATCAGAACCACTGTAGTCAAAAAATAAATAGAAAATTGTGAGTTCTATCTGCATTCATTTTTACATTTGGTGTAGGTCCATTCTGGGAAATCCCCACCAGAGATGAAAAGCCAAAGCACATCAGCAAGACCCCGTCTCAATAAAGCAAGAATCAGTAATATTACATAATGCTGAAAGTCAGAACTGCATAAATGATGGAGCTAGAGGGGAGGTGGGTTTCAAAGTGGCTTGCAGATGTGCTGCAACTGTAGACTGGCTGAAAGAACCTACTATGAGTGTAGAAGGTATCAGCCGATGTGGGCTGTCACTGAAATCAGCTGATTGGCTGGGACTGTGGCTGAGCTTGACTTTGCAGCCACGTTGAGCTATTGTGTGTTTGATGTTTATCTCCCTGAAGGTTTATGTGGAAGCAAAAACTTTTCTCAGTAAAACTCAGCAGACATACCATTTATCCCAAAGATTTCTGTCTTTTAAAGGAACTCCGATTGCAAGTTTGCAAATCTGTCTGCAAGTAAAAGACTCAAACAAATAATTTAGAACCAAGAAATACATGAGCAATATGAAAAATGGATTGCTGTTTTGCCCTTTTTGTACTTTTACAGTGTTTTCTTTGGTTTACTTTTCAAAGTGTGCTCCATCACGACATTGAGCCAAACAGCAATAACCTTATTTAAACCTTGAAATAACTTTTAATCAGTGCCGGGTTTTTACATCCGTGGAACTATTTCCCATTTCCAACTGCAATCCTGTGTCATTTTTTGTTCATCAAGATTAAAAGTTCATTGACTCAAAAATATTTCTGGGCGGAAAGGTGCGTTTGTGTTTTATTTATGAGCCGCTAAGAGGCTGCTGCAGGGCATCCCCATTAGCATGGTGCTGCATGTGCTGCTGATCCACATAAACACGCAAGGATTCAAACAACTCAGGAAGACAGAGTCAGGAACAGGCTGAGGAAACAAAGAGCAGAGGTGAGGGTGAAAGATGATGAGTGTAGGTGAGAAGGAGGGTAATAGGGAGGTGGAAGAGGGAGAGGAAGGTCACGAGGTGAAGTGGAAGCGAAGCGACTTGACAGCAGGGGAATATTCCAGCTTACAGAGAAGTCACAAGGGACTCGTGCAACCACTTAATGCAAGGCATGCGTGTCTCTGTGCAGCGCGCACACACATAAACCTCACTGAGGATTACTTTCTTTGTCTCGGTTGCTCACATACTCACATAAATTGCACATGCCCTACACTGTGATTGATTGGCGTCAGCACGCAGTTTGCCACTTTACATCAAAATCATGACTGTAGGGAATCTGAATCAGGAAATCTTGCTACTTGCTTAAAGCAGCTAATGTATAGGAGCCGGGGATTTTAGTTGCTATTGGCTGAATTATTAAGGGGCTGTAATCACTGAACAGTGTGAGGCTGGAGGTAATAGTCGACTCGAATGTTCTGGTTTTGTACAAAGCGATAAGACACCACAGGAATAATAATAATCACTGCAGATGCAACTTTTTAATCCCTGTGTAATTCTTGAAAATCTTGTTCATCTATCTGAGCTTGCAAAAACGGAGAATATATTTTTCAGTCAAAAGCTGGAACCGGTCAGAATTTGCGATAAAACAACAAAACAACATTCATTCAGCTCAGAGCTGCATATAATAATGAGTGATAACAGAGAGATCATTGTGGCATTATCTACAAATAGTTTGGAATCAAATGAGTAGCTTAGGGCTAATAAATGTGGTTTGTTAGCTGTAGTTTGACTAAAGTTGAATGAGTAGAATTTGGACTTTTTTGACAAAGTGGGCAGATTGATTCAGCTTTCTTTCTATGTCAGTGCTGACATAACCGTCATGAAAATGTACATTGAATATGCATTTTTTTTTTGCACAGGTCTAAGATGTTTCTTTTTTATTTAAATTTACATGACTGTACTTAATTTTATCCAATCCCAGTGATTCTTTACAAAAAAGTCATCTAAAACTGCAGAAATGTTCCTTTGAACATTTTCTAAAAGTAACCTGTTTACTCTCACTTCTGAAACATAATAATGAGCGATGACGTCACCCACAACACCTACTTCAGCCGACAACGTCCACACGTTGCTGATGTACATTGGGAGTCCCATCCACAGCCAGCAAGGGACGTGTGACGCCAGCGTCACTAAGCCAGAGAGAAGGTCGGGGTGCAGTTACGCTCCCTGAAGGTGCAATTAGTGAGTCGCTACAGGAACAATGCTAGACAGGGTTCCTCCTCTGAACCAGAACATTGTTACACTAATTAATAACTCAGTCGCGTCACTGCAACTTCAGCTCAACAACGACAACAACAACAAGAGCAGGAACAGGAAGAAGCTGTGTTTTAATTAAAACAAGTGATCGCTAAAAGTTTCCTACACAAACACAACCTGACCTTTAATTTAGCTTCCCACAAACGCCGAAAAATAAAAGTGAGCGTCTCTGGTTAAACCGCCATAATGCAATCCACCCGTCATGTGACTGTGGTCATGTCATGTAATGCCTGAGTCTACATATATCAACACAGTTTTGCCAAAGCAAGAAACAAAGTTCTTTATAAGTGATGAAGCTGTTTTTCTTTACTGGATTTTCTTTAAAGAAAAAAACATTGCTAGTTTTTGTTGTTGGCCTTCTTTTACATTAGTAGAAGGATTAATATTTCAGTGTAAAAGCACTCTGCAGCAAGAGCTGCATTCAAAATATCACATAAATAAAAGCTGAATCGACAAAATGTGGTCAAAGCGTCAAGCATGAAAGTGCTGAATGCGGGAAAAAATCTTGTGGAAGTGTTAAAAAATTACACAGCCGCCTTGTGCCAAGAGCGAGGCATCAAAATTTAAATATTACGTGTCAAAGTCAAATCATTTTCAGCAAAAATCAGATAAATTATAAATATTATTTATAATCTTATGATATAACTTATTATGTATAAGTAAGCAATCATTTTATGTAAATGGACCAATTATTTCAGTTTGTAAAACAACTGTCACAGTCTCACATGCACAGAATTTGGTACCATACAAATAAAAATCTTTTAAAATTTGTAGACTATATGATGATATAATAATAATGTAATTGGGCACTGCAAATCAAATGTGCGGGTGCTTTTAACTACAGTGTGAGAGCTTTGACATGGCTTCAATAAAATTCTTACCTTCTCCTGACTGGAATATTTCACTCTACAGTTGGAGTTGACATGTCAAAGCATACTGGTGCAAATTTACCAGCACTTTGGACCACCCAGTGGAGTATAATCAGGGTGATTGGATCAGTATCACTGCTCAAATTATAATGATAAATTGCTTGGAGATACAACGATATATAGTCTCCTTTTCCAGAAGTTTGTGATCATTTTGCCAAACAAAGAAGCTTAGTATGTGGGAACGCTGTTTTTACCCTTTGTTCGCTGTTTTTATATTTTTCTGTCTTCATGTTCACTTGCTGTTTTGTTAGGTTAAAGCATCTAAACTACTTTATTTTGTTTATTCACAAAACAAGACTCTTTCACAGTGTTCACTACATGTTGTTGTGGAACAAAGCGCCGATGGGAGTCTTTTCTCATGTGCAACAAACGTCTTTGGAATTATCAAATGGACTGATTGTAGCATCAACAGTAGTGAATTTACTTGCATTTATTAAACCGCAAGAGGCCGTTGGCTTGAGTTGTTAAACATCTGATGTTTTTGTGTTGAGATCGTGCTGGTTTGACGAGCAGAAAGCAACACGTTTACTGGGAAAAAGCTCCTGAAATCAAATTTCTGAAGTCAAAACAGATAAAAACTGAAGGAAAGTTTGTGCACAGAAATGCTATTCACAGCATTTGAGTTCTCTGGATTCTTATTTGCATACATGTCCACACAACATCCAGCAACAAGTAAAAACAACACCCAGAAAGCAGGTTATTACATGGCTCATATCAAAACATTTATAAAAAATAAAATAGAAACCAGTTAAACATGAATTTCTCACATAAGTCTCCTTAAATGCCATATATGCAGGTAATCTGCACTCATTTGTCACATCAAACTGGGAGGTGTGGAATGACCTTTTCAGCTTAATGACTGTGATAAAGTGGAAGATTAAATCTGGAATTGAACATTGGGGTCCAACCTCTACAGCTACATGTATAATACTAATTTTCAGATCTTGCAGTTTGTTCTCTGTGTAGGTTTTCAATCATCTTAGGGAGCTTGAAAAGGGCAATGAACAAAAAGTTATTTAAAAGCTGATGGGAGTTATCCCTCGGATACTGTCCTGAGGGTCATTGACTAACCGATCAATAGCCAAGGTGTGAAAAAATAGCGTGGGTCATTTTCTTCACCAGGGTTCAGAGTGAAACCCCTGTGAGACCTTGCCTCACACTATCATGTGACCTATTGAGTTCACCTGGACAAAGGTGTTAGTGTTGAAGCTCCTGGGAAGGGATCTGAAGACTTCACTGCAAGTGGCTGATAGCTGCTGTTGTAAGCTTCCACTTTTGTTCAATGACGGTCTTTCACAGCCGACAGCAGACTGTGGGGTAAGGTTTCGCAGTGGCTTCACCTTTAACCCGCAGTGATGGGAATGGCCTGCACCTTTTTATTCACGTGACCACGTGATGACTCATATTATCAGTAGTGGGTCAGTGACCTTCAGGTTCGTGCCCAAGGGAACAACCCTCACTCGGGTATAAATACCTGGGACTTTCCACCGCTTGGTTTTAAACTGAAGATATTCTTAGATGAAAGCTGAAATCTTCAAAGACTTAAAGAAGTAGAGTTGCCTCTTTTTTTAAGCTCTACAGACCTTGCATTATTGTTTTTACGTTTAATTTTTTTTTCACTTCCTCACTTTATTCTTACCCCAGTAATATGAGAGATATTTCAATCATTTTATTTTAAAACTAAAGCCCATAAGCATGCTTCGAACAAAACGATCATTATTCCTCCATCTGAGTATGTTTTATTCATGTATTTGTTTGGCACCCTTCATAGGTTATTGATCACTGTGGTCAGGACTCAGAAGTTCTGTAAAAATCCTGCTGTGAATCTGAAACAGTAACTATTAAACTCACATCTTCAAAACAAATTCACCACAAAGAACTGAAGTTAAACTGCTCTTTAGTTTCTCCTTTGTCTTTTCTTTAAGAAGAGTTTTCCTGTATACTGTGCCTGGATACATATTATTTATTTATGTAAAGACAAAAAAGGTGGTGGTGGGGGGGGGCACCTGCAAAGATATTTTTTTGGATGGAAGATCTCTGGACTCCTTTAGATACAGTAGTGGAAAAAATGTTTTCTTACAGTTAGAGGGGACCTAAAATGTTCATTGCAAGTTTAGCAACTCCATATTTTTATTCTTGGACTCTAGTAGCACAAAATCTGATTTTTATCTGATAATAGGCTTTGTTTTACATGACTATATGAGGTATATCTGCTCTCTTTGTCAGCATAAAGAGTCAAGAGTTGAAAAAACTGAACCTGAGTGTTTAAGGTCGTCTGAGGTCTGATCTCTTCCCCGACGGGGACTCCTCGTACAGACTCTGAACTCATCATTTGAAACCTTGTCTGTTTTTAACACGAGCATTCAAAATTTTATGCTAATTTAAAACCTCACCACCAGATTAAACTCAAACAACCCAATGAGACAAAATTCCACATTTGGGATTTCAGGATCTCTGCGGCTCGTCTCCTCCACTGTAAAAATGGTTCCACTGAACTCAGATGGGTGTAAGCGCTCCTTAGGGAGACTGTAAACCCCATAACAGCATAAATTTTCAATGCATTTCCTCCATCTGCTTTAGATATAGATTAATATTTTAATATTTTCTGTCTACATTCATATTGCAGCCCTATATCTGAGGCTCCAAACCTGCACTACTTTGGCCTGGACTTGACACATTAGTGTGCAGAGCTGTCTCAGACATACTGTATGGGATCACGAAACAGTCGAGCAAGCACCATGTAGCAATGAGCTTTAGCTATGTGGGATGAAAAGAAACTGCACTGTGACTGAGGTCATAATCTGAGTGTTGCCGACTCGACATCCTTTCTTAAAGATTTTTATTCTTTTGGTGCAGATTCAACACACACACACATTCAAACGTGTCCATCTTCAAGCTAACTTGGAATTCCTAAAGCATACCGTTATATGTGCAGTACATGCAGCAGACAGAAAAATGTACCACATTTAAAGTTAACCTACATATGATCAAAAATAGTTGCCTCATTGCACCTATTGTTCTATTTAAACTCTTATAAACCACTTATTAATAATACATTCGATTTTTCAAAATGTTTTTTTCATGCTTGAGGCTAAAACATTTTTTCCTTGTTTTGATCTGACTGCAGCTTCCTTGAGTTACAGTAAATAACAGCCTAAAATGTGTTATGAGGTTGCAATAAAAGTGATAAAAAAAACAAAACATTAAAGGTCTTAGTTCAGCCTTCAGTTTTCATGCTGTTGAATTTTAATAACGATTGCTCACAGTAATTTATATTCAGACGGAATTAATTTTTGCTTATTTATCATCAACTTTCTTGACAAGTGTATCACTTTGCGACCTTTCTGCTACACTGGTGCTATTAAAGAAGAAAGTGGCAGAGTGAGACAGTAAAAGTGGATGATAACCTTTATTTTTTTCCTGCTTCATAGGTTGTCCAATTGAAGGGCTCCCTCCCGAGACCCCCCGCTGACTCATAACAAGCACAACGTACTGGTCCGGGAGCTTCATGAGAGTGTGCTCATAACCATCACTCCACCTCTGTGTGTGTGCGTGTGGCACCATGCTGTGGACAGTGCTACTAGCGCTGCTGGTGCTTCTGCTGCTGCAGACTCAGCTGTCTGTGTGCTTAAGGGAATTGCGCTCTGGGGGATCCAGTTCTTCCGTCTACTCCCCTCCATCATCTTCTTCCTCCTTTTACAATGCTACCCAGCAGCGGCTGCCCGGAGCTATTATCATTGGCGTGCGGAAAGGTGGCACCAGAGCCCTGCTCGAGATGCTCAATCTGCACCCAGATGTGGAAGTGGCAAAGGCTGAGGTGATAAACAAAACACTTTTCACTATCACCAGCTGCGGACAATAATTACTCAGTTTGCACTTAAGCACTTAAGTGTTGTTAGGTAGTTTCATCTTCTCTACTCTAACGTCAAACTGGGATAAAATGTTCCCATTCAGAAAAATGTCTGTTTTCTTCTTACGGTAAATATATGATGGACGTCAAAATCTATTTTTATACGTGTCAAAAATTCATTTGTAGTTTTTGTTGAAACCCTTATGTGAAATCTCACATCAACATTTTTTTTTCTTTTCACTTGTATATCCTTTAAAAAAAATCTGCTTTTATTGAATTGTACAAATTTCATCAGTGTGCCTCAAAACCACCTGATGGTATTCAAAGAATAGCAAGGTCAACCTCGAGAAGCTCGCAGGATTTTGTATTTAGAGTGGCAAAACTCCAGGCCAAGAACCAGACATTGGTTGGCCATGAAAAATCTGAAAACTCCAAGCAAAGAAAATAACATAGTACTTGAAAATTAGTTGAAAATTCAGTAAGTAATAATGATTCTAAATGTGGATAGACCTTCTGTGTCTGAAAATATGTATTAACAGACTCAGCTCTAACAATATAGAGCTGCACTGAAGCAAAAAATTCAATCTCAAGGTAATGGAGCTAACAAAATGCCCCAGGTGCAAATATATACTGTAAAAGTGTAAAACTCTGCACTCGGAAAGTTGGAGGTGCAACTCAGGCAAGACCAAGAGGGCACAGAGGCGGTCTAATTATCAAATGCGTGAGGATTTTCTGAAAGTTTAGTTCAGGCCAAACACGTACTGCATCTTCTTCAGTGCAGTAAAGAAACCAGAGCAAAGAGAGTTGAGTTTCTGTGTAGTTTGTCATGTACATTTGTAAGTATGATGAATGGTGACGGGCCTGTCCTGAAAAGCTGCACTGAGAGAAATCCTAATCAGGATAGTTTAAAATGAGGACTATGAAGTTAGAAAGCTGGTGCCAAAGAATAGATTGGTTTAGACAAGATTGGGACTAAATGAAGAAAAAAGCTGAAAGTGTTTTAGATGGTAAAAAGGTTTAGAAATTATTAGATGTCCCTAAAATTTCCTTTTAAACAAAAATTTCAAAACAACAGTGTCAACAAGTGGTATAAAAATGAATGAAGACCTGCTTTTTTCCCCCATCTACATCACTAAATACCTTCTGCATCCTCTGACAGGTGCATTATTTCAATGTGGAGGAGCACTACCGCAGAGGTCTGGCCTGGTACCGAGCCCAGATGCCCTTCACAGTCCCAGGTCAACTGACAGTGGAAAAGACCCCAGGTTACTTCGCAGCTCCTCAGGTTCCTGCACGAGTTTCGGACATGAACCCTGCTGTCCGCTTGCTACTCATTGTCCGGGACCCAGCTGAGAGGCTGATCTCTGACTACACCCAGGTTCTGCACAACCGCCTAACACGACACAAGCCCTACAAGCCCCTAGAGGAGCTCCTACTCCACAAAGGCCATATTGATCCTGGATACAAGGCACTGCACAGGAGCCTCTATCACCAGCACCTTGCCCGCTGGTTGGAGGTCTTCCCCAGGGAGCAGATCCACGTGGTGGACGGAGATGCGCTTATTCGGGATCCCTTCCCTGAGCTGAGGAAGGCAGAGAGGTTTCTGGACCTGCCGCCCAGGATCAACCCAAGCAATTTCTACTACAACACCACCAAGGGCTTCTACTGCCTCCTGTCGGCTGGACACGACAAGTGCCTGGACGAGTCTAAAGGCAGGCCACATGCTCCACTGAGTACCCAAGCCTTGAAGAAGCTTTGTCGGTACTTCAGAAAGCCAAACAAGTTATTCTTTGAAATGGTGGGGAGGTCATTTGCCTGGTGCTGATCCACTGAGCAGAGCAACAGTGACGATGAAACGCCTCCTGAACAGTGCCGACACATTCAGGGACGCAGAGGGAGAGATAAAACTGTGTTTTTCTAGCTAGATGAGTGGGAACATTTAAAAAAAATCTCTTTTTGTTGATACCTACTCAGGTATGAATGTGGCCAACATGTGCAGCACATGTGAAGAAAACAAACTGCTGATGTTGAACCCGTAGCCAACATAAACCTTTACCAACACCATGTTGGTGTCTCCAGGGAAAACCTCACTTGCTGAAGCTACAACAGCCGTGCCATACACAAGTCTGAAACTGAAAGTACAACTAACTCCCTGTTAGTTCTCGTGTGTGGGCCGTTAAAAGAATATGTGACGACTTTGATGTGATGTAGAAATAGATGAATGGTCAAAAGATGGTCGCGTTATTGTTGCACTATGAACTCCAGTTGCATAAAAAGTCAATCAAGGTTCAATGCAAACGATTTTAAAGAGAAAACAAGTCCTTGCTTTGATTTTTCTGAACAACTGTAAAACTTTTTGTGTTAGCAAAACATTTTAATTTTTTCCTCATGGCTATTTTGGGCTATTTTACTGAATAGATGCTCACGAGTTCTTTTGGAAGAGGCTCACTGAAAACCTGCTTTTTGCTTTTTTTTTACGCTCAAGGCCAGCATAGTGCTATTGCTAGTTTGTGTTATTTTTTAAGATGTCCTTCTAATAAATGTCTTCAGTGGTAAAGTCTGTTCCCTGAACTCCAGCTACAAGGTTTAAAGGGATTTAAAATGTCAAACATAAAGACACGGTGATATAGGCTCACTGACAGGCCTCTCTGGAAACACCTCTCCCTCGAAGTGGATGAAGATGTTCCCTGTCAGTGTCTATTGAACATGTTCTTTACATCAAAGATCAAAGCAAGCGTACGTCTCTTTTCATTATTAAGTTATTCCTGTGTAGGTGTTACCTTCAGTTTCACCACCACACCGCAACGAACGACACCTGTAGGTCACCAGAAGGGCTGTTCAGTTCCTGACAGTATTCAAATGGTTTTCTTACCTTAATCCAGTTCATCTGGAAGGGCTTAAAAAGGCTGACAAGTCATAGCATCAGTACATAAAATAAAAGCCTTGTGATTAAAGGATATCCAGGGTGCTTTTAACCCAGACATGTCTTTAGTTTGATGTTAGTTTGATGCACTTTCAAAGTATATTCCACAAGTCAGAGTTAAATATAATTTAATTTAATTAAGTTAAATTGTTCAATAATTTAGAAGTAAAAGGTATAAATCTGTAAGTGTTTCATTGGATAACAACTAATAACAACTGTGTAGTAGCTGCACAGCATTTCAGATCAAAGCAGTATTCCATTGTACCTGTCTCTACAGTTCCAGTTTACACAAAAGCTCCTCCTAGAGCTAATTACTGGCCTTCAAGGTAGCTATTTGTACCCTCAAAAGCAGGTACTGAAAGGTTTACTAATAATGAAGATGGCAGAAAAAAGACAGAAAAGCAAAGAAGTAGACTGGAGGCTGTGGTTTCTTAGAGCCCTGACTGTGGATCAATCGCAGCTCCCATAAATGGAAGATCTCTCTGGTACCCCCTGGAGAGAGGATGACAAACAGAGAAAGAAGAAGGAAGGATGGGACACAGAAACAAGTACAAAGATAGTAGGGAAGGTAGGTACATTATAGATAAACGGGCAGTGTTTGGGGTGTCGGCCAGCATCAGAATATCCTAATTTTGAGTGCCAAAAAGATACACGTATGTTTGCAATATTAGTTATGTGAGTCGCTGATCATAATTTGGCAGTAATATGCTTCTCTAAGAGGGTTAGTGTGATACAGATAAATTCCCTGTGTAAAGGGTACCTTAGAGGTCAGTGTTTTGGTGGGCTTATCTTTTGAGAGTGTAAAGGTGACGAGGGTCTCTTCAGATATTTTGTCAGGACAATAGGATATGCTATATATCCAGTATAGCATATCCTAACAACTGGGCACATGCAGATTTAATACCTCATTTAAATTAAATATGATAATTATTCTGCTATTAAATATTTATTTATATTTATATTTATTTTTTATTTAAATATTTTATTAAATAGTTTCTAGAAAGGGACTGTGTGAATATTTTAGGACTCACTGTGTTTGGCTGACTGCACTGTACACTCCTGGGTATACTGAAAATATCCTTTCTCCACTGTGAGCTGAGACGGCCCCTCTGCTAACTGTACCAGATGAATGGTTGTGTGTGCTTAACCCCCTAAGACCCAAACTCTTTCATGACATGCATTTTTAAATTCTCTTTGCTATTTGGGCTGTTTGGGACCTGATGAATATAAAAACAAAGAATTTCCAGGGTTTTTTTATACCTGATTTTATCTCTGACAAAAATAAGATTGACATACGAGGACATTTGTTTTACATTTCAATCAAACATTTGCAGTATAATGTCCTCGTAAGTGGTTATCAGGCCCTTGTAGAGTAAAATTTTGTATTTTGGTCAAGACATCCCAAAATGTGATGTCCACATATGTGGACGCCAGGTCCTAGGAGGTTAATCAATTGAATAATACAGTCAAAACATGGAAAAAGCTAATTCAGATAAACTAGTCACCACATGAAAAAAATGATTTCTTAGCTGTTGTTTTACACCATAAACGGCTGCTTTCTGTAGCTCAACACATTGTGAGTGACACTGAACGCATTCTTCTGAACCAAAACATGAGCTGAAACAGGCTACTATTTATTTCAAAACACCAAGAAGAAATTCCAAGAGGAGTTTAAAGCATCTTATTTAGTGCCTGGTTAATTTACACTGTAGCTTAGTGTAGCTTTAAATCAACCATCCCTGCATTTCTTTTTTTTTTCCAGTATTGTGTCTCTCTCTTCTCTTGATACTGCACCTTCTGCACACAATCACATAACAACACATACTGTGACAATCTTTTTACTTGAAAATATCTTCAGGAGCTGCTTTTTGTTTCCCCCAGATACTAACATTTTCTTCAAGGAAAAAGTAATGTGGAATCCTTCACGCTTTGTTAGAATGCGTGAAGTTTTTTTACATTGAATAACTTCAGGAATTTACAGGTTTGAAAACTATAGAAACAAGTTGAAAAAGAATTTCTGAATTCTTACCATGTAAGCTGTCCCCGTTTTGTGTGGTGCATTTCAGGCAGTGCAGAATATAATGGGAGCTGAAGGCTGACCTCTGGCTGTCACACTCCCACCATCCTCGGGAGAAAACTGTAAAGAAGGAGACAAAGGGAGATGTAAGAATAAACAAATGATTCTTACTCTTTGAAGATGCGAGGCAGCGCTGGCTTTCATGTGTTCCCACAGAGGCCCACATTCATGTGGACAATACATCTGATGTCACTCTCAATCACAGAAATCTTTACTTCATGTGCTGGAGTTCCTGAGTTTGCAGCTGCTTCATAACCAACTTTTTTTTTTACCTGAAAGTCTGAACATCAGGTTTATTTTAGAGGATTTGATGGACAAGGTGAAGGAGTAATCTGCCATCATATTTGATGGTAATCAAAGAGTTCCTTTGCAGATATTTTACAATAATGCTGCTTCTTGTGGCCACATGATTAGCTGTAAGGATGAACATTTTCATTAGTCCACCACTTTTCTCCTGGTAAGGCCATAGCAATGGGTCAGCAATGGGTATGACCAAATCTAGACCCAGAGGCTGAGCTTCTGGGTATCTCTAAAATAAGAAAGTGTGCGACATTTCAAGTCACAGCTGTCTACAGTTTTGCAAAAAAATATATACTTTGTCCTCTGAAATATAATCAGTTCTTGTTCTGATTATAATGTTAGATAAAGGCACCTTTGATAGCATATTTGCAGTGCTGGAACCTTTCATAACACTGAGAATTTCGAGTAAACTGTGGCTCACTGTGCACATGAAAGTGATGCATTTCACACCCGCGCACATGGTGTGATCCTCCTTGCTATCAGTCACACCCTTTGATGTGTACAAATATGGCAAATTCAAATGTAATTCATTACTTGTTGTGCACTTGCAGGACTTAAGACTGACACAAAATCTCTAGGTACAACAGTGTGCCTCTGCACCATTTGGGAACTACAACTTCACACAATAAGAAGAAGAATTGTGTGAAGTTGCTACAAAGCTACAAATGCACTGCAAAAAACAAAACAAAACAAAAAAAAAAACCCACAATAAAAAACATTTTTCTCAGGTTTCATGGGCTTTCTGATCATTCTCACCTAATAAAGATATTAGTGTTAAATTAACCCACCCATGAGCTCAATCACTCAATATGTGACTAATGATACCAGGTCTTAGAGACGGTTGATTATCACTGGCTTGTTTCGTCCAGAACATTTTGTTTCCACTTCAGGAAAGTAGTGACATTACTTAGAAAGAAGACTTTTATTTACATTTATTTACAGACTTTTCATGCCTGTCCTTGCTGGGAAAAAGTGTTACAAAATGTGTCAAAAATGTTAAGTTTAATTTGTTATTATTCAGCTCAGTTCAGAGCCAACATTAATACAGAGAAATTATTAAAAGACAACGAACATTATACCAAGAAATAAAACACTGTGAAGGCGAGGTTAGAGGAAGAAGCTTGAACAATGATGAAATCAGACAGCAATGAGCATCAGGCCAAAAGAAGAACAAATTTGCACTTTTATATGCGATATGAAATCAACAAATAAAATAGGATCCAAAAGATTCAGAAGGATATTTGTTCATTGGAGACCTTTTCAAAAATGCAGGGATAATGTGGATGTAGATTTTAATCATCTAGGTATCACGCTCTGAAAAAAGTGAAAATGGAAGTCGATAAAATGTTGTGGAAAATATAAAGAAATTCTGGAAATTCATAACTGTACCTAAATACAGCACCACAGGACATTACGACCCCTCTTGTGCTCGAGGTGCTGATCTGCCTTTCTCTCCGTCTCCCTGCTACAACTCCACGTGGGCGCGTATGGGCAGAAAAACCTGCTTATCTCCTCCCAGGAGTAGGTGTGGCCACCTGAACTCCAGCTGTCTCTCATCACTATCAGCTGCAGTATTTAAACCAGGCTCTCTTAGGCTTTCGCTCCCAATTTGTTATACTATGCTGTTGGTAGTATCACTTGGGCTCCCATTTCCAGTCTTACTTACCTTTGCTTGTAGCTTAGATTTATTCCTGGAGGGCCAGCTGATTGCTTGGGGAGAAGGCTGGCTCTAAGCCCATCTACAAGAACTATTGGTGAATAGTGGGAAAAGTTGGAGAGTGGAGCCTGGGGAGATATTTAGCATTGAACCTAAGAGTCAAGTTTTATGGAGATTTGGACTTTTGTGTTGAGCTCCAGGCTAATTAACCTGGGAGAGGAGCAGAGTCTGATTTGAAGGTCTGGCTGAACTACTTTGGGGATCTCGCTTCTCGAGTGATTTGATTCTTTTACTTCTAAATGAATAATCTGAGTGTGGATCCTTGCAGATTCATCCTGTGGAAGAGATTGAGCCAGACCCCCGAGAGTTTGTTTTTGCATCATTCTCACTTGTTCTGTTTGCAATTTCCTCATTAAAATCTGTAACCTTTTCAGAGCATCTGCCTTCAATCTTTTGGTTTAAAAAAAAAGGGTAACGCATGTATTTTGAGAAGCATCCACTGCCTGACACTGTTTTGAAAGATGTTTTGTTCCACTTTCATTTGGACCTGATAATGGGCAAAAAAATAATGAAACGCCGTGACTCAGTTTAGGTTTGTCGTGTACAGAGAAAAGAAAAAGTGTCTCGGTGTATTCGAGAACTGTCCGCAAAGGTCAGCCCTGTTAGCAATGTAATAAGATCCTGTGAGCCACCACACATCCGAAGCAACGCGTTTCATCATTTCAGAGTCATTACACCTCTGAGTCAGACATAAGTAAACAAAAGTTCAGAAGTATCTGTGATTTTTTTTTTTTTTTTTTTTATAAACTGGCCTTCTGTTCCTGTCACGCAGAGAGGTGATTGATCTTCTGCCGTCTCATCACTCGTCTCTTCCATGTAATTTGCAGTTCAAAAGATATTATCTGACGCTTCAGCCTGTGGGAACTGCAAAAATAATGAGATGAGCACGACAATGAGGTGTTGTGGTGATACAAAACATAAAAACTAGCTTGTCATACGGGATTATAGAAAAATAAAAAAGCACTGCAAAAAAATGAGGTTTTTAATGACTGGGTAAATACTTAGCTTTCTCTGTTTATTTGGAAACATAAGGCTAGAATAGACATTAAAAAAAATGGACAATAGGCATTACTTCAGAGTGTAATGCATATTGTTTATTTTGTACATTATGGTACCTATTATTGTCAAAAAGAAGAATAAAGTAGCATAAAATCATATGATTGTGCAGTTAGATCCACCCCTTGATCTTCATGTCTGGCATAAACACACCAGGATGACATCAAGACAGCGATAACTCAAGGCTTCCCATTGAGACCTAAGCTGGGTTAAGTTCATCTAAGTATATGGAAACAGCTATCCTTAAGCAGCCCTATGAAAAACGACGGGGTTATGGTCACAGTCATCAGTCAGAATGGTCGAGTATTTCCAGTTTGCCAGTCCAACTCTCACCAAGAAAACAAAAAGCATGTTCTCCAGAGTTTTGAATGATTTCAATAAACTGGTAGTGTATTTGTCATGGTTTGTGCAGGGAGGCGTTCCCCGGTATTGACATGAACCCCACATGCAATGAGGAACATGCAAAAAATGCATAACTCAAGCTTAGGCCAATCAGGTCCCAAACCTTCAGACTCATGAGTAACACCTCAGACCAAGTTTTTTTTCTTTTCACTACTTCTAAGCACTGTACATCTTGTTCTCTATTGTGTGCCTTTTTCTTATTTCGGAATATATTTCTCCTATTTTGCATGTATCCCTCTTAATTGTTGAGCACCCATAATTTTGTTGTAGATGTACAATGACAACAAAGGGCTATTCAGTTCTATTCTATTCTGTATTCTTAGATAGAGGTTTGCCCTCAGATTGTCACAAAATATAGGTTTGATCAGGAATCAGAGTAGTGACTGAGAACTCAACTAATACTCTAGTATGGGAGAAAGAAAAATGGCAAATATTTAGACAGTGATTGGGAAAATTAGGGAAAGGTAAGATGGTTTATGGTGGAGAGAGGACTTGGAACAGAAGTCTGAGGACATCTAGTGGATGAATGGGGTATGACAGGAAGCAGGAGCGAGGCGGATTAGAGTAACTGATGGGTTTGTAAGCAAAAGACCAAAAAGATGCCATAGTTGACCTTGTGTCACAAAAAATATTAGATATTTTCTTTTTATATCCTCTAGGAAAGTTTTTGCTCTCATGAGAGGTGTGTCCTCTCCCCAGCTGAGCTGAAAACTGCCAATCACTGTATGAGGTTTACTTAACAACTGGATCCTTTTTAAAACTCTCACTTCTTCTGTAATTAATACATGACTACATTTTTATTTTTATTCAGAAATTCCACTTTAGTAGAACTAAACTAAACTAGTTAGAACTAAGAAGCAGAGTAACTTGAAATAAATAAATAGGAGATATCACCAAAGACAACTTATACAAAACTTGCATTTACAAATTTGCAAGTAACTGCAAACTTTGTAGAAAGCTGATCACATCATGAGCCAAACTGAGACCATTACAGTTAAATGATATAAGGAAGCGGGATGTTATCTAATATAGTATTGTTCTTGAGAATAAATAGTTCATTTGCAATTATATTCTACATCAGCCTGATTTGTTTATGTGTGCTCACTTAAATAACCTTATATCTTTTATTGTAGAGACAAAAAGAGAGTAATCAAAATATTTACAAATATGATAATATCCAGTTTTGATTGGTGAAGCAGTAGTGTGAAAGTAGTGTGTGGGTGTATAACAACTAGCATCTATGATGTGAATCTCCAGTTCTACCATGTATTCAAGGAGCTATTGGGATGTGATGACTTTGTGTACATTAAATCATTAAATTGTCATGATGAAGAAACCGGTACGAGATGATCGGAGCTTTGTGAGATGGTTCATTAACCTGTTGGAAGGAGCCGTATGAAGATGGGAATGCTGCGATCTTAAAGAACGTGGTCGGCATCAAGGTTCAAGGTTCTTTATTTGAACCTTGAACCTTGAACCTTGATGCCGACCACGTTCTGGTCGGCATCAATACTCGTGGCGTAGCATTTACATGATGCTTGCAGAAGCATTATTCTGATCATCAGACCAGGCAACATTTTTCCATTCTTCTATTGTCCACTTTGTCAGTGGGACAAAGAAAACTGCCACTTTTCTCGGGTTTTTTAACCATTTCCTGTAAACCCTAGAGATGGTTGTGCAGGAAAATTCCAGCAGATCAGAAATTTCTTAAATATTGAGATGAGCCAATCAGGAACCAGCAACAACGTTCAAAGTTGAATTAGCTTTCTTCTCCATTCTGATGCTCAGTTAAGCAGGTTATCTTCTCCATGTCTGTATGCTTAAATACATCAAGTTGCTGATGTGTGATTACAATGTGTGATTACAGATAACAAACAGTGGAACAGGGGTTCCTATCAAAGTGGGCAGTGATTGCATCACTATTAAATGCAATCACTGCCCACTTTTTTTTAAATGGAACTTAAGGCAGGTTTAAATATCTGATCACATGTCGTAAAACCCTCTATCTTAGTTATGCATAACAATCATGCAATTAAAACAACTGTCAGTAAATTTTACAAGAATGTTAAGAGAACTGATGGTATATAAATTGAAATAGACGATTTGTAGTTTTTAGAAAACTTTCCCATGTTTTCCGTTCGGGGTATTTTCAATGTGGAGATATATTTAGCTGTAGGATAAATTATTATTAATGTCAATGTAAAAAAAGAACAGGCTTATTTAGTGTACGGAGTAACTGGCAATAGTAGGGGATCACCCTCCTGACATAAAAGCCTGAACCAGTGTTAAGACCACTTGAAATTTCTCACTTGAATAAGATCTCAGAAACGTAAGCTACTTTATAGTTTAGTTTTGATTGGATTTTATATTAACATTAATTTTCTGAAATTATTTTTATGCAGAAAGCTTTTATCTGGTACTGCTGTTTTGAGTCATAAGAGCACAAAGTCTTGTTTTTAACCATTCTGGAGTTTCCAAAATACGACTATAAGTCAATGTGAAAGCATATTTGGAGTTATGCTCATGATTTGCAGCGTCACACGTAATGTTCCAGTCTCTATAAATGAGTTTATGTTTCAAACCAAGTCAGAGATAACATGCCAATGGTGTTTATTCAAAGATAAAATAGGCAAAGTCATTTCCCTGAATACAGCTTAAAAAAAGAAAAGAAAAAAAGGCTCCAAAATCTGAACGTTAAAAATGAAATGGACTTTTAGAAGGGGAATATAAATATATTTTTAGTATGCCTATATATTTTGGTAGTGTAGACAAATGTTTTCAGCGCTGATTACTTATCCTCTACTTATTTTCCCAAAGTATCAGAGTACTGAATGTACCCAGTGGTGATATGTAGCTGACAAATGGCAGGACTTGTGTTCCACAGTGAGGCAACAAGTTTACAATCAGTGTTTCCCAATTAGCTGAGGATTACACTGTTAATACGTAGTTTCAAGTTTAACACATTTTTTCAACTGCTGTAAACATTAAGACAAAACACTGTAGCAGGCAGTTACAACACGTTATTTCATTTTGATGTAATAAAAAAAAAAAAAAAGTAACTTTTAATACATCACTATTCTTGTGCAGTTCAATTTTTTTTTTTTTTTTTTTTTTTTTTTACAGTAAGTCAAAAGGAAAAGAAGCACCATCTTACTATTTAGCTGTTATCCAATTTACTTTCAAAAAAGAAATTCTCCTTAAAAATGTGTCATAGTAAATATCATAACTTCAGAGAAAATAACCACAAAACAAGATCTTTTATATAAAAAACAGTTTAACAATTTGTTTTTTCAGTATAAAACATTACACAGAGCCAGGCCAATCAAACAAATTCACTGCCACCATTTCAAATAATCATTAACTCCCCAGTCAAACGCTCTACATTAACATACAAAGGGTTTACTGTCTTTAAGGGGTTTTCTGTACTTTTTATCTAGTTATTGGTAAATATAACAAACACAAAGGCTAACAATCACTCTTCGTTTGCTATAATATTAATAATAAAAAAGAACAAAGGTGAACTCCTGGTCCGTTCAAAGCCCAAGCCCCCAAATTTCTGGTCAACATGGCATCTATGCAGTCTTCTGCTGGCCCTTCTTCCCAATGAGGGATTTGTGAATGTGGGGAATGACACCTGAAAGCAAAAGGAAATGTACATGAGATTTACATATATAATCTGTACATAGATGGTTTATATAAGATATCGATTAATCAGTCCAGAAAACTGCCAGCTCACCTCCTCCAGCAATGGTTGCCTTGATAAGGGAGTCCAACTCCTCGTCACCACGAATGGCCAGCTGCAAGTGGCGAGGAGTGATACGCTTCACTTTCAAGTCTTTGGAGGCGTTACCCGCCAACTCTAGTACCTGGAAAAAACAAAGAAACAAGGATTCATATCAACAAAAAAATTAGCTACAGTGAAAACAACCAAAGCTGACATTAAGTAACACTGTTAATCAAAACAAAGTTTAAAATGGAGGGAATGGGAAGTCTTACTTCAGCGGTGAGGTACTCAAGGATGGCAGCACTGTAAACAGCTGCTGTGGCTCCTACACGACCGTGGCTGGTTGTGCGAGTCTTCAAGTGCCTGTGGATACGACCCACTGGGAACTGTCAGGAAACAGAAGTAAGATAGTGGTCCAATTTTTTTTTTCCAAAAGCAAACGTCCTGTGCCGTTTAACACCTGCAGCAAAGCCACAAACTGCACCACGACAAATGATTGACATTTACCTGCAGACCAGCTCTCTGGGAGCGCGACACTGCTTTCGCCTTGGCTTTGCCACTGTCTTTTCCTGCTTTGCCACCAGCCTGCATTGAGTGATTAAACGGAAAAGAAGAAGATGAAATCAGAAAGTAGAGGCAAATGTGAAACGAATACGCCTGACTTGTATTAAATGAAAAATAAAAGACTTAAAGTGACATAGCAAAATCGAATCTGAATAAATTAGAGAGTCACCGCTGAGCTCTCCGTGTTATTGTTCTAGTAGTTTACGTTACGCCCGGTTCAACAGTTGTCGCTTTCCCGCCAATCAAAAATAAAACAGAAATGAAAAGTAGCAACGTTAACCAGCCCCGGAAACAGCAAGTATACACCCTAAAGATAAAATAACCGATTTAATAGAGACAATAACGACTCCGTTCCTTAAAAAATACGAGAACCTGTCAGCAGGTTGCTGGCAGTGACCCCGCGACAAACAAAACAGACGCGCCGCCTTAAGACCGTCAGCGGTCAAGTTTTCATTCAGAGATTTTGACAAAGAAAGTTGGACTTACAAAGTCACCTGGACTCAAATAAAACACAAAGTCGTCTTTACTAATTTGCATCACCTGCAGACTTATTTTAAAGGAATTATTCAGCAGCTAACAGTTAACCAGCCGTTAAGCCAACGAACTAGCTAAAGTTAGCTTGCAGTTACTGCTAAAGCACCATCCACAGGCTACACCGACTCAAAGAGCAGTTTATTCTCTTAAATGAGCGACCCACCTCCAAAAATTTGCAAATATACCCAAAACAACTCGGAACAAACACTCAAAGCTTAAAAGCAGTCTACTTTTAGCCGAAAATCCACACGAATCGAACTTCTTACGGTAACGATAATGCTAATGGTTTAGCTGTCAGTTAGCTTCTTAGCAAGCTTGTTAACCACACACATTCTGCGCGGATTTCCCCAGTTCAAATTCAAAGCAGGACTTTCTACAACTGCACAGTTATTCAAGCAAAAAAACGGCAATATCTCCTATAACACGTTGAGCATTACCCCGAGTTCACATACCATTTTTCCCGACGCGTTATTTTATTGTAGCGCTGAGTAGATTCCAAACAGTTTCGGCTCCCGAAAGCAAAGAAACAATAAACCTTTTCGCAAATCGTTTGCATGCAACCCCTCGTGGGAGCCGAGAGAGCCAATAGGAGAGTGCGTTGTTACTTCGAATCTCAGTCTAAACCAATAGCCTTGCCCTTTGCAGAAATTCCACCCATCCCCCACCCTAAGCTCATCGTGCCTGTCTTTGCGCACGAAACCACGAAGTAGGCGGGACTGTGTGTTTGTGTGTAGTGTCCTTCCAGGGACATCCATCCTAAAACCGTGCAAAATACATAACAAAGCGGGCTATAGCTGGGATTAATTCAGTGAAATCCATGAAATTCAGTGCAAGGACACGAATAACGTCTTCAAACGTGTATATTATTGTACTGGCGTCATACATGAATTAGTTATGGCTGTAAAATGATCTCTAAATGACATGTACTCCACTGAACATATGCTACAAATAATCAATAAGCAGTTATGGATTGCAAATACAGTATCTCCTCGAATGTCATCTGGAAAGCCGTTACGTTGTCTTGACAGGCAGGAGAAATAGCGAATGAAAACTTGGGCTCTTCGTCTGATGTTTTAACTGACAGGCACAACAGCCAACCGGAGCTCACCAGTCAGCGTCCGGTTGCCTCCGTGAGCTCGGTAACAAGGGGGGTGGGGGTCAAAGATACGCAGAGAAAACGGGCTGCTGGTGGCGAAGATGGCGGATGGGGATAGTGGTAGTGAGCGCGGTGGCAGCAGCGGTGGCGGAGGGGGTGGAGGCGGCGGGTTTCAGCATTACCAGCGGGAACCGGAGACCCAGGAACTGGCGTCGAAGCGGCTGGACATTCAGAATAAACGTTTCTACCTTGACGTAAAGCAGAACGCCAAAGGCCGGTTCATCAAAATCGCCGAGGTCGGAGCTGGCGGCTCCAAAAGTCGGCTGACCCTCTCTATGTCAGTTGCGGCGGAGTTCCGTGACTACCTGGGGGATTTCATAGAGCACTACGCCCAACTTGGGCCTAGTACTCCGGAGCAGATTGCTCAGTCCTCCGGTGGGGATGACACCGGGCCTAGACGGGCCTTGAAGAGCGAGTTCCTGGTGCGTGAGAACCGAAAATACTACCTCGACCTAAAGGAGAACCAGCGGGGTCGGTTTCTCCGGATCCGACAGACCGTCAATAGAGGCCCTGGTTTCGGAGTCGGAGTGGGTGGCATTCCCGGTGCTGGCCTGCAGGCTGGACAAACCATCGCACTCCCGGCCCAAGGCTTAATAGAGTTCCGTGACGCCTTGGCCAAGTTGATAGACGACTACGGGGGAGATGAGGAAGAGCTTGCCGGTGGCGGAGGGGCCGGGGGCTACAGCGAGCTTCCGGAGGGCACCTCAATCATGGTGGACTCCAAGCGGTTCTTCTTTGACGTTGGATCCAACAAGTATGGAGTTTTCTTGCGGGTGAGCGAAGTAAAGCCCAGTTACAGAAACTCTATAACAATCCCCTTCAAGGCGTGGAGCAAGTTCGGGGGAGCGTTCAGCCGCTACGCCGAGGAAATGAAAGAGATCCAGGAGAGGCACCGGGATAAGATGTACGAGAGGAGAGCCGGAGAGGAGTCGGAGGGAGACGATGTGGACGACGATTGATGCAGAGAGGAGTGGTGGCTATTTGTGATGGAGCTGACAACATGATGCAAAGCCTGGATATAAACAGAGAAATGGAGAGAGAGGAACGACTATTCTGTGCATGATGAAATGAATCCGGAGTTAAATAATTAAAAAAAAAAGTATATTTGACTGAGAAATTACTGTCTATATAAGAGAATAATGTTATAAAGTTTAGGTGGATGTTATAGCTAATTGAGTGCAGACTGCAGTAGTCAGCTCCTGTATGAGATTTCCCCTTTGATTTAAAAAATATATATGAATATATATCTATATATAAATATAAATATATTGATTGTCCATATGACCTCACATGTAGCCCAGCAAATTAAGTTTGGCAGAGACACAGCAGTAGATTACCGGTACCACTTTCTAGTTGACATCAAATGGCAAGAGCTCACCTGGCGCTGACCTGTAGTCTGTGTGATGATAATAAGGAAGTGTGAAACATGTGACATACCCAAACCAGCAGGTGCAGTGTGCCAGTGAGCCAGAGCACCTGCACCGTTCACCATGGCTGTGTGTGTTTCTTGTCTAAAGTGACCTGTAATGAACAGCTTGCCCAGACAGACCTACAACGCTCAGAGCCACAGTTTCAGCTACATGGGAGTGGGGTGGCACCCTTGGCATCGCCGGACATCCTCTCAGCCCAGTGAGGTTCCCTGTAAGGTGATCTGTTACAAGCACACGACTCATTTGGATTCTACAGACAATCCAAATGAGTTCAAATGACCTTCCACCCTTCTTCTCTCCTTGTTTTGCACCCTTCCACTTTCCCTCCTGGGCATTCCTCAGGTGCTGACTTCTTGCTCCGATAGCTGAATTGCGGTGTGGCCTGCTCACACGTGGCTCATTGTGTCTCAGGGCTGGCAAGTCCCATCTGTATTTTGGGGTATCTATCTATATATATCAGCACTACCTGTGCCTGTGCATCATCCTCAAGAGGTTCTGGGTGCAGATCTGGTCAGCCAGTTGCTGCAGCTGAGCCATCTGTGGCAACTGATGATGTCTCCTAAGATGCATGGCCACGTCTGACCCCTGTGACCTTTTTCTCAAAGGGGGACGCAGTGAGCTCAGGCCTGTAGCACTGGTCACGAATTTAAAAAAAGCTTAATATTGCCGGGCTTGAGCTACAGTCTCAAGGGTATTGATCTTGTTGACTCACTTAGGGTTCACCATTTGGATCCTCTAATCTTGAACTCAGACCATTAACGACTGAAGTACTATTCAGTCTGATTGTAACATAAATTAGGTGCTTTTGGAAAACTAAAACCCATAATGGGGTGCTGTACCTAAAGGAACATAAAGAAAAATATATATACTGGAAGAGATTTACTTACTAAAAAAGATCAAGTATAGATAGAATTATTTTTCAAAAGAGATATATTAAAATATGTCTTAGAAATACGAGACATTTAATAGATAATGCTGCCTAAAGTGGCTTATTTAAAACACTAAACTTGGATGCAAATGTCCAGGGTGATATTTCATACCTGCTTTTTTCCTAACATGTCTTTTTTTTTTTTCCTTAGAGGAAATTAAAGAGAGTACAACAAATTGATAACAGAGTATGTTATAGCAATTTATAGAAACAACTTCACTGAAGTAGTTTGTCAGCAAACACTCAGCACTCCAGTTCACTTTACAGAGCATCGAGTTGTCCCCTCGTTTCAGTCCACACCTTTTTAACCCATGTTTTGTCATGAATTGGCTTTCCATCAGTTGCCAAATGGCGCAAACATAAACACCTGAAGTCATCGACATTTCGTCTTTAGTGCTCCTTTTTAAAATATGATCATTTTTGCATGCCTGCTCTTACGCGGAGCTGCCTTGTGTTCTTTTCTTTTGCATATTCTGATTGCTGTATAATGGTATTTATCCATATTTTTTGAGAGCGGTTTAAAGTTTTATTTCTGCATTGCAATAGACAAAAGAAAGTTTACTTCACAGCCTAATTAAAAAAAAAAAAGCCACAACTTTCCCACATATTCTGGGAAATGTCACTCTCATTGTCCCATTTCCTTTGGTGTGCAAAACCTCTCGTTGAATTTTACTTTACCCACTTCAACACAGCAGAGAAATGCCATATGAAAAAAATAAACACCTGGGAGCAATAGTTTTTTTTTCTTTTCTATTGATATGAGTATACTATATATGATATTACACATGCGATTGAACTACATCCTTCTTCCTGTACTGTGTTACGTGAAATGGCAGCTGTTTCAGTCATGTGTGTTCTGCTGTATTCTACCAAGTTCCTTTCAACGAGAAATAAAAAAAAAAAAGATTTTTTGCTCAGGAGAGGTGTGGTGGTTTTTTTTGTTTGTTTGTTTGTTTTATTTCCCAAAACAAAAGACAGACAACAAATAACAGACTTACTACCTAAACCCATAAAGTCACAGCAATATAATCAAAAATGCTTTCATTACTATGCAGACTTCAATAATATGTCCTTGTAATGCTGGGTGTGATTGAACAGGAGTCTAAAACTTGATATTCAGTTTAATATAATAAGAAAACCATCAAATATTCAGATTTTTAAGAAGCTGCGAGGAGAGAATTTACTTAGAAATACCTTTATTAATCTGATATAGTTACCCGCTGTAGCTTCAAGATGATTTAACAGTTTTTCATTTAGAATTTGTGGAGTTACATGATATGACGTGGTATGACACATCAGTCCTTGAAGCCCTTTATCAGCAGTAGAAGAAGTATTCTATTATTTAATTTACGTACCGGTATATAGGTATGACTGCAGCTTATTCTCTTGTAACAAGTCAAGGCTGAGTCCGTTTTGTGCACAGTTCAGTTTAGTACAATGGTTTCTAGCCCTTCGTCACGAGTCGTGAGGAAGGGACAATAAAACATCTGTATTTAAGACGTCTATCTTTTATAATAATGAAATAAATTTTACACTAAAGTATCAACTGCAGTGATAATGCATTTGATAGGAAATTTGACAGAAAACATCCAGTTCCCTGTGTGAAAATGCCTTGTTGTTGTCAGAGGAGAACGGCCAGACTGTTTCAAGGTGATAGGACGGCAACAGCAACTCAAATAATCAACTGTTGATAAACCGAGGTATGTAGACAAGCATATATAAATGCGCAATATGCTGAACATTGAAACTGCTACAGAACAGTAAACTGAACCTATTTTGCAAATGTGCTCACTACAATTGGACAATAGAAGCTTAAAAAAATGTTGCCTGCTCTCATGAGTCTTGATTTCTGCTGCCACATTCGGGTGGGAGGGTCAGAATTGGCTGCAAACAACATAAAAGCATGGATCCATCATGCCTTATATATTAATTTGGGCCCCTTAGCATCAGCTGATCGTGGTTTAACAACATATCTGAGCATTATTGCTGACCATTTCCATCTCATTATGACTACAGCATATTCATCTTCAGATGTCTTATTCCAGCAGGATAGCACACCATGTCACCATGTCAGCGATGTGCGATCATCAAAAAAAAAAAAACTGTGTGGTGCTGTCATGTAAAGCTGGATGCAAATCTCTGAGGAATGTCTTAAACACCTTGTTGACAGGAAGAAGTAAATAATAATAATGAACTTCCAACAGGCAGATTAAGATAAGCAGCAACATTCATCCATCTATCTAGTTTTCATTTTAGGGCTGGAGCCAGTCCCAGCTGTCATTGGATGCTTGGTAGGGTACGCTCTGAAAAGGTGAGCAGTATATCACAGGGCTAACACAGAGAGACGGACAACCTCAGATTCAGAGCTACTGCCAATCATCAGTTATTCTAATATGAATGTCTTTGGATTGTGGGAGGAAGCTGGTGTACTTGGAGAGAACACACATAGGCAGAAAAGTGATGTTAAATAACGTGATAGTTTATTGTAGTTTATTATTATCTTATAAAAAAAAAACATTCCTAAAAATAGATATCCATACAGGCCTAATGACTTCTGAAATAAAATGAATTTTTTTAATTAGTTTACTCTTTTTCACCTACAATACCCAATTTGACTTAAATCTTTTTCTTGTTTTTTTGGGGGGGGGATAAACAGCGCTAACCAGTGAGTTGAAAAAGCATTTCACTAGCTGGGCCCACATTCTCATTTTAGGCTTGACAGCGTTTTAGTAGGTAAAGGTGAATGCTTTACCTACTAAATGAATTGAGCTCCGGTTTGGGGAAGGCCTTGAAGGGGCCTGGCGACAGCTCCTGGGCTTGGCAGATCCCCATGTACTAAATAGAAGTGAAGAAGTTAAAGAATTGAAAACAAGGAGGGTGGGGAACGTAAACGAGAATGAACAGTTTGCAGAACTGGGGGAACCTATATAGATGACAACCGGAAGGAGTGTGTTTGGAGGCGTGGTCCCGCTCCTGAAATTCTGATACATAATCTCCAATAATAAGTCATACGACCAAGGTATTATCCCTCTATATGAGGTATATCCGGGCTCATTTAGTTTCCAGCTAATCTCCTTACAGCACACTTTCACACCAGGATGGTTCAGAAAGTAAAGCGTCTGTTAACTGGAACAGACGTTTCCAGTCACTTACACCGTCGGAAAATCAAAGGAAACATATCTTATG
Source organism: Simochromis diagramma (assembly GCF_900408965.1). Lineage (NCBI taxonomy): Eukaryota > Metazoa > Chordata > Actinopteri > Cichliformes > Cichlidae > Simochromis > Simochromis diagramma. The sequence continues at coordinate 1,545,949 of NW_024387200.1, read as the reverse complement.
GAGAAATTATCATCAGTATGTTCAGAGGAGGTCCGGAGACAGGTTCACTAGTGAGTACAGCCATTTTAAAACATGGTGGACACTCTGTCATGGTTTAGGAATGCCTTACAGCCAGTAGTGTATGCAGAAAACTAAAGATTATGATCCACCATGCACTACCATCTGGAAAGCATCTGATTGGCAACAGCTTCATTTTTTTTTAGCATGACAATGATCCCAAACCCTCAGCCAATACAGCAAAAGCATATGAGGGAAAACACATGCACAATGGAACCCTATCAGTGAGAGACCTGACTCAACGTTACTGAGCAGCATGGGATCATCTTGAGAGCGAATAGAAGGAAGGAATAAAAGTTCAATATACAAATAAGAGCTCTGAATTCCTTCGAGAAGCCTGGATAACAGTTCATGAAGACTACTATTCACATTTTCCTAGCAAAATAAAAATAAAAACGGTATGGCTCAAGACTTTTGCACAGTATTGTGTTATTTAGTGTTAATATCGTATGCAAATATATAAGTGAGCCTTTTTATATTACTCTAAAGCACAGTGCAGTGTGGTGAACATGTATATGGGAAGCTGCTTGGCTTTTTCTGGTTTCTGGGTAATGGAAACCTTGCTCTGTTCAAAAAACTCAGTTCATGACGTTTATATTAATCATCAGCTGAGGTCGTGTTTACGGAGTCGAGCTGTGAAATCGTGGGGTTTCTAACAGTTCAGCTGCGTGTCAGTGAATTGACTGAGCTCAGAGTGACGTTTCTATGCGATGCACTGCTTTGCTTCGTCTGGACTGGTTTCATCAGGATTTGTCAGGACTGCCGCTGAGGAAATGATAAGAGCCAGAGCAGAGCCAGAGCTCTGTGGGATCAAACTAGAGATGTGATTACGTTTCCAGTTTCACAATTTCTAAATAAAAGGATCAGAAACACTCAATGTTTTCCTGAAAAAGGCACCTCATACTTTCAGTAAACCCTCAATATGACCTCAGTGATTCATGAACAACATGAACGACTCGGATTTAATGTGCCAGCTTTGTAGTAATGATGCATTGTATCTCCAGGCTGTCTGCTACCACATTTTGTTTCCCAAATATCGTTGCAGCTGTTCAGGAGGTACGTCTCTTTGATGCTTAGCAGCAGCACAGTTCACTCTGTGATTCACAGCAGTGATGCTAAATCCTGCTTTGTACTCCACTGTCTCTAACCTTGCAGTTCATCCGAACATCATGGGCCTTACATCCACACATACACATTTAAGTTCACACAAACAGCACCACCCCCTCCGCCATGGGTTAGCCAGTTTATATGATCTCCCTGAGCTCAGAGTGATGAAGAGTGCGCAGAGAGGCTAAACGAAGAGGGACGGAGCACTAATGGGAGAGAATGAGAGAGAGAGTACAGCTCAAGGGCATGTAATACCATGCTGAGCTGGGTGTCAGTGGAAGAAGGGATTATTTCACATGGTGCTGGTGTCCTGATGGCCTGCTCCAGAAATACAAGCCACACTAAGCTGCCCATCCATCATTCAAAGCAGACAAGCGTGAGAGGTGATGAAGAAGACAGTGGATTGGATCTCTATGAGGTGGTGGGGGTTAAAGACATCACCAAACCTCTGCCTCTCGTGACACACTCAGCGAAATGTATCCATGCATGTATGGAGTCCACCTTGCAGGTGATACATGTGAGTAGATGAGAAAAGGAAGTGATATTTTCAGAAGGAGGCTGTATGTCAAGTATGTCCATCGTCTTCTGATATCCAGTTCATGGTAACAGGAGTGCTGGAGTCTATCCCAGCTGCTGTAGACTAAGAGGCAGGATACACCCTGGGCAGGAGACTGTTGCATACCAAGCACAGAGAGACAGACAACTATGGTTCCTACAAGGTCATGACAATTCCTGATGAAACCAGTTCAGACTTACAGTATTTTGACCACTGAGTGACACGAAGCTCTGTCATAGAGCATTTTGTCTACACACATTAACACAACGTCAGCATCACTACTTTAACAGTTCTGTTGTGTAAGCAGCATCTCAGCTGATGATTAAAGCCAACTTCAAGAATCAGTCTGAACTCATTGTCTATAGCAGAGTCAGAGATGTCCAGAAACCAGAAAATGTTTAGTATCAGTGCAGGAAACAGTGTGAAGGACAGCGTGATTTAAGTACTTTCTGTCAGAAAAAGAAATATAAAACACTTTTATATTGATAGATGATTTATTGGTCACATGTTCATTGAACCATTGCTCAAATGTTTCATTCTAGATCAAAATGGATTGACTAAAGATCACCCACTGAGCTTCACAGTTACAATGACCAGCTCTAACTTGTCATGAGTCCTTGTCTAAAATGCTCAAAATACTGTTGCTCTATTTGCAAATTCTTAACAATGGAATTAAATTACTATTAAACCTAAATCATGATGAATATATTAATGCACCTTCATACTGTTAGTACCCAGGCAGTAATAATAGTCCAACTATGTCCTACATGTGCAGGTCTCTTATATCCTAATTTGACCTTGGCTGACACAAATTATTCAGGGTAAGTGTATCTGCCTAGATTGTACCACGCACATCTGCATGTGACATAATGTCCAGCTTTGGGCCGTTTACCAGTGTTGTAACTGAGCCAAAAGTGCTCTGAGTTGTCATGTTTATCCCCAGATGTGTCTGCTATATGAGTAGGTAGTTAAATATAATACAACCACACCCTCGCATTTCAAAGAGTGGAATCTTTTCAGACTCTTCCATTTACACGCAACTTAAGTTACTTAGATGATTAACAGTATGAATCATTTATCAAACTTCAAAATCCAGTTGTAACAGAAAATCAGCACATGTGTATAATTAAGTCAGTTCTTAGATATGTATATATGCAAGTATGTTAACATTTCGTATATGCAAAATGTGAACATATCTGTATCTACAATACTGTACAAAAGTCTTGAGCCACCCCAATTTCTTTATAATTTGCCAAGAAAAGGGGAAATACATAAAATATAGCATGTAAAGCAAACAGAATTTGTTCTAATGAGCTTGGAAGTCAATATTTGGTGTGGCCATCTTTTTTCTTCAACGCGACCGGAACCCTCTTAGGCAAACTTTTTCATAATTCGTGTAAATAGCCTTCAAGAATGGTTCTTCAAGCTTCTGGAAGGACATTCAAAGCTCTTCTTTGGATGTTGGAGGTCTTTTGTTCTTTTCTCTGACAAAATGATCACGCACTGCTTCAGTAATGTCGAGGTTTGGCTATGGGGAGGCCAATCCATGACTGATAGGGTTCCATTGTGTTTTTCTATGCAGGTCTTTTACTGCATTGGCAGTTTGTTTAGACAAAATGCCAAATACCACTAATTGAAAACAAAGCCCCAAACTATGATAGAGCCTCTACGTGCCTTAAACATGACTGTAGACAATCATTGTATTGTGTAAATCTTTCCTGACCTCTGAACTCAAATTTGGAGTCATCGTTCCATAAGACCTGACTCATCTCAGCTATTGTGCTATGATTTTGCTGAGTTATGTTCTTATTTCTTTGGCACATGACGATAAAATACTGTGCATCTGTTGTAGATATTTTTTTTTTTTGGCGTGACATGTCTTCTGTCCTTCACATGTTCAGTATCTTCATATTTCTAAAGGACACATTGCATAACATACAGTGATATGCAAAAAATTTCAGCTGAACTGAGCACTTTTGGAATCTCTTTGTTGGTGAAAAAAGGATATGTTTTGTAGTATATGATGTAACATATATTTAAGTTTTGAAAGCATTTTCAGCTCAGATTTTCTGGAAACCTTATAAAACACAATTTTTCAATTTTTTGCCTTCTTGGTCTATATCGCAACTAAACATCATGAATCACAATGAAGCTAAAAGTGTGACATTTCACATGTATACTTCAAAATGGGTGTGTTGCATTACATTGCAGACATGACTCAGCTGCTGAGTGTTCTACCCAGAAGAAACCCCTGTCCCAGCAGATGTTCTATAGCGGTTGTTTGGAAAGAGCCATGAGCCACAGTTAGTGATTACAATCAGTTGAAGCAACCCTGCATATGGGCTTTAGAGCCCTCACAAGATGTTACATATTTTGACTCCAACAACACACAGGTTTATTTCCCTACCTAGAAAGTTTTGTAGGGTCTTACCTTACACTATAAAACATCTTGAAGCAACTGTTGTTGTGATTTGGCATTATGTAAATAAAATAAAATTGACTTGACTCCCAATTGTGACAAAAAAAAAAGTGATTAATTAATTGCTTAATGAGGTTTCATTAAATTACTTTTTCTGTTTGAACTATAGTTCAACAGATTGAATAAACATAGTTAAAATGGCTTTTGCTAGAATTAAGAGAAGCTGTACAGCATACCACTTCCATATTTTTACTCAAATAAACTTTATTTATATTGTTTAAAATCATAAATTAGACATTTGCCTTACAAACTCATAATCAATGAAGCTTAAAAATGACAATCTTTTTAAAAACAACAGTGGTTTCAACTCAAGTTAGCGCCTACAGTGCGTGCAAGCAGCCTGAATTGTTTCTTGTCAGAGAACTATGGAAACTGATATGCTGATTAAGTCTGATATGGCGTTAAAGGAGGAACTGAAGTGGATGTGAGTTACAAAGCAGATGCGCATCAACTGTGAGCAGACTAAAGCAGCTTGAATAGCACATTCCAGATTCAGCAATTACACTCACTGGGTACATTATTAGGCACACCTCGCTAGGCCAGCGTTTTTCTTTCAGGACAGCATTAATTCTTTATGGCACAAAGAATAAGCTGCTGGAAACCGCAGAGATTTTGGTCCATATTGACATAGTGGCATTGCACAGTTGCTGCAGATTTGTTGGCTTAGCGTGCACGATGTGAATCTCACCGCACACCAAAGGTGCTTTAACAGACTGAGATCTGGTGACTGTGAAAACCATTTGAGTACATTGATTGATACAAATATTGTCATATTCGAGGAAACAGTTTCAGCTTTGTGACATAGTACGTTACCTTACTATGATCAGAAGATTGGTTCACTGTGGCCATGAAGGGATGGAAGCAAATTTTGATCCTACAACAGAAAACAAGACTTCTATTCTCCAATTTTAGTGAGTCGATTTGAAAAATAGCCTCAGTTTCATGTTCTTAGCTGACAATAGTGGCACCCAGTATGGTCTTCTGCTGCTCTAACATTTTAAGGGTCTTCTTAGATGTCTTCGAACATCTTCAAGTATGCTCTTCTGCATGTCTTCATTGTAACGTGGTTTTTTTAGTTACTTTTCCCTTCTAATCAGCTTGAAGCAGTCGTGCCGTTCGTCTGTAAATCACAGGGACCATCGTGCTGGAAAGTCCCAGTCGATAAGCAGTTTCTGAAATACTCACACCAGCCAAAATGGTACCAACAACCATGCTATGTTCAAAGTCTCTTAAAAATGACCTTTCTTCTCCAGTCTGTCTTGGCCATGTCTACACGCCTAAATCAGATTCTGTGATTGGCTGATTAGCGGTTTGCATTAACAAGCAGCTGAACAAGTATATTTAACAAAATTGCTGGTAGAGACGTAGAATGTTACGGGTCAAGCTGATGAAGGTTGGGAGTGATCAGCTGTGTTTAACTTAACTTTAGTTTTAGAATTATTTAATACACTGATTTATGTCCTGTGCCTGCAACCCAGTAAATGATTTATTCCTCAAGTGAGAAAAAGGTTGTTCAAACTATTTTAAACAATTTTAATGAATATATAGCGCTATAATAATCCCTAATTCTTTCCCATATATATATTAAAACATTAAATCAGATTGATAATGGCCATTACTCGGTGTGACCAGGCTAAGCTGAATTCATTTAAGGTACATTTGTGACCTTATGACTGACTAATATTAACTATATATGCTAAAAACCAGATGTGCATTATTAACCCTTGTATGGTGTTCGGGTCTGTGAGACCCGTTTTCAGTTTTTTTCAAAAGAAAAATTAAACAATTAATTATTTTTTCAACCTGAAATTCATTGGCTTTGGCTTATTTTCTGTGAAGAACATAAATCCAAACTAATTTTCAATGACCTCATACTGTAGCTCCCCCCACGCATTTACATTACATACAAGGTGTTCGGGTCCACTGGACCCAGGTCTAATAAAAGTGTTGAAAGTGTAGGTCCTGTGTTCCCACACTCTGTCTTCCTCCTTTCTGGTGCTGCTGATAGTGTTTTCTTCCCCTCCTGCTCCCGCACAAAGTTGCAACATTGTTGAAAATTCAACTACCAACACTGTCTGCTCTGACATTCCCGCACATTTTACCCTCTTTCTTGAGGGATCCAAATTTTATTTTCTCATACCCTGTCCCACCTGCAAATTAGGGGCATAATACTCTAAATAAGACTTTGCCAGTGTGGTTCTTTATCACAACTGATCAAGATGGCAAAAGATTATCTGCTGCGAGGGCCATCCAATTGATTTCGGAAGAGAGAGGGGCTTCGGATGATGATGTTGACAAAGAGGTTTCAGAATATTTCACATTTCTGAAAATTCAGAGTCTGACAGTGACTTTGAAGAAGAGGATGAGGTTGAGCACCATTTAGTAACAAAACGAAGATGAGTTCCCCATCTGCTGCCAGCTCCAGGACCAGAACAAGCCCACCAGACAGCAAGTGAAGAAATATGGATGTCAATAACTGGTGAAATCGAATGATCTTCTTGCCCAAGAAATGAGCCGCCCTGCAGAGCTGTTACTGTGATAAGCCAGGGCCAACACGGCTGACAGTTACTCATGTGCAGGACATCAAGTCTTCATTTGAGCTTTTCATCCCAGATTCCATCCAGAAAATGATTCTGGATTGCAGTAATCTAGAAGGAAGGTGTGTTTTTGGAGAGAGGTGGAAGGAGATGGACCAAATTCATCTAAGAACCCCAAAGGCCTACTTTGGGGTTCTTATCCTTGCAGGAGTTTTCAGGTCCAAAGGGGAATCCACAGAATCCCTGTGGGATGCAGAAACCGGCATGAACCTTTCCGTGCGTCAATGTCTCTGGAAAACTTCCACAAAATTTCCAGGATTATCCGTTTTGATAACCGAGACGACAGACCAGCTCGATGGCAGAGAGACAAGCTAGCTGCCATCAGGACAGTGTGGGATAAGTGTGTGCACCACCTCCCCCTGTTTTACAACCCTGGGCCTAATGTCACCATTGATGAGCAGCTGATCCCATTTAGTTGTGAAACATACTGCTTCACGTGTAAATGTGTTGTGTCTTTCCACTCACTCCACTTGAGTATAACTGATTAATTTTTTTATAACATTTTATAAAAAAAACCAAAAAACGAGAAGCACATTAATTCATAAATGTGATCTAACAAAGGTAAAGGGAAAAAAATAACCATGTTTGCTGTTCATATGGTTTGTAATTGGGATGAAGTAAACACCTGTTGAGTAATTTAACATAAAATTGTTTGATAGTGTTAATTTGGAAAGCCAAAACTCTAGCGGGTCCACCAGACCCATGAACACTGGCTGAGTAACAAAAATATGAACACCACACAAGGGTTAACATTTATACCAATTAAATTAAAAGTAAGCAGTGATTTTAAAATTTATTTCAAATAACCCTTTTTGAGATGCACAAATTCAGCTTATATATTCAATGGAGTGTGCAATGCTTGTGTGTTTCTAGCGTTTCTGATGATACAAGTGTTTCCACTCCTGCTGTCTGATAAAATCCATCAGCAGCAGGTTTAGATGATGGTGAGAAGACTGTGATGAAGGATGACTGCAACTTAAGAGAGCATGTATATAACAAATGTGGACCTGAGCTGCTGAGCAAATATCCTATAATAGTGAGTGAGGGGCTATTTTTAGCCCATGTTGCCATGTGTGAGGAATGCTCTCTGCTGCACGCTCAGGCAAACTGTACATTTTTTGTGCACACGATAGAGCGTCATCCTAATCCCATGCATGAATGGAAGAGACGATGAGCTCCAATCCACTGAACTAAACTGCAGAGAGATGCGCGCGCACACACATATCTCTTTATTATCAGTATTGTTTATTTATTATTTATTATGTGCCTCTGTGTCTATTCTTATCCGTCCTGTATCTGAACCTTTCTGTTGTTCCTGTTGTTTCATTGGCCCGACGAGCTGAAGCTAAAGCGGTTCCTCTTTTCCATCTTCCTGCCGTTATTTGCATGCTTCACTGACATGTAAGTTCAGGAATAAAAGATGCCAGTGTTGCAAATTTGACTGGGGCTATCAAGACTAGAAAGTACCCTTCATTGCTGTAGTCATGCTAGGCTTTTTTTTTATTTAAAGGAACATCAGTTGCAGGTTAATTAAATGCCATCTCAATATCAGGACTTGTTTATATTGTCAGTGCTGACTGACAGGACATAATGCTTTCTTCATAATACTGGAATATTTTAGTTATCTGTAACAGGTAATGGCAATACCTCTAAAACGCCACACGACAGCAGCAGAGATCAACAAAGTGCTGCTAACCTGCAGCCTGCATTATTTCCCCTGCAGTGATGAACAAAGGTGAGGACTTTTTTTATTATTATTATTATTGTTTTTATAACATCATATGTCAACTGAGATTAAAAATTGAAACTGGTAAAATGCAGTGGTTCAGCAGCAGCTATGCAGACAGGGCTGTGTTTGGCTATTTTAACCACAAAAGATCCTCAACGGTTTATTGAGCAAAATTGACCTCGAGCTGCAAACTGTCCATCCTCTTTCACTTCTTCACTTCATGATGTGAGAGGCACAGTACACCTTGGACAAGTTGCCAGTCTGCTGCAGGTTTAACACATAACCACGCATGTCTTTGCTCTGCAGAAGGAAGCTGGAGTACCTGGAGAAACTCCATGCAGATACAGGGAGAACATGGAAACATGGAAACATGTCCAAATTGAGAAAAATTCTATTTTTGAAATGGTCATGTTTCCTAAACTACTCATGCAATATTGATAAACATGGACTGGTATGAACTGAAACTTTATCAAGTATGGCATGCAAATGTCAAACTTCTATCCCGATCTAGTATCATGAAATCTGCAAGGCTGTAAAGTTACATTTTTTAAGTATATCAACATATTCTTTTACAATTTGGTGTTAAGATGCACCAGTGAAATGCATATAACCTTTGCACCTCATCTATTTGAGTCCAAAATTGCTAAACATTTTTTGTCATATTTATGTCACAATATACCGAGTAACTGAAAAAACACATATTTCTTGTCACAACATTCCACCCAGACATCAATATCTTCACCTGGTGGGTTAGGCTATAAATAAATGCAGTAAAATTTGTATTTTCTTTAACTGAAGTGGAATAATCCTGTTGCGCTTTCTAATAACATTTTTCATAACTCTTCTCTATATAGTTCTTTTTCTGATTTTTAAATTGTTACATAATTGGGACAGATGAAATATTATATGCTATTTTTTTTATCAGATAATATATGATATACATACAATTTATGATTAAAGCTCATCCAAACAATAAATGTGGAAATGTGGAAACTTCTGGCTTCAATAAACAAACATGGCAAAAATTCTGAAGTGAAGCTTCCAAACAGGTCTTCACAAATAAACTGGTAACAGAGGTTACATTTGTGTGTTTTTCTAGAGACAATTTCCATCAAACAAAGACAGATATCATGCAGATATCAGTGCTAAAAGGGAGCACCGTTATAACACCACAAAATGTCCAGGCCCCATATTTAACATCTACTGGACAAAGGATGTTGAAGATTGAGCTTCCAGGCATGAGGACAGATGGCAGACGTATGACAGAGGAGGACATTGGGGATAGGGTGAGATTATATTATATTAATATCAATGTTGACATAATTCTGATGATAGAATCGTTTTGCTCAGAGAAAACAACTTTTTCTCTGCATAAAGCTGTATATGCAAGACTGCAGGCTGGTTTTTACAAAAGCAGAACTTTCAGTGTAAGCTGCACATTTGTGGCATTTGCAAATGGTGCTTCCACCTTGTTGCAGACCGATAAAACACAACTTCAAATAACAACTTTTACAGAAGTCGTTGGAGAATTCCCAGAATGTGTTCTTACATGCACTGTACTGTTTAACGTATTTGCTCACCTGCCTTCACATGCAAGAACTTGAGTGACATCTTAATACATAGTAATATGATACCCTTTCCCATTTGGCAATGACATATTGCATAAGGTTTAGGAGCGTGTTTATGGGAATATTTACCACTTTTTCAGAAACACTTTTTTTATGGGATTTCCAGCATTGACTGGCGAAAGTTTGCCAGCTCTGGGCACTATGCTCCTCAGCATCCACTGACCCTGTGATTTTACATGGCCGAGTTTCTGTCATTCTCAGTCACTTCCACTGAGTTGTAGTGCCACTAACAGTTACTTGCAGAATATATAGTAGAGCAATATTTTTACAACTGGACTTGTTGTACAGGTGGCATCCTATCATAGTGTCATTCTGGAATTCACCTAGCTCCTGAGAGTGACCCATTCTTTTTAAAAAAAAAATATTATTGTGACATGAATGAGGACCTGCACACACAGTTTGCAAGTTATTACATGTGGGGGGTTTTTTGTAGGGGAGATAAGATCTGATGGGGTTCAGGTGACACAGCCTCTCTGACAACTCATCCTGAAACCAATGCTCCACCCCTCCCCTGCAGCTGAGCCACAAACCACACATACCGCCATCGCCCGACTTTGACCGGGGAGCCGTCCGGCCTAGCCTGGATGAATGGATTTAATAGTTAAATGTATCAGTTGTGAATGAGCATTAAAAAACTTGAGTCCTCAAAACTCAGTTTCCAGATGCAACACAATATAAACAAGAAGCACTCCAGGAGGTCAGTCCACCACCGAGCCAGCTCACTGTCCACTGTGCTTATAAGGGACTCGTATTTTATTTTGTCTTCATTCATTTTTTATTAATTGTTCTTTTTAAATGTACTTTGCACTTTGGTCAGATGTGACATGATATTTTAAATCCCATTATAGTACTTTCTATATGTTGACAATACATCCCGCACTTTTAAGAATCAAAGTTTTGCAATTATAAAGCTTTATATCAACTTTTGACAAATAAATAATTATGTTGACCTTGAAGACTTTGGTGGATGTAAAAAGAAAAGTGGGACATTTAACAGAAACTCTGTAAGATGAAAAACATCTTTTTAATAAAAACTTATTTTGTAAGTTGTTAAAACCTGATTTTTCATGGTGTGAACTCCCTTCAGTTGAAATAAAATAAACCAAATTAAATGTTACTCAGCCTTTTCTCGTCAAGCAGCACATACCTGTAACCTTATACTCAAAGAGCTAGGGAACATCACGCTTCTCAACACTTTCTCTATATCTGTTCGTGTTGCTGGATGATCAGTAAATTAGTTCTAACCCTTACAACAAAATCCACACATTTTGTTTTTGCTATATCATGTTGTTTATGATGTCGTTTTATCATAAATTTATTGTATATTTTTTGTGTCGCATTTGATACAATTTTGATACAATTTTGGCAACTTTTGTTAACAACAGTGTTAATTTTAGACCAAAATAGAGTTTTGTCCATAACATTTTGAAATTATGGCACGTATTGATCATGTTGATGAGATAGAGGTCTTAGAAACTCATGTAGCAAACATGATACGATTGGCATTATAGGCTTAACTGTGTGTGCACATTTTTATATACCATCAGTTGAAAATAGGTGAAAATATCCTTGCTTGATTACATTTTTCTTATTCTGTATTTGACATGATGTTGTTCATATTAATAAACCTCTTAATATCCACCAGATTAGCATAGAGATGTTTAAAGTTTGGTTTTCCTCCTCACATATACAATCACCAAATACTTCATTAGTTACACCTATTCAATAAGTTAATAAAAAAAAACGCTAACAGATGGATGTATGGTGTGAGTTTGAATATCTAAGGAGAATTCTTCAAGGTCACTAATATTTAAACCTAGGTGACATCTTCCTCAAGCTATTGTGCTCACAAGATTTTCAGAAAACTATATTTGAACTTTTCTGAGATTTTTAGTAGATTTGCCTATGCTATCAATTTGAAAATCCTACATCATCTCATTTTCCAGTTTTGTTCGCAGAGTTGGGTGTCCACACTTCACGTCCAGCGGTGTGACAAGAGCAACTCATAGGCTATTTACAGAAGGAAAAATATTGGATTGCAATCCATTCATTTCTTCCTTTACTGAAATGTACACCTCAAGTCACGTACGTCGTTCCACCGAAACCATTGCCGAAACTATTAAAATCACGAAAGTGTATTCATACATATGACCAGAGTGACGTTAAATAACACAGATAAAGTTATTATTGTTTTCGTGCTGTGGAAACACGCCCCTTAACAAAACACCATGTAGACAAAATTCAGCTTCAGGCTGACAGTGCAAAGTGACTCACTGTGCCTCTATGCCAATCAGTTAAAGAAAGTGTGATGAATTTACATGTAGTCAATAGCAACACAAACACACTGACCAATTTAAGAACAAGAGGAAGAAAATGGATGAATGGGTTATTGCTGTATATTGCCAGGCAAGTTCTAAAACTTCACCCTCTTAACTAAATCCAGAAAAAATTCAAATATCTTTTGACCCCTGAACTTTGGCAAAAGTGATCCAATGATGATACGTGTTTCAGTTTCTTTGCTATGGCCTCTCTTCCTAAACTGTTTCACCTGGTTTTCATGAAATTGGACTTCATGATTTATCTCAAGTTGGCCTTTTGACTTCTACGTTGACCTTAGAGTTTGCCTAGCAGCAAGAAAGCAGAAGTTGCATATTTGTTGCTGTCAGCGTTAATCTCGTTAAAATGACATTAACGTCATAACCGTATTAACGCAGCAAATCTCCGTTAGCGAGTTAGCATGGATCGCCCCGTGCGTGGGACTGCACTGCGTCAAGGCGTTAGCGCAGTTAGCTCGTTAACATGTTAGTGCCGTGCAGCCCCACGCACTGGGCGATCCGCGCTAGCTTGCTAATGGAGCTTAATGCAGTTATGGCGTTAACATCATTTTAATGAGATTAACCCTCTGATGCATAGTGGTCACTGGAGTGGACAGCTACTAAAACGTACATATCTCTTTAATGCATTGGTTTCTATGGTGGAACTGCATATTAGCCTCTAGAGTGCTCTCTGCTGCCATGCTCCATTGAGGTCAATTCAGTGTTCAGTTAGTGCAACTGCAAGTAAATTTCCTCTGAATCAAAGATGGCAGACAAACTGTCACCCCTGCCGACCACTGCTGGCATATCCTGTCAATCCTTCTATGCTAAAAGAGCCCAACAGGTAAAAAAAATATGATGATATGCAGTAACATCTAGGGAAGGATATTATCTGTTTGGAATAAGAAATTGTTATGTCTAATATGTAGAAAACTACGATTAACCATGTGTCCACTGCAGTGGACATCATGCATTACCCACTATATATTTTTTAACATAAGTCATAAATTGTCTCACTGTTTTTTGGGACTGTTTTGGTTATAAGTAAGCATATAATTGTTACATTTATAAGCTACTCATTTAAAATATATATTTCTGTGCAGATCAGCTGTAGTTTGAGTTACTATAATAATTATTTTATCATATTTTGTAGACTTCAAATGCAGCAAAGAATAAGGCAGCGTACAGAATAGTCCAGGAAATTCCATCCAGCTCCAGTGATGATGATTTCATTGATGAGTGCAGTGATGATGAGTTCAGTGATAAGTCCAGTGATGATGAGAGTGGCTGCCAGAGCAGAACAGAGACATAGGAACTACGGATGATGAAGACACAGACAGTCAGGATGCAGAAAGTGAGAACGATGAGGGGCAGGATGAAGAGGAAGGTCAGTATGATCAGGGAACTGTGGGAGATGGGTACATGGCACCTGACCATACTCAAGCCCGCAAAAATATTTGGCAAGTCCAAGACAATGACTTTGATGGAGACTTGCCTCCTTTTCTAGGAGAGTGGAAATTGAATGTGGAGGGGAAGGATCCCATATATTTCTTCAGACATCTGTTTCCAGCAGATCTAATTGATAATATAACATACAACACCAACTTGTATGGGAAAGAACTGTCAGTAACAGGAGAAGAGATTCACCCTCCAGCAATGCAAAAGAGGAAGGTCCAGTGGGACCCCACAACCCGTGAAGCGGAGAGCAGTCACCAAAGTAGCCTGTGAGGTCAGGTTTGCCACAGGATATCACTGGCCCCAACTGACCGAGGTGAAAAATGCAAACAGGTGCCATGATTTTGCGTGCACATGGAAGACCAAATACATCTGCATGCAATGCTGTGGGCCATTGTGCCCTGGATGCTTTGCAAACTTTCGCACAGCCTAGGTGTGATGAACATAGAAGTGTTTGGAGATGCAGAGACTAAGATGTCAGTTTTGTGTTTTCTTCCAGCATGCTACTAAGGGCTTGGTAATACTGTCCTGCATCGTTATAGAACTGTGTAGACTCAAAAATGTTTCTCTTGTTGGAGATAGTTTGCCATATTCAGGTGTAGGATTCACAGCTAGGACTGTTGATTGGTTTTGTTATTTACGTCTAAACATTGGGGCCTTATGAGTTGAAAGTTCCAAAAAAATTGCTGAGATGTTTTTCAAACGATACAAGCAAACAAGTGTTTGTATATTTACATTAGAACACAAGGTAATTAATTTTTACAGTAAATTCACAGTATTTCATGCTAAGTGCTCAGGCGCATGTAATCCACTGGAGTGGACAAGTTTATAACTTTATAAAAAAACATATTTTTGGAAAAAAAAGAGTTGAACTTTTTTTTTCATGTCCTGAGAAGAATAAAAGCACTTAAGAAAAAAATCTTGACCAAGGCTTTCATAATTCATGCATCAGAGGGTTAACATTGACAGCACTAGTTACAACATATTAATATAACCCACAAGTAAAATTTTGGAAAATTTTGATCTTTTTGATGATTAATAACATTATAGTCACGCTAAATAATTTGATTTTGAATTTGATTTCGAATTAGATAAAAGGGTCGGAAAATTGAGGGATGAATGTTGGGTTGTATGAATATGTGCAAAGGAGTAAATGCGCCTTGTAGCGTAACGCGCTGTGTGAGGTTGAGATCAGAAAAGTGAGGTATAAATGCAATCCATTTGTATACGGGCGCATTGTTGCAGAATTGTTCTGTCAGGTGAATGAGAGAACAATTTAAAAGTCGATTTTTTACAGTAACGTTTAAAGTTAAGAAGTAAAACACGTCATAGACAAGTGCACAAGGAAGTCGAATTCTATTTTGTTGTTTTGTTTTTTGTGCGCAAATGAAAACAAAACAAATTTTTGGACAATTGATAAAGAGTGTGAGTCATACACAGGAATTGGGTGCGGGCTTGACATAAAATCCGTTTAAGAAGCATCAGTCAAAATGTTTGTCAGAAAGTGCTTTCAGGCTGACTGAAAAGCTTCTTAAATGGCCATTTTATGTCATGTCCACACCCAACACCTGCATATGATTCACACTGACAGTTTCCAAGACAGGTTTCACTTGTATTTAGCCATTTGTTTATCCCTTGTGAATCTCTGTTTATATTCTGTAGTTGCTGTAAGACACTTTCTTGTCATGTACTTTACATCGTTTCTAGTAATTTCTATTCAAGCTGAAGGCAAATGAGGGGCCAACCTAGTATTAGCATTAAGATAAGATAAGATAAGATAAGATAACTCTTTATTGTCATTGCACAGTCATACATAGTACAATAGTACAATGAAATTGGAAAAACTGTCCTACGTCGGCACTACATATAACACAACACGACACGATATGACACATCACAACGCAACAAACAACACAACACAGTATATTAACTTAGTATAAAAAAGAAGAATAAGTGTATGTGTATTGCACACTGTTATTATTGCACATTAATTATTATTGCACCTTGTTATAAGCATGTTATTAGCATCTGTGCTCGTTACAGTGAGTTCAATTTTTTTTTTTTTTTTTTTAATTTTCATGATCCGAACTTGTCGTGTTAAATATATACACACTGAACCCGCTGTTTGGGGGGAAAAAAATGTCTCCAAAAATACGCGCTGTGAAAAAAATAATAAAGTCGACATCGAGCCATGACGAGCGGGTTCTGATGTTTCTGAACAAGAAAAAGAAGAAACTGAGATTCTGGGTTGATCCAATTCTCACATTTTACTGTTTGAATCAGGGACTGAAGCTCTGTCACAGCCGCCTTCATACATACTTCAGGGTGTCAGTGAGGCAGTTTGTTGGCAGAGTTGGGAACACAGGGAGGCAGAAACATGGTTTCAGAGAGCAGCATCTCTCTGTGCGCTGAGGTAAAAACTACTTTTATATTCAATAAAGTTACAAGCATATGTTGCCAAATGCTGATTGGTCAGTTGAAAAATCGAGCTTGGTTGATTTAAAAATAAATGCCGCAAAATCCTCCAGCAAAACCATGTGGTCAGTGTGAATGGCTGCACTAAGAATATGTGTCTGGATTTGATGTGTAAAGCAGAGGCGGAACCAGACATTTGAAACACCCGGGGCTTAGCCCTAAAGGGTAGTATGCATGTGGTATTTTTTTTTTGGGGGGGGGGGGGGGGGGGGGGTAGAAATGACTGAAAGATTGATAGGCTCTGTTTTGAGTTTTGTTCAAAAAAGAATGACTTCATACAGGGAAAAATATATATCACACATGCAGGACACCTTAAACTAGTTTTTTTAATTAAGCAGCAAGGCAGAACAAAGTCGGGGCTGTATCAAGACACGAGGACTAAACCCCAATTCAACCAGGCCCAGAACTGATCCGGAATTAAAACAGGACTGCAACAGTTCAAAATCAGGACTACTTGGGACTTAACCAAGACAGAACCAGAATCAGAACTAGATGATAGTAGCACTAAAAATCATCATAGACCTGCACTACACTTATTTTTTAATTCTACCAAAGTCCACTATTTAGATTGAGAAAAGTTTATATAATTATTTAGCCTTGTTGTGCAAACAAGCCTAATAAATGTTCAAGCTTAATAAATGTAGAATTTGAAAAATAGCAAACCTAAAAAGAAACACTAGTTACGAGATACATGAGGACCTGTGATACGGTGATACTTTTGGTAAACAGCCATTTGACTAACATGTCTGTGTCACCTGCTCTTGTTCATCTCTGTTCTGTCCTCATTCTCCATCTCCCTCTCTGTTCCTCTCTCTCCCTCTTTGTGCTGACAATCATCAAATATACAGTTGAAACCAGATATTTATATACTCTTCAGATCAAAACACAAACACTTTTTTAATTGTAACATCAAATCAGACTAAATGTTTATTTTTTTAGATTGATAAATATAAAAAACATATTTGTTAACTTTAAGAGTAAAGAGAGAAACTATCTGTATTTCTTAATTGTAAATGGCACCAAATTGTATTCAAACTTGAGCCAAATACACACGTATATACACGTAAACACAGAACCTGTTAAATCTAGAAAGAATCAAATTGAGTTTTCCGATTAAGCAATAATTAGAATATTATTGGCTTTGTTTTCGGAGTGTCACCATGGCAAAAATAATTTGTAGAAAAAATTCACTTGTCATTTCCTTCTTCTCCTCCACTGGTTAATGACAAAGGGACTTGCCACATAAAGTCAGTGACTCATTGCACCTCTGTGTCGGTAAGTTAAGGCAGCTGTGACCAGTGTACATGTTTATCTATTCATAGGTTGATTGTATCTTATCAGGAACATGTTGTTAGTGCACAGGTTTCTCTTCAGTGATTATTTGAAGAGAAATTCTTCTCAGTTCTCCTGTATAAAGTACGTTTCTATGTCTGTCTCCCCATTTAGTTATCTCCTTGCTCCTTGAGCTCATTTGGTTTCAGTCTCAGCAGGTTTTTATATTTATATATATATATATATACATATATATATAATTTGAGGGCTTTGTGTGTGTCTCCAGGCATGCAGGAAGGTAAGAACTATGTCACCAAATCATCGTACACGTAATCCTGAATCAGACAAATTACTTTAAGTGCTTTAATGGTTAATGGAACCATGACTTATCTATTTACTGCTGGTTAACCCAGTTTGTTGCTCAACGCTGTCTGGTATGGTAACTGCACCATATTGGATTGCAATACCCTACAATGGATAGTGAGAGCAGCTCATAAGATCATTGGAGCCCTTCTTCCCTCCATTACAGACGCTTATAGCACCTGCTCCATCCACAAAGCCACCAGCATTGTGGAGGACCCCACACACTCCCCGCACACATTCTCCACCCTGCTGCCTTCTGGAAAGAGGTACCGGAGCATTCGGGCCCTCACTGCCAGACTGACGAACAGTTTCTTCCCCCAAGCCGTCAGATTCCTGAACACTCAGTGACTGGAATGACACACACGCACAGCTTCATACATGTCCCTACCAAGCACTTATCTGCAGAATATATTTTTGCACATTGCACTTTACGTAGTCCTTTTTTGATTGTCTGTTATATGTCATATGTAGCACCAGGGTCTCAGAGGAACGTTGTCTCGTTTCACTCTGTACTGTGCCACAGTACATGGTTGAAACGACAATAAAAAGCCACTTGACTTGATTTGAACAATTATCAATATATACCCCAACATAATAAACATAAATATGTACCAGTTACATAACTCATATGTGGTTTTAGTGAGGGTCAATTATGCTCTATTGCTCAATACTGGCATATTGAATATAAATAAAATAAATTAAAATAGATATGTTTAAGTTAACTAGTATGTGGAGATGAAAACGACACACTAGAGCGACTAATCTTAGTGAATGTCTGCCTTACAAAATGTATGATTTAATAAAGAGAGTGGCTAAAAATAAATAAGTGATTGACAAACACAGAGTTTTAAAAAGTAAAAGAAAGTATTCCTCTAATTGAAAACAATGAATGTTAATGTGAAAATGTTCTAAAGACAATTCTAATTGAAGTAGAATTACATAAAATGAAACAGTGAATTTTATCCATATGTGAATGAATGTGAATTCTCCATGTTAAAAAAAGAGGATTTTAAAGTTTAAAAGTTTAAACTATGTGTTAAATCTTCTAAGTCACATAGACAGATAAGGTCTGGGTGGACACTGGATGAGTAGATTCAGTTGGATGACCAAAATGTAAAGATGTGACGGCCAGGTCGAGAAGGTGGAGAAAGCGTGAGCAGGTATAAAAGAGATTCAGGGCTCTTTGCTTTTGTCTCCTGGGAGCTGAGCAGTTCAGAAGATTGGATCCAAGAGGTTCACCTTTGAAGTTGAAGCAGGGATGTGAGAGGGGAGAGCGCAGCCCAACCTGCCAACCTGTGAAGTGATTTAGTCATTTTTGCCTTTTCGTCTTCTCATTTTTGCCGTGTTAGATGGTTCATTCAGAAGGATATTGATGTACGTCATATTTCCACTGAATGCCCAGCTGCTTTCCTGTTGGTTGATTATCATCAACTCGGAATACGGGGGTAAGTGCATCTTTGGTCCAGCTGTGCTCGTCCTTTCTCCAACATCTCTTCACCAAACATAAGAACACAATCAGCTCAGAGTAGGTTAGATACATATATTTGTTGTTTTGTGATTTCTACTATTTGATTTTCCTGTTGCTTTGCTCCTGCTAAACTGCTTTGATAACAAATTCTAAACTGTGGACATTCACTTTTTAACCACTGAAACAATAAAAAGGTATTAATCTAAACAGTGACCACACAGTGTTATTGTTGTGATTTTTTTTTATTGCGCTTGCACAATGTTTTTGGTTTGCCACCAATGTTCTGTTTAACTGTTCAGCTTTCCAGCTAACTGCACTCTCCCGACACCAGCATCTGGCGTCACTGAAAAGGAGACCTGATTACCACAAATGAGCTACAGGTGTCCCATCAGCCTCCCTGGCACTGCCCCTCGAGCCTGCTGCACCACTCCTCCCCTGCAGCAGAGCCAAAGATCACACCTCCGCCACAAGGTGTGACTGATACAATTTGACCTCCAATGTTACTTTCTAGTATCTGAGCAAGCAGGAAAGACACCTGGACATCGAGGCAGTCAGCCTGGGCGAGTCCCCTCACCCACATCGGCTCCAGAAGAACTCTGTCTACTGGGTAAGATCCATAGGATCTGAGCTTAGGACTTTTTAATGCGAGCTGAAATAGACTTCCTGTGTAGGGGTTCTGTGGGCCCTGCAGACCAACACTGTACAATTTAAAAGTAATCAACTTTAACTGACCAAGACTGCTATTTGTCTTTAAAATATAATTTAAAGTGGACCTAAATTCCCCCATAAAGATGAGCTGTAACAATTTCAAACTTTTCTCCAGATCATTGTGGGAATGAGCCGGTGTAATAAATGGCTTTTGTTCACTGTTTCTGTAACAGAATCCAGATGAATGAGTTCTTTTTTCTAAATTTCACATTCCATTGGTTTGTGATCAGCTTTACAAATAGAAAACTGGCTGCATCGACTCTTTTCTGGGAACTGCTATTTTTTGGGGAATTTCAGGTTGCTGCCAGTAGCCATCCAGTCTGCATAACTCATTTGTAACATTTTCAAGAAGACCAGATAGTGCTTGATAAAAGCTTGATTCTGTTTGAATTATGGCATTTTATGGCAAGGAAATGAAAGAAAATTTAATGTCCTGAATATAATCCAAACTTTAACCATTCGAACCAAAACTCCCTACATGTCTCGACAGTCTTAGATCTGTTTGGAGAAATGTGTTTTTGTTGGATTGCATCTACCAGTTTAAGTGATCTGATTGTGGTTTCTGGCATCAAGTCCATCTACCTGTGAAAAAATATTTAGAAAAGACCACTATAGAAAATGCATTTTAGCACATTTTAAACAACAACTGTTGACCAAGCTGCTGTACATTTAAGTCAATCAGAAGAGATAAAAACATAGGAAGACATGATAGAATTTAAGAAAAAGAAGCATAAAATGAGAAAATTTGAGTAAGAAATAAGACAAATAAAAGTAGCACAAACTCATTCTGATTTAAAAGCCAAGAAATAAAAGTGGGTTTTCAGACAGGTAATAATTTATAAAGTAATGCCTTTCTTGATAGCTTACATAAGAGCTGAAGAACATTCCAGGAGATAATGCTAATTCAGAATTTTGTTTAAGCCAGTCTTCATTCCCTACAAATACAGTTTTTCTCAGTCGCTTTGGCGCGTTTCTCAGATCAGAATTGAAATTCTCATAACTATTAGTTCAACCTCCACAACACTCAGTCATTTGTGCACATCATAGTAGCAATTTCTCCTCTCTCTGAACAAACTGCAAATGATTTTGGACATGAATCAGTTGCTTCCATACATTTCCCTGCTGCTTTCTGACATTTCCATTTGCTTATGTCATGTCAGTCAAAAGTAATCATACCTATGGATGCTGAATAGTCGTTCCCAATAAAACTAATAGTCATACATCCATTGCTTGAGTCATCACACACAAAATTGTTGAACTAGTTATCACATGCCAAATATTGGCCATCTGTCAAGCAAATCCTATACCTTTCTGTATCATTGTTCCTGGAAATGTCTCCGAAATTGAACAATTGATCTCAGGTGAATTACAGCTGTCACTCATGAGGTTGTTCACTGTCAATTATGGATGAATCCTGTGAATCCCCAATTGGCAAGCATATATAAACTGCGCAGGAGCTAGTGTGTAACATTTCTACACTTCTGTGACACAAAATGGAAGGTCAGCACCGTGGAAGAGGGGTGAGGATGCGGGGGGGAAGGGGAAGGGGAAGAGGGAGAAGAGGCAGATATAGGCGGATTCCTAATGAAATAAGGGCTATAATTGTGGACCATGTTGTCAATCACGGCCTCACCATGGAGGAGGCTGGTCGAAGGGTGCAACCCAATATTGGAAGAACTACTGTCAGTTCAATCATTCAAACATTCCGTAGGGAAAACAGGTATGCAAACAGTAATACACTGTACTGTACTGTGCCATCTCAGACAACGGCGTCCTCACCCATATCCCCCTTCTTGGTCCATACAATACCCAACATCTCCTGACATTTTTAGACACTCTTTACAGGGACCTAGTCCCTGAGAATGAGAGAGGTGGAGGCCAACTCAGCAAGTATGTTGTTGTCTGGGATAATGTCCGTTTTCACCACTCCCATCAGGTCAGAGAGTGGTTTGCAGCACATGACAGAATTCTGGTTGAATATCTCCCTCCATATTCCCCATTCCTTAATCCAATAGAGGAGTTTTTCTCTGCCTGGAGGTGGAAAGTTTATGACCGGCATCCACATGAGCAAATGGCCCTGCTAGCAGCCATGGATGCAGCATGTGACGACATCACAGCAGGGTCCTGCAGAGGATGGATTCGCCACTCCAGGAGATACTTTCCTCGCTGCATTGCGAGGGATAACATCTGTTGTGATGTAGATGAAAATATGTGGCCAGACAGACAGGAACGTCTGGATGTGCCAGCATGATTTACTGTACTGTTACATGTGCTGTTTATTGTTCACATTAGTGCACAGCTCTACCAAATGGGTGATTTTATGTTTACATGTATTCTACAGTGCACAAGTGACTGTAGCATATTTTTCTTTTGCACAATTCTGTAGGATTACAAACACTTCTACACAATGGAAATGTGAAACGTACGTATTCAGTGTCTCAGTTACTCCCAAGACTCCCATAACATCTACAGTGACTTTACTGCACATTTCAGATGGCTGTACAGGTAGGCCATAGTGCTGTCGTCAGCATTTTCAGGTGTCACCAATTGTTTTTGCAATGGGAAACACTGAAATTATAAACTGTCATAGTGGAAACATGACAATGCCATTTGACTATCTTGTTCATAAAGATGGTGTCAAGACTTTTCATTTTGATGGCACTGACAGTTTCATTGACATGGATACTTGCTTTTGAGGTATGGATAATCAATTCTGTGCATGTGACGTGCTTTTGCAGGCTATCCACTAGGTTTTGCAGTTTGCACTAATTGTTTTGGGAAATGCACTAACTGCTGTGCAAATGTTAATGGTGTTCTGAGGAACGCACCAAAGCGACTGAGAAAAACTGTAAGTAGGGAACCTTGGAATATGTGGCACAAAACATTTGGCACCGCAAAGTGAGACTGGTTTCACTCTTCACTCATCACATATGCATGTTCAGTACTCCTTGGTGGTAAAGTATCTTTAAGATGTTGGGGATTTTTTTTTTTTTAGTTGACAGTGACATGGCTCTGTTTCAGTCCAATTCACCGTCTTTGCCTAAACCCAACCAAATAGATGGATGAAATAACTGAAAGTGTACACAAATGCAGGTTGTTTTTTTATGAGTTTTATTTGCTGTTGCAAATGAGTCAAATAACAGTAAAGTCAACGTTTGCATGTTTTCTGATGAGGGCGAATTGTAAACATAGAATATTTATAGAGACATCTCAGTTTCAGCTTTATCAGCTTCCGCCTTATGTGTCATATGCAAGTTAGCAAAGGGTCAACATTGCAATGAAATGTCTTTGATGAACAGAACACAAGTCTCTCAGCAGTATAACAGTATACTCTCCATATGTATATATACATATGGAGATAGATAGATAGATAGATAGATAGATAGATAGATAGATAGATTCTTCTGTGTGCATCCTGTGAAGTGTGGTGTGTGTTTAAGCGTTGTAGTTGAGGTGACGAATTGGTTGGTGGTAAAAACTGTCGTCTTGTAGTCCGAGCAGACAGACTCCTGTAACGTCTGCCAGACAGTAACAAGGAGAACAGCTGGCATGCTGGGGGGCTGTGGTCCTTAATAATGCTGTATGCTTTACAGAGGCACTGCTGGAAATAAATGTCCTGAATGTCCTGAAGCCTCATGCCTGTTATGCGCTCTGCAGCCTTCGCCACTCTCTGTAGTGATTTCCAGCTGCCTTTAGAGCAGCTCCCATAACAGACTGTAATGCAGCCTGTCAGCAAGCTCTCGTTCGCACTCCTGTAGAACTTTGACATGATGTTGGCATTCATGCCAAACTTCCTCAGGAAGTGGAGTCGCTGGCGTGCTTTCCTGATAGCAGTGTCTGTGTGAAGGGTCCAGGAGAGATCCTCAGTGATCTTGACTACAAGGAATTTAAAGTCGCTGACCCCTTTTGACCTTTATACCGTTGAGGTGGACGGGCAGCGGATTATATGTGGATTATACAGCGCTCTCACCTCCTCTCTATAGACCGTCTCCTAGTTGTTTGTGATGAGGCCTATGATGTTGTCTTCCGCAAACTTGATATTGGTGTTGGACTTATCTTGGCAACACAGTCATGTGTGAACTCATCTATTGTATCATGGTAGATTACTGCAGTCTTTCACAACTGTCTGGCAAATGTTTAAGAAGACCCAATCAACTTCCTCTTTAGAAAAACCTGGAGCAGTCTTCCTGGAATACTGTGTTTATTTGGCCTTCTAATGGCTAATCTGTAGACCATATGTGAAGAGGCCCTCAAGTCTTTAAGGTTGATGTGATCAGGGTTACGAGATAATCAGTTACTGCCTATCTCACAACCCAGATCCAATCATGCCTTTTCAGGTTAGATATTTCAAAAGTCTGACTTACTTTTGTGATTAATCTACCAGATTTGTTTCCAATACTCAAAAATGCCTAGCACTAACTAATATTGTCACTGCAAATCCAGATAGTCTTTTACTACAGTTTAAATAAATGTTTACGACCTGGCACTTAATTTAATTTCTCCCTGGGAAAAATACTCCAGTTTTCCTAGACCACTATGTTTACTTAGCCCTGCAAGGACTAATTGCTAGACCAGATGATTTTGTGAATATGAACAATAATATTTGTCTTTATTTATTTAACCTTTTTATAAACCCAAAAAATATAGCAATATATTTCCGATCTTCTTGATTATATAGGGGAGATGGTCTGTGGTCCTAAAGGTAAGCCCTCTTCCTCTCAACTATGCAAGAGGTAGTGTTCCCAGATGGTCCGTGACTTCCCCCACAGTCAGCCGTGGGATCCCAAAACTTCCAACAACAAATTCTTGTGAAAATCAGAAATAAATCGAGGTGCACACACATAGATTGACTTTATGAGTTGTATTTGTCTTTGCAAAGGGATAAAGCAACAATAACAATGTTATCGACCAGCTAGATAATTCAGTATTGTGTTGTGATCACACAATACATTCAGAAAACAGTGAGCAAAAGATCAGTCATACATCAACATGTGGTCTGTCTGAAAGATTGCATGGAATGAGAAAAAGTAAGATTTTAGTAAGATTAGGAATTTAAAAAATTGAATGACTGTGTCTAATCAGATCAAGTAGTTGGATGCCAAACCTCACAAAGCAGGAATAAACCAGCAAACATTTGTTTAACTAAACCAACGAATGGAAGGAATGCAGAGGAACTACTGAAGGATCTGAATTCGTGACATTGGCAATTCTGAAAACTGGTTTTATCGTTTTGTAAGGGAGTACGTCTATATTTAATCTTTAATCCTTTAATCTTCTAGCCTATTAGTGTTGGGTGGCATGCCAAATGTACTTGAATACTGATCATAATTTCATAATTCATATTATGTCTGTGAAGGTTCTCGGTCATCCAGGTCATCGTAGTCAAAGGAGCTTGCAAAGAAAAGCATCTGGACTTCTTTAAGTTGCTTGAAGACGTTTCACCTCTCATCCGAGAAGCTTCTTCAGTTCTAAGGTCAAATGGTGGAGAGTCCCAGATATAAACCTAGTGGGAGTATCCCCCCACAGAGGGACAAAAGGACCCCCTGATGATCCTCTAATCGCCTGAGCCAAGGTGTGAAACTGGGTGTGGGTCACAATCAGCCAGAGTTTCGGGTGTGTTCATTGTGAAACCTGGCCCCACCTTATCATGCGAATTCCTGAGATCAGATGGCCCAGGATGTGAGTGGTCATTAAGGCGTCTGGGAAGGGATCTCAAAACTGGATTATAGATGGCAGAGAGTTGGTGTCGTAAACCCCCGCCTCTGTTCAAAGATGGTCGCTCACAGTGGACATAGATGGCTTCTTTCACTCCTCTTTCAAACCATCTGTCCTCTCTGTCCAAAATGTGAACATTGGCATCCTCGAAAGAGTGTCCTTTATCCTTAAGATGCAGATGGACTGCCGAGTCTTGTCCTGTGGAGGTGGCTCTTCTGTGTTGTGCCATGCGCTTGTGAAGTGGCTGTTTGGTCTCTCCAATGTAGAGGTCTGAGCATTCCTCACTGCACTGTACAGCATACACCACATTGTTAAGTTTGTGTTTTAGCGTTTTGTCTTTTGGGTGAACCAGTTTTTGTCTGAGCGTGTTGCTGGGTCTGAAATGCACCGGGATGTCATGCTTGGAGAAAACTCTCCTGAGTTTCTCTGATACACCGGCTACATAGGGGATGACATTGTTGTTGCGTCTGTCCTTCTTATCCTCCCTCGCTGGTGTCTGGTCTTCTTTTCTGTGCCTCTTTGCTGACTTTAAGAACGCCCATTTAGGATAGCCGCACGTTTGAGTGCTAATAATTCATATTAGTTTTTCAAGAAGCTTCTCCCTTTACAGTAACTGTGAAGCAGGTGAGAAAAAATATAATCCTGAATAGCCACTTTATCTAAAACTGCGGTGACAAAAGACACCGATACATGTGATCTAACAGCATAATGACGATCCTGTTCTGGACATACTATATAGCCCTGCGTCATGCAAAGCTTGATCAGTTATTATTGGCTTTGTATAGTTGATTGGTGGTTTTGTACTTTATTTCTGTTTTTTTCTAATTGCTTTAAAATATGTTTATATAGCAACACGAATGGAAAATACTATGCATGAATAACATTTTGATCTGTTGATCAAAATGTTATTCATGCATAGTATTTGAC
The DNA here is from genome assembly GCF_900408965.1 of Simochromis diagramma. Classification (NCBI taxonomy): domain Eukaryota; kingdom Metazoa; phylum Chordata; class Actinopteri; order Cichliformes; family Cichlidae; genus Simochromis; species Simochromis diagramma. The sequence continues at coordinate 1,519,098 of NW_024387200.1, read as the reverse complement.
AGTTTTACTGTTGTAAAACTGTCAAAATCTTAAATAATCTTAAATACAGCGATGTAAACGTTGATAGATACCTAGAACCTAAAAATTCAAATTCCTATAATTAATTCACTCAATGTTTTATCTCAGTTCGACTGTTTTAAAACATGTGCACACCAGTCCCAGATATCCAGATGCACTCATTTTTGGCATTTTTTGTAATATCCTGACTGCCTGCAGGCTTAGACCAACTGAGGAGCAGGTCCACAGTCTCAACTTGGTTCATAACATTTAAGATAAGATAAGATAAGATAAGATAAGATAAGATAAGATAAGATGACCTTTATTAGTCCCACAGGTGGGAAATTTGTTTTGTTACAGCAAAAGTGCAAAGATATGTAGCAGAAATGAGAAAACACTGGAATGCAATAAAATACAATAGAATAAAATAAAATAAAATACTATTTACAATAGAATAAAATAGAATAGAATAATATATACAATAGAATAAAATAGAAATACAAATACTATATACAACTGAGTAGGAAAATACAAGAATACAACTTCGTCAGAAGAAGAATTGCACAAGAATTGCACATATAGCATTTACTGCATATCAGTAAAATACCAATAAATGTTCCCATTACAAGTAATAAAAAAGAGTGATTTAATATGTGTCAAATGTGTCCACACCCTTCAGAAGTACGCATGATTTTCCTCACAACACACTGTTCTTATTATTCACCTCTCTGAGGGCCTTCTATGTCAGGCTCACATGCTCTGTGGGTGGATGAGTGAGATAAAGCACTTCACATCCAGAGTAAAGTAAGGTCTGTATTGGTCAAGGTGGCAAGCAGTGTAACATATAATTTTAAGGTTGATGGAAGAAGAGTACATAATTGGATTTAGCTTGGATTAAGGCCTTTTTTCCACTTTACAGCAGTGTTTTGTCCACTTGTGGCATGAGGAACTTTCCTGTTTACTTGCTGTGGTTTGTCACAGCTGAAAGTTTATAAGGGTGACAGCTTTCAAACAACATCTATCCAGTCTCCCGTTGTTTGTTTAAGTGTGTCCCAGACGTTTAGTGCTCAATTTCCACTTCAGGGCTAATTAGTTTAAAAAGATATTTACAAAAGAAGCAGATGTCTCTGGAGGTAATGCAGTTCACTTTCTGTTCAGTTCAGTTTTATTTATACAGCATTAAATCACAGCAACAGTCGCCTAAAGGTAGCACTGAGGTGTGGAGCTCTGGCATTTCCTCCTTACTCGTTACACTTGTGCAATAAAGTAAGCAATCCACATGCAGGCTGTTAGGATAAAATCAATGATTTTACAGCAAAGAAAGCATTCATGCAGCTTTTAAACCGGGAGGATCAAAGCCAGGCTGTTTTTTATTGACGGTGGTGAAAATAACACCTTCAAAGAACGCTTATCATTTTTTCAAGTGATAAACACTACAACGACTGGGAATCATGGCACTGAAGCAAGATTGTAAATGTAAAGTAATAAAAAAAATGAAAACATGTTATCAAAAGTTGAGTCCTAATTTCAAAAGAGACCACAACCTACAGAAAATAAAATTCTTGATGAGTCAGACTCAGAAGAGTAATATTTAACTGTGTGTTGCTCCACACTGTCTTGCCCGGTTCCTGCAGGGTGACTTCTGTCTTTAAACCTTGGTGTTATCTGAGGCATTGTGCAATAGTTTTATTAGCTTCGTTTAGTTAACACTGTTATATGAGAGAAAAAATATTAGTCATTATTATCACCATCATAAAGTCTGAAATAAAATGTTTACAGTATAGATGGATGCAGCTGCCATCACATCATTTTCTTTTATTGAAAATTATGCAGTTTATTATATCATTGCACTCTGAAATAAAAGCATAGTACAAATGAGTAGTTGGAGTTAAAAAAAAAAAGAAATCATGGAAATAAATAAATAAATAAATCCTAAAAGCTTTAGTTAAACTTTAATTAAAGGTGCAAACACTAGCAGAACATGCAAACTCCACACAGAGGCAGATCCCTTTACTGGTGTAATAATGGCATTTCAGGCCCTATAACAAAAGGATTTCTCACATATGGAATGAATAAAGTATTTTTTATCTTAATTGCAGAGTTTTGGACAGTCAGTCACCTTCCAGTTAGTATTAGGAAGGAGAATTTTAGAATTTTAACATTAAACACTGTAACTGAGCCCTGTAACCTCGGTCATGTGTTTTGCATTTCTTTCTGCTTAGCGTCAGCTGACTTGGCAATGTAATATTCCAAGTGGTTCCAAGGTTCATCTGAGGACCTGTGAGATCCAGCTGGGTTTGTGTCCTGGAATGTAAAACCTTAAAGCTGAAAGAGCGCACACTCTCTTTTTACCATTGTCACTGTCCGAATACGTATGAAAGTTTTTGTACACGTCCAGGATTATTGTCAGGTTTGAATGGTTATAAAACAATAAAAGATAGAAACTGTAAACCTTTACTTTTATGGCCATTTTTTATGCACTTTGACTTTCTCATATTTGTTTAACAATAAATGCAATTGTGTATGTTTTGTTTTAGGATGCTTGTTATGTCAAAGAGACTAAAAAGTTTCCACTGACAGCTACACAAAAGCACAGCGGCAACACGGGAGAGGAAACTGGGCCCGACTGAAATCTGACCTCACTCACTACACATAAATAACTTCGTACCTATCTACCCGTGTAAAGGACTCCATCAAGAAGAAATGTCTGTTTATTAACCTTCAGGAGTAAGCGTTGTGAAATGCATTCATTCTTTTGGGTTTGGGTGGATATGTTGAAGTATTAAGCAAGTTTCACTATAGCTGGACATCACTAAATATTCTCAAAAAAGTCACCATAGACATTTTTGTGGAAAAACAAACAAAAATAACAGCCGCCCAACAGTTTTGCAACAATGTACTTACTAGTTACACAAATGTAAGAAAATACTCTTTAGCCTAGATATCCACTGTTGACGCATGCAAAGAGCATTTAAGGAACATTTTCACATTCAAGGGAAACTCTGCTGCCGTGAAAAAAGGTCAATTTACTGGCAGTGTGTGATATTTTAACTTTAAAAAGAAACCCCTAGCCGATGACCTCTGCAAAAGGGAAACAGGAAATGAAGCATAAAGGTCCCAGCGTGGTACTGTGTTGATCCAGATTCGTATTGCAGAGTTTGTGTCTGTTCCAGCAGCTCTTTGGATATGGAAAAAAATATGAGGCATTTTTTGGGAGCTCTATTTATCTTCCAGATACTTACTGCAGGTTGTGCTATGCTCAGTGACACAGTCTGCCTGGATGGAAAAGCCACCTGAACGAGCAGAATTCATCATGAAGAGAGAGAAGGTAAGATAATCCTCAAGATGAATGAGCACTTAAAAGACTTATTCTTAGAGCCTGGAAATCACCATCTCCTCCACTGTTTAGGGTTTGGCTACGTGAGATGGTTGCATGTTTGTATATTGAAGAGGTTCATTATTGTCTGGCTGACACTCATTTTAAGTTTGTTGAAATCTGGGGCCCTCTCAATCATATTAATGGGGATTCAACATAAACTTTAACCCTTTTGACTGCACTTTGTGTTTGTGTGAAACTGCACTTCTGCCAGACCCTGATTCCTTCCTGGTCTTGTTCCCCACATCTTCTGGACTTGGTGAACTCTCTGTTGCCCTGTCTAACATGGCTCAAGCGTTGGGAGTTCGCCTTGTAATCGGAAGGTTGCCGGTTCGAGCCCCGGCTTGGACAGTCTTGGTCGTTGTGTCCTTGGGCAAGACACTTCACCCGTTGCCTACTGGTGGTGGTCAGAGGGCCCGGTGGCGCCAGTGTCCGGCAGCCTCGCCTCTGTCAGTGCGCCCCAGGGTGGCTGTGGCTACAATGTAGCTTGCCATCACCAGTGTGTGAATGTGTGGATGACTGGATGTGTAAAGTGCTTTGGGGTCCTTAGGGACTAGTAAAGCACTATATAAATACAGACCTCACACAGAAGATCATCTTCTTTGGACACTGGTATTTCTTTGAACTTTTGATTTGTACTGGCTAATCGGTGTATTTTTTCCTTTTCTTTCCTGTTTTCCTGTTTGTTTGTTTTTTTCGTTTTTTTCTGTGCTTGAATGTTCTTGTTTTTGAATCTTGTGTCCTTTGTCTGGTGTGATTTTATGTAACTTCGAACTTAAAATCGTATAAATAAACATTAAAAAAAAAAGATGAATGAGCACTTTACTCACTTTGGCAAGAACTGCTTAAAACTAGTAAGATCATAAAGTTCTAAAATAACACAAATGAGAAGCAGACACATGGCAGCAGAGGTGTTTTTACACTTTATTTTCCACCTTACAAAACAGAAGTTGTTTATCTTTTATGATTATTGTCTTCTCAAGACAAAATGCAGGAGCGAAGGAAAAAGACCCAACAACAACACAAACCAACAGTAGACCACATTCCTTGGTGCGCCACATATTACTACTGGCAGTAATAACTAAGAACTTTTTGCCAGGGTCGTCAAACCTCTAAAAAACCTCGTGTACTGCAGCCACTCTGCATGCTTTTGCCGCCCTTCCTTTCTTATCATGATAAATTCTGCTTCAGTTGTTTCCTTTGTTATTCAAGCCAAACATTTCAGAGTGTGAGACCAGGAAATTCATTTTAGGTGTGTCGCTGTGAACTTTCCTTATAACAAAAACAAATTTCACACCAACTTCGGGCGCCACAGAGTCTGATCACATTAGGGGCTAACAACTCATATCGGTGTGTAGTGCTTTTTCCGAATTCTTCACTATGTTTGTTGTGGTGCCGAGAACAAACCTTTGTCGCTGAGCGTGGCATGCGAAACAAACAGAGAGTGTATATTGCAATCACAGGGGAACGATGAATACGAAAATCTAAAGAATTGGGATTTGTAATAAATTCTTTTTAAAAACATGTGGACAATGTTTGTACAGTTTCTTTGAGATTGGCCAGTAGTCTCATCCCTGCACCACCTGTAGTTTACAATATGAAAAAAAGAGCAAAGTTTTATTTTGTGCTTTTACCACCCAACCCAACTACCAAAGCATTTTTCTCCCTATACCAAGAACACAAAATTAGCCAGCCAGACTAATCTCCAGTTTGTAGCTCTAGTTAGTCCAGCTACTTTATCAAATCACAGCAGGAAGAGAGAGTTCTGCTTGGATTCAGCTAAAGATAAACTGTCTTCCTCTTCAGTTTGTAGACAGAGCGGATTGTAGTAAATGTGTGCAAAAGGCTGTTGGCGAATGCCTGCAGGACAAAGAGCACACAGAGGAATAATTAGGGAAGGCTGCTGCAAAGAATGTGAGATACATATGCACCATTTTAACACTGGGAACATTTTAAAGGGAACATAAAAAGAAGAACTAAGTAAACTAACTTACATACATCTACTTTGCCTCATCTTTGACTTCAGCCAAATCCCGCTTGGTGTCACTGAGGCTGAGATATTTCTGAGATATGCAGACGTATTTCTGCGGTTGACGCACAGTTTTGAGGCTGTAGTGTTCGCTGCCTCCATGGTTGTGCTTCTCAAACCAGTACTCCACTGAGTCACTATCCAGCTGATCCAGCTGAACCAGCTGTAAACAGATGTAGCAGACGTAGAGATGTAAAAAAAGTAACTGATACAAGTCTACATCTGTAGTTTTAGATTGAATGATCGACAGGGAGACGGAGAGAGAGAAAATGCATTGTTCTATTTACCTCAAGGGAGTGTTTATCCCCCTTTAGGAAATAGTCTTTCACCATATTGTCACGCTTCAGATTGAATTTAAAAGCTATCCAGTTGTATGAGCGGTGTTTCTCTATGTAGACCGTATGATCATCTAAAAGAACCAAACAAAATAACATTAACTTTACTTCTTTATTAGTGACACAATAACCCATTTCATGCAATAAATCAGTGCACATATAAAGCTATCAGTGTAAACAATGCTGTTTCCTGTTTTTGGATTGCCACTTAGACAAATCTGAATGATTTTGCTGTTAAAATTCTTACTTGTTTGGGAGTCAACAGCACACAGCTTGAGTCCATCGTAAAGTTTCTGGACTTTCACAAACTTCCCATCTTTAATCTTCAGAACACGTGAATTCATCCTGTCGGCTCAGAGGGGTTCTGGCACGAGGAGGAGAACGTTAAGACCAGCAGAGATCTTAAACAATAGGAGGTACACAGACTGGACTCCTTGTTCAGTAATTTGACTTAATAGGATTAAATGTTTGTTCCTAGTTCATGAATGCTTTCTGGAAATGATCTTAAGTTCCTTGCAGCTTTGAAGGTTTCCAGCTTGTGATTTATTTCTGTGATTACTGATATATCCATCTTTAAAATTAGAGGATAAGAGATTAAAAAAAAATCCTTTCTTGAATAAATTTCTTATGGAGAATGAAACAAACATAAAGAGCAAAATAAAATATGATGCAGGGGGACATTTCAGCATATTGATCATTTGAATTTTGCAAAAACACATAATAGCACTCTTAAATAATAATAATAATACGTTTAATGTAATATTTATCTACTTATTCAGCTACTTCTGGAGTCTGAGTAGCTAATATAACAGATTTTAGCTTTTATTGAACTATTACCAAGTTGGAGTCTTGAGTTATGAAGCCCTGTGTAAACAACAGCTATTTCACGGAGAAAATCGGGAGCGCATGACAAATAAACCTTCAGATAGTTTTTGCAGCGACTGCTGCAGGCTGCTTTCACACCGCTGTCGGAGAGTGCAGTGCAGCCTGCGTTATTTTTAAACCACTTTACTGAGAACAGTACTGAGAACTGAGAACAGCTAAAGAACGCTGTTGCGCATGCACAAATTAAAGCACCTGTGACTTACCGGCTGTGATGATGTCTGAAGTAGAAGCGCAGTTTGTAACTTTAGCCCGCGGTGCCGGAAAGGAGACTTAAATAGGAGGCGAGTAATCTGTGGGTCACTGCGCAAGCTTGTGACGTGGGAGTGCTGGACGTGGGTTTATCGTTTCTCTTGTTCTAGACTTTCTGTTGTTGGTACATGGCCTCTCCTGGGACTGATGTTCTGGTGATAAGACAGTAATTTAAATAGTGTGTATGTTCAAAGAGTGTGTGATCCAGGCTTATTCTGAAGCTACATATATATATATATATATTCATATATATATAATATATATAATATATATATATATTGTCGTGTTGTGTGCGTTGTGTATATATCTATATCTCAGTCATCTAATATGTATGTGTTTGTGTGTGTTGTGTATTCTATTATATATATCTCTATATATATATCTAATATATGTATGTGTGTGTGGTGTGTATCTTCTATTATATATTATATAATATCTATATATACTATATGTGTGTGTGTTGTGTGTGTGTGGTGTGTATATATACTGTATATCTATATATCTACTATATATATCTATATATATCTATATATCTATATTATCTATAAATATATAATATCAACACCCAGCACGCCCCCCGCGCGCGCGGTTTATCCTTCAAGCTCGGGTCCTCTACCAGAGGCCTGGGAGCTTGACATACATAACATACATATATATATATATATATGTGTGTATATATATATATATATGTGTGTGTATATGTATAAGCAGTCTGCTCACCTACCTCAGCTTGAATTTACAGTGCAATTTACTGATTTCAGTGTACCCATCCTTATTGTAATCTCAAATAAGTTCAAGATAGATGTGAAGATTCAGAAAACCCAGAACAGGTGAAATGGATGGTGATTTTAAAGGGGGAGAAGACCGATGTTTAGGATGTAACGAATTCCTTCTGATGCAAAATGCTCGTTTAAAACAAACACAAAAACGCGTTTAACAATTTGAAATGATCCAAGAAGAAGCACTCCCTCTACTGGCCAAAATGGCAAATCGCCCTTTCTGTGTCGAGTGTTGTGCTTCCAGATATGGGAAACTTGTAAGAAGAAGCTCGTGACCTTGAAAATATACATTAATTATATATATTAAGTTAAAGTTAAAAGTGTTTAGCTAAGTTTGCTAATTTATTTGAGGAGTTCTTTGGGGTTCTCAAAGAACATTAAAAGCTTTTCTCTGGCTGACTTTTGTGCCTTTCCACGCCACCATGATCTCGCTTCGGTAATGTTGAGGTCTGGGGAGGCCAATCCGTGACGAGTACTGCTCCACTGTGTCTCTTTCTATTTAGCTCTACCACCCTGGCAGTTTGTTTGGGATTGTTGTCATGGTGTCAAGTTTAACAAGATCCCAAACACCAACGGTTAAAAAGCACTAAACCATGACAGAGCCTCCATCATGCTTTACAGATGGCTGTGGACACTCCCTGTCATACCTCTGTTCTGAACTCCTCTGTAAAGATTGAAGATGATTTGAACCACAAATTCATCACTCCATGACACCTGATTACGCTCATCTTTAATCCACCTCTTGCGTGATCTGTCATACTTTAGTCTTTTCTCTTTTCTGTTTAAAGATTGCTTTCTTCAGAGGCACACTTCCACAGAGACCCTTTTTTGATGAGGCTTCAGTGAACAGCATGCGATTCATTTGCTAAAAAAAAAGAACCAATGTCCAAAACCTAAAAAAAATAAATAATAAAAACTATTGCTTAAGACTACTTTAAGGAAAAATTCACAAGAAATTCTGGTTCTTTGGAAGAAAAATGTAAAGAAATGGGGGGAAGCAACACTTTTTCAAAGTACTGTATACATTTTTGAGGGGATTTGATTTTCAAACTTGTCCTGGTGTTTTACTGCTGCAGGTCTATTTGAGCCAAGGCTTTCCAGTTGAAGAGCACTGAAGTGAATCACTACAGAGATTTTAATACTATCAATGATGTGTAACCACAGAAGTTCCTTTGGCTCACTAGTTCCCCTCACTCATTAACAAAAAGCACTGAGTATGAATATTTTTACTGCTACTTTAAACAGAAAGAGCAAGCAGTGGGTCAGTTCCACTGTGGGTGTAGCCTACTCACAGGGAGCTAGACTACGTGCAAACTATAAAAAAAATCACACAGGTTCCTTTATGTGGCACTAAATGAGGGTTTTTCTATATCTGCACATTTCTAAGACATCAACAGCTTGTTGTGCAGACGGTATGTAACATTGACTTAACTCTAGAACTCTTAGTGGCTGGTTTGCAAACTGTGAGGTTTTAAAATTCAGTTTGATATTACAAAAATATAGTTGAATTGAACGTGGGAATAGGTTTAGTGAGCATTACTCACTTAGGAGCACAATGAGTTCTTTTATAAACACCGGAAAGTCATTAGCACTGTATTGATAAGGTTATCTCATTTTATTCTAAACATTATTAAACACTGAGCTGTTTTAGAATTACACACAGAGAAAAAAGTCTGAGCCAAGAAACCACCTCTGTGCTGCCAGTAAATATGAATGAAATTTTGGAGGAATGCTAAATCTATGCCACGAAGAATTAAGGACGTTCTGAAGACAAAAGAGGGTCCGACTGAGTATCAAACAGGCGTAAACTAAATTCAATTCATTTCTTATTGAATGTAGTCTGCAAATCTTATTCTTTTTTTGACTGATGTTTCTTAAATAGCAATTTTAAAGTTGTTCTCACACCCAATACCTGAATATGAGTCACCCAGACTTTCAGTAAAGGCTTTCCACTTGTATTTTTATTCATTTAAATTGAGAAAATGTGGCAAAACACGTTCTCAGTTTCTGTTATTCCGTATTAATACCATATTTGTACATATTTATGATGCAGACCTGCTGTGCAGAGCAACTTAGTTCTACACTTCCAGCTCCAACAGCCACAGCAGTTTTTGATCCATCGCTGTTTATTTTAGTCCCCAAGTTATGCAAGAAGTGCTGCAAAACTATACATGCAATATATACACATACAGATTTATAGGCTTTAAAGAGAAAATATTTATTTTACATTACTATTTACATTGCATTCTTCGAAAATAAAAAAATAACAAAGTCAGGACAATAAACTCAACATCTTCTCCATAAGGGAGTATATCAAATACTTGAAATATTAAAAATATCCAAAAAGGAAAAAAAGGAAAACTGAGTGTTTGAAAAGGTCAAATGTGTCATGTCATTGAGTCACAGGCGTAACTAAAAGGAATGAGAGACAATAGGAGGTCATAACTGAAAAGAAACGGCATCAAGAGAATGTGTACTTAGGTAGTGAGAAGTGTGCTGCGTATATGAACAGGAGGGCGTGTATGTGAATAAACAGTGTGCAGAGCAGCCAAATAAACACAACAGGTTTTCCATGAGGAAGTGTCAAACACCAAATTATGAAAAAAACAACAATCTCCCCAAAATATCAGCCAATATATTTACAAGGAAACTCATATTCTCAAATCACAGAAGGGTGAAAGCATCGAAGCATGCAGACTAAATTTTTTTTCACCCTCCCTTCCACATTAAAAGTAACAAATGGTGTAATATTGATAAACCACTGAAGCTAATCATCGTCGTCACAGACTAGCTGGACAACCACTTTGTCTTTGAGCGCCTCGTTTTCTCTGTAAACGTACACTGGTGCACCACTTTCAGACGGGCTGGGTTCCCAATCCGTTTGCTCTTCGCTTCTCTCTTTCTCGTCCTCACAGAGCAGGTCATTGTACGAGTTCACGCACAGGTCGTGGTCCTGAAGGGGAGAGGGGTATTGGAACGAGGCTCTCTCGATTCGCACTGACCGCCTAACCGGGGTGAAGAAGCGAACCTCCTGACCGTTGACCTTTACTGACTCTCTCTGTTGACTTGGAGGGCCACTAAGTGAAGATAAAACATAATTAATTATAATCCACGGGAAAAACAAAACATCTTGCTGTAAAAACTGTAAATAACTCATCATTTCTTTGTTAAGCTGCTTGGATATGATTCTCATTGTGCATATTTTTTCTTTCTTATTGCTTCGGACTTGTGATTAAAACAAAAAGCATACTTCAAACAGAATGAGGAAAAAGGTGAAACCAAATAAAGCACACAGATCAGTGAAAAAGGTTCTAACATTACAGTTTACTGTGTTTAACATGTGTTTCTACAGCAGCCTGAACACAAATTAACAGTATCATTATTATAATATCAGCATCACTTAAAGAATTATCTGACCCTGTTTTAGTGGAGTGTTTGCTTTTGGACCTCTTTTGATAAATGCTGTTGTTTAGTTCTAAATATATGCACGGATTACCGCAGCACCATACACGCAACATACACAGGTTTTAAAAGCTAATTTTACATCACTGTGTACACTGTATTATTTGAAGAAATAAAATAATAGCATAAGGACCATAAGAACAAATCTATATCTTGCATGAAGAAGTTACTTAGCTGCAAAAATGGGTCGAGAATAAAAAAACAACAAACAAAAACACAGGACGGTTTGAATGGTTCAAACATGTCATTTCAATGTGTCAGAGCAGGGCTGAAAGACTCCGGTAAGTCATGGGAGACAACTCACGGTCAACGAACGGACGGCTAAGAAAACTGGATTTAATTTATGTGAAGAGAACAGCTCAGTATTGTGAAGCGTGCTTCCCTACGCGAATAAAAAACAATGAGGAAATATCTTATTGCCAGAGACACACGGCAGGAGCAAAGCAGCTTTTCTAGCTGAGGGCACAGAGCCTGGGTGTAGCTCATTTCAATATTTACACTCAAATGACAAAGCAACACAACAACTTAGCCTTTCTCAAACTGTGCATCCAGCAGTGATTTTAGTGAGTGATCTCTTAAAAGTTGTCTGTGGGACAGTGTTCAAAGGAGCACGACAAACACTCTTTATATAGATTTACATTACTCACAGTATCTACAGAACACAGTAAACTTGGCACAAATAATCTAGAGTGTGCCTTGAGATTATTCAATGGGATTGACTGACAATGTCCCATTTTTCCCACATTTTGTTCTTCTCTTCATGCTCTTTGCAAACTGATGCAGAAATTCCCCCCATTATTAACTATGCAATGCTTTTATTTCCGTGTGAATGCAAAAAAGGAAACGAGCCGTTGGCGTTGTTATCATGAAAAGTCGATGGCTCATAACCTCAGTAGCTTACAACTCATGGGCTCTGTCATCAAACAGATTAGAGCTGAACTAATGCTAAAAAATTTTGAGCGACGAAACAAATACATCAGAGAACAATAACATGGAGAAAATGAAACGATGACTCGAACACACCCAGGGGTTGCTGTGATCTTGTACTTGACCACAGACGACTCTCCTCTCTCCCCATAAATGAGCGCTCTGACAGGTTTGGGGGTCATCAGTGGATTGCTGCCACAATCTGGAGTGTTTTCAGGTGTTGGAATATGTTCGACCTCTTTGTCCTGTTCTTTAGCTGAAAACAACATGAAAATGTGGGTTTTACTAAATTTAATTGGGGAAAATATCCTGCAAGAATTAACAGGACTTGATTTGATGTAGAAAATGTGTGCATTTAGTAGCTGCACATTTACACTTCCAATGACAAAGACAATACCCAGGCTTTGGATACCATACCAGTACCTCAGACTGGTAATCATATACTCTAAAAATGTGCATCTTATTAAATGTGCATATTTTAAATAACATTCATGGTCGTATTTTTGTTTAAAAGGAAGGAAACGTATATTATTATGCAACGGTTTTAATTTCATATTAGGCTGTATGTTCCCCATGAATTAAATGAGTTTGACACCCCTTATCTAAGAACTAAAGTTATCTATTGTAAATCTTAACGCTGCCGCTGCCCCCACCAAGGTCATGAAGGTGAGTTACCTTGGATCTCGTCCTTTTTCTTCAGAATGTCAAACACCACGATCCGCAGCTCATCTACTGGCTACAACAAAATACAATTACAGGAAAACAGGATTATTATACATTAGTGGAAAGCTTTCCCCAGAGATGACAAACTCTTCACATCCTGCTCTGAGTTAAAGTTAACTATACGCGTATCAAGTTCAAATTTGTTTATATGGCACAATTTCATGCTAGACCAATTAAAAATGAAAAGTGACTAACATATACAAACGTTTCTATAAAGGGAAAACTTGATTAAAGAGAAAGACAGTTTTCCAAATGCAGTCAGAATTTCCAAGCTACTAGTTGGAATGTGTATTTGTGACTCACTAAATATCTATCCATGAACATGCTGCAGCAGTGTTGTTTTTGAACTGCTCTACCTAGCTAAGAAGCCGAACAAAAACCTGTTTGGTTTTTTTTCCGAACAGTGATACTGGAACTCACTTAATTCTGGTCTCCGAGTTATCTGGAATACTGCACTAAAGACAAACAGGATGCATGACATAACCCCCCTCCCCACCCACCCCCCAAAAATGCTGAAAACCCCACACTGATGCATCAACAACAGAGTCATTTAAGTTAAGATTTGCTATGCTATTTTTGGCCTCTGTTATATTATAAAATTTCGTTTTCTCTGAGTGAGCCGTTTTGTTTATGTAGGTGTGCACAAGACTACAGATGGAAGAGGAAGATGCTTTTTTAATACATAAAAGACCTTGAGAGTCTGAATGTCACTGTTGCCTTACCTCCAACACAATACGAACAGCCTCTTCGAACATGGGTAGGACATCGAAGTTTCCTTCTTGCTCCATGAGGCGGACTTGACAGATCCAATATTTCGCAAATTTCTGGGAAACGGCAGGCAGGCGGGAAAGAACCTCCTTCACCTGGTCTCGGCAACCCTGCAGGTGTGAAACGTGTTCTCAAGTAACTGGCAGGATACTCCAAAGAGTTTATTTTATGTTTATCTTTAGTCATAACTTTTTTACGCTACCATTACGTAATGACTAACCCGGTGTGAGAAAAAGTTAAATGTAGGGGTTGAAATTCTCTGATGTCCTGTTATATTCTTCTTGTAAGTTTTACCAGGTAAAAGCACATCTGCTTTCAAACAAGGTGAGACAATATTTTCTGTATCAAATGCATTTTTCTTACTTTATCTAATGACTACACCGAGACGACAAACTTTCAAGTCTGTTCTCTGTGTTTACTACACAACTTCAGGTGAGCAGTTAAATGAAAAGTGACACTGAATCAAATCAAATACAACACACACACCTCTCTCAGCAACTTGAGGCAGTCAGCCAGGGATCTATCTACAGCACAGATGAGGGAGTAGGCCTCATCTTCTTCAGTCATGGAGGCCCAGAAAGGCTGAGGCACTGAGACCGTGCGCCTGACCTGAGGTTTGCCTTGCATTGGAGGACGTTTGTAGGTAATGCCTTTGGACTCCCGCCATTCCTGCAGTTTTTTCCTTTATGTCAAAATGAGATGAGTTATTAATGAGCAATATTACATGTAACTATGAAAACAGAGCTTGGAATGTCTACAGTGACAAACTGACCTAGAAATCGATCCGTGATTGATCGAGATAATAGTTTTTATATTTGGATCTGCTTAAGCCAAATAAAGTCAGTATATACTAATACTGAAAAGTTATCTCGTCCTACAGATAACTTTTGGTGTTCATCACATACAGAAAGAACTGAGGTCACTGGGGCCGAAGTCACAAGGCAAACTTAATCCCACTGTGAACTACATTGGAAATCTAGCAAACTGTACCATGTCACAATTTTGTAGTACAGTTACCTGTACTGTTCTACTTACATTCTTTCCACCTGGGCAGCAGTCAGTTTCTTTCCCTCAGTCTGAGGAAAGACCTTACTCTGGACTTTTGGGGTCTTCGTGTTTGTGGCTTGTCCTGTGAGACGGACGGTCCTGGAAGGTGGCGGGACTGTCTGTGAAATAAGTGGAGCGACTCTACTTTTTACACCAGATTTGAGCGGAGGAGCATTTGAAGCACGATTTTCTGTCTTGCCAGCTGTCTCTTTAGTTATCTTGGTTTTCCTTCCCGTATCAGTCACAGCAGGCTCACCGACAGGTCGAGAGTTGCATGTGTTAGCCGGCCTCGAGAATGTTTGGAAGGCAGCTTTGCATGGCTGGCTCTTCTCCCCTTTAGGTTCAGTTCTTGGCTTTGTGGACTTGTTTGCAGGCTGACCAGTTGATTTTTTTGCTGCTACTCTTACCTCTGGCTTAAAAGACGCAACCGTGCACTTGAGAGATGTGTATGTTGTTTTCAGTCCACTTGATAACTGACTTTTAGATGGCTGAGAATGACTACCTAGAACAGGTTTAGAGTTAAGTTTGTTTTGACCCTGAACTTTATTCTTAGCTCCCATAGTTGAAGAAATATTTGCAGCAAACCTCTGCGAAACAGACGTTGTTGACTTGCTGCTGGATTGCACCTTCTTCGCAATTTGATTTGTGGTAGTTGTACTAGCTGCAGTGACAGAGGTATGTGGTAGGTTTGGCTTTGTGGCTCTTGACTGGATCACTGCAGGAGTAAGTCCTGTTTTTGTTTTGACAAGGGGGCCAAGACTAATCCTGGTACTGACCGTCATCGTTGGACCTGATATGGCAGAACTTGGGCCAAAGCTGAATTTGCTTTTTGATTTGACTCTGACTGTATGAGCTGTGTTTAAAGGGGCTTTGCCTGAAGTTTGAATTCCTGCATTTGCCTGCTTGTTGACATGGCCGGCTCCATTCAGGTGAGGTTTGAAGGACACAACATTGTATGTTCTGGTGAGCGAAGGGTTTCGATTATGTTTTGGCTGTGCTGGACGACTGTTGTTCTGCTGTGCCGTCAGTATATTGCCATTTACATTTCCTTTGTTACTGACACCAAATGCTTTCTTTTCAGGGCCTCGACTGGCCTGAGCTGTCACGCTTTGACCTTTTGTGATATTACGCTTGAATCCGTCAACTGGAGCTTTGTTTTCTTTTCCTGCAACAACCTGTGAAAGAAAAACTACGAATTAACAAAAAGGGAATCAACACTAGCCTGATTCCAAACAGCATCTCTGTCCAGCCAACAAACTGTTTCAGATTCCTTCCTTCGCTGACACTGAATTATTTAAAGATTTTGTTGTCAGATTTGTGAGTAACAGTTCGTGCATTCAAGCTGTACCTTTTGTGTAGATGTCACAGGCTTCTTACTCACAGAGTTTCCAATTAGGTTTGACCTAAAGAGTGAAACATCAGTTACTTAATTTATCAAAACAGAAAATGAGCTTCAACAATTTCCAAATGATGACCAGATATCTTTTTAGAGTTGATCATTAACTGATTTTATTTTTGTTAAAGTCTGTGGTAAGAATTTATTTTCCCCCTATGTTTATCATTCATCTGTTCATACAACGCAAAAAATAATTACAATTATTTGGTTTCATTGACTCATGGTCAGTGCACATAAAATCCATGAACCCAATGGACCTCTTTTTGTTTTATTAAATGGAATGTGGATTTGTAAATAAGTATATGCAAATATAGGTCAATAGGTTTATGATATATCTACATAGATAGATGCAATGTTCACTGCTTAGATGTTTTATTTATTTTTATACTTTAAAAATATGAAAGATTTGAGACTTTGTGGGGGATTTAAATCCCAGAAAAAAATCAGTCTGATTTGTTATATGGATTACCATATATACCCATAGGGGAGTGTTTCATTCTCACATTTTCTTGGGTGTTTGAAAAGAGGTTAACTGGGCGTTTTTTTTTTTGAGATTTTGATTCTAATGCAAGAGAAAACAATGATAACTAAATAAAAACTCATGCACGAGGACAAAAACTATAATGAAATGTACTGACACTTGATAATATTTAATAACAAAATGAAAAGTGGAATGAGTTTGGAAGTGATCCAATCAGTCAAACGATGTTAGACATGTACAATTTGATCTGCCTCAACAAACAGGTTGGAGTGCCCATGCTCATGTTTCTCATCGGAAAAAAAAAGAGCCAACGCCTGCAAGTAAGAGAGAGCATACTTACGGACACATTTTGCATTTGATGTCAAGGACAATAAGACTCGTTTTAAACCGTGTGGAGCAACTCTCACCAGTAAAAACACGAGAAACTTTTTATGCTTTATATTTTATTCACCAGATTCAACTTTAGATTTAGTCTACTTTAATCTTATATTTAGACAACTAAAACTTAAATAATTTATGGCTAAAACTAAATGACTTTTTACTCAAAACACCTTGACTAAAACGTAATCAAAATTAGCTCTCAAAATCAACACTGCATCCAAGAGGCCTCTTCAGTTCTAAACCTGGCACAGTCCCAGATAATAAATTCCTGGTGATGGGCTGTCTCCTTTCAACACCCAGCAACATTTCATAAAACATTTTTTTTCCACATGCAGTTTTATTCTTACCTTGCTTCAGGTAGCTTCAGCTTTCCTTTTGCTGCCAGATATTCCATTAGCTTCTGCTTACGGATCTCTGTGACAGAAAACATACAGGAATTAAGCACCATCAAATAAAGATTTTTCACTATACTCACATGTAAACGCCAAACTTGAGATTCATGAAATGCCTGAACTGAAAATTCTAAAGGATTAGTACGAAGCAACATCATGTATTTGTTGTTTGTGTTGTTCTTGGTTTGGCTGTTCGCTATAGCAATATATACAATATATATACAAATACATGGGAATATTTTAGTTGAATGGGCAGGTGATAAAAAAAAGTTTTGTACTTTGATGCTATTCTGGGTCAAATCAATGAAAATGGTGGTTTTGGGGACGGTTGAAATTGTACATGTCATATATGTGTGTATATTTTAAGGGAGAGAGTTCAAGAGGGATCTTGAAATTGTAATACGAAACATATGTGTTCCCACCACATTTGTGCAGGTTCAAGCAGAGGCTGACACCTGCTGGTCTTTGAAGGATCATGGGAAAATCTCCAAACAGTGTAGGAGCATAGTAGTACTTCACTTCACTATGCAATACCTTTTGTGCAATACTTTTGTTAATAGTCAACGGTGCAATAGACCTCAATACTTGAAATGTGCAATTCACTTGTATTTTTATTCCTATTTATCCCCTTCGTATATCTTATTTATATATGTGTGTGTGTGTTTAAATATATATATATATATAATATTCTGTAACTGTAACTTCTGTCGGTGCTGTGCTTTTGGAAACCGAATTTCCCAGAGGAACCCACCCGAGGGATTGATAATGTTTTATCTTATCTTATCTCTCTTATCTTATCTAGTATAACTATATGTGGTTCACATACAGAACAGAGGTCATAGGTTTATAGAGATGTAAACACTCAGAACAAGCAGTTGGTCCTCAGTCCTCTTTATTTTCTCTAGGTGCTCTGGCTAAAAGACATTCATGTTAGGTTAATTGGTGATTCTAAATTTGCTGTGGATGTTAAAGTGCTTGAAAGTGTACAGATAAGTGCTGTATGAATGTAGAATTAAAGTAGGACTTAGAACCTCTTTGAGTGGTCAGTAAGACTAGAAATGTGCTTTATTAATGTGAGTACATTACATGTGGCGCTCCCTGTCTTTGCTCCTGCAAGAACAAGTACCCACAATGCGTGAAAATTAAACAATAAAAATGTTCCAATCCACTTATTCTGAGCTAACTGAGAATAAAACAGAAATCAAAAGTGGGATTGTGGGTCATAATAAGATTATAAAGGTGCCTAAGATGCCATTTCAGTGAGTGAGGGAAATCATTGTGAGTCCCACACATGTACGTCTTCGACCACTGTTTTGAATACAGGAAAGATAGCAATAGCACGTTTTGTGCTTGTTACACATACAGAAGTGAGAACAGGGTGATTGTATGGTTATAAATTGGTTATATAATAAATTCCAACAGGTCCAGAGTTTCCTTGCCTATTTTCACAGCCATGCATTAAATCATTTTGGCTGTTACACTATCCAGGATCTCAAACTTTATTTAAGACTCAATCTTCTATTTATTAATGTCAGACCAGTTATTTATACATTGTAAAAGAATATATAGTTCGTAATTTGTTGTTGATACAATAAGGGAATTGACCGGGACAATGCTATGAAAGCATGAATATGAATTGTACGTGTTAAACAAAACAAACAAAGCAGACTCCTGCATGGACAGACCGCCATTAGGAAGGTCGGTTAAAATACTCAAAAGGCACCTCAGCTGCGGATAAAAGTCACTTTTTAGTGTTACCACCCACTTAACTCTATCCGTCTTCTTCCACCCTGAATTGCTAATACTAACTGTACTGTAAGTTAACGTTTCCTAACTCGCAGCCATAACGTCTTGTTAACCGTTTAAACTTTGCTAGCTTTTATGGAACTTAATAAACTCGCTAACCTTTTCTGGAAAGCACTGGCTCGGATTCCCCTTCTTCCATTTCTAATAGAAATTGTTTTCGTCGTATAAGTTTGTAGAAATCAGCTAAACAAACGTGTTTCAAACACGTTAACTTCGCCCATAATAACTGCGCTCGCGCATCCGCTTTCGAAATTGCCGGGAGTTAACGCCTCCTTTCTCTGATTGGATGATTTGAAATTTCGGGGGAAAACAACACACTTGCGCAAAACTCGTGCGCTGATTAGAGCAGAAATCATCTGTGCAAATGAATGAAAGGCAGGCGCACCATTTCCTGGACATGATGTGTCAGCTGTGCTTTATTATATGACCAAACTTTGTATAAAAACTCTTCAAAATATCACCGTAGACGACATAAATAAGAAGGTACGATACAGCTCATTAAAGTGGAGACTGAAATGAGAGGTTTTTTTGGAAACATAGGTTTTATTTTAAATTACTTAGTGATCCAAATTTAAAAAATTAAAGGCAGGACAACATAATGGCGTCTGGGAAGACGTTGTATCCCTTATAAGTCAAAGTCATACATAATCAATTGTAGACAATTAGCAGTTAAGTCCAGGCACCAAACAAACAAAAACTAAGATACACTGATTTAGACAGACTAATTTGTTTGGTAAGAATGTTTGTTTGGTAAGAATGCTTTTAGTCCACTCTGCCACTTGGTGGCGACAATGTACCATTGTACCAGAACAGGAAAAAAATGCTTAATTAAATACAGGATATATAGTAAAATTGAAGGAGCTCAGTAAGCAAAATATCAAAGCAAAAACTGAATAAAATACCATTAAATGGCTCTAGTAAGTAACTCCAGTAAGTTTAGCCAGATGACTCAATGAATTAGATTAAGAAAAATAAGAAAATAAAAGTAGTTTACTAAATGTATAAAATAAATGTCAGAAACCCAACAAATTTCTCACCGTAACAGAGTGAAACGTGTAGGAGACACTGCAATAAAGTGGCTTAATGTGCACACAATGTGTTGGATTGGGCAGAGTTTAAATAAACTCATATCAGAACGGAAATCTTGCATTGTAAAGATTTATTGCACAAGGTATCTGTGCTTGGATCAGCAGAGTCTGATAGATAAAGTGATCTGCCTGTCCAATAAGTTGGGCAGAAAGTGATCAGGGTTATGATGGTTAATGTTTAGTTGCCAATCACAGAACCGGCTGTACTGATCAGTGTGTAGCCTGTCGGTGTCATCGGCTCTATTCTGACTCGGGGTTTATTACAGAACACCGCGTTGCACGGAGCTGAGGAACAGTGGTTGTTTTATGACTATTTTCACAAATAACATTTTGTGAACTTTGCTGTATGTTGTGGTGAGAGACTGTTATTGTCTGTTATTTATCCCTATTTGAGTGGATTACCAGATATTTAAAGAATATATCAGCCACAAATATAAATTGGGAATAAAAAATTTATTTCAGATTGTTAGATCATTTAAATACTTGTTTGTAAAAACAAACAACCAAACAAATAATTAACATCTTGCAATAGCATAAATAGATGAATAAATACATATATAAAAGCATCAACAGTATGTTAAATTATTGATTAATAACTACACACCAGATGCTCAGAGAGCACAATGATGCTACCTTGTGATGTAACTTTACATCATTAATTATTCCAATTTATGTACCTAGCACATACTTTAAGAAGGTCAAACTGGAGCGCAAATAGAGCTCCAAAATTCATCTTGGGAATCCTTAATGGGTTTTAACTCTGGCGCTGGATGTTGAAGCTTCTGTAGCGTGGGGCGGCCTCCTGACACACTTCCACCACCTCGTCGTCGTCCTGCGCTGTGCTGATGTACCAGTTGGGGCAGCGGACAGACATGAGAGTGCTGATGCTGAGCCCAGTGTCGCGTTTATAGAAGAGAAATCGCACCATGTCGCTTTCAGCGCTTATCCTTGTCAGACTGTTTTTATCCGTCACCTCCTGAGAAGAGCAAACATCCATGTCAGAGAGTTTCAGTCAACAAAATTAGGCCTGATATCAAATATTAATTCATCTATATGTGTGCAGTGTCTTATAGATTATAACAAATGGTGTGCTTTTCATGTGAGATTCCTGAAAGAAGTTTACCTCCAGGTGGAGGGTTGGCTTGTCGTCATCCTCGTGACAAGACAGATAGAGGTTTGTGCCTTTGATGCCCAGAGCGACAGGCCTGGTCTCAGCGATGGGTGTAGGGTGCGCGTAGGTCGACATGTTCAGGTGCACTGTGGAGAGAGTGATGGATACAGGGTCATTTTAATAAATCATGGCAGCGTACGTAAGCAGGAAAATGTTAGAGGCACAATTGAATCAATTTAATAAATTCAAGTTACCTATCCTTTCTACTTTATGGCATTTTAGTTCTTTTCTACTTCATGTTTCTAACAACATGGATGATGATTGAATATTTTTAATGATTTTAAACTATTTAAACGTCTAAGTGTCACATGTAGTTACCTTTGCGGTCATCACTGCCTCCCTGCAGCATCACTGCATGGAGCTCCATGCTGCTTTGGACCAGAACCAAGCTCCTCTTTTGGCTGTCAGTCACAGTGCACTCAGTCTCATCCCTGCTGATGAACTGAGGTGGTGCACCTGTCCTCTCGATCACACTATGCTCTGGGACAAAAACAGACATGCATGGTTGAATATGGTGTTAAACTAGATTTCTGTCTACTTGTGACTAGGATGGTAAAATGGAAAGATCCATTATTTGTGTATTAATCTAAAGAGAATTCAAAATAGCTAAACCTAATTCATATTTTATAGAAGAGATAATGGCTCATTATGAGTTTTTCCAGTATTAAACTTGTGATTACCTTCCACAATGCTCTCCAGCATGATGGAAAGCAGGTTTTCATCCTGGAAGTCTGTGCTCAGCACTGGCTCTGAATTGCTGGTCTTTAACCTCTCCATGGCAATGATGAGGTTGACCACACTCTTCATTGTCACTGGATGATGGGAAACTTCCAAGTCCAGTCCCTTGGGCATCTTGAGGCTCCATTCCTCAGCCATGTAGCTCATTTTGAAGTCCATCTTTTACTGAGTTAAGATCTGCTAAAGCACAGAAAAGAATTTGTATTATCCTCACAGCTGGATTTTCAGCAGAACTTCTACTCATCTTATACTTTCTTTATTTTGTTTCTGTTACTATTTACATTTTTATAGCATTTTTAAAAAAAATTGCTCTCTACTGTTACAAAGCAAGGATCTTCTTCTCTGCTCAAGATGAACACTGTCAAAAAACCAAACGAACATTGTAAGTGAGCTTACCTGTTGAAATTTGTAGATCAGAAGCTGTTTCAATGTGCTGTGTTCACTGTTGTTCTGTCAGTGTTGTTCTGCCTGACTGTGCTGTCTGGCAGGGTTTTTAAATCCCCACATCAGGGAACTTTGGTATTGCATACAACACATATGTCATTATGATGCAATAGTGGAGTTGTACAGGTTCTCGGCGGTGAAGCAACAGCTTGAAGCATCTGCACAGAAGAGTCATAAGTAAAGGATAAATAGACTGGCAATTATAAAGTACCTCTATATTCATTTTAGGTATTAAAAGCACTTTCACTCGATCACACAGCAGTACTCCATCAAACGTTCACCCGAATGCCTGTGTAGGTTTGATGAATATCCAGGACATGATAGTCTAAGTAAGTAAGTAAGCAACTAGCCTTGTTTAAGTTTTGTGAAGCACTTTCACCTCTCATCCCAGAGGCTTTCTCAGTTCTAAAAACCAACTGTTGAAGAGTCCCAGGTATTTAAACCCTAGTGGGGTTTTCCATGCATTTATTGAGTGGTGGTCCGAACACGCTTCGCTGCATTGCATTAGATGGATGAGAGGAGTAACAAGTCACTGCTCTGTGAGCATTAAGTGTCTCTTGATTTCTCAGTCAGATTCATACATGATTCATACATTCATACATTAGCAGCCATCATTCCCAGATCATCAAAACAACTGCGCTTTAAGGTAAATGTTGTTGTGATTTGTGCTCTATAGATAAAATTTAACGGAATTGATATGTCCATTGTTATATACAGACTATCTACTATTAAAATAGAGCAATGACCGACAGCACCATGACACAGGACTAAAAATTGCCTCATCTTTGAGAAATAACAAAAAATTCAAGAAAGCAGGTGAAAACTCATCATATGAAATTTAAAAACTTTCTTCATACGTCTTTAAAAAAATTTAATGCGGTATTTTAATGTGATAAAAAAAATTCCAGTACACTTCCTAGGTGGAGTTGTGTAACAGTGCTTAAATAACTCTAGATTTCCTTGTTGGGACATGAGTGAGTGTGTCAGGCACGTTTATCACGCCCAGGTTAAAGTTTACATCAGTGTTTTGACGTCAAAAAGCAAAAGACAAAAAAACCCCACTGTTTGCAACCATTTTTGCCTATTTTTTTTTTAACTTTCACTTTAACTCCAAAAAATAATAATAAAGAATTTTATTATCTCTGCCATTACTGAATAAAAAGACAGAAAACCCTCTGCTTTAATGTTCCCAGTTTAAGCTTCTATATCAGCCCTCACTGATAGATGAGGGCTTCCTGACAGTCACTGTTTTATATTTAACTAAAAAAGGAAAGATTTATCATAAATTTAAGCATATTACAAATGTCTCAAATGGCTTTTACAGATTTTGGATATTTCAGTACAGTTTTGAAAGGATGAAATATTTTAGATAAGGAAGACAGATTGTAAATCTAAAATAAGCTGCTGTGAATGGATCCAAATGTCACGAGCTGGGAAATGACTGGAGCCAAATTGGATCTGTCTAAATCTGTGATCTAAAGTCCAAATTCCATCTTCAAAAGCTGGATTTTTTGGTTAGATCAAGAAAAACCTTTTGATAGAGTGGATTATTTGTTTAGGACACTTCAAGATGCAGGTTTCGGGAAAAAACAATATTTCATGCTTTGAGTTGCTGTTTTGTTGAAGATAGGAGGGGATTCAGCAGTCCAGTCCCTGTCTGGAGAGTCATTAGGGATGGTTGTCTGTTATCTGCCATGCCGTATGCTCCTGCTCCTGCCTCCACATACACTGATGCAGGAAATAGAGAAGAGACTGGTTGCCTTTTTTGGCAACTTTTACCAAAGCACTTTTGTTACCTCTGTGGGAAGGTGGACAGCGACTCATTGACATAAAAAATTGCATTAGGTCTTTTTGTCTTCAGACTGCTCAGCATTTCTTATACCACAAACCACAAATGTGGATCGAAATGATGACTGGTACGGACATCTCAGGGATTTCATCCTTCTACCACTCTGAACCAAAGTGTTATGTGTTAAAAGATTCTGCTCTGAGTTTTATGCCAGCAGAGGGAAGACCCCCTGTTCTTCAACCCTCTTATTCAGTCTAGCTTGCTTGGTTCTATTAGCATCAATAATTGTAGCATTTGTTACCATGCAAAGAGTCCTAGCAACATCTGGCCTGACAAAACTGGCAGTGCTGAGATCAGGAGAGCAGTGGAAAACTGCTGCTGTCTTCAGCCGGTTCTGCCAGTTCCTAGGTCATTGTCTGTCCTACGGAAGTTGGTGGAGGAAGTGGTGGCTGCCCTTCCTGGATTCGTTTGGCAAGTGCCGAGTGTGGGTTTTGCAGAGACTCACTAGCCGCCACCCCCCCCCAGTGGCCCTCTGGCTAGATTGTCCTATGTTCATAATATTTTTAATAAACGTGGGCGCAAGAGAGAGAGGAAGACATCTTACAGTGAGTTGAAACAATCATTTGTTATTTATTCTTGCATATACAATTTTTCTCATTCGTATTGTGTCACTTTGTATGTCACTCACAATTTCCATCACTTCTTCCCATTTGCTGAGCCGCTGCACGGTTCAGCTTTGGTGTGCCACACCAATATTTTTAGTGGCTCCCATGGCCACCCCTATGAAAAAAATCCAGGGGGCCCTAGATCTCTAGTTGAGGATAGCGCACAGGTGAGTTACCACAAACAGACATATGGCGCTTAATTAAAGCCAAGTGTATCGTATCTGATACATGTGTTTTTGTGAGTTTTTGAGACTTCTACATCATCAGCATGACTTTTTTTTACCCTCAAAAAATGATCTAAATTGCATGAAACATTTTTAATGACTAAATTGCAAAAATATGGGTTATGTAGCAAATGTGATACAAATTAAAACTCATATGCAGATTAAAATTTGATATATTTTTATATATATTTTGTCTTGGGGTTCAACAAACACTCCATTATCAAAAAATGAAGATTTCTGGCAGTTATTTCATGGTTCGGGTTTTAAAGGGACGTAGTCACTGTAAATATGGACTGGTTCTTATATCTAAGCTAACTGAGCTCTCAAAGTGATTTACACAACTTGACTCATTCACACCAGCACTTTTTTAAATACTCTTTCTGTCTAAGTGTTTGTATCTAACATTCACACATATTCATATTCTGATGGCTGCATTGGAGAGCAACTTGGGGTTAGTACCTTCCCAATGATATTTGGCAAGCAGACTGGCTATCTGCTCTACCACCTGAGCCACAGGTGGTAGAGCAGATAGTCAAAGATTATAAGCTTGTATTTTTTTCAAGCTGAGGAGACCTTGCAACATTTGTGGTTTGGATGTCCTAAACTAGTTCCTCTCTTTACATCTCCCTGTCTGGAGAGGTATTAGGCAAGGTTGTCTGTTATCTGGCATGTTGTATACTCTCCTCTCTTTACATTACCTCAACTGTTGTTGGCTGGGTATGGACAGGTGTTGGGTGACAGAGTTTTTATTTGTGGCCCTTAAAACTCTGCAGCACAGCGGAAGCAGACTTTTCTCATCAATTTTCTTACAGGCCAGGCAACAATGGTTAACTAGGAGAAATAAGATGAAAGGAATTGGGTCCTCCTACGCAAATTGCTACCTACTCATGGTGGAGGGGTTTGTGTGTCCCAGGGATCCCAGGGGCTATGTTTTGTGCCCTGGTAGGGTCTGTCATGGCAAATTGGTCCTGGGTGGGGGACGACACAAAGAGCCATTCAGAAGACCCCTATTAGAAGACCACCGAGGGAACAGTTTACCCTGCCCAGGATAGGGTTACCGGGGCCCCACTCAGGAGCCAGACCTGGGGAGGGTCCCTGAGGGTGAGCATCTGGTGGCCAGGCCCGGCCGGGCACCACCCAAAAAACGGACATGGGCCCATCTTCCTGCAGGCCCACCACCGCAGGAGGTTAGGAACCCTAACCCTAATTGTGAGTCGGGTGGTGTCCAGGAGGTGAAGGGTGGCTGGCCTCTGCCGTAGAGATTGAGAAGAGTGAGAGAGATAGAGAGAGTGAGTGAGAAGGTCAGCCATCTGGGAGGGGCTCACAGTAGAACTGGAGCCAGCTGAGGTGGTTCAGGCATCTGATAAAGATGCCTCCTGGGCGCCTCCTGGGTGAGGTGTTCCGGGCATGTCCCACCAGCAGGAGGCCCAGGGCAGAGCCAGGACACGCTGGAGCGATTACATCTCTCGGCTGGCCTGGGACCACCTTGGTGTTCCCCCAGACAAGCTGGAGGAGGTGGCTGGAAAGAAGGAGGTCTGGGTAAACACAATTTACTTATTATAAAATGGATTTTGTTGTTGAATGGGGTTGTTAACATGTGCAGCAATAGTTTCTGTTTTTCATTGTATAACTATAACTTCTTTGTATAACTTTATTTCTATTGTACAAAATGAAACGTTCAAGTGCAAACTTCATCCAGGACAGAAACAGCCACAACTTGGGCTCTTTGCTAGCATCTGCACAGGCAGCATGCTAACACAAATATAGCCAAGAACCCAGAGTGATGTTAAAGCTGAGTAAATGCCGACCCCAGCCCAGCAGTCAGACCCTGAACTTCAACAGGTAATAAAAGCAGCTCTGTTTCTACCTGTTCAATCACTGTTGCGATTGCTTTGAGGTGTCTTTGGGCTGGTTTCCATATTTGCCTTGTGTTTTATGTTCATACGTAATGTTGGAATTTAGTCATCTTTAATACAAATATACCTCATTATTATATGTCTCACAACTATGTCATAATTACATCACACACATGTTTTATACTTACCACACAGTTAAGTATTATAGAGTAGTTTTAGAAGTAGATTGCTACACACAGACAACATTAGACATTACAGAAAAAGGCCCCAAAGAGAGAAATTTCGATTGGGAGGGCTTCAATTCAATTCAATTCAATTCAATTCAATTTTATTTATATAGCGCCAAATCACAACAAAAGTCGCCTCAAGGCGCTTCATAGATACAGAGAAAAACCCAACAATCATATGACCCGCTATGAGCAAGCACTTTGGCGACAGTGGGAAGGAAAAACTCCCTTTTAACAGGAAGAAACCTCCGGCAGAACCAGGCTCAGGGAGGGGCGGGGCCATCTGCTGCGACCGGTTGGGGTGAGAGAAGGAAGACAGGATAAAGACATGCTGTGGAAGAGAGACAGAGGTTAATAACAGATATGATTCAATGCAGAGAGGTCTATTAACACATAGTGAGTGAGAAAGGTGACTGGAAAGGAAAAAGTCAATGCATCATGGGAATCCCCCGGCAGCCTACATCTATTGCAGCATAACTAAGGGAGGATTCAGGGTCACCTGGTCCAGCCCTAACTATATGCTTTAGCAAAAAGGAAAGTTTTAACCCTAATCATAAAAGTAGAGATAGTGTCTGTCTCCCGAATCCAAACTGGAAGCTGGTTCCACAGAAGAGGGGCCTGAAAACTGAAGGCTCTCCCTCCCATTCTACTTTTAAATACTCTAGGAACAACAAGTAGGCCTGCAGAGCGAGAGCGAAGTGCTCTAATAGGGTGATATGGTACTACAAGGTCATTAAGATAAGATGGGGCCTGATTATTTAAGACCTTGTATGTGAGGAGCAGGATTTTGAATTCAATTCTGGATTTAACAGGAAGCCAATGAAGGGAAGCCAAAACAGGAGAAATATGCTCTCTCTTTCTAGTCCCTGTCAGGACTCTTGCTGCAGCATTTTGGATTAGCTGAAGGCTTTTCAGCGAGTTTTTTGGACATCCTGATAATAATGAATTACAGTCGTCCAGCCTGGAAGTAATAAATGCATGAACTAGTTTTTCAGCGTCACTCTGAGACAGGATATTTCTAATTTTAGAGATGTTGCGCAAATGGAAGAACGCAGTCTTACATATTTGTTTAATATGTGCATTGAAGGACATGTCCTGGTCAAAAATGACTCCAAGGTTCCTCACAGCGTTACTGGAGGCCAAGGTAATGCCATCCAGAGTAAGAATCTGGTTAGATACCATATTTCTAAGATTTTCAGGGCCGAGTACAATAACCTCAGTTTTATCTGAATTAAGAATTAGAAAGTTAGCGGCCATCCAGGTCTTTATGTCTTTAAGACATTCGTGCAGTTTAACTAATTGGTGTGTGTTATCTGGCTTCATAGACAGATAGAGCTGGGTGTCATCAGCATAGCAGTGAAAATGTATGCTATGTCTTCTAATGATGCTGCCTAAGGGAAGCATGTATAATGTAAACAGAATTGGTCCTAGCACTGAACCCTGTGGAACTCCATAATTAACCTCAGTGTGTGAAGAGGACTCTCCATTTACATGCACAAACTGGAGTCTATTAGATAGATATGATACAAACCACTGCAGTGCAGTACCTGTAATACCTACAGCATGTTCTAATCGCTCTAATAGGATATTATGGTCAACAGTATCGAACGCTGCACTAAGGTCTAGCAGGACAAGCACAGAGATGAGTCCACTGTCAGAGGCCATAAGAAGATCATTTGTAACCTTCACTAAAGCTGTTTCTGTGCTGTGATGAGCTCTGAAACCTGACTGAAACTCTTCAAATAAACCATTCCTCTGCAGATGATCTGTTAGCTGTTTGACAACTACTCTTTCAAGGATTTTTGATATGAAAGGAAGGTTGGAGATTGGCCTATAATTAGCTAAGACTGCTGGGTCTAGAGATGCTTTTTGAGTAAAGGTTTAACTACAGCCAGCTTGAAGGCCTGTGGTACATAGCCGATTATTAGAGATAGGTTGATCATATTTAAGATCGAAGAATTAATTAATGGCAGGACTTCTTTGAGTAGTTTTGTAAGAATGGGGTCTAAAAGACACGTTGATGGTTTGGAGGAAGTAATTATTGAAGTTAACTCAGAAAGATCAATTGGAGAAAAAGAGTCTAACTTAACATCAATGGTACTAAGAGTAGCTGTAGATAATATTACATCTGTGGGATGATTATTGGTAATTTTTTCTCTAATGATAAAAATTTTATTTGTGAAGAAGTTCATGAAGTCATTACTAGTTAACGTTAAAGGGATGGTTGGCTCAAAAGAGCTCTGACTTTTTGTCAGCCTGGCTACAGTGCTGAAGAGAAACCTGGGGTTGTTCTTATTTTCTTCAATCAGTGATGAATAGTAAGATGTTCTGGCTTTGCGGAGGGCTTTCTTATAAAGCAGCAAACTATTTCTCCAGGCTAAATGATGATCCTCTAGATTTGTGACACGCCATTTCCTCTCCAGATTACGAGTCATCTGCTTTAGGGTACGTGTTTGAGAATTATACCACGGAGTCAGGTACTTCTGATTTGAGGCCTTAGTTTTCACAGGAGCTACAGTATCCAGAGTCGTACGTAGTGAGGAGGTGAAATTATTAACAAGATAATCGACCTCTGTTGGGGTAGCGTTCAGATAGCTTCTCTGCTCTGTGATGGTACAGGGCATTGAAGATAATAACAGTGGGTGGATTATATTCTTAAACTTAGTTACAGCACTTTCAGAAAGACATCTACTTTGATAAAGTCTACTCTCCACCGCTGTGTAATCAATTATTGTAAAAGTAAATGTTATCAGGAAATGATCAGACAGGAGAGGGTTTTCAGGAAACACTGTTAAATGTTCAGTTTCTATGCCATATGTTAAAACAAGATCTAGAGTGTGATTAAAGTGGTGGGTGGGTTCTTTTACATTTTGAGAGAAGCCAATTGAGTCTAATAACAGATTAAATGCCATGTTGAGGCTGTCATTTTTAGCATCTACATGGATGTTAAAATCACCCACAATAATTATTTTATCTGAGCTCAGAACTAAATCAGATAAAAAGTCTGAGAAATCAGACAGAAACTCTGTGTAAGGCCCAGGTGGACGATGGATGATAACAAGTAAGACTGGTTTCTGAGTTTTACAGCTGGGGTGGACAATGTTAAGCATCAGGCTTTCAAATGAATTAAAAGTCTGTCTTGGTCTTTCATTAATTAATAGGCTGGTGTGAAAAATTGCTGCCACACCGCCCCCTCGGCCTGTGCTTCGAGATTTCTGGTAGTTAGAATGACTCAGGGGTGTTGATTCATTTAAACTAACATAATCATCCTGCTGCAACCAGGTTTCTGTAAGGCAGAGTAAATCAATTTGTTGATCAATTATTAAGTCATGTATTAACAGAGACTTGGAGGAGAGAGACCTAATATTTAATAATCCACATTTCACTGTTTTACTCTTTGGTTCAGGTGTGGATACTGTATTGTTCTTTCTTTGTAATTGTTTATGTTTAAGTTGTTTGTTGCTGGTTTTTAGTTTGTTTTTTGTCTTTTTGGAAGCTGACACAGTCTCTATGGAGATGGGTTTTTAGGGGGGTAGCAGGAGGAGAGAAGCTGCAGAGAGGCGTGTAAGACTGCAACTCTGCTTCCTGGTCCCAACTCTGGATAGTCATATTTTGGGGGGTTTAATAAATTTGTCCATATTTCTAGAAATGAGAGCTGCTCCATCCAAAGTGGGATGGATGCCGTCTCTCCTAACAAGACCAGGTTTCCTCCAGAAGGTTTGCCAATTATCTATGAAGCCCACATCGTTTCTGGGACACCACTCAGACAGCCAGCAATTTAAGGAGGACATGCGGCTAAACATGTCACTCCTGGTCTGATTGGGGAGCGGACCAGAGAAAACTACAGAGTCCGACATTGTTTTGGCAAAGTTGCACACCGATTCAATATTGATTTTAGTGACCTCCGATTGGCGTAACCGGGTGTCATTACTGCCGACGTGAATTATGATTTTACTGAATTTACGTTTACCAGTTTAAAACTGATTACATAAAACTTCATATAACAGACTCTTTGCATTAAGTCCGTGCTTCCTCACTAGTGGAGGCCTATCGCATCTATCGCGTTCGGTGTGAACACACCGTTAGCCTGACACTGTTAGAGAAGACAAGGCTATAAATTTCAGGTTAAGAAGAGGTAGGTGGTTGCCATGTTGATGGGTGAAGCGGTGTTTCCAAATAAGGCCCAGAAAGCCCAGAAAGCTGCAGAAGAAGAAGCATGAGCTGAAGCGCTGGATCACAGCCAAATAAGAAGAACTGTGGCTTAGTATCCTGTTCATCACACATAATAAACATTTTTTACTTAACCTTCAACTGCTTAATAAATTGAAGAAAATGCACTTTGAGCATATTTGTCTTATCCTTCTCAAGAATGAACCCAACAGTAAACACTAATACAAAGATGTTTGTCCTCATTAGGATAGGGTTTGTGTCCATGTGTGGGATTGTAGCCCAAGGTTTATGTTGTTAACTGGTAATTATGTGAAAATGGGTTTTAAGTCATTCAAAGAAAATAATGTAATGAGTAGTGTAACAAATTACTTTCACAAAACCAAGAGGAATCCAGCTCTGAGGGAGAGCATGACAAAAGGATCAGAGGAGACTCAGACAATATATGCACACACAGGATAACAAGGGAAAAGGCAACAGGTGGAAGTATAACTGAAACTAACCAGATAAACAGATAAAGCGACAAAAGAAGCAGAACTAAACCTAAAGCACATGAGACAAGAGATCATAAGACTGGAAATACTGAAGACTGAGACCAGGGCTAAGACATATGAACTTAAGATACAGACAGAAAACAAAACAGAGAGACAAGATGAAAGGAAAAGAACTGGAATAAAAGAAGAATTAACAAAAGTGTCAGCGAAGAACAGCAATTATTTATTTTAGGAAGAGAAACCTAAAGAGGTTCTAGTAGCAACAGGAGCATTAGATTTGTGGTTGTAAACAAACTGTTAAGATTCCAACACAGAATTTAAGATCTATAACTTAGATGCAAATGGTATTAATGAAAAGTTTCAGTCTGGTTTTAACCCTCTATTCCGTGGTTTTAGTTTTACTTGACTTGACTGCTGCTTTTAACACGGTTAACCACAACATTCTTCTATCAAGATTGGAACATGATGTTGGTCTCAAAGGTACGGTTTTAACTTGGTTTAAATCCTATCTCTCAGAGAGGTCGTTCTCTGTTGCTATGGGGCAACACTCCTCGGCTTCTGCCCCTATTTATTGTGGTGTGCCTCAAGGGTCCGTGCTCGGTCCCGCTCTTTTCTCTTTGTACATGTTGCCGTTGGGATTAATTTTTTAAAAATACAACATCTCCTTTGACTGTTATGCTGATGATATCCAGATTTATTCACCTTTGAAATCTGATGTGTCTGCTTCTTTGCAACATCTGTTCAACTGTTTGCATGAAGATAAAATTTGGTTGTCACATAATTTTCTTACATTGAACGAGAATAAGACCGAAATCGAAGTCTTTGGTAGTCACACTCCGCTAGACCAGTTAGCTGATGCCCTTGGCCCTCTCGCTAGCCATCTCTCGCTCACTGTAAGAAACCTCGGAGTGTTCCTGGATGGCTCTTTTAAACTTGAGAAACAGGTCTCCACTGTGGGAAAAAACAGCTTCTGCCAGTTGCGTCAGATATCTAAAGCAAAGCCGTTCCTTCCTTTAAAGGACCTTGAAAGGCTTATCCACGCATTTATCACATCCAGATATCGCACCCAGACTCTGGATTAACCTTCCTGTTCATATTCGTACTGCCGAGTCTATCCAGTCTTTTAAATCACGTCTTAAAACTTATCTTTTTACTTTGGCTTTTGATTCTAACTAGTTGGCTGTTCTAGCTTGTTGTGTTGTTACCTATTGTTTGTTGTCCTGTTTTATTGTTTGTTTTAATTGTCTCATGCTTTTACTGACAGTGAAGCACTATGGTCAACATTGTTGTTTTAATATGTGCTATATAAATAAATTTTGATTTGATTTGATTTATATCCAGGTACCTCTAGTGACGCACTCCTTAATTAATTATTTTTTTAAATTCAAATTCAAATTAGGATTTGTATAGGCTTGTGACAATATATCAGTTTTGGGTTAATTATTTAAACACTTGGATACTAGACATTTATAAAAGCAGGTATAGTACAAGGAGAAGTTCCTCTTATTTAACATCATGTCTTATCATGTCAGAGCACAAGTTGTCAAAATATTGATTTTTTTATTTTAGATCTTTGCAAGAAACATATTATTAGAGCTTTTTTTTTTTTTTTTTTTACACAAGGTGAACAAAAGATTTAAAACAATGTGTCAACTTTAGACAAGAGTATTACAGTACGTCATTCCATCTTAAATCTACAGCCTTCTCATTGCATGAAAATTTTATAGTACACAGTTTAAACACATAAAAAGACTGATGTGAAGTTTAAGTCTCACATATCAAATACCTTTCAATCAACTCTAAATAAAAATAAGACATAAGATATAAAAATGGAAATAAAAATAAATAAATAAATACATAAATACACACCAGATGCTCAGAGAGCACAATGATGCTACCTTGTGATGTAACTTTACATCATTAATCATTCCAATTTATGTACTTAGCACATACTGTAAAAAGGTCAAACTGGAGCGCAAATAGAGCTCCAAAATTCATCTTGGGAATCCTTAATGGGTTTTAACTCTGGCGCTGGATGTTGAAGCTTCTGTAGCGTGGGGCGGTCTCCTGACACACTTCCACCACCTGGTCGTCGTCCTGCGCTGTGCTGATGTACCAGTTGGGGCAGCGGACAGACATGAGAGTGCTGATGCTGAGCCCAGTGTCGCGTTTATAGAAGAGAAATCGCACCATGTCGCTTTCAGTGTGTATCCTTGACAGATTGTTTTTATCCGTCACCTCCTGAGAAGAGCAAACATCCATGTCAGAGAGTTTCAGTCAACAAAATTAGGCCTGATATCAAATATTAATTCATCTACATGTGTGCAGTGTCTTATAGATTATAACAAATGGTGTGCTTTTCATGTGAGATTCCTGAAAGAAGTTTACCTCCAGGTGGAGGGTTGGCTTGTCGTCATCCTCGTGACAAGACAGATAGAGGTTTGTGCCTTTGATGCCCAGAGCGACAGGCCTGGTCTCAGCGATGGGTGTAGGGTGCGCGTAGGTCGACATGTTCAGGTGCACTGTGGAGAGAGTGATGGATACAGGGTCATTTTAATAAATCATGGCAGCGTACGTAAGCAGAAAAATGTTAGAGGCACAATTGAATCAGTTTAATAAATTCAGGCTACCTATCCTTTCTACTTTATGGCATTTTAGTTCTTTTCTACTTCATGTTTCTAACAACACGGATGATGTAAAACAGATGATTCTGCATCGAGAACGATTTTCAACTATTTTAAACTATTTAAACGTCTAAGTGTCACATGTAGTTACCTTTGCGGTCATCACTGCCTCCCTGCAGCATCACTGCATGGAGCTCCATGCTGCTTTGGACCAGAACCAAGCTCCTCTTTTGGCTGTCAGTCACAGTGCACTCAATCTCATCCCTGCTGATGAACTGAGGTGGTGCACCTGTCCTCTCTAGTATACTGTCCTCTGGGGGGGAAAAAAAACAGACGTGCATGGTTGAATATGGTGTTGTTATGCTGTTTTAAACCAAAGGCTTTAGTTAGATCAGAGAAAAGACATAGATAATAGTATATAATATAATAGTTCAGTGTTTTTCCACTATTTAAATGAAGTCTTGTCTGTGTGATTACCTTCCAAAAAGCTCTTCAACCTGATGGGCAGCAGGTTTTCATCCTGGAAGTCTGTGCTCAGCACTGACCCTGACGTGCTGGTCATTAACCGGTTCACGGCAATGATTAGGTGGGCTACACTCTTCATTGTCACTGGATGATGTAAAACCTCCAAGTCCAGTCCCTTGGGCATCTCGAGTCTCCATTCCTCAGCCATGTAGCTCATTTTGAAGTCCATCTTTTACTGAGTTAAGATCTGCTAAAGCCCAAAAAACAGTTTCTATTATACTCACATTCATTCACTCACACATTATCTAAATATGTCTTCTACCTTTTTATCAGCTATTTTATTTATTTTTGTTTCTTATTGAACCAAAAAAACATGACATTTTTATATAATGCATTAAAGAAATATAGACATTTGCCTCACCAATTTGTGAATTTAATCTATGAATGAAACCTAAGCAAAAAACAACTACACTCTATAAAGGATCCTCCTTATAATCTGCTCCACATTAACACTGTCAACAAATTGAGTCAGCTTACCTGTTGAAACCTGTAGTTCAGTTCAGTGTCAGTGAGCTTTGTTAGCAGTTGTCTGACTGACCTGCCTGGCAGGAGTTTTATACGCTCCCTCGTCTCCTCCTATTGGGGAATTTCTAGAGCCAAACAAGGAGTGGAGCTCCGGTGCTTTCAGTGATGAAATACTGGAATTACACTGACATGTTTGAAGGTCCCCTAGTATCTAGCAATAAATAAACTATAACTATCACTGAATTATGTTATTTAGATTTTTAAGGGGAAAACAATGTTTTTCCTTTTTTCAAGTAGAGTTACATTGAACAGCCTGAAAACCCTCACATGCAATATTGAAAAGAGGAAGCTATACCGCTGAATCATAAAGCAGAATCAACAAGCAACAAAATACTGAGAACTGTACGTTTATATTTTTTTTAGTTACTACATTTGACTCCAGATTTATGACTTTAAAAACAAAATTTTTAAGGAGGTGATTTAAGCATACTGAAGGTAAATAAAGGTGTAAGATTGGCATCTGTAAACTCTTTGTTGGCCCTGTATTAAAACAGTATCAAAGGGTTGAGTAATATCAGCGTCTTAAAAGTGTAAGTCATGTGGAGTCACAGCGGGAATAACAGAAAGTACAGAAAGCCGATGAAGCGCATGGCTCGTCACATGAAACCCAACATTTACTTGTTTGAAAGTTGTTATTTTTTCTCACTTATTTGAGCACTCTGTGGGGTTTTGCTGTTATTTTGGAAAAAGAAAATAGGAAGTGTAGTGCAACTGGTGCTATTTGTGTTAGGTATGTTACAAAGCTGATACCAAGAATTCTCAACATACAGTCAGATACAGTTTAACGTGGTTTAGTTGGGTTGTTTATTTCTCCACTTTCCTGGTGCTTCCTCTGCAGGTGAGCCAAAACCACACCCTGCTGCCACATGCTCTTAGATCCTTTTTATTGACCGAGTGTGTCAGGCATAGTTGTCACAGTTGAAAGCTCTGAGTAATTTATCAGTGCCTGGCAGGGGAAGGGCTCTAATTAAATATACTGTTTATGATATTTACATCCTGTTGCTCCATATAAACTTTAAAAATGCTACGATCTTCCGATAAGCTCCAAATAAAAGTTTTCATTGTGTGACTAGTTTTGCAGCTATAATAGGCACATTTGACTCCAGATTTATGATTTTAAAAACAGAATTTTTAAGGAGGTGATTTGAGCATATTGAAGGTAAATAAAGGCTATTAAAACAGTAACAAAGGGTTCAGTAATATCAGCGTTTGACAGATAATGGTTTTATGGTCCAAAGTTTGGAAGCATATAATGAGTGCTGTGAAATTCTAGCTTCATGTAGCAAATACTTTTCAAGATATAGATTTTTAAATGGTCAGCTGACCCGCTTTCAGGCTATTTTCCGGCACATTGAAATCTGGGGCAACGTGAATAACTTGAAAACAATTAAAGATAAAAGCCTGGAATTTTCACTGGTTCTTCTTACTAACAAAATGAATCGACGTGTGTGATCTGGGACAGATAACCAAAAAATAAACATAAACAATCATACAGAGACATACAAGAACACGGTTGGAAAATCACGGTGGGAAAAAAGCAAGAAAAACAAAAACAAATCCTGACTGTGTGTCAGTACCATTAGCCAAGAAGAAGAGACTAAATTAAGCAATAAATAAATACAATTAAAGGTAGCAGTTATAGCAAATGAGCATTATGCTGCTGGTTGGCAGTTTCACTTTACTTTTTAATTTCCTTTATGATGAAATCAAAGGGAAACACACAGAGAGACATCAAACTTTGGCAAACAGAGTTTGAGGATATGATCCTTGATAACCAGACATGTATCTTCCACTAAAATATATTAGATTTCATTAGAATGTTTTTTGACATAGGAAGTGAAAGGCAGTGCAGCTGACAGGTTTGCTGGTTTATATCTCGAAGATCCTGATTTTAAACCTTTTGCTCAGCTGGGGCTTTCACTGTGGAGTTTCCTCTCACAGTCCAAAGACATGCATGTTAGGTCATGTCTCACCCAGTGTGAGCTGGGATAGGCTCACTGCCATCCAACCTGCAGTTGGGTAAGGGGTTAAGGAAGGTGAATTGAAGGGGTGGGGGGTGTGAGGACATGCATGGATTTGCTGAAAACAGTTTAAATTTCACATAAAACTGTAGTTTTATCTGTTTAATATGTGTTTTTGATCCTTTTATTACTCAACGCATCCCAGTGTCCTTTTTATCTCTGCTATGTTTAGTGTGAGTCTTCTTTATACTGTTTAGCATGTGCAGTTTGGCTGTTTCCCCACTCCACTGTAGAAGTTGTGTTTTGCATCTCATCCCCACTGACTCAGTGTGTTTATAAGGTATAGTCCTGTCTTCTCTTTGGTCTTTTTCATAGAGTCCGTTTAGCTCGCTGTACTGCGCCTCAAACTTCTACCAGGTGGGTTTTTTTGGTTGGACTTAATGACCGTTTTCTGTTCTGTCTGTTTCCTCCTGCGCCCTAAAATTTCAGTTCTCTCTTCTGAAAACCACGCATCAGGACAGAAATAAACATTGTCTTCACAAACATTTGCAGGAAATGGGATGATGCAGTTCAGTTGTCTTACGTTGTTTGTGTCTTTGGCCTTTCATTTGGCTGCTGAATCAGCTTTCTTGCCTCTTTCTGCCTTCATTCTTTCTAATTTTTTAAATTTCTTTTCTTTTAAAAAATGTGTTAACAGCTAGAGTGATTATTTTGAATATATTTGTTATTTCTGATAACAGTATAAACTAAAACGTGCACACATATTTTAGAATACAGTGTTATGCGAGTATGTGTATTAATTCTAAACCAAAACCAGTTATTTATTATCCTGTGAATTAAATCCTATATTTAAAGAAAGAAAAAAATGTGAATGTTGTGTTATGTATAAGCCTCTACACTAATACTTAGTGGATATTACCACTGTGTGGCTGTCACTGCAGCCATCACACACTCCCCCTCTTTGGATGTCTCACTGGGACTGCGAGAGAGACAGTCTGCAGTGCATTTATGCTTGTTGGGAATGTGGTTGATGGTGAATCGGAATTGCTGGATCGCAAGGTACCATCGCGTGATCCTTCCGTTTGTGTCCTTCATCTCCTCTATCCATTGAAGAGCCCTTGTGGTTTGTTTCCAATATGAACTTCTGTCCCAGAAGATAATACCTAAAGGAGTCCAGGGCCCATTTAATGGCCAGTGCCTCCCTCTCGATGGTTGAGTATCGTACTTCCCTCAGAAACAGCTTGCGGCTGATGAAGGCCACTGGATGACGTTCTCCAAGCGGTCCCTGTAACAGAACAGCTCACAAACTTCTCTCGGAGGCATCTGTCTGAAGAGTGAAATGTCTCTCAAAATCAGGGCTGTGCAAGACTGGGCTCTGTGTTTAGACTGTTCCTCCCTATTCTATGCAAGGCCACCTGGATTGACTGGAAGACTGTTTACTTAGCCTGGCAGGGCGAAGGACACTGTCTCAGCTGAACTCTGGACATATACACACACACACAAAGACATATATATATATACACATGCTGATGTACACTCATCCCCCCTCCCCCTCCAAACGCCTTCGACGCTTATTCCCTTCCGATGCTGACGGTGGATCAAGGAGACCAGCGCTTATGCTGCAGGCCCGGATGCACTGTCTACATTGGCTGTATCTCACCCGTTACCCATCCCTGTTGCTTGTCATGTGTTTCTTTGGAGTATTAAGAGGTTTTTTCAGACATCGATGCGTTGGTGATTCTTTGTGTCTGGGGATGGGCGTCCAGGTACCCACCGGCTCACTCCTTGGTGGTTGCTTGTCGGGGCCTGGAGCCTGGGGCTTGCTCGGGCCACTTCGGGGGTGGGGTGCCCTCGGCCTCTCGGCCTGGGGCTCGGCCACTCTGGTACAGCTGGCTGCCGGCGGAGCTCACGGGCGCGTCACTGCAACCCCCCCTGGCTCCTGCTCCGCGGCTGCTGAGTGAGCCCTCATCTGGGACTCTCCTCAGCTCTTTCTGGGACAGTGGCGCGGCTGCCCCTCTGTTGGGTCTTCCTTGGTCTCTTGTGTTCTGAGGGCCTCTGGATGTCTGGAGTCTTGATCTCCTCCATACCTGCTTCATGTCCTGGAGGATGGGGCAGTGGCTCCCCACACCCTCTAGCAGATCATTACATGAAGGAACCTTTTAAAAACAAGCGCGTCCATGCTCACAGGTGTACACACGGGTGCTCACACACACAAACTACACCCTTTTTGGCTCCTACCTCAAAGCACACTGTGCGCTGTCGATCTTACGTGCTGCACAATAATGTTTAATATTTAGTATTTACTGTTATATTCCCATATATCATCGTGATGTTGTTTATTGTATTACTCTCGTTTTCTTCTGCTTGTTTTCTTTTTTCTTTCTCAACAGGTGATCCGGGTGATTGATATATGTCTGTTTTTTTTTGTCTGCTTATTTAGTTGGTTTTTTGTTTTCCCTCTTCTCCGCTGTTTTTTCCCCCTCTTCCTTTCTCCCTTTTCTTTTCCTCAT
The DNA here is from genome assembly GCF_900408965.1 of Simochromis diagramma. Lineage (NCBI taxonomy): Eukaryota > Metazoa > Chordata > Actinopteri > Cichliformes > Cichlidae > Simochromis > Simochromis diagramma. The sequence continues at coordinate 1,479,057 of NW_024387200.1, read as the reverse complement.
TCAAGTCTGTCCCGTATCTAGCAAGTGAAAATAAAAAATAAATAAAATAAACAATAAAAGGTGAATCAAATAGACCATTACGGCAAGGCTGGGATGGTCAATTTGGTAAAGTAAATCTTATCTTATTCAGAGATTGTCGTAGGTCCTGAAAAGCCTCCTCCATCCAGTGGATCCTATTGGGACTTCAGGAACCAGTCAGAGCTGTCAGAAGAGCTGCCCCGGCAGAGTAATGATGGATAAACCGGTGACAGAATCCTGCCATACCCAAAAATGATCTCAGCTGTTTTCTGGTCTCTTGCAAGGGACAGGATTCTATGGCGGTGACTTTATTGGCTTGAGGTTTTATCACTCCATTTTCAATCACAAACCCAAGGTACTCAGTTTCAGCCTTGGCAGTGTTACACTTAGCTGGATTTACAGGCGATGCTGCAGACTGAAGACGCGCCAATACCTTCTCCAGGTGTTGCAGGCGTTCTTCCCAGGTAGAACTGAAAATGACTATGTCATCAAAGTAGGCAGCAGCAAAATCAGACATGTCAGACAGACCAAGACCGGATATTTCAAGAAAGATGGACATTGCAGTTTGGTGAAAGTACGAGCTGCCTTATGTGTAACTTGCCATACTGAAGGAATATAATCAATGACAGGAAAAAACTAGCTGAGCAGCTACCAAAAGGAAGAAACAAGAACTTTTCCACAAAGCCATTAAGGACACTGATGCTGCTGTTGATGGAAGTTATGCAGTTAGTGAATCAATCGCCAAAGCAGGAAAGCCATTCACCCAAGGGCAATTTCCGAAAGACTGCATGTTATTAGTCGTTGATGTTCCTGATGTCCAAAAAAAGAGGTTGTTCAACAGCATTGCTGTGTCGGTAAACACTATAAGCCTCTGTGGCAGAGTAGTTTAAAAAACACGACATTTTCAGAATTTTTTTTTTTTTTTAATTTTGCTACTTGATCACTAGATTGGCCCTCCAGCCACTCTAAGCTGTGAAATGTATTAAAATATAGTAAAAAGTGCAAAATCTATGCGATCCTTTACATTTTCCACAGCATTTCCAATGAGTCGGACTGGAATGTTTGCTCTGCTGATTCTGGCCCCCGGGCCTTATGTTTGACACCCTTGGTGTAGGGTATTGTTAAATGAACTCCTAGACAACATATAAAGTATTTAGACTGCTGGTAATTTATTATCAGTGATAATTCAAACTACATAGGGCAACAGGTGTGTTTACACATGTTGTTACATTTTCCAACACAAACTCCTTTTTTGGTCACAGACTCTTCCTGAGCACACCAGATATAGCCAGTTGAGTTTGACTGCAACACAGGGTTAGATTGCATCACAGTGAAACTGCAATCATCCGGAAATCTCTCTTGGCACACTACGGCTAATGACAATACGATGAGGTTGGCCCCGTAGCTATCATTACTCCTCTCCTTTCTCCACCTTCTAATAGCAGGTCTAGGTGATGTATCAGACCTGATACTGTTTCTATTATACAAGATCACATTATTCCCTTAGGCTATTTTCACAATTAAAATCCCTGGTGTTGACACAGCCAGTAGCTTTGGAATTTTTTCGGTTTGAAATTCAATCCGCCTTCTACTTCCTTCACAACTGATTCACATCATTCCTACATAATACACCATGCTCTAGCAATAACAAATAATGGACAGTACAGACAAGTGTGTAATCCATGCTTCAGTATCAGATTCAGCTGATACTCTCTTGTATTAGACAACTTCTGAGAATCATCAACAAGGAAGGAGGAAAGAAAAAGATATAAGCAACTTCCAGTAAAATCTAGTCTACAGCCACTGTACGTAATCTACTTTAATAGTGTTCGAGGTGACACAGCTCCAACTACTTTATTAATGTATTTCAATTGTAGCAATACCAAGTAATGTTGCAAAAATAACAATATAAAATTCAAAAAAAATGTCCTATCAGTGTTTATGCAAATAAATCAAGTTTAAAACAAAAGAAGCTTTTCCAAAGTGACTGCATCTTCATTAGAATTGACAACATCAGACTTTAGTTGTAAGACGCTCTTGGGCTCTTTTTAATGCTCCAACAAATTTAACCTCAATTTCTTGACTTTAAGTTTTCACACAGGAATTAAAAGTATGTTGACTCATTCACCAGCTGAAACCTTTCTTCATCGCTGCCTTTCCAAAGCCTTACCCTAAGGGAAATTTTTCTCCCACTACCGGTGCAACAGGAAACATCAGATAATCATTAAAATGAAGTGCTTGTGTACAACAGATGACTGGTGAACTACACGGAAGAGGAAAATTTCAAGCCTCAACAGGCTCACCACAAAGCAATTAGCCTCCTAGGAAACTTAAGAATACCAGAACAAAACCCGAGTGGATGATTTGACCTAACAAGGTTACGTTTAAAAGACATTAGACACCAATTCAGTATGGTTTCAGTGTAATTCTATTGGTCATTTAAAAAAAGGGGAAAATGTATGCTTTCATCAATACCGGTTAGCCACAACATTAAAAGCTCTGACCTGAAAATATCACTGATCATCTTGAAGAACAATCATTATAAAATAAATACTAATAAATGCTGGAGTATTATATGAGATTAGCAATATAGGACACTTCATTTGAGTTTCCATATATTCATGCATTTAGAAGTGGAACAACAAACAGTGTTTTTGGAGAATAAGTGACTCAGATTTTATGTTCAAGTAGCTGCACAAAAAAGGTGATCTATGTGTGTGTGTGTGTGTGTGTGCCTGTTTAGACATCTTTGTGGGGACCATAAATTGGAACGTTACTATACTTGTGGGGACCAACAGTCACTTATGAGGACAAAAGTGCTTGTCCCCACGAGCTTGAAGGCATTTTTAAACTGAAAATTTGGTTTTAGTGTCAGGGTTCCAATTATGTTATGGTCAATTAGATGTCCTCACTAAGATAGCAAAACGAGAATGTGTGTGTGTGTGCGCGCACGCACCATAGCCTGGGTGAATCAGGTGTGTATGGGTACAGCATCCATCAAAGGGGAACGTTTTGGCATGTGGTGAGACGCTGAAGTGTTGCCGTTGAGAGTGACGCGGCTACAAGCAATACACAGCAAACTGGAGAGAACCAGTTTTTTCCAGCTGAACACTTGAATAAAGTTGGGAGTGAGAGGGAACAGTAGGCCACTCTGTATAAATTAATAACCTCCTGACAGCCTGGTGTGTGTCTTTCTGTCTCATTTTCTCTACAGATTGATCACCATGGGGGCAATTGCAGGGGTGTCACACAAAAGGCTAAGAAACACAATCAAGGATTGTGTAGTTAAATGTATTTACATTGGCATAAAGTGGAGTTTCACTCATGTAAAATGATTAATTATTAAAGTAAATCTTTGTTTTTACATTTTTTAGTTGCATTTTACTCTAACCAAAGTCTAACTTTGTTTGTGATGGAAAAGAATGATTTTTTGAGCGTTATTGTGGCTTCAACGAATGATCATTTAATTTCTTTCCAAGTCAGAAGAAAAAAAACATGGTGACCAATACCACAAAGGGCTCTTTGGTTTTATTCTTCTCTTCGCATTTCTACTCTTCCCCATTTATCACATCTGCATCTGTAGATGTGATAAATCCAGACTTGTGCTTCTGAAAACTAGTTGGAATTATTGTAAAAATTATGCACCATATCCTAACCATTTAAATTCAACCATTCAAAACCAAGTGTATCATTTTTGAAATGCAGGTTTTTAAGACTTCTACATCATCAGTTTGATTTCTTCCCCCTGAAAAAATTAAATTAAAAAATGCACAATGCATTTTAAATAATAAATGCCTGATGTAGTAAATACGATACAAATGTGAACTTCTTTATGCAATTTCAGATTTATTTATTTTTTGTATTAGATCAAAAGGTTCCAAAAATAGAATTTTCTTCCAATTGTTTCATGGTTCATGGCTAATAACTAACATTCAACATTGCTATCAATACATTTTTCAAAAAAATGCCTCTCTGTGCAAAATGGGTTTAAAAACATAAACAACTGTGGGATACTGTTTGTCCGTGATTTGAACCGCGGGGCAAATTGTGGCAGGATCAGCCTGATATTATTTGTATCCCACTGTAACTTTACTGTATAAAGAGCAAACATCTCCAAAATGTCAGGAGTAGTTAGCCTAGAAGTGTTTGTGAACTAAAAATCAAGAATGTGGGATTCTGTTTGTTATTTGGAGAGCCCAGCGCTGCTCCCGACGAAGGGAAAACCAGTTCTGCAGGGGAGACCTGCCTTGACACTTGTGCAGGTGAAGCCAAAGGGAAGATAAGCTTCACCATATTTTCTTGTCTTTGGCTTAGAATGAAGTTGGTTTGGAAACATATTTGGCGATGCTTCATATCCTGCTTTGCGTTTGCGTGGGAGCCCCGTCAAAAACCTGTCAATTATGCTAGCAGTGTCCAAGTATTCATTTTCTTTTTTTTCTTTTTTTTCTCCCCCCCCATACTGCGCCCCTCCTGCAATGGCTCTGCGCCCCCCCTAGGGGGCGGGCCCTACACTTTGGGAACCTCTGAGCTAGAGGAATATGTTTTTGATTGCTGAGGCAATGTTTTGTTTTTATCAAAAACAAGAAGTAAAATCTGTGAGTCAGTGGTGAAAAATTAGATTTGCATTAAATATATTTATAGCTTTAAACAGTATAGAGGACTAAAAAGCGTAGTATTGTATGTGTCCATTATTGGGAAAAAAAAAAAGTCAGATCAGCCCCAGAAACAAAACAAAACAATCACAAAGCTCTGTAGAGAAATATATCTCAGGTTTATTAATAACTTTCTTCATTTTCAAAACTCATTAAGACAGAAATTATAAAACAGTATTTACACCTTGTGTCTATTTATATTTAAGTTAAAGCATGCCAGAGAGAATGAAGGACAATCAGTATTTTTTCCCAAATGCCAGTCGCTCCATTCGCTCTGTTCCCAAATTTAACTCGAGACAAAAAAAAAAAAAAAAAAAAAAAAAAAAGTTATTACCACAATCACTAACAGTGTTCTGAGGTACAAAAAAAAAACAACCCCCCCCCACCCCCACATTATATAGGCACTGACAAACACATTCACGTGCACCATAATAAACCCAAACCCAGAACAATTTAAAGCAGGGGGTGTGGGATGGAGGGCCACTCCAACATGAACAAGGAAAAAAATACAGTCCTTTGAAATAGGAGTGTGTGTTTGCGTGTGTCTCTGTGGTGTTTAAGTAAAAAACAAGGAAGAAAAAGGAAAAACAGGAATGAACACACAACAAAGTACAGTCATTAAAAAGTAGTGAAGCCAACACAGCAGTGAGAAAGTCCTTTAGCTTCTGTGTGGACAGGGGAGTGAAATTATTGCAGTCACTTGATGAAGTCAGTGATAATATGATTATGAAATTTGGGTTACCAGCAGCATTGTGACACAACTGTGTGTTGTGTGCTGCTTCTGTTTTTAAACCACAAAAACCATGGACTCTTTGAATCTTTGTCACTTGCAAAATTCTTACTTGTTGCCTAAAAGACAAGAAATACAAACATTTCTTGGAAACGGAGTAAAACATGAGCACATGAAGCTAATGCAGATTCAAAAGTAGAACTAGTGTTTACTCACTGGGGCTTGTCATTAAAGCGTTGGCGAGGCTGCTGGTTTTCTTTCAATATTTGATTTAAATTGGTGTCAACTAACCTGGATAGTTGATTGATGAATAATTAAATAGATGACTTCGGTTACCATTTATTGACAATCTTTCCCATTAGCGTTATCTAGTGGCATTTTAAGTGTGAAAAAAAGATGAAAAATCTCATTCAAGCAGCACTTTTTTTCCTTCTAAATATATTTCCATGTGCTCAAATACATTCACAGCCTGCTTGAAATGCATTTCCCCAAAACTGTTTAGCTGCAATATTTGCACAGAAGATGCCAGCCAACAGCCACAGCCTCTTTATAAGCAGCACCAGTGCTGTACTTTAGTCTTTGGTAGGCAGTAACATGCAATTAAACCTGCCAAATAAATGATTCAAATATACAAGTCACACTCACAAAAGCACCTGGTTTGGTGCAAAAAGTTGCAGGTTTGCCAACTGAGACATAAAATGCATCATCTAACATTGAAATGTTAGAGGATCACTTTTGTATTTGGTGAAAGAAATAAAATAATAATAATTTGTGAAACAACATTAAGTCGACTACATGTAACTACGTCAAAAATGTTTATTTTCTAAAAACACTAAAATTCTAATCATGTGTTGCACTTGCTGAAGTTTTGGAAATTTACTGACCTCTCTGGCCTTTCCCACCACTGCTGAAACTCACTTTCATTGACATCTCACTTCAACAAGATAGGAAATTCCACAATAACAGAATGCTTTTGGTTTCAGATTTCATCCAGAAAACAAGTAGTAGTAGATGTAGTAATACTAATTTATTCAAATTTCAAAATCATTTTTGCTGCTGGGTGTTATGTTAATGCTCCCGATCTCAAAAAACGCAACAATAAAAGAAAAATCAATTTTTTAAATTAACACCAGCTTGTGATTATCTTTCCTTTCGCTTGCTTCGTATCATACTCCTGGTGTCCTGCATATCCCAGAAGACTTGGTCACATCTTTTAGAGCAAAGCTGGAAACTTGTTGCTTGTAAAAAAATCTTTACTTTTTCTGTCATCTTTGAGTAGCAAAGGCGGTGCAACCATAAACTTTATATCATCTTCATCTTCAATGAAGTTGTGCATTTATTTTTACTGTTGACAACTGGAGGAACTGCGAGCCCAAGGACTGCCAACCTGTGTATCAAAAGACAGCCATGAGCTAATGCATTCACAATTTTACTCTCTAATTGGGACCTTGTTTTACTAAACAAACATCAAATTATACTAAATAAAAAACTTGCAATTCAGACTGCAAACTCAAAAGGAACCTTTTTGCTGTGGTCTTAAAGTAGATTTATTTCCTCATAAACTTTTATATAATTATATTTTCTTTGCAACCAGAGAAGTCACCCCTGCTGGCCATTAGAAAGAACACAGGATTAAGGCACTTCCACATTGGGCTCATGTTTCAAACCTAAAGGCTATGACCATCTTTTAAGTATAGCCTAATAAAAAGTACCAAAAAGTGAACATCTGTTACATGTAGTTGTTAGTGTGTAAATAAAATTCTACAACGGGTGTCTTAAAAGCAGCAGAGTATCACAAAATAAAGAAATACCCACGAAACACGGCTGTGCTCCTGTTAGAGTTCAGGGAAAGAAAAATCCACCAGAAAACAGATTTTCAGATTCTTCTTTAAGACGTTGTCTGAGCGTACAGTAAAATATAACTGGTAAAATATAACCAAAAAACAAACAAACACACAAACAAACAAAAAACCCGGACAAAATGTGGCTAATGTTGCATTTGGAGACACAAATACAAAAACTATGTTAGAGTGACCCCCTTTTCCTACATTAAAAACAAAAAGCAAACCCGAACATAATCACTGAATGGAAAGAAACATTTTAACATGTAAAATCTCCCAAAACGGTGAAATAAAATTGCATTTTCTCCCCATCAAATCAACAAGAATATATACACGCATACACAGACATTAAACTCAATAAATAAACTCTCAGATTTCTTAAAGTATTTTCCAGTCAGGAGGTGATCAAGCTTCTCACTTTTGGTTTCTGCTCCCAACAAGTCAGATGATGGCCAGCTTTGGTCTCGTACACGCAAACTCACGCACAGACACAGACTACCCATCGTCTTTAGAAACAAAACAAAACAAAACAAAAAAAGTAGGAAAGGATTCTTTGCTCTCGAACGCCTTCGTCTCTGCAACCCATCTAGAAACTCCACGTCTGTCCTCAGAGGAACAGAATTAAAGGTGACACAGATATGGCATTTGGAGAGCAGGGCAGCCACAGTTAACGTACCCTACATATTTAATTTAACACATTCAAAATATTCATGTTGATTGTCTTGTTCACAATACAGACTGGTGGTCTATCAGCGGCAAATCTCTTAACAACTCTGGGATAAAGGCTCTGGGCTACCAGCTGTTTCTATGCAGGAAACAAGGAAGAGAAAATATATCTCTATAGATAGAAATCCACCCCATCCCCATCCTCATTTAACCACAAAATCCCCCCAATAAATATCTCACTATAAATTTCTATGGTACACGTATTACTTTGTGTGAACTCCGCAGACATGCTCGGGTCGTCTTTGTCCTCTAGCTGTATGGAGGAGGGGGATGCAGGTTGCTACACATGCGGCGATGGGCTGGTTTGGGGGCTTTCGACCACACTTGCTTTTACGTACATCCGGAAATGAGGAGGAGGGCGGAGTCTCCCTGAGTCTCTGATTAGGGACAGTGATTTAGAAGCAACGCACACTCTTTCTCACACACACTACACCACACACACTTAAATAATCGGTAACACCTCTGAACGAGAAATGGAGGAGCTTTCTGGTCCAGACAAACAGGTCCTTCAGATCAAGAGGCATGTGCAAACACTGACGCGATACTAGTTCCATCGATCGGTAGAGGTGTGGAGACTTTGGTATGTGTGTGTACACCGATGAGCCCAAACATTATGGCCGTAAATATCCTGTTCATCCTTTACGCACAGTCAAAATGTTTTGGCTCATCAGTGTGTGTTTGCTCTGTGTGTGTGCGATTGTGTGTGTGTTTAATCTTTGCATATTTACACAGTATGAACGTGGCTTGACTCTTTGGGCCTCATCAGCTTGTGCCTGCATTCCCACTCACACAAACACGCACACTCACACACAATCCTCCCCTCCTCGGCATACAACCGGGCGTAGTAGTGCACGTGGGCCAATGTAGGAGTATGGAGGGCTGGTACCAGTGGAGGCTGTCAGATTCTGTTCTCCACCTGGCTGTGGTGGTTGCCTGTGTGTGGCGAGTTCTGCTCATTGAGGAGGAGAAGCGTCGTCTCGTCCGGGCCGTTCTCCGTAGGGGTGGAGTCTGCTCCCAGGTCCGTAATGGTGGTGTTACCGATGGTGGTGGGAGGCGTCTGATCCATACGAATAGTGTTGTGGCTGCTCTCGGGGGACTGCGGCGTGCTGTCCAGGCGAGATGCCATCAGGCCGTTCTGGTACTGAGCTCGTGTGATCTGAAAAAATGAGGGATAATGAGAATAGTTATCATTCTTAATATGTTAGCAAACACCTGCACAGTTGTATTTCTAGCAGTTACTGAGTACTTTTAAAACTGCATGCCAACAAAACTTTTCAGAACTGTATATCCTAGAAATTTCAATTTTAAAGACCAAAGGTGTGCCTGCATTTTAAACAGAATTTCTGTCTGACTTTACGAGAAATTGTTCACTTTCAGTCCAGCATGCGGCACAGGATAACGTCACTGTGATGTCTAACTGGATCAATGTAAGGATAGTGCAGGTAACTGTGTGATTTATCCAGGAAACTCTGTACTTCTTTACTGACAAAGAGGCTAAAGTGAATCATTCCCTTTGTTTGCTGCGTGTGATGAAATGTTTTTTCCTGACGCTGCAAGGAAATGTATGTTTCTGGTCAGTCCATCTGTTAGACTTTTTCCCTATCACTATATTGGTTGTAGGACATCACCACAGCACTGCCATCGTTCACCACACTTGCTGGAGCCTTCTGCAAAGAAAGCTGCACTCTAAAATCCATCTGTATCAACTGGGAATCTCTGAACTCCATTGAAATGCTGGTAAAGAGCCACACAATCATGCATTTGTGTCGGTTGCACCAGGTAATCAGAACTGAGAGGAGCATGAGAAGTAAAAGTAGTAAAAAACAACACCAAAGACACCATTCCAGCAACTGTGATGTCACTTCTTGCATGCACATCTGTTTGTGAAGGCAATAATGGCGAGTGTAAATCAAGTGCAATGCTTCGCTGATAGGTCAAAGCCTTATTTTTATTTTAAATGCCACCTGATATAAAAATCAGAACTATTTGTAGCACTAGTTCCCAGAGCTCCTACACTTTTGAGAACTTCATAGACCCATGTCTACATATTGTAGCTGTTTACCGTCACCAGTGTCACAAATCTCCAGAAAAACTGGTAACATGAGCTCATTTCATTCACTGTATTGGTGTAGGTCCTTTAGCTTGGTCTGTTCTGCAGAGAAGAAAATATTTATGATATATTTCTTTGCAGTGATGCGAAACCAACCGTTAAAAGTGTCCACTGCAGTTATGGTCTTTGCTTCTAATATATGATTTTGATGCATTTCTTCCTCTTCAACCCCTTTTCCCGTTCAGCAAGCTTTTCACCCAGTAAGAATGATAACAATTCATAGTCTAAGGAGCTTGGAAAGAAAATCGTCTGGACTTCTTTAAGTTGCTTGAAAACGTTTCACCTCTCATCCGAGAAGCTTCTTCAGTTCTAGGGTCAAATGGTGGAGAGTCCCAGATTTAAGCTCTGTGGGAGTGGCCCACCGAGAGGTACAAAGGACCCCCTAATGATCCTCTAACTAATCACATGAGCCAAGGTGTGAAAATGGGTGTGGGTCACAATCAGCCAGGGTCTCAGGTGAGCTCATTGTGAAACCTAGCCCCACCCTATCACGTGATTTCCTGAGGTCAGATGACCCAGGATGTGAGTGGGCGTTAAGGCGTCAGGGAAGGGATATCAAAACTGGATTATAGATGGCAGACAGTTGGTGTCGTAAGCCACCGCGCCTCTGTTCAAAGATGGTCGCTCACAGTGGACATAAATGGCTTCTTTTACTCCTCTTTCAAACCATCTGTCTTCTCTGTCCAAAATATGAACATTGGCATCCTCGAAAGAGTGACCTTTGTCCTTTAGATGCAGATGGACCGCCGAGTCTTGTCCCGTGGAGGTGGCTCTTCTATGTTGTGCCATACGTTTATGAAGTGGCTGTTTGGTCTCTCCAATGTAGAGGTCTGGGCATTCCTCACAGCAAACACCACATTGTTAAGTCTGTGTTTAGGAGTTTTGGGACTCTCCACCATTTGACCCTAGAACTGAAGAAGCTTCTCGGATGAGAGGTGAAACGTCTTCAAGCAACTCAAAGAAGTCCAGACGCTTTTCTTTCCAAGCTCCTTAGACTACGATGACCTGGATTACTGAGAACCTTCACAGAGATAACAATTCATAGCACCATCATGTTCTGAAGCTACTGCATTGGTTGAATGACCACTATTTAGATAGCCAAAGATAGTAACCAACACAGGACCATAAATCCTGCATAAACTTTGGAAAGGCTTGTTCAAACCCACTCCATCCACTCCCCATGAACTGGTTAAAAAGTTCAGTAAATAAATGGAATTCTAAAACATAATTTAGACTCTGGTCCTTATGGCGGAAAGATTTCCCCTAAAGGTTTCTAGTCCCTGGAGAAAGATCATGTGGTGACAAAAGGCCTTGATTGTTAATTTGGAGGTAAGAAAAAAAAAAAAAAAAACAACCTTGGCAAACTGTAGGTCAGTGAGGGCTCGGACGTAGAAGTCTGGTATGTACTGCTGCATGGGGATGCTGTTGTTGAGCTGACTGTTGCTGCCGCTGACCGAAAGTGACTCCATCCGGTCGGCTCCGCTCATCGAGGCTGTTCGGTTCAAGCCGCTGATATGGGATGGTGAACGAAACTCTGCAAACACCCACACACATGCAGGAAAGGTTAATAGCACCAGGTCCTGTTACGCATTTAAAGACAGGGTTGTGTGATAAACACCTATCGGGCCAACCATGCCGTTGGTTGGGCTTGATGTTACTGTTTCAAAGCCTTTGATGGTGGAGACCTCAGAGGCACAAGATGCAGTGTAGCTTCAAATGCAGGTTAATATAAAGAATAATTAACGAGTGAGAGTGATTACTGACACACAATGTGTAATGGATGCACAGCAATAGCAGCAGTAACACCTAAACAGAAATAAAGTTAAACCTATGAAAGTAAAGGAGAAAAAAGGTAGTTAATATTTAGGTATTTAATCCACTCTAAGCACCGAAGCAAAGACGTGCATCCTGCTGTGCTCAAAGCCAACAACATCTAAAAGTTTTCCAAGAGCACCATCAAAGGACTTATTAAGAGAGCTGAAAGCAATATTTGACGCTGTAATCTGTTAAACATAAGTGTGAGTCAATGTTTAAATATGTGTCACATTTTCAAGTGATAACTCACAACAAGCTGCTGAAAACCTCAAATTTTACTGTTCACTGGTTAGTCAACAATCGTAAAACTTTCCAGGTGGAAATTTCCTGGACAAAACTTTCCCACATTCAATTTTTGATAGAAGAAAGGTTTCTGTGTTTAGAATAATTAATATTTCTGTGTGACATATTAAAAAAAATGACTGGACTTCTTTAATTTTGTTGAAGACAGTTCATCCAAGAAGCTTCTTCAGTTCTAAGAGCAACTGGTTGAGAGTCACAGAAATTTAAGTCCTATTGAAAAATGTAAAAGATTTGACTTAGAATGAAATAAAACTGAGAAAAACATAAAATACTCCCAGTCAGAGCTAATCAATAATAAACTAATGGATTAAATGACACATTATTTCAACTCAAGAGCATATGACGTATAGAGTTACATACAATAACCTCCGTGGAACTCAGTAAAGTGACACATGATAACAATCATAATGTAACCAGTACAGCTTAGCCATTAGTTCAGCTCATTTTAGCTCTAGATGGCCATAACATGCAGCATGCACCTCCCACTTCCCTCAGACTTGTTATGTTCACCCTCTGCTCACTCATAGTGTAATCACAATGATGACATTCACGGACGTCATCCAGCTGATGATACTCCTGGATGTGTCACACACGCGCTTCACACGCAAGCTCATTACCAGATGTGTGTTATTACCAGTTGGCGTGAGTCTTCCAGTAGGGGGCCTCAGTGAGTCATAGGAAACGGTTTTACCTAGACATGTCAAGTGTGTTAGCTTTCAAGAAATTAAGCTCTAAAGTTAATCCTGGTTGTCTATGGCTACTTTTTAAGTTAGTGGTTAGATGTCACTTCATCAGGAAACAATAATTGTCTAAAATAATCATTTTAAGATCCAGTAGGGAACCTTTCTTTAGTTGTATCCTGTCAACTTATTATGCAGCCACAACTGAAAACGACACTCAACCACTCACAAGTTAGCACCCTATTTAATTTCAAATCTTTCTTTACATATAAAAGTACCTTATAAAAAAAAAAAAGACATTATCCCATTGATCTGTGAGAATTATGAATTCTCAACTTGCATCATCTTAGTTCTGTGAAACTGTCATGTAACAATGAAGGAGTGGATCGGATTATCTCAAGGGAGAGGAATGATAAAGCATATCCGGCTTTATTGTCTAATTTTTTCTAAATACATCATGATGGTTTTTTTCTAACAGTCATCTTAATGTATAAAATTACACTTGAAAATGAAACAGGAAGCTCATAAGGAAAGTGTTTAATGAGGTCATAAGTTTCTCCCCCATACATATGCTCTCTGCTAGCTAAAAACGCAAGTGCTAAAGATAGCGATACCCCGGCCCTCCCTGGAAAGACACAATTGAAAGCCTAAATGGGAAAAGTATGAATCAATCATGCTGTTTGCCTAGCACATACATAGTTTTACACCCATTTCAGAGGTGTGGGGGCAGGGATATCTCTCTACTCATTATTACTCATTTAATGACATAAGTAAGTGTCATTTTTAACCTTTTTCTTGACTTACTGTGTTCAAAATGTGCTCAGTAGTAGGATGAACAGAGCCACTCTTTAGTCTGGATTGAGTTATTAATGATGCTTTGATGTTATAAAACTGTGCCCACGTGTACTAAAAACATAAGAAAGTTTTAAACCTTATTGTGAGATCTGGTCACTGTGTCAAACCCCCCAAAAAGTCTCCTACTGGATCTTTGAGAACAAAACTCTGAAAATTTTAAAAGAACTACCCTCTACCTGTGAAGTAGTGCTCGCACATTGAGTCGGTGCTTTTAACAGTAAGGCAGACAAGTGATTGGACCAAATTCTAAATAACAATCACCATACACCCATTTTAATATTTTTTTCTTACTGTGCTTTAAAAACACTACAGTCTATTACAGCTATTAATATTATTTAGTCGATTTGAAACGAGTGTTTTCGTGACATCGTCAGGTCAAGAACAACAAAAAGAGCTGAATTAAAGGTCTCACATGCTGCTTCTTAATAGCTCCACATTCTCCATTGAAAACAGTACGTCCAGATGAAGAGAATCGATCTTTTGGGAGCTCATTGTGTTTTTCTTTTTTCTTTTTTAAATTGCATTAGCAGTTATACTTAAAAACTCATGCGATGCCAACAGAAGACAACCCCATCTGAAGCTATCAGGAGCAGAGTGTGCAAAGAGCAGACAGCTTAACCCCCGAGGGGATTCATGTCCCTTCTGTGCATCTCATGATGTTGTCCCGTCCTTCTGAGTTTTATTTTAGATATGCCACGTGATCGTGTTATTCCCCCCGCATTCCCTCCCAGTTTAAGATGTGTGCTGACATTCTGGTTGATAAACTCTTTGATCAACTTTCATTATTTCAAAAAATTCGACAGACGCCAGTTTCACACTTGCATCGCCTCGGTGCTACTATGAATCAACGAATGTGCAAAATTAGCTTACTGTACAGACCAAAATCATTCTTTTTCTCTAACCACCAAGTCACAATATTCCACATCTCCATCATCCGTTTTCAAGTCTCTCCGATCTAGTTTTAAACACCCTAAACATACTTTACATGGATAACAGCCTAAAGCAAACTATCCAAAAACGTTTTTGAAAACACCCTTAAAGACACTTTTGAGACTAATAAAGGCAATTTGGGATTATTTTACACTTCATATAATTGAAATAACTGATGCTGCTTTTTGAAAGCAGAGCCTATTCAAATATTTAGGGGTTAAAAACGAGCTATGGCTAATATTTGGTGTAGAGGTTGTCAAAAGGTAAGTTATTGCAATTTTGGTTACACATGTGACTGTGACTAAACAAAGCTATGAGTACTAAAAAAACAACACAAACAAACCAAACCAACACCGTTCAGGCTGAGAGAGAAAAAAACGATCAGGCTTCGATTTAACGGATTTTTGCAAATAACAGGTTAATTTAAACAGAGATTAAGTTGTTTACAATGAAGTAAATTTAAATTAATGCTGGCCTACATTAAGAAAACACTGATTTATCATCTTCTTCTTTCCTCCTGCTCATTTACTGCCCAAAATTGTAACAATAAAATGCAGACGTAGTTTGATCTGCTATGATGGAGGTTGCTTTGGTTGATCAAAGAGTTTCTTTGCCAAAAAGTAGCTGTTAACCTCTAAATCTTTGCTCTCCTTAAAGGGCAAATCCGCCTTGAATCACACAGAGAAGAAAGCTAACGCTGTACTTCTGATCTGTGGGCTGAAACCTCAACGTGCTGCACCTTTGGGCAATCAAATGGCGATGTGAGGACAGGTGAGGACTGAGCAAAAATTACAGGACTGTATATAAAAGTCTTATCTGTGATCTATTATTTAAACCCACAAAGAGCACTGCCATGAGAATTTCTCTTCTCTTAGTGATCCGGCATCAATTCGCCCAACATGTACAACAGAGTCAAAGCTAGTGCCCCCCTCTACTCAAGCTCTACCCATCCACCCAGTACCCATGTGTCCTTTGTGTTAAAGGACCCAGACATGCCGGCGTTTACCTGGCAACCGAGAGAACAGAGAAAACCTCTTAAAGGAGAGGCGACGAGGACGATGTGCAGCCACTGGGAGAGGAGAGAAGGAAGGAAAGAAGGATAGAGGAGGTAATATTGATGAGGAGAGACAGAGGGGGCAGAGGAATGAAGGCGAGGGAGGGACAGTCAGTGAGAGACAGATCTGCTTCCAGTCTGGACAAGGACATGCAAAACCGGGAGAAACTCTGCTCCACTGAAAGAATCACCACACGTCGGGTTACACCGTTTGCAGGTGAAGTGAAATTTTCAGGTTCTCGTTACTCAGCTTCTTCTGAAAGTCTGATTGATCAGAAATTTGATGAAATGAGTGACAGAAGATGACAAAGGAAAATAAGAAAATACAAGTATTTCACATGTTTCACCATCTGAGGCACTTGAGAGAGTAAACCACTCATTCTGAATATGGAACTGAAAGGAAATACAGAAGAGAAATCAGATTATTTATGTCAGATTAGATGCTGATTCATTGTGATTTAAATTGTGATTTAATGTGGCAATGTTAGACACACTGAAACTGAATCACCGCTCTGGGGTTTTTCACAGCCTACACTATGTGGATGAAAGTATTGGGCCACGCTTCTGAGTATTTCACTCTCAGCTGTAAGTGGTATTACCAAAGTAGAAGATAAAGGAACCACAGCAAATCAGCCACAAAGTGGCAGACCACATGACACTGCGGCGCAGCATTAGTGTGTACGTGCTGCTGCTCTGCTGACTCAATAACCACACAGTTCCCATTTTTCTCTGGTATTAACATCAGCACAAAAGCTGTACAATCAGTCAGTGGCTGAGCACTTCCTATAGGTGTAATATTTAGGTAGCCTTTAGCTTTTGTCCATACAGTCTCCCTGCAAAGGTGATCAGACAGAATTGGAGCTTAACTTTTATTCACATGCCAATTTGAGCACCAAAAAGCTTTTATCTATTAGAATCAGTTAGGGTACGGTCATCTTGAAAATCTTATGTCAGATCATCAGATCAGAACTAATGAATACAACATTTGAAAACGGTGTTTATTTTTATTTTATAGAGCTTCTTAATAATACTAAGTACTAAATAATAAAACATTGTAAATCTAACCCGGCATTAATTTGGTGCTCACATTTGACACTTTACAGTAATCAATAGCTGTCAATACTTTTGAGCATCATGATAAATATACTCAAATTCAAAACATGACGAAAAATAATCAAGGCTATGGTTTTTGTAGGATACAGGGAGGAGGTAGAGCTTTGAAGGGGTGTTCTGGTCCAATATTTTTATAATGCCAGTGTGTGTTCATGTGTGTGCATATGATGATTTTAGAAAGCTGACTGATTCTCTCTCACAACTTTTTATTGTTGGGAATGAAAACAAAAGACTTTCAGTTCTTCATTTTTTAAATCATAGTAACACAGTACTAACACAGTGTTATCTCTTCATCTGGGTCCCAATATATTAACAGAGTTATGGGGAAAAAAAAAAGTATAACATTAAATGATAATTCATTTCATATCAGAATGAATGTATTTCTTTAGTCCTTAAAGCATATTACCAGCTAATTTCTTTTATCTAAGTTTTATAAATGTACATTTTTTGTTATATTGCTTTTCTGCTAAACACATTGAAAAAGCTCAGTTTGAACCCGTTCAGCCTCGCAGTATTTTAGATTGAGTGTATTTATCCTGGATTATGTAAAAAGGGTTCTGGTAAGTTGTCTAGAGAGATTTTTGATGCAACGTCCCACATCTGTCAGATCAAGCTGCTATCAGGCTGATATCTTGTCTGACCCCAGCATCGAAGGTGAGCACACCGAGATTTTCCCCGCAGATACTGAACAGATGTGCTGCAAAGACTGATGCGGCACGATCGAACAGCAGAGAGATAAGCTGGCAACTGAATACAAGCAGAAATAGACACTGTGTATAAAACTGGCAGAGAAAGGAAGGAAGTTTTGTCATGGTCCGCGGCCCGGTGTCCAAGGAGCTTATGGGATGCCCACGCCCACGGGTGTGGGTGTCGGCTCTACACCTGCATCCCATTCCAGGCGGTCATCAGGTGGACTATTTAACCCCGCTCAGCCAGCTGCTCCACGTCAGTCCGTTAGTCACCTTTCAGCGGTAACTTGGTCCCCAGGTGAAGGTGGTTGTGAAACTCTGATTGCTCTGAACAACGCTAATCCTTTCATTGTGTGCTCAGGTAACCGTTCGGCATGTTTTGAGCCTCCTCCTGCCCGCCTGGAGTTCGGATCACCACCGGTCATCATCTCCTCTGTTTCCCTGCAGCTCTCCCGCGGACCCTCACCCGTCCCTCCGGTTCCCACGGCCCAGCCCTGATCGTAAGATTAATAACTCTACCCTGCGTATGCTGTTATTCCCCCGCTCCCCAGTCACCCTCTTCGTTCTGTTGCAGGCTCTCACGGTCCTGATTACGGCGTTCCCGAGTTGCTTATCTCCCGGTCCCTTTGTTTCCCCATTTACTCGGCATGTTTTCCTTTGACCCTTCTGGGACACGCTTAGTTAGAAATAAAGTTTATTTTGCATGCACCTTGGCGTATTGTCTCTGCTTCTGGGTCCAGCTTGTGTGCTGAACTACGGTTCTTGACAAGTTTTGAATGAACTGAAAGCATGAGTTTATGAGACACTGTATGATAGAAGGGAGAGAGTTCAAAAGTCATCAACAACATCAGGAGGGGCTATGCGCTTACCTGCTGCTCTCTGGCAGGTAGCTCAATGCCCTCCTGGGTTTTAAATGCACCTTAGAACACACATGCATCAACACTACATATGAGCGGGCGGAAGGAGGTTTGGAGTCTTCACACACCCCCGTTCTCTGCGGCCTGTCGGAGCAGGGGGGCTAGGAGGAGGAGATGGCCGCCCGATCGGGGTCTGGAAAGTGGGGCCTCCCCGCCGCTGCCGAGCCGGGGCAGTCTGCTTCTCTCCACCCCAGGGAAAAGGGTAACACTACCTGGGTCTGGGGACTCTCCTCAGCTCTTTCTGGGACAGTGGCGCGGCTGCCCCTCTGTTGGTCTTCCTTGGTCTCTTGTGTTCTGGGGGCCTCTGGATGTCTGGAGTCTTGATCTCCTCCATACCTGCTTCATGCCCTGGAGGACGGGGCTGTGGCGCGCTCATGCTCACAGGTGTACACACGGATGCTCACACACACAAACTACACCCTTTTTGGCTCCTACCTCAAAGCACACTGTGCGCTGTCGATCTTACGTGCTGCACAATAATGTTTAATATTTAGTATTTACTGTTATATTCCCATAGATTATCGTGATGTTGTTTATTGTATTGCTCTCTTTTTCTCCTGCTTGTTTTCTCTTTTTCCTTTCTCAACAGGTGATCCAGGTGATCGATATATGTATTTTTTGTCTGCTTATTTTGTTGGTTTTTGTTTTTTGTCCTTTATCCCCGTCCCTCTTCCCCACTGTTTTTCTTTCCCTTTCTTTTCCCCAGTCAAGTCGGTCCCGTATTTAACAAGTGAAAATAAAATAAAATAAACAATAAAAGGTGAATCAAATAGACCATTACAGCAGGGCTGGGATGGTCCATTTGGTAAAGTAAATCCGTGGGGCATCTTTCTTCGCCTTTAGACAATAATTCTGATGGCAAAATAGCCAAACGTGACAGGCAAAAAAAAAAAAAAAAAAAAAAAAAAGTCATCAACAAAGCTGTTTCACAATCACTGTTGCAGTCATTTCTCCTTTCAGATACATGTGATATCCCATGGCCTCCGTGAACCCAGAACATTATTTTTTTAATGCTGAATACGTGCAGAAACACATGGTACAAATGAAGACATAGTTCTTGTTGAAGGGACGTGAGAAACGTGAGCGTGCATTACATGTTTGTAACGCTTAAGCTACATGAAGTACGTGACCTATGGTTACTTCTAATTTACCAGCAGTTCACGTATGACAAACAGCGAGTTTTCAGATTTGTTTTTCAAATATGAAACATGTAATAAGTTACTATGAGGTGCACCAAGTGTTTATGAACAAATTATGTGAATCCGATGAAAATGTCTCAAGCACAAAACGTTTGTGACTGTGTGCATGAAAAAAAAAGCAGTAATAGAAACTCGCACACATACAGTTTCCTGTTGTGACACATGATGGTTGACAAGCTGCTTTGCACGGTCCCTCCTGCCAGCCAACAATTTTAATAACATTAATTTTTTTTGAATAATAAACAATTTAAACTGTGTTCATGCATCCAGATCAGTTTCACTGGACTTCGGCACAGATTCCAGAGGCACCAAATGTTAATAGAATATTGTTATTGGCCAATATTCACCATATTTATTGATATATCAGTCGGTATCTGCAAATGAGAGAGCCCATCATATTTATCTGTTACTGAATCAGTTGTGCTTGTTTATGTTTAAGTATTGTGTGGTAAAGAGCTTAAAGTCACGTGGGAATAACATTCAACACTGGTCAAGGTGTGATGTTTAAACACTGGTATCAGCACACATTGGTGCATCCCTTAGACTGCTGTCTAACGTATGGGACCTGCAGGTGATTCACTGGTTGAGATCATTTTCATACTCAAAACATTCAGTGACCTCTAGTGTCCTGATGTTGGTGGTGCTATGATTCTGGAAGACAGCACTCCCATCAAGCTAAAAATGTTTCAATGTAAGTTAAAGGTCAGCGATTTGCAGTAACACAAAACACGGTACCAAAAAGCTCTCCTCGCTCTAGTTTCACGGGTTTATTTTTTTCCTTTAATTTGCCACCAGACTGTATTTTACGAGCCCTTTGAAATTGCCAACTGTAATGTTTTAAACTGTGCACCAGGTGGAGCTGGAAGACTTCTAATTCCTCTCCAAGGTGGGAATAAAGTGCAGGAATCTGATTGGTGATATGCATGTTTTGTTTTTTGTTTTTTTAAAAACAAGACTGAATTTCAGGAACCTGGGGGACGGGCCAAGGAAGAGTGCCGTGTACTTTTGTGTACTTTTAGATGCTTTTTCTTTTTTGTCGCTGTAAACGTTTACACTTTGCTCTGTAGTGGTTCCTTCTTGCTATTTAACTAATACTAATACTACTAACTAATAGAACTTTATGTAGTCAGCTGTTAAAAGTATTTAATTTATTTATCATATACTACATATGATAAGCAACATGCTGTGTCGCACTAAAAAGAAATCCTGGGCCACATAATAATGTTGCAAAGCTGTCCGTCTGTACCAGCTGAGATATTGGTGTAATGCTCTTTGTGTGTGTGTGTGAAATACAGTAATGTGTTCTGGACTCACCCAGTGTGGGAGCACTGAGTGCCATGATACCATAGTATGAGAAAGGTCCGGTCTCAAACTTCATGTTCTCATTTCCAGCCTCCACCTCCACTCGACCCTGCAAAATCAAGACAGACATTTATGTGTTTTAACAGTTAAGGCTGCAACTGTTCATGTGGATTTACTCTGCAAACTCATCCTCAAGCCTTGTTCTGAGCCACATGCAATATTTCAGAACCAATGAAAAATTAAGGCAGACATAATAGATGATTTCAAATATCTATTTCTATTTAAATGACCGCAGCATTTCGGAACATTTATGTTCTTAGATTCCAGCTACCCATTTAATCTGAAGCTAATGTTTCTATGCCAAAATAATACAAAAGATCTTACTCATTTTGACATAAACGCAGCGAAACATAACGTGGCTCTAAAATTGCCTCATGACTTGAGGCATGTAAATGTTCTGTAGTGAACCCTTTGGGGCTGTGCGTATCAGACAAGGTCATATCCTCACGACAGAACTAAACTTTCAGCAAACTGATTAAACATATGTGTGAAAGAGAAGGAGAGAGAGTTTTTTTATTTAAAAGGCATTTATTTATTTCTTATTATCCCTGTTCTCGCTAATCACAGGCTAACAAGTCACTGTTATCGTATTTTCACTGCATATAGTACTGTGTATGACTGTGTGTGTGACAAATAAAATTTGAATTTGAAGTCCCTGCATATGCTGTAGTGTCCTTGGGTAAGACGCTAACCCCAGTGTCGGTTATATAACAACACAGCAGTGGTGTGTGTGTGTGGCGCACCTTAAAAATAAAAAAAAAAAAATTTACTTTGATTTTGTCCATCAAGTATTTCAAAGCCTTATCCAGTTTGCCATCATGTATGACAATAAAAAGGACGAATTCCTGATATTTAAAAACAGACTCACTGGCCATGTTTGGTCATTTTAATTAAAAATATTACTGGAGATACTGATTTCTTTTCTGTTAAATCAGTCAATCCTTTCCCCTAATTAAGTCCTAAAGCACTGGAAGATCATAAATTCTGCTGAGCAGCCCTGACCTTTCTTTTCTTTTCTGTGAAATTATACAATTTGGCCTCTAGAGGGCGGTGCAATAGCAGGTGAAAAAAACCGTATAGCAGTTATTAGTGAGCATACTCAGGAGATGTTTTGCATCACTTGTGGGAAGAAATAGGTTTACTCTGGGCTTGATCAGACGTCAATAAACACTGTGAAACATGATACACATCTGGCAATGCTGCTGTCTGCAGAGGGAGGATGTGATGCAATGGAGAGAAAGTGGAGTTAGAGTAGCACAAGTTTCTTTGTAAAGAGATATGGAAGAGAGATTAGGGGCACACAGAGGGAGATGGAGGGATAAGAGGACAGAGGACAGGACAGAAAGGGGTTAAGGAGGCCTCTGTGTTGGAGGCAGTTGGCCCGGATCGTCCTGCTGGAATGTGTGAACTGCAGCAACAACACAGCACAGTTAATCCATGCTGCCATCCCTCCTTCACTCCATCCTCCCACCCCGCTGCAAATGGACTGAGCTGATGAAAACATAACAGGTGGTAAAATAAAAGGACAACAAAAGAAAGAGATGGGCAAACAGGACAGAGGGTGGGCCGTGCTTACAGCAGTGACAAATACAGCAGGACAATTAGCTTAGGACTTAAATTCTAACATCTGAATGAGCTTGCTGTTAAGTGTTGATTAAACCTAATTTGGAATTTTTGTGCAGATTTTAAAGCTTCCAAACACAGCAGCCATAACATATTTTATGTCTTTGGCTAATATTTCAGTTTAATGTTGAAATGACATTAATAAAGTGTCAACTTTACCAAAAACAGAAGGTAAGCACTGCTCTAAAAATGCAGGTTTGCATTCATGTTTCAGGAGTTTATTAAGGATTTATGTGGATAAAAATGCATATCATCAGCATGTATAACCTGCAGACACAGATTAATAACTCAGCAATCAAAATCATAAAAACTTAACAATCAGAAACGATTGTTTTAACTTAATTATCTGTGGATTTCCCTTTAAGACCTCCTGGTTCACCACGAGCAGCCAACAAACACAATTAATCTGATATAACCATCCATTGTGCTATTTTAGGGCGCGTGCCAATTTAGAAACCTGGCTTTGTTGTTACAAGAGATGAGAGGGAGAGAGAGTGTATCCGTCACTGGAGTTAGCAGGTGGGCGGTTTCAATCGCAAACTCTCTGGTGAATTGAACTTACAACATCGGTCTGAAGCATTTCACAACTGATGTCAAAAGTGATCAGAACAGAAATCTACACCACAGCCTAACACTCTAGAAACAATTAGGACACCAACCACATACAACCTGATTCGTGTATCCATATTTAGCCTTGTTTACCTTTTTGAGGTCTCGCTCTTCCTAAAATAAATACTCTGTTTGCTCTCAAAAAAGACTATTTCATCATTGCTGTGCCACTTCTTTATTTGATCTGCAAATAATTAAGTGATTAATCTGGTGATTGAATTGATAAAAATGCTGATTAACATAAACACAGATGAGAGAAAGAGTGAAAGAAAACAGTAACAGTAAGACACACACTCACACACACACACACACACACACACACACACACACACACACACACACACACACACCATGATTTGAGGTTAACTGGGTTAAATTCGTTACATATGGTGCTGATGTATATTCCTGTGAAACTGTGTGTTATGCAGCGAGCTGACGAACTGAGGGTGCAGAGGGGGTAACATCTAAAGGACAATAAACAATGACCAATCATCTGCTGACCTGTCAGGTGATTAATTATTTGACACAGCACAGGGTGCCTCGAGGTTCCCCTTTATCTGAAACTGCACAGCATTTTTATCCCTTTTCCCATCCCAGAGACAATGTGCGACTTTTTAATTGGCAGACGCTTTTCTGAAGTCTAGCTTTTAACCATCACGCCATCATATGTCATACAAAAGTGAACCAATTATCACCCTATTGGGGATAACTGCAAATAGTGCCAGCAGATTAGCAGATTTGAGCACAAAGAGATGACGGTGATAGTTTTCGCACAGCTGAATAAACGTCAAACAGAAAACTGATTAAACAGAAGTGCGAGATGGTCGAGAATTTACTCCAGTGTCCTGTTATATATATTACGGAGCAAGGAGCAGACGGCTGAGTTTATTAAAGTCCACCGACACAGCTGGTGACGCAAATCTGAAGGCTAGACCGTCCCATTTCACAGCTTTGCACTTCCGACCTATTCGCTCATCAAAGGCCCACGTAGACCGCGAAGGACGGGTCCTTGGAAGGATGCGTCTTAGGAATTGGGACACAGCTAAGAATGGGAAGCTACTTTTTACAGTGTAAAATCACAGCTCCCCCCCCCCCCCTTTTTTTTTCCCAGACTCATGTATTTTTCAGTTCTACACAGAGTAAAGTACAACAACAAAGTACAAGTGATTCTCAAAAGAAACACATGGCTTAAAAAGAAATGTGACAATTCATGGATGCCAAAGACAAGCAGCAGTTGTAACGGTTATTTGGATCATTATGTTTTATTTGCTTTAAGCTTATTCCATATACTGAATGAGGGTGTTGGGAAAGTTTCATTTAAAGAAAATGTATTTGTATTTGAAGTGGGGGTGTCCTGACAGTGACCTGTCTGAGTGTATTCCAGTGAGAGTTGTGATTAAAAAAAAAACCCTACAAATTATAGTTTTGCACTAGTGCATCTAACAAATGAAAGATCACGTGTTCAATCCCAGGAGGAGACATGAATCCATTTAGGGCTGCATTAGCAGAGAATTAAATATGCAGCACTACCTGCTGTGGCGACTCCTTGTGAATAAGGGAGAAGTCAAAAGTCAGATCAAATGGCTGTGCAAATGTCAAACATGTTTTGGTGCCTGGTATTCAGGTACAGTCACACCTTCAGGCTTGTCCTGGATACTCCCACATGCCTGCATGCTACAGTTTACAAGCCAACATTAACATGTAATGCTATTTGACCTTTTAGATTAAATTTGTATTTCAAGAACATGTTTTGGGTGGATGGGGGCAAAATCAAACTACATTTCCCAAATCAGGACAATCCTTCCTCTCAGTGGGCGAATTTTCATTTTAGCTTTATTTTGAAGGCTACGTTGACTTGGCACGACTCCCTTTGGCAAAATGTTTTGGTCCAAATTTGTCTGGTTAGAATCATTCACACCTGCTCACTGCACCCACAGGCTCCTGCAGAGTAATCGGAGGTCGAATGCCTTAATCAAGGACAACCCGCTACTGAAAGACGAGCAGACATTCGCTGCAAGCCTCCTCTAACTGCTCTCCTTTACTGGCAAAGCAGAAAAGAAAACAAACAACCACCAGGAAGATTCGACATCCCTCGAACAACTCCTCTACCGTTGCCCCACAAGTATACAAGGTTTACAGTAGCGAGACTTCCTTCTATGACTGCTAATGAAATTGTTAAACCTGCTCTGCCACCAGCGTTTTGCCTCTTACAAGTATATCAGAGCTGTGAAAGATGTCAATCATCTCCTGGCATGTTAGTCATGTCTGTGTGTATGTGAACACTGGCAAAGGTCAAATAGTGAGCTTGAAACATATGCATGCTAAAAACAAAAGCAAACAAAAAAGAAACACACATAGAAACATGCTGAAGCTTGACTCCGAGCGACATAAGCCACACACGCTGCTGGGCGGTTGGTGTTTAATTTAAATGGAGGTTAACGTGGGAGGGAGGAGAGAAAGAATAGAAACAGAGGGAGGCAGAGGACAAACGCGAGAGGTGTAAAGTCTCCCGGTGCTCTGATCAGACCCGTTTTCCTGGATCTGCACTGACCGACGTTAAGCAAAAGCACAGTCATGACATGAAAACATCATGAAAGCAGAGCACGTTCATTAGCCGTCCACCAGTGCTGGTTTATTAGGTATCAAAGTCCTTTTTTTCAGATTTGGGATATGAGAAGAAAGTCTTTCTTAAAAGTCTCAGTCAGATCTGCAGTAAAAACGGTCTCAAACCTTAATTACGAAACCCTCTTAAGCTCCTGTATGAGATAAAAGCTCAGACTTTCTGCTCTAGTCTGCCCAAAACAAAGTGAGTGAGAACCATAAGTGACACTAGCCTCGTGGTGATCAAACCACTGAGAATACATTTTAAGAGCAGTAACATTATTTTTCCAGAAAAAAAAAAAAATCTTTAAATGTTGTTGTGAGCACTCTGTACTATTAGGAACTATGTTCTCTCTGCTGTTTATCTCTTACATATCTTGATACTCACTGGACTTCCATAAATCAAATTCTTTGACACAGGTGAATCAGTCTTATCTGCCCTGTTGCACAAAATGTTTTCTTTCTGACGTCCTTCATTGCTCGAGGGCTCTTAAGAAAGGCTCAAGGAGTAAGCAGGTGCACTGCTTTAAAACACAAGGGAAACATTTAAGAGTCTAACTGTAAAAATGAATGCAGCACAGAAACACTTTTAATGCCGATCGTCTTCTTTTAAATAACCAAAACTGTAAAAAATGACCAAGTTACTGTGTGAAGCCAACGATTATTTAAACCTTTATTTAAAAATCTAGTAGACGTCAAACTGGAAATTGCGGTCAAGCTGTGGATGAGGGAATTATGCATAAAACACGTGTATATTTAGCAGACCTGCAAAAAAGGCTGAAAACATTGGCTTTGAATATTTCTCCCCTAAATATTAGTTTCAAACAGCTAGTACATTTTCAGCCAGCAACTAGCTGAAAATGAAGCCCCATCTCAGGCTAAAAGGAACTTCACTGAAGATCACCATTCAAGGAAAGTTTGGAATAATCTTCAGAATTTAGAATGTCTGATCCAGTATTCGTGAAAAGCGACGTTTTAACAATGATTAATTTTTATGTTCATTTGTTTTCTAGTTAATATTTACCACCTTGTCCTTTCACCAAATACATGAAAACCACTTTGATTAAAATTTTCTTCACACACAGTCCCTGAATGACTGACGAGTGATACTTGAGGATAAAAGGAAAAATTAAAAAAAAAAAAAAAAGTGTCCTATAACAGTTACACACTTCTCTTTGTCTCAGAGACGGAGCCTGTCCTTCCAAAAGGACAACAGAAACAATTGTCACTACACGGAGCTCTCACGGGCCATAATTCATAAACATACACATCATATGGGCCTTACTGCAGAAGAAAGAGACCCACAACACAATGTGTTAGTACACCACAATTTGCTTTAGTTTCTGAGGGTGGTAATAAACCTCAGAGCAACACATCTCGTGCTCATTTCTAACTAACTTTGAGCTGTTCAGCTATTCAGCTTAAAGTTCAACGAAGGTGTGTTTTCTGGTTGTGTGTTTTTGCTGAACTGTAGGTGGGTCTTGGCCAAAGTTCAAGCGGCCACGTTAGGACTCATCAGCACTGTGATATTTGTCAGTAACGACAGCTTATGCATCAAACCGATCTTTGTGAACTTGAATGATCATTTATGTTGCGCTGCGACTGCTAAACACTTCAGTGACAAAGCATAGCAATGGCAGTGTCAAGGAAGCAGGACTTCAAAAAGAAAGGAGGAGTCAGTGAAAGTATGACAGCAGAGGTTAAGAGGTTTAAGAGAGCAAGGTGAGAGAGGATGTCCTGGCACAGAGTTGAAATGAGGACCTGATGTCACTAAAGAAACATTTTGAGGACCTTAGAGGACAGACAGGAGGGGCTCAGGGAAAGGCAGCCATCTGCTGTGACATATTTAAGGTTCAGGAAAGAGAAGCAGTTTCAGATACACACACAGTGAGCGGAAGCGCTTTATCAGAAATCAGGGGAAGCCCCGCAGCAACTAAGTCTATAGCAGTGTAACAGAGCTTAATCAAAAATGAAAGTTTCAAGCCTAATCTTCAAATAGAGAGGCCTCCTGAACCCAAATCTGGAGCCAGTTCCACAGGAGACAACCCTCGTAGAGCAGAATATTTATTAAAACCTAATATGAAGTATATCAACAGTTTATTTCTAATTAGCTCTTATTTTTGTACTACCTGCTTTTGTTTCTTATAGTCAAGGAAAATCATTGCTGCCATCTCCACCCTCACTCCCACTTTTACACTCTGGGATTAGGGCTGTGCGATATGACCAAAATCTCATATCCCGATATAAGACATCTATCGTCCCGATAACGATATATAAATCACAAAAATTTAACATTTTCTGTAAATTCTGTGAATCTCGGGCAGCTCGACTTGCGTGAAGTGTTTCCAGCTGGGCGTGGTGTACCTGGAGTCGAGTGTTTTAACTGAAGCGTGAAAATATATATTTTTAGACATAAGTTGTAACGGCCGCCGTTTTCTTTGTGAGTATTTATTGCACGGCGTGCTGCCGGGAAAAGCCTGTTCTAACGTTTGAGTCTAAGGTTTCTTTTTTAGCACCTGACGACTCTTTTTTGCTTCTCATCCGTCAATACTCTGCATACTAGTTCACGTGATTCAGTTTATTTTGAAAAGTCTCTTGAGCTTTATTGTGAAAGGTTTATGTGGAAACTAAACAAGCGGACACGCGATGGTTTTACCGTCGTTGTTGCTAACGACAACGCATAAAAACAGGCGGTTGTCCGTCTGTAGTGTGGTTATATTAAATATAAGAGAAAGAGAGAACTTTAGGACATTAATATAGCCACTACAGCGACCATCAAAACGAATGAAAAAATATCGCCATAAACAGTTTATTTTGCGACACCACGAAACAAACGATAGCGTAAAATGAAACAATAGATGTTTTTATATCGTCATCCGATATATATCGTTATATCGAACAGCCCTATCTGGGATAACATAATGTCTCCCACAAGAGAGAAAACCAATAAACAATATTGCAGCCATCTAGTCACAAACAAGAAGGCATCCCTTACAGGAGGGATGGAATTGTGTGTTGCAGTCACAAAGAAAGGTAAATGCCATTCTGTGTGACTATTACAACTCTGGAAAATAGATTCAGAGGCACATTGAGGCGATAAGGACCCACACTGTCTGAGGATCCTTCCTGCTGTGTAGGTTGCATTTGTGTTTGTGTGAAGCTCAGTAGAGCCCCTGCAGAGGTCTGAGGATTCACTGTCACCGGTTTGTTAATAACTTATAACAAAGCCTGCAGGGGCTCTGCCTCAAACCACACACATACACACACACATACACACACACACAATCAATGTCAGGTGGTGTGTGTGTGTGTGTGTGTGTGTGTGAGTAAGAGGGAGACTGTGGTTGTGAGCTTTCACGTGCGAGGCCTAGTATGTCCTGCCAGCCTCTTGTGTTTAGTGGTTTGCGAGCATGTGTTTGTCATAAAATGAACTGCTGATGTCAAACTGAACAGTTTCCTCCAACAGTTTGTGCAAACTGATTGACTCACTTACACTGTGATACAAACACACACACACACACAAACATCTCCTCAGTGGGATTTAACAGTGTGAGTCAGTGTCAACTAACAAGAAGCTCAACCCCAGCCTAACGTGTCGATGGTGTAGGCTCCATCTCTCGCTCGCTCACACACACACTCACACACAAAGATTGCCTCCTTTTAAGTGCAGGAATATTTCTTATTCTCACAGGACTCCATTTTTCCATCTCTTGTTCACAACAGGAAGGAGCTTCTCTCTAATAATGATGTGATGTAATTACCCTGGAATGTACTGCGTGTACAGCACTTCAGAAACTAGTTTGTCCACGAAACAAATGCATAACAGAGATTTCTCAAAAATAAAATGATCAAACCTCTTGTACAACATCAAAACATAACAGGAAAATTTATACTTGAAATAAAACACCATCTAAAAATGTTCAGATGACGCCTGCACATCTCCTAAAGCTGAGTGAACCCTGTGAACACAACAGAAGTCGGACTCGGGCTGCGATACTGACTGTTTTGTGAGAATCACTAAGCATCTTTATAGACGCATAAATCACTCGGGTCATAAACAAATAGGCTGTCAGCAGACAGCCTGGATCACTGCCAGGAAAACACACACATATGCAAAGTAATCATGTGGACCCTATAAAAGGAGTGGAACAAGTGCAGCGAATTATCATATCTGAGGTTTTTTATTCTCACGAGTCAACCGCACACTGGATGTTGATGTAAACATAAGAGTAAAAAAAAAAATTACGTCTGCACATAAACATACAGTTCAAAGTATGTGCAGTGAGTCAATCTATGAAAACAAGCAGAGATTTATTGAAAGTATTTCTCCCCTTATCTAAAGACGTCCCAAACCATCTTTGGACTCTGCATTTTGAAGTCAGAAAAGACCATATTTGGATAAGAAGATGGTTATCAGCTAAGGCGAGTGGGCTTGGTCAATGAGTCGTATGAACTGCTGAAGAACAATAATAAAATAGTAGAATTTTACACACAAAAGCAAACTTCATGGACGACCTATTTCAATATGGCAGTCAATGGGACCTCGCATTTAGGGCTCGCTTCAAGTGGCCATTAAGGGAACTGCAGTTTCTGGCACCGACTTTATTTTACAGCCTTGTGACTGAAACAAGCTAAAAGGCACACATTATTTAAGGGGGGGGGGCACAAATGCAGAATCGTATTAACCTCCTTCTCAAGTTGCAAAGACATGTCAGATTGTAAAAGGGAAAACGACTGTCTGTCACTTGCTTTATAATCTCATTAAAACATTTTCATGAGTTTAAAGTCTCAAATGTTAGTTGCAAGTCTTATTTAATATAGCACAATGTTCATTTTCTTTGGTCCCATTTAGAGCAAAGTAGACAATAAAGCACAGCATGCTTTAGGCCAGACCTACGCTGAGACTGGCAAGTCATGACCACATGAGCACGTAATATCCTTGGTTTCTCAATTAGACCAACTTCTCGCTTGCTGCATCTGGTTTTAGAAAACCATTATGGCAGCTCAAGACTTCAAAATGAGACTACACAGATCGGTGGGTGATCTCCTATGTCCCGCTTTTATATAGTGTGTATGGGATCAACTATAGAATCTGGTGTTATGTACTCTGTATTGCTTAATGAGGGCTCGAGCCAGGAAAGTCCGATGTGTCACAATGTGTTGCAGTTTTATTTGGGCAATAAATAAATTAAAGCGGAACCCCGGCGAGTGCAAGCCATTGTTTTTCTTTTGCTTGCACCTGCCCATGTTTTAGTGTGGATGTTGTAGGTTAAGTAATCTCAGCTCTTTCCAAATCCATATCCCTGGATTTTCTTTTTTTTTTTTTTGGTAACTTGAGGCAACCCATCAAACTTCACAAATCTCTGTTTTGTGTTTGCACACATCAGAAAAGTACTGTACTGTGTACTGTGGGTTCAGCATTACTGCTTGGTCCCTAGTTAGAGGCTTCTGTGGTATCTTTCTATGCAGAAACCAGAGGTGGAAAATTGTAAGCCCCGCATGCTTACAGTAAATGCCACCGACTTATTCCACATGTGGGGTCCACAAAAGCTACAGTATCCGGCCTCCCACCGGGAAAATCTCACAGAGGAGAATGGAGGGGAGAAAGCTGAAATAGATCTCCGGATTAGTGAACCCTGCTAATGACTGTTTGGGAACAATGACATAAACGATCTCTGGGAAATATGTGTGTGTGAAAGAGTGACATTAAGACAATGAAGCGTAGTTTTCCCACCCTTTGGGATTTGAGTGCACGTCTATATGTACACAGAGTGAGTGCAGCAGATGTGCAAAATCAGGGCAAGTTACTTTTTTGTGCGCTACAGTATGGACGTGTAGAGGGAGGTGGTTTTCAAGTTGAAATGGGTGTGTCTATGTCAGTTTTGGGATTGGTGTATTGAAGCAATCTGACAGCAGCAAGTTTGTGATGTAATCAGTTCCTCCAGGCATACAATGCATGTCGTCTAGGACCCCAATGCAGCCCTACTACCGGCACCGCTTGTCTGTCCGAGGTCACTGCACTGTGAAATCTTCTTTTCACCCTTTTAATCAATCAAACCTGATTATTAGGTCACTATTTATAATTACTACTGAATTACAGACGGCAATATGGCAACACATTCCCACTGTGGATAAAAGTACAGAGTCATCTAAACATTACACCTACAGGAAATCCAGAAATGAAGCATGTGGGCTAATGTTAACACTAGAGGAGGTTTGAGACTCTGCAGTGTAAATGATGAATCCTCAGCATTTGGCAACCCTGCTCTGTCCCTAAATGCTTCCACTTTGGAACCACACCAGTTGAAGTCAACAATAAATTATTTAGGAGAGTAGGAATTTCACAAGCTCCCTTGTTGCCACAGTGCCATCTTATTACAGTACCAAGCTTGAATTGAAACAAATGTTAATTGAAGCAGACTGAATGGAAAGGTGCTTGATTTTACAGATCTATGGCAATGAGACTGAAAACACAAATTGCTATTGCTACTGGTAAGAGGCGTGTGGCCCAGTACTTTTGGGTGCAAATTTCTTTTCATTCCCTATACTACTATACCTTTTGCCACAAGAGTAACAAGTCTTTTCTTGATAAATAAAAGCATGAAACACAGGCTGAAATATTTCATGAAAAATCTGGACGAAAAACATCGGAAAAATTTGAAGTTTTCAACTGTGCGGTTCTTGTTTCATCTCCTGTTACTGCAGGTGTGCCATGAACGTAGCAGCTTATGCGTAGGTAAGCGAATCATATGTCTCTGCTGCGTTTCTTTTTCCCGCCACTGATGTGAAGATGTTCTTTAAATGTTAAACGGTAAAAGCATATTTAAAGCTTTGGGTAAAAATCTTTTCTTCTATGCCTAACTACAGAGATGAACAGCTAGCTCAATTAGTCATCATTAATAATTAATTTAATTGTTAATCAAGTAAAGATATACAATATTTTCATTCGACAAATGCTATCTGCTGATAAAACTCTTGTCATATAGAACACACCACAGTTTCCTTCAGCAACAGGTACTTCTAAGGTCTTTCTGACACAACAGCTAAACAAAATGCAAAACAATCCTAGTGCTGTGCTGTCAATGAAGAGTTCAAAGCAAATATCTGACAGCAGAGTGAGCAACTACAGATTTTTGGATTTGGACCAACCATTTTTCCAAATCTAGCCTGAAGCAACAAAGGAGTCAAATACACATGTATTTCCCTGAATCACTGAGTACCTGCAGGATGAGAATGAAGTAGTCGACCGGCTTGCCCCTTTGGTAGATGTAGTGATGGGACGACCGCTTATCGTTCTCATTGAACTTGATCTCCTGGATCACATCGGGGTGACGCAGGATTCGCAGCAGCACCTTGTCTGAAATCTGAGATGGGCTGAACAAGCTCACCTCTGCCGAAAGAGAAAAAGCAGAACAACAGATATTTTACACCATTTATTAATGAAGACTAAAAGACACATATTTTTTATTTTATTTTAATGTAAGTACTCTTAAGTATATAGTCTGACCAAAACAGACCAAGGCATTTCTTAAAATAGTAAACATGAAATTAAACAGTGTTGGTTAATTTCGTCCACATGTTAGGCC
Source organism: Simochromis diagramma (assembly GCF_900408965.1). Lineage (NCBI taxonomy): Eukaryota > Metazoa > Chordata > Actinopteri > Cichliformes > Cichlidae > Simochromis > Simochromis diagramma. The sequence continues at coordinate 1,445,644 of NW_024387200.1, read as the reverse complement.
AACCTATAATTTACAGTCCAGCATAGACATAATGAAAACACAGGTTACTCAAGCTGAGTTTAAGGTGCATCATATGTCAGTAGGTAGGCCACCAACTATTCAATTAAAGGATCCAGATGTACTTAAATGAAAATCAACAATTCTGAAACTGCAGACAAACAAACACAATATAACACTATTGTGTTACCCATGTGTGGCTCTTAACGCCTGGTGACAGCTGTAAGGTTTAAAGATTATTCAGGTAAGGACGAATTGATAATTACATTTTGTTCATGGTCCAACAATCTAATAAGATTTGTTTTTGCGACACATTTTTGTCAAAGGATTGTTTTTAAAATAATGTTAGCTTTTGAATAGTTGAATTAACTACAATTGAAACACTTTTTCAATGAAAAATAAATAAAGTTTTATAAAATAATACATTGTTTTGATAACTAAACACTTGGTTTAAGTGTTTATTGAGCAAAAACGCTGCAGAGATGTTTAATGCATGGTGTCCTTGTTTGTTTGTTTTTTGGCATTCCTTTTTTTTTTTTTTTTTTTTTAAGTAAATGAGAAAGAAGAACTGTTGAAATATATTTGGTTTACATGGATTTCTCAACCGTCAGGCTGTTGCAATCAGAGCTCAGCTGTAAGTGCTTTGGTCCCCACCCAAACTGCAAACAAAGCCATGGTCACTGCACACTGAGAAGTGAGGCATACTGTATATTGCCAATGTTGGAATTCATCATCGGAAAGGCAAACAACCTCCTTTCACTATGGTTTACATAGTTAGTCAGAGTGTTCATCTGTATTGTTGCTGTTGCTGGGATTCAGTGTTTTCAATGATTTCGTAAATCAAAGGTGTAGCTTTTACATTTTATGTCTACTTATTAATGGCTTTTAATATCCTTAAAAAAAAAAAAACCCAAAAAGCAAAGTCGTCAAGACTGGTGAAGCTAACAGTTATTAGTCCTTAAACCCACACGGAAGCATTTATGTGATAATGCACGTTCTACTGTCTGAAATGTGTCTGTCGACCATCAGTCATACTGCAGGAATGCAGCAGTGCACAAAGGCATTAGAGACATGTTCTCAAATCTGCTGGGAAAGAATCATTAATGTGAACATAACAAAGAAGGACCAAATAAACATGGAAACTTTAACACATTACAGAGATAAATGGAACAACAAAAAAAACTATTCCTGTTTGATGAATCAAAAACGCAACATTAGACCAAGATCCTCAGAAAGAAAACAGAAACTAAGTCAGCAGACACTGACATTATGCCTCCAGACACAGCAGACGTGAATACCACAGTGTGTGCCAGGGAAGGAAGTGCTATGTCATGCTAGCATGCTAGCAGTGGCTAACTGCCAGATGCAGTGGCTAACTGCCCGATGCTTCATATCAGCTAACACACACTTAGCAGATAGATTCCTATGACTTCTCAAGAGATGTGTGTCATTGGTAGCATTACATGCAGCAGGCTAGAGTCTGTCCAGAGTTGATGGCAGGCACAGGCAGACATGTTGATGGGTCTTAAATAGATCCTAAAAGTAAATAAATCACTCATCACTGCATGCATAGACCTGTCTTTCCTGTCAGATGGTCACATGACAGAATCCTTCACTTACCGACATCCCAAAGGTGTTTTTTGTGCATTTCATATGATAAAATAAAGTTACATTATGATGGGTTTTTTTGAAACACATCCATCAAAATGAAGGAAGCCTACCATAAATCTACTGAGTACACGTAACACTGCGATTACTGACAGTGAATGTGTGTCATTTCCTGTTTCCACACTTCCTTTCTCACCTGTAGCCAGGAAACGATGGGCAGCCAGCAGCAGCTGAGGAGAGATCTTCACCTTAGATTCACTCTCATGTTTAAAGGCAGAGAAGTCTCTCTTGTTTTTGTTGGGTGCCACCTTTTTCCTCGTCCGATTATCAGCTAAGAAGAGCAAAAAAAAAACCAAAACAGAAGAAGCAACATTTATTAATGATCAAATCAAATCACTTTTATTGTCACATCACATGTGCAGGTACACTGGTACAGTACATGCGAATGAAATTCTTGTGTGCAAGCTTCACATGCAACAGAGGTGTGTAAAAATACAATAACATAAGAACAGGCAACGTATAAGAACGGGTAAATCTGAGAATTATATGAATAAATATATGTACAATATAAGAGTGTATGCGCATTACTGAATGTGTATACTAAATATGGATATTTACATGCGTGTGAAATTTACACTTCATTCAGTTAACAGAAACCTGACATTTGTCAGGTATTCATCCCAAAGGTTGAACAGTAACACTTCAAAGATTTAATAGTGTTACTTAAACTGAAAGTTAAGACAAATTTAGTATAAAGTGATAAAGGAAGACAAACAAAAGCAAACTCACTGTAAAGGTCGGATTCATCCAGAATTTCTGATTTGATAATCTCCTCTATGACGTCTTCCAGGGTGACCAACCCCAACACTTCGTAGAAAGGATCTCCTTCCCCCTCGTTGTTCACCTTCTGGACAATGGCCAGGTGGGATTTTCCTAAATCAGAGAATGAGCCTCATTAGTTGGATTATCAGAGGATTACTTTAACCATTCTGTAAGGCATTATAATTAAATCCACAAGAAGAAGGGTTGTAAGAATAGGGATAAAACACCTTCCCTCATTAATCTTCTAGATGTCCTATTGTAACTGATTAAAAACTTATATGAATTTAATTATAGAGTAGCAGGAGAGTAGGAGTAGGAGAGTTGCAACAAAGAGGTGCATGGAGCTCTTTTACCTATGATGCAATGATTTAAAATATTACAGACAATATTAGTACCACAAATGTTTTACTCGAAATTCCTTTCTCACTGTTTATGATCCCATGATGTTTGGTTTCTTCTGTAAACAGAGTAAAAAAAGATGAGGGAGGATAGTTTGATTTGGCACTCGATAAACTGCACCTTAAATGATGTCAGCACCGCACTGCTACACAAACAGCAGCAGGGAACGATATCAAATCAGAGATAGGTAATAAAGTGAAAATCTAGTTATGATGTCAACAATGTAGTTATGCCTTAGTAATGCTGACATAATAAATTCAGGTTAACAGCTAAATATTGTTTCAGCTCTATTTAACCTCTAAAAAGAATATGCATGCTCACTGGTTCATTCATGCTCTTTTAAACGATCATGCAATATAAAATATTAATATTTTATTTTATTATTGTATTAATAGTTTTTTTCAGTCATAGTTATTGAGGGTGAAAAAAAAACATATTTGCGACACAACGTCTAGTTTTATCTTGCAACATAAAAGCCCGTCAGAGTCTCTCTATCAAGACAATCATTTCGGAGTATTCCTATCTGATAACAACTTTTTTCTAACATGAACTCCTCGACCCACACCTTTTGCTTGCACCACAAATAGCCTGTTAATGTGTACAGGTCATTGCAGTTAAAGTCAGGTCCGAACTTTGGTCGTGAATGTTACTGTACAACATAAGAACACACGTACACAATGAGACATGTGTCCCCTGCTCAACTCCTAAAATGAAGAACCCGTCACAGTGCAGATGGTCACTGGTTGGCAGCAGTGCCAAACAAGCCTTGAGAAGCTCTGAATTATTCACCACCCTGACAGAGAAGCATCAGAGAATAGTAGCAATGGTCCCCAAGTGGGTAAATTCCTTGACTCTACCCAGAAGAACCAAAATTGGCAGGAAAAGTCTCAATGACTGACAAACTCGAGCCTTTATTCAAATAAAGGCATACAAACTCTGATGGCTGACAAAGTTTATTCTTTCCATTGATTGGTCAGTTCAATAAAATGAAGAGGGGGAGAAGCTAATGCTACAAGACAAAAAGCACATTAACAAACCAATAACAGGGGTGGGGGAACTCCGGGCCTTGAGGGCCGGTGTCCTGCAGGTTTAAGATGTTTCCTTGATCCAACACAGCTGATTTAAATGGCTAAATTAGCTCCTCAACATGTCTTGAAGTTCTCCAGAGGCCTGATAATGAACTAATCATTTGACTCAGGTGTGCTGACCTAGCGTGAGATCTAAAACCCGCAGGACACCGGCTCTTGAAGCCTCGATTTGGCCAAGCCTGCAATAAATGTTTTTGAACAGCTAGAGTCCTGACTGTACCCAGCTGTGATGCAACAACCTGAAGAGGGCCCTCAAGACATCCCATAAATACAGATGAAACAATTTTGTTGGGGTGAATTGTCATAAATTTCTCCTTTCTGTTATGCTGGTAAAAAATAGATAAATAAAAGTTTTGATCAGAAGGTTGGTGGTTCGATCCCTGGCTCCTCCAGTCTGCATGTCAAGTATCCTTCGGAGTGTGGATGTGTGTGAATGTACTTAGAAAACACTATGTATAGAGAAAGTGCTTGTGAGAATGGGTGTGATTGGGTGAATGTGGCGTGTTATGTAGAGTGCTTTGAGTACTCCGGGAGAGTAGAAAAGCGCTATATAAGAATCAGTCCATTTACCATTTAACTTACTTTTCCACCCCACATAACTTCAAATCCAATGTGTTTAATAACAACTGGATAGAGATGTGTTATGTCAAAGTTGGACTCAAATCCTTATTTTTCTTGCATATATAACATAGAGATTGACATGCAAATTGCTAGTTTGCAGTACTCCATCTCTCACACAGTCATACACACACAAGCCATTAAGAGATTAGATCTGAGCTGCTGGCTAACAACTCTGACAATTTAATTCCTAAATAAAAGGCGAGCTATCTTCACGGTCAATTAAATAACATTTAAATAACCATCTGCTACACTATAAATACAACGTTTATTCACATTTTTCACATAACTTCAAGCTTTTAAGCTGTGATAAAGGATGAAACACTAGAAGAGGCTCTGAATGCGAGAAACCACACAGGTCCATCAGTGGTCTTTGTCGGGAAGCGTGTGATGAATGGAATTTACAAATGACCAGCCATTAAATGTAGACCAAAGGCACTGGGATTTTCCTCTCGGGAGCATGTCCTTGCTGTTTGTCCTGCAAAATGGATGCTGCTGGCACACTGACACACACTTCACAGTCTCAGCTTTGACCTTGCCTGGTTTTAACTCACGATTAAAAATAAAGGAGCTTTGAAGAATGTGTCCCACTAGGCCGGCTTTACAGTAAAAGTCATTGATATGAAGACATAGCAAGTAGGGGTGGGTGGATGATGTCTGTCTACTTAGTTTGGATGCTCATGAGGAAGCTCAACATTCAATTCAATTCAGTTTTATTTATATAGCGCCAAATCACAACAACAGTCGCCTCAATGCGCTTTATATTGTACAGTAGATTCTACAATAATAGATACAGAGAAAAACCCAACAATCATATGACCCCCTATGAGCAAGGACTTTGGCGACAGTGGGAAGGAAAAACTCCCTTTTAACAGGAAGAAACCTCCGGCAGAACCAGGCTCAGGGAGGGGCGGGGCCACCTGCTGCGACCGGTTGGGGTGAGAGAAGGAAGACATTGTTCAATGTCAGCTCACAGAAATTGCAAGCAGTTCTCATCTTGGCAGGATCTCATCTTGAGTCATCATTTATCTATCACAATATTTTATATGTTCCCTTTTGTCGGTTTCCCACGCAAATTCTTCCTGATTACATTTTCTCAACTGTATGGGAAAATGAAAGAAACAAAAAAGTGTTATGACTGAAAGAAAAAGAAGCTGTAAAACTTTGAGTTTGAGGTAATATGAGAGCAGCTTAACTAACTTCAAAAGTAGCTATCCTACCTACTTCAGCACTTCAGTTGTATCTTTTCTTTAGTAATTAGCATTTTAGCCAACCTCTAATTAAAATAACAAACTCAGTAGTGTTTTATAGTTTTAAGAAACCTCAATAGAAAAGATAAGCTAATCGCTTTATTTTTAGCCCTGTATCAATTACTGGACTGTGCTTGAGTCGATCTGCATGATTTACAGTTCAGTATGATCCTCATCCATCCTACAGTGGACCTTGGTTCCCCCCCCTCCCTTTTACATCAACTCTCTTCTGACTGGCTGCCCCTTGAAAACAGAAGATTTGAAGAGGTGATGGGCGGGGCTTCTGTGCTCACTCAGAGCTGCAGAGATCACCATATTATCTATAACTGTTCTCTGTGAAACTATCTCGAAATATGAGTGGAAAAAATGTTGGTAACAGAGTGGTTTGGGTGTTTGAGAAGTATACATTCTTTAGCTGATTATTGCTCTTTCCACAGAAGATCACTGCAGCAATGAAAACAGAAGCACTGTGTAATGGAAAAAGATGCTCCGTGTGTGTGTGTGTGTGTGTGTGTGTGTGTGTGTGTGTGTGTGTGTGTGTGTGTGTGTGTGTGTGTGTGTGTGTGTGACCCCACACTGTATTGGCAAGTCAATATTTCAGAGGAAGTAGGACCCCAGGAGATACACTTAGCCCCAGTTACTGGAGAGTCACTGGAGAGTCTACTGACTCCTCAGAGTACAGATATTAACAGACACAAAAAACTTTGCACACAAGGAGGTTCATCCGAACACTGGCTGCTTAATGCATTCATTATCTGATCTGTGTGAGCTGAGGCTACGGCTAAAAAAATAAACACACGTAGCTACTATCCGTACCATCTGTCTGCCCAGCTGATCTTCTTTTGAGATCTGTCACAAAAAACAAAAAGGGGAGGATAACAGAGCAGCATCCTCACCTCAGGCTCCCACAAAAACACTCAGATCTCACTTATCAAATGGTGAATCAGACATGGCAGCAGAGTGTTTTTAATAAAAATCCATCCCGCTATCTGTCATTGTTTTACACAGAGACACTGTTACATTGAAGTGATAGTTGACACCTTAGGAGCTCCTTGACTTTGACAACTTAAAAACTTTAGACTTTGACCCCCCCCCCAAAAAAAATGACTTAAATTATTTTATTTAGTAAAAGTGAAGAAATTTCTTCCTGTTAAAAGGGAGTTTTTCCTTCGAACTGTTGCCAAGCGATGCTCTTAATCTGATTGTTATAGTCTTCCCTGTATTATTTTAGGGTTATATTGCACCTTACAATATGAACTGCCGTGAAGCAATTGTTGTTGTGATTTGGTACTATACAAATTAAATTAAACTAAATTAAAATTGAATTGAATAAATAATACAACAACCATGGGAAAAACTGAGGTTAACTGAGTTTCTCATAGTCTTGGACATGTGAAAATGGGGTGGCAGAGAACAAACTCTGAATTCAGTGATTTACAAGTGACTAAACTGATTTAGCACTCAGCAATTACAGGTAACAAGGTAATTTCTTATGCAATATCGATAAAAAAGTGTCAGTACCGTTCAAATCTATGCAATATTTATTGGACAACTGTACAAATATATCAGCTACCAGCCCAGGTTGGTTTTTCTGGACGTTTTGTCTTTAACTTTGCTAATTTAGTGATTTACCCTACCCTGAGAAATCACAATGGTTAGCTTATAAAATGCAGTTAAGTAAATGTCTAGCCAGTGCTGTGTTGTGGAGACCTTGTTTGTGTGGTTAAAGTTAAGTGCTGGTGAGTGAATGTCACCCACCAAATGACCTGTTCAAAGAAAATAATCCAATAGACAAGACAGTGAATTCTTTCCCACAAAGAACAAGTGTGTCTGCAGCTTTTATTTTCAGCTTGTCCAGTGGCTTTGAAAATGCAATTTACTTGCAGCACTAAACCGATGAACCTCGTTATTAAAAAAACAGAGAGAAACAACAATAAAAAATGGCTAGAACATAATATGTCCTCAGTCATTTGAATAGGACGACTGCAGGCTACAAAGCAGGAGACTGTTTTGATAAATCTGTACCCTCCAAAAAACCCACCACAGCCAGATGGTGTAAATTCTTTTTGAGCCTGAGAAAAAACATTAATCACAGACATTCTCTAGAACTGCAGATAAAGTAAGCAAAGCATGCGAAAGCACAGGAGGAGAGCTTGCTAAAACAGGAACTAAGAAACAATCTGACCTTTACCATAAGAACTGAGCTCTGCTCAACTATTAACTGCAGCTTCTCTCTTTTTTGTGGAGCACTTCCACAGCATTTAGTACCAAAGTGTTTAATGCAGCTGCTCTATTTTCATACGACATCTGAAAATTAGTTTGCTCTTATCAGTTTGATAGATCACTAATTAAACTGAATGTATCAATGGCGTACACACACACACAGTCCCAGCAGGTCAGATGACAGTGTAGTTTGTTTCTCTGCCCTCAGGCTTCTATGTCACCAGCCTGTGAACCGGGCCTGCTTGTTGACATGAAATATTGGTGACAAAAAGATGAGGGGGAGAGCAATGAGAAAGGAATGCCACACTTATTCTACCCACACACAAAACACACCCCACCACATATCAGCAGGACCACAGCCAACAACTTCAAAACATATCCACTGTGAGAGGCTGAAACAAACCCGGACGGCAGCAGACGCATGTACGCACATTCACACATGCATACACTTGCTCGTTATGTGGGACAGGTCAAACTCTTCAAACCCGTTTTTCCAGTTAAAACTGGAACCCCGTGCAGATAGAGCTACTGTGATCTTAGGGAACAGCAGGGCTGGAAAGTAATGGCTGAAATGGCTGCTGAGCATAGCGGATTCTTTTATAAACAAAACCCTCGACAGAGACAGAATCTACTTTATTCACCCTCCTGAGCATTTCTACTTTAAGCAGCAAAATTACAATGAAATGCAGCAAATATTAAGAGTGCTTCGCACAGTAAAACAATTTAATCTGGTAATAAACACAAATGGCTTTTAAGTACTGTAGTGTAGAAGATTATTTAAAAATATGACCAAGTGTTGAGACAAATTATTTATGGGTCACCCAATGCCAAAAAAATTAAAAATAGAATGACATGTTAACTGCTTTCAGACACGATACATGTATCGCCTCTCATCACTGGGCTCACCGCACTATAATTCTCCTGCTCATTATCTTAATTAATACGTTTTAATAGCTTTACTCCATGTCTTTCCCCACCTCTCTTTCCCAGTTTCCCTGTCCACTCTCCACCATCCTGCCTTGAACGAGATCTATTAAGCTCACTTCAAGCTTTTATTCATAGACTCTACTTGAGTAGTTTTTGCATGGCTCACAGTTCAAAATATAACCCCTATTTATCTCAAACATGAACTTGATGCTACCCTCACTTCATTCATTGTCTGAATGAAATCATTCTCCTGCCTCCCACCCTCCCTTTCAGTCAACTTTGTTCCAATTGGCAGAGCTGAAGGTGTGTTATGCATTAACCCCTTTCTCCAACATCAAACATCTGTCAACATCTGTCTGAAACCAAAAATTAGAGCAGAATAGGGATTATATGAAGATATGTTGACCTCATCATTTGAATGTTTGGCTGTGCTTACCATGAGAATCCACCTCGCACATATAGTATATATTTCGTCCCCCCTGCCTGCTGTCGGCTGGATGTTCCTGTTGACTACGGAGGATTCATTCTTAAGTTGTCTAAGCTCAAGTTATGCGAATTCTGATCCATACGAGTTCCCGAACCTCACGAAACAACATGTTTACACCTTGCTTGGCACAAGCCTTTGAAAATAATAATTTTCAGAGTGCAAAGGTGACATTTTAGCATCCAGTCTGAAAGCCCCTTCAGGGACGTGATACGTGGGCGTAATGACAGTGGGCACAAAGTAGGTGTCTGTGACTGAAACAGCTTCTTTTGGTGTTCACAGAGTGATGTAATGGGTGAGAATGTCCAAAACTGATTAGAGATTTGGACAGCATCTTCTCAGCAACCAGCTTGAGCGGGACTAGACCAGGGGCTGGCAACTCTAGGCCTTGAGGGCCGGTGTCCTGCGGGTTTTATATCCAACCCTGGGTCAACACACCTGAATCAAACGATAAGTTCATTACCAGGCCTCTGGAGAACTTCAAGACATGTTGAGGAGCTAATTTAGCCATTTAAACCAGCTGTGTTGGATCAAGGACACATCTAAAACCTGCAGGACACCGGCCCTCGAGGCCTGGAGTTCCCCCACCCCTGCACATGAATCCAGTCAAGCACATCTAAAGCCCCTTTGTAGCAAACTGTACATGAACTTATAACATGCCAAAAAACTCCCAAATGCAAACAAGCCGGTGTAATCCAAAACGAAAACCTTCACTCTTCTCATCCAAAACATGTCAGGAATGACAATGTTGTGTTTATTTTACATGCTATATCACTTACGGGTAATTTGAACTGACAGACAAAGCAATCGTGTGTGGCTATGTTTGAGACATAATACAATTCTGCTGAGTTGCTCTTTCTTCGTGCTGACTGATATCATTTTGGCAGTAAGCCGGGAAGTGTTGATGTGACACACTTACACGCGCACGTGCACAAAACATATACACCAACTTGGAGTCGCACTGTCAGCACCTCAAGCCACAGCCACAGGGACAAGACAGGAAGAGAGAAAGACGGGGCTGATAAGAACAGAGAAACTCTGTTGATTGCATAAGTGCTGATTAGACAAAACAAAGGTTCTCCACAAGTTCCCTGCCACTTCTGTCTCCCGCTGCAAATAGTGACAATTTTAATGCAGTACATTGATAACGCTTATCGTGTTGTAGTAAGTTTGTTATGACTGCTGCTCCCAAGTACAAGAAGGAACTCTCCATGTCAATTTTAAGCCAGCACAGACAAGGATTTGTTCAAAAGTGTTCATGACGTTTTGACCTTATAGATGTGTAAGAACTTGGTCTCTTTCATAATGGGAACACTGCTCTATGAGAGAAATATGCTTAGCATCATAGCCTAAAAATAGAAAATGTAATGTAAGGACAGGTTTTGAATTCATCTGCCACTGAACCCATTTAACAGATCAAATATTTTCACGTCTGGATGGCTGACTGTCTTTTCGATTAAGCAACCTTTTATGGAGAGAGACATAAAAATGGCTGTAGACCCATCACTCACGTGGGTTTAATCCCCCATAAATGATATTCAGTCACTGTAGACACTAAAGTCAGCTGACAAGCGTGTGAGCGAGTCAAATTCGATGCGTCGCTGTGTGTGCTTGTGTGCATTTACACTCTGTGACTCAGCAGAACACCTGAGGGTCTGTCTCTTAAAAATAGAAAGTCAAATATTTGTTGACAGATGAATACAGGCACAACTACCTGTTAAAAAAAATGACAGGAGTGGAGACTGCAGTTGAGCGCCAGCTGGGTAGTTAGTTGGTAGGTAAATATTTTGTCCAAAAACTCTAACATGGCCAAATATACAGACTTCAGAAGCTAAAGATGGTTTTGTAAACCTCAGCATTACAGTGTGAACTTGTTTGGCCTCGACACCAGTAATCCTCCATTACTGCCATGTTAAAAAGACACAAAATCCTGGATAAATAACAATATTTATCTTACCAAAGGAACCCATTTAGAGGGCAACCGCAAGAAACCACCACCTTGCACATACCCATTTGCAAACTGCAATCAGGTCTGTGTGTGTACATGGACAAGTGCCAAGCATGCACACTTACCAAAAAAAAAAAAAAAAAAATGGCGAGCTCTGGCTAGCAGAAAAAGAAAAGGTGCTCTTTTTCTTACAAAAGACAGAACAGTATATGCAGCCACTAAATAATAACAGGACCTTTACAGATTTATAGGGGAAATTCAAAATACACGGTACAGTTCAAAATAATTCTTTATTTATTTTTTTTATTTTCAATGGATTTGGGGCAACTGGTCTGTTCGCTCACTACCTAAAACGAGCCCTGTCAGAGAACCATTAAAAAGGCCCAGAGACCAGTAAATGAAACACTGGTGTCTATGGAAAAAAAATGTATTCGCTGAGAAGTTTGCGAGTTGTTACTGGAGGTCGCAGCCGTCGCTAGCAGAAATCAGGTGCAAAGAGGCAAACAGTGCTGCAGCTCATCTCCGTTTAAGGCCACCCCTTCCTTTAGGCTGGCTTTTTTCTGATCACTTGCATGATTCAAAGAGAAGATTTGAACAGGAAGATTGTGGTTTGTCTGAGACTGACATTTGCGGCATATCCTTTTCTCTGTGACATCATACAGAGACAGGAGTACGGGAAAAACTAGCTTGAAATCTAAAACAGTGATTAGAGTAGTCTGAAGCCTGAGCTTTTGGCTCATTAGGATTGCTGACACAAACGCTGACCTGATCATTTGAAACCTTGACCACGTTTAATGTGAGCATCCACCGCTGTGGAAACGTACAGCAGGTCCATCTACAGAGTGACAGTCGTGGCCAAAAGTTTTGAGAATGACACAAATATTGGTTTTCACAGAGTTTGCTGCTTCAGTTTTAATGATGGCAATTTGCATTTACTCCAGAATGTTATGAAGAGCGATCAGATGAATTGCACGTTCCCTCTGTGCCATGAAAATTGTCTTCCCATTTCCACTGCATTTCATTGCTACCATAAAAGGACCTGCTGGGATCATTTGAATAATCTTCTTGTTAACTCAGGTGAGAATGTTGACGTGCAGAAGGCTGGAGATCATTATCGCATGCTGACAGAGTTAGAATAGGAGACTGGATGCATTAATAGGAAGGTGATACTTGAAATCATTGTTCTTCCTTTTAACCATGGTTACCTGGAAGGAAACACGTGCAGCCCTCATTGTGTTGCATAACAAGGGCTTCACAGGCAAGGATGTTGTTGCTACAAAGATTGCAATTAAATCAACCGTTTATCGGATCATCAAGAACTTCAAGGAAAGAGGTTCAATTGTTGTGAAGAAGGCTTCAGGACACCCAAGAAAGTCCAGCAAGCAACAGGACCGTCTCTTAGCAATAATTCAGCTGCAGGATTGGAGTGCCACCAGTTCAGAGCTTGCTCAGGAAAGGCAGCAGGCACGTAGGAGTGCATCTGCACGCACAGTGAAGCGAAGACTTTTGAAAGATGGCCTGATGTCAAGGAGGGCAGCAAAGAAGCCACTTGTCTCAAAAAATAAAAACAACAACAAAGAAACATCAGGGAAAGACTAGTACTCTGCAAAAAGTACAGCGAGTGGACTGCTAATGGGTTAAAGTCATTTTCTCTGATGAAGCCCCTTTCCAATTGTTTGGGGTAAGCGCATAAAGGACTGTCCGGAGAAGAAAAGGTGAGTGCTGCCATCAGTCCTGTCTCATGCAAATAGTAAAGCATCCCATTTGTAGGGCTGCTTCTCATCAAACGGAGTGGGCTCACTCACAATTTTACCAAACAACACAGCCATGAATACAGAATGCTACCAAAACATCCTCCGACAGCAACTTCTTCAAACCATCCAAGAACAGTTTGGTGAAGAACAATGCCTTTTCCAGCATGATGGAGCACCGTGCCATAAGGCTAAAGTGATAACCAAGTGGCTTGGGGAACAAAACATTGATATTTCAGGTCCATGGCCAGGAAACTCCACAGACCTTAATCCAATTGAGAACTTGTGGTCAATGCTCAAGAGGCAAGTGGACAAACAAAAACCCAATAATTCTGGCAAACTCCAACCATTGATTATTAAAAAAAAAGAATGGGTTGCCATCAGTCAGGATTTGGTCCAGAAGTTGACTGACAGCATGCCATTGCGAACTGCAGAGGTCTTGAAAAAGAAGGAGCAACACTGCAAATATTGACTCTTTGCATAGACGTGATGTAATTGTCAATAAAAGCCTTTAAGACTTATAAAGTGCGTGTAATTATACTTTGATACATCACAGAAACAACCAACACAAAGATCTAAAAACACTGAAGCAGCAAACTCATTTTTCAAAACTTTTGGCTGCGACTGTAAAATGTGTAGGTGTCTTAAAGGGGAGGCGACCGTGGTTCAGGTGGTTGGGAAGCTCATCTGTAACCGGAAGGTTGCCGGTTCGATCCCCCAGCTCTCTCTGTCCTGGTCGTTGAGTTCTTGGGCAAGACACTTTACCCTACCGCCTACTGGTGTTGGCCAGAGGGGCCGATGGCGCGATATGGCAGCCTCGCTTCTGTCAGTCTGCCCCAGGGCAGCTGTGGCTACAACTGTAGTTCGCCTGCATCAGTGTGTGAATGTGAGAGTGAATGAATCGTGGAATTGTAAAGCGCTTTGGGTGCCTAGAAAAGCGCTATATAAATGCAATCCATTAAAGTGGACTATTCACATATTTATAGACGTGACATTTAGCAATAAAAGAAAAATATGAATATAATGTAAGATTAAAGTTTGTTTTGTTATGTTATAAAAAGAGTGGGAGAAGCCAATAATTTTTTTACAACACATAAAGCAAAACGAATGCAAGGGCAGTAAGTAGGTTCAACTTCAAAGTGATTCATAAACAGCTTTTAATTAAAAACCAATTTTTTTTCCTTGGGGGGGGTATGAATGTCTGTACAAGGTTCAGTTATCTGTACAATTCCAGATCTTAGTTGTAACTAGCAGTCATTGCACAACCTGGCAACCGCTTTCTACAAAACTGCACATTTGTCTAGAACCATAACACTATTTGTATTCCAGTAAACCCAATCTCTACCAGGAGTTACAGAAACTCTTCCTCTCTAGAAAGTCAAAACAAAAAAACAAGGACAGATGGGAAGAGGCAAAAACTAGGAAACTGGAAAGAACTGGAGGCAGTGATGGGGGGGCCACAGAGCGAGAAAGCGGGAGACGAGAGACACACCCACCATAAAAACAGGAGTGGAGACATAGGGCTGTCAGAACAAACCTATCATGTTGAGATTGGGTAATCTTTTACTCAACATCATAAAACATTCCTTAGAGGCTCAAATAGAAGCTGTAAATACTGCAGGTTCCCGGGCTCATGTTCACAGCTATTTGACATTTTCTCTAATCCACACAGCATCAAAAGCATACGTACAGGCTCGATTACATACATGCACTCACTTAAATCCTTTTTAAATGGTGCTGAAGGTTCTACAAGGTCTTTTAACTATACAAGGCCAAGACCTATTCACTTTTCATGAGTGATCATGATTGATTACAACTAATAGTTTCTCTTTGCCATCTTAAGAAGGATTTGTTGAACACCCCGTGATGAGAGTATGTCTTTGATCACAACTGTATATCCATGTCTGTGCAAATGTGCAGGGAGTATCACAAGCACCAGCACGAGTGTATCTGTGCTTGCTTCACAGGCACAGAAGTTAAGAGGCTGATGTGTCAGGGCACGTCAAAGCCAACAGTTAAGTTTAGATTAAACAAAAAAGAAAACAAATATCCTCCTCGCCCCTCTGCGAGGGACCACGAGGGTCAGCGTGGACTCAGCGTGCAGTTCTTAATTTCACGCTGAGCTGTCTGCAAAGCAAACAAACCGCCTGCTAGAAAAGTGAACCTGACATTCATGTTGTTTACTGCATTCATGTGAGAATGTAATGCAGTGTAATAAGAGTCCTTGGCCCTGTTCTTTTTAATCGGCAGCACTTTGTTTCTTTTTCATGGCTTTGACCCAAACGCAGTGGTCCCAGGAGCTGCTCGTGCTGTCAGGTGGTTGAAACTATGTGCACATATGGAACATCATCAGTGCCTTTCATATTAAATCCAATGTTTTTATACAGTGGATGTTAGAAACGCATACAGACATCTGTGGCTTTTAACTACATCCTTATTTGCCAATAGTTTTCTTACTTAATTATTTCTTAATTTTTTTAGTTACCCGAGTAATTCACGGGTTTAAAAAAAAAAAGTAAACAAACAGTGCAAACCCACCATCACAAAATTCTGAAGTTTCGATTTTCTTGTTATGTCCAAATGAGGTGGAGAAAGCTGTCAGCTGTTCTAAAAGTACTCACCTCAAAGGGTTTGAATTTCAAGCTAATCTTATGAATTTCTTTTAGAAATCCTTCATTTACACCAAACTCTAACCACTACATGGCCCATAAAATCTCATTTTTAATCTGTTTTGGAAATATACCCACAGCCTAACAGACAAACGGTCATTAAACCAGAGCACACAATAACAGGGTGGGTGGGAGGGGCAGATAAGTGCCCGAACGCCGATAAACTGCAGACAATGTGGACGGCCTTGACAACCACCAACAAAAGCACCAGAGACTCAAGATCATACCCATCGTTAAAAATACTATAGGTTTATAACACAAGTCAGAAAACATCAAAGAATTACAAATACAGTAAAGAGAACATAGGACGGACATACAGGTTCCCTTTACTCTGCATTCGTGTGTCCAGCCACACCCATCTTCAAACTCAAACCTTTATCTGGCTCTGAATTATTGTACACACCTGAGACCAGAGGCATTTCACACAAGAACCCTGGACAACATCTGGAAAAACAGGTCTGTGCTTTTGTATGAGGCTAACTTGAGTTATATTGCACAGTTACACACTACTAGACACTATTGCACTGACAAAAATCTGTCTCCAGACATGCAAACAAAACAAGAAAAAACCCCACAAAGTAATGCTATTGTGGTTACTGGGTGGAGATTTTGCATCACTGAGCTTGTGGTTAGATGGCAACAATCTATATGTCATAAATTACACACAATCAATCTTCCACAGTGCCGTTACTTCACTGGATGGTTATAACGATCATTTTTGCTTAATTCAAGTATCAAAATATAATGATTTTACTAGTAAACTCACTTCACACTTAAAATGACAACTTCGTGCATGATGATATTGCTTGTGGCGATCCTTCATTGTGACAAGATTAGTATTCCTAATAAAGATTTTCTAAAGGATTTGTCACTTAATCCTAATGGCATTTTCAAAAGACAACTCCTCAGGGGCAAAATGCAAGCCAATAAAATACACGAATTACAACATGTGAGAGTCTGTTGACAGAGTGCACGTGGATCTCCAGGAAATTCGCGGTTCACTTGTGTTTGTGTGCTTTCTAAATTTTGCCTGATGTCCAGTGTGCACTAAGCCAATTACACAAGAGCCACAAGCAAGGCCGTTTTACCATCACCTTTTCATTAAATTATAGAGGAACCAGTAATAGAAGTATGGCCTTTAACCATGTTCCATAAACTTATATGAGAGGTTTTAATTTACCAGTGAGTGTTCGGACTTATGTCTGTAGTAGTTAATTATCACAGAAGCAACTAGTTTCTTCTATAGGACGGCTGGGCTATGTAAAATAAGTGAGTGCAATCCTTGTCTCCTGAGATACCAGGATCTCCAGATATCCAGAAGCTCAGAGGAGAGCTACCTTTCCTTTGTGTCAAAGGCAGCCTGCTGAGGTGGCTGGAGCATCTAATCAGAATGTCTTATGGGTACCTTCCACTGTGGAGATTTTCCAGGCACACAGCCGACAGGAGACCTCAGTGTAGATCTAGAACTCACTAGAGAGATTATTAATCTCATCCGACCTGCGAGTACCTCAGAAATCTCCCACGGGAAACTGGAAAATGCTACTAGGGAAACAAATGTCTGCTTAACCTGCTGCCATCGCAACGTGGATAAGCGGAAGAAAATGTTGGGATGAGGATGAATATCATGTATAAATAAAAGTTAATGTTTCCTTTTATGTCTGCTGTTGCCATTTCCAGTATGTCATTAAAATTTGATCTCATCTAATAAGGTCACTTCATAGTCCATCTGAAATGTCACGTCATGTTGACACAAAAGGCTAGTGGGAATAACACACACACTCATTTCCTGTGTGTGTGTGAGTGTGTAACAGACACTGGTATCTATTCAAAACAGTCTTGACTATGACTTAACAGCCAAACTCTAAAATCAAAATGTAAATTCAGTGGTTTTGATTACGTGGAGCAAAACCCTGTGAAAAATCTGCGTGTGCGCTTCGAAGCTGCAGGATGCCATCGCTGTGGTAACTGATGCCGAGCTGCAGTGAGAGGAACTCGAGTTGCAGGCAGGGAGCCGGGTCACAGGAGAAGCAGGGGGTGCACAGGAAATTAAGCCTGCACATACTATAACCACGTTAAAGCCGTCCACCACAGCCTGAACATAGGCTCCTCAGTCACAGCGTGAAGGCTGACATGATAAAGGTAATACTCTGAGGTATGTTCAGACTCTGCAGTGTTTTTGCAGTATTTGCAAGAATGTCGACATAGCAAATATTAAATCATCCCTTACTGTTAAAAACAGTTTTAAAGAACATTTTTGAGGTTTTTTTATAACTGTCCAGCTTTCATACCAATAGTCATATAAAAACAAACAGATATCACGATTCAATATGTGTTAGCGGAAATAGATAACATCAACTCGCATAACAGCAGCTATCAGACCACAGATTATCATCTCCTGTAAATAACATTACTTGTGCTGCCTGTCTTGAATTAGCTGAAACCATAACAGAACAGCTAGGTATGCATTTCAGCTGTTTCCGTGAATCCCACTGTGAACCCCCACTCCAACCGACCCAAAGTACAGATACAGAAATGATATGGTTCTTCGTGACTACAGACAAATTTCACTAGGTTTTATGGAACAAATCGCTCACCACATCAAGGTGGACCGCAGCCCTGAAAGTTTCTCTGCATTTCCCAGAAAAGCAGATGTGAGAACCGAATGTTCAGCTTAGTCAGAGCAGACATTATACGGCCAGCTTCTGATATAAGAACAAAGAGGATAATGAGCATCGAGTGCCCTGCCACCTAGATGCTCTTTCTAGGAGACATTCTAGCATAAACCAAACAGTAGTGAGAATGCACCTGAAGGTTTTGTGTTACGTGTGGGGAAAGAGCAGCTTCAAAGAATGTCTAACCCTGATTTTCTCTACACTGGCTGAAGTTTGTGTGAAAAAAGCCTCTTTCCCAACAACCTACATGCAAATCCTGGCCCCTCCACATTGCATGACTAGGATGTCATCAAGGAGAAATGCAGTGACTAGCACTGAGTCTTACTCACAGCAGGCTAATCTACATAAAAGGCATGACATTTGAAAGTACTTGGTTTAACTTTCTGCTGAGATTCTTTCAAATTATGTCCTTAATTAAATTACACTGACTATCACATCTGCTTGGCAGAGCAATACTTATTTGACTTGACATTTTAATGTGGTTAAAAAAACAACAACAACAATACTCCAGTTAATTTATAAGTGTTTCTAATTGTGTTAAAAAGATGATTAACCTTAAGGTCAGACTGCTGTGTTTCTTTTGTTCCAGCATTCACTTCTGCACAGGTTTAGTCAAGTTCCCCCAAAAATCCGCAACAGTTATTTCAGGGCACTTTTTAGGATTAGGTGAAAATCATAGAAGGTTATAGATGGAAGCCCCAGCAATCCGTCCACCTCACATGAGCAAGCACTTAGCAAGAGCAGGGAGAAAAAATGAAACCTAACAGGAAGGTGGCCATCTGCCGAAACTAGCGGGGGCGAGAGAAAAAGATGCACAAATTTATTGCCCTTGCTAAATCTCATCAGCTTTTCAGCATATAAGACGACTTGTACAGATGTCATAAACAGATGTTTATCTGTTGTGTTACATCAGTTCTGCTCTGGCTCAAATTTTTAATCACAAGATGGCGTGATAAAGAGAAGAGATCAAAGTCTTTGAAATCTATTTTAATGTATGGTTATTTTTTCTGTCACAATAGAGGGAGAAATAAAGAAGAGCAAAAACAATAAGTACCGGTACTGGAATCAACTATGACTCATAACAGCAACGAGAGGCCGGAACATTTTCTCCACTGTAACCTTCAAACTGAAGACTTTAAACACACAAACTTCTCATATTGTCAAATTTACTTAAAGAAAATCTCTCTGCCAAGATTTCAACACTGTAAGCACCTAGATTTACAGTGTGTGTGTGTGTGTTTGTATGCACTGCAGTTTATTACCATAGCCTCCCACTTTGCCAGCCGAGCTCACTTCGATGAGCTGCAGATACATCTTGGCCAAATATCACACAGCACTATGCACCACTACAGCAACTCAGCAACTCAATTTCCAACACTCGATTAGAGCTAAATGAATTGTTACAGTGAAAGAGACAACATGCCGACAAAGTCCAATGACAGGATATTAATGATACTACAAGATTTAGACACAGTAAGCCAGTGTGTATGTGTGTGTGTGTCTGTGTCTTTGACCTTCAGATGAGAAGCCTGAGGAAGGAAAAATATACTGCAGCGGGAGATAGCGTCAGTGTTTGTAAATCGTCCTGAGAGCGAGTGTGAACACGTGAGCCTGTGTGTGTGTGTGAGGCAAAAGAGAGAAGTAAAACTGGGAAGTGTTATGGTATCTCAAAACACAAACCTGCCTAGCTTTCACCAGAGAACTTTCTGTCTGTCAAGTGATCAAGAGAACTACAACTACTTTGAGAAATAAACCTACTTATGGAACCTCACAACAACCTTCTGTTAGACAGATATAGCAAATGATTAAGACGACACTTTGATTAACTTGAACGAATACGTTTTTCAAGAAAAAGGGCATCTACCACTGAGAGACCATCTCTAGACAAAATACTTGACCCACATGCAGGAGTTGTGGTGCAGGTAGGATACATCTCAGGAATTCAACTTTCATTTACTCTTAAATTAAGCGATTTGATAAAGGGAAAGGTTTAAATAACCAGTGTCACACTTCTACTGAAAAGAGTTGAAAAAACGACCAGTCATATTTTTGAGAGCAAACTTAACCCCTGACTCTGTGGGTACAGATTCCCCTGACTTTGACTTGAAGATGCCAAAACACCAGCTTGACTACTGCATTTTTCAGCATGTGGCTTTCAGAGGTCTTATAAGCGAAAACATTGCTGGAGCTCTGATTACTTCATCGTCTCCTCCATGCACCTAAGAAGTGGATGAAGCTGTACCAGAAACACTTGCTGGCACCGCACACTGCTGAACCAAATCACAGGTTTCACTCCTGCGTTATCACACCATATCACCAGCACCAAGATTTCCACAAACCTTTTTTGAACTCCTCCAGCATGGCGTCCAGCTTGGTGTCGTGGAAGACGAAGTGGACCGGATGGTTGTAGAATTTGGTGATGGTCTTCAAGGTGGTGCAGTCGTCTGGGTCCACGAAGGCCAGATCCTTGACGAAGAGGATGTCCACGATGTTGGAGCGCTCGTCTTCGTACACGGGTATCCTGGTGTAGCCGCTCTCCATGATCTCGGACATGGTGTTGAAGTCCAACACGGCGTCGCTGTGGATCATGAAGCAGTTGTTGATTGGCGTCATGACATCCTCCACTGTTTTAGTCCGGAGCTCCAGCGCTCCTTGGATCATGTTCAGCTCCTCTTTCACCAGGTCATTGTAGGGCTCGGTGACTTTTAACATCTCCACTAGCTTCTCTCTGTTGTACACGGTGCCGATCTCCTGGCCCAGCACGCAGTCTAGGAGTTTGCTAATGGGCCAGGACAGAGGGAAAGTCAACAGCATGAACAGCTTGGTGAGGACGATGGTGTTCGCCCCGACTGCTAATCCGTGTCGGGAGCACAGAGCCTGGGGGACAATCTCGCCAAATATTACGATGCCGACAGTGGAGGCGACGACTGCTCCGACCCCGGACTTGGTGAGGTCGTCCAGGAGGATGGTGAGCGTAGTGTTGACCAGGACATTACCGAGCAGCAGTGAGCACAACAGGTAGTTGCCCTTCCTACGAATGGGCTCGATCTTCCGCGCGTACTTCTTCTCCTTCTCTGTGCCGCAGTTCTGCACGATGCGCAATTCCATCGGATCCAGCGCCATCAGTCCCAGGTTGAGCCCGCTGAACATACCGGACAGCACCAGCAGGAAGCAGATGAGGATAATCTGCAGCCAGATGGGCAGGAGGGACTTCTTCGCTTCCACCACGCGCAGCCTGCCGTCTTCTTCGTCCATCAGGTACCACTTCTGATCCCGGGCGTCCAGGACGCACAAGCCGAACACTTTCACCATCTCATTCTTACGGAGCTGCTTGATGCTGAGGGAGACTGTCCCTGAGGTGTTTTCGTCGTTTACCTTCATGGGTCCCCTAACATCAATATCATTCTGATCTTTGGGACAAGTCCTGTTTAACCATTTATCTGAGAAATCATCATCTTCTTTATTACTGACGAACAGTTTACCGAACCCGATGATATCCGAGCTGTTGGGGAACAAGTGGAGCCCGTAGACCCTTAAGGAGATGTCGCTCCCCTCGGTCACCTGAATATCTCCCCTTTCGGTGGTCTCGGCTGGCTTGTCGCTCTTCTCTAGCCTCATGCCGAGTATCCGCGTGGTTTCCCTCGAGTCTGAAACCGAAGCTTCAACCAGCCTCGTCGCAAAAACGTATGAAAACACGAATAAAGTTAACGTAAACCCCCAGCCACTTGAATCTATCGCCATGTTTGTTTCGCTCTCTGCCAACAGGCGAACTGACGTCACCTACTCGTTTCCAGAAGCCCGCCTCCAAATTTACATATAAATATCACCCAATCGGCAGCGTTTACGTCACTAAAACTTGGGCCGAGCCCTAGCAGTTTAATTTTTTTAAGGTCGACTGACAAAATTTCTTTTAAAGGTGGACCGTGTGGGAGCAGACGAAAATTAACGCGTGAATGATAAACATTCACGATAAACAAATTTTACATTTAAATTCACATTTTATGATATTTTCCCGCAACGATTTATATATATATATACAAACTTATTTATTGTGAAAAAAGATAAACAGTGTTACAAAGTAATTAACGTGGTCTTTAACTTCATTTTTATTGAAGAAAATACCAGTTAAGTTGTATATTTAGCTACTCTATGGCACAGAAAAACCCAAACTGAGTCATAAAAGTATCAACTGTCTTAATTGTGTTTACCCGTATGACATGTCGAATTAAAATACAAATGCTGAAGCAGTATCAAAATAAGTCGAATACAGAGAAATGTGTATAAAGTCAATGATTTAGTCTACAGAACCTTTGTAATCGCAGTATGCACAATGTGACAGTTAATGATATCAGTTTAACGAGATTAGAAGGGGTAAGTAGTGTCATTGATTTGAAATACAATGCATGTTAATGTTATCTACTGTCTCTAGTAATGCTATTAACACTCCTCTGTGTGCTGTGAGCTGTGCAAACTGAATATTTGAGGCAAGAAGAAAAACCTTGGGTCACAAGTGAATAGAATGCCAAACTAGACACACTCACCGGTGGGTAAGATACAACACCAAAGACAATGAAAGGATTAATCTCTGAAACACACATCAGAATCAGAATCAGAATCAGAAAGGGTTTTATTGCCAAATGTTGAGCGGGTTTACAACATTAGGAAATTGCTGCCTCTTAGCATTTTGAGAAAATAAATAAAACGTTTTAAAATTTAGTTTTTACACGTTTTTTTTAACGAAAAGATGCTGGTAAATAGAACCACGTGTGTAAATGTATTACTTTAATCTTGAATTACTTTTTTGTTGACATTGTATGTAAATGCAATTATTGAGGGCAGAGCACCATCTAGTGGTCAATCCGTGGTGAATGCAGCCTAACGTGCTGGTGTGAAAATAGTGAAGGAAATGAGAATGATTCTAATCTAATGATTCTAAGTAAAAATGAGGCTCCGAATTGTGTATATACATAATAAAGGCCTTCAGGCATGCAGCTACACCCATACAGGATCTAATTCAGTTCACTGGATGGATTTGTAAAATGTGAAAACTGCAGTGAAAGGATTAAATTCTCTGCATTTACTTGTAATTAGTGACAGAAAACTTTTTTTGTTTTCTCCGCTGAGATCAGGCTGGAAAATGTTTCTGGCCCATCTGACAGCTTATCTGAACCTGTTTTCAGGCTCTTTGCACTCCTTCTTTTCCCACCTTTAGGTCTTCTAGTTCTTGAACATCTTTTAAAACTGTTGCCTTCCTCCATCCTTCTGACAGTAACTTGTAGCCTTTTTTTCAACCTTTAATCAGATGTTGTTTGGATTAGTTTGTTTTCAGAGGATTGTATACTGATGCCTGTACACTATCACTCCATTTTATTTCCTCATGTTAACCTTAAACAAGTCTTGTTTTAGCAAAGATATGCATGATTTCCTGCATCTCACTGTAAGCTAAACTTGTCTTCAACAGAGAATCACATATTGCTCATTCATCCATGGAAATACTGCAAAGACACCTCTTCGGCTTTGTTACATTGAATATATTTGAGAAACAAAAAAAAAAAAACCAAACAAACCAAGATGTTCATTTCATTGTATGGTATTTATGTTTGCACGTAGAATTTAGAGGTGTTTAGTATATTCTAAATACATTTTCTTTTATTTGTTTTTTTGTTTAATTTGTGTGTACTTTTTTCTTATATCTGTTTTATTTTGGATCATACTCTAAACATAAAAAACAAAAGTTCTCCAGACATTAGAGGAAGCGATGAAGAAATAAAGTGTTTTGTCACCAATCCTTTTATAATCTTCTCCACTGTACGATGTGTAATGGTAACACAAATCTCTCTTTAGAGAAAAACCTGGAAGTACATGAAGAGCCACATTATTCATTTGATTAATTTAAACTTCCTTCAAATTTTTATTTAACTTACCTAGCCCTCCTCACGGGGTTGTGAAGAAGCTCGCACATGTTTCTGTTTCTATAATTCGAGGAACTGAACAACATAAACCTTTATTATTTATTCTTTCATTGTGTCAAGCTGAAAAATGTAGCTATTGTAAGGTCCATCATTTGCTTTCCTGATAGTATTAAAATTCTGACCATACACTGAACAAAGAACATGTTGGATTTACTTAATTCACTAGTGGACATTGGTTGCACAAATGATTTTCTTTGGCAGCAACTTAACCAACTGAGGTAAATTAACACTTAACTTTAAAACACAAGACAACTTGCAAGAAATAGCCAGTCTCCTTTTTCAGTGTACTTCTCTGCATTCATAACTCAAGGTTTCAATTTGTCACTCCACAATATGAGTCGCCACTGATTTTCAGTTGAGTTCTTGTATAATTTGGTGTACCCGGTCTTTTTTCCCCATTTCCCTTCCTTAGAAATAGCTTCTTCACAGCCACACTTCCACTGAGACCCCTTCTGATGATGCTACAGTGAACTGTACATGGATCAACTGAAGGCCTGATGCATCTCTCAGGTTCTGTAACTTGTCCTTGTTGGATTTTCTCCCTATTTCTCAAGGACCTGACTTACAGATTTCATCAGCTACTTTTAGCCCTGCCACTTCTTTAATATGCCCCTCACTTGTTTCATCAAATATTTTTCAAGGACACACAATGTTCTGTGAATAGCTATTTGGGAATCACCTTGTTGGTGTAAAAATACTAATGTATTCCTGTCAAACTATCTTTGGCATTTTGATCAGATTCAACTAAAGAAATGGGAACACATTTTGTCTTTTGTGGCAAGCTGCTAGTAAAAAAGTACCTAAAGAGACATTTAACCACTCAAATGTGTCCAAATGATTTATTTGAATGACGTGTTCACTCCTGGAAAAGAGTAAGAAGACAAAGAAGAATTAGAGGAAGACCATGACCAAAGTGGTTAAGAATTTCCCGGCTGCAGTCACTGACTGCTGATGCATTTTTATGTTTTTAATAATAATTTATGTGTGTAAAGTAAAGGCGAGCCATCTGAAAAGGATGATTACTGAAAACAAATGAAGAATAAAACATATGAAACTTTGAACATGAAGGTGCTTTTTAAAAATATGTTTTTAGCGACACCTTGTGGCCATGCACAATGCTGTTTTCAGCATTGTGCAAGGCGGTCTATGACGAGAAGTGACGTGAAAGCCTGAATTCCATAAAAAAGCCAAAATGTGAGAAGGTTGTTGCAGTAGAGATCTCAGTTCACAGAAGCACACACGAACACAACAGTGTTAATACGTTGTTAGATTACAATATATGGCAACATTTAATTTCTTTGTTTTATACATTCTTATAAAATGTTGTCCTCAACCTTTCCTACTGGTACATATACTCTATGCAGTCATCACTGTGGCACGTTTCACCTTTATAATAATCAATTACTGATGAAAATCATTTAGTTGCAGCTGCTGAACATTGCAACCTTTCTCTGAGTTTTCTGGAGTTGCGATAGACTTTATGCTTTAAGCAGTAGTGGTTTCCTCCTTTGGTATTCAGGAAACTGAAAGCTCAGACAGGGAGCTGTGAGAAATGCTGCAGAAACTTTCAACCAAACAAAACTGAGATGAAAAAGAAAGGAACATGTCAGTGGTGTAAAAACAAAAGGAAACAAAGCCGGAAATGCCAGTTTCAGGAAATGAAGGTGTAAGAAAGAAGAGACTTTGAGAAACTGTCAAGACATCCTGAAGATTTCAATAATGTACTAAAGAGATTTGTGCAGCAGCTAAAGAAAGTGAAAGACAATTTAACTACTCGGATAGCGTTTGCCATTTTTGCATTACATTTAGCACCAGTTTAACAAATACGAGTTTTCAAATAGAAAACCTGGTCAGCTTTTACTTTGTACAGCACCACAATGAAACATTCTTTACCACAGCTGCAGCAGAATAAAAGTAAAAGAACTGTTAAAGCTGGCAAATCTGGAATAAAAGCTGTATTTTAACAGTTAAATGTGTCACTGTTTTACTACAGGAGCTACACGTCAGATAAGTTTAGCAACCTGTGAGAAAACGTGCCTTTCCTTAAAAAGACAAACATTTAAAATGCATCTGACATGTTGTTCCTTATTGCCTATGTGGGTGCTTTTATCAAATATGATAAAATAAAAAGGTTTTTGTTTCTGCTCTAAAAGTTCAGTTTCACGTTTTCCTACTCTTCACTTTGTATCATAGTAAATAAACAGAAGGAGATATTTGAATCTTCATCTCAGGCCGTGAAGCTCCACCCACCTGCTGTTCAAACCTTGTGTTTGCAAGTTGCAGCAAGTCAGAGTGTTGGCTTAAACGGAAAGCAGTCTGGAGCAGCCAGGTGATAAATAAGGATTATTTTGAACTTTGAATCAGGCAAAGATACTCCACACATCAAGAATAAAAACAGGTCTGGAAATGAGCGTCACGGGTGTGCAGATTAAAGAGGCTAGTCCTCCCACCACTTCCTTCTTGAACTTTAACTGAACTCTCCTTCAGTTAAAGTTATTCAAACCCCTTTAGCATTTGAAAGGTGTCAGCTGAGGTTTGGGGAGATTATTCTTAGCATTTATTTTTACATAGTATATCTCAATAAAGATTAAACTGAGAGCACTCATCCTTAAAGAAAAGAATCAGTTGCGACCACTTAAACAAGCTACTGCAGCCAGTGAGTGTGATTCTTATAAAACAGCATTAAAGAGACGTGTTGTTTCTTTCTTTCTTTTTTGACTTCTAAACACTGATATAAAATAACATTTTTGGATATATATTTGTTTTTTCTTTGAAAGATGAATTTCATTTGAGTTTTGGTTCTTACAGTCCAGCAGGCAGGCCTGTGTTGGGAGGGAGTACCCGATCTCTTCCTGAACACAGCTGCCACCCGTTTCTCTGGAGGAGCTCAGGAGTGCACAGCTGGCTTCATTCAGCCACCCAGCAGAAAAAAAGCTGGTGAACAGCTGCTCAGTCAGTGAGTCGGTCACCTTGTAGCGTTGGTTTACAGGGTATGTCTGAAACTAGTGACTAGCTAGTCAACCATGGCCTGGATGACTACACAAGCATAGTGAATAGCTAGTCTCTTCTTGCAGCAGGACTGTTTCCCTTTTACTTGGAGAATCATTTCCTTTTTTTTAGCAGGATATTTTAGGTTGTGGGTCTCTTGTTTGGTTGAAATAGCGGTGTGTTTCTTTGAGTAGTTGAGTCATTGTCAATAAAACTTTATTGTTTTACACTTTACTGTGTTTTGGCTTTTTCTTTTCCTGGTTCCTGGTCCCTTAGCCTTTATTCGGGGGTGTAACACCGTTTTGCTGCCTATAGATTCATATAGAAAACCATTAAATTGCCTTTGCCTCTAGAAGAAGTGGGTTTTTAGGAAACCGGTATCCTGTTTTCTTTTTAAAAGTTTTGTTTCAGGCTCGCCAACTAGAGGTCACAATTGGGCCACAACGATTGACTAAATTTTCACACAACGTGACCAGTCTGCTGCTTTGCCTCTTCTCCGTTCAGAACTTTCTGTCATAGTAAATTTCCGTGTTTTGGTGAGTTGAATCTGAGCGAATAAACAGTGCGCCCTCGCAGAGGAGTGTATGGAGACGGAGGGAGGAGGAAGTAGAGGAGGGGAGAGCGTACGAGAAGGAGGGGAATGAGGCAGGAGCGAGTTGGTGGACAGGAGGAAAACATTAGCTTTCAATCCTTCACGTAGTTGGGATACTTTTCACTGTCGAAGAGGCAGGGAAGCCACAGCTCAGACTGCACCTCCACCAAGCCAGGACGCACGGTAAGTACCGCGTCGCTGCTCAAGTATTGCTGACCTTGTCTGGGAGTCAAGGAGACGCTGGAGGGTGGGGGAGTGTCGAGATGAAGTTGGGGGAAGAGATGGAGAAGAAAGGCGAGATAGCTGAACGGGAAGCTGCAGTGAACAGACGAGAGCTGTCTCTCCACTGCTTTTCCTGCCTTTGCGCTCTCCAGGGAAAAGCAACCCAAAAAAGTAACGGAAAGATTTTGGTGGGAGAGAAAAGTTTGGCATTCTTGGGTGTCGAAAGGGAAAATATCGGCTTCGCTTTCTTTCCCCCTCCTCACTGCAGTAGCAGTCATCGTGAAAGCTTCCACAACAATGGGTTACTTCTGTGTTGTGTCGGTTTAGCAAAAAGCTGTTTCCGAAAATTGTTTCAGGAGGCAACTTTCTATCAGCGCGCTCCTCGTAAGAGTGTGTTTGTTGTTTTGTAGACGTCTGAGCACGCACCACTGCTCAGCTGTCAGATCCCGAGTTTAGTCCTCTTTGGTTTCAGAAAGAAACCACCTGGTATAATAAGAATTGTTTCTTGTTCTTGGGAACTGTAGTGACACTGATCATTTGAGAAGATATGGCTGTACATTGTGTGTCAGCACATTTTGCGGTTTTAGCACTGATGTCAGTGATGAGTAATTTCTTCATCATCTAGAGCGGAAGACTGCGAGGAAGTCATCCTGTGTTTACGGTGCAGAAGCATTACTTTTCTATTCCCAGCCAAACACTGAGGTGTTTAAAGTGTTAATTGTGACTTTGAGGAGGTGTATGTTCAAAACACAGAGGCGTAGCGAAAGAGTAACTGGACGTTAAGCCCTATAAATTACCACCTGAATCTCCCAAATTCAACATCTCAACAACTGCAAGGCTAAATTAACAACATTTGGCTCAATGGATGGAGTTCCCATTTAAAAAAACAAACAACTAAAAAGGAGTTTTTACAGCAGGCACATTAACATTTTGTTTACATTGTACCAGGACTGTTGTGTTGGTTTAGAAATAGACTGTTGGATTGTCTGGATTTCAGCCACCCTGTCTCAGTTTTTGAATGAAGATAAACTAAAGTGTGGTTTTGATTGATACTGCATACAAGATAAAAACGAAAGCATTTAAACACTTTTCAACACTGAACAGTAAGCCTGCCTGATGTTTTAGGGTGTAACCACTTACATGGAAAGGAAACTTTGATCAGCACTCAGCATGAGGCAAGCTCGCTGCCTCTTTCTAAATTTGTTTGTATAAAACAGGCTGATTTCTCAGTTCAACGGTCGGTGTCCCCTTCATTTTGATTTCAAACCATAAATGGTGTAAAAGATTGATGTAGTTAGTGCGATGTTATCCACTGGTTTTTGACATCTTTGAAGGCTGCCATTAGTTACCCAAAAAATGTGACAAGGAAGGATGGGCCTGACTGTCAAATTGCACGCTCATTGGCTAACGAATTGTGATTGACAAGCTGTTACCCAATGAGCTGGTTTCATAGTATACCACAGCTAACACAGTAATACAAAGATTTAAAAGATGGACATATTATTATGGGGAGTATGGGGTGTCTGGACCCCATACTCCCTATACAACCATTGCAAGAGCTTGGTCTGCATAGCTGGCAATAAGTTGGACTTGTTCCCGGTGGGTAATGGGCTCCGCCAGGACTGCCCTTTGTCACTGATTCTGTTCATAATTTTATGGGCAGAATTTCTGAGAAGTTTCTCCATCTGGGAGGGGCTCAGAGTCGCTGCTCCTCCACATCGAAAGGAGCCAGTGGAGGTGGTTCGGGCATCTGACAAGGATGCCTCCCGGGCGCCTCCTAGGTGAGGTGTTCCGGGCATCTCCTACTGAGAGGAGGCCCCGGGGCAGATTCAGGACACGCCGGAGAGATTATATCACTCTGCTGGCCTGGGAACGCCTTGGTGTTCCCCCGGACAAGCTGGAAGAGGTGGCTGGGGAGAGGGATGTCTGGGCTTCTCTGCTCGGGCTGCTGCCCCCGCGACCCGGCCCCAGATAAGCGGAAGAAGATGGATGGATGAATATTATTATTGTTTTATACATTGTGGCCAAAAATGAGTGACAGAGCCCATAAACTTAACAGGAAAGTATTTATGGATTTCAAGACAGAAAGACGTTTTCTCATAGACTTTTTATTGGGCCGGAAGTGTTTTTGCAACAACAGCTATCACCAGCTGCTGGCCTTCAGATAAAGAAACAGGTTTAAGGTCTTCTGCATTGGCCTCAGTTATCTGACCCAATGTTCTGAACTAAGTATTTTAGTCAAAGTCATCTTGGTGTTTTGAAAAGAGAGATGACAATCAGTCACAAGACGATCCCACTTTTAAAGCATATCGGGCTTTATTGTTTATTTTGCTCTCCATGAAACCGCTAATCACAAACCAAACATCAGTTTGTATCAAATAAGACTTCATTGGGAAAGGATTTGTTAAGGTCATACACGTGGTGAGACTTAAGGTTAATTTCACATCTACTTCTGTATAATCAGGCCTATTTTGTAACCCCCGGGTTCTTCCTTAAAAATTGTCACAGATTCTAAATGTTTACTCTTTTCATACCGGTTGCCAAATCCATCTGTATTTGCAGTTATATTGCAATTTACTTATGTAACCAAGTTAAGTGCGTTTAGTTTATGACCTAACTCTAGTCTTCTGTTGTGTAGGAAAAGAGCCATTTAGCCATTCGCAGTTTGAATGCGGGCTCAGGCTTTATTCGGTGTCTCTCTTCACTTACACAGATGTCACGAGACTACAACAATGCTTTGTTTGCTCCATCTTTTTATTAGAGATGAAAAATAACCCAGAGGGCCACAGTGATCCCATTAATTCTGGTGCTAATAACAATTTTGACTCAAATGTGAAACAGGAAAGATGGCATGACTACGTGACTCTGTAGTTTAGCTAAATGCTGATGATAAAGAGATAATGTTGTTTGTCTATGTTTTCAAATACACGGCGCTGACACGCTAATATTTGCAACTGTCTTGTGGCATGCTCGACTTAAGATGACTCCCCTGCTGGTCCACTGTTCATGTGAACTGTTTTTACATATAAAACATATTGAAAAAACATTAAAAAACATTTAAAAACGGAAACTGCAGAAGTTATAGTTTCATACTGTTTTGTGTGTTTTATCCTTTGATACCCTACTTAGCAAAGTAGGCTTAATCATTCACTGCTGTGTGTAAACAAGGTTAAGTATTAGTCGATGCTTTCCTGTTGGTATCAATACATTTTTCTCATTATAATGAAGTGGAAAATAAACTCTCCATCTCTCTTTCTTTTCGCACTCCTGTGTGCGTGCACAAAATCAGGTCTGCTGTGCTCTCTGTTCCCCCAAAACAAATGAGCAATTAGTGTTAATGTTGCGTCCAACGTAAAATTGCATCACATCCCCGCCATTACCACCTCACAGTCGCCCGATTTAACAACTTTTACGAGAACATGTGAATATCAACAAAGACGATCTGAAGCTTTGGTGAGTTTTGTTAATATATGACGTATGAAAGTGTTGGATAAAGTCTATATTTGACACAGTGACGAGAAAATGTTGTTGAAACATTTCACGAATTGTTTAGAAGTTGCTGAAAAAACTTCTGTCTGAGCCAAAGAAGTGTGTCTATAAACAGTCTGATGATGGCAGCAATCGGTGTCAAAACATAGTTAGTCAAGCTGGTCATGAACAGAAGTGTGATTTAAAAAAAACCTTTACAAACTGATTCTGTGTGAAGAGAAAACTGAAGCTGTTTGGTTAATCAGAAAATGCTACGAGATGTGAAACTTGTGATTGAACGTCAGCTGCCCCGACTAAACTTTGACTGAGGTCACGTGAGGTCTCAGTAATGTCCAGCCTTACGCAAATGCATTTATCATGCATGAAAATCCAATTTGTCACATGTTGAAGGTCTTTAATGTTAAAACATCTGAGTCTTTATGCTACAATGAGAATCTTATCAGGTTTAAAAGGTCAGTCATAATGTCAGTGTTTTATCATGTAAGAGGAGATGGGGAGTGGCTCGGTGGCCTGAGAGGTCAGGTGAATAATTCAGAGGTTAATTGTTTGGGTCTTTTGGTGCAGCTCTCGGGGCTCAAAGCACAGATACTGTATTGTGTCCTTATGTCATAACACTTTCCCATTCTTGCTTTGTTAATGTCTGTCACCAGTGGGTCTTTTTCAGGTCACTGCTTACGCTTGCATTGTAAATGCACCTCTATCCAAATAACAAGCAAGAAATCTGTTCAGTTTTTTAAGGCTTTTAAAGGCATCGTTGTCTCAAGATGGAGGGATGTTGTTTAAAGGTTTTTTGTATTTTTAAAAAGAAAAAATGTAAGTCAGAGAGATGTGATCGTTTTCAGTCATGAGAATGTGATCACAGATTCATGCAGAGCTACTGAGCACAGTGATGTTAATCATTAACTGACAGGAACCTTGAACAAACCAACATATAACCCAGTTTGTTATTTGTTTATTCAACCTATTTCCCGGTCATACTGAATTTTCTTTCTTTCTTTCTTTTTTTTGGTCCGTTGACCACATCGTGACTGACGTTACGAGGAACAAAGAAATCAGATAAGTGGGAAATTAACAAACAATAGCCAGGAACCGACTCAGGCTGCACTGTATACAATTAATTACAAAAACAAAAAAAAAAAGTTAGGGTTTTTTTTTTTTGTGTAGCAACACTAACAAAGTTCTATATCCCATATTGAATTGACTTGTAAATAAAACTGTTAAGGTGCTATTTTCTAGTATTCGCTATGTTTAAAGTTGACGTTATTGTTATTATTTTCTCAGAATTTGCAGACACCAATATTTTCAGATAAGGTGTTTGTGGTTTGGTTGCAGGGAAACAGTGCAATAGCCACCACCCAAGAAGTTGGTCTTGGTTCAGCATCTTCTGGTTCCTTTTTTTTTATTTTCTTTAAAAAAAAAAATTCAAATACAGCCTAGATAATTAAATACACAAAATATTATTAAAACATATTAATAGTAAAATCGCATAAAAAGGCATTTTCTTTATTTTTTAAAAACTTTTTTAGGTCATATATTTTATTCAATAGCCCTGCAACAGACTGGTGACCTGCCCGTGGTGTATCGCAGCTCTCTCGCCCTAAGCTGGGATAGGCTCCAGCCCCCCCGCAACCCTGAATTGGATAAGCAGAAGAGGATGGATGGATGGATTTCATTCAATTAAACACTTCATGCCATCTCACCATGCACAGCTTCCTACAGTAGAAATGCATCTGCTGGTGTTGGATATTTGCAAAGGTGAATCTTTCCAACAGTTATTTCCACGCGTCTGGTTACTTGTGGTTTCACTTGCCCTCGTAGACATTTGCAGCTAACATTTGCAGCTAAGGAATAAGCATCTAAGGGAAATTAAAGCGAGAGATTGCTAAATGTTTCCACTATGGTAGTGGTTTCCCCAAGCGTTTTAACATTTACATTATTTTTTCCTCTGGCCATAATAGTTCTGTATTGCTGCATGAATAAAATACCAAAAAGATTAGCGTTTTTTTTAAAAGATCAGCTATTTCATGTCTTTAATCTTCACGGGGCTTCAGCCCACGATGGAAATGCAGGTAACAAAGGGCTAAAGAACTTTATTACTAAAGTTTTTGGAACAAGCTGTTCCACAGAAACATAACTGGTTTTCAGAAGCTAAAATACGTTACAAGAGCACTTCCACGAGGAAGTGGTGAATCAAGCCAAACCTACACAAAAGCAGCTTGTGAAAGATCTAAAGCCAGCTGGGACCAGAAGTCAAAAACACCATTAGCAACACAATATGCTGTAATGGACTGAAATCTTGCGGCACCTCGAGGTCTTATTGGGCCAAAATCTCTCCTGAGATGTTAACATAAGCTGCCATAAAAAAATTTTCATTTCTCTTACAAATTCAGCAGGGGATCACTTAATTTCACTCACTGTGTAGTTTCTTTACTCTTTCCTTGTAAATGAAACTAGTTTTCTACAACTCCATCCAGACCACCGTGCGTCAGAGTCATCAAACTCAGTGTCAGTTTCACTGAACCTGTGGTTTAACTGCGGCCAGGTGACATCCAGAGCCCGAGTGAAAGTTTTACAAACTGCTGTACTCAATGATCTAGATACATTTTAATGAGCATTTTTTGGTTTCATTCTGTCAGGAAGTGGGTTCAAATGTACTGTTCAGAATCGAATCACCAAAAACCTTGCTGATTCCTGCAGATATAAAGTGATAGTGGGGGAAAAAAAGATTGATAATCACTTTAGAATTCTTATTGTTTTATCACTACTTCATCTCTTTGTTTTGATAAATCTCTTGATATCTCCTGGTTTTTATGACCAGTGTGAAACACTGTGAGGTCTCAAAAATGCACAAATGTTTTCTTTGTTGAATCACTTTGTTAAAAACTTCACGAGTGAAAGATTAAAATAACAGTCTCTGTCAGTGTGTGTAGAAGCATGAAAGGGTGTTGGTCTTTAAGACTTATTCAGAATTTATCTGATTTGGCTTATAGTCATCTTTTACTGGAATTCATCTTCTGCTGTTGAGGGCATTTTACAAGATCGCACTACTTCCAGCAATTGTTGAGTTACTGCAACAGTTTTCGGGACAGAAATCTGAAATATACCCCCCCAACAGCTTCTCTTACTTGTAGTGGGCTAAATTAATAAGCACTATTCTTCACCCTAGGGTAAGATCATTCGTGTGTAGCGTAACATCAGGCTGGATTTATACATTGCTTCCTTAACTTTACAACCCTTAAATACACCACCACTGGCACCCATAACTTTAATTGTTTTCTGTCTGACTTTATGAGGCTCTTATTTGTGCGGAGGAAATTTGCCACACTCTTCTTTCTTTCAGTTCATTGAGGGTTCTCTTGACATCCCACAGCTTTTCGAGGTCTGAGGTCTGGCTTGTTAGTAGGCCATTGCAACACTCTGATTCCTTTCATTTTCAGTCATTCCGTTGTAGATTTGCCGGGGTGAGATCGTTGCCCTGTTGCATGACATAATTTTGGAAAAGATTTTGCTGTTTAAAATCTGATATGTCTATCTAGAGAAATAAGTTAAGTTAATAATTTAATTCATTTTATTTATACAGCACCAAATCACAACAACAGTCGCCTCAAGGCGCTTTATATTGTAAGGTAGACGCTACAATATATACAGAGGAAAAACCCAACAATCATATGACCCCCTATGACAAAGCACTTTGGTAACAGCGGGAAGGAAAAAGTCCCTTTTAACAGGAAGAAACCTTCGGCAGAACCAGGCTCAGGGTGGGCGGCATCTGCTGAAACCAGTTGGCTTGTCTTTGTAAGGTTATAATTTACCTTTGCAAAGGGGTCAAATAACAATACAGAGTACAGCAGCACAACTGGTATTTGACAAAGAATAACAAAGTTATCTACCAGCCATGGCCACAGAATGCACTCAGAACATTCCACGCAAATGACAACTTGTACAGATGAGTAAATCTTAACACAGAGGGTTTTATAAAGACAAAACATAATACCATGGAGCCTTTCCTTCTAGCCATAAGAACAGAATAAGAAAACAGAGAGAAGGTCGAATTCCTAAAAATATAAATCACATCTCACATTTGACTTTAGAATACTTTGGTGTGCAGAGAAGTTCACAGTTGCGTCAAATAACTGGTCCTGTGGCTACAGAACAAGTACACATTAACAACCCTGCACCACCGTGCTTTGCAGTGTGGGTTTTTGTTTATATCCTGTGTTTGGCTTTCTCCAACATGGCTGTTATAGAAGTGTGCGCACTGGCTGATGATCAGTTAATCAAGTGCATTTTATTACCAACGCCTGGCTGCTACTTCCCCTCTTAATGCCTGTAGAAGTAGTAAGGGTGTACTTAGTTTTTCATGGGACTGCACAGCGTAGATGACACTGTATAGTTCTGCTTTGGTAAAGCGCTTTACTTCAATTCAATAAAATTTTGTCTGTATAGTGCCAAATCACGACAACAGTAGCCTCAAGGTGCTTTATATAGTAAGGAAAAGATCTGGCAATAATACAAAAAAATTAAGAAAGCTCTTGAGCAAGCTCTTTGGCGACGCTGGAAAGGAAAAATGTATTTGTATAGTGCTTTACTGGTCCCTAAGGACTAGTAATGGCAAGCTACATTGTAGCCACAGCCACCCTGGGGCGCACTGACAGAGGCGAGGCTGCCGGACACTGGCGCCACCGGGCCCTCTGACCACCACCAGTAGGCAACGGGTGAAGGGTCTTGGCCAAGGACACAACGACCGAGACTGTCCAAGCCGGGGCTCGAACCGACAACCTTCTGATTACAAAGCAACCTCCCAACTCTTGAGCCGGCAGAATCAGACTCAGGGAGGGGCGGGCCATTTGCTGTGATTGGTTGGGGTGAGGGGAGAAAGACAGTACGAAGACACACTGTGGAAGAGAGCCAGAGATGAACAATAAATAATGATTAAATGCAGAGTGGTGGATAAACACATAAAAAGGTTAGTGAAGAAGAGACCTATTGTAGTGTAACTAAGGGAGGATTCAGGGTCGCCAAAAAGGAAAGTTTTAAGCCTAATCGTAAAAGTAGCGACTGTGTCTGTCTCCAAATGAAAACAGAGGAGCCTGAGGCTCTGCCTCCCATTCTACTTTTAAATACTCCAGGAATCACTAGTAAACCAGCAGTCTGAGAGCGAAGTGCTCTATTGGGGCGATATGGTACTAGGAGGTCTTTAAGATAAGATGGCTTCTGCTTATTCAATAAAATTAAATTTGATTCAGAATTTAACAGGAAACCAATGAAGATAAGTCTGTGTAGGAGAAATATGCTGTCTCTTTCTTGTCTCTGTCAGTACTCTCACTGCAGTATTTTGAATTAACTAAAGGCTTTTCAGGAGTTTTTAGGACATCCTGATAATAGTAATAGTAATAAATGCATGAACTAGTTTTTCAGCATCACTTTGAGGCAGGATGCTTCTAATTTCAGCGATATTGCACAAATGGAATGAATATTTGTTTAATATGGACACTGAAGGACATGTCCTGGTCAAAAATGTCTCTGAGATTCCTCATGATGTTATTGGAGGCCGAGTTAATGCCAGAGTATTACCATGGCGTGAAAATGCCTATCTGCTGAAGTTACCTACCAACCAATATACCCACTGAATAAATGAATGAATACAATGAAAGCTAAACAGAAGAAGACAGACATAATTTCCTAATCCCCAAAATAGTTTTAGGTGATTGACAAATTTTTGACTCAATTATATGTTGCAGCTCTACTTACCTCAAAAGGCTGAAGTGTACTGAAACATTCAGACTGTAGGGCAGCTATTATTAGCAAAAAGACAGATAACACAAGTACTTGCTGATAGAGACACAGGAGAAAACCTAGGGTGGAGGTTTGGGAATGCTGACCCCTGAAAACCAGGATCACCAAAGAAAAATTTCAGTTTTTCTGTTAATCATTCTGAGCTTATCAGTCACAAAGTCACAGAGCTCAGAGTAAAACAATATGCAAACTGAACACGATGACACCTACTACAAATATAGTAGGTGGGAAATGACTGCAAAGATAATTCACCATTATCTCTGCTGTCATTTCAAAGGTTTAAATAACCACAAAGAGACAAAAAGCAGTAAAACATAAGAAGACAAGAATCAAAAACAACGTCAGAGAGATGACTGATAAAAAATACATAGGTGGGGAAAAAAATAACCGCAAACACCCAAAACAATCGCATCAGTTATGAGAAACCAACAGACTCATTTTGTGTCTTTACTAAGTCTGAATTCGTCCAGTGTAGGAAGCAAACTAGTCTTCCCCCAGAAAACAATCCAAAAGTTTTTTCGTGCATCCTGCTCCTATGATGTGTAGGTAAGCTTTAAGCATTGTTTGTTTCATCTTTTGATCTGTGAGCTTTTCCCATCCCTAAACATAATCAGGTAGGAAGTCACTAGAGTAAAACAGCGAGTGAAAGCAAAACATAACCAAGAACAAGAGCTGAACTCCAGTCTCATCAAAAGTCTGCTGGGTTTTTTGTTTCACTTTTTTTTACTGTGTTAAAATGAAACCACTACCATGCGGCGATTAGAGGAAGAGTTACACGACGCTTTCTATGGGAACTAACTAAACTAAGTTTGATTTGTTCAGAGGAGCTGATGTAGGAAGGCTCAGGCATCTCACACATCATTGTGTGTCAGATAATGCAGTGTTGTCAAACTACTGGTGTGGCAAAGTGTCACTGGATTATAATATTCATGAGAAGGCTCTGTCACTTCCAACGCATCATTTTTCATCAGTCAGTGTTACTCTTGCAATGAGATGCATTTGAACCAAAAGCACACTCTTTTCTTATTGGTGTATAAATCTAACAGCTACTTTCAGCATCTTCTTCATACACATGGGGTCTTCATAGCATAACTCCACACTTTTGTTTTGTCCGATTTTTACACCAGATGCTGGGATCCTCTTCTTATTAGGCAAACGTCTCAACCACATAGATACACTAGTGTATAAAGCTAAGAAGAGTTTGGATGTAAATGAGTCGAACAAAGCGCAAAATAGTCCAACGTTCTTCATTTAATCTTTAATGTCTCTGTTTTAGAGACGCTGTAGCTCTTTGTGTTGTGTGACGTACTGCTACCAAAGTCTACCTTGTGCGTTACTGTGAGACACAGAAAACATCTGACAAACAATTATATTCCTTTAATCTTTGACTGAGAAGCTCTTAAACTTGTGATAACATTTAATAGCCATTAAGAGTTTTCCACTGCTGAAACTTTTGTAAATGTTTCCTTCTTCTCTACACACACCTTTTCTCCACAGTGAAAACAGGGCCCATTTATTCAAAGCTCTGTTTGCCATTAGACAAAACACACAGAGAGGGAACATGCTTAGGGCTCTGAAAAAACAGCAGCTGTGCGCATTGGCTTATCTGTTACTGCAGGTCATCGTCTGATTGGTTCTTTTATGGAAACTGTTTTGCAACAGCTCTCATCTGCATGTGCAGTGTTGATGTCTATTTCAGGATGACACTGACATTTGATGTTTGCGATATGTTGATAGCTTGTTGGAGAGCTTTTACCGAAGCTTTATAAATTTGACATAAATATTATAACCACAGCGCTTCAGTGAAGCGGAAATGCATTTTAAGCCTGACGTATGTTATCTTGGGAATTCTTTGGTTTCCTCTAACCTTTAAAAAACATGTTTTGAAGTTTTATACTAAGACACCACCTTTGTTAATCCACAAGTCGCTTTTGTAATTAGTCATTTGATTGCTTTGTTAGCCTTAAGTAGTAGAAAACCATCCTTTTTCAGACTGGACAAATACAAAGGGAGCTTTTCTATAATTTGGATTCATGCACACAGAGGAAAAGAGTCTTTCTTTCAGCTGCAATCAAGCAGTCTGTTTTGATAATAGAGCTCTGTTCAGCTCAGAAACCAGAGATCACCGATTGGACAAGACAGCCTTTCATTTGTGTGACTTCTGACCGGCCACAGGTGACTCTGACAACTTGGATACTCTTACACACCTTTGTTTGCATGATGATGGTGTTTGCTGCACTTTAAAGAGGAGAACTGCACAGAGAAAGTGTGCATGTGTGTGTTTGTGTGTTGTAGATGCATAAATCTGTTGTGCGTTATATATGTATGATCTATGCTGGATGATTTTAGTGGGAAGATCTGATGAAGGTTGGGATAAAATTAAGTTTAGCACAAGTTTTATTGTAAATTAAAATTAGGCAGGTAGCAGTTATGTTAATGACGATTAAGTGTAATTGATTCTTGAGTGTTTGTGTCTGTGTGTGTGCACGTTGAAGATAATTAAAACAAACAGTAGTGCATTCATCCGTGAAAGTGGTTTTATTTAAACCACAGTATGTTTATATTCAGTCTCCCCTTGACTCACTTATCTCTTTTCCACTTTGGTTTTAAAGCCAAACGTGAAGCAGTTTGTGTCTCAAAATGATTAAAACAGCACAAGTACCATAACTGGAGGAAGTCTTCATCCACTAATGTGAAATGTAGTTTTTAAGGATGTTTGACTTTTCGACTCTTTGGTTGGCTTTGTTGACAGATGAATATTTAAAGGATTTGAAAGATTTGTTCTTGATTTGTGTTATTCAGTTTTGTAAGAATTTGCCTTCATAGCTAAGCTTTTCGCAATCCATGCCCCCGTGTACCTGAAATTTCAGCAACCAGGAAACTATTGGCTTCCATATCTGCACTGTACTGTATAAAAAGCAATTATCAGACTCTTCTCGTGCTTGATAGGATTTATCAGTGAGTGAACATGTGATATTTACAGTAAGAGATTACACAACTCCAGCATGTTTCATGAGCCTGCAGGTTGAATTACATAACTAAACGCAAAAGAATGTTTTGTTTTGTTTATGTGTCATAAAACAAAATACACATAACAAAAGTGGATGCCTGGTGCTTCACAGGATCCATAAAAACATGGAAAATCTGCAAACTTACATTAAAAAATGTTCTGCAAAACTATAACCACTATAATATCTCCATGAAACTGTGATTACATAAGAAGTGAACGTAGGAAAATGTTGTGCTCCTCTGGAAAAAGGAGGTGTGTATATAAAACCTTTGGGCCTTTCTTTAAGAATTTACAAGACAAAGTCAAAACTAAATGCAAAGACTTTTGTGCAGCAGTGATGGCTGCACAAGTTTCTTTGCATATAACCTAACACAGGATAAGGATATACTGATAAGTCTGCTCTGAAAATGAAAAGCAAACATGATACAAACACATTCTCCTGTGCTGATACTGTCAATGTCTGGACCAAAATACACTTAAAATTTGTTTTTATACCAGTGAAGCTCTTTGCAATTCTTGAATATGCTTCTGATATCGCTGCACAATAACACAGAAACATTATGCGTCACTACAAAAAAAAAGTTTATGAAACATCATATTGGTGCCAGATCTCTTTTAAAGATCAGAAAAAGTTCATATAAAAAATAATTCACAAGAAAATTCACTCTAAACTTATCACTAATTCAATACAGGTGTGTATAGTTGTAGGAGAAACCCTTATATTTATCTTGCGACTCATGCAGCGCCTAGATGAAGAAAATCTGCACTAATATCCTTAAAAAATGAACAGTTTACAGAGTACAAGTAACTTTAATTATATTTTGTTAACAGTACTTGTACGTTGTAATTTATCAGACCTTAGCGACATTCTAAGCTAAAACAGCTGGTAAATCTCTCAGACCATCCATAACTTATTCAGTGGAATCAGTTTGGTCTTTGTGGTGTGTCGACACAGCAGTAAAACTTGCAAAGTCACAGTCTGCCAAAACCGATTGCATGGATCAGAGAAACTTGAACAATCCACGCCATTTGACATTTGAAATCTTGCTAAGTCGTCCTGATGGCTGCAGAGGAATAAAATGAAACTTTTTTTCCTCTTTCACCAGGCTGGACACGCCTCTCGCTGTCGACCCACATGACTTCTGTGTTTGTCTGCAGAATAGACTGATTTTTTTTTTTTTTATTCAACTGAGTCACTTAGTGAATGAATGAGGGGTTTGTTTCCCAGCATTTAAGGGGTCTTGATGCATGCTCAATCATCCAAGTAAGTAAATCCCAAAAGGTTGTTCATCAACAAGTTTCCTTAGAAACCTCACTTGTTCCATCAAACGAAACTAGTCTGTTATCACAGTGAAAGTGAGTCCTGATAGTGTTGTTTTGTAATCTATCATTGATTATTACAAAGCAAGTAAGCTCTGTTGACTTTAGTTGGGCAATGCGTCAAACCCAGTTTTTACTTCAGCGCACCATTTCCACCATAAAATTTCCTATCAAATTCTTCTTAAAAAAAAAAAAGATTATAAGCAGAGTTTAAAGTGGGATTTGGAAGTTGGGCAAACGTAGCAGTCCACCGTGGGGTTAACGAATTATTTATAAATAAGTGACATAATTCATTTGTTCTTTGTGTACAGGCTGTGATCCATTCACCTGAGCTGCTATTCCGAGATTCACTGCTCTTTGTGGAGTTTTCCGCA
Organism: Simochromis diagramma; assembly: GCF_900408965.1. Lineage (NCBI taxonomy): Eukaryota > Metazoa > Chordata > Actinopteri > Cichliformes > Cichlidae > Simochromis > Simochromis diagramma. The sequence continues at coordinate 1,403,425 of NW_024387200.1, read as the reverse complement.
AGACACAACCAGAAATGTCACAAGCTACATGGATGATTTCCAAAACTGCAGATATCCCTAAAGCTAGAATAACAGAATTCAGTGAGCGAAACTAATCAATATCACCTAAAATATAAATGTCTGCTACCCTTGGTGTGCCTCACATCTCCCATGAAAACCACAGCTTGCTCTGTACCACTGCATTACAGAGCATTATTACCACATTGCTATAAACTACCAAGTTTAGCCTGGATTAAACCGACCCAGACTGCCTAAAGAAAGAAGAATGTCTTGGTTTAGGCGGACTGTGGGATGTCACTGTTTTCTTGTTATTTTGCAAATATCTCTAAGTATGCGTTAACAGACCTTTCAGATTTAGGTGCTGGAGTACCGCCCCACAATGTTTTCCATAGAATTAGATATATCATTTGTGGTTGTAGCAAGGTTGTGTGTGTAAAAGGAGGCACAACTATTCTTTCTAAAATGAATCAAGTTCTGGTTAGAGTGATCCACCGGGTTGCAGGTGGACCTACAGAGCAGAACAGGGTCTATTACCATGAGCTACAGTCCAAGTTAATGGAGGTAGTTTGCCAGACACTGGGACTCAAGACTCGAGACAGCTGAATGACGCTGAAGCCCAGCAGTGGCCAGATTTTCATAGTGAGAGCAAAGGGATTTACCAGTAGTAAATCAGCCATGTTTTTGTCTTAGATGGATGACAAATTAACCAGCCTAGGAGACCATCCAAATGTAGAGTGGGAAAAACAGCCTCATGTGAAAACATTCAGATTTAAGATCGTCCAAATAGTTTCATTGTCTAATTTCGTCTTTCTACCCCACTCTCATTTGAATAATTCTGTTTTATCGATATCACCTCAGGGTCATGAGACTTGTCACATACGAACATTTTTAAGGACATCGCAATTAAAATGTGCAACATTAATCTGCAGGGTAATCTTGTTAAAGGGGAGTAGATTAACCCAGACTGCTTTGCACTAACACCGAGCCGCTTTAGGCACGTAACTGTAACCAGCGAGCAAAAGCAAAATTAAAAATATCCTAAAACAAAGTCTGAACACAAAACTCCAAAACTGTGTGAAAACTGAGGCCCTGGCTTCTTAAAACAGACCATTAGCTCACAGCATCAAATATTGCTTCTCACGATGCTACGAATCAACAAAGCCGAAGGACGTCTGATGCTTTTTGTTGCGATGCCTCAAACAAAGCGTCAGCGTGCGATGCTTGGAGATGAAAGTATGTTTCGCAATGCATTGCATAAGTATCCGGTGGATGTTTGTTTGTTTTTGTTTTTTTTTTACTTTTCATATATTTCCCAGCATGCATGCTGCTGAAGTCATTGATGGGCGGCTATCTGATCAAAACTGAAATCAAGATAGTTTTGCACATCAGTCACTTCCTGACACCATCATTTGTGAAGAACTTTGGTCAGAGGGGTCACACTGTGAGACAATGTTACTAGCAACAACAATCACAATCTTGTGATTGTTAACACTACAGAAAATCCTGTGATAATAAGAGAGGTGTTAGAGCTTTTATTCAATCAGTGAATAAATAGTTTACAAATGGTTTTTATGTTACGTTAGCTAAGAAAATAAAAACACGTGAACACTGTATTTCGTTATGTTAAATTGCCCAACCCCGACTGTATTAGTGTCTTTGTGTGTGTGTCTGTGTTTGTGTTTTCTGTTTGTATTTCCATACTTTCCTCACATTCTTCAACAAACTCATATGGTTGATATTTATAGCTCCAATGCTGACGTCACCTTGGCAACCAAAGCTGAGAGGCGGGATTCAAAAACCACAACTACTTTTGTGACACACGCTTGCTTCTCTCTCATAACCACATTTATGCTCTGTTCTTGTACATTTCTTGAACCTGCTAAATGTTTTGTGCACTGTATGTGTGGGTGTGTCAGTCTTGTCGCTGTCACACGTCAACACTACACAACAAGCTGTATATTTGCTTTTTAACATTAGCAGATTTTTTCTTATTCAGTGCATTAAAACACAACATCCTCACAGCAATGCAGTCCCACATTGAGAAGGGAGAAAAAGCAAAACCTTTCTGGCAAATGCCGCCTTGCTTTTGACAAACACCAGCTCTGCCATAAGCAAGGCTGTGAGATAGCTGATAACAGTCATCATGACTGTCTCTATGATTCCTACTGCTGCTTATAGAAATGAAGTTGCATAATTTCCTGCGTAACTGACATTATGGTTCCTTCAACTGTATGAGATGTTTCCACATAACATTTTTTAACTTGCATCAAGTTGTTTGTTTAAAATCCTGTCTTTTTAAGAATGTTTCAGCATTTTGAGAGTTTAAATGTCACATCAAACAATATTTAGAAAAAATGTTAGCGGGGAATGTCAGGAAATGATAAATGGGGGTTCTAAGTATCACACTACTTTGGACCTATGACTGCCTCTTTAAAGTCAAATAAGGTCAAACTTTTGTCTTTAAAACCACACTTAAAGTTCTATTGCATTTGTTTGTTTTGGCAAAATTTGGGACACGATACTTGCAAAAAGTGACTCTAAATATCACATTACAGATTTCACAGTTCTAACTTTTGCATTTCACATCTGTTTTTCTTTCAAGTTGACCCCAAAATGCTGTATTTTTACTGCATTATAAACTTTTTAAGCATGTTTCAAAAGAACAAAGAAAACAAAATGAATATATACAAAATGCGATACTATTCCATTTAAATTTTGTGCTCTTGTTACTATTTTTATTTAATATTTATTTCTAAGGATTTGATGGAAAATTTTTCATTACCTTGCCAAGGTAATAAAAGTTTTCCAAACCTTCCTGGATCTAGTTCTGGATCTAGAGCTCCTGACCTAGAATCTAGATCAAGATCGACTTTAAAAGTTAATTATTCCTGAGATGGGCCAAGGCTCTGGTTCAAACCAACCAATCAACCCTTACCCCACCTCTTTGGCAGAGGTAATAATCTTGACTTCTGTAATCATGATTCTCTCTTATAAATTTGCAATTAGTTTGGGGATGTTAAATTTATTGAAAAATCTCCAGTGTTTTACCCATACCCTAACCCAACCAACTAACCGACCAACCCTAACCTCAGCTCTTTGGTAGAGGTAATAATCTCGACTTCTGTAATCATGGGTCTCTCTTACAAGTTTGCAATTCAATTTGCGATGTTAAATTTATTGAAACATTAGAGTTTTACGCATTTGCTGTTGATCAAATTCTTAAATAATATTAAATCCTAATAATAATTTTCTTTCAGTGAGTTTAAAATTGTGCCATGTGCTCCCACCAGAATTACAAACACCTTTTTGTCGTAGAAGCAAACTCTTTTTAAATCTACATAAATTTCTATGATTTAGTAATGACATATCATTCTTGTTGCATATAAAATTTGTCTGTTTATTTTGCACTAAATCCATTTTGACAAGTTACTGGTTTAAAGGGATTTGCGTATCCTCTTACATAATCCATGTGGTTCGGTTCGGCATTTGGCATTAACAGCTACACATGGTGTTCCTCACTTGGCGGAGACAGATACCACGTCCAGATGTTGCTCCTGGCTCTGCCCTCTTCCTGCCCTGAATGAGAAAAGAAGAAGTGGATTTGTGGCGTAAGAGGGGAGTGTCCCCTCTGAGTCAAGCTGCCCAGCATGGGAAACGTATGAAGAGGCCTGATGTAGACCTAGAGCAAGGGGTTTTGGCACAAAAAAGACGTCTTTTCCTTCATTAGATAGCCTAAGAGCTGTGTTTTTTTTTCAGTTTTTTTCCCCTATATTGTAACCATTTCCTAACACACCTTCCATTTAGATGTCTAAACCTTTTCTCCCTGGCCTGAAAATTGTTTCCGGTAAGAAACAAAATGCCTTTTAAAGGGCATTTTGAGGAACGATTACCTCATAGAGCACATTACGGGAAAATGCTCTAATGACGGCTGGCAGCAATTCCTACTTTAACAGCACTGACGTTTCAACTCTTAGTTTCCAGGAGAAAGGCAGTAATATATTCGAGAGTGAATTTACTTCCCTGTAAGGGAGATAATTAGTGACTCATTTGTATCTTTTGTTAAGCCACATTATGACAATTTCTCTTGATCTTAACAGATCGGTATGATGGGCAGATAGCAGGAGGAGGAGGAAGAAGAGGAAAAGAAGATGTCATTCTTTGGGCTGGACTGTGTCAGGAAGAAAGAGAGGGGTAAGGTTTGAGCAGGTTTAGTTTATTAATATCAGCGGATCGCCATAATATTTACCGTCTGTATTTTCACTACTGACATTACTGAAAAAATAAAATGAAAAACAGTCTCAGCCTAAAGCTTTGGAAGAACTTCCTCTGCAGATTTAGTGTTTTTATAATGGCGTTTAAATAATTCTAATATTTAGAGTTCTAAACATTATTGTTGTTTTATATACAGTGCTTGACAACATTTCGACAGCAACTTTATTTCATCAACAGAGAAAAACTTGGCAGTAAGTGAAAGCTCCAGAACTTCAGCTGATGACCTGGGATTGTTTTTGTTAGTGTCAGGGAAGCAAGAGTAACGGGTTAGTGAGGTACGTTAAGCCAAAAGCCAGAGATTTCAGTCTCACAAATGATACTGGAGTTAGGTTGAAGGTTTCACTTTAAAATGCATTTTCACTAATACATTTCTTTAAATGTTTCCAGTACAAAGAAATTTCTTTGGCATAGAATAGAATACAATAGAATAAACCTTTAATATCCCACGGATGAGAAATTTCGGTGTTACAGCTCTTATGGCAAAGGAAAATAAAATATAAAAGGAAGACATAAGGTGGTAGACTGTGTGGACAAATGTGGAATATAGACATTAATATTGCACATTAGTGTGCCCACAGCCTGAAGCAGAAAGCCTGGATTTACTAAGAAATTGATAACTACTATTGCATACTCGAGCCAGCAAACTCAAAAATAGCCCAGCTATGTCGAACTTGCTTTACAGCAGATCGTTCTGGTGAACCCTAATTGAGTCATTGAGGCAGATAAACAGGTCCCGAGACTGTTTATTCAATTAGCTTGGCTTCGGGGCAGACTGAAAGGAAGCTGGGTTATTGACAAGCATACAGAAGACTGGGTGGAGGCAGCTCATAGATTCAGTTTGCTATTTTTTCCCCCTCCTAAATTAGCAAAGATTAGGAGATGCTATAAAATGCTGCAAACCTGTTGAAATATGGACTGGTTCCATTATGGCATGAGGACAGAACTGGTGTTGCACCACCAAAAGCACCAATTCAGCATAAAATAGGTTCCAGTGGGGTTCAGGTCAGACTCCAAAGCACCTGCCTCCAATTTTACAGGCGTTCATCATAACAAACGGAACAGGGGTAAAAAAGAGGCCATAAAAGTTAGTTTTTCTATAACAAGTTATATTGTATAACTGGATTTGAAAGAATTTCTAAATTTGGCACTAAAGCAGTGTATCATTAAACAAGGCCCTATTGCATTGTTGACGAGTCAAAATACTAGTGGGGGAAAAAAATCACTGCTATTTGCGTTTCACAAATTTATAGCATTTATAGTTTCTACACAGTTTTTTATTTTTTATATTTTTATAAAGAAAATATTTAGATACAAATCAGTTATGGTCGTGCTTTTTGTTTTTTCATTTTTGTCTTTTCTTTTGCAGAGCTGGAAAGGAAAATCAGAGCAAACGACCGCGAGTACAATCTCTCCTTTAAATATGCGGTAAGTGCTGAATAGAGGATACACTGCGTGTGTGTCATTGGTGAGTTTTCCACTCACAGTTCATCAAAGTGAAATTCTATTGTCCACTACAAACGTGACTGAAATAGAGATGGAGATCAACAACAGATGTTGTCGCCCACGTATCTTTTAGACAAAACACTGTTAAACACAATTTCTGTCAGTCTCGATATTAACAACAGGAAAAAAACCTCCTTGGGGCTGTGTTTATGTGTCTGGATTTTATCAAGATACGGGCTGTCAGCCAAAACCAAAGAGCTGAGGTTGCTGTTGAGTAAATGCCTTCATTTTCTGCTCTGAGTTGCTGCTTTCAAGGCCAAACCAGTGTATCAATAAATGTTACGCTTTAAAAACCAAAACGCGAACAAGGAGAAGTTCTTTTAGTCTTGTGAACATAATCATTAAAATGTATCCAAAGCAGACATCTTATAAAATGTGTTCTTTTAGAATTTAGAATCCTCTTTATGGAGGATGCTGTTACTTGAAAAAAATAAAAAATAAAAAATTAGTAAATAATTAAATTTTCAAAAGGCTGTTGCACTAGATATTGAAATAGATGTTATTAACGCTAAGCTGTGTGTTAGCTGTATGCTAATATTCGGCTTAAAGAGGACACAGCCATTAGCAAATAAATGAAAACAGACATAAACAGTCATTTCCTCTGTTTGCGTACTTGTACATTTTACAGTCAAAACAAACTTTCAAGCGTGTGGGTGGTTGTTCTTAGGGAAGAAATGCAGAGATAGCGTGACACGTGAGCTGCAGTCCAGCTTCTTGATAACATCCACCTGGTGCAGACAAAATGCCTCTCACTCTTTCAGATATCTGTAGGGACGTCAGAAGAGTCACATAACATCCATTAGAAAAACCCTGTGATACTTAAGGAGGAGTTTCATTACAGATTCTGATCTGATTAAACCGTCGACAAAGACTTCTCTGAGGATATTTAACCCTGTGTATGTATTTTGGTTCAAACAGATTAACCTCAACATTTTTAAATGGGTTAATTTTACTTAATCTGAGAGATGCTCCTAGGAAATGTAGTGTAATTATCAGTGAGACATTGTCCTACAACGACCTAAAAATATCTACAAAAAAATATAAATTGAGCAACGCTGAGAGTGGTTAATGCCACAAACAGGTTGCAAAATTAATCGTTTAATACACTAAAGTTTATAACCATTGAGCAGCTAAGGAATCTGTTTTTACCAGTGATAGAAGCTCGAGCGTTTGTGAGGCAAAGCATTTTTCTATTTTATTTATTTATCTATTTTTCTGTAGAACCTCTGCTTTCAGCCTCAGTCACGTCACTTTTACTGATAAGTAAATTACTGTGTGTATGCTGCTACTTAATCACAGATGACTTGTAATCACATAGACAAAAACATGGTAGGAAACCATTAAGCAGTGAACCATTCACCATGTGTTTGTATATACCGCTGCAAACATGTAATTACATTCTTTCCCTTAGTCTGTGTTTTGTCCTGTTTCTGAAAGTTCTTTTCTTTCTTTTCTCTTTCCCATCACCCTCCAACCAGTAGCAGCAGATGGCCCCGCCCCTCCCTGAGCCTGGTTCTGCTGGAGGTTTCTTCCTGTTAAAAGGGAGATTTTTTTTATCCCACCGTCACAAAGTCCTTGCTCACAGGGGGTCGTTGGATTGTTAAGGTTTCCTTCTAAATACTGTAGGGACTTTACCTTACAGTATAAACCACCTTGAGGTGACTGTTGTTGTAATTTGGCACCATGTAAATCAGGGGTCTCAAACTCAAGCTGTGGGGCCTCTGCTGGCACTGTCATCTCACATGAGGCCACTTTAGTGTTCAAGTAGTACCAATCCCTCAACATGTTTCTGCTCTCTGCTCATATTGCCTTCCTAATATATCATTTTTTGCTTTTTAAAGAACTTATTTTAACGTTGCACTCAGCAACAAACACATCCTCTCTAACAAAAATGTAACATCAAAGGCCAAATTGCTTTATAGTTCTTCACGTCAATATACGGCGGCAAGTAGGTGACGTGGGCCGAACGTTTGAGACCCCTGATGTAAATAAACCTTAACTGAACTGAATAGTAAGACAACCCAAATTAGTGAATGCTCATATATGTTTTACCTTTACAGAAACGCTTGTGGCTGTTTGCTCAAAGTCTTACCCTTTGGTAATGAGTTAATCTCATCTCCAGTCACTAATTTAATCAATAATTACAAAGTCTGACTGTGCTTAAAGTCAATATAATGTTTCACATTGGTTTGCAGATGTTGCTGGACTTGCTGCTTTTTCAGTAAAGATCCAGAGTAACAGGATAATCCATGACAAACATTCTCTGTTGGTGTCGCGACCGTGGTACGATGTGTCACTGAAGTTTGTTGAAAAATGGCAGAGGCTTGACTCATTTTTTTTAGTTTGTTGAATAAAACACAGGAAAATGTCTTATTGAGAAGAGTAGACACAGAACTGCATCAGGGATATGAGGTCTCACTCAAAACAAGTGCTTTCTAACTTTATTACTTTCTCAGGCTGATTACAGAGTGCTCTGATTATTAAATTAGTTGGTGTTACTGAGAATCTGTTCAGGAATATTCAAGCTGTACTCTCACTCTCCTTTATGCTACCTGCCTTTGGACCCAAACATAATTTTAGCCATTCAGTTTCCAAATGACCAAAAGCACAGGCAAATATTTCTTAAAAGCCTTAAATGTGATTACCTACCATTTGACTGTCTTATCACCATTTATACTTAGAGCCCAATTTCCATAATGCAAGCCATTAAGGTTTTATAGATTTATATAAGTGCAGTCCACAGAGTAAGAGCTTCAAACAGTGACCGGATGCTTCGGATATAAGGCTTTATTTGTCCAGTAGTTTCCAAGATGTGACTCCTCACAGAAAAAGCTTAAACCATGCCATATCTCATTTAATTTGTCCGTCAAGCTCATCTCTTTGTGTACCTCTGTGCCATTTCAAGCACTCGGGCTACACAGATCACTCTGTGGAAATCCCACACTGACCACTTGCATTTGCACTTTGTGTAGACCCCCACATCAGAAGACTTTCAGTCTCATGCGCCCATGCAGCAGAAATGTCATATCAAGTACAGGGGAAGCCCAAGATGCAATTACAAGATCAGTCCACCTAAACTGACCTGATTCACAAAACGCTCTGGCTGTTTAACCATTCGTCCAGAGTTACCCGACACCTCCACCCATCATTCTCCAACTACAACCCTCATTTAAACAGAAGGTTCACCATCAAATTCACAGTAGGGACAGCTAATTTTGTTTCCTAGGTCTATTAATAACTTTAATAACACTTTGCGCTTCCTTAAAAAATGACACAAATACTTTCATTCAACAAACTCCAGAATTTCTCAAAAGTAACTCTGCTGTCAGTTTTATTCTTAAATTTTCGTCACATCTCCTTTTCTTTCCGTCTTTTGCAGACAAATGCCATCAAAACCTCAAAGTACAATATCTTCACCTTCCTGCCCATCAACTTGTTTGAGCAGTTCCAGAGGGTGGCAAACGCTTACTTCCTGTTCCTGCTGGTGCTCCAGGTGAGTTTTAAGCAAACCTGTCTCACTGTTAGTTGCCTGACACACTAATTACGGAGTGTGTATGACACTTTAATCTTTAACTTCTCAAAGAAAACAATGAAGGATACATGAATTAAATTGTTCACTAAAGAAGGAAAAGAAAGACAGAAGGAATTAAAAATGCAGAAACCCACATAAGGATCTGACGTCCAAAATAAAACTGAAAGAGGGAACAACACCAAACTCCCAGAGACAGCGTGATGCAAACAAAAGGGAACAGAATAATTACGCAAAGAATTCAGAGTCCAGGAAACAATCCTCATCCGCACGAATCAACAGAACCACAGATAACACAAAGACGTGATGTAATGACTTATTCCCGAAAAAGGATTTTGTTCTTAGACTCCAACTCTTCTCCCAGTTTGTCCAAGAAACCAAAAAAATTAACCTCTGAAACAACTTCTTTATGTTTAATCAGTAACTTGATATATGTTCAGTTTTGCTTTTACTGTCAGAATCACTTCCTAAAACATCAAAGGAATCTTAAAGTTTGTCCACGGTTCGCACTGCAGTGATATTTAAGGGTGTGCAGTAATCCAAAAACAGGAAATTGCCTCATTATGTGCTAAACAGTCACGTTGCACGACAGAGTTTAAAGTGACCACTGTACCATAACAAAGGAACTTAGACACTGCAGTTTAAATTGATTAATAACCAACATCTGTTTTTTTCTTAATTAGTGCATCTAATCCACCAAAGTACACAAAACAGAAAATAGCTTTATTTAGATTTCCTACTGAAACAAAATTTCAATGGGAAGCAGATTTTGGCAACTCAAACACTACTCGGCAAACACAACACACATGTATAATTAAACAGAAAAAAAAAATAGCCACAATATTGTTTAATAAAAAGTTGCGTTGACAAAGGAAGATCCTCTTTTCAAGTTTAAAATGAGCATAATGCACACAATCTTTTTTTATACACACCTTTCTTTTCATTATGTAAGTAAACATACGCCCATGGCTCTTTACTTTATTCCAACCTGAGTTTAAATAAAGTTTTTCTTCTCTGCGTTTTGTGTTCTTCAGGTGATTCCTCAGATTTCCTCGCTGTCCTGGTTCACCACTGTCGTCCCCCTGATCCTCGTGCTGACGGTCACCGCTGCCAAGGATGCAACTGATGATATTGTGAGCACATTTGAAAATGTCTTCTGCTTTTTTAAGGCTAGATAGCAATGAAAAAACCCACATCTACAACCAAAATAATTCATGTCCTTTATTATACTATTAGAAAAATTAGAAACTAATAAAAATGTTACGTTTGTATCCAAATCTTCTAAGTTTGCAATACAGATTTCTCAGTTTACATTTTAAATTCTGCACCCTGCTAAACCTCAAGTACAGATATGTTATCAGTTGTTATTATCCTTCTCATAAACTTAGAATTAATTCATTTCTAACTGTCACAGTTACTTATTGTCAGTAGATTAGACATGCGACCCTCCCTTCTCCAGACAGCTAACAGCGAGTGGCTAAACAAAGACAACAGCTGGTTATAAGCTAACTTTTGGCAGCAAATGCTAGACTGAAGCGTCCTAAAAATCACACTTTCCCTCTGAGTCCAACAATGTTAGATCCATTTCAAAGAGAGTTTCACTAAAGCCGTCTAACAGCAGCTAGCAGAGGCTGAGCGCAACACTTACCGAAAATAAAGCTTACGAAATCCTCAGCAACTCCCCTCACTGTCACTGTCATAAGACAGGGTGAGCTTCACTGACTCATCCACTCATATTGGACTCCATTCACAAATCTTTACAGCCTCCTCTGGAGTAAATAGACCTGGACACTCGGCATATTGCCAGAGTTGTTTGTTCTACAGCAGCCAAGTAGCTTGAATTAAGAGGGGTAAGAAAACAGAATTCAGTTGACTGCAATCTGCAAAGTTACCGTATCTGTGGTGAGATGTGGCACTCCTTAACTTTTAAGCTTCCAAATGCAAAACAGGCATGTCAGAAGATGCAAACACATCCCCCACGTACCCCAACACCCAAAAGCGAGCACAGCACAAGAAGACCATACAACCATCACTATTGGGATTCTCTATTCAGTCAATTTATATAAACATCAAACAGCCCATCTCAAGCTCAATGCCTCTTCAGGTAACAACTTTTATGCAACTGTCTTTTTAATAATAGGATTTTGGATCTGATGTTAACTGTTAGTCACTCATTATGCGTTGCCCCCACCCCCATGTCAAACTTTAACTAGAATCTCCTTCAGAAACTGAATAATGAGAACCCCACCTCACTTCACTTCAGACTTTGCATCAATCATTAACAAAAAGAGGACACCTGACATATTGTCATTATACACATATTGTCTACGACTTATTTATCTGTGTTTCACCTGATTTTTTAAAAACTTGTCCTTTAAAACTGCTGTAGTGGCTGTCTGTCCTACCAGAAAATTACCTTTTTCACACTATAATCTACCATCTCTCTAGTGCATAGTCTGTGTGATATTAGATAGTACTGATGTGAGACTAGAGCAACTAATATTTGATAAATTTAACATTATTTTGTGGCCTCCACTCTATCCAGGCACTTCTGTTGCCTAAAAGACATACATTCAACAACATGTTGAATAAAGGCAGCAACATAAAGAGGTGAGGAGAGGGAGCTGCCAATGAAGCTGAGAGAAGAGTAGATATGATTATTGTAACTCTACTCTGGACTCCAACTCGCTCACCTCCAACGATTGCAGCTTGTTCAGAATGCTGCGGCTCGTCTCCTAACCGGAACTGGAAAGTTTGCCTCCATTACTCCAGTGGTCTCTGATTTACATTGGCTGCCTATTAAATTTTGTATTGATTTTAAAGTTCTGCAGCTTACTTTCAAATGCCTAAACAACCTTACGCCTGACTATCTCACCGACCTCCTCAGGCTCTATGCTGCCAGCCGTTATTTACGATCATCTGCTAAATTACTTCTGGCCCAGCCCAGACTAGGGGTGATCGTGCCTTTGCCTCTGTAGCACCAAACCTCTGCCTGCTACCCTTCGTGCCTCTGACTCCGTTTAATCCTTTAAAGCACGCTTGAAAACTCAACCTATTCCGACTTGCTAATTCTAACCGCTCACTAACTGCTGTATCATTACTCGTTTCTCTGGATTATCATGAATTTTCCTATCTCTGCTTACTAATGCCTTTGTTTGTTTCTCTATTTCACTTTGTTTTAATGGCTTACTGTTCAGTGTAATCATTTTACTGTTTATTCAAGTCAAAGTTTATATACATAGCACATTTAAAAGACTAGTGTTCATCAAAGTGCTTCACAATGAAACCGCAGCGCGGGCAGAACAAAGAACAAATAGTACAATTATACTTTAAATTGCATTGACATGGCGTAGTGCAGGCCAAATGAAAGTCAAACTAATTTGTTTCAAAAACTTAGTTAAACAAGTGTGTTTTTAAATGGGATTTAAACGATTGAATTGATTCCGAAGTACGGATTTCGACTGGGAGATTATTCCAGAGTCTAGGGGCAGGGATGGCAAATGCACGGTCACCTCTGGTTTTTAAATGAGACCTTGGTTGCATTAGGAGCAGTTGGCTGGAGGATCTTAGTGCTCTCTTTGGGTTGTACGGATCAAGGAGATCAGTTAAGTAGCTAGGGGCCAGGTTAATTAGAATTTTAAAAGTGAGCAGAAGGATTTTGAAATCAAGTGATATTTGACGGGAAGCCAGTGTATGTTAGCGAGGACAGGAGTGATGTGCTCATGCCTTCTAGTGCCAGTTAAGACGCATGTCCAAACTGTTGCTCAATTGAATATTTCTTCAGACATTTTTGCGAAAATTTCAGCCAATTCCGTCATCTGGGAGTTAAAACTGATTAAGAAATAACTTCCCCTCTCTCTACGTCTACTCTACAAATGGCAATGACAGTTTACCAGTCAGGTAAACAATGACAGCACATTTCATTAAACAAAACCCAATGTGCTTAACACAAATGACCGAAAGCTGCAAGTTCAAAAGGGATACGGCTTTTTATTTAATTGTCAGAATGTTTCCTTATTCTTTTATCAATTTGTGAGAAGCAAACCAGAAAAAAAAAGCACTTGTAAAACAATGATTTCAGCAGTTAAGGTCAACCAGACAAATGTGCATGTGTGCCGGTGTTTGCATGTGAGTGGAAAAGGACTTAATGCCAAACCATTAAGACTGGCTCAAGGAAGAGAAACAGAAGTCTTTTTGTTAAGCAGCAGAGATCCTGACTGGTAAACGTCTGCTACTTTCACAGGGTCACTTGGTTCAGGGTTAATTTGATCTCAGCATTCCAGGTGTGACCAAGTGTGGTGAGGTAGATGACCTTGCAAAAGCAAACTATGGCTGGTGTTTGGAATGCAGTTGTAAAAGGAGAGTTTTACAAGTTAGTTTCAAGTCAGCTGCAGAGATTTCAAACTTTGTAAGAATGAATTTAAAGTAATGCTACATCCCAATAGTGAGTAATTATTGCTTGATCTTCCTGCTTTGTACTGGTGAGAGTATATATCATACTTACTATTGTTTGAGTACTTGCGATTGTTTTATTGTACTTTTTATATTTTACATTTATATTTATTATTGAATCTTGCACCAAGGGAGTGGCACTCCAATTTCGTTGTACTCTGTACAATGACAATAAAGGCTATTCTATTAAATCACTTAAATTGCCATTCAATTTTTCACAAAAGGAAAAGACCCAACAGAATGACACTTGAGGGAGACTTGTTCAAATAATCCAAGCAGAGGGGGGAAAACTGATATACAGACAAAGCAAAGGGACAAAGGCATGTAAATGAACAATAAAAGTAACTAAACACAAGACAAACTAATTAAAGGTTGGGCAAACACTTACAAATGCAGATAAAAAAGCTAAAGATAGGAAGCAAGATAATCAAGACATTAGGAAAAAATATCAGACAACGGCAGAAAGTACAGGAACTCAATATAACACAAGAAATTGTTCAAAAAAAATGAGATAATTGGAGATGAGATAATTCACATATGAGTTGTTGCTAGAAAACTAATTGTTGGTTTTAGAAATTACTTACATTAAAACAATTAATGGCAGGTTTTTTTTTCTGTTTAAAAAATACTGTCATAAATTCAACTGATCAACAGCCATCAGCAATTGCCAGAGAATTGACAACAGAAGTTAACAGTTTTGGATAACCACTATCTTGATGTGATCTCTTCACAAAGAATTAGAATAAAAAGGTCAGGTGATAACAAGGTGGAATGTAAAAGGTGAAAAAAGAAAGACTTTGACTTCCCAGAAAGCAGAACATAAAATCCAGACATAACCTCTTCAGGTTGTAACACAGAAAGAACAAGTTCAACATTAACTTTATTTTATTGTGGCTGTAACCTTCACTTCCTCTTCAACAGCCTGATCAGCATCTCTTTAATGTGTTGCCGTACAGATGAGTTTCTGCTCTGTGCAAAGCTTCACTGAGTTTGCCATATCTGAGCTGGGCCTTTTTCATATTTGAAACAAGTAGTAACAGTAAATGTTTCCAATCAATAAACCACATTTAACCCTTTTGTAATCTGAATATAATTTCAGAAGGGAAGCCACCCTTCAGTTTTAGCTCAGTAGCAGACTCTCTGTCTCACATACAGAAATAAATAGTAAGTCTATGAGACGAGACAAAGAAGTGTCATCATGGAGGGAAGTAGACGTTTGCCTAAGAGTCTGAGGTTTAACTCGGCTAAAACCCTCTTCATTTTGTACAGTCACTGCATTATCATCTCTTCTCGCATACTCTGTTAGTTGGTGACTGATACCTTTTAAAGAGAAATTTGGTCATAAAAAAAACAAAAAAAAAACCAAATCAGTGAACTCAGTTTAAGTTTCCTGTGACCTTTTCTGACTCAGTCCTGTCATTTTGTTCTGTTTCCCAGAATCGCCACAGGAGCGACAATCGAGTTAACAACCGAAAAGTCCAAGTCCTTATTGATAGAAAGTAAGTTTGTGTGTGTTTGTGTGGGTGGGTGGGTGCCATGAATCATATCCTCATGCACGGATTCAAAGTATTTGATGTTTCAGCTCTGAAGGTGGAATGTCACTTATGTGCCTGTGAGATCCCAAATAGAGCATAGCTCACATATTTGAAATAGTAGACGTAAGAGCAACAACAAAACAAGTGCTGCCCACCATCCTGCAGCTGCTTCCTGTGGCTATATTGGAGCGCAAAAAGGAAAATACAGGTTCAAAAATATCCACTGCGCTTGGCTATTATCAGAACAATTAAACATTATACATCAAGTGAGATTCTAATTGTTTTAAGGTCTCAAAATTGCCATATGGGATGTTATCACAAGGCCTGTATACCATGATGTGATGATGTTATAATCAAATAAGAGATAAAGCCCCCATTTGTATTTTTACTTAGGAAAGGTGTGGTGGATAAAAATATTTTAACTTATATGTCTTCATTTCCTCCTGGCTGCCTTGCTCACTGTTTAGTCCACAAGCAGCTGCAGGAAAAAGTTTACTTCCTGCTGACACAAGGCCGCCTTCTGTTAAATACGCAAAATAAAGATCACTTCATTTTTAGGACTGGAGTAAATAGTTTATTTCACTAAAGCGTATGTCCCGTTCATTATTCTGTGTTTAGTCACTGGGGAAGCAGCTGTGCTACTGAGATTCAGAAACAAACTCATACCACAGTACCTGTATTTATTGTGTTTTACATTCTGTTCTGTTTTTCCATTTAGATTTACTCTCCTATATTTTGTGTACTTTTTTCTGTTTAATTAGAAATTATCAGTAAATTACTGAGTGATTTTTTTTCTTGTCATATCTTATTGTAATTTCCTAAGCTCCATTTTCTTATAAGTTGTGTTTAATATTTGCTCCTGTACTTCAGTTTTTTGCAACTTTGAGGAAAAATGAAGTATATCCTATCAGAAAAAGGAAAATGCTGAATACTATTAATAAGAGCTGATTGCAGGGTTGTAATAATCATTTTATTAATACAATAAATAGTAATAATGGTTTAAAAAATTCAATAGTGCCATTAGTATCCAAGAAACCTTTTCAATACATAAATCCCAGCAACAGTAGCCTCAAGGTGCTTTTTATTGTAAGGTAAAGACCTACAGTAATACAGAGAACACAGAAAACCCTGATAACAAAAATATTATACTGTTTATATAATGATAACAAAAAAATACATGAAAATTATTTACAATCTTTGAAAAACTGATGTGAAAATTATTCCTTTACGTTGTTTTGACATGTTAAAGATTACTGCAAATATTAAGAAAACTTACAAACTAGAAAGAGATCATCCTAAAAATATGTCAGCTGTGGGAATCTGAAACACCAACATGAGCAGAAACATGTAATGGGAAACTTGGCAAAGCATCCAGTTCCAGCCAACTATTAAAAACTCTGGCTATTATTGGCAGATAAATACACAGAGAGATAATACAGGAAACTGGCAGGAACATCCAGCAAAAGGAAAATGACTAATATTAGGATGACCTTGGTGTTCAGTGGTTATTTGTGAGCCCTCAGAGCATTTGTTTCCTGACCATCTTCAAAGAAAAGGGAAAGTGATACTGTGCACACACACTTACCAACCTCTCCCTGTTCTCAGGCTACGGAGTGAGAAATGGATGAATGTCCAAGTGGGAGACATCATCAAACTAGAAAACAACCAGTTTGTTACAGTAAGTAAAGGATCAGAGGGTGGAAGTACTTCTTATTTGTTCGTTTTTCTCTTCCCCAACACATAGAATATAAACTGTATTTCACTGTGTTACAGTTTATTGTTGACTTCCTCTGGATGTTTTATTTTGTTCTTGTGGGTTGACTCGGTGAACTTTTAGCATGTCTGTTCAAAGGAACAGACTCATAACCAAATTAGGTTTAGGGGAAGTTTTTCATATTGTAATTTTGACGTTTTCTAAAAGACAAAAGAACAATCAGAGATGTCAGTAAACCTAACGTAAGTTTTTAGTTGAGTAATAAAATCCTGTCATTGATCACACACATTTTTACCATTCATAAATTCTTTGTAATTTCAGGCAGACCTCTTGTTGCTCTCCAGCAGTGAACCACTCAACCTTGTGTACATTGAGACTGCAGAACTCGATGGGTTTGTCTATTTTTCCTCCTTTTTCACATCTAACCACATCCTTCTGTTCTCACTTCCGCTTATGCAGCCGTCTTCTTTCTTCCTCTTTTTAACTTTCTCGGCTTCTCTTCCTCAGAGAGACTAACCTGAAGGTGAGACAGGCCCTCCCAGTGACGGGAGACCTGGGGGATGATATTGAAAAACTGGCAGATTTTAACGGTGAGACTGTAAACACACACACACACACACACACACACACACACACACACACACACACACACACACACACACACACACACACACACACACACAATTTTTTCAGTGTAATGCACTTTGATGTTAAATGTAAATGTGCTATATAAATAAAAATGACTTACCCTGTTAAGGCTATTTCTCACAGTATACATAAAAGGTTTTATTTATATAATAAATAAATGGCAACCTACCCACCGCAATACTCAACGTAAGACATAATAAACAAGTTAAACTTCATTCACAGTTTCTGTAAAGAAATCTGGAAATGTTGTTTATTGTTTATGGCCTCCTTGTAGTTTTACATGTTTTGACTACACAAAATACATGTTTATGAATGTAGTCAATGCCACTCTTTCCATTAATGCTTATTAACGCTGGTAATTTTCTAAACCAGTTATGCCCAAAACAATAGACAGAGAAAAAATTAAATAAAGCCGAGGCATGTAACGGTTACTATTACAGTTATAGTTATTCTACGCTGTTTCTTTATTCTCATCAAGGTTTTATCTTGAACTCGTCTTATATAGTAAAAAATGAGCTAAAATTAAGCAAGTGCCAGAAATAAAGCTGAGAATTATCTTCCATGAACCAACGATCAGCAGATCAAAGTGAATAAGTGAAAACGCAAAGAAAGAAAAAGTTCATGTTAGGCTCACGTATTTTCTAACCCATGTTTTTTTTTTTTAAACCTTCATTTAACTTTAATTCATCTGAAGACAATTTGTGAACGTTATGGAGGTATTTTGATTTTTAAAATTGCTAGTGGTCATACTCTTTCTAAATCTAAACCTGGCCGTGTCTTTCCTTTCCTCAAGGTGAGGTCCGCTGTGAACCCCCCAACAACCGCCTCGACCGCTTCACAGGAGTGCTGAGCTTCGCAGGTCAGAAATATTCACTTGACAATGAGAAAATCCTGCTGCGAGGCTGCACCCTGAGGAACACTGAGTGGTGCTTTGGACTGGTGCTATTTGGAGGTCAGACACACATTAATAGGGAACTACTGTAGTGGGAATTATGAAACTTGTGACTTCAGATCATTCTGTTTCTCTTTTGCAGGTCCAGAAACAAAGCTGATGCAAAACTGTGGGAAGAGCACGTTCAAGAGGACCAGTATAGACCGTCTAATGAATATCTTAGTCCTCTTTGTGAGTGCATTTGTTTTATCACATCTCAGGGTCATCAATAATTTATTGTTTTTTAAATGAGATTTGTGAAGAAATGAGCTGACTGCTGCTGAGGTACTGAAGTCTAAGTTTACAGTTAAATCAGTTCATTACACTATTTCCCTTCTGCTAATGCACCACAATTTTTTTTATTGGACATTCTCCTCACCAACACTAACGATTTATTTAAAATCAAAAGATCTGATGCAGTAGAGCAGCGCGAACAGGAGAAAGCAAGAAAATTGTGATGTATCCGAGACCGTAAAGGGGATACATGCATAGTTTGCTAAAGCTTCAAGGTGCAATGGAGTAGCTACTACCACAGCAAAGGAAGACAAAGCCATTAATTTAGTTGGATAAATCAGTACCACTCATTCTTAAAAATGTAAAACTTTTAAACCAAACTTTAAACTACAGTCTGCCATTTTTTTAACCGCATAATTAAATTACATTAAGTACTACAATTTGCCTTGTGGAATCAATACAGCATCCATAAATGTATTTATTTCTGTACATGGTTGTATGAAATGTTCCCTTTATTCGTGCAAATGCAAAATATGCATGAAATAACTTTAACCTCTTAAACAAGATCACCCCATTTTTTTTATTTTGAAGTCGGTCAGTTTAAATTGGTAATCTTACCCACAAACACTGATGCTCCACATGCTTAATTAGTCAAATGCTTCTTTAAACAACAGAACAGTTTTCATCTGTGCTGAGGTAGTTCGATAATTATAAACTTATTAAATGGAAACAAATGAGCTTTTCTTTAAAAAATTTATAATGGTATTTCAAAGTAACTCCAAACTTTTGATTAAAATAAAAAATTATCATGTTTTTGGTAGTTTATCATTACCGGCAATGAGAGATGGTTATACATCTATATACAAGCTTGTACATGCGCAACGTCACGTGATGAGGTCGAGGAAGGTCCCGTAGTGGTTTCCCCCTGAACCCCTGGTGATGGTACTGACCCACATCTTTTTTTCACACCATGGCTCATGTGACGACTCGCATGATCAATAGTGGGTCAACGACCCTCAGGACGACCTCCACTAGGGGTCATAGAGTACCTGGGACTCTGCACCATTTGTTTTTAGATCTGAAACTCCTCTCAGATGACATCATCACAAACTCACACGTCTTTTTATTTCAAGCTTAAGCAGATCTTCGTTGTCTCTGTTTTGGATCTACAACATTTGTGTTTCTGAGTTGTAGCTGAAGTTTATACACCAACACAGGTTTTTTTTGTATTCCTAAATGACAAAATAAAGCCTCTTTCTACTCTTTCTGCAGATTTTTGGTTTCCTAGCCTTCATGTGCTCTGTCCTGGCGATAGGAAACTACATCTGGGAAAGAAATGAGGGCTCACAGTTTACTGTCTTCCTGCCAAGGCTGGAGGATGATCCTGCTTTCTCATCCTTCCTCACATTCTGGTCCTACGTCATCATCCTCAACACCGTGGTGCCCATCTCTCTCTATGTGAGGTAATAAGTTTGAAATGATGCTTTTATTACCTTGTGTTACCTTTTTTACAATGAATTTAACAAAATGAATGCAAAAAAACGCATATATGACTACACGTGCCTCTTTTCAATATCTGCTTGAAGTGTGGAGATCATTCGTCTGGGGAACAGCTTCTACATCGACTGGGACAGGAAAATGTACTATGCCCGCAATGACACCCCTGCTGAGGCTCGTACCACCACTCTGAACGAAGAGCTCGGCCAAATCAAATACGTCTTCAGTGACAAAACTGGAACACTCACCCAGAATATCATGATTTTCAACAAGTGCACTATAAACGGCAAATGCTATGGTAAGAGTTTTAGTCATGAAGTGTTTTTCATGAAGCTGAAACAAGAAGACTTTCTACTGAGACTTTCTAAAAATGCATTTTTGGATTCCTTATTCCGAGAAGTTGGATGGTTTTTCACGCACACAAAGGTTTACGTCAGCTGATGCTTTGTTCAATACATTCTCTTCATGTATAATAAAGTTTGATTAAAAATGTTATTCTGCTCTGCAGGAGATGTTTATGACTACACAGGCCAAAGACTAGAAATGAATGAGGTGAGTTTACATATGCAGATTTAAAAATTAAATAAATAAAAAATAGGTTACTGGTCCATATGACTGACTGACAGATGGCGTCTCCAATGCAGTGGTAAAGTTTGGTTTCCCTGAAATAGAATTTTTGGATAGGTTTAAGGAAGGTAGTTAAGATAAACATTGGACAGAATTCCTGGTCCCTGGTATGTTGAACAGTTTTCCTTTTAGACTGCTGCGCCTTTACTTTCTGTGATTTCTATATTTAGACAGTTAAACAACTTTAGTTCTTTACCAGGTTTACAGTGATTTCACAGGATTATATTATTAAATTAGTTAAAGTTTCTGACACATTTTAGTGTTCTTATAACAGACTCAGTGTGCACTCCTCTCACCTCTCCTCATCAGCCTAAGCAGGTCCAGTTACATTTCTTTCCCCTCTCTGCTTTATCCTTCTTTCTTTCTTACTTCTTTTTTTCTTGTTGTACATTTACTCCTGCAGTATACAGACACAGTAGACTTCTCCTTCAATCCGTTAGCCGACTCTCGGTTCGTCTTCCACGACCATTCTCTGGTGGAGGCGGTGAAGCTGGAGAACACGGAGGTCCACGCCTTCTTCAGGCTGCTGGCTCTCTGCCACACTGTCATGGCCGAGGAGAAGAAAGAAGGTGAGGACGGTACAGATGTTTCAGTGAGCAGTTAAAAGGCAGTATGTGTGTTTTCCAGTCCTTTTTTTATTCAGTAGTTTATTGTAGAAGTCCTCCAATGAAAGAAGCTCTGGCTTGAAACTGATCAACGTGAAAGCATTTTTTGCTGCAGCTAGAATTATCAACTTTACTTAAATAATCATATTTGCCCTGCTAAATGTAAACTTTTTGTTCTCCAGGAGAGCTTTTCTACCAGGCCCAGTCGCCAGATGAGGGGGCTCTGGTGACCGCAGCCAGAAACTTTGGCTTTGTCTTCCGCTCACGAACACCAGACAGTATTTCCATCGTGGAAATGGGAAAGCAGTGCAACTATGAACTCCTGGCCATCCTGGATTTCAACAATGTCCGCAAGAGGATGTCAGTCATAGGTATATACATACTATATATGTATCTATATATCTGTATATGCTTTCCTATTTAGCTCTCATACAGACTGCTCTTTTTTCCACTGCAATTTGAAACATTGTTTGTTTTCATGTATGTACATTTTTGTATGCAGTGAGGAGTCCAGAGGGCAAGCTGTCTCTTTACTGCAAAGGTGCCGACACAATCATCTACGAAAGGCTGCACCAGTCCTGCAGCAAGCTGATGGATGTCACGACAGAGCATCTTAATGTTAGTATTATTTCTGTGTGTGTGTTCAAAGAGAGATATTTGACTCTGCTAGTCTATGTCAACTGCATTTGTACGTAGTTCATCCCTACATGCATTTTGCATTTGGGATGAACTTGCTTCCCCGGAGCAACAAATTATTGAATTTATATACAAGTATCTCTGATAATCATGATGAAAAACCTTAATTTGTATAATACTTTGCACTGTCCAAAATGTCTGAGCGAGTGCAAAGATAACCAGGTTCAATCTCCACTAATGACCCAAATTTGAGGCCGTACTGACAGAATAAAGAGACATAACATAATAGATGTTTTTAAGTTCATTTTAAAGCAGCAGTTCAAACTAGTGGATTGTTAAGTGGAGTTGAGTACACATTAATTCTTGAGCAATATAAGGCTGTAAAGGTAACAGGCACAACCTCTCACATAATACTTTAAGTAAAGTGCTGTAAGTATAGCACTATTTTTTTTTTTTTTTTAAATAAACGTGTCGGTACGTTCTTTGTCTTACTGACAGGAAAGGAAATAAAAGATCTAAATTCATGCTTTATGGAAGGAGTTTGTTTGTGTGGGTTTGATATAAGATAAATTGCAGTTCTCATAGTCATCATAAATGGGGAGATATCCACCACAGCTTCATTTGACTTTATTTGCCTTGTTTTAAATATTTGTGTTTGGACAACAGCGGAGCTGTAGCGCAGGTACGTCAGAAAAAGCTGCCATGTTCAAAGTGCCTTTCTTTATTCCTCCTTCTTCTACGTCTGTTCTTTTAGGGAAGTTTTGGGAAAGTTCTGATTAATTTCTCGCTGTCATTTTTGCTCCTCTAATCTTGAACTGAGCAAGAGTTTGACTTTTGTTTATATGTGCAAATGCCTTGAGCTTGTGTGTGCGTTTGTGTATTAGTGTGTGTGTGTACCTTCTAGTATCCAGCGTTCATCCATATAAGTATACGCATGTGGAATTTCTGCAGGAATTTGCAGGGGATGGGCTGCGGACTCTGGCTCTTGCTTACAAGGATCTGGATGAGGAGTACTTTAACCAGTGGATACAGCGCCACCATGAGGCCAACACTGCACTGGAGGATAGAGAGGGCAAACTGGACCAGTTGTATGAGGAGATAGAGAAGGATCTCCTGGTAAGACGATAAAGGCAGCTCATACTGTAAAAACATAACTGCGTGGTAAAATGAACAGCATTCTGATTATGTGTGTGTTCTGTGTGTGTTCAGCTGCTTGGAGCAACAGCCATAGAGGACAAGTTGCAAGATGGAGTACCTCAGACTATCGAGCAGCTGTCTAAGGCCGACATCAAAATCTGGGTTTTGACCGGTGACAAGCAAGGTACATAACTTTGAATAAGATGAAAGTTAATGCGTATGGGGAACAGACTCCAGTCCACACACGGTGATGTTGATTGTCTGTGTTGCAGAAACCGCAGAGAACATTGGTTACTCGTGCAACTTGCTACGGGAAGAGATGAATGATGTCTTCATCATCTCGGGCAACTCACTTGAGGATGTCCAGCAGGAACTGAGGTCAGAGGAAATCTTAGACTAAACATGTTTTACTATCTCATTATGACAGGTTTTCATATACTGTTGATTTTATTTTTCTAGAAATGCCCGAACCTCCATGAAGCCAGATGCAGCTGAGAATTCAGAGTTTTTACCCGAAATGGATAAAGGTGTGAAAGTGGTCACAGATGAGGTGGTGAATGGGGAGTACGGCCTGGTCATCAATGGACACAGTTTGGTACATACATACACACAATTTCAGTTTATGTGCATGCTGTCACTCTCAAACTTTAAAAGATGTGCTTACTTTGTAACTGGCGAGTTGCTGCCGTATGCAAATGCTGTCCTCAGTTTCTTACTTAGAGCCTAATTTTTTATTGAGTATGAAAGATGTGTTTGATGAAACAAGCTCTTCTGGAAGTCCAATAAAATAAAAGTACTGTAGCTACAGCGGGGAACTTTTTTTTTTCTATCCATGAAACTTTATTTTGAAAGACATTATGATTTAAAATCATCAAACAGCGATGCAAAAAAAGCCCGACCTTTTTCTTGTGCTCATGTTCCAGTCTTTGTTAACAGTCATGGCTGCTCTGACAGTCACACGTTTTTTATTGCCTGTCTTCTTCTAAGCTCACCTTTTTCTTACCCCCTCTGTCCCTCAGGCATACGCTTTGGAGCACAGCCTGGAGCTGGAGTTCCTGAGGACGGCATGCATGTGCAAAGCAGTGATCTGCTGCAGGGTGACTCCTCTGCAGAAGGCTCAGGTGGTCGAGCTGGTCAAGAAGTACAAGAAGGCAGTCACACTGGCAATTGGGGATGGAGCCAATGATGTCAGCATGATCAAAGGTAGCAGAAGAAACTCAAACTGCTTCATATGAACCTCCTGTTTGTTCTCCAATGCTTTCCCAAGTTTGGAAAACTTTTCCCCTATACTCAACCATTAACTCTAATTATCCCTTGTGTGTGTAATTATCATATGTATATCCCACACAGCGGCTCATATAGGTGTGGGCATCTCAGGCCAGGAGGGCATGCAGGCTGTGCTGTCCAGCGATTACTCCTTTGCCCAGTTCCGTTTCCTGCAGCGCCTCCTGCTGGTGCACGGCCGTTGGTCCTACCTGCGCATGTGCAAGTTCTTGCGCTACTTCTTCTACAAAAACTTCACCTTCACCTTCGTCCATTTCTGGT
Organism: Simochromis diagramma; assembly: GCF_900408965.1. Lineage (NCBI taxonomy): Eukaryota > Metazoa > Chordata > Actinopteri > Cichliformes > Cichlidae > Simochromis > Simochromis diagramma. Next base: position 1,378,560 of record NW_024387200.1, on the reverse strand, counting down.
TTGCCTTCTTCTGTGGTTTCTCTGCGCAGGTGAGAAACGAGTAGTTACAAAATTATGATCGAGCCATTGCAGAAATGCCTTTAACCTGCATTTTCCTTGTAGTCGAGTTAGACTAAACATAATATGACATTCAATCTTTAAATAATTATATATAAACACTCACTTCATTGTGTGTCATGAAAAGGCAGAACAAACCAGTTAGAGAAGTCATAGTGAGATCTGAATTTTAGTATGTAAATGAGAATGGAAGGGGTAGAAAAAACCCCAAACTGTACTAAAACTCTGAACAGCAGACATATTATTAACGATTTGTCTTTATACAGTAATTTAAAAAAATGAGACATGAAGCAGAATAACACCAGTTACACCAGAGCCTAGGTACGGTCAGTGTAAATAAGAAAAAGACCAAATTATTTTGAAAGGAAAATAAGAGATACAAAAAATAACATCAGTTTACAAATTTCAAATATGATGCTGCACATTTTGAATGATAATGTGAAGTCTGTTAATGTACTTCATTTCAATTGAGTCCAAAATTGAAGAAGTTGGTTAAAGGTCCACTTCTGTTTTTGCTTTTCAGACTGTGTATGATGAGTGGTTTATAACGCTCTACAATCTGATGTACACAGCACTACCTGTACTGGGAATGAGTCTATTTGATCAGGTAATGGGATCATCTGTATGTATGAAAATATCATGGCCATAAATCTGAGCTCAAATGAATTCCTTCCCACCAAAAAAAAGAAAAAGAAACCCCCCCAAAACAAACCCAAACCAACTAAAAAATGATCTAATGTCTTTGTCTCCCCCTGCTGGTTAGGATGTGAATGATGTGTGGAGTTTCCAGCATCCTCAGCTCTATGTTCCAGGTCAACTCAACCTGTACTTCAGCAAGAAGTCCTTCTTCAAATGTGCCCTCCACAGCTGCTACAGCTCCTTGGTGCTCTTTTTTATCCCCTATGCTGCTATGTATGACACAGTGAGGGATGATGGGAAGGACATCGCCGACTACCAGTCCTTCGCCCTCCTCACTCAGACATGTCTGCTGTTTGCCGTCAGCATCCAGGTATCCAGAAACCTTTCTTTTGCATAATTTTTCAAATGTTTATTTGTTTATTATAAAACGTATATAACTATAGAACCTGCTGGCTGTCTTTGCCCATAGCTGGGGTTTGAGATGTCCTACTGGACGGCAGTTAACACGTTCTTCGTGTTGGGAAGCCTGGCGATGTACTTTGCTGTCACATTCACCATGTACAGTAACGGCATGTTCACCATATTGCCATCAGCCTTCCCTTTCATAGGTGAGTGACAAACTTGCCATCTCTGACAGCTTTGAGTATCCAATCCATAAATGTAACGATGTGTTTTTTTGACTGCATGTCTGCTCCGGCTGCTCACTCTTTTATATGAGGCTAAAGTTAATCTCAAGTAATTCAAATAAGACTAACAGTGTTTGAATTGTGTTTGGTATCTTTGCAGAACGTCTGCTTTATGAGGTCACGTGGTAGTGGCTTTCAACATGTTTGTTTTTCTCACTAAATTGATCTACATAGTCTTGGAAAGTTGTAAAATTTGGGATAAATACTTCTTTTCTCCCCCCCCCGCTTATTCTCTATATACAAAATTCTAATCAACATTCAATTTTTCTTAAATTGAAACAGTTCTGTTTTAATACTTTAAAATGTTGAAACATTACTTTTTTTAAATAAAATCTCCTTCTTGATTTAAAGGCCTTTCTTTTTAGGCTACCACAATGTGCAACAATATTTGACAGTCTGAGTGTCTTTAGACTGGGAAAAGCTGAGACACTGTTTAAAGTAACACACAATCCTCTAACGCTGGGCATGCACTGTGCCATTTCTGGCCCATTTTGAGCCGATTTTTCAGTCGTGCGACCGTTTTGGTGATCGGCCCGAGTTTCGCCTTCATCGTGTGTCGTGCATCGTGTAGTATACGTGGGGTAACGAGAAGTGATTAACACCTCACGACCAGCTCCTGATCATCAGTCGTTTGGTCGTAAGAAAATCCAACCTGTTTGAAATCCTGTCGGCCGCCGTGAGGGTGTCACCGCAGCCTCTCACACTGCGCACACGCAAATACAGAAATGAAAGTGAAAAGACGGAGCAGCACGGCAGTGCGGCGTGTGATCTGGACACAAGCGATGAAAGCACAACTTGTAGAACTTTGGCAAGCTCATCTGAGCCTTTTCGATGTGGCCTCACAAAATTATCACGACCGCAAAACAGCCATGAAAATAGTTGGATGGACATTGCTGCTCAATCACAGCTGCCCGATTAATGTTTTTCATTAGCAATTTAGCAAAGTTGATGGTGGTGGTGTGCGTGTCTGTGTGAGTGAAAGAGAGAGAGGGACAGCGAGAGACAGATTTTGTGTTATAACCTACATGTTATGGACGCACAGTGTGAGCACTCAGGTCACATCAGAGCATCGGGCCGTATACTGTGAGACCCTGCATCGTGACCTACGAACTTCTAACCCCTGCGAGTCAATTGTACAGTTTGAGCTGAATAACGCGACTGAAAAAAATCGCACAGTGCATGCCCAGCTTAAGAGCTTTCACTGTTTCACCCTGGTCTTTTACAGTAGATACCTCCTATATACTGAGGTGTCAGTATTTAAGGAGGTCTGAAATGACAAGGCAATGGAGCCTTTTTGGGTCACAATGATCTGTGGCGACCTGGCTTGTTGTCTAGGAAAAATAATTTTAAGACTATTTAGATTGATTTTAATAACAAGATATTTATGAGATACTGCACTCTAACACATCACCTGTAATACAATCTCTTAAAATGAGTATTTCGATGTGAGGACAGCCTGGTCTTACTAAATGTTCACGTGTGTCTAAACATTTAAAATAATATTCATCCCAAGTTATTTTCTTTTTGTTTTGATTATTTTGCCTCAACATGAACATTTGTAACCTTTAGTAAAGTGGAGCTATTACACCTACTACCTTTTTTTTATTTGTGGACTCCACGAATACTAATTATCCTTTCTAATGACTCATCTGTTGTTAGGAGAATAATCCAATATTCTTCATGTTTTCATTGCTCTGAGGGTTAACAGGTTAATTTGATATCCATAAAATAGAACAGAATTCATATATAGGGATAAAAGTCTGGGCCAGGAGTACTGTAAATAAAAACTCTTCACACCTGTTATAATACAAACCTTATGTATGTGTGTGTTTATTCAGGAACAGCACGAAACTCCCTGAACCAGCCCAACGTTTGGCTGACGATCTTCCTCACTTCCATCCTGTGTGTCCTTCCCGTCATTACCAACCGTTTCCTGATGATTCAGCTCTGCCCCACCATCAATGATAAGGTAGCAGAGGAGATGCAGCTCTACCTGCTGTGTTTGACTATCATGGAAAACTCACACCTCCATTTTTTTAGGTGTTAGACTTTTTAAGAATCTGCCAGGAAGCTGGTTTAGGGCAGTGAGACGCTTCCTCCTCTCAGTGTGACTTTCGGTTTCTGAGGAAATCATCTTCAGTGTCCTTATTGAGCTTATTGAGAATCAAGGGTCAGTATGTTGAATTGCAGTTTGAGGGTGCAACCTGAATTCTGTGTACCTGAGATACAAGATAGACAAACAAGACGTGATTCATCCTTTAACTAGTTTATTTGGATAGATGTGTTTACTCCTGAGATTCAAACCCACGGCTCTCTGAGGAGTTTCTCAAAGGATTTGTCTTTTTAAAGGTTTTCTCACATATGCAATATGTTTAAGATGGACTCATTAACCTTCTGGCTTCTTATTTAACTAAATGTTTCCTTAAAACACCCACTCCTGCATTATAACTGTCTCATTTCCTCCCCAAATGTTAGGTTATGTTCAAAGTGAGGCAGGCGAAAGCAACACCTGCTCCACCAACTCGACGTGCCCGCATCCGTCGCACCAGCTCCCGCCGTTCGGGCTACGCCTTCTCGCACGCACAGGGCTATGGGGACCTGGTGACATCGGGTCGGTTCCTGCGGCGTCCTGCCCTGACACGATCTTCTGGTTTCACCCACGCAGGCCGCACCACTACTAGCTTCAGTCCAATGGGACGATCGGCCGGTTACAGCCCAACGGGACGTCCTCAGAATAACAAGGTCCCAGACGTGGAGGTGACTTCCCTGCAGATGTATAGGACAATCACAGATTCTGCTCCCTGATGGACAGCACATTTAGGGAGCAAATAATTAACTACTGACTGGAGAGCTACATGATGTTAGGAGCCAGAAGTGTTCAAAGGTCCTATTTGTTGCAATGAAGAGCTTGCTTGGGCTTTCCAGAGAATTTCATGTCAAAGATTTTTCATACCTACACAGAAGATGAGGTTTGAAGAGTACATGACTTTAGCTCCTTACATTTTTCTCTGAAATGATGTCATCAAAGGGAACTACAGCAACAAATGTATCCACTTATGATGGGTATATGAATCGTCTTCTTAAGATGCCAGCGGATGAGAGGGTGATTAATGAAAGCTTTCTGTCAATATAGATAACAACGGGGTGCTTTGTCTTCAAATAGGAAAGGAAACAATATGTCATCATGTTTACAGGCTACCCAGTCCACCTGGGAGTCCAGCTGGAAAGCAGTGTTTGCAGAGGAAATAACGAGCAAAGCCATGTTGCACAAGATATTGACTTTTTTAAATCTTTTTAAAGCATTTTATTTTCTTAATTTGAAAGCTGTACAAGCGGTCAGCACTTTGGCTGTGTCACAGTGGCAGTGGGGAATAACCAAACATATCATAAACTGCTTCTTCTAATACAATACCATATTAAGGGCCCAGGGGTGGAGCGAGGTGTTACAAGAGAAATGTCGAGGAATCGCATCACTTAAATTTAAGGTTTGGTAAAACCAAAAAGTCACAGAAAGTAGATTTTGGTATGTTGATAGAGTCAGTTGAGACTTATTTAAACACTGTTATTGATCCAAAAATGAATTAAAACATTTCAATGGAGAGAAATGTCGTTGGCGTTGTAGCAACATTTGTACAAAATTTAAATTTGTGAGGTCTCTGCCCCATAATGAGTTTATTTATTTTATTAAAGTTGAGCGCCTTGAATACCCAGAGGTGGGTAGAGTAGCCAAACATTGTACTCAAGTAATAGTAGCACTACCTCAACATAGTTTTACTCAAGTAAAAGTAAAAAGTAGCCGTCCAAGAAATTACTCAAGTAAGAGTAAAAAAGTATTTAGTGAAAATGGCTACTTGAGTACCGAGTAACTGATAATAACATCTGATTTAATGTTTAAAAATGAGCCAATCAGACAGACAAAAATCTAAAGTTTAATACTGAAAAGCAAAATAAAAATACTATATATAAAAAAAACATAATTACAAAATAATAAATCTAATCTTTTCAAAATCATTATGAAACTAATATTTAGAGAAGGTAATATAAATGTTGCTAAAATTGGGTAAAGTACTTCCAGTAACAATACATGGTGATACTTTACTTCTCCAAATGGCACAACAGGCTCAGCAGATAGAATAACATTAAAACAACAAACCTTATGTACAAACAAGAAGTCTCACTTTGACATAAACTGTAGGTCTGTGTCTGTGTCTCGTGCATTTTTGGTTATTATTTTGTTTATTATTGTTTATTATTCATTAAATGAAGTTACTCACACTGAGTAGAGTAGCAAGAATTTTTTCCTCAAGTGTAACAGAGTAACAAGACTTCATAATATTATTAGTCGAGTAAAAGTAAAAAGTACAGTGTAGAAAAACTCCTTGAAAAGCATTTTTTTCCTCCAAAAAGTTACTCAAGTAAATGTAACTGAGTAAATGTAATTAGTTACTACCCACCACTGTGAATACCCCATAATACACCAAAATAAAAAGCAATAATAATGTTTATATGGCCATAATATTCCAGGTTTACACTTTGTGGTTTGTTTGTTTTTATTTGTGTTTATTGTTTTCTTGTGTGCTGAAAACATTTCACCAAACTTGCCAAATTTGGGAAAACTTGGCAAAAAATTTTTTTTTTTTTTGATTTACATCCAAACTGTTTAGATATTTAAATAATAAAATAAATCCTGGAGTATAATGAGGTATACTCTTTGCTTCAAGTAAGTTATTGCTTACCTAAAACAAATTATTAGTAAAGGTCAATTTCTTATGAAGCCCCACAGCCCACTGCCCGTTTTTGATTTCTGCCACATTTGATTGATATTAAACACCTGTTCAATGATCCCAGTCTGCTGCTTTTAAGGATAAATTGCAAAATAAATGTGAGGAACTCACGAGATAATTGAAGAGATATGTGAAAAGTACATACAAATATTTTGGACATTGTATCAGTATTCATCAGCGTGTAAACAGAATTAACGAGAAGATATGACTCCTTTGTTGAATGACTCCAAACATTCCCAGCTTGGTGACAAATGTGGGAATGGTGTTCAAGGCTTTTACGTCAATATCTTATAAATCAAAATCAACCCAAACTTTATCTCGTTATAAGAGAGTGGACCAAAAATAACTTTTGCAGTTATACATTAACAAACCCTTTCATGTTTATGTGGCTGTGCTGTAGTCATCAAATGGTGCAACATGTGGAGCACAGTGGTAATGTAAATAAGTTAAAGGGCATATCCTACTTGAACAGCACGGGGATACCAACCCAAAGGTTTCCGGTCTACCGGCTTATTATTTTTTTACCAAAAATTAAAGGACAGATTGTTCTTTATGTTTCCACAAAGTGGTCTTCAATTTTCTGCAGTGCAACTTTATATTCCTTCCTTTTGATTTACGTTTTGGTTACAGCAGCTGATGCATCCAGATGTTGTCTGGAGCTTGTTTCTAACAGACTGAATTGAGTTCCGGCATCCCGGTGTGTCTGAAACACACCTTCTGTGGCAGATTGTGCCTCCTCACTAATGTCCGATTTTCCTCTGCCATTAAACTAGCAAAACCAAAAGGGGAACCTGTTCCTCATCGATCAAGAAAGTGGACTCTGATGGCTGTATAGAACCTAATCCAAGTAAGACATGCTGTAGAAACTTGATAACATCTACCTGTGTTTGGGAGGTTTATCACAATGTACACACACTACAGAGTTGATTAAGAAATCCTTTAATCCGTTCAGGGACACATTTGGCTTCACATTTGTCTTCATGCCACTGAGCACCTGTTTTGTTTTTTGTCTTTTTCGTGCATTAAAACCTGCAGTGAGTGCGAACAGGGTTTAAAAACACTGCTCAGATCATTCCTATGGACTGTGCTGTATAAATAATAATATTTATACCTCATTGTATTTATCAGATCGCGTGCTTGGTAATCACTTTCATTTGAATTTCATGTATTTGCTTAAAGTTGTAATGTATGTCTGCATTTGTCTTTATCACCATCTCTTTCTTCAAGTGTTGTATCAGCCTGCTAAAAATTGGAGCAAAAGAAAATGCACATGCTGCCTTATTATTCAGATAAAATGATATTTTCTTACTTTTCTTATTTTATGCAACTAAGAATGTTTGATCAAAGATAAAGCTGTTAAAAAACCAAATCAAAGCTGATTGCAGATGTTTTAAGTTCAAAAAGGAAAAATGTTATTTTATACAGTGATTTTCGATTATTTGTTATATTAACGATCACTGAAAGCTTAAACAGTGGTCCAAAACTGGTTTGGTATTTGTAAATTAATGATGTTTAATGTCCGATTTTCCCCTTTTTGCTCCTTGTCCGGTTGTGAATGTTGACTCTGTAAAATTTAACCCCCAACGATACTTTTTAAAGGCTTCATACATTGTGACTTTAGAATAAACTACAAAGTCACACAGAAATTAATGCTGGAAGTGAGTGTGGTGAAACTGGTTTATATCACAGTTATTATTTACATTATTTACAGCACAGGCATTCTTTATAGAAACAGCTCAGACTTAGTATAAACGGAAAAAACATTTTCTGTTGTTTTGGAAAACGATACTGCAATTGACCTTTAGCCAAAAGTCAAAATCAACAGAGCAAGTCGAGCTTTGAGTCAGATGTTTCTAATTTCATTACATTGGATCCAACTTCCCATTTTTTCTGACAGCTAGTAAATAAATAAAATGCAAATCCTCCAGAGCTCTTTGATGCTTGTGCACGTGTCACAAGCATGGCTTTTATTTTGGACAGCATCTTTAATTAGGAAGAGGGAATAATCTTGTTAAAATAAACAGTTAAACATAATTTAACAGAGTTTTGTCTGTTTTATTGATCCATAATAAATTAATTAAGGGTAGTCGCAGTCCAAAACACCTTTTCCAAGTGGTACATTAAAAAAAAAAAAAAATGGTAGCCATACATATAAATTCCAGCATTTATGAGTTTGTTTTTATTATTACTGCATCTGCTGCCTTGAGTGTAACATAAGGGATTTTTGACAATTGTTTCTCAGACATGACAAAAATCAACTTAGCACTGCTCTTTCTGATATCTCCTTCATGTTGTTTTGTACCTTAAAACGTTTTTACTGCAATAAAAAGATTTGAAAGATCAACATACTTCATCGTTACACTCTTTACTTGTTTTTGTTATTAATACGTTGCACTACTTTCTCAGTAAGTTAATAGTAAGTAATAAAAATGCTGCAAAGTGACACTATAGCTGGAGTTTTCTTCCACTGCAGTTATACTTGCACATAATTGGAACATAAGAAAAAGCAGAAGATGTTTTTCGTCTTTCAGTCTACAACAACCGTTTTATCGTAACCGCCTCAAATGTTCCTTAACCTGCTGATTTTTTTTAACCTGTTCTGATGTCATGACATTTTTGTGAACCTTGATCTCTGCCTACTTTCTGGTTTTTCTTGCTGTTTTCCATTTGTTTTAATAAATTACCACAGAGAGCTCCTGCCAACATACACTGTCTGAGACGTTACAATAAAAAACCCAAAACAAAGGTAGTTAACTAAAGCTGCAGAGCATCATTCAAAGGGACAGTCCCCTCTCTAAATCAAAATAATGTTTCCCCTCATTGTCATTCAGTGTCACTCAGTTCCATAACATTCAGCAGCACTATAGATTTTATATAATGAATCTGAAAAGTGGCCCTCACATCTTTTCTCTAAAAGTTTTAAAGTAGAATAGATGAGTTGTGATAGTGGGCGATACTACATGAATCCTTCTCCTTATGTCAGTCACCAAACACAATATGTACCTTGTCATTAATACTATGTAATCAACCCTTTTCACATTCGCAAACCTCAATTCAATTGGGTAAATATCACAATGTTACATAGAAAAGCAACATAATTGGTTGGATATTTTAGCGTCTAAGAATAATTCATAGCGAATGATCAGATTTCAATCTAATCCACCTGTTTTAGGCTGGAGCCTTTAGTTGTCAAACCAGAGGAAAAACTTAAAGAACCATTTGTGGCAAAGCGGATAAGACGAGAGATGAGATCACATAGAGGCAGTCCACTAAATTATCAAGCACTTAAAGTAACATTATTCAGTACAGACACTGGAAAATCACCCTGCCACTCCACAGACCTGCACACGAAGCAAACTGGTAACAGAGTTGTTTCATATTAAAGTTTTTGAATTGATGCAAACGCTCCCTTTACTGCACAGACTCAGCACAGAGCATCATGTGCCACAGTTTCACACATGGAGAACAGATTTGTAGTCCGTGGCATCAGTGTAGTGGCAGCCATCCTGTTTATAGTTAATCCTGTTAAATGCTGCCATCCATATCAATATGCTCTGTTTGCAGTGTCCATTGAAATCATCAGAATTGAATGTGGGTGAAATAGAAGCTACAGCTTTATAATAATTGGAGAATTTGACTACATGTCGACTCTTACCCGCTTCTTTTTGCTCTGTCTTTCTTTGCTCTCTCCTCTCCTCCCTCTGTCTTTGTGCCGTCACCCAAAAGTTAAATATTACAGTGAATAAAGATGATGACATTTACGAAGGTGGGTAGTAAAACTCGCTTTAATGAATACCTGGAAATGAAATCCACTGATTTCCAAGTGATGGGTTTGAGTGGAAGCTGAAACTTGGTGTGAAACCAGGTGGAAAATTTCTCCTCTCCGTTGATCCTTTAATCAGCATCACTGCGTTCAGGTGTGTATGAGCTTTTAAACAGCCTAGCCGGAGTGTTGGGCCAGTGGGTGATTTGACTAAACCCGTTTCCGCCTTTCATTCAAATACGAAAGCGAGAAGTTGAGCTGGACAGAAGTCAAAACCAACTTTGGCAGTTACAGTTAAACCCGAAGGGTCGTTTTATCCGAGGCACCGACTCATAATGGTGAAGCGTGGGGCAAGAAAAGGCTGCAAATAGCGATGATTATGAGCGGTAAGAGCAGTTTTCTCTGCACGCTCACCACACCTCACTCATAAATCAAACAATTTTACGCTTGTTGTTTATACACCAGCGCATACACTGGGCAGAACGACTTGTCGTAGAGGTTTTACACATCGAGAGAGGTTTAAGTCGAATTCGGCTTTGTGTTGTGTAAAGTTGTGACGAAAGAAGCTGATCGTTTCTGATCTTTGCTGTCTTTTAATTCCCACTCCAGCTGTTTTACATGAAGTAAATGGTGTCATCGTTTTATCCTCTTTATGGTTAAAGAGTGTAATGTGTTGATTTTGTTGTTGATGAAGATTCAAGTTTTGTTTTGGTTTTCCGAGTTAGCTTTATGCCCCACTTAACTCTTCACCTAACACCTTGTTGTGGATCATCGTTTCCATCTTGAAAACTTGGCCTGCTGCAATATAAGAAAACATCTGAAATGCCGCAACATTATTTATATGTATCCATATTGATGAACTCCTTATGGGGGTAATTTTAAAAACGCCACACAGACTGACTTTTGTGACGCATTCATATTTGTGTCCACTCTTTTAGGAAATGCCAGTCTTTATGTAAATACGAAAAAATGCTAACCTCATAGAGGATGACTCGTGTAAAAGTTTTTTTGTTGGAGTTCAGTTACACGTTAGAGCATCTGAGGTGATTCCTGCTCAGTGTGCTTTAGACTGTCACAGGCCGGTGTTATTTTGCATGACATTTGCCTTTTGTAAATAAACCGGACAATGCAAATTTCTGTGCAGTTGGACACTCTGTGGAACGTGGCTCTAGCACCATGTTGTTTATTAAAACACAGACTGTAATTCAGTTTTACGTAAAGCTATGCAAACCAGTGGAAACATGTTGCCAGTTTAATACAGAGCTGATGTGAGAGAACCACAGGAGGTGGTACCGGTAAGCGCTTTCTTTGTTTGTTTTTTAATGTCGACTGCTAGAAATCCTTAGATTTGAAAATTAAAAACTATTCCAGGTGTCTTGAGCACCCTATATGTATATTTTAAAGTCATTTGTGTCAATTTCAGACTGAGGTCTTAAAGATCAAACGTGTGGTCAAAAGTTTGGTAGAGAAGTGTATGTGGACTTTGTGTTTGAGACTGCATGAATGTGACTGTAGAAGTGTGCTTTGCCTGCAAAGCTGGAATGGCTTCAGTGAAAAGCTTTTGTGCTTTTTGTTGCATTTTGAATTCGCAAACTGTCAGTTTGTCCTTTTCTGTAGTTTCTAAGAAAGTGGCGTATTTTTTATGCACAGGCCCTTGGAAATTGGTAGTTTTAAAATACTTTAATATAGTTTTATGCAGATCTGATATTTTAAGGAGAAGCGCTCTTGTGTCTGCTTCACCAGCAGCAGCACTGATATAGGTGAGCAAAATTAAGTTCCCACAACAGCCATAAATATGATGTGTAAGCTACTTCTGTCTCTTCAGATTGCAGTATTTAAACAATAGCGTCCAGTACACATTTATGCCCCTCGATACCTGTGTTTACATGGGGAGCAGTGTGTAGGGACGGTACCTCAGGGTAGCTGTTCAGTGGATTTGTCAGTGTTTAGATTCAATTGAGGCAATAAGATTTATATATAATAGTGGTAGTTTTGGTTATTGACAGTGTGTTTCCTTTTTAGAGTGTGGAAAGGGTGTGATGATCTGAAGATTAGGGAGCAGCATCATCCCTCTGTCCAGTCAGTTAATCCATAACTGATGCGTCTCGTCCCTGGTTACTGCTGAAGGCTCAAGCTTCATCTCGTTGCAGCTTTGTTGTTCCTGTGTTGTCAGCTTGTCAGCGCGTCAGCACATGAGACATGAATCCCTACGGAAATGAATATCTTGACTCTCATTTGAGTGGTGCCGCAGCATCTCGCTCTCAAAGTTCACCCCAAGAATTGGCTTTAGCTCCATCGTGCGATCAGTCTTCTCCAGTCATCCACCCAGATAATAGTTCTGCTACAGTTTCAGGCCACAACATTCCTCCACACGAGGCCTCATCAGACCAAGAAGGTCCCCAAACCCTGGTCCAATCGCCAAGTTCTACATTCCCGCTTCCAGCTTCAAATCCAGACTTCAGTGTTGGAGCCAGGTCTCAGTCTGATCTAGCTTCAGTCTGTACCCCAGAACCTGGTTTCACAGCAAATCCCTACTCTGCGTTTGGCACCCCGTCTTCATATCAGATCTCTGTGATCATCCCCTCCACAGACCTCCATCCCATTCCCCTCCCAACTCAGTGCTCTGAGGAAAACTGTCCAGACTTGGAGTGTGCCATCTGCTTCAGTCAATTCAACAATGTCTTCCGCTGCCCCAAGATGCTGCAGTGCAAGCATACGTTCTGTCTGGAGTGCCTGGCTCGCATGAACGTCAAGTCGGCCGAGCCCAACGCCATTCAGTGTCCGCTGTGCCGCAGCTTTACACCCTTGCCTTCCCTCGGTCTGCCAAAACTGGCCACAGACTCAGATGTTTTGTCTTACCTTCCAGCTGCTATGCAGAGAGTCTACAGCATCCGTTTCCTCCGCAGCAAAGGGAAGCTGGAGGTCAAAAGGTCAGTGAGGGTGAAAGCCTTCTTCTTGCCTTTTTGTCCAAGTGGTTCTTTGAAAGTTCAAATATTTTCTTACTAGATTTCCCCAGTATTGCAAAGGAAAAACTGAATAGCAGGAATATTTTAATACTCATATTAATCTTAATGTTGTTTTGGAGTGAAATCAACAAGTCGCGCTGTTTATCTGAAATGTATTTTACTGGTGATAGTAGAGCTGTGAAATTGGGTCGGAGCAATATATCAGTTATTAATCAGCAAAAGGTGTGCGCATAGATGGATTGTGTATTTTTTTTTCTAAATATTTTTGCACTGCGCAGAACTAAATTATTTAAATAAATGCATAAAACATTTAGTTTGAATTTATTTAATTTTTGTTTTTAAGGTCAACTGACGGACAACGTCGGTGGCCTCGGCAGTCGCTAACGTCTCTGAGATCCATCCACCGCTCTCTGGACGTGGGCATTCCCAGTGGGAACGCAGAAGGTCACGGTCATTCACGCGGCACTGTGTTCAGACTGACGAGACACCCGGTGTGTCGTGCCTTACTCCTAACATCTGTGGTGATGATGATGGTGCTTCTGACTGGTGTCATTATCTTCCTCCTCACCTACAAGAAATAACTGAGTGACATCTTGTCCTGCAAAGTCTTTTATAAAAATTGGTGTCATGTCGCGTTAAAAAAAAAAAAAAAAAAAATTCTCTTTAATCACACAAAGCAACAGCTTTTCCTGCTGCTATTTAAAGACTGATCCAGATGTGCAATAAACATCACTATTTGAGGCGGTGTTGGATTAAACAGCTTATAACTAGCCAATGAGCTTCAAAGCAAAGAGCTCCTTTTTAAATACAAAACTACAGAAACTGGATAAAGACAACTGAGAAGCTAGAAGAAGGTGGACTTTTAATCGTGAACATAACACTTCAGCTTCTAATAACTGCCCAGGTATCTCTTCTTGTTTTATTCCTTAGTTTTACAAACTATCAGTGCACTTTTATCTGCTTCCCCTGTGCCAAAGGCTCTACATGATCAGCTTGCTGTTGATAACTTGATTAACATAACATCTTGTTGTTCAAGCCATGAAATGGTCAAGAACGGACAGTAGTGGGAAAGAAAGTAGATCCAGTTGATTTTCATTGTAGCATTTTTGCAAATCTTTGTGTTTGATGTTTTAAAAAAAGCTTTATATTAAAGATGAGGGATGACGCACTAAGAGCAAAAACTGGTTGTCAGGTTCAAAATGCATGTTAAAGTCTTCATGGCTTACATTTAACCGCTAAAAAGAATTGTTTTGCAATTTTGTTACTATCATTTAATAAGTTAAAGCCATTATTATAGACTATAGTTTTGGTCTGGTTGCCTGACTTTAGCCACGAGATTCTTTAAACTTACCACAAGCTATTGCCTTCTTCCTTCCTTGTTCTGCTCTGTGTACGTGTGTTGTTTTGTTTTTGCAGCACAGTCCCCCCCCCCCCCCCCCCCCCCCCCCCCCCCCCCCGGGAAACTTTGAGCACTTTAAAGGGGTGAAACCTGAAGTGTGAATGTTGCACGTTTGATTCATACGTGTATTGCTAACAACAGGTTTCATTTAGTTGGAGCTGCAGCTTGGGTTTCATGCAAATCACCTGAACCACAATTTGCGCACATTGCATTTTCATAGATGCTGGATCATTTTTGTGTTTTCAGCATCACCACTGTAGGGTTTTCCATGCACGTAGTTTTACTTTAATATGTTTAGGGTTCGAGTTATCTGCTGCTTAATTCTTCATAGCCACAATGGAATGACTTGAAGGCTTATCCATTTAGTTTTAGATCTATATCCAGTTAACTCTTCTCCTCTTTGACAAGGAATTTTTTTTTCTTTTATTTTTTAAATGCATATTTGTTTTTCTATGCTGTGAGTACTATGAACTAAACTGTTATAAATTATCCAAGGATATGCAGCTCATTTTTGAAAAGGCAAAACGGGGGTATGTGGGTAAAATCGCCTTTAAATGTGTGAACTTTGGGTTTGCATGTCATATTCTGTTACATTCAGCAAGCGGCTGAGCTGTGGGATGTCTGGTGAATGTTGCCCCAATATACAAAACATTTGCTCTAATACTGCAGATTCTCACTCCAGTTGATATTATATTAATCTACACCTCTGGCATCAAGCAACACCTGTTGTAAAACTATTTTGACTTGCAAATCAAAGATGAAAATGCTGCTGCTCCCCCCCCCCCCCCCCCCCAGCCATGCCTTCTAAAATGTATACCCAAAAACCAAGTTTTAACTGCAGATTCGAACAGTTGTTTATGACTGACAGCGTGAATATATTTAAAAGTTTACCATCCTATTTTCCTGTTTTGTGTTTGTTTGTTTTTGTTGGGGGTTTTTTTTGTTTTTTGTTTTTTGTTTTTTTTTAAATGCATGAGATAAAGTTTCAGGTTCTTTTGTGAATAAATGGAGAAGTGAAAAATAAATGATTTTATATATTTTATGTAACTGTTTAGGGAAAGCTTGCAAAAATTTTTTTGTGATACTAAAATAAATTTCTTTGTTTTTAATTTGTCATTGTCCTTATTATGCATTTATTATATTTTAAATACAAAATGTTGCTTGGGTTTTTGTTTTTTGCGTTTGTATCAAGGTTGGACTGTATCAACCTTATTTGGAAAACCACTTTCAAATTAATCTCTCTGATGGTACCTGCTGGCTGGCTATGGCAGGTGGAGCAATAGCATCATATAAAGTAAAGTTTGTCTAAACAAGAAGCCACTGTGTCCTTGTTGGCCGGTCTTCCTTTGTTACTTCTCTTCTTTTCACCTTTTCTATCCAGAATATCCATTAGCCTCCCAAAAATAGAGTATTGTCTCATTAATATATCAGAAGTGCAGCAGCACAGTGTGTTTGCCAAGAGAGCAGTGAACATAATTTCAGTGATGAATTGTTTTAGCCCAGGAACTATAGAGGTTTTGGTTGTTGTTTTCTTTTTTGACCTGAAATTTTATTTTACTTTGATTCACACTTCAACTCACTTTTTACACTTTTAAAGACTTGAATTGCTTGAATTTCAACAAAAACTTAAATAAAATCAAGGCCTTCTACATCATGCAATAGTGAACCAAAGTGTTGCTAAAACGGCTCACACACCCCAGAAGTTTGAATGATTTTTCTTATGTTTGTTTGTTCAGTTTAAGGAAGTTAACAGACTTTTCCATAAATGATAAAATGGAAAATTCTGTACATTTACAGTATACTCTGTACTATTTATGGACATTACCTTCAGCTATAAAACAGAAAATTCCATTTATTCACAGTATATATATATATATATTATTTTATCATTAATAGAATTTTTCCATCAATAGAAAAATCCAAAGTTCTGTTTATATTACAGGCAATTCCTTTCACTGTAACTCATTAAATGTGCTTCTTTATATCCTTAACCTTAGAATTATGACCTAATACAACATTTGCTCAAACATTTTGGCAAATTTTAAATTGAAACTCAAATTGAAACTTTTTTTTAATTAATTTGTGCTTAGTACACAACATTGGTAAGTAAAATACTCTTTATTCTCCTCAGTTCAAAAGTATACTAAAATATTATGACACCATCCATCTTGTCATACAATGACTTAAGGAGGTAATGCATTTAAAAATAAAAAAAAAAATAAAAAAAAAAAAAGCTCAAATTTTAAAAAGTTTTTTTTTTTTTTTTTTTTTTTTTCCTTCCTTGAAATCAGTTTGTTCTCATGTGTGTTTGGAGAGCCGGTTACATGACAGCACAGGATTTATTAATTATTATTATTATTATTAATAATATTTAACTATTAATCAAAGTTTTGCTGAACATAAGGATCTGGTTTGCATCAGTCACATGACTACCATTAACCAATGATCACCCTTGATGCTGGTTACGAGCTAGAACGAGCTCGCAAAGAGCACGCGCATTTTTGCCATCTAAGCGGTGCAGGAGAAACAGAAATTAATTGGGAGACGCAGACTGATGCAACAAAAACAGTAAGTGGGGTATACAGTGTAGACGATAGCGTTCAGGAGTATAAGTAGTGCTGGTCATAGCTGCTAGCTAACTGGCTAAGGGTGCCATTGGGTCTGTAGCTCTGGCTACCGTTTTAGGGAACATATTTCATTTTAAAGTAAGTTACAGGGATTTTCCTGCCTTTCTGGAGGACTTATATTTCAATAAAAACTGTATAATATGCATATCCACATAATTATGGATTATTGTAATTGTGATATCTGTTTATACATTTTCGATATTGTCTTCAGTGATTTTCATTTCTTTAGACTCTACTTCAGGCCAGAGTTTGTCAAACATTTGTACCTTGAAAGTTTCACCAGGGAGGAGCACTGCTTTTTCTTTGGCCTGTAAAATGACACCATCAAAATGTCTAGGTGTACGGCGTAATCCTTAGGAAATTCCCAAGTTGGTACACTGATTGGCTATCCTGTGGCACGGTCAACTGCATCTACGGGGCTGGCAGGACTTGACTGTTGCCTGCAGCACATCCACAGGTTTTTGAGTTTATTCTTGAACCAACATCCACATGCAATTTCAAGAGCCGTCTGCCTTGGCTTGACTGTTTTTCTGCCAGCAGTGGCAGTGACAGAGGAGACGTCGAGTGCAGGGGTGCCCTGGGAAGACCTCAGATCTGCAGCTGTCGACTGCGAGCACAGGTCCACCATGTTTCCTACAAAATTAGAGAGCTGTTCTGTGGTGACGTCGTCTGGGCAACCTGACAGAAACTCATCCCACTTCTCAGGTGTAATGTTGTTGAACAATTGCCCTACAAGTGTTGTATATTTTTATATGTATATGTATATATATATATATATATATATATATATATATATATATATATATATATATACACACACATATATACACACATATACATAGCAAGATAGAGGTAGAGAGATATAATATCCCTTGGTTGTGACGTCAAAGTGCGTCACAACCAAACTAAACTGTTGCCTATCAACCGCTACACGTCTCTGGCTGAATGCCCAGAACAGTTTTTTTTTAATGTAGAAAAAATGTAGGGCCTATATCAGGGATGGGCAACTCGCTGTGCTGGATCAAGGACACATCTAAAACCTGCAGGACACCTGCCCTCGAGGCCTGGAGTTGCCCTTCCCTGGTCTATGTGGTCCATCAAAGTGATGTTTGAAGTAAGTGATATGGTTGACAAACTGAAGCTTTCTGGGAAATATTGAAATGATATTAAAATGTGCTCTAATATTAAAATGTGCTGAAATCCACACCATGTTCAAAGATTTTATTAGAATCATGTGTGTAGGCTGGATTTCAAAAGGTAACTATAAACCATCCAACCCGATCTGGAAGTGCCAAAAACAGCCTTTATCTGGTGTTGACATGTTTTCCACGTCCCTCCTGATGGCTTCGTCCCAGAGTCAGAAAGATGCATGTTAGTTTTACTAGCATCTGGTGCTAAATTGCCCACGGATGTGAGTTGTAAAGTGCTTAAGGTGTAAATAAATAAAAATGAATATGTACTGTATGCATTGTATGTACGTGTAGTTAAATGTGGTTTGCTAAAAGTACTTGACTGATCAGTAAGATTATAAAAGTACTAAAGACACAACTTTACGGCATCAAAAAGCCAGGAACAGTTCCAGCAATGCCTTGCTCCATGCAGATGTTAGTGTAATGTGGATAACCGACTGCTAAAGGGTTGTTTTACAAAAAAAGATGACTTCTGAACAGGGCAACAAAGTATTAAACACTTATAAATAGAGCAGTTCATATATTTATCTGTAGTCAGTTATGTGGCTGGAAAACTGGGCAGCCGGAAAGATCAGATGTATACTTTTCTGTTGTTATCATTTCAAGAGGAATATTTGAAACGTAAACCTACACCATGTTGCTCAATTTCCTCAGAATCATCTGTGTGGCCTGAAATTAAAAAGGTAACATCAAACCATAAGGTTCGCCTGCTTGCAGAGCTTCCAGGACCAAAAATGACCGCCGTGTAGAGTTGGCATGTTTCCTCTGTGCTGTCTCTGGTTTCTTTACCTCCCACATTCCGAAGGCATGCATGTTAGCTTAGTTTTTGATCGATGATAACTTGATACAATGAATTCCAGTCTCTTTCCCCCCCCCAAAAAAAACATGTTTACGCTCTGGTACAAAAATCGATTTTGGCTTCTTTGGACAGTTTCCATTTTCATAACTCTGCTAAGGGTGAACTGTTTTATTATTCTCTACTTGTAATCGGAAGTAACTGTCTACTCTTGATTAGCAAGTCTGATATTTTATTAGTTTGTTATTTAGTGATAATTAGCGAGGGAGATTTCGATCAAACCTACCAATCTGATGTGCGTGATCCTGGATCAAGCCTTCTCAGTTCTTATTTTAAATCTGAATTATTACGCCTTTATATTTGGCACATTTTGAATGAAAATTAACCCATACTAATAATCCACTTTATTGTTGTACCTGTTGGATTCGGCAGGTGGAGCTGTAGCACCAACATATGAAGTAAGATTTGTGCCTAAAGAGGCTGTTACACATCACCTGGATCAGAAATCTACCTTACAGGACAGATATGTCAGTTATAAAGTAGGCATAGTAAAAAGGCATAGTACTAACACACAATATGTATCTGGCCACATACAAGAGAGAAAGAGTCACATGTTTCATTGATATGTTGGTTTCCACATATGTGGAAAAATGATCAGGTCACTGATGAAAATGACCTGGTTGGGAAAGATTCTCTGATTAAATGTGCAGAGGCAAACATACCATGTACACACAGCCTTATTTACAGACTAAAAAATATATATAAATTGCACAAAATTATTTTTTATTTAGGAAAAAGGAGAAATCAAATCTTACTCATTCAGTAGATTAGTGGGGCCATAGTGTTGCGGTTTACACATTTGCCTAACATGCTAGAGATCTTCTGTTTGACCCCAGGAGGAGACAGAAGTCCTGTGCACCTGAGGATTCATTTGTTGTCTAGTTCCTCCTAAATCATTTGAAGTCATCCCCTCTGGTTCCTTTGAAAGTTTTCCTTTGATATATAATTTTCCCACTCATCTCAGAATGAAAGAGAAATAAATGTATGTCTCTCTCATTTCAGAGGAATATTTGAAAAGTAAACGCCTTACATGATTTCTTGAGAATCACCTGTGTGGGCTGGAATTAAAGAGGTAACTTCAAACCACAAGGGTGCCTCCAGGGCTGAAAAATGAACCCAGTGTGAAAGAATCTGTGGTATTTTCCCTGTGCCTCCTTTAGGTACTTTGACTTCCTCCCACAGTCCAAAGGCATGCACGTTAGCTTAATTAGTGGTTGTTGAAGAACTGGCCATGACTGAATCACATAAAATTCTACATAATTAATAAATAATCCAGACTTCACAGCATTAAAAACGTTGTTCAAGTGCAAAAATCAGCTTTACAGTTCTTCCACCTCTACACTTTCATGGTTGAAATGGCTTAAAGCTGAAACAAAGCTTTAAAAATCTGAAGCAATAACCTGCTCAGGACGTCCTATCAGGGTTGATTGTTTGAAAAGTCTCCACTCAAACACGTGATGTGAAACAAAATAGTTTCTCACGGTGAGTCGGCTGCAATGTCTTTAATATGTCCTTTATGGTTGTGTGGGTGGGTGTACACAGGTGTGTTAAGAGGTGATTTTGTACTTGATATCAGTGCACACACCTTAAAAACACCTTGAACAATGAAACAACCTTGTAGCCATAGAGACCAGTCATCCTGCACAGATTTGCCTCAAAGTATCCGAGGGAAGTGTCCACCTGTCAGTCTCGCAAGATCTAAAGGGGGAAAAAATCCCAGAAACATAAGATCAACTAAATCCAGGTTGGTGCTCCAAGCCCTTTCGCTACCCTGAGCTCTACAGCATCAGCTCATTTGGTCAAAGGTCTACTCTGAACCAGCAGAGGTCGCTATCACTTTTCCTGTGACGTGTCATGGCCTGACACGGTGAATGATGGTGATCCAAAGCACTTACTATCAAAAAAGAGAACAACAAAAGGAATAACATGAAATGTGGTGAGGATGAGCTGGAATGCACTTCAGAATGCATGATGCAGAGGTATATAATCGGACCCATCACATTTCTCAGTTTCTACAACCTCGAGTCCTTTCTTTACCTACTTACCTTATGCAGAGACACAAGGAGAGAGGAACTGAAGCAACAAGTATAATTAAGTTAAGTAGCCATGCTTTTGTAGCGATCACCTTTAAGAAATGTCAATTAAACATTTAAACGTTTTATCTTTAACTGTATTCAGAAGGTGACGCATCATTATGTATTCTTATGTATCATGTGTTCCTGTTGTGTTGTAATTTCTTAGTAAAAGACTAAGTCTTAGTAAGTAGACTTCTGTGAAGGATAAGTCTGTGCATCTTCACTCCTAGTTCCTCTTTCTTGCTTCCTAGAAATGAGATATCCTTGATGACAGTGCACTGAGATTAATTTTTGGGTCACATGGGGGAAGACAGAAAGGAGAGAAGGTAATAAACCACGCAAGCAGAGAAGCAAAACAAAATAAGTAATAATAAGTGATTGCCCGTATTTCATCAGACCCACATGAAAAATCTGCTGTGATGCACATTTCAACACCTCCTTAATGACTGTCCAACCAAGGGGGATGACATCAGTAACAATTTTCTCAAGGAATTTCAAAGGAACTGCAGGAGGAAGTGAACCAGGTCACCATCAGTCCATGTCGGTTCAGGGCCAGGGTTTTTGGTTGGGTTCAAGTTGACACAATTTTAACCAAATAGAAAACCTTTTAAGAGAAAAGCTGTAGAGACAAAACTGATATGAGGCTTTGTTCCCAATGTAACATCTCGTAGTAGCTTGTAGTAGAGAGGAGCTGGACCTGAACCTTTGTAGTAACATTTTGCATCCAACATTTAATTTTTTTCCAACTTCTTTCTTTCATTCCTCAGACACAAGTACAGCAGACACAAATGTGCAAAATAGAGAAAAAGGTTATACAAATAAAATTACAATAAAAAGCTTTTCATCCCCACTTTTCTTCCAGGTGTTTCCTTTTTCAACAATTTACATTTTTCTAATTTCCCTCTGAATCTCTTATATATTTTTACAATGCACTGTTTGCCTTCAATATAAAGACCCATATAATAAAGAAATAAGCATTTCACTCAGTAGCTCCTGGAACAGTCTGACATTTTCTGTAAGCGAGGACAGGAGAGGACAGCAACATTTCTTTGGTGCGTTGACCTCATTCAGAACACTTTCATTTTTCTGCCCAACACACACACATACACACACACACACACACATTTTGTTTGTATGATAGAAGGCTTGTTGTTGACGAAGGATGGAAGAACATCCACATTGTCTCATGATGATTTGCCTCTTTCCCAGGATTCCATGGTGTACGTGGGCACGTGGGCGGGACTGGATGGTCAGCTAGTCTGGTTTTCCTCAGAAAGAACAGGCCTGATGCCACTAATGGGAGCTCCACAAAGGAGAAAACTGCTTTTGTTACGTTATAGTTAATATTCTGTGTAATTGGATACAATTAGCTAATTATTTGGCATTGGATCCATCAGGGTTCTATTGCATAAACACTTAAATTAGTTTTGAAATTTCTTAAATGAAGTGTTTTCAGCAACGTGATTTGCTTTATTAACTATTACCAAATAAGTAGGATTCAAAGTTAAGGTTAAGAAAAGTGGGTATCACTGATAGAGTTTCATTTAGAGTCTGAACAATCAGCCTTATTAAAGAGTAAACCTGTGGTTTGATCAGATCTGACTTGCAGGGAAAAAACCCCACATAGTCAGATGTTGATTATAATTTCTAAACTAATTTGTCCCCTTAATCATCTGATGATTAATGCACAATCCTTCCTGGTCATATGGACACCAGGCATGGTTGTGACTGTCCTCATGTCTACAGTCCCCTGTGTCTCGTGCACAATCTTCATTAAAATGTGAGAGCCCCCACCACCCAACCAGTCGCTGCACATGGCTGACCCTCCCTGAGCCTTGTTCTGCAGGCAGTTTCTTCCTGTAAAAAGGGAGATTTTCCTTCCCACTGTCGCCAAGTGTTTGCTCAAAGTGGATTGTTTCAATCTAGGGAATTTCTCTGAATTCAATTTCACTGAGTTTGTGCTAAAGAAAAACTGTGGTGAAGCACAGACATGCGGCTTATTTGGGCAGTTTACTCATTATTTTTTTATCAGTCATGGAGGCACCTTTACCTGTTGTTGTTGGGAGTGTTCAAGATCCATGCTTGGGTATGGTTGTGCCAGTCATATTGAAGCCAAGTGTAGTTTCAATATTAGTGAAAATAAAGAAAACTTGGGTTTGAAATCCAGAAAAAGTAAAATTATGCCCTTACTCAAGCTAAAGCAAGTTGTTTCTGACCTCTGTCAGAAAATAAGCAAATTCATAAATACACCGATGTAAAAATGTATGTCATGTGCCTGCCTGCTTCAAGTCCTCCACCATAATCCCTGTCCCCAAGAAACCTAGGATCACTGGACTAAATGACTACAGACCCGTGGCTCTGACATCTGTGGTCATGAAGTCATTTGAGCGCCTAGTTCTCTCCCATCTCAAGACCCTCACGGCCCCCCTCCTGGACCCCCTGCAGTTTGCATACAGAGCCAACAGGTCTGTAGATGACGCCATCAACATGGCCCTACACTTCATCCTGCAGCATCTGGACTCCCCAGGAACCTACGCCAGGATCCTGTTTGTGGACTTCAGCTCTGCCTTCAACACCATCCTCCCAGACCATCTCCAAGGCAAGCTTTCCCAGATGAATGTGCCTGATCCCATCTGCCGGTGGATCACTGACTTCCTGATGGACAGGAAGCAGCATGTGAGGCTGGGAAAGAATGTCTCGGACTCCCGGACCATCAGCACCGGCTCCCCTCAGGGCTGTGTTCTTTCTCCTCTGCTCTTCTCCCTGTACACCAACTGCTGCACCTCCACCCACCAGTCTGTCAAGCTAATCAAGTTTGCAGATGACACCACCGTTATCGGACTCATCTCGGACGGGGATGAGTCTGCCTACAGGAGGGAGGTTGAACGTCTGGTGTCCTGGTGCAGCCACAACAACCTGGTGCTGAATGCCCAGAAGACAGTGGAGATTATTGTGGACTTCAGGAAGCACACAGCTCCACTCCCCCCCATCATCCTGACTGACACCCCCATCACCTCTGTGGACTCGTTCCGCTTCCTGGGTACCACCATCACCCAGGACCTGAAGTGGGAGCCCACCATCACTTCCGTCATTAAAAAAGCCCAGCAAAGGATGTACTTCCTGAGGCAGCTGAAGAAATTCAACCTGCCAACACGGACGATGATGCAGTTCTACACTGCAATCATCGAGTCCATCCTCACCTCCTCCATCACTGTGTGGTACGCTGGAGCCACTATCAGGGACAAACAGAGACTGCAGCGTGTTGTGCGCTCTGCTGAGAAGGTGATTGGCTGCAGACTCCCATCTCTGCAGGACCTGTACACCTCCAGGACACTGCGGCGTGCAGCTCGGATCTCAGCTGACCCTTCTCACCCTGGACACAGTCTGTTTGACCTGCTCCCCTCAGGCAGGAGGCTCCGGTCCATTCGCACCAGAACCTCTCGCCATAAGAACAGTTTCTTCCCCTCTGCTGTCGGACACATGAACAATAACCATATGACTGTTCCCACCACTAACACATGACCCTACGCTGTGTTCACTGCATCATTCCATGTTTGGCACTGATCACCACCTGCACTCATGTATATATCATGTATATATCTATCCACTTAGCACTTTTAATTCTTATTCTTATTTTATATTTTTATGACAGTATGTTGCACTGAAGCACCGCAGCAATTTCCTAATGTTGTAAACCTCCTCAACATCTGGCAATAAACCCTTTCTGATTCTGATTCTGATGTAACAGAAGCAAACATTTGTGCAATGTATGGTTTTACTCATTATATATATAAGATAACTCAGAACGAGCAGAGCTGCTGTAACAGGCTGCCACACATGGGGGGCGCCGGAAGAAATATGTTTTATTTCACATATATTTTCCAGTTTTTTTAAAGAATTTTAAATTCTGTTTTATTGTAGTTATGACTGTCTATTTCCATGAAAACTGTGTGTGAATCATAATAAACTCATACTGCGTAAAATGCTCTGGCTTTTGGATCCACAGTGGTGAAAGTAACTGTGAGGGGAGACTGACCCTCTGCAGGAAAAACACTGTTGAGTCAGTTTATTAAAAACAGATGTCTATGCTATTAATTATGTCTATGTGTGCTGCAGAAAAGCTTGTAAAACCCACAAGTGTATCGGAGCCTCGTGACTTGTGTACGTGTGTGCGTATGCGTGTGAGTATGGGTATTCCAGATTGGCCTCAACTTCCTGTTTGACCTAAGTCAACAGACTCACACATACAGCTGTAGCACTGCTGCTACGTCATGTTGCATCACTCGCCAACACTCACTGCTGCTGACCGTTCAATGTGCTTTCCTGTGCACTCAGTCACCTAGGAATTTTTTTATAGTGAAATCTGAGGCTGTGTGCATTTTATCCAGTCGTGAAATCGCACTTTGGCGAAAAAAATAAATGGAGGAATGCAGAGGTCGCAGCAAATGTATGCAGGCCAAAATAGCTTAAACAGTGTACACCATGTGAGATTTTTTAAGAGCACAGACAGGTTGTCGTCTGAACTATCAGCTTATGCGGGCTGTCATACATACATACCAGTATGATTAAAACTTCAACAGTGAGGTTTAATTGCCAGATTTGGATGATGACTATACCGTGCAGATTATGACGCGTGTGGGAATAAAACTTTAATCATTAATAATTCCTGAGACGAACACAAATTTTTAAACGCTGATGTTTTTCTTTATGTGGACATGACCTGACATACAGATGTGGACGTGTTAAATACTTAAACGTGCTCTCAAGTCAGTATGTTTGTAGACAAATACATCAGCATTTAGAGGAAATGCAGGAACAGAATTCTAGGTTCTTTTATTTTCTTGCTGGATTTGGGTTCAGCAGACTGATGAGGTGGAGGGTCCTGCTTCTGCATGAGTGTCCCGAGAAGCCAGGTCAGATGGGTTAGACCTATCATCAGAGGCTGCGGTCAATGCCTTGTGACAGCCGGGTTTCCTGTGAGATTTATAAAAAAAGCATAATGAAACAAAATCCAACCGCACAGTTTATTTTTTAGCACTTCTAATTCTTAGAAGCACAAAAATATTATTGAGAAATGACATCACAACCAACAACCTAATTAATCTCACACTCCTTTTACTTCTGTTTTTGTCCTCTACCCACTCCAAAATCATACTGAGGATGTTGAACTCCCTAATGCTCCACTTTATTCCCTTTCGTAAGAGTTTTTTCTCAGCAAACGGCTGCCTGCTGATCAATGATGATGAGTCGTCTCTATTTTCTGAGGCGGCTGAGGTCCTTCGACATCTGTCTGACAATGCTCAGGATTTTCTATGAGTCGTGGCTAGTGCTATTCTCTATGCTGTTGCATGCTGTGGGAGCAGGTTGAGTGTCGCAGATACCAAAAAAAGACTCAATAAACTGATTGGCCAGTAATGTTGTGGGGATGGAGCTGGATTCCCTTAAGGTGGTGTCGAATGTTGTCCAAGATAAAGACAATGCTGAATAATACCTCCCACCCACTCCGTGACATGTTGGCTAGCCACAGGAGCACATTCAGTGAGAGACTGAGATTACCTAAAAGCACCACTGAACGACCTGTGGTCATCTCCCTGTACAACTCCTCCATCTAATACACTGTAAGCCAGTGGCAGCTGGCTGCTGGTGGACTGATGTCCTGCACCAGAGACGTACCTCCATCTGGGTCGAGGTAAGAAGCCAAGATCGCCCGGCCTGTAGCGGCTCAACAAAAACAGTGGATCTGTGCCAAGGTTCAAAGTCTCTGGGCTGAGGACAAATAGAATGGCAGGACTGTTGTTATTAATTAACATTTTTTTTTGCGTGTTATCATTTTCTACTTTACCTTAGCACTTTATCTTTTCTTTTTGAGAAAAAAACATATCATGGTGTTTTTGAAACCAAAACAAAAGTCACAGCAACTGAGCAAAAGCTTATTTATAGAGGCGTACATTGTTTTTTGACTATTTTGAGGCCAACTGGGAGATAATCTGGCTCTCATGGGCCTCAGTCGGGCAAAGATCCAGTTCGCTGCTGTGAAGAACCTGGCAGCTTTCAGCAGATATCAGGCCACCATTTTCACGACTCATTACACTAACATACACAAACCGGGCAAAGTGTTTCCAAGCACCTGACTGTTCTGGGGCCAGATGTCTGCAGTTTCTGCCCTCGACTGCTCTTCTCTGGGGAATTATAAAGAGCGGACTCTGTTCCATGGGATGTGTTGCTTTCCAGGATCTCACGCAGCTTTTGGATCTTCCCCTGAGCCTCAGAGAATTTCTCTAAGCCCTTCAGAGGACAGAGAACAAAACCATTATCTCGGTGGATGAGACAATGTACACATTAGCGGGTAAGTCACAAAATAATATTTTGTTCTCATAATACTATAGCGTTAAAAGACAATAAGGCTAATCAGTTAATAGTGTTCACTTCATCCTAGGCCACCTAATGTGAAAGTGTTAGAATTTTGAGTTTCTTTTTGTGTTCAGAAAAAATCAAAGCACTCACCAGTAGTTGGCAAATTACATCTTAGTTAGGTGAAAGATTTATATGAAATTTTGCCTCTTGCAAAACAATAATCAATACAGTGGCTCAAAATTTCACCTAAAATGAATGAGGTTAATGTGAATAGAAGTAAACAAACTTGCAACAAATTACTGAATTTTAATCACATCTGAATCAAAAGATTAGTTCATTATCAGGCATCTGGAGAACTTCAAGACATGTTGGGGAGGTAATTTAGCCATTTAAATGAGCTGTGTTGGATCAAGGACACGTCTAAAACCTGCAGGACACCGGCCCTCGAGGCCTGAAGTTCCCTGCCCCTAATCTAACGTATCACACACAGAATAACTGTTTCACGATACCATCGTTATTGTTGTGTATGTCTTATGATGCCATTGTATCATTTGTGAATTAACATTTATACCTTCATGCCAGAGTTTTACCTGTTGTGGAATATCTGGATACCTGGTTTCTTGGATGCCTGTCTCAATAGCAGAACATAAGGAGGATTTCCAGCAGTCTTCAATTAATACCAATCAAACTGGACCACCAAGCACAGAACTATCTCCCATACAAACATTATGATATGCTGTGGCTGCAATCAAATGGCTAAAGGCCATAGTTATTGTCAGGCTGTGTTCTTACCATCACAGCAGGTCTCAGAATGTTTGCTGCTTTCTCCATGTCTGCCTCGAGTTGCCTCCTCCTACTCATCTCCTCCTGGAGCTCGGCCTCCAGCTGAGCTGCCTCAGCTTTCTTTTGACTGCACACTTCAGAATCCAAGTTCAGCTGCTGTCTGAAATTATAACACAGAATAAAAGTTGACCCAATGTGGGTGTGGCTCAGTGGTAGAGCATCTGACTGTAGAGAAGCTGTCTCTGTTAAAGTCTCTATTAAAGCTTTTGTATGTTGCTACTATCAGGAAGTTAAAAAAAATAATATTGGAGAAACAGAAGTAAATAAAAAGTAAAGAAGTAAAGACCTGAGGTCCTGTTTCTTGGCCAGCAAGAGGCTGTAGTTATTCAGCTGAACCTTGAGCTGCTGGCACTTCTTCGACAGGTGATCTTCTTTCTGTAAATCGGGTGATAAATGTGGAGACATGAAGAATGAAAACGAGTTATCAGTTAAAATAGTGTTACAATATTTTAAGGCAATACATATCTTCCCATGCACATGCCTCATTCTACATAATAATAAAAAGCAATAAGACTTGTATGTTGCATGTAGCAATGTAACATCAACTTTTTAAACAGAAGGCAGATGTACCAATACAAGCTACCACTACCTCTAGGAATTACGCAGGCACATTTATGTCCCTTCTATGCAGACATCGTACCTCCTTGAGTTGGATGACGTCCTGGCTAGCTGCGTGGCTGTCCCTCTTCATGTTTTGTACTTCAAGACAGAGTTCACTCTCTTGGCATTGCAGGATGGATTTCTCTTTCAAGAGTTTAAAGCTCTCTGCTGTAAGCTCCTTGACTTTTTTAAGCACCTCTGCGTGCTGAATCTTCTCCTCCTCAACAATTGCTGAAACTTTATTTTTGATGGAGCTCCACACTTGTTTCTCACAGTCTTGAAACACTCTGTTGT
Organism: Simochromis diagramma; assembly: GCF_900408965.1. Taxonomy (NCBI): domain Eukaryota; kingdom Metazoa; phylum Chordata; class Actinopteri; order Cichliformes; family Cichlidae; genus Simochromis; species Simochromis diagramma. Next base: position 1,349,427 of record NW_024387200.1, on the reverse strand, counting down.
TGGAGAACAGGGGTCAGTAAGTCGACGCAGCATCCAGAGGGAACAACTCCTCCTGCAGTTATAACTGTAGCTTGAATTTAACTCTGCACTAGACCTTACTTTGCCCCCTGTAAATCCAATTGTTTCTGCAGTCTGGCGATGGCAGCTCCATATTCTTCCCTCGTAGTGTATAGCTGCTTCTCAATAAACTCCACGTAGGCCAGTCGCTGTGTCATCCTCTCCCTCTCCTTCTGCTGCTGGTCCAGCTTCTCCTCTGAGTGGTGGAAAGGAGGTGCAAATGAAAACAGGAAGCAAGAAACATCCCAGTGTAAGCTTCACACGGTCTCAACAACGGTTTTGCAAAAATCATGGTTTGGACACTGTGGTTATGATGTTTTTGCAAATCTCTCAAAAAGGCAGACACAAAATTTAAAACAGCAATTTTAAGGTTCAACCCACAATCAAATTAATATATTTTTCTCCTGGTCTGGCTATAAATGTGCACAGTGGTGCAGCAGCTAGCTCATTAGCACTGTTGCCTCTTAGTGAGAAGGTTCCTGGTTTCAAACTCCCGACTGGCTGGGCCTTGTGTGCTCGTCTTGTACCTGTGTGGGTCCAGCTAATCCACCTTCACCCCACCCCAAAGATACACATCTTAGGTTAACTGCTGATTCTAAATTGGGCATGCGGTGGTGTGCCTCTCTGTGATGGACTGGCCAACGTCTGCCCCATGTTTAGACCAGCTGACTTAACCGAAACTAACAAACACAAGATGATGAAAAATAATAAATGATCTGACTCAGCGTCTATCTCACTTTGTAACGTGTTCTTTGACTTGAGTCTGTCCACTTCCTTCTGTAGCTCCTCCTTCTGCTGGTTGAGATGCAGCTCGAGCTCATCGGTTTCCTTTTTGTCAGCTTGCTGCTGATGCTCCAACACCTTACTCAGCTCCGCAACCTTTTTCTCTACTGCATTTGAGGAGTCTGTCAGGTAATTACATATATCGTCCCTGTCCCTCCCCATTGCTCCATACCAAATTCTGAGGTCATCTATCAGTTTCTTCAGCTCGTCACATCTGAGCTGACACCTGCAGCACAAAAAAGGACATATGGGTTTAGAATTTATGAATCTAATATGAAATGCTGAGCTGAAACTGCTGTAGCTGGTACATCAGAATAGTGAAAAAGGAAGTTTTAAGATTTTATAATTGAGGAAGAAATAAATTTACTTGGTCCTTACAGAGGGGTGAGGTGAGGTTGACAGGTTAAGGAGGTGAGTTGAGCCTAGAGTCTGAAAGATGGTTATCTTTTTGCCATTGTAACTTCTGCTGAACAGATAACCTGGTCCGGATTGTGTCATGTTCAGAGTTTTGCTTTAAAATCATCTGGAAGCGCCACGTTTTCACTAACTCTTTTATTTACAGTATCTGGTAAGAGATAAAGAGCCTCTGCTAATGGACTGCATTTATAGCAAATGTAGCTGTTAAGTTTTGTTGTTGTGAAATATGTGTTGTATTGTCATTGGAATTTGCATGTAGATCTAATCATATTCAGATGGGGATACAGAAAATTTGCTTGTTATTTTATGCATAAATGCTATGTCATTGCCACACTGAAGAAAGTTTCAAGTTCTTGATTCTGTTTCTGAAAAAGGATTGTAATGTTGCTTCCTTTGCTAATTTACACCTGAGGTAAAGATCATAAGGAAACTACGGGCTCAGATTCAGACGGAGGATTCAAACCCAGGTCAGCTACAGTTATTCTTCTATATTTTACAGTAAATAGAATTTTTAGCTTTCATAATTAAATTATGGATTTGAGGCTGTTCGTTGTCACTATTTAATTTAATTTAATGTCTTTCAGATTTTTTTTAAAATCACATGTAAGAAGAATTGCATAGCAGTTAGGCACCATGTTATTAGTAGCTGGTACAGTAGAAACCTTCAAGATAAAAGCAGTCAGTCACAACATAGCTGCCATTTGATCCAAAAGCTGATGAAGCACACACAGATACATGTAACCTATGAAGCTGTTCTGTAATCACGTGTTTAAAAGTTTTGGGACATTTTTGTGTTATGTTAAAAGTCGTTTACCCAACAGAGGAGCAGCTACATAGTGCAACAGTTTCTTACCTTTCCAGCTCCTTATCTAAGAACTGAATTTGTGTCAAATATAAAGCCTTGTCTCTGTCAGCAGGAACTGTCTCATCTGCCATAGTTGCTGATTTTTCCAACTTTTTTACGATAAACTTGTTGGTGTTGTGTTTTATCTCCACTCCTTTAACAGCACATTTTCAAATAGCACAGAGAAACGATGTTAGTTGTTGCCAGGATACGCTGCATTCAGGGACCGCTTGAAATAGTCAGCGCTTGATGTATTTGCTCTAAATGCAAATGTATATATAGTCTGCTGGTTGTTATGGTTCATTTAAGACTTCAGTTTGTTTTTCGTTTCTTTATTTGCAAAGTTGATTTTCAGTTTACAAATTTAGTAGTCACATTAATGAGATTAATGAATTATCTGAAAGGAAATCTAGCAATTATAGCAACAATGCCCAGTTATACAGTTATTGTGATAACAATAACTGATTTATTTTATATATTATATTTTAGGGGGTTTTTTTTTAGTTTCGTTTAGTCATTTATATCATTGTTTATATGTATTGGGATTATCCTGAAGCACCTAATTACTAATTGCATGGTTTTATAGACACTTATAATCACTGTAACTGATAACTGTTTACTGCCCTTAGTTTTCATGCTCCTGAGCTTCTTATCTGTCTACAGAGCCACCTTGCATATGCAGAGGAAACACAGCACCTCTCAAGCTGCAGAGCTGTACATGCTTGTCTGTTGGCTGACAGTCAGTCTGCTCTGGGTTTGATCGCATTACTCCCCATGACAAAAGCTCAGTGCTGCTCTGTGAGGTAAAGAACACAAATGCATGGTCTCTGACTATCAACAGGCTTACATTTGTGGGCTTTTAAAGCGTAACTACACCTTCAAATTATGCAGTCACAGCAGATGCATCGCAACAGAGGAAGGAGTTATGAACACTTCACTGCCACTGAATATGTGTGTATATAATTTAGCCTTGACAGTTTTACTGCATTGTTCACCTTTTGTACAGAGAGCAGAGGTTGATGAAAGGTTACATGAAGACTTCAGAAGTTTTTATCAGTCAGTCGATTTTTTTTCTTTCCTCTTCTTCAGTTCTGACAAAATCGACTTTCCCTCAACACAAAAGAGAGTCGTCCAACCCACGGATCTATTAATACCTGCAAATAGAGGTGCTCCCTGAACATGTGGCTGCCAAACCAAAATGTTTCTCTAATTACTCTGTTTGGTCTCAAACAGACACACAAAGTTCACAAAATCAAGTTGATCTCAATGACTCATTTACTTTATTCTTTTTTTTTATATCACTTGTTTGAATTTGTGATTTTGATTCAGTTTAATTTATTTCATTTCTTGGTTTCAGGTTATGTTTCCAGGGTAGTTTTTATTGTTTGAAAATATTTAGTCTTCATTTAGTTTTTGGCAGTTGACTCACAAGCTTGTAGACATCCGAAGTCAAAATTAACAAATACTAAAACTTAGGGTATTTGATTTTTTGGGTGATATGATTTTGTTTTAGTTAGTTTTACAAAATTATTTCAGTTGGTAAACTATAATAACCTTGATCTACAAAGGTCTTTTGCAGGAAACAGTAGGCGTACATTTAAAAAAGTGAATGTGATGTTTACAAGTTTCTATGTAACGAAGCGTGAAGTCTCATAAAAATCCTAATATGAAGACTACTACTTAAAGTTTAATTAAATAACAGACCTCAGTAGCTACGTTACAATATGACAACCACAGCTGGGCAAACTAATTATATCTAATTATATTATTTAGAACTAATTATGTGTTTTCAATTTCTGAAGATTGAGCACGATCTTTCTTTTGGCACAAAGTAAAAATATCAATTCCAATATTCAGTCAGACCTTATAAAAGTAAAATGTTTGGTTAGCTGCGTGTGACTCGAACAGGAGTTCAAACCCAGCATACACCTGTGTTTGCATACCTTCAGGTACAGTCAATCATAATCATTGCTGAGGTTTCTCCTATGCACATTGTCATAACCTGTGAAGTGTCCTGCACGCTACCTCCACCACCCACAGATATTCAGCCCGAGGCCGGCATACTGTAACTCAGCTGTCTCTGTGTTATTGTCTGTTTTTCTCTGTTGCATCGGCCCCTGGGAGGACGATGCCCTCAAAATAAAATAATGTGCTCTTTGCACGAAAAGTGAGATGGATATGTTTCCTCACTGGGAAAGGATTAGATGGTGGAAGACATGAGCAGAGAGACAAAACAGCTTGTGGTGGAAAGTGAGGGTGTGGAGGTTAAGACATTCAGCTCTCACGACACGAGTCGTGAGTTCATTTTCTAGAAATATATTTTCCTTTTGTGAAAAACTACAACTTTAGACAAATCAAACTCTCAGAAAAGGTTCATTCTTTTTTCCCCCCAATGAATTATAAGTTATCAATTATTCCAGCAAGATGCAAAAAGCTTTTTGAGTTCTTCCTCTTGGCAAATAATCACTGATAATTTGCATATTAAACTTAATGTGAGTCGAGCAAACATGCACGTACAGAAAACATACAAAAATCTTCATTATCCTTGCATGTAATGCCTTGTCATATCTCACAATATTAAAACCTTTAGCCAGGACTGTCTGCAGTGACAGTTATGTCTCCATGTTTATGCAAAGATTTTTTGTTTTCTGGTATTTGCTGGTCCCAAACCATCTTTGGCTACAACAGCCAGCTTTATACCTCTCTCCTTGTCCTTTTGATTACCAATATTTTAATTCTTGACTACTCCTGAACTTTGCCACAGTAAGAGCACCTAAACCATAACCCTGTCCTATTAACATTAGAGTTTGTGTCCTAGTTGCAGCAACAACAGATAAAAAGAATGAGAGACGAGAACGTGATCTGCTGCAGGCCTCGGGCTGCAGAGCACGGGAGAGGCACACATTGAAATAGCTGCTTAAACAATGTTTTTACCAATCTGTGTGTGAATATGCTACCTGTTTGTTTCCCAGTTGTCATGGCAGCCGGTAATTAAACCTAAAAGCACACCAAGTGTTGCTGAACACAGCAATCAGCTTCTGCTCCTCCTCCAGTTAGTCTCATATATTTTGTGTTGACTGGCTGACAATATCACAAAGAGATTTAAAGACATGAAGCGCATGAGACTGGCTCATTTGCTTGCTGTAGTAACACAGTTTTACCTGGCGACAGATGGAAAGTCAGCGCCATCAAACATTTACGTTTTCAGTTTAATTTTCCTGTAGTCAGTAAATCCAATCACACTGCTTTAAAGCATGAGGCCATGGGTATCTAACTCTCTAAAGTAGAATTTTATTAAATTACTTTAAACGAAAAAACCTTTAGGAATTGTTCTAGAGGATTGTGGTGGATGTTTGCAGATTTAAAGAGCGGCAGGTGGTGGCGGTGGTGGAGGTGGAGCATTCATCAGTTGTCATAACACCATAAAGTCAAATACGGACAGGCTGTTCAATTGAAACCCAGTGTGCTCACTGATAAATTCCACTTGGTGCTGCGATTATTATTATTAGCCTTCAAATTACAGGTTGTGCTTTTGGAACAAATATAAACGGATACCTTTTAACTGCCACGACAAAGAAGAACAAAACCTTTAGAAACCACTTACCAACTCAAATTACACCTGACCTTTACCATTTACAACATCCTGAATGCCACTGATGTTGTTAGGATACTAGAATGCTGCTCGCTTATCTCAGCTCAGAAACATTTAGATGTTCCCACAATAATTACAATATTTTCAAGTTATTCACTGCAGGAAAATGTTGTAAATAAAGGTGTACTCTGTAAAGTACATGTAAAGTAGGCCCTTGCATGAATGTAATGCAGTTGCATCTCTCACATGCCCCGCGTATAAAAAGGATGCAATGTTTACAGATGTTGCCTAATCACACCACAGTAATAATGTTGCAGTTATCTTTGTGAGAACCAGTTGGGTTCAGACCACGGCCATCAAACAGACCCCGGGACCAAAGTTGACCTGGCAAAGACTCCAATCTGGCCCACTCACATTTCCAGCTTTGGAAAATGTAAAGGAGTAAAGGTATAAATCTTGGAATTTTAACTGTATTTGCATATGATTTATAAAGTTTCCTACCGAAAAAGACCTCCCTCGTGGCCATGCATATCACACCAACGTAATTAAGTAACAGATAAACAACTGGGCAATGAGAAACAGAACTTTTAAATTGAATTTACACATTTATCATGCAGAAACACTGAGGTGTACCATACTGTAAGATATCTCAGGGGCTAAATGCATAGTTAAACTTCTTTACACTTACAGAAAGGAGAGTTTCACTGGTCCAGCCCCCCTTAAGATCAAAGTAGGCTGTGTGTGCTTTATAATTATTTTTTGGATGCCTCTCTTTGTTTTACATGGCTTCAGTGGTCTGAGGGATAAAACTTAGCTCAAATTGGTTAGGTAAATTGGTTAGGCTGCGAGTTTGGCACTAAATTGAGAGGGTTTCATTTAGAGGAGGTAGAAATGTTCTGATATTCAAACCATAATCTTGTTGGATGAAGTTATTATCCACCTACATTTTAAACCAATTATAAGAAGAGTTGGAACGAGGCCCATTTCACAATTTAGATGAATTGAAACTGGAATTTCCCTCTTTCGAAACAAAAGCTAAATAATGAAGCTGAATTCTTTGGGCAGGGTGTTAGCTCCTGTGATTACTGCTCAGGGAAATATTTGTCTGTAGCATTAGGCTGTAATAACTTTGATTTTCAAGCGCTAACCTGCCTTAACCTTTTGTTTCCTGCAGCCCAAAGGCCGAGCCTTTTCCTCTCAGGTATGAACCAGGAGATAGGTATTCCGTCTCCATGCCAGTACAAACGATGTGTAGCTGAGTCTGAAGCATCAAACATCATTAGGGCTGCTGACAAACATGGAGGATTAAAATAAGAATGAAGGGGAGGAAGTATTGGTTGTCTGTGCCAATCGCATCCCCTCTGATACACAAAGACTTTCTGGTAATCCCACCGCACCAGGATCCCTTTTCCTAGGTAAACCACCTGAATGGAGTGGAATCTTTGGAATGCGTGCCTGTGTGTTCCTGCGCTGAAGAATATGCTATTAGGCAACCGAGTTTTAGTATTCACTAGTAAGCGTGCTTTATCATAAAAATGATGTATTTGTGGTAAAGGATGTGAGGCATTAAATCTCCTCCGGTGGGTTTAGCCTTGAGGGCAAGAGCATTTGAGCGTACGATGGGGGCATCTCCTACACGTCATCCTTCTTTCGCATTTTATTGTTACAAAGTTAGATGGAAAAACGAACGCAGTTTTTACCAGAACTTGTTTGGTTTCTTTTAAGCAGAAAGCTCCTTGAATCACGACACTTTCAGTAATTTGAAAAAACAAAAAAAACAAACCCGACAAACAACGAATGAATAAATTTATGCCTTGTTAGATACTGGGTTATGATAAAGATCCCATTTTCTAAATTGTTTAATCCTGCTGTGTGTCACAATTCTATTACTTTTAAATCAAAATTATTGTGGCTCTGACCCTTTAGTTTATTTCTTTTAAACTTCAAATACAAATAAATCACATTTTGCCCTTTTTCAGACAACAAAAAAGCCATGATATAACATAAGAAACAGAACATGAATACAGAACTATAGAAAGTCCAATTTAATGTGATTTTATATTATTGTAGATTCAGACCCAGGTCTTCATATAGTTTGTATAGTTCATACAGTCTGTAGTTTTCCGTGCCATTTATAGTATTGGTTTCTGCTTTTCTCTTTGTTTTATACCCACATGTAATTTTCCAAAACATGTAACTAAGGAGTCTTTGCAATTAACATTAATTTCACCCATTTACCGTTTCATTTTAAGACAGAAGGATGAGCGTGGTGTACCAGACTCGGCAAAGCCATGCCAGTACCTGTCCTACAGAGTCTGAATCATTTCCTTTCATTTGCACAGTGCTGAGTAAGGTTTCTGTATAAGTTTATATCTGAACTAGGAGAACGCGATGATTAACATTCACGTTGAAATGTGTTACATCTCTAAGGAAAGTGTTTTCAAGAGAAAGAGAACAAGCTGCCTATAATAATATATCACAACCTCAAGTTATTCATGTCCAGTTATTAACAAATCAATGCCTATTATCAATTATGTTTCAACATCTAGCATGCTAGCCTCATTGGATTTTTTCTGTACAAAGTACACTTAAAAAAAAAAACCTAAGAAAATAAAATGTATATACACAAAGTGTAGTACTAGTCGCTTAAAAGTAAATACTGTCCAGAGTTGACCTGCTTTGGTGGAGGTTTGTGTTTTCAGAGTGCTTCTTGTTTTTAGGAAAACACTAAATTTGCCACAGTAGTGTGTGTTCACACAACTGTGTGACGTGTGAACCATTCACCGTAGAATGTTTTACCTGCTATATTATGTGAACAAAAGAGTGACGTTAATGCTTCCAAAGCACAACGCGTGCACATGAGCTTTGTCTTACGCTACGTTCCTGCGCGCACTAAACAATGCTGATGACAAAAGCTGTTACGTTTTATTTTTTTATCTACTTATACAGGTGCTGGTTTTATTACACTGTTTATTGTAAAATAATATTTAGAAATTAATTTTTATATTATTTTACCCTAATGTTAACAGTCATTGAACAGTTGTGGTCTGTGGGATCAGCTGAGTGTGTTAACATCTTGCATCTTTGTTGCTTTTTATTGTCAGTCTAAAATTGATGCAACTAACTGCAACCACAGCAAAAGGATTTCAACAGTATTTTTCTTCTTTTGTCTTTTATATCCTTTTCACTTTCTTTGTGGATCAAACATGAGCTTTGGGTGGGGACAGAAAGATTACATGAGTCTTAATATAAATAGGCTAAAGGACAATACTTGAGTGAAATATTTGTTCCCTTCGGTCAGGGCTTGAACCACTGACACTCCCTAAGTGAATCACAGCTTACGCTCACGTGCTCCTCGGATTTACCCTTTTTCCAAGCTTGGAAAGTATTTCTTCTGATTGCATAGCGTGTTCTCGAGATTTTAAAACTGGAAAGTTGAAACAACGGATGCTACTGAGGATGCGTTGACCACGCATTGATTTTGACTTGACATACTAAACCCAAACTAGATATAATTAACATACTAAATAAACAGATTAAAACTCCAATAAATGCTCCAAAATATGAGATTGATTATGTGTCATGGTTTGAGTAATTTTAAGAATTTATGATATAAAATGTTCATTTAAAATTGCGATTTGTTCAAAATGAGCGATTAGTTCAAAACCATAACAGTAACATCAAAACATGTTTTTGTTTAACTACAGCTTATCAAAAGAACCCGACAGAAGACCAGCACATCTAATACATGTCAACTGCCAATACAAAGTCGTCACTTAAGAGCCTTTGCGAATGTGTTTGATTCATCATAATACAGAAAACAGTAATCAATACAATCTTGACTGGAGAAGCAGATAAATAAGAACATATGGATTATGAAATGTTTGAAGGATTTGTGGCTCTGTGAGGCAACTTGAGATTTAACTGTTTGCGAGTTTTAACAGCACACAAAGAAGCTGTAAATGAAGAGAAAAGCAAAAAGTCTGTCTTTCTTACAACAGCCTTTCAAGTGCATGCGACTTATAATGTCAAAATTAGTGGAACCACTGCATGACAGTCGGTGTCCACTCACTGCCTGTTGCATGCAGCACTTTGGGATAAATGACTCTGCAGCTTTACTGTAATGCATTTGATGATATACTTTGTGTCGCGTGCAAAAATACAGACAAGAAGCTAATCAAAGCACCCTGAATACATTCCAGAAATTTCAGCAAATTTCTGTGGTCAAAGCCTGAGGAGAGAGGGAAGACACAAGTTCAGCCCACATGCAAGGAGAGGTGAGGAAACCTGTAGCTTTACTCTTTGAGCTCTAGAATTGTGTGCTTGTCTACTGTGCAACTTTTTTCTGTGGCATTCACCTTTATTGCAGAGGCTGACCATAAAACATGACTTGAATGTACTTTTATTTGATAAAAATCGCTTAGTTGGAGCTCCAGAGGGTGTTTTGCTCGTGCTGCTGAAGGAACATATCCGCCAGTGATGATATGTAAAAACCAAAAATAAAAATCCTTCTGAAAAATAAAGTTCCTTCTAAGGAATTGTGGCGTTATACGTGGACCTGTTGAGTCCGTGAGTAAAAATGTTCCGTGTGTAAGGCCCCAGTCAAATGTATTATCAACAAGACACTGTTGGACACATTTCATTTAACTTCATGGCAGAATGGTGATGATGGAGAGTATTTAACTGAGCCAGCAATCCTCAACTTTGCCTTCTGACTTGAGGTGGTAATGCAGCTGCACCATGGATTTTCCCTACAGCAGGGATTTGTAGGGAGGAGGCAGAAAAGCTTCCTTGGGGGGGAAAGGAGTTTGCGTGCATCCAAAAATAATCTTAACTCCTAACAACAATAATTCCCGAGGTGGGTGGCGTCCAACTGGCCAAAGGCAGACTGACAACACCTACTCTGCACATATTTAAAGAGTGTGTGCTCCAAACTCAGACCTAGAACCAGACTGGTGATGAAGATAGATAGGGCAAAACAGATGCATATGCTGCGTGCAAAAACTATCTGAAGTCTGACAAAGAGAAGCAGGAGCTGTTTATAACAGAGACTTCCTGATAATAATATAAAGGTATTAAGATCAGAATACCAAAGCACAGAGAAGCTGAAACATAAGACTAGCAGGACAAAGAAGAAGCTTAAGGGTCGACAATGCCTTTCTCTTCCTGCTGCAAACCTGTGCCTGTTGCCCTGGGGCCTCTGGAAGAATCCAGTACCCTGACAACATCCTACTCTTCTTCTCCACCTCCCTCTCCAACTCGGTTTCGCCGTCCCCGTCGGGTCCTGTATCCAGCCTTTCAGAGCCGGAGGCCCCCACTCAGGGAAGCTCCTGACAAGGCCTGTCGCTGTCTTCTGTTCCTGTCTGTGCTCGTCTTCCTGCAGATCTACACAGAGGAGCCACACACCTGCACAGGTTAGTTTGAGTACACTGACACGCACTGATAAATGAATCATTACGTTAATGTCTTTATCTTTCAGAAGTCACTACAAAGTCTCCTTTATGACTGAATTTGATGCAGATCAGTAAAAATTAGTGTAGAGCACTTACTCGTGTCTGGGCGAAGGGTAGTTATGGGTTTATGGCTAAATAGCTATTTTATACAAATTGTCCATACATGTTTTAACCACAAATAAGGGGAATTTAAATAGGCATTTATAGAAAGTGTTGAACTTTAGTTGAACTTTGTTCTTTGAATTTGAATTTAAAATTTTCATCCTGTGGATTCACAAGATATTGGCAAATACACTGTTCATCTTTTGATCAATAATTAAGTGTTAACATACAATACTCTCTTTATATGAAACAAAAACTTCTTTTACAGTAATTGAGAGCCAATGCCCAGATCCAGCAGTGTGTCAACTTGAGGCTGGTGATGGGAGCCTAGGCACATCCCAAGGATGGACAGGGGAGGAGTCCTGGAGGATTCAAACAGTGGATCGAGGATCAGAGACACAGGTGGAGTGTGTGGTGGCATGATGGAGGACAAAGTCACTAAATGCGAACAGAGTGAATGAGAAAAGGGTAAAAGAGAGGAATAGCCACACAGACAAGGTTAAGTTCGAATATTGTGTGGAGATGGTTTCCTCTTGAAAACATTTCTACATGCTAGTTTGATTGGGGATGGACAGTGGTGGTTTCCAAAGAATGTGCTCCACCTGTTCTGTCACCGCCACTGAGATGACACTCCAGCTCGACAACAGCAGTTATGTGGGACAGTGAAACATGGATGAGTACAGTCAAAACTGATAAGAAGGGTAATATTTTCCACTGAAGATGTGTCAGGCAGATCTCAAAGTTAAACTGGTGTGACCACATTACAAACAAGGAAATGTGGAGAAGGACGAAAGCATGAAACAGATGTCACCAGAAGAGAAACAGAAATGAGAAAGGCCTAAGCTTACATGGTGTACAATCGGGCACAAAGACTTGAAGCAAATCAGTAGTGCCCGGCAAAGACACAGGATGACCTATTGTAAATAATAATGTTCAGTCAAAGGCTTACATTTTAACATTTCAAATAAATGTAACTATTTTGTGAATATTTCTGTCTGAGTGTGCAACCCTGTGGTAAAAAGTACGTATTTATTCAGAGAGTGTATTTTTATATAGCAGCACCATCCGTACTTTGTTTGCTACACTCATTTTAACACGCATCATCTGCTTTTTTAAAATAAAGAATAAATTGTTTATGCAAATGCCTCCATAAATACGACCGTGTCTTACAGTACCTTTTTCCGTTAGTGTTATGCTTAAAAGATAATGTATTTTTTACTCAATGCATGTGACTAAAAGTATGTGAGTGCTTGTTTCACCACTGGTGTGCAGTAAAAACTCTTTGTATGATGACATGTTTCTGGTTTGACCTGTTCTCTACTCCGAAACTGATCATTGTTGCAAGAGGCATTTTCAAACCAATCTTCACTCTAACTGCTATGTGAGGTAAACTGAGCAATGCCTGTGCGGGTGTTTACTGTGAGCACAGGGGTCTTTGAGTCACTGACTCATGGGTAATCCCTCAATCAGCCCACGCAGGCTGCTATAACAAACACACACAAGTCTGAGACTGTCAGGTGGAATACGCGACTGGCTGGTATCACTGTGAGAAAGTAGATGTGTTGGCACATGCCCGGTATGTCTACTTGTGTTGAGTTGTAACACCAGCTGATTTCTCTGATACAGTGTTGATGTCGTTATATATAATTTATATTCTGCATTAACTTGGATTACCTTTTGAACTTTAGACTGGAAGATTATGCTACAAAAACAAAAACTGACCAGTGGCACAGAGAAAACTGCTAAAATTAAATAAAATAAAGAGCGTAAATGCAAATATTTGTACAAAGCTTTGTGCAAAAGGCAGTTTTAAAATCGTAATTGGTGTGAATGTGTGTGTGAATGGGTGGATGACTGAATGTAGTGTAAAGCGCTTTGGGGTCCACAGGGACTAAGTAAAGCGCTATACAAATACAGACCATTTACCATTTAATTAAAGCAAATGTGTTATGTTTAATCATTTAGCTTAGAAAAGGTAATGAATTGTAGATTCTAGTCACATAGAATTCTAGAGATTCTATGTGACTGGGTACATTAACGATAACTTAACAGCACAAATAACACGAAAACCATCATAAACCCTCACATTCAGTCTAGACATTCAAAACATTAGTAGTCAGAAGAGACGGCCTCAAGAAACGACAGAAAGAAGACATCTGCCTCAAGAAGATGATGTCAGTATGGACTCATAATATTTAGCATTTGTGTCTTGCTGTTTTACATGTCTCTGCATATGATCTCATAAAATTAGTGAGTGCATGAGCTCATCGTGTCATTCAGCAATATGAGCATGTGCATCACCTCACGTCAGCAGGTCGACACGACGGTTTGGAGTAGCAGATCGTGGAGCATGTATACCAGTGCACAAATGCATTTATAACCCCCTGCAGCTAATAATCGCATCAAGTCTGTGCTGCAGGTCTACCCCAGTCTGCCAGCATTTACCACAATATACCATAAATCATATAAACAAGCCGAGCTGAGTGAGTTAGTGTGCCTGTGTGACTGCTGCAGAAGTGTTTTGTTGCTGATTTTATTTGGCACCTTTAACAGGAACAAAATGTAAGATATCCAAACAGCCCTTGAGGAAATACAGACACATTGAGTCCAATCGCTTTGTCAAGTGTAAAAGAAGGTCACCTGTTGAAATACCTTTTTCATGTTATAGTGTTCAAGTGACTGAGATTCCCATATTAAGGTCATCCCCTGTCAGTGATGTGAAGAGTAAGAAAAAACTGTCTGAAACCAGGCATGTAATCTGAAGCATGAGCTTTTGGCTCATACAGAGTATTTGTATATACACTGACCTTGTTGTGTGAAACTTCAGGTTGAGTATGAACACCTACCATTGTAACGGTATATAGAAGAAAGACATGGACAAGCAGAGTACAATTTGCTTTGTTTAGATAAGATATAATAAATTCACAAGCATCATAAACTATCATAGAATACACTTACGTAGTGTGTTCGTGTTTGATGTTTACAGAGAGGCCAAAAAATCTTTCACAAATTGTACACTCAAGCTTATTGATGAGGTCATGCGACGTAATCTCAAAGAAGAAACAAAGAGGAACATGGCAAGCTGTAAGTAACTATCAATAGACTCATTAAACATTGACATGTGACATTTTTGTCACAGGTGTTTTAAAAGCACACTAACTTATGACCTCAATGGAGCTGTAAAACCTCACTCAGCTGGCATGACTGAGCTAAACAGAGCCATATTTAGACAGACAAGCACACGGAGAGATGTGGCTAAAGGCTGAGGTGATAGATTCAGCTATAGCACTGTGAGTGACTACTGAGGTGATTAAAAGTTAAAGCCTTTTAAAAAAGAAGAAGAAGAAGACATGGCGTCACCTCAGAGCAGGATGACAGTTTGATGAGCTGGAATGTCAGTTTCTGTCAGGGATTCCAAGAATGCGTGTGTGTGTGTGTGTGTGTGTGTGTGTGTGTGTGTGTGTGTGTGTGTGTGTGTGTGTGTGTGTGTGTGTGTGTTTCCTTCCGGCTGTCGCCAAAGTGCTTGCACATAGGGGGTCATATGATTGTTGGGTTTTTCTCTGTATCTATTATTGTACGATCTACTGTACAATATAAAGCGCCTTGAGGCAACTGCTGTTGTGATTTGGTGCTATATAAATAAAACTGAATTGAATTGAATTGTGTGTGAAGTGTGTGTGTGTGTTTGTTGACTGTTGTGTATATATGATTCACAGATGTCTTAAGAGCAATAAAATATTTACTGTAGGTGTGTACGTGTGTGCAGGTGAGCGCACAGGTGTATGACTGTGTCTTTGTTCATTTGGTTCCCACAGTGTCACATTAAGGCACAGATGACATACACTTAGTAAGTTGGTCAGACTCCGGTAAAGGAAACTGTTGTAACATTGCCATTCTCCTTTGCCCTATTTACCCATTTGATCAAAGAAAAACAAATTAAAATCTGTGATAATTACAGTGAGTTCACACAGTGCCCTATTTTTTCAGTAAGGTTGCAAAATTTGGGAGCATCTTGTCTCTATGCTGAGCCTGGTTTCTGGTTTTGGTGTTTTAAAATTTTCATATTTTTTGTGGAAATCCCCAAGAGAGCATCCTGAAGGGCATTCCTCTGATCCAGTCTAAATAAAATAACCATGCAGGCCCGGGGGAAGGGAATGTCCATTCATCTGCTCATATATCCATCTTTTTCCAAGATACACCCTGGACAGGTCATCAGTCGATCATAGGGCTAACACAGAGACACAGATAACCACCCACATTCACATTTACACCAGGGAATTTTCTCAGACTAAAGATGGAATGAAATGCAAGGTTGGATCAACTCATCACAGATGGCTCCAGGAAAAATGGAATATGACACACACATACATATTAGGGAGGCAATAGCCAATATGCAGAAGTCATCCACTGGAACATCTTTTGTGGACAGGATATACATTACGTGAAGTGGAGGTGACTCCAGTATACAGAGTCTGATCCAACCCAGCAAAGTAGGGTGACCACATGCCCCACTTCATGTGGGACACATCATTTTATTGGATCTAGTTTACCAAAGTTTGCAGACGTTGCTTAAAAAGTCCAATGACACTCGTAAAACAGTTTAACATGAAATGCAACAGAAAACAAGAATGCACACGTGTGCAAAGATTATTGTACAAGACCATTTGCACTGGGCCCATGGCAGTTCACAAGAAATTGTTGTCAACTTTTAATCTCTGTGACCGACAGAAACTTGACGCGGCTTGGAAAATTTGCAAGCTCGTCAACTAAAAATAGGCTGTGTGAAGATTTTGATGTCAATCAGCCAACAATGACACTGCTCACATTGTCTGGCAGACAACCTTAACCGAGAGAAGGAAACACCCCTATTGAACGAGGAATATAAACACAGAAAGGTTATCAGATCAGAACAGGAAGCTTTTTTAGACACTAGAGATAATAATAAATGCAGTAGGTAACTCTTCTCTGTAAAAGCTGGACTCTATTTCCGATTTGTTGACTTTAAACCTTGATTTGGCTTTAGTTTACTGAACTTTTCTCATTGTGTGGTTCTCAATTAATATATCTGACATTTGTTGTGAGTGGAGAAAATCTCCATTAAGACCCCAAGCATTTGTGTACCCGGCTGTACACATGTTTATTTGTACTATAAAGTAAACAAAGAGCATTTTAACATGAGATTATGTAGCGACTGACTCACCTCAGGAGCCTTCTTCAAATGGCCATTACATAAGCCACTTTTTTTTTGGGGGGGGGGGGGGGGCATCCATGTTTTTCAGCTCTGGGGTTTTTCCTTTATTTACGGCAAATATTTGTTTCGCATGTTAATGCCTGTGTCCCTGTGCGTGTATTAATGCCCAGAACTAATAGAAGCACACAGTAATTCTATTAAGGATGCATGCAAAACATATTTTCCTCTTCCTGGTTTTCTTTCTGGGGTTTTTTTTGCACGTTTGTGTATGAATGACTCTTTTCAGAAATAATCATGATTATCTCATAAACTCTCATGTTTTTCCTGTTGGGGAAATCCTTTGACGAAAGCTATCTGCAACCATCCTATTAACCATGTTGATAGTAAGTAAAGGGTAAGATGGAAATCATAAGTAAGCAGATTTGAGTTTGTCAGAAAGCCAAGAAGAGCTGCAGGATTCTACTAAAAGGTTTTGTAATATCATGAGGGGGCTGTAATCAAACCTAACAATACAAATGGGTAATTGGTATTTTAACATAACGAAATGAAATTTTCTTCTCATATTCCCTCATTCAGCCGGTCATTCAAATTTAGTATTTCTGTATAATAGGAAATTACATCAGCATGACACACTGTTAGCCAAATAATAAATAAATAAACATGTTGCCAAAGCATGTCCCAACTAGTCAGACTCAGAACAGAGTCTTCTTTAAAGACAGACTCGAGTCCCGTTTTCTGCTTTACTGTAGAGATGTGTCTGTGGTGTACTATTTCTCTTTTACCTACCTAGCTGATTGGCCAAGTTGTTCAGATGCACATCACCTTCACATCTCCCTTGCAGAAATCTTTGCACCATATCTTCAAAGTTCCTTCAAACTTGACAAACAGGTCTCTACTGTGGTAAAAACTAGCTTTCATCAACTACGCCTAATCTCTAAGGCTAAACCCTACATACCACACAAAGATATGGAGAAACTCATTCATGCTTTCATTACGTCAAGACTGGACTATTGTAACTCACTCTACTTGGGTCTACAATCTTCTCTTCTGCAGCGTCTGCAGCTGGTCCAGAATGCCGCAGCACGTCTCTTGACCGGCACTAGAAAGTTTGACTCTATCACCCCTGTTCTGAAAAATTTACACTGGCTTCCTATCAAATATCGAATTGATTTTAAAATTCTATTGTTTACTTATAAAATTCTAAACAATATGGCACCTGACTACTTAGCTGATCTCCTCTGTCTGTACAGCCCTCAGAGAGCACTAAGATCATCGGGCCAACTGCTCTTGGTGCAACCTAGGTCTCGGCTGAAGACCAGAGGAGACCGTGCCTTTGCCGTTGCTGCACCCAGGCTATGGAATACTCTCCCTCTTCATATTCGCGCGTCAGATTCCATTCAGTCTTTTAAATCACGTTTAAAAACTTATTTGTTTGATCTGGCATTTAAGGCGAATTAGGGTAATTTACATCTGGCTCTGTATTTAGATTATGTAATTATCTTATATTTTATATATTTGTAATTTATATTTTATTGTGATTTTATTTGTACTGCGATTTTACTGGAAAGCACTTTGGTGTACTTCGGTCTTAAAAATGTGCTATATAAATAAATTTTGATTGATTGATTGATATCTGAGGTTTGCCTTTGGAACATTTTGTCTATGCCAGCTCCATAGAGGAGATGCTTGGGAGTACAGCCATCATCCATTGTCAGTACATGCCTGAGCCAGCACACCTCTGTTTCAGCAGGGTGCTGAATACTTACACTCCGGTGTAGTTAAGCATTTTTTTCTGCCCTGTAATGTTCAATACATGCTTGCAGCAGCACATATGAAAAGTGCTGAACTTCAGTTTCTGTCATATCAGTGTTCAGGTTTCGCTGTCTTACAGGAGAATACGTGTACTCGATCTTGATATAGTCTGTCATTAGTCTGTCACTTTTCGTTGGTATACCTTGTACCAGTTTGTCCTGTTGGTGCAAAGACGTGGCCCTCTTTCACTCCACTGTAGATAACGAACTTGTCTGAAGTTTTCCAGTTGATGAAGTTGAGTAGCTGGTTTGCTAACCAATCTTGCAGAGGCTCTAGAAGCGGCTGTCCCTGCTGTAAGGTTTATAAAGGTGATGAAGAGTGGCTGCTTCTATTCTCTGCAGCTTTCGAAAGGAGAAACTCATTTGATCTGTTGGTTTGGAATCTATCTATCTATCTATCTATATATATATATGTACATACATACATATATATATACAGCTGTTATACAATTGAAAAGCTTTGTGCAGTTTTTCCTGGAAAATCAGGTAGCTGCTGTGGAGAACTGAAAGATTGTTCATACAACTACAAAATAATATTATATCTCTTCAAAGATGTCAGTAACTCTATTTTAAAACGACTACAGTCATAATTTCTTCTGAACTGTCTTTGTTTTCTGACAGTGAGAAATTCATCTACATTTAGCTACATTTTCCTAGAAGGAATCTTTTTGTCACTGTGTATGATCAAACTTTTGCCTAAGACACCTCTGAATTTTTCCAGGTGCTGATGTTAGTCCAGCAGTTACAGGAAAAGGGGGGGAAATGAGTGACACAGCACCATCGTTTTTCTAAGACGAGTCTGGGTATTTGTGTTAATGATGGTTACTCGGAGTCAGAGCAGGTTACTCAGAGCTCGCTGAGGCCCCCCGGCCCCATTCTTTCCTCTCCC
This sequence comes from Simochromis diagramma, assembly GCF_900408965.1. Lineage (NCBI taxonomy): Eukaryota > Metazoa > Chordata > Actinopteri > Cichliformes > Cichlidae > Simochromis > Simochromis diagramma. The sequence goes on along the minus strand of NW_024387200.1, from coordinate 1,330,288 downwards.
TCACACGTGCTCATCCAATCAGATCAAGAGAAAAAAAGCAAACAAACAAACAAACACACAAAAAAGATTTGATGCTTCCTTTTTGGCTTTAAAACAGTCCAAACGTAACACTTTAAGGAACAGAGAGATTGTTTCATACTACATTTTAAAGTGTTTTTTCATAAAGTTTATCATCAGTGTGCATGCTTTTCACTAAATGCATTCTCTTGCAATTTTCTGTCTCGCTTTACAGATTTAAATTTCGTAGCAAACTTGCAATACACAAATCCTCAGAAAGAAGATGACCATAGTTGGGTGAGTTGTACAAGAAAGATCAAATATTTTTACTTCGTGCTACGATGCTGCCCTGAAAAGATGGATTTATGGGATTAAGCAGACAAAAGTGATGACAGAAGCAGTGTCGGTAACTGTAGGATGCCCTGTTGCTGGAATCCCCAAAATTTCTAGACAGGAGGTGACGATTGCAAAGTCAGCAGTACAGTAGTCACAATAGACCCATTCATGGGAAACAGCCTAGGCTGAAATATGCTGGATTTATCCTTTGAATTCGTTTTGTTGTTAGAGCTACAGTAAAAAGGGGTTGTGTGCTAATGCACCCCTTCCTCCCCCTGCAGCCGGCTGTCGCCTGGACGCTGCTCGGTCCGGCACGTAGGCCAGTTCACATGGCAGCACGCCAGTAACGGGGGGAGCAGTGTCAATTAGAAGCGTCTTTGATCAGCATTACTGCATCACAGTGACCCACATGGTCAGTCTGACGGATATGTGATTGGAGAAAATGACGGATAATATGATGTGTGTGCAGAGTGACCACGATTCCTGGTTTAAAGGGTCAGAAACAAAGAAAACACAATGAGAAAGCACGAGCAGACATTAAAAGAAACATGTGGTCGACACTGCAAACAAAACTGTTTAAAGAAGAAAAAGCTTTTGTGCTTCGCTGGGTCATATTTTACAGTAAAAGTGGAAATATGTAAACGCTGTCAAAGAGTTCAGACAGCAGACAGAGCTGTGTGGTCATCTCAGTCGGAAATAAAACATGAGCAGCAGACGATTTGAATAGTATGTGGGAGGTTTTGCACAGCAGTGTTACTGTCAGGGTGGAAAAGACATTACACTACTGAGTCAAAGGAAGCTTACGGAGAAAAAATATTTTCCGACTTTTTCACCTCTTTCTAAAATGATCAAAACCCAATTTACTGCATAGCTGGCTACCAAATGTAATAAAAAAAAAACATAGAATAAAGTAATCGCTTCTTCAGTGACCTGAGTGAAGATGGGAACTTTTGTGGGATTTTGTCTTCAAAGCATTTAAGTTTATTTAAATTTAACCCGAGTCTGGCTTTCCACAACCTCACATAGTCTGAGCGGACAATGAAATGATCTTTAAAACACGTTTTCAAGTTTTTAGTCAGCCATCGTTGAGGTTTAACTTTCATACGTTAGCAATTTAGCACATATAAATCTTAGAAAAGAAAAAACACGATACGTCTCTGTTAGCTCTGTGATTGCAATGCCGTGTAAACAGCTGCACAGGACTCTGCTGAGCTTAGGAAAACCCAGGTGTTTTTGTGCCTTTTTCTTATTTGCATGTCATCTAGCTTTTTTTAGCTTGCAGGCAGTTTGTCCTGTTTGTCTGCTTACAAGGAAAGACCTGGGTCTCTATGTTCCTCTTTTTTTCTCTTCACCTTTTGCATACCTGGTCTCAGCAGATGCGCCTCCTCACTAAGCCAGGCTCTGGTGGAGGTCACTGACTGTTGAAAGACAGTTGTTCTATCCAAGTGTTTGATCATATTTGCCGTGTAATATGAAACCTCTTCACATGATTGTTGGATTGCATTTCACTAAAAATAATGACATGCGCATTTTTATGCAAATTTACAGCAGTCTGTTGAACTAACAGATTGAGTATTATTTGTTGTCAGAAACAAAGTAAAATTGTGTTTTTGTTTTTTTACCTCGTAATACAAGAAAATGCTTACAAAAGGAGCTGCCATGTAAGGCGCAGGAACAGTCACGCTTTAAGAGATGGAAAGCACCAGGCAGTAATCTGGTGATTTGTCATTGTCATTGAGATCAGAATCTCTAACTAGACATGAGGAAATAAAGTTTACAAAAAAATAAGGCACTAGGGGCTCCTGATTGTTGCAGATATTAATTTGTTTTCGCAGCAGACCCGCTGATAGAAGTAAGAATTTCCTATCATGCATCTGTAAGAAGCTAAGTAAGCGATAAGAAGGTAAGTAGGTATGTTTGCAATGTGATGTGCATGTATTAACTTGTTATATTGTAACTGTTTGGATGTGCTTGAGCAAAGAGAATATTTTAATCCATAAAATAGTGCTGACTGCACACTGTGAACATCTGGTCTGCTAACTGATTGCATTGCTCAGCCTTTACACCCGACCCAACGGGGAAGGGTTAAACACAGAGGAGACATCATGGACTTCAGCTTTTTGGTCTGGTGAAACAGTGCACCTAACTTAAACAGGCTTCCCTCCATATAGTCTTCATTTATAAAGTGCCCTGGAAACCAGATTTACAGTTAAAAGGTGTATTCTCCCATTTCAGGACAGCGAGTGAGTATTTAAAAAGAGAGAGAGAGAAAGTGGACAGTATATCATTTTTTTGTTTTTTAACATACAGCCAGGGACCGTACAAAAGTGACCCCCCCCTTAGTAGTTTTTGGTTTTAGTGTCCCTGATTTACACTAAGATATTGATCCTGTTACCAGTTTGCTAACATAAATCACTATACTTACACTATTAGCAGCAACCTTTGGCACTGTTAAATATAGAACAGCTTTTTAGAGTAGGGCTCCAAGGTGTTTCATGTCCACTTTAAAGTACAGCTCCGGGCAGATGATACCCTCGCAGACATTTTGTGTGGCTTGCAAATGCAACAAGACAGAGTGAAGCATCCACAGGTGGATGAGATTTAGCTGTGGGCTATGCGTTTGCTGGACATGCTGCATGTTTCTGCCAGTTTGTCTGTCTTTGTTGCCTTTTCGGGTTCCTGGTACACAAAGTTATTCAGTGTAATTGATCACCTAGATCTGGACAGATTACCTGGAGTATTTAAAAGCTGTGCGTCTGAGCATTTGCTCTCCCTTCATCCATCCATCAATTCTAGATGCTCTATGAATCATTCGGTTCTTGAGAATCTGAGTTGGTATCAGTGATGAAACTGCACGCACACAATTGTTACACAACTTTGGCTTAAGAAGTCATGATGAATGAAGACAAGTTTACTTTTACTGTGAAAAAAGGAACTTCCGTATGTTTGTATTTATTTATCACTGATCACACTGGTGACTAGGCTTGTATACTGACGCAGAGAAAGAATAGAGAAAGATTGATTTAGAGATAATATATTTACTTTAAAAAACAAAAAGGTAAGCAACCATTCATGATTTTTACTCATACATTTCTTGACCAGGGTGTTCTTGATGTTTCAGTTCACATGATTATTTGACACTGTATTCAAAAAGAGTCACTGAGGAAACCATAATTTACTGAAAAGACAGGAAATGACATCACACCTGACTAAAAACAATCCACAGTACAGCAGAACAAGCATATAGCAGATAGCATAGAAGTCCTGCTCTTTATGACTCTGAAATGTACCTGTGTCAATGAGTGTATCCTTCAACTTCAATTTCATGCTTTGGAAGTGGAGGAAAGGGAACTCTTGTTAGCGGCACAGGGTTTCAGGCTGCTTCAGCTAGATGTTCTCACTTCAGTGATGTTACACCAAAACTCCAAGTGGACTCCAGTTGCATCCTAGACGATGAATCTGAAGTTGGTTTTTAGCACTAAACAATGCTAACACCCAATGTAAAGATCACAGCTAAAAGAAAAGAGGTAATAACAGGACTTTCAAGGAGGATACAAACAACAGCAGCCATGGAGGGATCTGCTCAGCGGTGCACAAGAAGATGACCTTGAAGGGGAGATCAGCCAAAATTGAAATAATGTTGAGTTGTATGGGTTGAGTCCAGGAGACTTTTGATCAGATCTTGCATGTAGTACCTATTAAACAAATTTGATGTTACTTTAATCTTACTTTTCCATTCTAACTACATAAAAGTGGCTCTTTGGGTGCTCGGGTTCACAGTTTTTCAGGATTTTCTCTGACATAAAACCTGAGTTTTCTGAAATAAACACTTTTTCTCAAACTGTGCCTCAGTCTACAATTTCAAACTCCTTAAGATCTGCATGTCTCTTAAACATAATATGCCTCTGTGGATAAACCCACCAACCCACAGACACAGAACACTGAGTATGGGGCAGAGAGCCGGACCAGCCCACTGGCCACCAAGATATTTCTGTATGAGGTCTAATTTCAGTCACTTTTGCTGTTAGTGAACAGTTCATCAGACAACCAGTGGCTTGCCTCATCGCATGCCGTATTTGGAAAGACTGGTCCAAAAGATTCTGACAGCATGAATGTGTTTAGGAATCTCACACCCTGCTGATGAAAAAGGTGAAACTTGTTGTGACACATCTCTCAGCCATGTTATCCTCTATTCACCCAGACATTCAGTCAAGGTTCCCACTGCTTGTCTGAGTGTTTGCCTTTGTGTTTAGGCATTTTGCAATAAGGACACAGATTCATCAGCTGTCTATTGGCTCTTGCTAATTCAATCGATTGCGCAAAATCAAGATACACCCTACAGTAGAATTTAATTATAAGTGGATATCTGTACTCCCAAAGATATTTATACACCTTCAATCAATTAACATTAAATCACCAAGACATGGGTAAAACAGTAAGTTCTTGCACAGGCTCCTCTTATATATTAATCCCAGTATAGTCGAATTTTTTGGGACTGACTGGAAAATGAAAGTGCAGAATCAGGTTTAGGTTGCAGTAAGTACAAATATGTCGGTGTGACGTAATACTAATGGTGTGCTCAGTTTCTGATAGATCAATGCTTCAGATGCTTCTAATGCTTTTGATGCCTAAGATGCATAAAGTTCTTTTGATTTTTTCCAACCGAAGATCACAGTCGAACAAAAGCAAAGGAATCAAACGTATTTCAAACATGCAGGAAGTGTACAGAACAAGTTTTAGACGTCTGCTGAGACTGAAACCGAGAGAAAATGTGACAGCATGTTTGAGCACTGAATTATGAAAATATCCCAATCAAAATCCATATCATTATCCGTGCCATTTAGCAGTTCCTGCATGAATTCATAAAGTACCTTCAAAAATTTTGTGTTTCCAAGATGTCTTGACCCTAAATATGAAGGCATTTACAACTCATATCGCCAACCAACCTAAATGTCTGAGTTGTGCAACTGTCAATTTCGCTGACAGTTGAGCAACTCTCACATTTCTTTTAGTCTTGCTTTGTTTCATGTGGGTGATGACTGCATAATTGCAATGAAAGGAATACTGTGAAGAGAATCCAGGCATTTTTCAGCTTCAAAGAGGAAGTTACAGCCACTTCAAGGTAATACTAATGGGAATCTGTGATGATAATTGGCTTCAGCCACGTGTATGCTGATACTGCACGTGGAAAGTGCAGGCAGTAATGAATGGAAGCTTTAATGCAGTTGTTGGGAGTGTAGGTGCAAATAGTTTCCTGCCCACACAGTTTGCAAATGCAGGAATAAAAAATGCCAGTATGCAAGACGAGGCAAGACAAGGTACATCTATTAAAGCACATGGGCTTAATATAGTGGAAATAGCAGTCTGTTTCCCTTTTAAATAAAAGAAGAGTGAGATGGTTCATAAAGAATATTTCAGGATCTATCATAAGTTTCTAACCCAGATTTAAATATGGTCTTTTCCAAGATGCCACTATCTAAAATGTCTCATGTAAAACCTTTTTTGAACAATATAATTAAATCAGTTAAAAGTGTGATGGTCTACATTAGGACACAGTAGAGAAGTGCTGGCACAATCAAATATTAATTTTGACCGAGATGATTAACTGTAAAAACGTATCTTTTGCATTCCCTGTTTGGTCTGGTTAGCTGCTAAAATCTTCTCACTTTCACCACTTATTTTCACATCCAATAAACATTAGGGTTAAAGTTTGTCCTAGACATGTTAGATTAGTTAGAGACCCAACTATTGGCCTGCTATGGCAAGCTAGTTAATATCTTAAAAGAGAGCCAGAAATGTCCTTTAGTCCTGACATACTCAGAGCCCATGCTGAAACCTGATAGTCATATTCATTATGTTAAGTTTTTTTGTTTTTGTTTTTTTACTTTTTATTGGATTTCTTTTGGCAAATTATTGATTTTTGAAAAGTGCTTTGTATAAAGATCTTGATGCATGCTAAATCATCCAGGTAAGTACATCCCAAAAGGTTGATTCTGTTCATCTAGACGTAGCGTTTTCAATGGGAGAAACGTTTTCAAGAAGTCACTTAGATGAGTGGTGAAATGTTTCTCCCATTAAAAATGTCACGTGCAGATGAACAGAATCAACCTACTTTGCATAAACAGGCCATTATCCATGACGCCTGTGCAGTTGCCATTGTGAATGTTACCAAATGTCCAATGCTAAATTAATTCTGTAATAATCCTGCTACTAAATGAGCTAGAAGGCCAAAGGATCTTCAGCATCATATACAGTAAAAGTTTAGACCACAGCATGATTATCGTTAAACAGTCTCTTGCTTCAGACAGTCTATGCATCACAATGATCATCATCCTCTCTTTGTCTATCACAGCTTGGGAATTATCATCTTTGTCACACTGCCGGTTATGCTGACACAAGTCAGTATACGGGTACATTCTTGGCTCTGTGTGACCATCAGCCAGAAACAACATTCGCATTTACACTGGCACCCCCTCAGCGATGGTCACTTGGGCTGGGATTACCTCTGTGGTCATTGGCTTTATCATGCCATCGAGTGTTTAAAGTATCTGTTTTGTGGGGGATCCAGCTACAGATCCTACAGATCCAGTAGCTGTTGCCTGTGTCCATACCATTGTTCAGACATGCAGAGTCAGTCAGGTCTGTCACTGATGCAGCCACTCACATCCTTGGTCAAACGTACTGTCGATAATTTCTTGGTGCATTCTTGGTGCATAAATTTGGGCACCACAAAAAAAATAAATGAAATCAATATTTAGTAGATCCGCCTTTTGCAGAAATTACAGCCTCTAAACGCTTCCTGTAGCTTCCAATGAGAGTCTGGGTTGTGGTTGAAGGTATTTTGGACCATTCCTCTTTACAAAACATCTCTAGTTCATTCAGGTTTGATGGCTTCCGAGCATGGACAGCTCTCTTTAACTCACACCACAGATTTTCAATAATATTCAGGTCTGTGGACTGAGATGGCCGTTCCAGAACGTTGTACTTGTTCTTCTGCATGAATGCCTTAGTGGATCGAGAGCAGTTTTTCGGGTTGTTGTCTTGTTGAAAGATCCAGCCCCGGCGCAGCTTCAGCTTTGTCACTGACTCCTGGACATTGGTCTCCAGAATCTGCTGATACTGAGTGGAATCCATGTTTCCCTCAACTTTGACAAGATTCCCAGTCCCTGCACTGGCCACACAGCCCCACAGCATGATGGAGCCACCACCATATTTCACTGTAGGTAGCAGGTGTTTTTCTTGGAATGCTGTGTTCTTTTTCCTCCATGCATAACGCCCCTTGTTATGCCCAAATAACTCAATTTTAGTTTCATCAGTCCACAGCACCTTATTCCAGAATGAAGCTGGCTTGTCCAAAATTGCTTTAGCAAACCTCAAAAGGCTCTGTTTGTGCTGTGGGCGGAGAAAAGGCTTCCTCTGCATCACTCTCGCATACAGCATCTCCTTGTGTAAAGTGCGCCGAATGGATGAACGATGCACAGTGACTCCATCTGCTGCAAGATGATGTTGTAGGTCTTTGGTGCTGGTCTGTGGGTCGATTCTGACTGTTCTCACCATTCGTCGCTTCTGTGTATCCAAGATTTTTCTTGCTCTGCCGCTCCGAGCCTCAACTTGAACTGAGCCTGTGGTCTTCCATTTTCTCAATATGTTCCTAACTGTGGAAACAGACACCTTAAATCTCTGAGCTTTCTGTATACTTCCCCTAAACCATGATGGTGAACAATCTTTGTCTTCAGGTCATTTGAGAGTTGTTTTGAGACCCCCATGTTGCTACTCTTTGGAGAAAATTAAAAGAGGAAGGAAAACTTACAATTGTCCCCCTTAAATACTCTTTCTCATTATTGGATTCACCTGTGTATGTAGGTCAGGGGTCACTGAGGTTACCAAGCCAATTTTAGGTCCAATAATTAGTTCTAAAGGTTTTAGAATCAATAAAATGACAACAGTGCCAAAATTTTGTTTAAACAATTATTGCACACTTTCTGTAAATCCAATAAACTTCATTTCACTTCTCAAATATCACTGTGTGTTTCTCCTATATGATATATTTAACTGACATTTTTTATTGTAACAACCAACGATTTATACAGGAAAATAATGGTTGCCCAAACTTTTGCATCCTACTGTAAGTACAACAAACAAAGTCCTCTGGCTGAGGAACACATCCATGGCCTTTTTTGTTGTGCAATCTTCAGGTGCTTAAAGGTGGCCCTAGTGTGCTCGGGAGCAGACATGATAACAAGTTTTTCCATTGCTTTTGTTTTATCTACAACACAGGACAGGCATCTTGGCTGCCAGACAAATTCAAATAAGATAAAGCCAATGAGTGATATAACCAAAGTAACAGGGCACCATTGGTGTCCTTTGCATGTGCAGGTTACACAACGTCAAAGAAATCCGTTAAAAAAAAACAAGGAAAAAATCACTACGATGTCAGATTGTGAAAAGCAGAGCTAACCTAATCGTAATCATACTGTGGTCTGACTGTTCACGTTATACTGAAGATGATTACACAAATCTGCAATGTTCACGTCTGTTAAATTAAAGACAAAATAAGTCAAAATAGATCTATAAACTTCTCTTTGTTTATTTTTGGTGGTATCGATGCCCTGGCCTTGAAAATTTTGATTTGGCATTTAAAATTAGTATTCGGGCTTATTTAAAAGCAGAGACAGAAAATAAATCAAATTGTTCTTTCTATCTTTTACAAAAAAATGTAGTTTTGTCCAGTGTTATTTAATTAAAATGGGTGATTCTGAAAAACCAGAGTTACAGTTACATTCAAGAAGGGTTAGGTTAGAAACGCAAAGCTTTTTTGTGTTCCTTGTTAGGGACAATTGTGCAGGACTCATTTGAGTAATACTTTAGCAACCTTTTTGTAAGTTTTTGCATTGTTAGTGGTCGTCTTAAAACAGGAAAAGGTTGAAAATCTTTCTACATCTACCCAAAGAGTGAATAAAAATAAAAAATGCCAACATGGTGCACAAACTGTGTCACAGCCTTAACCTACTACTTCCTTGTGCAGTAGAAGAAATAATATGCCTATTGTGACTCTGTGGAATGGAGAAATTGATGGAAATGAGGAAGATAAAAATGAAATCTGCAAAGAAATCTGCACCATTTAAAGTATTTTTGCACATCCTCCATGGATGTTTGCTAATGTCATACTAAAACTATATCCAAAACTGCTCAAACAATACACACAGATGGGAATAAAGTTGCACAATACTTCTTGTTATTCATTTCATTATGTTGTCAGTTTGTTTCTTCCTCATTTTTGAGGCAATGTCAAATCCTGTGCAAAATGCACGTAAACCTCATCTAGTTTCTTTCGAAAAAGATAATCTCTGCATTATATCACAAACCATGTGAAACAAAGGCCGAAGTCATCTCTCTCAGTCCTTTGCCAACTGTACTTGGGAGTAGGTGGAGGAAGAGATTTCTTTTTTTCCCCTGTAAACGGTTGGCGGTTTAGCTGTAAACAATAAGAAACCTTCAAACAATGATTATTATCATAAGTCAAAGAGATTGTTTCCTTGAATCGTCAACCTCACCTCCCTGAGTGAAATGACCTTGAAGTACCTAAATGAATGCATGTGCTTTGAAGTACCTCAGACACACTTTTTAGGTTTTCTAAACATTGTGGTTTCAAATCCAGCTGCACACTGTAAGAAGAAAAAAGAAGAGAAAAGTCAAAATAGCAAGGCACTATGATTCCATCGCGTTTTGACTTTCTTACCTGTTATTGTTGACTTTCAGCTCAGCTTTCACTGTCTTGTTACTGTACAACCCCTGTTGGTTCCAAGCCCAGTGGCATTGGTTGCATTTGGTGTAAAAATCTGCTACTGTAGATCTCATGACCTATTTACCACTATTTGCTTAGAAAGCTGCACTCTTCCTCAAAATCCTAACCCGGTCAGGTCTATGCACACACGATTATAGCCTCTTCCATTGTGATATGTTTTATTACGTTTCAAAGTTAAAATTGTAAGCAAGCATTGCTAATTGCTAATTTTGCATCATTTTGCATCATTTTGATAGTGCCAGTTAGTAAGAACAATTCCCCCCTTGGTCTTTCAAGCTACTTTAGGTTTTGTGTAGAAAAGCTGGCCTGCACAGAGCCGTGAACAAAGCCTCATTAAACACTTTTGGCAAGAAATGGATTGGCAACTGTAAGCTACGCTGTGAATGCCAAGTGTTTATACGGTAGTTGTTCTGAATAGCTAAAGCTCATCTAAAACTGTTCTGTGGAAGACAATGAGAAAGGTTTGTTTTTTTTTGTTTTTTATGCTGAAGCACAACTGTTAATGGTGTTTCATTGATTGAACACATCAGGCTAATCATCCTATGACATAGTTGGCAGCATTTTAGTGGTTGAACATACCCTTTGTTTGAAGCGTCCAGTTTCCAAACATGCTGAAGCCCTTCATCGGCCAAGATCGGTGGTTAATCTGCAGGTAGGTTTAAAAGTCTGGTGAAAAGCCTGAAAACAGAAGAACAGATTTAGCCTTGAGGTCGAAATACATTTTCAAGGCTGCATTAGAGCTAAGCTGACGCCTTATAAATATAAACTCTCCCTTAATTTATTAATAAAACATGGTGATTAATGTTAAAATTGTTGCAGGTTTCAAATACAAGGAGCCAAATCTGAAACTACAAACAGAAAAGAAACAGCTCACATTTGAATTTTATAAACCCTTATTTTTTGTGAAGCTGAATCTTTCTGGATTAGATTGTGAAAGAAAGTGGAATTCCCTACAGGGCAGATCAGCTATGCTAAAAGATAATCTGGCAGTGTACAGTGAAACTGCAGGTTGATGCAATCCACTTCCAGAGAACTGCTGGCTTTACAAAGGGCGTAAATACACACCGTTTTCACTTGAAAAGGCATGAGTTATGCATGTAAAAAGAAAAAAGAAAGAAAATTATTTTATTAGATTTTTTTTTTTACAGTTTCTATTGACCATTTAAGACAGTTTTATACATTACACTTTGACTCAAAAACCAAGCATTTTTCTTTTATTTTTTTGACTTTCTTGAAAAACCCTGAATGAAATGAGCAAATGAAGCTGATTTGGATGACTTATTAGTACCGGGTTGGTTGCCTTTTGCCTTTAGAACTACCTTAACTCTTTGTGACATAGATCATAAGCTGCTGGAAACATTCCTCAAAGATTTTGGTCCATATTGATAAGACTGCTTCACATAGTTGCTGTAGATTTATCTTCATCATGCAAATATCCCGTTGCTCTATATTCCAAAGTTGTTCTAATGGATTGAGATCTGATTACTGTGTACAATGTATTTGAGTAGAGTGAACTCTTTGTCATGTTCAAGGAACTAGTTATACATGATATGAGCTTCCTGTCATAGCATGTTATCCTGCTGAAATCAGCCAGCTGAATATGGGTTCACTGTGATATTAAAGAGGTGGACATGGTCAACAATAGGCTGCAGTATTTAAACAATGCTTAACTGATACTAAGGACCAAGCAGCCTGAACTGTTGGTACAAGGTAGGCTGAATCCTGACTTTTGGAAACTGAGGCTTCATTCAAACTGCAGCCTCAGTTTCCTGTTCTTAGCTAACAGGAGTGTGGTCTTCTGCTGCTGTACCCAACTGCTTCAAGGTTCAACATGTTGTGCATTCAGAGATTGTCCTCTGCATACCTTAGCTGTATAAGAGATTTTACTCAGTTCCATTTCAATTCAATTCTATTTATCTAATGCCAATTCACAACTATAGTCACATCATAACACTTCACAATGTCAGTTAAAGACCTTACAATGTTAGAAGGAACCCCCAGCGATGAGATGACCCCTTATAAGCAAGCACTCGGCAACAGGGGAAACGAAAAACTCAGCAGAACCAGGCTCAGGAAGGGGCGAAAAGAAATCATTGCAGAAGAAACGCAAAGCCTCCAGCAGAGGATCCAACCCTAACCCTATGCTTTCATTAAAAAGGAAAGTTTTAAGCTTAATCGTAAAGGGTGTCTGCCTCCCATTCAACACAAATCAACCTGCAGTCTGAGAGGAAAGTGCTCTGTTAGGATGAAAAGGTCCTATGATATGATATGATGATCTCTGTACTGTATGTGAGGAGAATGATTTTTAAGTGTAATTCTGAATTTAACAGGGAACCAATGAAGAGAAACTAACATGGTAGAAATAAGCTTTCTACATAGAATAGAATAGAATAGAATTCAACTTTATTGTCATTGCACATGCACAGGTACAGGGCAACGAAATGCAGTTTGCATCCATCCAGAAGTGCTTTAGTGATATAGATATATTACAATATATATTAGCAATAATATAGATATGTGAGTATATTACAGAAATGGGTCTATTATGGTATGTTATAATGTACACGGTATGAAGTATGTTGTGAATATTCTATAACTATAAGTATGTACAGGCTGTAGTGAGTACAAGCTATGTACGGATATGAACAGGATATAAATATGAAAAACTATACAGAATATGAAATAAATAACTTTACAGAATCTGAGATATACAGCTATACAGAAATGGGAACTATGCAAGTTGTAAACAGTTGTAGGATTAAAGATTATCGAATGTACAGAATGATTATTTACACAGAGCTATACAGTAGTGCAGTTAAGATAAGTGAGATATGTGGATAATTCTACAGAGGCTATATAAAGTGCTAGTGGTTGTGAGTGGTGGTTCAGTCCATGTTATTGTTGTGTGTTTGAGGGTACAGTTGTCCATTGTGGTGTGTGTATGTTCAGTCCATGAGTTTAACGTGGGTCAGATGTCAGGAGGCAGAGTTCAGGAGTCTGACAGCTGTGGGGAAGAAGCTGTTCCGGTACCTGGTGGTCTTAGTCCGGAGGCTCCTGTAGCGCCTCCCAGAGGGCAGGAGGGTGAAGAGTCCATGCGATGGGTGACTGGGGTCTTTGATGATTTTCCCAGCCCTTTTCAGACACCGCTTCCTGTAGATGTCTTTTATGGCAGGAAGTGGTGCTCCGGCGATGCGCTGGGCAGTTTTCACGACCCTCTGCAACGCCTTCCGGTCCGAGGCAGAGCAGTTCCCGTACCAGACTGTTATACAGTTGGTCAGGATGCTCTCGATGGTGCAGCGATAGAAGTTCACCAGGATGTCTGAGGACAGGTGGTTCTTCCTCAGAGTCCTCAAGAAGAAGAGGCGCTGGTTAGGGCGCATCCAGTTAGTACTCTCACTGCAGTGTCTTGGAACAAAAGAGGATTTTTCAGGGTGTTGCTAATTTTAGCAATATTGTGCAAATTGTTATGTCAGTGGCACTGGTGGTTTGCACTGTTGCCTCACAGGAAGTGGCAATAGTGGAGTTTGCATGTTCTCCCCATGTTTGCGTGGGTTCTCTGATACTCTGGCTTCCTCTCACAGTTGAAAGACATGCCGTCAGCGGGGTTAGGTTAACTGGTTATCCTAAACTGCCTATAGGTGTGAATGTGAATATGAATGGTTGCCTGTCACTCTGTGTCAGCTCTGGGACAGACTGGTGACCTGATGTACCCTCGCTCTCACCCTATGGTCACCTGGGATAAGCTCCAGCCTCCCTTTGATCCTGAATTGGATACAATTTCAATTAATGCTGCCTCTTATGAGGTGGAAGCAGTCTGGCCATTCTCCTCTGACCATTTCCTCAAACAAAAACTGTATATTTTCTCTTTTATGAGCCTTTTTCTGTAAACCGAAGATATGGTTGTATGTGAAAATTCCAGTAGACAAGCAGTTCAGCAGGTTGTCTTCACCATGTCTATGTGGTAAATGTGATTGGCTGATTAGATATTTGCATTAACAAACAATTGAGCATGAGTACCTACTGAACTGGCCATAAGAAAAAACAGAATATATCTGCTAATAGTATTAATATCCAGATTTATAACAGTCTCAAAATATAGTCACAAATCAGCAATCAGAACAACTCAGCCTCAACAACAACAACAACAACAACAATACAGTTTTTACAAAATTACACGCTAGATCTATCTCTCAGAGTGTGGACTACTCTAACAGCATAACATAATTTCACCACTCACAATGACCCACAGCTCAGGGTGACAAAAATCACATGTTGGAAAACACATCAAAACTCCCCTCCGTCAATATCTGTTTTAGGGAAGCACAGGGTAGAATAAAAATTCCGAGTCACGTTTTCACATGTCTTACGATCCTAGTTTTGATTTGACTTTTTTTCTGTTCTCTCAAACACATGAAGAAAACACAAGATCAAAGGATGATTTGATCATGTGGCAGCAGGGCTTGTTCAGAACTCAGCTGTTGTAGTGTGATTACTTCAGAGAAGGATGCCAGTGAGATGAGCCTAACACAGCAGATTTGTGTTTGCTAATCACTCTCCCTGATTTGCCTGCAGTAGTCTGCTGGAAACCAAGGCCTACGTTAAGACACCGACATAAGCTTGGAGTGTCTGCACAAGCACAAGGCTATCGTGGACGTTTGACTTGGCCTAAAAAAGCCCGTGTGCACTCCCACCAGCCGGCCAGTTTGGGGAGTGCACAACGCTGTGTAATTAGTGTGCAGAGAGAGAAAAAAAGCATGCTGGCCTTTGTATTTCACGTTTGTGTACTCCGTCCTGTGCTGGCAGACTCTTTGGCTACATATTTGTATTTGTTTGCATTGATTTTTGTTCATGTGAACTGCATGCTGGGCATAGCATTACGCAAAGCAACAGGCAATGATTTTTGCTCATACTGGTGATTGTTATGTGTGAATACAGTGATCACAAACTGGAGTTCGTGGCCTCTCTCTGGTTTTCCTTTCTGTCACATTCAACTTTCACTTGAATTTAAATTTAAGCTGGAACTAAACAGAACAAAAGGCCAAAATCTTTGTTATTTGTTGTTATTTGTTCACTTTGAGTTTGTATGAATCCTTGTTCTTCTGCATGCAAATAAGCTGCCACAGCAAAGTTACTGTAGTCAGCCTCACTGTTTCCAGGTCAGCATTTGGAGAAGTCATTTAGCTGTAACACTGTAATTTGGGAATTGGAGGATTTCCTTAGGAAAAAAAAAAGAAGTGTCTGACTGAACGTGAATCATTTTTATTTTTATTTCAAAGTATAGGTTAGAGAAGTGGCATTTACGTTTACGTAAATTACAGTTTACTTTTAATCACAGCAGGATATGTTTTCACTCTTTGGCATGAAATGTGTGTGTGTCACTCAAGGTGTGGGAAGGAAGTTCCATTTGTTTTTCCCCGTTAGTCTGCCCCCCCCCTTTTCATAATCTACATGGCGCACATTTAAATAGTATTTTTCACATTTTCACATTCAGCCATTCATTCCCCTTTCTCAGGTTCGAGTTTGAGTGCTCAATAACAATAACATCCTCATGTTTATTTGAAGGAAGTTTCCACTAACATAACTGTCGCATGTTGCTGACAACATACTGTAGAGCGTAAAGTGTTTAGAGTAAACTGAAACCTTGGGGCTCTCCCCAAAGATTTCAGGATGTCATGTGAGTACCATGTGAAGGTTAAACTTTTATAAAGTGTCCAACAACCAAAAATGTGTGACCTTGTTGATGAAAATATGGGATTCATATAACAACAATATATGACAGTTTAGTGGTTTATCATTAAACCAATATTTTAAAAATCCGCAAATTAAATGATCAACATTTATATTTAGCATTATATTCATATTATAATTTTAAGTTATTTTAAATATAATTAAGATTAAATTCGCTCATTTGATTGGTTCAAATACTGAATAGTCTTTTAATGTGGGGAATATAGAATGTAGTCATTCTACCAAGCCCTGATGATTCAGCTTCCATCCGCAGCCTGCTCGGTCAGAGCCTTGGCACATACGACATATAAAAAATTTTTAAAAGGTTTTTTTTCCTCACTTGTGCAATACAGGGAGTGGCTTGCAGTTTACAAAGGCGTGGTTAAAGTGAACAACCTGGGTTTCGAATGTATAAATTCGAGGTCTTGGCGCCTGGAGTATATCTGACTTGCAGCAAGCTACGAGCAAGCGAAACAAACAAATCCTAGAGAAAGCGACTCAAAACTACGAGAAAATGTACGCACGGTCAAACAGCACGACTCTGACTGTTGAGCAGGAGAGATTCGCCTCATGCAGGATGACGAGCCGAAGCACGGAGCCGGAGGTTTTTACCTTTGAGCGGGTACCGGCTCAGGCAACCGCCGTGCGCTCCTACGTGCCCATCCGGCCGAAGAAGCGCTGCACCCGGGTCATGTACCCCGCTAAAGTCCGCATGCACCTTCCTCCTCCAGAGAAAAGCCAGGCCAAGCGCTGGCTGGTCATCCTGTGCCTTGTGGTGCTGTGGCAGATCTACACCGAAGATCCTTGCACAGAGACGGCGCTGGGAAACACTGAGAGCCCGATCGGCGACTACCAGGGTTTCTCCTTCCAGTCAGCGGAGGAGCAGGCTTGCCAGCTCTCAGACCTGTGCGCCAAACCCGAACTGATGTCAGCCACACCGAGCAGCTGTGAGGACGGCGGATCATCCAACGAGCAGATAATCCCGAAGCCCACCTGCTCCCAGCCCGGCCAAGAGACAGACACCAGCCGGTCCTTCGAGCAGAGCGCCGGGAAAAGCATGGTGGCACTGCTGGTCTACCACAGGCTGGGCAGCGACAACTAAAACTATCAGGACTGGTTTCACTGTAAACCGCCCCAGACAGAACTACTGGGTCCTAACCCGAACCGAACAGGAGCTGATCCTGAGTAGTTTTTGGAGAAGAGCGGTGCGCCCTGCGCGGTGTAGCCGGGAAAGGAGCTCCATGCGCCGGCTAACAAGTCTCGCTCAAAGCCGAGCAGGACTATTGGCAAGAAATGAGACAACACTCAAAGAATCAAGGAACTGTGAATACTGACAAGAAACTGAAACTTGATTTTAAGAAAAACTTGAACTTTTCTCTAACGGCATTATAGGCCTGCTGGCAAAGTGAATGTTTTACATGTTTAATTTTGTCAAGGAAAACTGTCACTACTATAGGCCAGTTATATGATACTGACACTGCTGTTGTTGTTGTTGTGTATATATGTTTTATTTAGTTATTTATTATATTATTTGCTATTTATTTAATAATAATTTTAATAAAAAAAATGTCTAAAAGAAGTTTCTGTTTCCTGCCTTTTTACTGAAGCACACTAAATGCTGTTTATTGGGTATTTTTATTTCTCTAAACACATGTTGCATGTGTAGTTTACAAGATGAATATCTTACAGCCTGCACAGGATCATAGTCTGCAGATATGCATCATTTGCATAGTCCATTTACACCCATCGAGTTTGAAAACTACATCAAAGTCAGTCATTTTTCAAACCCTTTAAGGTTCTATCACATTGCACTTTATATAAGAATAACAAACTCATGGGATGCAATGCATTCAACCACTCAGTAGAAAATCTTCTCCTTTTTTAGCTCCAAGACAAATGCAGAAATATCGAGTCAACAGTGATCCAGATTCTGGGATAAGAGAAAAAGTAAAATCAGCACATATACACTTTAAAACACAAAGGCTGCTTTGGTTTTAACTTCATAGATGCTAAGACGCTAAGAGTGTCATTGCCTGAATTAGGAGACAAAGGACCATAAAGGAATTCTTTTCCCAGTATGGTGTGGAAGAACACGACTTGTAAGCACAGTGTGCTTACATTTGTAAGGCTTTCAACAGTATGGGTGCCACATTCATGTTCTTGTGTCTGCAGAACCAGATACAGTTAGAGCAACACATGTTTATCATTCAGCAGCTGCATCTAAAATTCTGTTAATGGGCAGATACGTTAGAGACTAAAGGGTGTTTGAGATTTTAGATTCAGTCCAGAGTAATTTCTGCAGACTTTAAGGGGGAAAAGAAAATGCTTTCCCCACTTTCCCTTTTTTTGCTGCTGAGTCATGAATAGTTCCAGCTTCATGTTACATCACAGCAACAATGAGTCGTGTCTGAAAACCCTTCCCAGTACTTTGTTATTGTAATGATTAATATGCCGCTACGCATTTCAGTTGCACACACAGTAGAGTGTTGAGATTATTCATTCTTATTGATGATATGCTTCAATAATGTTATACTTTATATGACTTCATGCTACTTCCTCCGCCTTAGGGCAACCATCGCCTGGAGGCACCCGGGGAAGATCTGTTGATGTTTGATATTGGAGGTTGCCATGTTGACACTGTAACACACAGGTAAAAATCGTAATATGACAAGTATGACAAGCACGGGGTGGAGGACCCTGAGAATCTGTAGGACACTGTAAGAATATTCCAGTTGTGAAACAAATGGCCTTTTTAAACGGTTGTGTGAAAATAAACCAGCACATTAACTCTGGAATTGTTAGATAGTTGTTCATGCCAGTTGATATAATGTAGGTACTAAATGTAATACAGATCTGATTTCTAGTTATAAATCTCAAACTGAAGAACTGTACATTTAATCACCATTTTGACTCAACAATATGTGAAAGAGCAGATTTCTGCCTATATTAACATCCAAAACTAAAGCATCAGATAACGATAAGTACAACAAATGTGTTTGAACCCAAGTAGTTTTTCAGTTTTTCTGTGTATTAATATAAAATATATATTTCTCTTCTTGTTCCATCACTCTCTCTTGTCCTTGTCCTTTTCTCTTTTTCTTTTTTTTGGCACATCTCTGTGTTAACCATAGAAATACAGTTCCCATGGCTACTTATTTTTCTTATTAACACATAAAACATAATCAGGGCAGAACAGAAACCCTTGTCAAATTCTGACTCTGGAGTCGTCCAAAATGCCACTGCTGACGCAATGATTAAATAACATTTATATATAAATTCTATAAAGTTGTAAAGTGTGGAGATAATTATCTAACATGTCTTTTGTTGCGTTGGTAGCATGTTTTGGGTCATTGCCATTCTGGAAGACCCAACTATCTTCAGTGCTCTGGCTGAGGAAAGGAGTTTCTCGTCCAAGGTTTTACAATACATAGCTTCGCCCATCACCCGAGGTAAAGTCCTCCTATACGCTTAGCAGATAAAAAGCCCCAATCATAATGTCTCCAACTCTGTGCTTGACTGTGGGGATGGTGTTCTTTGGGTCATACTCATCATTTCTCTTCCTCCAAACACGGCAGGTAGAGCTGATGCCAAAATACTCCGTTTTGGTTTCATCTGACCACAGCACTGACTCAAAAATCTTCTCAAAATCATTTAGAGATTAAAAATTATGAAAGGCCTGTACCATGTTTAACCTATGTGGTCTAAAGAAGCAGAGAGCGTAGCATGTAAACTATGAAGTTGCTTCTTCTATCTCCAACAGATCAGTATTTTGCACAGCACCTGCTGCACCATCTGTGTTTTTACACGAGTTGAGAAAAGTCTGTTGCAAGACCGGATAAAAAAACATCTACTGAAGAATTGTTATGGATGTACAGTAAAAACACTGCTTTCTCGAGCCAAGTCAACCAAACACATCACATAGAGTTGCGAGGATGTTCAGTCACAGACGCAAAACAATGACTCACTTCCTGTTTAGTGTACGGCCTGATCTGGTTCAGGGTTGTTGGTCAAACGGAAAGCAAGCCGTGAAAGTCAAAGTGGATATTTCAGGAAAAGTGAGTTTTTATGTTCCAAGGGGTTTTGATCAGTAAGTTAGGTTTGCATAGTAGAATGGCATAACTTTGGTATAATAGTCCATGAACCTAGTGAATCTAATGAAGGTGAGCCTCAAACAGTAAATATTTTATTCTAACCCTTGAGCTCAGGTGGATGTTCATGCCTTTGCCTACCTTCAAGTGTAACATTTCATATGTCTTATTACAGACAGGAAACTGTAGGTGATTGAAAACTATAGACATTCTGCCACTGTCATGGTATATAGAGAGAGTTGATTTTCTGGTCAGTTTATGTTCCTACTTTCATCTCAATCCATGGGTGTTAACCGAAAGAAAAAGAGGAGTGTAACTGAGTTTTCTCTGAAGGCTTTCTAGGCTCTCCTTTAGGGATGGGTGGGGAACTTAGCCATTCAGAGTCACTGCTCCTCTACATCAGAAGGAGAAAGCTGAGGTGATCTGACTACGATGTTTCCTGGATGTTTCACTATTACATCATGTGAGAAGACCTCTGGGACATGTTAGAGAAATCCCGTCTCTTGGCTGGGCCAAGAATCCGTCTGTGTCAACACAGAGAGGAGATCTACCTAGACTACTGTTGCTACTGCTGGAACCTGTAAAAGTGGATGAAATGAATGGAGGGATAATTAGTCTTTTTTAGTTTGTTTGCATTTAGAAACAATAATGAGTGGACAGATCAACAAGCCACAATTCAGATTCAGATCCAGTATCCATAATCCTGATTGACCAGAATCCATGTGCTAGCAGACCAGCCAATGGTTTTCCAGACTGTGGCTGACCTGGTTTAGAAATGATGCAGTTAATTCACTTTTTTGACAAATATCTTTAGGATTATGATTTCAGTTTTAAAGTTTAGCCTCCCATTAAGCCTTTCTATGTGTATTTGCCATGCTGAGTTTCTCTTTTATTAACTTAATTAAACATCATTATTCTACAGTTCATGTAAGTTACAACTTTAATGCACAAAGGCACTTGTGCTCAGACAAATGTTGGCTATTTGGAACAAAGCTTGCCCTGGGATGAACTGTGATCTCTCCGGGGTGTACCCTCCCTCACCGTATGACAGCTGGGATGGACTCAAGTGATCTTTGACTAGATAAGCTGTTAAGAAAAACTATGGCTGGATGGATGAAATAAAGCCAATTTTTTTTACAATAACTCAGACTCTTTAGTTTTGCACATGAAAAAAACTTTGATTTACTCACTGATCCTCTAACGGGATGGTCAGATTATTTGGAAAAAAGAAAAAAAAACAAACCTCTGATGTAATGTTTCAGAGCAGTAAAAGCTGAGGTCAGTCAGCTTTCCTGGAAGTTGCTCAGTGGAACCAAACCAGAGTGAAATATAATCTCCCAGTGTCTCGGCCAGTGAGGTTCCCCAGAAAAAGCTCCTCCCACAAATGGAAACATACAGGCCAACATTCAGTCTGTCAAAATTATTATAAAGCTCTTCTTCTGTACTGACTGTACCAAATATTCACAATAATTTTATCAAACGCTTTGATCCTAAATTGAACCAAAAATCTCTCTAATGTAACTGAAATAATTGCTGATGTTTGCATTTTTTTTATCAACTTGTTATATATGATTTCCTAAGTAACCTATGAGAAGCAACAAAGGCTCCTCTCCTCCAGATTTGTTCATGTGTAGCTCTGTGTTCAAATGTTGCATAATGCATAATAAAAAGATGCTTGGAGACCAGACCAGTGTGAACATGCCCACACCTCACTGCCTCATCGGTTTTACCCAGTCAGAGCTGCTGTGGAAAGTGCCCACAAATTTCTTAGTTCTCTTTTTCAGTGGTCAGTCTTTTGCTTCATAATTCACCTTTACAAAGCAAACGTTACATCGCAGGAAAGATTTTACAGATGAGCAGGATATTGATCCAGAATTTGTTTGGTTTCTTCCAGTATGTAGGTTTCTTTTTTTTGTTTTTTAATGTCTTGGTCAAACTTTGGTCTCGGTTACTTTCCCGGTCGGGTTTGTTCCAGTTCAGTTTAGTTTTTCTTGTTGAAAAA
This sequence comes from Simochromis diagramma, assembly GCF_900408965.1. Lineage (NCBI taxonomy): Eukaryota > Metazoa > Chordata > Actinopteri > Cichliformes > Cichlidae > Simochromis > Simochromis diagramma. The sequence goes on along the minus strand of NW_024387200.1, from coordinate 1,308,333 downwards.
AAAATGTTTTGTTTAGCTTTTTTAGGTTCAGGGGTTATTTCTTGTTGTTAAAAATGTATATGGTGTTTGTCAGGGGGTAACTTACAATACTAACCATACAGTACTGTCTTGAGTCACCCCGTCCCATTTCTCCCTCACAGTGGAACACTCCCCAAAACCTGAAAATCAGCATTATTGTAGCAGTGTGGGATCTTCTTGACAGAGAACAAAACAAAAGGCAGCCAACTGTTAACGAAGAACTTTGGAATATCATTAGGAAGCCTGGAGAACTATTCCTGAAGACTACATCAAGTAATTACAAGCGAACAAAGAAAGATTAAGGACTTGAGGTGTGGCTCGTGACGTTTACACAGTGCTGTAGATGAAAAGACAAACACTTATTATTATGTCATGTGTCAGTAATCATCTAAATCAAAGCTTCCTCTGGCTTGTTGTCTACACTCTGTTGACCTGTGTTTGTTCAAAAGACAAAGTTTTTCCAGTTATTTGCTTCCAAAACAGGCTCGACGTCTGAGGTCAGCATTTATTGAACATTTCTAAATTAGTTCTAACTGAAATTCCAGCAGATCAGCTCATCTCAGCACCAGCTGATATATTTCTATACACACTACTTGTATATAAGGTACGACATAAACTGCTTTAGCCTGCCTACAGTTGCTGTGTATCTATAAGCCACCGCTCCTTGGTGTTGTGTCTCAGTAAATCTATTGCCATCAATGCCTGCTCTGATCTTTGGCTTCAATGTCTTTCCATTAAAGGTCCTTCAAGGAAAACAAGATTCCCATAACAGAACCGTGCCAACATCTATAACTCTGTGATTTTTTTTGTGTGAAGAATTTTGACCCGAGCTCTAAAAATAGTTGTGGAAAAGTGAAGCCAAGGTCAGAAGAGTTCTGTTTACCCACCAAAGTATGACTTTATGTCTGAACTTGCAGCCTGATAAGACACTGACTTATGACATAGTTTCATATCAAGTTTTGCCATTTACTGGTTGCAGCTCTTTCCCCTGTTTAACTGTTGGTAAACCGTTAAAGTCACTGATGATGAAGGATGATGGATGGTCCAACTTTAAGTGTTATCTATTAAACATTAAATAAATAAAACTAAATTCTTTGTACTCTATATTTGTTTAAACCTGACAAATCTAAATAATAGCCTAGAACGAGGTGCACTCTGGAGTCAGTGCCCGAGGTTCATTTATAAATGAGTCTGAGTGCGTGACTTATTTCCCTGAAGTGGTAGGTAGTTGAGCTACATCTCTGACAACGTGAAGCAAGCTGCTCAGGATCATCGGGATTAAACAATTGTAGATTTGTGACAGTTGACAGTTAGGCAGTCCTGTAGCTGCAGTAACACTCTGCTCTTGGCCAGATGACAACCTTCAGTTCGATGTAGAGCAAGCTACAATAACGGTCACTAAAAATGTAATATGAGGAAAAAGAGACACTAACAGCTGGCGCTTCAGACAGTAAATGGTAAAAAAGAAAGTTTCCTTAACCAGGAGCTGGTTGCACTTCATTTCAGTGAGAAGCACCGTAATATCAACATTATATAAACCATTGTTCATTACTTAAATGTTGTTTTGTAATTGGCATACATTCAGCACAGAGACAGTTTTGTCTTGTCATCCATTGTCTGTTCCTTTCATGAATGACCAAACTCCTCACCATGTTTCTAAGAGCTGCTTGTGTCATAGATGTAGACAGAAGTGTAGTTGACAGATAAATCATCAGCTGGCATTCACACCTTCTCACCTGTCAACCACAACAGCCCAGTACAGCATTCAATACATTTTAAAAGCCTAAAAGTTTTTAAATATCTTATGAAATGTTCGATTGCATTAACATTAGTACTGCAATATCTATAAAACTAACTAAAAAAAAAAAGTTTGTTTTAGGCATTGATGCAAGAAAGAAATGACGAAAATGAAAAGATTCCTGAAAGTAAATATCAAAAAGAAGATTAAAACTTTCCATGAGATGCTTGCAAATGACGTGTGACATCTCTATGACCAGCTGAATGAGCACATATGGAAGAACTGCATGTAAACGGATCTACTGAGAGCTGTTTTGTTATTTTCAGATGAGTCATTGTGATGTATTGTTACTCCTGCTGTGGTTCTTATTGCAGTTCTTCTGACTGGGGACTGTCTGACTAATGGGTCGTATCTGCTGAGGTTCACCCACATAAGATAACAACTCAATTGCATCGCATGTCTCCACAAAATCTACTGTTTACATCTCTGCAGACGCTCACACGCACACATTTGCCAACAGCCCACGTGCAATAAATGTGCAATAAACAGCAGCACAGACACACACATACAAATACATACAATGACACACGTGGATGAAGCATTGGCCTCAGTGGAAACTCTGCACTCTGCTTAACTGTGTGATCACTCCATAAACAAGCGAACACACTTTATCCATCTTATTTCAACGGCAGTCAGCGAGACCGTTTCATCTCGTGCTTGAAAACTTTTGTCTTTTCTTTTTTTTTTTTTTAACAGAAATCTTTACAGGAAATCTTTATTTGCAGGAAAAAGCATGTTTAAAGTTTTGAGAGTTTTCAGCTGTTTAGCATAGTCTCGTGGCACTTCGTGAAATACTCCTGAGATGTAATCTGTTGAAAAAAAATAGATCTACACCCCCTTAAAAACAACAGCTTTCACACAGTCTGAGGATGCTTCATGATATACTGCTGAAACGATCCATTCACTTAAGACTTTGCATTATTTAGAGCATTTCCCGCCAAATGTATGTAATATCCTGTAATGTCCAATGGGTTTCACCAAGAAGAATGTCTTCCTGATGGAAACCACTTAGCAATTACAGAAATTATACCCAAAGAAATCACCCTAATATACATAAATGTAAACTTGTGCATCAGTTGCTGCAACTCTAATATATTATTTTTGTATTGGTTTTGTTCATTTTGCCATTTTTTCTTGACTTGTGTCATAATTTCACCCTCTAAATGAGTTACTGTTTACTAGGAAGGAGCTGAGCATGATTACAAGGGTTAAAGAAAAGAAGGCTGTCCTCCTACACTTCCCTTTTTTTCCCTCCATACCAACACAATGAGTCACAGTGGTAGGAAGTATCGAGAAACCTACCGGTTTGAACTGGAGTGGAGCAGAAAGGAGGGGCAGGGTGAGCACTGAGATCTTACAGAGAGAGAAGAGTGGAGGAAAGGACAGGGTAGGGTAAAAAAGAAAAAGGGAAGACAAGTATTCAGTGGGAGATTCCCCGGCTGTATCAGAGCGGAAGCAGAAGACCAAGTCAGGATTTCTCAACAAATTTTGGCCAATAGTGACGTTTCAACCGGAAAGAAAAATCTTACTAAGTAGATTTCAACATCACGCGATGGGTCAGCCTTAGGGTGAAGAAGCATCATGAAAGGGAAAGTCCTTAATACTTCTTTTATTGCAAAAGGTGTCTTCAACACCAGCAGTATAAAACAAAAGTAGTTCTCTATGTGGAGAGCTTGGGAGAGTTATATCATCAAGTAAACTTAAAAGGGACCAGACACCAAAGAGGTTAATAATTCTTTCAAAAAATACTACTTGTAAAATGATACAAATACATCAGGACCAGTGATGGGAATAAAGGCGTTACAAGTAACGGCGGCGTTACAAGTAACGGCGTTACTTTTTTCAGTAACGAGTAATCTAACGAATTACTATTTCTATTGTTACAACGCCGTTACTGTTACTAACAAGAAAATGCGATGTGGTCGCGTTGCTATTTTTCAACAAACAGACGGTTGCAGCTGTGTTCAGCTTACCGCATTTTATATCAGTTGCCGGAAGTAGCTGTAAGTAATCTGGGCGCTACAGCTTTAAGCAGCTGCGCGCGCTCCCGCGGACAGCAATCACTTTCTTCCCGACAATCACTTTTTGGCACAACACCTGGAGCTAAGGGGGCAAAACAATGGCATGAGTGCTGCTGTTTGACTGAGGAAATATATAGCAGTCGTGGTAAGCCAATCACATGACCACTTCAAGATGACAAAGCAACAAGGTGATATATACCAGTTTTTGAATTGTGTCAATAGGCCACATAAAAACAGAGTCATGATAAACAATATATATTTATATATATTTTTCCTCAATAGTTTCGTCACGTTTACTGTCTAAGGACAGCGCTAGCAAGCACTCTCTGCTTATGACCAAAAAAATTAAAAAACAAAACAAAAACCAGCCCGTTCGTGTTGATGGAAAAATGCACCATGTCGACCAATCAAAAACTGATATGGCAACATGACATTCGGTTGTTTAGGAAGAGGGGGAAGTTTTAGGAGTGACGGCGAGAGGGAGAGCAGAAAAAGAGAGAGAGCGATTTTTGAGATTTGTGACGTTTAGCATGTTTGTAGTGTGTAGTTAATGTGTTGTCTTGTGTAGTTAGTGTGTAGTGTTGTGGCTAGTTTTGCGTTGTGTGTCAGAACAATAAGGTGACTGCTGTCTCCAGGTAGAAACAGGAGTGATACACCTGCTGCTGTCAGACCTGCAGGTATCAGGCTTGTGATGTTCTCCTTTATAATGGACAGAAATCTTTACAGTGCAGCATCTTATTGAATGCAGAACACCTGATTGGGGTAAAAGGTAAATGGCTGCAAACAACTTTGTTGCTTGCAAAACTTGTGCCTATGATTTTAAAATTGACAATTTATATTTGAATTAAATTTATGAAATATGATGATGATTAAACATGTTTGTGGTTGTTACAGTAAAAAATATAACTTTTTCTACTCGGATTTTATGTTTTTTGACTGATTTTAGATCAATTGTGTTAATACAGTATGTCAAAATGAAAACATAACTGTAAATTAGGACACGTGAGGTTGTGCTGAAAAGAATGATACCAAACAAGGCAAATAAACAGTTTTTAAAGGTGAAACGTAGAGGAAACATCAAAAGTAGTTAAAAATGGCAAATTATAACCTGGACCCCAGAGGGTTAAACTTTTTTTTTTTTAAGTAACACAATAGTTACTTTTCAAGTAGTTAATTACTTTTAGAATCTTGTAACTCAGTTACTAACTCAGTTACTTTTTTGAAGTAACTAGTAACTATAACTAATTACTTTTTCAAAGTAACTTGCCCAACACTGATCAGGACACATTTTTGTCTTATAATTATTTACCTTTTTCCCTTTCTAAGAACATGCTAAAGTACACATACTTTCATTACAGTGTTTTGTTCAATGATGTTATGATGGGAATTGGCTGTAGGGGTGTAGGAGGTGGGGTGGCAGCGGCCCTGGCATGCCCAGGCCCTATTTGTATTAAAAATGGATTGATGGGTGCCTGGAGCCCTCAGTGGTGTATACGTGCTCTCTGCATGATTGCTTGCATGACATCTTGGGGGTTAGGGGTGGCAAGGTCTGTAATTCCATTCACTTGCGTGTCACAGATAATCTGCTATTGGAGGGAGTTAACGTACTATGAAGGGGGGACAATAGAGGAGAGTGGGTTGCAAATTACTTCCACAGCAGAGAAGGTGTGGAGCAACACAAAGTGCTTTGCTTTTTCACAGTGAGTCTTTGTTCGCAGGTTTTTTGTCAGGGTTTATGTCACTGCACAACCTTTGTCGTGATCAAGGCTCAGTTTATTGTCCAGAGTGACTCACAGGCATTCAAAGCACTCACCTGTAAATGTCACAAGTACAAGAAACACTCAGCTATAAATAGTTACTGATGCAAGTAAGGCCTCCATAATTATTCCGAGTTATATTTAGCTGCAGGTAAAAGAAACAGAAAACGCCTCTAAAAAAATAAACTGTATTCTTAATTATATTTTGATGATGTTTTACTAGGTGATATTTATTATGCTTAACAAGTACATTTGACCCTGCTGCATTAAGAATAAGATAAGAGATAAACCTTTATTAGTCCCACACGTGGGAAATTTGTTGTGTCGCAGCAGAAAGTGGACAATACAAAGTTACAGCAGCAAAAATAAGGAAAACTAGAATAAGATAAAAAGAATAACATACTATATAAAATAGAATAAAATACTATATACAGTAGAATGTGTGTGGTCAAAAAACTATCCTGACACTATCCCCAAAAGTTGATTCTATTCATCTGGACGCGGCGTTTTCAGTAAGAGAAACGTTTCGTCCCTCATCCAAGTGACTTCTTCAGTCTCAGCTTACTGCAGATATCCTGACACTATGCTCTGAACTGAATCCTGATTCGTTTGTGATATTTTCTGGAGAACATCAAGATAATTTCTCACAATTTTCCTTCTTTCAATTTTACTTTTGTAAAGATATGATCCAAAATAACTAATACCAGGCTAACTCACAATGATAGAGCTTACTCTAAAATTTCAGGAAGAAAAATTAAATCCGAAAAGTATTTTTCTTTTCTTCTTTCTGGTGGAAATTTCTGTCATTGTTAGTTAAAACTTTTACTGTTTTATGCATGATGATATTGTATTCTTAAGCAGCAATCCTTCATGTTGAGTAACCGCTCCTTTAAATCCTTCGTTTATTTTTAAAGCTCATAACTAATTTTGCCTCAGAGCTGCATAAATCCAAGATTAGAAAACAATTTGAGGTATTTCCGAGGTGGGGAACACCCACAGTCCATCTGACAGGCCTCTGGAAGTATGACTCTGCACTTAAATGCAGCTCCACCTCGTTTAGGTGGGGCTGCAGGGTGCAGAATCATACATCGGACACCTGTGCTGTGGACTTTGGGATGTTGCTAATTTGATATTTCCCACACCTCCCACTTTCTCACCAATATCATTTGACAGTGTAACTGACCAGTCAGGCAAGAGATTTAATCTGCACCCCATTCAATCTGAAATGTCACCATCATACCTCAGTCATGAGGTAGCAATGCTGCACATTCTGTGTCACCATGATGGTGCGGCGGCATTTATGAAACAACAAAAGAGGGTGTAGCCTGATGTCATTCAGTGCAACATACCTGAACGCAACAGCGACTGGTTTCACAGGATTACAGCAGCTTTCTTTGGTTTGTTTTTTGTTCTGTAGGACCAGTTCATGTGTGTGTTGTGCTTTAGTGTTTAAAACGCTTCAGTTAATGTGCCTCCAATTTACGTGGTTGAAAAAAACGTGTGATGCCATCCTTTAACAACACGAGGGACAGAATTGTCTCAGTATTGCGTCACTGCACCGACATCAAAGGACAGCTTGGGTGTGTCTGCGAGATTCTAGCAGCTATGACATAAGCGCAGCATTCGATGCAGCAGGAATTAGAATGAGCTTGGAATACCTATTCCACATCTCTCACTTCTTTATGCAGGCTTTATCAGCCTCTCAAACAGGCTTGGTCTTGATATCTGCCAAAGCATCATGGTTTTGACTGGGATGCACAATTATACATTGTTAGGTACTGAAAACTGAGTAACCACAACAGTAGGATATACCTAGCAACGTGGTTATGAATCCTGAAACTTGAGCTTTGTGCATCTGAATATCCCATGCGACCAACTCCCTTGCATTTCTGTGTTGCACAAGAGAGTCACGCCTCTTGTAATCTCAAAAAAAGAAAAGAAAAAAAGGGCACTGCATCTCCTTAAAGAAATATCGCTCTAACGGTGTTTCCCACATTTAAAATATCATATTTGAGTCTTATATGATCAATAATAATGTAATATTGAAGCAAAGCCCCATGGCCTTTAATTCACATAAAAGCGTAGAAATGTGCTGTATAAAAATATCAGTCATGTGATTCAGGGCACATGACTCTTTTTTTGTCTTCCTCACACAGTTCAGCTCTGTGATCTTCCTCCAGGAAAACTTGTCAGAAATGTATCCACATTTAGAAAAGAGGGATGTTTCATTGTTAATTGTATTTAATTTAAAGTTGTTACAAAATATACTGCATGTTACCTTGAAGTAACATTGTATCTTTATTAATTTCCTCTGTATAATTTTGTTATTGTATATTTTTACTGAGGTCAGAAACATAAGAGGGGATGGGAACTGACAACTGTGCCAGTTTAGAGCTTTTCTCAGTTGCTCAGGTGAATCATGCATTTCCAGGTGGTTCGATTCCTTTATCCTGCCATATCTTTCTTGTGGAGTTGCAGTTCCAAAAGCATGACGTCAGACTGATGCATCTTCTCACACACCTGAGTCACATCCAAGCCTTTTATCTGCTCCATTTCTTTACGGTTTTCAGTCATAAAATTTTTCATGTTTCAAGTTCAGAGATATGAAAAACCTGTACAGACTTTCTTTTCTTCCACAGAGAAGTGACCAGAATTTGATAACAAAGGTACAAAGAAGATAACGTGCATTAAATACAAAATTTAAAAAACGCACTGTTATCAATAGAATAATTACAAAACCCTAACATCATAATATTCATACTATCCCTACAAATCATATGATAATGTTAGCTGTAAAATGTCCATGCTAATGTACAGTCTACTGCAGTAGGGTATAGTACCAAAAATGGTCACGTCTTCTAAAACCTCATGTTAAAATGCATGTGTTTAACATGTAGAACAAAAAATGACTTTGGTCCATCCATCCGACCAGTTCAGTTCAATTTAATTCAATGAAATTTTATTTATAAAAGATTAAGAACAAACTTTATTATCCCACATGGGAAAATTTGTTTTGGACAAGCTGTGCTAAGCAATATTTGCATAATAAAGCAATGCCAAAAAGCAATCAATAAATAAGTTAATTAATTAATAAAAATTTGTTTCCCATAATAAAACTCAATTTTTAAAAATTGTGATAAATCCTTTTTTTTTAAAAGTGCCATAGGGGAGGAAGACAGGACAAAAGATAGACTAGAGAGTGTATAAATACATAGTGATTGAAAAAAGGTGAAGAAATATTCAGTGCATCATGGGAAGCGATTAGCAGCCCAGGCATATTGAAGCATAACTAACGGAGGATTCAGTGTCTCTTGATCCAGCCCTAACTATATTCTTTATCAAAAAGGAAACTTTAAGCCTAATCTTAAATGAAGAGAGGGTGTCTGTCTCCCAAATCCAAACTGGGAGCTGGGTCCACAGAAGAAGGGCCTAAAATCTGAAGGCTCTGCCTCCCATTCTACTCTTAAACACACTAGGAGCCACAAGGAAGCGAACAGTCTTAGAGCGAAGAGCTCTAAGGTCTTTAATATAACAAAAGTCATAGGATGAGTTTATTTAAGACCTTGTATGTGAGGAGAATGATTTTAAATGTGATTCTGGGTTTAACAGGGAGCCAGTGAAGAGAAGGCAATATGATGAATCCAGCCATCTTTTTTATTGTCACTTATCCAATCCAGAGAGTTAAAGCCTCTCACAAATGTCATAGGTCAAAGGACACGATACACCCTGAACAGGTCGCCAGTCTATCCATGCCTCACATCATCATTTAACCTCTTTGAACTGTGGCAGGAAGCTGGAGTGCTCGGAGACTAACCCTCTCTGCACAGGAGGAACAAACTGTGCGCACTTAGTTTGTTTCTTAGCACTAATTAGCAGATATGTGTCTTGCCAATCAAGTTTGCTAGTATTAGCAGCTAGCTTAGCCGTCAAGCTTTTTATCTAAATATGGTCATTGGCAACTCCAAAAAAGCAGTGGTGAAAACGCCAACAATGACGTCAACATTTTCTCAGAGCAGTGGGGAGCACTACAGTGTTTCTGTCGTATGGCAGCACCTATTGTAAGGAGAAAAATGCTGAAATGTGACTCGCTGATCTTGCTATGGCTATGATAACATTATTCAGTTCATTGTTATGTAAAATATGTTTAGACTATTTAAGGTATTCATTGCAATGGGTGGTTCCACACTGCAATCTCTAATCTTGCAAGGTAAGAGAGGAGCTTCCCTCTGTAATGGAAGGACATTTTGAAATAAAGACAGCTGCAACTCTTCCTTCTCTTTTTTTGACCTCCAGCGCACCTTTAGCGAACAAAGAAAAGCACAAATGAAAACAGGAATAAAATAAAATCTTTTGAACAAGTGTCTATTTGTGAATCACTGTATTATTTCATTTATTTGTTTCTGTCTATTTATGTTTTGAACTATCATAATATTTTCTCCAAACTTCTGATGATAGTAGAATTTGGATTTGAATCCGAAATATGACTATCCAATAAAACTAGTAAATGTGTATTTGTATCAGACTTCATTTGGGTTCATTGCAATTTCAGAACAAATTCTTCTTATTAGTATTAGTAGTAGTAGTAGTAATAGTAGCAGTATAAACCTCTATTACAAATGTATTCTTTACTTGTCATTATAAATTTGCCATTGTATTGATTTGATTTATAAAATAAGCCAAATAAATTATTAATTTTACAACTGAGAGTGCTATGTGTATGTTTTGCCACCATCATGGCTCTCGTCAATGAACTATTTTTAGACATGCTGTAACTGTCATGTGCTCAAACGACTTTCTGTAAACACAATGAAGATTTCTATCCTTCCTGGTAAACTATTTGTGAAGTTTCAAGAACTTTGCTCCTCTGAAAAAACATCACTCAGAGGAATGTTGGCAGTGACTCAGAGAGACGATCAGACATGTAGAGCACCATAAACTCAGTGACTGAAGGGTCACACATTCAGCTTTGGATTCACTGTAAAATGTGAAGCTGGAGATGATTTCATTCACCAGCAACAGCAGACAGCTGAATGGAAAAGTTCAAAGGTTTAAAACCACAACATTTGGAAATCCGGAGGATGTCATTTAATGTTGTGTCAGAGATAATTCCCCCCAAGTTATTAGTGAATATTTCATAATAGAAATGACCAGGTTTCCCTATTGACAAGGGTGTCATATTTGATACATGGGTTTTTGAGATCCTAACCTACTTATATGTTTTGTTTTGTTTTTTGCAGTTATTTAATTTTTTTTATATGACTGTCCTTGATTATTTTACTATCTTGTGTATTTTAAAATTTAAAAAAACTGACAGTGTAAGAGTCAAGGCGGGGATTACTGTCATAGAGCTTTGAAATTATTTAAACTAAGAAGGAAGGATCATAGTAAAATACACGTTTAGAAGTTGAAATGTTGAAATGTAAATCTGTAAATAACAATTTGTAATACCTTTATTATATTATCTTCTACATTTCCAGTTAAGATTTAAAGCTCGGCTTAAATTTTGTCAGATTTATTTTTAACGTAAGTGACCTCTCGGGGGATTTTAAGGGTTCCAAGGAAGACAAGTAACTTGCTTAAACTGACATAATTATTGCATGTTTGCCGGAGTCAGCAAGCTGAAGAAAAATTTGGATCTTACTGGAATCAGATCAGAGACATAACATCAGAAGTGGTGGGGAGGTTGGGAAATTCAGGAGACAGGAGGATAAAAACAAGCTCAGACATATCTGATGTTCAGTTTAAAGAACTCAATAAAACAGAAAAACTCTTTGATGCAGTTCTTGGAAGCAAACGTGGGATGGTTTTCATCAGCAGGCAGGTTTCTTTCAAAATGAAACTACAGTTCAGATCAGACTCAGATCCATCTGTTCAGTCACTTTCTACCGCTTTATTCAATTCAGGGTTGTGGTGGAGCTGGAGCCTGTCCCAGTTTCACAGGACGAGATGCAGGGGACACACCCTGAACAGGTTGCCAGTCTGCCACAGGGCCAACAAAGAGAGACAGAGTCCTGCAGGAATGTGGGTTACTCGGTTTTGCCAAGAGAAAAGTATAGAATAGCTTGCCAGTCAGCAATTAACATATAACCACTCCAAGGTTCACCCAGTGCTATTTGAATAAATTTGCGCCAGAGGCTTTACAAAGCATTTCAAACAAACACTTAAAGTACCATATGCACAAAAATGCTAAAAGTTGAGTAAAAGTTAAGAGAAGGATATTGTAGGGGAGACCGGGGATAGTTGTAACGTGGGTCAGTTGTAACACTTCCAATTTCTCCAATCAGGGCTAAGTTTCAAATGATGTGACTCATCCTGTGCATGCCCAACTCAGTTCTGCTATCACATGTGAAAAATCAGCACATTTTGTCAAACACAGACAATTTAACACGAAAAAAAAAGTAATTTGTATGCCAAAAAGTAAGTTTTTCTACTTTATTTCAATTTCTAATAACATTATCTGCTTTGCAGTTAAACTCATCAAACTTGAATTGTGTTATTTGTATGTCTATGGGGATATATTCTGTGTAGGTCTTTAGTGCTAATGTTTTAGCCGTTGGCTGTAATGTTAGCTAGTTCATGGCTATAGGAGTCTGGGTCAGTTGTAACAGCAACAGTCTGGGTTAGTTGTAACAATAATGCAGATGTTACAACTTACCACACTATTACTTTAACTTATATTAAACAAGTTGGGGCAACGACATCAGCAGAGAGAGGTTCACTGGTCACATTTCTATATGTGGTTAATGCCATTGGGAACACAATTACTTCACTGTTTGTGTTCCCACACATACATTATGCAGACCTCTGTGTCAGAGATGGACCAGCAGGAAGTACTGGTAGTGGAAATAAATCAGGATGGGTGCAAGAAAGATTTCCTCATCTTTCTGAAGCACTTTGCAAACCACACCAAGGTAAGCCATGATAAAAAGTAATGGAATTGCGATGCTGGTGAACAACTACATTTTTTCAGCTTCATTGTTATGTTCAAAATTGGTGCAAGAGTTGTAGGTTATGATGCCCACTGAGCCAATGAGGCCAAACTCAAGGAAGACCAACCAAAATTAATGAAATATTCAGTTGCAGAAAATTCCATAATTTGTCTTTTTTGGGGGGGTTGGAATATGTTCAAAAGCTAGATTTCTGCATTCTGTCACACACACACACAGCTACATAAATGGCTCTAAGTGCATTCATGTGTTGAATAAACAAAGATTACATGTTAATATTTTGTTAGTACCCTTATTTCATTGTGTTACATTTTACCCCAGGATATGTTACAACTAACCCAGACTATGGGGTTAATTGTAACATTTCACTCTTTGTGTTTGAGACCATACCATGCAATGGGTAATTGTGCTGCAGAGAAAATAGCTGCACTATATAATAGCAGAGACATGTAAATACTTTGCATTACATTTTGAATCCACTACCTTAAAAGAGCTCCAATTTACAGACAGAAATGTCAAAAATGTTACAACTATCCCCGGTCTCCCCTATGTTAGCATCGACTGCTATTTTAAGGTTAGCTAGCTATTTAGCTTAACTGTGCTCAAACTCAGAACTTCTCAAATAAAAATAATCTTTCTAAAAACTCCAAGTTTCCACAAAGCTGACATATTTTCATTACATTAAGCTAAGCTAGTAACGAATACTTACTGTAGGGTCTGAGAGTATTCCAGGCGAAGAAAGACCGCCACCTTCCCGCCACTAGTATTTCATGTTGCTGAACAGAATTTGATTCATTTTCCACCACGTGTATTTAAACTTGTTTCATTTTATAGTAAAATTAAAAATGATGAAAATTATGAGTGTTAGGGTGTGAAAATGACCAATAACTGGATATTTATTTCATTCAGTTTAAATAGTTAGAATATAATAGTTACTGTATAATTTAGTTGACTAAAAACAGGCCAATACATAAATACTGAACTGCTTTTTAGGTCCTGCTGTTGTTAGATTTTAAAAATAACACACAAAATGTGTCGAACTGTGTAACATATCAAGTGTTTTGACTTTTTTACGCGTTTTAAATATTTACGCTGTTTTTTTGCACATGATACGTTAAATTAACTCATTAATAATTAATTAACACATGTTTTGTGTCATTTTTTAAACATCCTTTCTAAGAGTGCATGTGTCTGCATGTATCTCCTTAGCTAACCCGAACCACACTTTGTACAAACATTGATAATTTATTCTTATGATTTCTGTATTTTAATTTTATCATCCCCCTGCAAAGGTAATATTTTATTTTCCATTTGTTTTAGCACTGCAGGGTCACATAATGACACACATTTTCTAATTGTGTTCTTTACCATTTTATCTCTCTTCACACGTGTGGATCTTATTATAGTGTAAGAATAACAAAGCTATTTGGCCTTTCGTGTCTGATGAATGTTTTGGATGTTTTTTATTTACCCTTTTTTTGACATTTTGACAGTCCTCTGTTACATTTGTCTCTGATCTGCTCAACAGCCTAGAAAATGTTTAAACCAAGCAGTCTGCCATGGCCTGTGTCTAGGGACCGAGGGCTCATGTATTTCTGTATTTATGTTTATGTTCCATGTGCGGTGCTTTGGTTGCTCTCTCTCCTTTTTCCTCTGTGTGTATTATAAAAAACTGTGTGTATTCATTTACGTTCGTACTCCCAGATGTTTTGGGTCGCAGAGGGATTGCAACCCGGAAGTGTTCCTGCGCTGGAAGCTGCCACACCTGCCACTCATCAGCCATCGTCAGCTGCAGCTGATGGCCTCGTTTAGAGCGCCCTATGAGTGTGGTTGAGTCAAGCTCACCAGGACTGCCGTGATAGCTGTCATAAAAGTGACATCACATGATATGAGGCAAAGTGTATTCTCATTGTTAATGATATACGTAGGTTTAGGGTTTAATTCATACAGGTAGCGTCATTTAAGAGTTTCTTTCTCATGCCTTAGCATAGACAGACAATGGGATTAGGCTGTGGACAATAGTTTATCTAATCTTTATAATACCTTTTGTACCTAAATGAGAATAGGGTGTGTTTTTTTTTTAACCATGTGAACGTAACTGTTATTAGGAGGAGAAGTTCTAAAGGTATAAAAAGTGAATTACATCAGTTTTACAAAACAGATAAAACCCACTCAAAATTATGATTATGCAAAAGTTTTGAACTCTTGTTTGAACTTATTGTTTGTTTGTTTGTTTTTCGGTTTCTAATCCATCACATTGTTTTATGGATCATCTTATGCTTTTGATATTAACTGATGTTATTAAGCCACATGCTTCATGTGTGACAGCAGCCAACTGGAATGTGTCCAGATAGCTTTTGTCTGACCTCCTACTCCTCCTCCACTCTGCTTCTGTTTTTCTGAATGAATCACAATAAGTTTGTTTTCACGAGGATAAGAGTGTGTCGTAATTCAGTCAATGAAACCACAGGAAGCTCTCATGCATCCATTAGTGACGGCTACTGCTGGGAGTCTCCTGGCTGATAACCCAAAAATAAGCACTCTGTCCTCCTCCTTGTTTTTATCAGGAGATATGGGGGTGACTAAACAGATTTTTTTTTTTAAATAGACACTTTGTGGGTGGCTGCATCTTGGAAAATCCAAAGGTGAATGTAATCACGCTTTTTGTGTCTCACTTTTAAAGTTGGAATTTTGTTTTATTGAAAGATACTCAACAATGTTTAAAAAAAATCAGTAATCTTCAGTTATTTGGAGTAAGCTGAATTTAATTGAAAGTAAGCAGTAGAGTAAATTAATCAGGTCGCCATGAATTAATCCGTATTTAATTTCTACTTGCAACTCCATTAAGGCAAATAAAACACTGGTTTCAGTGTGACACTTTCACGTGTTTCCTCTTCTAACACTGAAATAGCTTCAACATATAGGCAGTATCCTCTTGTCTTTGGCTGATCTGATTGCTGAGGTTTCTTTTAATATTATAGAGTCTTACCTCACAATATAAAGCGCCTTGAGGGATAACATAAAAAACTGACTTATATCTTGCTGAAATTGAAGACTTCTTTTGAATCAGCTGTTGAGTGATCTGTGACAATTGGGTTTTTCCTGCATGCTTAGTTACACTGGCATATTGGGAACTTAAAGACTGGGTTAATGCATTGGCCTCTTAAAGCATTAGACGATGCAAACTTCACTACTGGGATAGCTGCTGCCATCAGGATGTTTCTGGGAAAGTTTATGTGGTTGGTGCATGTCAAAGTTCAGTTCAAATGTATTTATGTAGTACAGCAATCACTTTAAGGCGCTTTATATTTTAAGGTAGCGACCCTACAATAGTAAAAAGTACACGTAAGTACCATCAACATTTCTCTCATTTAGTGTTTTAATGATATAGATGACCAATTTAAATCGCTGTGTTTGCGCTGATGTGACTGAATTAAAGGAGCAGGGTCTACTTGAGTCCAAATAATTTGAATTTTATCATTAGCGTGAACATATCCACATACACAAATTTGTTCCAGGACTTACAGACAGATAACATTTAGCATAGATTTGTATTTCAAGCTGCTATGATTGGTGGTCTTTTTTTATGTAGAAAAAGTACAAAGAGTGAAAACAAAACAAATCGGTGCATTTAAGAAAAAGCAGATTTAGACGAAACATCTTGTATTCCTCCTGTGATGGTGTCTATTTATTCAAACACTTTTAGGTTCATACACCGTTTTACTGAGAAACTGGATTTTTTTACTGTACATTTAACGAGAACATTTGTTCCTCTCCAGCATGAATTCTGCCTTTGTGCGAGGACCAGAAACAAGGACAAGAACTGTGTCAGTCGACAGCGAGCTGGACTGTGACCATCTGTTAGATAACCTGACGAGCATGACACCAGCATGTGGTCATACTTAACAAGTTTCTAATGTTGTTGTTAAACAGAGCTCAACTAACTTTGTTTCCTTTTCTTTCTTGTAATGTTTTTTTATTCATTGTAGTTCATGTATGAGCAAAAGAACGTTTAAAAAGCGCAAAACTAATTTTGTTCTGTGAAAAATTACCTTCTAATTAAAACTTTTTGTTTTAATTAATTTCATTAATAATTGTTTTATTTCTGATTCTGACCTTTAATGAAGTGATTTGCCTATATAAACTTAACTTTCCCAAGCTGTCGCAATTATAAAGGGACTCATACATTAAAAATAGCTGCTGGAATTTTTTTTTGGGCTAACAAGATGGTGATAAGAATAAGATACACAACAAGCCAAAGAGCCAAAATGCAGCAAATATGAATTTGCTTTAGAAAGTACAGGAAACATGCCCATCAGTCTTATCTGTGGAAACTGTGAGTGTTTCCTGTCTGCAGCTGTGTGACCGAGCTGAGGCCATTAGCATGACTTGCACTGGATGGACTCTTAAATTTGAGGGGGAGGAGTAAACTCATGATGAAACAAACAAGTAATGACGATAATGTTTTACTGCATGGAGGACCGAGTTGCTCCTACAGCCAGATTTGGGAAAGTTTACATGCATGAGTCAGAGCAAGTAAATGTTTAGACAGTAAGATGAAGGCGGCTCTGCTAAGTTGTGGTTATTAACAGCTGTTTGGCATTTCCTGCTTGCTGTGGATGACTTACAGGAGTTTCTGTCATCACCTGGACTCCGGTTTCAGTCTGTCTCTTGCCTATGGGTCCAAGAAAATATGAGGAAGCTGTTATTTTGTAACTGTTTTAAAGGGGTAGAGCAGACCAGCTACTGATTGGAAGGTTGGTGGTTCGATCCTTGACTTCCCCAGTCTGCATGTAAGCTACTAAGTAGTACAAGTGGCTCTCCGATGCGTTCATCAAAGTGTGAACGTGTGTGAATGTTGGTTAGATTGCACTTGAGTTTATAAGTGCATGTATGAGTGGGTGTAAATGGTGGATGAGGCATGTTGTATACAGCGCTTTGAGTACTCCAGGAGAGTAGAAAAGCTCTATACAAGAATCAGTCCATTTACCACTCTTACAAGTAGATATATGGTAGTGCAAGACAAAACACAATATCAAAATTGCAATATTTTATACGCATATAACATTGCAACAGCAACAAATGTTGGAATTGTAGTTAAACATAAATTCCCATAAAAGAAGCTGCAGAAGCATTGAAATACTGGAAGCTGTTGCCTCACACATCAAATCATGAGAGCATGTCCAAAACAAAATAACAACTTTCTATCAAAAACACAACTGAATGTTTTCCTAATCAAATGTACATTTTTGGACTAGCCCCTGAGAGACCCATTCATTATATATCGGTTTGCATTGAGACAAGAAGTCATAGAAAGACCCTCCATAAATCACACCCTGCTTTATCCTCCTTCACATCATCAGGACTGCTGGGGTTGTAGATCAAGTGAGCAGTAAAGACCTTTTCTCATACACTTCTATCTTGTACAGCCAGAAGAGTCATCGATCAGTTGTTGCACCCAAGTCACAAAATCAGTGATTTTTAGTGATATGTTGGATATAAAAAATTTTTTTACTCATAAATAAGAACAAGCAGATTTATGTTGGAAATGAAACATAATTCACATAGACTAGGAAGCTCATGAATGTGAGACTAAGAGGTCCCTCCTTACTCTGCGTGTCATCAGGATGAGCTTCACTGTGAGGAAACTGTGAATAATGTGGGGTTTTTGTCACTCATAACAGTGAATACTTCCTCTGAATAAGAATTTACATTGTTACATGGTTTGTTTTGGGTTTTAAGCATTTAAATATGTATTACCTTGTTAATATGAACTGGGTGGAAATATAATCAATTTAATGGTAAAGACCAAAAGAGGGGAGAATTTAGTTTCTAGTTTATTAAGAATTTGATCAGAAAAAAAAAAAAATTCACAGTCATTGTCACACATTGTGACATATTTACAGAGACAAAACCATGTCTACATAACAAACTTTTGTTACGTAGACATTACATTCAATATTTAATATATTGTATTATAAATGCATGACTGTAAGGTTTAGATAAGGTTAATGAGAATTCACCTTAATGTAAGCGAACGTCCCCTGAAGAGACAGAAACAGGATAATGTGTGAGTGTGTGGCGGATTCCCCTCTAATTGCCATCTTTGTTGTAGTGTACACAGCTCTTACGTCACGCCACACTGAGGGAACTCTTGTCAACACCGGGTGACCCACAGGGAGGAAGTGATGTGTGAAGTAATGCAAAACACGAGTTTAAGGAAAATAATGAAAAACAAGCAGCAGCTCCCCCAGCTGGATGTGCTGTTTAAAGAAAGACAAGCAGAGAATAAAACATAACCTACAGAAGATTTTTGTATCCATAAGTTATAAAGACCTAAAAAAAAATGTTGTATTCTTGAATAAATTACTGAACAAAAAAGCTCAGAATAACATTAAACTATTTGCTGACAATTAAATGTTTATATGGAAGTTTTTTTATGCAAAGATGATGAAAAAACATAATGTCCTAGCTCCCCAGTGTGCTGGATTTAGTGTAAATGATGTCATTTTTTTATGGAAACATGCATCATATACCTGCGAGCACATGATACACAGATTTTTACCAATTATATATTTATTTTCTTTAAGAA
Source organism: Simochromis diagramma (assembly GCF_900408965.1). Lineage (NCBI taxonomy): Eukaryota > Metazoa > Chordata > Actinopteri > Cichliformes > Cichlidae > Simochromis > Simochromis diagramma. Next base: position 1,289,200 of record NW_024387200.1, on the reverse strand, counting down.
ACATTTCAACAAAAATCTTTCTAACTGTATTTTTAACTCATTTTTTCCATTGTGTGTTTCTCTTTCTTGCTTCATGATATGTGTGCACATTTGACCTTTTTTGTGTGTATTGTTCAAGATTGAATAGAATATTTGCCAGTGAGAGGCTTCCACTTGTAACAGAGAATTTTAAAAGTTCAGTACGTTTGCTGATGCTGATAAGCAAGCCTCTGCTTCCACCTGCTGGCTAAAAGACACACACACACACACACAAACACACACACACACACACACACACACACACACACACACACAGTGGTTTTAGAATAACTGCATATGTTTGTTAAAATACAGTCCTTATGTAGGATAACAACTTACTTTGCATGTTTAACATAAAAAAAGATTCAACTTTGTTTTTTAAGTGCTACAAAGTTGTGAGGCACAGGTGGGTCACAGAGTCCACTCAGATATAAAATGCTTCTGTGAACAGAGATGGGGGGCAAGAACGGTCAAGATTCTCACAGCTTCACAGCTTGAGGTATGAAGCTGTTGAGGAACCGCAAGGTTTTTGGTTTTGGTTCGTCTTCTATATCTTATCCCTGATGGTAGGAAGGAAAACAGGCTTTAATAAGGGTGCGAGGGTGTTCTGGATGATGATGGAAGCCCTGCAGATGTAGTGGTGGGTAAAGATCTCCAGCATGGGAGAGAGGGTGGCAACAATGATCTTTGCTGTTCTCACGAGACTGTCTAGATATTTCTTTTCAGACATTGTAATGCTTTCAAACCACACAGCATTTGAGTTGAGAGTAACAACCTTTCTCATTAAACTGGAAACAGGATCCATGATGATCAAAGTCGATGGTCTTCTGGGCTATGTCATCATCAGCACAGCACAGAAGGTCCTCGGCGGTGCACTCCTGTCCTAACAGCAAAGCCCACAGTATCCTGAAGGGAACATCCCACGCAGCACATCCCCTGTTTCAGCTCATGAAGGCAGTACAAGACCATAAAAGCCAAAACAGTCAGACTGAAAAAAAGCACACATTCCACTGTTGGTGCAACTATAAATAAAATTATAAAACAACTGAATACAATAAGTAAACAATGGGATGTCCCCTTTCACTAAACCGTTCAATATCGGGCTAATAGTTTATATTAACTTCAAAAATCCAGGTGCATTAGTAAAATGCTCCTGATTAAGAACGACTTCCAAGAATATTAGAGCATATTTGAGACTTTTGAAAGTTTAAAATTGGGGTGTTTATCAGCAAAAGTCTTGCAACTACCAGTCTGAATATTAAATCCAAATGAACAGAAAAGTAAACGTTTTTAAGGTAAAAATTGTTAAATTATTAATTATCCTTTATTTAGTGTAAACTAAAATGTTTTCTTCAAACAGTAAGTCCAGCAATGTTCAAGTAAATGTAAATAGGGGAGAAAACCATGAAGTACTTATAATCTAACACATGTCATGTGGTAATTTAAGGCAGTTTTTTAACTGGTTCCTGAACTTCATTTGTTTTCAAGCGTTTAAAAATCAATAAATCGAATGAATGGATCTGTAAGGTTTTTAATGTGCGACCGAACAGTGAACTAAGCGTAATTCGGATATTTAGCGGCATTCAGTAGCCATTGTGCCGCTAAATATGGCGCTATTCAACAGCAACTAGCTGAAAGTGCAGCTCTGTGTAAGTACTATCATAATAACACGTTGCACTTTACATCACGTTGATGTAAAAGCCCTATCTTCCCTCCGTTGTCCCCTTCATAGGGCTCTTGTGCGCATGTCCTCCAGGCTCAGATGTCAGACACTCAGGGGGCTCATTGCCTTCCTCCTCCTCCTCCTCCTCCGCCTCTTCGGAAACGGGATGTGATGTAAATACACAGAAACTTTTTTTCTGTCCCTCTCTCCTTGGTGTATGTCTTCTTCTTTCAACAAACTGCTGCGTTAAAAGTAGAATAAGAGCAAAAGAAGTAAAGTAAAAAGTCGCGTAAGTGAAGCATCCGGGAGGTAAAGCCACCGTTAGTTTTGTCCACCATGATCCTGTGAGCTCCTACGTCTGTCTCCGACAACAAACTCAAGAGGAGCCGGACTGCACTCTGAGAAAAACGAATCGAAGCGGAGAGAGGCTCGCTGCTGGTGTGGACCCGGAGGGAAACTGCGGACAGGTAAAACAGCTGACACTTTCTGTGGGTTTGAAAGGACTGAGAGCGGAGGATCCACGCTGCGGGAAAACTCGTGATGATGAAAGTGCATGATGGTAACAGGGCAGAAATCAGATTCTTTACATTGAGGCCTAGATGAGATGGGACATCATATCTCTTCTTTGTTGTATTGAGAAAGATGCAGGAAAAATAATCAAGACATGATGCAACCAGCTGCAAATAGATATTTACTAATTGACCTACTAATCCTACCGTCCGAACAAGAGACATGTCAGAAAACAAAGGTGTGATTAGGTTTACAGAGAGGAGGAGTTTGAAAATCCTGGGAATACTGTAGAAAAATGTGCAGGAAATAAAATAGTCAGTGAATTACTATTAATCTTTTAGGACATAAAGGCAAAACTAAACTGTTTAACGTAAAACTTGAAGATGAAAAGTACGATATTGAAAAAGCCCACAAGGTTAGATGTTTTAGTTCAGTTGGTCATGATGTGTTTCAAGTTTCAAGGTATAGAAATGTTTTTTTCCCTAAAAGAGAAGGTGATAGAAGTATAGTTCTGTCCTGTTTCACAATCATCCCTCTTCCAGATTATGTTTAACACCATGCGCTGTAGGGGGGCTCGATTGTTGTCTTCTGATTTGGTTAGATACTTATTCATTACATCTTTTTGTGTTGTTACGATTTCAAATATTCACAATGATTTGACAATAGGTTGCTTCACACAGACTGAAGGAGTTTTAACCTGGATGATGACTGATGACTTCTTTAGTGATAGCTTTTTTTTAAACAAACTGACCAACTTCATGGCTCACTTGTAGATTCGTGTTTGGACCTCATCTGGTTCTAGATGTTTATAAATTGTACTAGCACACTCTATAGGGGTGAGGGGACCCCAGGGTTAAAATATGTTACTGGTCTAATGCGAAATACCAACCAGTGGTGCAAACGACTTGATGATAGCGAAAAAAATACCAAAAACCTTCTGGCACCAGCCTCCCTGCAGCACCGGTTAACGACTCCTTACCCTTCAGTGAAGTAAATGGTAAAGTTCTATAGGCTGTTGATGGGGATGCACAATTTGTGTTGACTGAAATAAAGTATTGCAGGATGCAGACAAGTGCAGAACAGCTCGCTGTGCATTAGTTTGTGTTTGTATTTCTGTTGATAATATATATGCAGATGCATTACTGAGCTAGAAAAGTCCTTTAATGGCAGAAGCTGTGAAGCCTTTTAAAGGAACAATGTGTAACAGGTTTAGCACCAAAGTGAAAAGTTAATCAAAGCCAGGTATTTACACCAAAGTGAGCATAAATCACAGAGCTTAAATACAGGAGTAAATGAGGTCTTCTGTATATTTTACTGTGAACTGCTGTGGTTATGTTGTTATCGTGTAAAGAGAGAGCTCATTATCATGTGTATCATTGTGTGCAAAGACATTGCATGTGTTTGCAGTTTACAGTAAGTTAATGTCACCAGTCAGACAGCACACTGAAGCAGGTACTGTTGCCATTTAATTTAGAACAGCTTGTTAACTGCTTCAAGTGAGCACACATAGGATTTGCCAATCAGAGAGCAGCACTTTCGGTTGCATTGTGAGAGTCCTGCATGCAGAGGTGCGTCTACAGAACTTTGGTGTAAAAGTTTGTAGTCTGCTGTGTTATTATAAGCTTTGCATGTACAGTGTATTTGCATGCAGGTCCATGTGTGCGTGCTGCTGCTGACCTCTTCACCTGCAGTGGGATCATGTTTGGTTTATTTTCATGTTCAGCACTGAGTCAGCTCACGTTACAAGGATGAACTTATGGCTCACAGCAGCAGACCTTGAAGTGCAAACCCCAGTACGTTTGTTTTCCGTATCGCTATGATCATCATCAAACCTTATTTCATCTGTGGCTCAAAAGTAAATATATGCAAAAGCACAATGCAAACACAAATGGACAAATATGACCAAAAACATGCAGGTTGTGGACAAAAATGATGATGATACTACATTTACCAAGTATTTTTGCCACTTAATGTTGAAAATTAATAAATCAAGGTCATGGTGTTCTTATTTACTGCGCTGTTATCTTATTCCTTTAACCAGGAAGAGGTTTTAATATTAAGAATCATGTTTTGTGTGTTACTGGCTCACACAGGCAGCATTAACCTAACATGTTTTTCAATGGCAGTAGGGCAGGAGAAACTGGCGCTTCCAGAGAAAACCACAGGAAGAACATGCATACTGCCCACTCAAAGGCCCTGCCCAGGTTGGTTTGAACCCAGGACCCTGTTGCTGTCAGGCGACAGTCTTAAACACTGAGCCAGTGGTGCCAGTCTCAGCACAGTGGTCAAAAGTCTTCTTGAACAATATTGACACAGTTGTAATGGAAAAAACATGGTTTCCACATCAGTTATGGCTGTAACTTTTTTCCTTTCAAATTTTTAAGTTGTTAACAGCTCTCTTTTAGTCATCTGACACATATTTTATATGTTCCCTGCCTGTAAATAATTCCAGGCTTTCATAATATCTAAGCTGTGTTATTGCCGGGGATGTGTTAGTATCTAAACTTAAGAAAGAGACATTTGAGGGTTTAGCAAAAGAACATCTGTTGACAGTTTAGTTTGATGTAGATTTAGAAATTCGATAAGCGTGAGCTTTAGATGCATTTCCCCAACAGCCGATGTTTGGAATAATAAGAGAGTACAGAATACAAGAAAGAGGAGAGCGGTGCAAGGCTGAAAATCCCCTCCACACCATGCATGAACCGAGTCCAGAAGGATCTGGAGGTAGTTTATGAGATTTTCTTGAGCTCATCAAGATGATGTGTCCCAGTTTTTTGTTTTTGTTTTTTTTCAGTTTGATTTGTCCCGTTATTAAATTTGCTTTATCTCTCAGTAGTAAAGGAACCTTTCAAAAATGTGTAGATCTGGAACAAGTCCAAAAGTTAATCTGTCCTAAGCTGGGCCAAACCCCACCTCTGAAGAAGAAGAAAGAAATCCATCCATGACTTTTTGAGTAATCCTTCTAACAAACAGGCAAGTAAAAACCTATAGCACCAACCTACTTTGTAGTGGAAAAATATAGCTGTTCAGCTCACAGACACATTGCACAAGTTTCCAAAATTAGTGTCAAAATATTAATGAAGCAACTTTTTCTTTGCATTTTTTTTAGGTACACTGATGCTAAAGTCCTAAAATACAGACTATTTATCGATGCCTTCATTTACTGATACTAACTAAACTTTCTATTGTCTGAAATATTCTGCTGAAAAGCTCTCGAAAGGGAGCAAAGTCATAAAATCGGACTCCCTTTAAAAGTCCCCAAATCAGTGTAATGATCAGCAAACCAACAAATAACCAGCAAACTGCAAAGAAGGTGACCACAAACGTTTGACACTAACGTTTAATACACAGCTTGGTTAGTTATGGTACTTAAAGCAAAACTCACTTCATCAGCCTGACTTACAGCAAATGTTATAAATTATACAGGCTTAAGTTGAGCCCACTGTGAGAAAGGGATTTAAATACTGCCAGTTTGTGAATATCTATGACTAACAGTAAATAATACAAGTGGTTTATTTGGAAACTACTTATCGACCAACAATGTGACGCAGTCTCTGCTTCCAGCTTCTCTAATGAGAGAACGTGCTGTTTAGATTACAGTGAACTGATATTTTAGGACACTTAGACACAAATGGAGGACACTGTTTTCTGACATTTTGTAGATAAAGCGATTTCTCTAAAAAGTAATTAACAGTGAGAAGTACCCCACCCCCAAACAAAGAACAAGGTTATTTCTATCAGCCTGGAGTTGAGTCAGTGACTATCCGACCCCTGCAGGTATTTAAGTGGCTTCATGTTTATGACGTGAGATGGTAAAAATTTCATTTGTTGTTTCTTGAAGAGACTCTGAGAGCAGCCTGGAGCTACATGGAGAGAGTGATTGCACAACAGCAGGAGCTCAGTGTTTGGCTCACACTGTGAGAGCTGACACCTCAGCTCACTCACAAAGAAAAGCAATGAAAGACGCTTCACTCTGCTCAACTTGATGATTCTTATACCAACTGTGCAGTATATTACTCTTATTAAAGAAGTATAGGTCATGTTTGAGTGTAGCAGCAGCCGAGAATATAACAAGCAGGATCCGATCTTGCGCTGCTACTGCTGTCATCATAAGCTCATGATGCCTAAACCTTCACCTTAAATCACATGATACTAAGGTGATTCGCATTCTTGGGGAGGTGGGAAAAAAAGTCAACTGAGACAAAGACCTGCAAAAGTTTTGTAGTCTCCACATGTAAAACTTTATTAACTCTGTTAACTGGGAAAATATTTGGCGAGAGCCAAATTTCTCAAGAAATATTGATGTTGCGGCGTTCTTCACCGATTTAGATTTCTTTTCTAGCAGAAAGGACTCTGCAAATGTTACACTGGCCACGTTCTTTGTGACAGTGAAGTAACAGATAGCAATGTAACCTGGTGCCTCTCCAGTGAGTCTCTCCAGCTCCTCCGTCTTGTACTACAGCTGGCGACAGTCTCGGTTTTGCTCTGCAATCTTGGTGAGCTTGGCATAGAGGCATGTCTGTGCAGTGAGACCGTGGCTAGTTGTTTACCAGCAGCTGAACTTTCAAACTTATTTGTTCTCCCTTTGTATACAAAGAAACTGCTTAAATTAGTTGCCAAGTATACTTGGGTGGCTGTTAATATAGTGAAGTGTGGGAAAACACCGAGGGAGCATTGATGCAGAAGTCTGTACCTTAGCTCTGTGTAAAACTGTGACAAACGTCAAATCTAATTGTTTCCTGGAAAAACTGTTTCTTGGGTGTCAAAAAAAACACCAAAGACAAGCTCATCTTATGAGCGCAACAGTAAACTCACCTTTATTATTCTTTGCTCCATTGTATCAACAAAGGGCACCAAAAAAGAGGGAAAAAAAGTACGAAAATGCAGATATTTCCTATGTACAGAGCCTTGTTACAAAGTAAGGATCTTAAATCGGTTTGCATTGTTTGAGTGATGAAACCTTGTGTTTTCAGTCAAACGTGAGAAGGTGTTAAGGTGTTAAAAACATTTAAATAGCAAGTCTGGGTATCTATTTTGGTCTATCTGTTGGTAATGACCATTTCCCTCTCTTTTCAATTTTTATTTCCCTTTTTTTAAGAAGATATTGGTGCTGAGCCAAAGCGATTCATATTCATGCTAAAAGATGTAGCATGTTTGCTTTTACAGTTTTGCTACAGAGAAAGAATTGATACTGTCTGAGAGTCCCCAGATGGGAAGTGTGTAGTTGGACTCTGAGTGGCAACAAGCCACTGGCGGAAAGTGCTAAAGAGAAAGCAGAGAGATGCTGCTCAGACTTTCTTTTATCTGCATATGCACTGATGTCTGTAAACCTTGGCGCGGTAACCTACACCGTCGATGTGTTGATAGAAAGCAGGGGATAGTCACTTTACAGCCAAATAGTCTTTGTTTTAATGCTTTGGCCTCTCTGCACTCTGAGCCTGGCTTTGAGCTGAACGTTAACAAGATGACGTCAAACCATCTTCAAGAATCTCGATGAACGCTCTGGCTTTCCCATAAAGGATCATCAGACTTACAATATGCACGGCATTGGAGTCGCATCTCTTCTAAAATCTATCCAGCTCAATCTGGAGCCAATAAAGCCATCTATCTGTGGGAATCTAGGAAAAAATGGAACTTTTTATCAGATTCTATCTCGCATGTTATATATTATATAATGCTATAATATATAATATGATATATCATCCTTCGCCCAACTAAATCTTTCACAAGTTTAGAAAAAGTTATCCAAAGTAATTTAACTTCAGGTCATTAAGTTACCACATAAATTCTTCGACCTTCTCGTCAGGTATTATTACGACATTCACGTAAAGCCTTTTTATAGAAATCCCACCACAGACGCACTGAAAAACACAAACACTTACAGGAAACTTCCACAATAGTTTTTGGAGAAACGTGTGCAGATAGTAGCTGCGGTTGGAGCCGAAGGAACAGATTACAGATAAGTTTAAAGGAGCCCATGTTTAAGTGTATTGAGTTTCCACCAGCCAGGCTGCAGCCAGCAGCTCATTAAACCCTTAAGAAACCACAAGGAGGATCTGTTAGAGTGGATCTGTGCAAGGCACATGAAGAGCAGAAGAAGAACGGCCAACATGGCAGCTGCTGAGAGAAGATGATATTGACTGAAATCGTCCGTGCCTATCAGAACTTTATTAAAATTACATTTCTGTCTTGCCAAAGGGATGCTCTGGTGGTTTGTGCACTGTCTGCTCTGAGACTGAGTCTTATCTGGTTTTAAAATAAGAAAAACAACTTGTCACTGCACTGTCAAATACTCTGTGTAGCTACTCTGCATTATTAGAAGTCTTATAGAAGGACTTTTCAACCGCCGACACTCCCATTCACAGCTTTTGTTCATATTTCTTGCAGTGTGGGATCCATTTCTTGCTCAATCATTTTCAAGTAACTCTCTCATAACAGTCCTTAATGGCTGGTTTAACTGTTGCTGCAAAGTACCCACATAAAAACATTGTTATTTTACAAGCTTCAATTTCCAAATGAACGACTTGCCACTGAAAAGTTTGCTGGAGAATCATGTGAAGTCACTAGTTACTGAATGTGTTTTGCTTCAGCTGTGGTTAATGTAGCGGTCATATTCCCACCCGTTTACTTCCAGTAAGATCATTGACACCTTTGTTAGTCCTGCGGGGTGAGGAAAGGGTGAACAATCCTCAGTGATGTATCACACCCTCCTTATGGTGACTATGAGACTGATTACGATCAGGACAGACCTTTCCTGACTTCCCCTCTTCAGTGATCTTTTAAACTTTCCTGTGTAGCTTTGTTAACTAAATCCAGATAATATGAGGTAAGTGTCCCTTGCATTTTGTCGAGCACACTGATTTTAATTATTTGTAGCATCTTGTTTTTTGTAGTTGCATCTATCTGATTGTTGCCACAAACTTGATGAGAATTCTTTCTAAAGTCGCTACAATGTGGCTACAATGTAGCTTGCTATCGCCAGTGTGTGAATGTGTGTGTGAATGGGTGAATGACTGAATGTAGTGTAAAGCGCTTTGGGGTCCTATGGACTAGAAAAGTGCTATACAAATGCAGGCCATTTACCATTTACCATTTAATCAATTAGACCAATTGTTGACGACCCACCCTGGGACACCTTTTTGGATTTTGGTTTGGATTCTTGCAGCCAATTTGTGACAAGTGGGTTGGTAATTGGTTGATCTAATCTATTAGTCCAATTGATTACCATGCCATAGGCTCCTGTATTGCTCCTTAGTATCAGACAGGTAAATTAGTAGTTTGTTAGTACACTCCATTTTGGTGTATTACATCTTCTGGTAATCAAATTAAAGAATCAAAACCTATACTTATGTATAAAAAATAACTTGTTTTTGTGCATTTTTTACAATTTACTAAATCAGTGCTGCTGTACTTTTGCTAAAAGTCTATAAGATGAGTTGAACTGCACATTTATGAGTCTGCTGAGTGGATTTGACTTGTTGATTTGCAGAAGGGTTTGGTTTGAATCCAAAGATGCCCTGAATGCACTTTGGGATGTTAGCTGTTGGTTTATAGCTTTTTGGCTCATTAAGAAATTTCTCTCCTGCCCATGCATGCAAGTCAGGCTGGTAAATATGCAGATCGGTATATTCAACAGTTAAGTCACTCTTTTTCAGTTCTCCTGAGTTCTCCTGAGTTTTTATCCAAGTCTTACTAGGGTTTATCCCCATAATAACCACCACCTGCTGACCCATCACTTCTCCAGAAAACAGCATCAACCATTTCTGAAAATCCCCGTCCTGTGTAGTGAGAGATTACGTAGTTTTTAAAGAATGTCTGAAGTCTCTTACGTTCCGTGATAATCATCCATAAGGAGTATAGATTCTCATGAACAACTTGACTCATTGCAGTTTTCCCCTGTTGACTGAACAGTTAAAATGAGTAAGTAAACCTACAGACTTTTTCAAATTGTTTTTTTTTTTTTTTTGTACTTGCTCACAGCTGGTTTAAAACCTCGGGAACTGGAGCTTGAAGAACACAAGGGAACATTGTCTTGCACTCCATGAGAATAGCTACCTTAATACAAGCAATGTGTCAGTTAAACTGAAGTCAGATCTTAGATAGGCTGCGTTTTTCTTTCTTGTGACACCTTACTTTCTTGGCTTTAAATGCCGTCCTGCTACACATGGATCTGTACAAGTTTGTGACTGGTTATGTGCTGACAACACGGCCTCTTTCTTTTGAAGGGTTAAGGTTGACTTGAATGGTTTATCTGTATTTATCTGAGTTCCTAACCACTTTCATGTGACTGCTAAACCTGGTTTTTAGTGTTAGGGTCAGTAAAAGCAACCGAGGAAGGGCTGTACTGGGTATGTTGAATTTGCTTGTTAGCACAGGCCCCTGGTGAGTTTTTATCACCAGTAATGGATGAAATAAAGCAAATGAATGCCAGATTTACTTCAGCCCTTGAATATGCCAGTTGATCTTTAGCTCATGCAACTCTGTGGTCTGTGTAATCATCTGGTGACAGACTGGGTTTACTCTGCATCTCACCAAGTGCATCCTGGGATGTCTGTAGTCCACGTGTGCTAAACAAGACCTAGTTCTGCCATCTGCCTGGACCGTCACATTAAAGTTAATGTACTCTGTGCTGTAGAAATTTGTGCAAACAGTAAACTGTTGGGTATCAAAAACCAAACAGTGGCCGTTTTTAAAGTGACAGGAGTCGTGAATAATGCTGTTTGATGTCAGAAACAGATTTTAGTTTACAGTTCTTCAGCGTCAACTTGTGTCTGCTCAGTGATAACTTCACTGAGCCTCCTGAGAGAGAGGAGTCGTCTGCTCCCTCCACCTCCAACCACTCCTGACAGAATTATGATACCCTGCATACCTGTGTGTGTATATCTGTGTGTGTACTGCTTGCATGTAGGTGCATGCATGTGTATAAACCTGCAGTGCTTTAAGGATGTATGGTCCTGAGTGTGTTTTAAATGGCTCCAGGTGTGTGCTTGCTTGCATGTGTTTTGTCGTGTCTCCAGGGTTTGTATTCAGACTTAAGCAACAGAGTCTTGAGTGACATTTTGATATCAGAGTAATTACAAATTCTCCATCTGATTTCCAGAAGAGCAGCACTGAATCAATTAAAAAGAAGATGTGAATGAAGCAACACTTGCAAAACAAAACATTGAAGAGTTTTATGTAATCTTTTACTCAGAAGTGCTTCAAGGCCAGTTCTGAGTAATTGTTTGAAAACTGTGATGGTTTACTCACTGAAAGTTTTAGCAGTTACTCAGCCATGCTAGACGAAACAGTTAAAAAGGAAGATGTACTACAAATATTGTCAATAAAATGCGTCTTGCAGAAGGTTTGACTATTTGCCAATCACAGGGCTGCATCTATCGTCAATTTCTTGGTGGATACTACATGTGTTTAAAATACAGTTGGGCTTATTCCCAATACCAGTAAAAGTAACTGTACAGTGTTTTCTATTAGTGGTAAAATAGTTTCTGTTATTGCAGGTTGTGAGGATTTTGTCTTGCGAGGAGATCTCGAGGCCTGCATGCATGGGCCTTTCTTTTTGGGACTCGTTACCTCTTTGGTTCTCAACCCAGAAGTTAGAAGGAAAATGCCAGATGTCACAAGATGAGTAAAGATAAGAAAAAAGACCCAATTTTGGTCTTTGCTTTCATTTCCTGGCATCAGCTGTACATTTCACACACCTTTTAGCTCTAATTAAAACTATGTGACTCTTGAATGCAAACATTTCCAGAGGTGATGTTAGCAAATCAGTTAAGATCGGGTAAAATATGTCTTTGAAATTTGGAGTTAGCAGGAATTTCCCAGTTTTAGGCTTAGCATGTCCCCCATTCATACTTTTCGGTGTATTTAATTGTGTTTAATTTGGCTTTGGTCTTTGCTGTCAGTTCAAAGCTTTACATGTTAAATCAAGCGCTCCTCACATTCTTCAAATGCCAGCAGCTTTTTCTAAACCAGCTGCTTCTCGGCTCGAGTTCAGACCTCGCAACCATCACCTGCTCCAGGGTTACATTTGCATCTTAAACGTTTTTCTGACTCCCAAGAGCAGTTTCACTCCGTGAGAAAAGTTAATAAAAGAACATAAACATGGACCTCAAAGCGCTGAACAGAGACAGCAGTCTATAGCAGACAACAATAAATGACCACAAAGTTTTGCACAGACTGAACAGACACTGTTTCTGCTCATAGCTGTGCTTGCGTATGAAATGAACTTAAGAAAGGACTCCACAGATTTTACAGTTGATTTGCACAGCATGGTCAGCACTGTGAAAGCTGTGTATAGCTTCTTTTGTGTGTGTGTGTGTTTTAGCCCAGTTTGAACTTGAAGTCTAGACATCTTGTGACCTGAGTATCACCAAACTTAACTCACACTGCTGTGGATAGAAAATAAAAGCGGCAGATTTTCTGTGAATGTAGCCTAAAGCGAGGGTTTTATGGATGGCCATGAGTCTATGTTTATCACAACCCACAAACAGATGAAAAAAACCCTCTTTTGGCTTTCGATATGTCTACAGCGCTATTTGAAGGAAAACACTGGGAAGAAGGATGGCGCAAAATGTTTTGACGGTGAGCACACATCTGAATTTGGCTGCTCTCGGTCGTGTGGTACGGTTTTGATAAGAGAATCTCTTCATGAGTCTAATTATGGAAGTTTTATTTCTCGTGCAGTTGCTCTGTTGTTTCTGTTGATAAGCAGCTGGGAGTCTTTACCGTCTAACAACTTGATGGTGTGTTCCATTACAATCTGGACCTAACAGGCCTCTATGATTGTGTGAGCGCAGCCTCATTTATTGTGTTGCATAATCAGGCAGACATTGCTGCAGTGACAGAAAGGCTTTACAGCAGATTTTGATTCATATTGACTTGATAGCATCGCACAGCTGCTACAGATTTGTCAGTTGCACATACATGATGCAAAGCTCCCATTCCAATACATCCCAAAGGTGCTCTGCTGGAGATCTGGTGACTGTGGAGGCCATTTGATTACCAGCTACTACAAATCACTGGCTTATTTCAAGAAACCAGTTTGAGATGATTTAAGCTTTGTGACATGGCACATTATCCTGGCTGAAGCAGCCATCAGAAGAATACTCAGATAGACTGTGGTGTTCATACCATGCTAAAGTGGTACTAAGGGACCCAAAGGATGCTAAAAAATGGAAAGTATCACTCAAACCATTATACTGTTGATGCAGGAGAAGATGAATTCATGCTTTCATGTTGTTTACACCAAATTTTGACCATGTCAGAATGTCGCAGCAAAAATTGAGAAACATCAGACCAGGCAACATTTTTTCCAAACTTCTGTTTAGACCCTGACTGCTATATCAACATGGTATTGGCATTTTAATGGCCAATTAAAAGCTAAAGGAGAAATGCCCTTCAGACATGTCATGAGTTTTAATGTTCCACAGGTAACTTTCCTACTGGCAACTTGTGTTTTGAACGACATGTCAGATTTTTGAATCACCAAGTATCGGTATGAGTATTGGTCTTAAAATCCTATATCAGTATATACATCAGTCTCTACTTCCATTGTTTCTGTTTTTGTGAACCCATGTGTGCCAAGTGGCACACGGTGTGGTCTTCTGCTAATGTAGCCCATCTGCTTTAAGGTTCAATGTGTTGCACATTCAGAGATACTTTCTTGCATACCTTAGAGATGGTTGTGTGGGAAAATCCCAGTAGATCAGAAGTTTTTGAAATATGCAGCACCAACCAACAACCATGCTGCATTCAGAGTCTTGCCAAACGTGTTTTTCCTCGGTCTGATACTTGGTTTGAGCTTCAGCAGATCTTAAATGCATTGACTTGGTTCCATGTAATTGGCAAATTAGAAATGTGCATAAGCAAGCAGTTGAACATGGGTACATAATATAGTGCTAGTGAGAATACACAGAAAGATGTTTTTGTTCATTAGAATGGTGATTCGATGGAGAGCGATACAGACCAGCTAACATGGCTCTGGGATTCATAGAAGCAAACACAATTGAAAAAATCCTTTTTAATTAACACATTTATGCATTTAAAGGCTTTAAACTACAGAAACTCATCATAAAGACAATTAAAACATTGTGTCCATAGTCCTTGACAAAAGAGTGGGATTGTGGTATCACCTGGAATATGTGTGTGTTTGATTGGTTTATAATAAAGTCTTGCTCAAAGATCCCTTTTCCCTAAAGTGAAGTCAGGCTTAACGACAGATAATTTTAGGTCAGTGTTTGTTACTAATGGTTTCTATTGTGTTCTCGGCGGGTCTGTTCAGTTTTGCTCTCAGTGAACTCTGTCTCATTCACCCCATCAACCAGAGAGAGAGAGAGAGAGAGAGAGAGAGAGAGATGTAGATTCCTGTGTGTAGCTGTAAGCGAGAGAGAGAGCCTTGGAGAAAGGCATGTGGATTCCTGTGTGTTTGTGTGAGCGAGAGACACAGAAGGAGAGAAAGACAGAAAGAGAGCGAGAGAGAGAGGTCTGGGTTGCGTTGAATGTTTGGAATGTTGAGGCTTTTGGCTTCAGTTTGTTCTGACGGGAGGAGGGAGGAGAGAGAAATGAGGGACAGAGGGAGAGGAAAAGAAAAATAGGGAGAGAGGAGGTAAGTAAGGGGAATTGGAGAAGGACAATGACGGTTTACTCTGTATAATAAGGAAAATGTACTTGAAGTAAAAGTAAAGGTATGAATGCGTTCTAATGGCCATGCCCATTTATGAACATAATTGTAGTTCGTTAGTATTTTGTGACTGTTTTTGGCGGCAGTCAACTTTTTCATACTGGTTTAAACTGATGATCGTTTCTTTTTCCTTTGGGTGGTTCCAGTTACTTTATAAAATCCCATTCCCACGTGGCTGACATTCTAACCTTTTTAAACACCTGTTGGTCACGTTTGCATTAAAAATGTTTACTACTTTTCTGAACTGTGGCTTTAGCAATCATGGTGTAGTGTGTGAACTGTAAATGCCAATGCCCAAAACCACTGGAAATGAGGATAATATTTTTACTTTAGTTACCGTATTTTTTGGACCATAAGGCGCACTGTCGATGAACGGGTCTCTTTTCATACATAAGGATTATATGGATTATAAGGTGCATTAACCCTTTAAAAACGGTCAGAGCGGGCATGCTCCGTTTTGCGTAACTATTTTTAAATCCCGGTAGCACTGCAACCACGTGAGCTAGCGCAATAATTTTTTTTGCATATGAAACCGGAGAAGTTGTACTTAAATCTTATGCCATCAGCTTGTCCTCGGTCACAGTTTTCTTCCACATATAGCTTTGCAAAAACTGCATAAAAAGCACTTGCAGCAACAAAAGCATAATATTCCAGAAACACACTTTGCCGATCCGATCAGCTGTTCATAACACTTCCTACGTTGGAACAGACGTCAGCACGAACTATCGCATGTCCGCCATGACCTGCCCGAAACCGGAAGTGACGTCATTTTTGCGGAAATGTAGTTTTTTACCATCAGGGCCTCATGAGCTTATACTGGTGTTTTTAAAAGTTATATTTGACTTTATGACTTTCTGTGTCGTTTCTGGGATGCTTAGAACTAAAATTGCACTGCTGGAAATAGTTTATTTTGATGCATATGCTGCTTTTTTGCAAATTTGCACTATAATATTTATTTTCGTTTTTCCTGCAGTGTATAAAAATTGGTGTATTTCAAAAATAAAACTATGAAGGCACTCAAAATAAATTTCCTGTGGTGGGAAACTATTTTGTGCAACTTTTTTGTATTTACAGTTTTGAGGGATAAGCCTCTTAAATTTCTCTAACTAGAAATATATCTTAAAAAAACAAAAACGATTTTCAATTTTTTTTGTAGTTTATTGCACTTTTTTGCAATTTATGTAATTACTATGCACTTGATGCATTCATATTATTAAAATTTAGGCTGTAATGGTTGTATTGATGTATAGCAACTTGAAATGCTCCCAAAAATGGCACTACAGCATGTAAAAATATAATATAAGTTCTGGCGGACTTGGTTCTATGGTAGGTCTTAAAGGGTTAAGCGAAACAAAACAGTCAGTCAAACTCCCACCTCCACTTCTGTACCATTGATTCATTAATGTTGAATTCTCTTGCAGCTGCTCTATTCCCATGTTGTTGCAGTATATTATTGACTAACCTCGTATTGTGGATGGATTATCTCAGTTGTTCTCCTGACTGAAGTTTGGTCCGTTTACAGCATCCTGCCATGCAATTGCATTTGTCCCTAAACATCGGGAACCCTCATGTAGGGCTGGGTCATATCATACCATTCACAGTAATACCGGTATAATATTAGGCAATGATAAAAAAATTTAAATATCGCGATAGAATATGGGTAAAAAGTGCATACGCAGTGCCTTTGTTTTCATACGCACATGGCAGAAGAAGCATGGCGACGACGGAGAATGAGAAGGGCGAAAGTGGATCGTTGAATGACAGATGAACCAAAATTGGTTTGTAAAAATGCTGCAACTTCAGTGGTGTGGAACTGATTTGGCTTTCGTCTGTTAACTTTTATCGAGTGGAAAAAAGTTACTATTCATCCTCTAGCTTCACTGTGTTTAACATAGCTAACATAGCTGTGTCACTAGCTATTGTGTCGCATCGTTATATAACAGCTAGTCCAACTTCAACAACCCTACAAACCTCACTGCTGTTTAGTTTTCTGTCTTCATTTATGTTGGAAGTGATAGAAAAGCTGTACATGTTCTGACTTTCAGAAATCTCTCAGCCAGAACATGCTATATCATGTTTAGGTGGAAACTAGCGAGCTAACTTCCTTCTAACTTCTAACTCCGTTAAATTTCATAAATTCTGTTTTCATGGATCCATGGATGTTAAACGTAACTGTTACACCTGGTAAAGCAGCAACGCTGAACATTTTATTACAGATGAAAGAATGTAAACAGTTTTTAACTCTCAGTGATGCCGCAATGTTCGTTTGACTTTGGAACCTGAAGCGCTAGCCGTAATGCTCTGACTATCCATCAAGCGGTGCGGCTTCGTAGCTTACTAAAGTTGTACTAAAACATTTTTTGACAGATTTTTGAGTGCCGTGTACCACATAAGATCAGTTCATGGTCAGTAAGCACAACCAGAATTCATACATAAGGCGCACCGGATTGTAAGGTGCACTGTCGATTTTTGGGAAAATTAAAGGATTTTAACTGCACCTTATAGTGCGAAAAATGCAGTACTTTAAATTAGGGCTGCCACGATTAGTCGACCAGTCACGATTACATCGACTATCAAAATCGTCGACGACTAATTTAATAGTCGACGCGTCATTTGAAGCTTTGTAAGATCCCAAAAGACGCAGGAATAAGTAGTAGGATTTAAGAGTGTAATAATGGACAGAAACAGAAGATGGCAGCACTGCATGTACAAGGATGCCAGCTGCCTTTAAATCCCGAAGAAGAAGAAACTGTGTCCCAGAATTCATAGCGCGGCCCAGCTCAGTTTCCAACAATGGTGGCAGCTAGTTAGTTTTAATATTACTCGTATTATTCTTTCTCGGTCACAAAATAAACGTTTAACATATTTTCAGGCGAGAATGTAGCTGTGTAAACCTCAAATATCTGCTCAGTTTATCAAGACACCACATATTTTAAAAAGCGCTCCGACGTTTTCGGAGACGTCTGTTACCCACTAGCTCGATAGCTAGCCGGGGTTCAAGGCTAACTAGAGCCTGTGAGAACACCGGACTCCCGGCAAATCGTTTTCAAACCCGCCGCCGTCTTTCGCTACTCAGGTTAAACATGACATATAAGTCACTTAGATAACTTACAAATGTTATTGTTTGGCTTTTTTTTGTATTTTATTTGTTCCTGAGTAAATCTGTTTGAGATTAAAGTTATAGTTTCTACGCAGCTGAATAAACGTCAAGCAGACAACTGATTATCAGAAGTGTGAGATGGTCGAGAATATACTCCGGTGTCCTGTTATATTTTAGATAGCAGGGAGCAGACGGCTGAGTTTATTAAACTCCACCGAAACAATCTGCAAATTTCATTAAAATTTAATAAACTATCATCTTGTCTTTGTGTTTAGTTAGCACATACCTTAAACACTTACAGCTTTAAGCTAATGATAGTTATATAAGAGCAGATGCATGCTGGTGCAATAAGCTGTACGTTTTACGTCCAATGGATGCATGATCTGATTAGTCGACTAATTGCAAAAATAATCGGTGACTAGTCGACTATCAAAATAATCGTTTGTGGCAGCCCTACTTTAAATCTATTTTTATGCTGAACTTTTGTACTAACAGCAAATAGTCTGAGTACATAGCTATTCTTCTATATATCTATAGTTTATCTGTTACAAAATAACATTGGCTTTTTTCATGTAATGCAAAAGTGCACATAAGCTGGACATGAGCCTGAGCATCCTGCACAATGGTTTCTACACTGGAAACACCCATGTTCAAACAATGGTTTGTCAGAGTGACTGTGACTAAGCAGTGATGTAATCATTTAAAGCACACATAGCTGGGCTAGGCAAAGAATCTCAAAGTGCAAGTTCTGCATAATTGAAACAAAGACAGTTTTGTATGCTTCCATATAATGTGACTCTGATTTTAATAAGATTTAAAGTTATTGAATAAATGCCCCACAGACCAGAGTGCGCTGAACAAAACTAGTCTTTCTGTACTTTTCTTTTATGATAACATACTTGTTTGATGCAAACTATCTTCAGCTATATTGTGTGTTAATTTATTACACATTAATCTCTGTATTGATGCAGAACGGAAATGCTTTTAAAAAATATCACACTATTTAATGAATCCAGTTTTTTAAATGCGTAAATTTCCTTTCACTAGTTTCGATCATGTTCTTTTTAGGCTTTGTGATGGTGTCAGTTTTGATCACTGTTTTCTATTACACTCAGGTGGGTACATAGACCTGCTAAACCCATTTGTGCTTTCTGTCAGTGCTGCAGATTTACAGTTCGGAGGTTTTTGGTCAAAAGAAGGTTGTTATTTCCATCTGCAATAATTTATATTTGGCAGTAAGGCTCTGCTCTGGAAAAGCAGCAGCAAGACCCCTCTACAGAACAGGTCAGGCATCAATAACTTGTGGCTCCTAGAGTTTCCAAAAGAAGAATGGGAAGCAGAATCCAGCCCCTCTCCTGTGGAACCAGCTCCCAGTGTGCACTCAGAGACGCACACCCTCTCTACTGTTAAGAGCGGTTTAAATGTTCTTTTTGAATAAAGCTTATAGTTAGGACTGGATCGGGTTACCTTGAACCATCACTTAGTTGTGCTGCTGTCGGCTCAGACTGCTGGGGGACTTTCCCAGGTTGCACCGAACATTTCTTCTCCTCTCACCTCTTTTCACTGGCATTGCATTTATTGTACAGCTATTGCATGTTACTAACTTTTGCCTGCTCTTTCCTGCAGTGTTTTTCTTTTTTCATTTTGTTTGTTGTGTGTGATCTCTCTATGCTCCTGTTTTTTTCCCGTCTCTTTCCCCTCAAACCCCAGCGGGTCGAGACAGATGGCTGCCCCTCCCCGAGCCTCGTTCTGCCAGAGGTTTCTTCCTCTTTAAAAGGAAGTTCATCCACATAGATGATTGTTGTCGGCTCTCCACTCAAATATTATTTGAAATTGAACTGAATCAAACTGAATTTATTTTTTTTAAGTCTCTTATCTGTGTAAATTGCTGGACCCACATGTCTTCGTTCACTCAGGTCAGCAGACCAGATACTTTTGCTGATTCTGAAGAGAAAACTCAGACGTGACAGTTGCTTTTTCATTTGTGGCACAATTTGCCACTGCACACCAGGCAGACTTAAATCTCATTTAAAAATACACCTTTGCTCCCTAGCCTTTGTCCCATTGTGAGATACTGTGAATTTAAGTCATCTTTTAATTGTGATGGTTCTTTTGTGTCTCCCCGTTGCTGCTTTAAAAGTAAAAGTGGCAAAAGTATTTTATAGATAGTGAATGTGGTTTGGTATGAATTGAACAGATCATGACATTGAAAGCAGGATGCAGATCTGCATCAACTGTGGACATGCTAGAGCGATTTAGATGAGATTTGCCAATTGGATCCATAGAGCAGTATCAGTAAAGCGATCGGGTAATGTAGGCTGATCCCAGCTGATCTGCTGCGATTTTCTGGACTTTGTAGCCTGCTTGAGCTAACCCTAAACTTGATTTATGCTGCTCTCAGCAGCAGAGAAGTTTGAAAAAAACACAAAAGGCCCTTTGCCAAGTCCACAATTGACCCATTTACTGTATCGCTCTCATGTTGCACACTCATCTAGAACAGTGGTCTAAAGCGAACACAGACCTTTAAAGTAGTTCAGATCTAAACAAAGACGTGGATGATGCATAGACACTGACAAACAATCTCCTGTGTTGTTTAGAGAGCAGGACCTAGTTACATAATGTGCACACTTTGGTAAGGCATGTAATTGCAAGGCTTGATGCCCCAAAGTTGTTTTACGGCGATTTAATTTCCAGAAATCTGGTTTATTTATAGCAAGCCTGAAAAAACTAAATGGTCTGTTTGTCATGGTGGCTCGAGAGGTCAAGAAATACTCCAGGAAGTTATTTATAATTTGCTTATAATGAAGCAGAATTTTTTTCATCAATTATTTGTTACAAAAACAGTTCAGTATCGGTCTTCATTAGATTCTTCCAAGGGTTACTTTTTTGTTTCTCTTTGACTTCTCTTTGTCTCTTTTACTGTCTTTTTCTCTCTGTTATTTTCTCTCCCCCCCTCTCTCTCACTCTCTCGTCATGTGATTTTGCTGTAGAGATGAGCAACAGAGCAGGAATCTGAGGTTCAGCCAACGCATTACATAAAGCTCCCTCCTTCTCCCCCAGTCGTTGCTAGAAAACAAACGTGAACCACTTCTTCTTCAGCTCGGCTAAAGTGAATGAACTCACTTCCTGAAGGCAGAGCAGGGAGTTTTTCATTAGGGAAAAAAAGAGAGGGAGAGAGGGAGAACGATTGTTTCAGGAACAGACTGGATTCTCTGGTATTTAAGAACAGTCAGTATGTGCAGAAAAACATGCAAGTCTGTCTGAAGCGGGCTGCAATCAGCTGCTGCAGCCTGTTGTGTCTACAGACCGAAACATTCACATCCATGTCAAGATGGCAAGGCTTCCCGTCTTTAACTCCTGTTAGCGCTGGGCTGGATGTTTGCCACAAGGACAGACAGCTAAGGTTTTGATTCATGGTCAGTTTCAGATTTTGCCTGTTGAAGTCATCACGACACAAACTGGACGCATCAGACGTGATTCTTCTTTGTGTTTTTCATTTCATTGTAGAGCAGAGGGTCTTGAATCTGAAGCTCCCTGTGGCTTTGACAAAAAAAGGAGAAACTAAACTTAACTACAGTAACTTTTCTATATTTTATAAGTGAGGTCTGGTACCAGAACTGTGCTGCAAGAGAAGTTTGTGTCTCCCCCTGGTCTCAAGTCAGACAGAGCCACTGTGATTGTTCTGCAGATGGAGTTTAGTTTCTTTTTTACTTTTAACCTCCTAAGACCTGAACTCTTTCATGGCATGCATTTTCAGTTTCTCTTGGGACCTGATGAATGTAAAAACAAAGAATTACCTGATTTTTTTTTTTTTTTTTTTTTTTTTACCTGATTTTTGTTTCTGAGAGAAATTAGATTGACATATGAGGACATTCGCTTTACGTTTCGATAGAACAGTGGCAGTATAGTGTCCTCGGAAGTGGATATCAGGCCCTTGTAGAGCAAAATTTAGTATTTTGGTCTAGACCAGCGGTCCCCAACCCCCTGCCCACGGACCGGTACCAGTCCGTGAGTTGTTTGGTACTGGGCCCGCGAGTTCAGGCACAGGTGTAAAATTTAGGGTTTTTATTGGTTTTTAGTGTTATTTTTTTAATTGTTTTTATCGTTAACTCTGTTTCCCTGGGTCTTTTCCTGTGTGTTATGAATTAATCTTCTTTTTTGGTACCAGTACTGGTTTTATTTTGTTGTATTTATCTGCGACACCTTGTGTGAAAATAGTGTCGGACATAAACTGGTCCGTGGTGCACCTTTACTGGGTTAGCATCAGGGTCAAATTCCGCTCTGATCCCAAAAGAGTTTAAAAAACCTGGAAGTTCGTGTTTGACTTTAACGCTGTCCTCTCTCTCTTTGCTTCTCCCTTCCACCCATTGTTGTCCTCCCCACCTTGCTCACCTCCCTCCCTCCTCCTCCTCTCTTTGTGTTTCTCTCCTTTTCTTCATTTTCTTATCGGCCCTCGGCCTCAAACCGCTGTCTGCGTTCTTTCTTCCTCTCTTTGTCTTTTTTCCTGTCTATTTTCTTTTTCTGTCCTCCTGTCTCCCTGTCACCCCGTCTTTCTCGCCTGCCCAGCTGTTCTGACCCCGAGAACTTTACACAGAGTGAATGTAGAGAACAAGACAATACGAGTAGACAGCGGTTGTAGTTTTTCTATATGTGTCTATGTATTTATGCTTGAAATGCTTTGTGTGCAACAATAGGGGTGTGTTCGTGTGCGTGTGTATGTATGTGTGTGTTCTTTAGTGTTGCGTAACCTCTGTGAGTGGGATGCTGTTTGCGTCCAGTGTTTATAAACTACTCCGCTCCAACAGCAATAACGTTGCGAAATCAAACACACACACACACACACACACACACACACACACACACACACACACACACACACACACGCACAGTCCTCTCGTAAATGACGGTAGAAGTCATTCAGACTCCTCCTCGTCCATCCATCCTGCTGCAGTTGTGTAAAACAGTGACCGCTGGAGACAGTCGACTTCCTACAGCGAAAACAAAGATTTTGTTTGTTTTGTTTGGAGGAAATTGCAGTTTTCAATGTTTTAATGTCAGATAATCAGTTAAATTACTCTTAATGTGCACAGTGGAACACCTAAATCTCCAGAGTTCTGCTTGAATGAGGGATTCACGTCTATTCAAGCCTCAAACGAGGGATATGATAGCTGAAAGACTCTTTAGATTTTATAGTAAACCGTAGAATGATTCTTTAAATGTAGATAAATTAGAAACAGAAGCAGCAAAAATCAACAAAAGCAGAGTTCTTCAAAAATTCATCATCACACAGGAGACGTCAAAAATTCGTTCATGTACTATGATTGTCAACTGTGGGTGACGATGGCGGGCAAAATCAAAAACTTAAACATCTATTCTAGTTATGTGTTTATAGGACCTTTTTTATTTTACAATGGCAGTAATGGTCTTTGCATATGTGCAAATTGGCATGTCAACTTAAAGACAAAATAATGCTGTATTTTATGGGTCAGTTTACTGAAACTTTCCTCATAATTTTCCTAAAAACGTGCAAAAATTGCAAAGATATTTCCCAAAAGAAGTCAACGTGGTGCTGCAGTGGTTAGCGCTTTTCCTGTTTTGGAGTTCTTTACACGCACTCTTGGCTTCCTCCCACTGTCAAAAGACATCCTCGTTAGGTTAGCTGGGTATTCTTAATTGGCTATAGGTGTAAATGGTTGTCTGTCTCGATGTGATTGGCGGCCTGTCCGGGGAATAAGCTCCAGCTCGACTACAACCCTGAATTGGATAAAATGAAGAAAATAGAGGGATGGGTTTCCAGAAAAAAATGTTTACTGTAACACTTTATTCCCTTGTTGCCTGAGCCGTCATTCGTTGTCAGCTGCAGATGTTCATGTTGTTTTTTCTGTGTCTCGCAGAGATGTAGCGTGTGTGTTGGTGTGATCGGCGGACCATCATGCACCTCTTCTTGCTGCTGATCCTTCAAGCTACAGCAGCCATCGGACAGATTGATCCCGGTACACAGGCACACACACACAAACCCCACTTTACCCCATCTTGATTTTAAATCTAAATCCGTCCTCTGCAACGAGCCAATTTAAACAGTTACAACTCAAGAAAATGTTTCATTTGTAAAGGTCTAAAATCCGTCCTTGCAAAACACATAAAAATAAAATTGTGAATGTGTTTTTCCAGCACACTGTCGCTACCCCTTGGGCATGGAGGATCGACGGATCAAAGATGATGCGCTCAAAGCATCCAGCCAATGGCACGAAACAACAGGACCACAGTACGCCAGGTAGGTGTGGCTTAAAGGTTAAGTCGACTGTTTTTTAAAAAAGTGTCTTTTATTGTTTTTAACTCTTGAATAAAGAAAAAAAGAAAAACCTGAAATGGAATTGTGAGATACAAAAATTGATTAAATATGCTTTAGAATGAAGTCAAATAAAAATTTGAAGATTTTAGAACTCCATCTTTTGGTTAAACTTGTGCAAGTGTGGTTTATGTGTTTGTGTGTGTGTGTGCAGGTTGAATCGTGAGGAGGGAGACGGCGCCTGGTGTCCTGCAGCGCTGCCATCAGTCAGTCAGTACCTCGAGGTTTGTGTCTGAAGCGTGCTCAGTCATGTCCGGGTACCTGCATTTGTTATGTGGCGAAGTTCTACTCCATAAGTAAGAAGGTGTCGTGCATGCAGGAGAAAGTGGCGCTGCGCAGTCAGTGTAAGATGAGAACGGGTGAAAAGATCACAGTGGATCAGAATCTGTAACACAATATTTAAGTGCTTTGCAAAGCAGCTAAATTCAGTACATTCTGATTTAAAGGTGAAGTCTGTGTGTGGTCTACAAAGTTATTCTTTGGATAAATCTAGAAGCTCATGTGTTTCCCAGAGAAGGCTGTTATTACAAACTGGCTAAATCTGTGTATAACAGCTGACTTGTGGGACGAGTGGAAGACAAAGAAATACTTACCTTCAGAATTGAGCGATCTTTTAATAAAGTTGGTGGTATCGATACTGCGCCACATGTGTGAATGCTGCAGTGTGAAGCTGTAGGTATTTAAATATCAAAGGAGAGAATCTGAGTCACAGTCATCTGTGGACATCAAAGACTGTATGGAAAATCCTCAGTTTCACAGGAGCTGCATATTTATGCGATTCAGACATTCTTACACTTCACATCTGTTTAAGTCGCTTTAATATCCGTATATTGACATACGTTTAATATGTTAAAATGAGAAAAGTAATTAAAAAAATCTAAAACCTGAAAATAATTTTGTGATGTTGCAGAGGTTTTTGTGTGCACACTGTTGAGTAAAGGCACACAGAGCATCTTTAGTTTTTACAGTTTTCTTTATGGGCTGATTTCTGTAGAAATGCAACAAAAATCCTGAGACGCTGCAAACACTCAGCTCACGATAAAAACCAACTTTGAAGCCTGTTATAGATCTCTGACTTGAATGCGTCTCGTATTTGGAAGCTGCATGCCTCTTGACATTAAAATTGCAGGATTAGCAACCAGATGTGTGGACGGCTTGCCTCTATACTTTTGGGGTGAACCATTTTCCCACGTTAATGATACAATATTATCTTTAAATGCAGCCTTTGGTTTTTAGGTTACTCGCATGTGTCATGATTTGACCGAAAGCCTTTTGCTGGAATTTTCTTTTTAGGTGGATCTCGGCAGACTCACCTTTCTGACGGTTATTGGTACTCAGGGACGATATATCAGGAACTCTGGGAATGAGTTTGCCCGAGAGTATCGCGTAAACTACAGCAGGGACGGCAAGCTGTGGAAGTCCTGGAGGAATCGGCAGGGGAACGAGGTGAGTGACCCAAATATCTTACAAAAAGGACTTAATGAGAGGAGAGAGGAAACAGACTGAAAAATGGGACATGAGAAGGGTCTGAGCCGAAGGAAGAATAGGAGGAAATACGTGAGGACTGATGGAGGGAAGACTGGAGAAAGAGGAAGAAAAAAAGAAACGAACAGGATTTTTTTTCCTCTCGTTTTTCACTCTAAGCTGCTTCTGGTCATTCATATTCATATCAGAGGAAATTACATTTACACGCCAGCTTCCTGTTGGCATTCGAGGTCCCCGCGGCTACGCAACACTGTTAGAACAATTTAAAACACCAGAATCATGTTTTTGATCTGAGGCTCCTCCCTCACATTCACATGGGGAACTTCCCAGAGTCTGTGCAGATTTCTGGTTATTTTGTGCCCAGCAGCACAAAGATTCACATTCCAAATTTCTCAGGGTGCTTTTTTTTCACTTTAGGAAATGAAGCCCGGAAACATCCGCTGAGGAGTAACTGATGCATGCCGTCAGCAGAAACTCTCAAGCTTGTCTTCTTTGCTTTGAATGTTCGGCTGCTTATTTCTACACGTGCAGTTGTGCAGGGGCACTGTGTGAGAGGCAGTGAATATTAAAAAATATATATATTATTTTCTTGTGAACATAAATTTGGCATCATCCTCACCGTCCTTTTGCATCTATTTGTGATTGTTTTCGTGGTTTTTGTCACTTTGTTCGATAATTCTGCTCATTTAGGGCGCGTTTGCGTTTTGTATTTGTTTAGCATAGCTTTTCTTGTCTTTTTAAAGAGATTTTCCTGCATCATTATAATAATGTTGGTCCAGGATCTACGTTGCAACTGACCAATCAGCTTTCAGTTTGCACTGGCCAAGAAGTTAGTTAATTATTTTAAAAGCATCACTAGCAAACTTACATGAGCAAACTAAATTTGGCTAACAGAAGCTAACTTGATAATATTTTTATTCGATTGTATAGATTAATAAAGAAAACAGAGCGTTTCTTATAAACATAGCCTTTTTTTTTTTTTTTTTTACCCCATAATACAAAGCTGTGACATCACAACAATGTGACTGGTCACTTTCAATGTTGATCCTGGACACACATTGTTATGATGATGCAGAAAAAACACCAACACGGGGATATCAGATGCACCAATCGTTGGTCGCTGCCCCTCCCTGATCTTGATTTTGTCGGTGGTCTCTATTGCCAAACGCTGCTCATAGCAGGTTGTTTGCTCACTGGGGCTCTCTCTCTAATATTGCAGCATATTTAACTCCCTATTGTCAGGCACAAATTTTCCTCTAGACACCATCACAGTGGATTTTAATCAAGCAATCAAAATGTGACTGAAATGCACACCTTCTCGTCTTAATCGAGGGATTTAACAAAAGTAACACAAAACCTATAAAAGTGGCTAGATAGCAACATTTCTATCTCTTTAATCAGCCCATTCTCACTCCCAATGCCTAATATACCGACGATTTGTCAAATCCTGAGGTGTTCCATGGGAATGTGAAAGGTGACCTTCTGCGTTCCTATGCTACGCGCTGGATTGTGGATGAAATCGAATAGAATGACGCTCCCACGGTAAGACGTGTTCCAGCCGTGTATTCCAGCCCTAACCCTAACCTTATCCCTAATCGTAACCAACACCTTAATCGTGTTAGATAGTGTTTTCCAAAGCAATTTAAGTAAAATAAACGTACATGTGTGGATTCGTTCCAACGGTTCTCATTTTCCGAACTCGTAATATAGCTTTGGGTGGCTGAAATCGTAATATACCGACTATTTGTCACCTACCATAAAATGTTACACTTTGGGAGTGGGAACGTGTTGCTTTAATAGCTTTATTGTTTGTTTGTTTTTCAGCCTAAAAAAATCCCTCCTTCACTTGCACCAATGTCTCTTTGGGAGGTCCAATGCACACCTTCCAAACACAAGTTCAGCACTTGGAATCAACTCCAGATCTCTTGTCTGGTTCATTTGTCACTGAATAATGAGGGCACAGGCCTCACCTGGCCAGGACACTGTTTGTCAAGCAGTTCTCTGAAAATCAATGGACTGTATCAAGATGGCTATAAAGTCAAAACATGTCACATGACAACTTGTAACAACACTATTAACCTACTGATTGAACAGATGTTCCAGGGGTTTAATCTTTCTGTACTCCTGGTGTGATGGTCTTCTTTGTATCCCTGATATCTGTGTACAGATTATTGAGGGAAACAAAGATGCCTACACCTCTGTCATAAAGGACCTCCGCCCTCCGATAGTCACCCGCTACGTCCGGCTGCTCCCCGTGACCAGACTGTCCACCACCGTCTGCATGAGAGTGGAGCTGTACGGCTGTTCATGGGACGGTAGGACACATAAACACACAGTTTCCTTGTTAATGTGCGTTTTCGTCAGCTCAACTGCCATTAGAGACTGTTTACGCTTCCTCAGAGACAAGTAAACCTCTTCATGTCAACATAAAAGCTTTTAATGTCCATAAACAACAGTTTTTCATCCACAAGCAACACTTTTATTTAACAAACACTGCTGTTTATCAGATCCTTATATCGAGCAAAAACAGGAATTTGAATGATATGAGTGCGATCCTCACACTGTTGTCATGAAGGTTGAAAGTTTGCTGTTCTGAGTGCAGCTGTGGGATCTTATTGTGGTGAGATAACAGTGAAATGGGATGAACTGCACCTTTAACTTTCCACTCCTCCTGGTTTCAGATGGGCTGATATCCTACAGCGCTCCAGAGGGTCAGCGGATGCAACCGCCGGGTTATCCCATCGCCAACCTCAATGACTCCACATATGATGGAGTACACGAAAGGGGGTGGGTCTCTCTTTGCTGCACTCGTACACACATCACATGTCAGCGTTTCCTGTTTACTGACTGCTTTGTCATCCGATAGGAAGCTTTTCGGCGGCCTGGGTCAGCTGACGGACGGCGTGATCGGCCAAGATGACTTCACACGGACCCACGAGTACAGCGTGTGGCCTGGCTACGACTACCTGGGCTGGAAGAACGACTCGCTGGAACACGTGGAGATGGAGTTCGTGTTCGACAGGCAGAGAAACTTCACCTCGATGAAGGTTTTTCATTTTTGCTTCCTCTGCCTCATCAGTACTATGAACTCAACACAAACTTTGTCATAGCAGTAGTGGTTGACAGCACTTTTACATGTGCTTTTGCAATTACCAGACTTACTCAGAGCCTAAAAATTGCCTCTGGTTCAGATCCGGTGTCGGGTTTCTCTAGTTTGCTCGGCACCGTGTCAGCGTCAGCCTAGGCTGATGGCAGGGGACATGTTTAAACATCTTTGTGAGGACAGAAAATTGCATGCTACTATACTTGTGGGGGATAACAGTCACTTATGGGGACAAAATGCCCGTCCCCACGAGTTTGAAGGCATTTTGGAGATTCAAAATGTGGTTTTAGTGTCATGGTTACAATTAGGTTATGGTTAGGTTTAGGCTGAGGGTTAGGCATTCATTTTTGATGGTTAAGCTTAGGGTAAGTGGCTAGGGAAAGCATTATGCACAGTATTGTCACATAATAAAAGAGATTGAAAAGTATTTTCTGCCTACCTTTATATCTGGTCAAGCTTTTTAACCAGTTGCTTTCAGCTCTCCTTCATCACTGTGTAACTGATTTAACTGCAAACGTACTTTCCATCCAGCATTTGCTCTTCCTGTAATATGGAGCGCAGCCAGCAAGTGCTCCAGCAATGTTCAGTGGAGTCATGTGTTTACTTTTAAGTCACGCATCAGCAGCTGCTAGCATCTCCTCCTACTGTGCCATCATTGCCACTTTGTCTGAATCCATTATAAATGAGCTTTAGATCCCAGTGGAACTCCCTCACGCTTTACAAACAATAGCAGATGTTCTGCTACTTACTCTTATTTTCATTCTCCATCCAGGTCCACAGTAACAACATGTTCTCCCGCGATGTGAAGATCTTCTCCTCGGTCTCCTGTTGGTTTAAGCCCCACTTTGTATGGGAGGCGGAGCCTGTGGAGTTCAGGACGGTGCTGGATGACCGGAATCCGAGTGCTCGCTACGTCACCGTGGATCTGAACCACCGCACTGCCAAATCCCTCCGCTGCCGCTTTTACTTTGCTGACGTCTGGATGATGTTCAGCGAGATTTCCTTTCAGTCAGGTAACAAACACACGCACGTGCAAACAAAAGTGCAGAACAGTAAAAGAAGGAAAAATAAGTGACTTCCTGTTTTTTGTTTTTCAGTGGATACCATATTCCTGACCCAAATGACATCTCCTCTACCCACTAAGGACACCATCACAACACCTGCACAGAAGACAGGTGTGACAATTAATTGTTTCACTTTAAAGACAGTTTTAAAGTCGCCACTTCAAAACTGCGACAGATAGAGGGCGCTGTTTTGCCAGTTTGTGCTCAGGTCAATTTTTTTTCCTTTTTCTTAATTTTTGAGGACGTATATCTTTTTTAGCATTTCTGTCATACTTAGTGGAGCCCACTAACAAATGATAAAATCTTTGGTATATGGTATTCTAACCTTTCTTCTCAGCCGCTGCTCCATCAGCTAGTGCCACACCAGATGATGGGAAAACACCCATCCTTATCGGCTGCCTGGTAACCATCATCCTTTTGTTGGTCATCATCATTTTCCTCATCCTATGGTGTCAGTACGTCTGCAAGGTATTAGAGAAGGTGAGGATACAAATAAATGAATTACCTTTGTTTTTCTGAGTGGAAGTGGGGGTTTCTTAATAAAGTACCTTTATTTTGTTAACTTCCTGTCATGTCTGTTGGTGTTAAACATGCTGTAATCACTTAATCGCTTTAGGTTTTGAAAAATGTTCCTGTAAACAGCTGCATTCTCTGCTGAAATGCAAACCGTTTCTTAATAGATGTCCACCAGGAGGTCCCTGCTTCCATTTTATGGTCTTTAAGTCACCTCACAAATTTGTTTTGATTTTCAAAAAGAGGTTAAAAGCTGCAGTTTAGATCCCAAACTCACGTGGGAGATAGGAGGCATTTCTTTTTCTTTTTAGGAAATAAGATTATAGCTTATGTTTGTGGCTAAATCAGGACTATTAAGCATTAAATCAGATTAAAGAACGAATAAGAATGAACTGACTGACTCTTCACAGGCATCTGTGACCCCATGTTTTTTCTTTCTTCCATCCTAATCTAGGGTCCACGTCGGATTCTTGATGAGGAGGTGACGGTCCGGCTGTCGTCCTGCAGTGACACCATCATTTTACAGACTCCACCTGTGCCCCCGCGCTCTGGACGCGCCCCGACTGGTACTCTTCTTTTTACTTGTATCGTTTAAAACATGCCTTTGTTTGCCATTATTATTCATGCAGAAAGAATTGGTGAAAGTTAAGGTGTTAAATTTCGTGTTTGTAGGAGAGATATTCTTATCCTTGACTGATTCCTGCTGTTTTCCTCAGGTCCTGTGAACACTGACCCTCACTATGAGAGAATTTTCCTGTTGGACCCTCAGTACCAGAACCCAGCAGTGCTGAGAAACAAACTTCCAGAGCTGTCACAGAGCGCAGAGGCATCTGGTAAACACCTTCAACGATGAAGTCGATGCAGGCGTTCATTTAAGAATTAGTGAAAAAGACACAAGTTGAGAAATAGCAGAAAGTCCTTTGAACGCTGCGTCATGATGTTTGTCTTTGAGTGACCGCTTCATAACCGTGTGTTTAGGCTTGTAGTAGGAATTTGTGTTAAGAATCATTGATGCTTCAGAGATGTTCCAGATCTATCCAATATGACATGATTAATCACAGCTGTAGAGGAAAAAAGGTCGAAAGCCTTTCAATAAGAGAGTCTGCTGCCTCCTGGTGGCGATGTCAGTAATTTCAAACAAACTCTACAAACTTCAAGCATCCATCAAAGTTCTGATCTTCTGTCACTCATTAACAGCTCCTCAACCTGTTTCTCTCCAGTTTATTTACTTCAGAACGTGTTAAATAAGCTCTTTTTTTCTCCTTTTTCTCTCTATTTAAGTTTCCCAGATGAAGTTGAACATGCATGCTCATTCATACTTATTCTGCAGTGCTTCTCTCCTTTTTCTCTCGGCTCTCTACGCCTCTTTTCCAAGTTTCCTCTTCTTCCAGCTCTCCTCCTTGGTAATCCTCTCTATGACCTCCTCCTGCTGACTTCCTGTCATATGACATCAGGATGGCTTCGTGGTAAGAGTTGAAAGGTGTGACTCCATGCAGTTAATCAGATCACAAACACTTAAGTGAAATCAAGTGAAGTTTGGAATTTTATTTTATTTTTATTTTTCAATTCTTTTCCTTCTATGAATCATCTTATGACCTCTCATGACCTACTGGAGGGGACCTAACCCTGAGAGGTTGGGATATCCTGGATTGAAAAAACTTCTGTAAAAAAACAAATTCAAACTAGTAAAACTTCAGTCAGCAAGTAGACTAATGGTACTAGTAAAATGATAAAGATGTACTGCTTTTACTTTAGATAGAAAACTAGAAATTACCAGTAATTTAACGTTTTTACTAATTAATCTTGTGCTGTTGGTACTTTTCAGTAAGCTTCACTTCATTTTTTATTTATATTAGACATTAATTAAACAAGCGCTTGTCTTTCCAACAGCATGTGGAGGTGGCTATGCTGAGCCAGACATCACCCAGTGCACGCCGCACCAGTGTTTCCATAGCAATGCGCCACACTACGCTGAGACGGACATCGTGCGGCTGCAGGGCGTCACTGGCAGCAACATGTACGCCGTCCCCGCCCTCACCGTGGACTCTCTCACCAGGAAGGACATCTCCGCTGCCGAGTTTCCTCGGCAACAGCTGATCTTCAGGGAGAAGCTGGGGGAGGGGCAGTTTGGCGAGGTGAGCTTGTGGGAGATTTCGTGGGCTTCGAAGTTATCCTGGAAAAATCTTATTTCATCCCTATTTCATCTTCTTCCCTGGCAGGTCCACCTGTGTGAGGCGGAGGGACTCCCAGAATTTCTCGGGGAAGGCTCGCCCCTCCCTGACCGAGACGGTCACTCTGTGCTTGTGGCTGTTAAACAGCTGAGGGCCGACGCTACCAGCCAAGCCAGGTACTCTTTATGAGTGTGTATATGAATCGCGACAATGTCAAACTATATAAATTTGGAGCTGAGGTGGTTAAAGGTTCCCCTGGAGAGCATATATTGGTTAAAATCAGTGTATTCATTGCTTTAATGTGTTCATATGATGAGAATGTTTCACTATTTATACACTAAAAACAAAAATATAGTCCATAACTAGTCAAATGAATAACGTGCAGAACCGAAAGCTCCAAACTGCATTTCCTGGTTGACTATTTTTTGCAGAGAAAGCCCTCCTACCTACAAATGCAGACCGTGTTGTTTGAAGTGAGAGCAGTACTTGACTCCGTAGATGAGAACATATTAGGATAAACTGGTGTAAGAGCTTCAAGGGATGTGCAGGAACAAATAAGATCTGTGCATCAGGCTTCACTGTAACACTGAGAAATACATACCTGTAGTTGGTTCCTTTGAGTTGAAGAACACATCTGGAAATGCTTCCTCTCCTTTATCTGTCCGTCGATCAGGAACGACTTCCTGAAGGAAATAAAGATTATGTCTCGTCTGAATGACCCCAACATCATCCGACTGCTGTGTGTGTGTGTGTCGTCCGACCCGCTGTGCATGGTTACTGAGTACATGGAGAACGGAGACCTCAACATGTTCCTGTCGCAGCGGGAGATCGAGAGCACTCTTACACATGCCAACAACATCCCTTCAGTCAGGTTAACCATGCACACAGTTCGCACAGGTCATACATGAAAACAATCGAGCGTCAGGTTTCTAAACTATCTTGTTAGTGCACTTTTGATTCTCACCACTTTGAATCGCTTTCTGCTTCTCCACTTCAGCCTGTCTGACCTCCTCCATATGGCGGTGCAGATCTCGTCGGGGATGAAGTACTTGGCATCTCTGAACTTTGTGCACCGTGACCTGGCCACAAGAAACTGCCTGCTGGACCGCCGCCTCACCATCAAGATTGCCGACTTCGGTATGAGCCGAAACCTGTACAGCAGCGACTACTACCGTATCCAGGGCCGGGCGGTGCTGCCTATACGATGGATGGCCTGGGAGAGCATCTTGCTGGTAAGGTTTGGACGAAGGGAGTTGATTTAAGATACGATCTTTATTTTGCTCCTTTTAAACTTTACACCCCTGTCATGTGTTACTTTTTGGTGGAAGTTCTGCGGTTATTCTGCTGCTGCATTCAAAATCTTCAGATACTTGAATGAATGTTACCCTGATGATACTTTCCTCTGTATTAGAGAGCTGAGAGCTGCTGTCGATGAGATAAGCTGATACGTTTTCACAGGATTCTGTCTGTAAGCACTAATCATGATTCAGTAGCTTGAAGAACCATCTTTAGCAGAAATAACTGTCAGTAATTTTTTGCTGTATGACTTTATCAGTCTAATATAATTGTGGAGGAATTTTAGCCCACTGTTGTAGTTCTTAGGTCTTTTTTTTCCAAACTGGGAAAACATCTGCTGGTAAATAGGTGGTCAGATATTATTGTATGTTTTTCACATGTTCGTACAGGATATTGTATTTGTTTTAAATGTTATGCACTTGTGTGGTACATGTATTTTGACTTTTGTTGCTATGATGCCAGGTCTCTCTTGGAAATGAGATTTTTAATCTCAATGAGATTCTTTACCTGGATAAATAAAGGACTAATAAATAATAATAATGATGATACTAATAGTAAAAAAATTGCTGATTATGCTACTTAGCCTATTTTAACCCCCAATACTTCACACATACTACCAGCCAAGCCAGACTCTATGCAATGCTATAAATAGTCTTTTTCAAATGACTGGTAGTCTATAAATGTCTTTAATATTCAAAAGAAGAAGAGCTAAAAGTTCCAGAAGTTTATATAGGCTTGTAATTGTATTCAAACCCTGCGGACATTTGCCTAGATCAGTTCAGCGACTTATAAAAAACATGTACGTTCCCCTCGCATCTTCTTTTTTAAAAATCAACAGCTGAAAGCAGTAAAACAGTTTTCCACAAAACAAATAACAAACTCTTTACAGTTGCTTGTCTTTAAAATTGCTAGATGCATAAATGCAAAATGTTTCACTAAAGGAAGTTTAGCTAAGAGTTCTTCAAAAGCTTCCTGCCCTCCAGGGGAAGCACCAGTAGCGGTTTGCACACTGAAACAATGAAACATCTTTTTTGCTGCAGTGTTTTCTTTCAATAACTTTCCTGTTCTGCATCATGAATGTGGTTGCATAAGTTTAATGTCTTTTGCAGCTGTAAAGTTAAGCGAAAAAACAATGGATCCAAGCGGCCCCAAACCAGGTCTAAAGCGGAAGCTTTTACGTTTTTATCGTATTGTATTTTTTTTGTAAGTCTCACAAAGCATCGCAATCAACATTTCATCAGCAGCTGTCTTCAGAGAGTCACTGAAAATAAGACAAAGTATTTTAAAGTTGGAGTGTTAAACTTTCAGATGTGATTATTCTCCTCAGGGTAAATTCACCACAGCCAGTGACGTGTGGGCCTTTGGAGTCACCCTGTGGGAGATCTTCACTCTGTGTAAGGAGCAGCCCTACAGCCTGCTGTCTGATGAACAGGTCATAGAGAACACTGGCGAGTTCTTCAGGAACCAGGGCAGACAGGTGAGGCGAAACACAGGACAGAGTCACAGATTATTACCTTCTGTCACTTCTGAGAGTAATACTGCAAACATTTAATTTAATTGCAACTGGATCCAAGACAGCTCATAGCAGTCTTTACAAACCTGGAAATCAGGACCCTTGTAAGTGCCTGCAGGATAAATTTGAGGGGCTACTAAACCTAAACCAACATTTGTCTTTTTTAACAAATCACTGGAATCTGTCATCACTCTTAATTCTCCCGTGTCCCTCACTAGATCTTCCTCTATGCCCCTCCACTCTGCCCACCTTCTCTCTTTGAGCTGATGATGCGTTGCTGGAGTCGCGATATCCCTGACCGACCCACCTTCGAGGGACTTTACCAAGCCCTGAAGCCCCACGTCAACCAGTGAGTCAAGGCTGCTGGGATCTGCTGGTTGGGATTTCCGTGGCGGTGGGACTCTTATAAGAAGACAGACTGACACAAGAGCACAGAGGACTGGAATTACAGTGCAGAGGGATTGTTGGTTTGCTTCACGGCACTAGCGACTCCCTTTTCTGAAAGACCAGGTGATGATGGAGGGAGACGTGACTAGTCAGCTCAGAGGAGAAAATATGGCAAGCTTCAGACCTTTTGGTCCA
Source organism: Simochromis diagramma (assembly GCF_900408965.1). Taxonomy (NCBI): domain Eukaryota; kingdom Metazoa; phylum Chordata; class Actinopteri; order Cichliformes; family Cichlidae; genus Simochromis; species Simochromis diagramma. The sequence continues at coordinate 1,253,154 of NW_024387200.1, read as the reverse complement.
TAGTGAACAAACCATTGGCAGTTTCATAGCTTCTTCTGTTTTTTTACAGCCGCTTTACCCCAAGCCTTTTCACTTGTTTGTGCCAAAAGTTGCCTTAAACCATTTGTTTCCTTCTCTTTGACTTTTAGAGATTACAAAAAACTGGATAGTCCTTGTAGTTTCTCCTTTCCCTGTGGGTTTTTATTATTATTATCATTATTATTATTATTATTATTGTTATTATTATTATTGTAAAGCACTGTGTCTGTGTCTCTCAGTTATTCATGTTCATATATTAATCCACACTGGAGCTAGGGCTATAGGGTCAGATTTTAGTGTAGGATTTTATTTTTTAGATTTATTCTATTTTAAAATTTTGTTGTTTTGTGGAGTTTCACAATCGTTGGTCTTTTTTTTTTTTTTTTTTTTGTGGATATGAATGTTGGTCAGCTGAGGTTCACGTCGCGGTGCCAAGAAGCTGAAGAAACCTGTGTGGCTCACAGACTGAAAATCAGTCGGTGGGTATCTGTGGGAAATTTTGAAAAAAAAGAACTTAAAGCCACATGAGAAAAAAACTGAATCATGCCACTTTTGTTCCCTAAGAGACAAAAAAAAATGTTGAAATGCAGTTTTAAATTAAAAACAGAATTGTAAGCATCTTTGTGAAGATGGGCATGATGGTCAAAATTTATGATCCTTTTATTCAAAGTGCTTTGCATATGTAGCAAAATCGGTACCAGAGGGAAAGGTCATGGACGCCTGACCCTCAGATGCTGGTCGCAGGGAGATTAACCAAGTGTCGAATACCAAGGTGTCATTTAACCTGTCGGTGTTTGTCTTTGGGGACCTGCAAAATATACATTTTGTGGATAAAAAAAATCAAAAAGCATACCTGATTTAAACGTGGGCACCACGTGGTCAGAGTTTAGTGCACACCAGCATGTAAAACATTAAAAAAAAGCAGGATTTTCACTCAGCACTTGGTTTGTCCTCTCAAAATGAAATTCAGGTTCATTGGTCACACACGTCAGTGACACACAAATGCAAATCTGATAGTTATGAGCCCTGCTTAGGCAGCCCATCTCTGTGGGGAGGTTTAAAACAGGTATCCTTTTTGATTTTTGATGGGCATTGTGGAACTTTATGAATGCACCTTGCATATCTCCTTATTTGAACTCACAAAGCTGAAGGTGTTAAGCTCTTCTCTGGCTTCATGTAGTCGGTTTTATTCACAGAAATAAACTGCAGTAATACTTACTGCATTGCTGCACATGTAGATGTCTCACCATTTGATATGTCTAGTCTTCTGTAGTCTGAATTTGCTAGGATTTGAACTCCAGACAAAGGCATTTTGTCTTAATGTACCATCTACATTTGGGGCTGTGAGTTCCCAAACTACTGCGTTACAACAAGGTTCACTGACGAGTGAAAGCTGATAGACTGTGGGCAAATGGAGGCCTTACACCAAGGCTGGATTTCCAACTAGGCAAAGCAGGAAACTGGGAAAAAGCCATTTGTCTGTCACCACTGGTTGTAGCTAAAAAATGTTTTAAGTGCTTCCAACACTGAGCAGGTATTTAACCGAAGAGCGCCCTGCAATAATAGTTCATTTTCTGACCCTGTGTAGTGGAATAACCCTGTGGCAGATTGTACCATTTTAGTTTAGTTTGTCCGTAGCGGAGCCTGTTCCTGAAGTTATATTTAATCAAATGTAGGCGTAAAGACTAATGTTTCAGCTCAGAGGATCTGATTACACGGTTCATATTCAAAGGCACGCTGGTCAGGAGGTCAGTGTTAGCTATCAGTGTATGTTTTACATGGGGGCCACTTGACAGGTTCATGCATCAGAGAAGTCACTGCATCCAATCACTGCAGCACCTTTACTGAAACAACCATAAAGATTTTTATGTTTAAAAAGCAATGCATTCATTCTGACTTTGTTTTGCATAGCATTCAGATGAGTCTTGTTTACAGAACTAATGCTGGATCGATGCAGACCGTAGACTGGATTTATTGTTCTTCTGTCAGGATGTCTTAGGAGTAATAAACTTTTAACAAAAAAAACCCCCAAAACAAAACAATAAATGTTTCATGTCCAAATGTTTCACGATGATTTCAGCTTCAGCCAAAACTGACAAACGATACGAGCGTTGGAATTTTCATGATTCTGTCTCATCTTCAAAGTGTTGGCATTAACTTTAATCCAAGTATCAGTCCTCACCTTCCTTCTTGCAAGATTGAAAATTTATAACCGATAAGGAAGTTCATGTCGACAGTGCAACGATTTAAGCGAGCAGTTACAGATATAAGGCCATACAGATTCATATAGATAGGTGACCATAGCCAGTGAGTATTTTGCACAACCTGACAAGGGAGGGATGGATCTGACTATGAAACTGAGGGATGGGTCGTAAGGAAGGCCCATTTGCATAAGCAAAGCATACCCTGCTTTAAGTCCAGTTAACTCTAAATGAACCGTAGTTTACAAAATAAAATTTGTGCTGAATTAGGTCAGACTAGAAACTATTGAATAAGACTAAGAAAGTCTTTACTTCACAAATGAAGTTAGCTGAAGAGAGATTCTCATAGACTTCTGTACAATCAGACTTTTTGCCACTAATGGAGTTTCCTCTGGCTGGCGATTAGAGAAATGGGAGGTTTGAGGTACTTCTGTGTTCTGTGCCTCATTTTTCAGACACAGAGACTCTTTCTGTCTTTTCTACAGTCTGTGGATGGTAGCGGACGGTGCAGCCTTTTGACTAACTAACTCAAGTGATGCTGATAGTGGCTATCATGTTAGTAGTAGCAAGAGCCGCTTTGCCCCCATGCTTCCTGCACCATTCATTTTAACATGACTCAATAAACTTCTGATGTGTCTGTTTTCAGAGTTCTTGTCTAATGTATAAAGGTGGTAAAAACATAATTTAATGTCTGTTTTTTTTTTTTTTTTACTGTTTAGGTCACTCAGTTAATGTCAGTGTGTATTATTTGTATGCAGTACACATTTGCAGTATTTTAAATCCTCCCTGAGAACAAATCGTATAAAATTAAAAATGGCGCGAACGGAGAAAGACCAAACATGTAGATTTTTGAGTACATTTTTCTGTGTTTTGTTGTTGTTGCAGTAGTGTTTTGTTATCTGTACTGTATCTTACATTTCTTTCAGCGTGTTTGTGCGAGTGTTTAAGAGAAAGCGAGATACTGAGTGAGTCTTTTCAACATTCCCTTGAGCACTGGGAGCTAGTTGAGGTTAAAGTGGTTAACTGGATTTGCTCGGTTGTGCCAAATTATGTTAACTAAGCAAAAGAGGGAGTTGGGTTTTGTTGTTGTTGTTGTTGTTTTCAAGGCAAGAGGAAAGAGGGACAGAAGGAAACCACTAAACTCAATCTCCCAGAGTCCTTTGCTACAGTGAGCCTGTGTATTTTGTTTTGGTTCCATTTGAGAAATCTTTTAGTTTGATAGTGTACAGTATAATTGGTCTATAATATCTCAGTGTGTGAATGCAGATTAGGTGTGGTAATTTTTATTAATAATTAATTGTCTATCTGAATTTATAGCTATTTCTGTTTGTTTTCCCCTTTTTTTTTACACAGGAATTCAGCATTTATGGACATTTTTCTGAACAAGATGTTCTGCTTTTGTTTCCCTGTTGTGTTCACAGTCATTTCTCATCCACACTGTTTAATCTTTGCTCCCATCTTCAGTATGTTTCAGACACATATTGTACATAGGCTAGTAGCTGTTTATATTAATATATTGGGAGGAGGAAGCTTGGTGTTCTCTGGTCCCAAGTGGTTTTCACTCTGTACTTTATCTCACTTTGGTTTGTTTTCCTATAATAAACAGTAAATGTGTCAAAGATGGGTTTTTTCTTTTGTCTTTGTTTATTTGTTTATTTGTTTGTTTTTTTTCACGAGTAGAGAAAACACTGCAAATTGAAATCTAAGCTTTTCAACAGTTGACGTTACAGTTTTCAGTCTAGACCACATCGATGTTCTGTACAGCAGGGGGCAGCAGAGAGATTTAAAACACACACGTATACAGGACAGCCTATATGTGGAAATGAGTCCTAGAGAAGCTTTGTTGTTCTGAAGGAACACTGAAGGCCTGATTTCTGCACATTTTTATGCCTTTTGTTTCAGGTTTGAATGTTCTGTGAGGATTTACGCCTTTTTGGGGGGTTTTTTCCAAGAAAAATAAAGGTTAGCAGGGATCCAACACAACAAGAGGGTCCGTGGTGGGCAGGAACTTTTTTGTGAATTAAGGCACTGGTAATAAAACGTAACAGCCAATGATTAAAAATGACAAATTTCAGGCTCTTTAAGCTCTACTTTGGTCTCAACCTCCTCGGGAAAATATGTCTAGAGTAACCGTGGGTTTACCAAACTGTAAAGCTGCTCCTACAGCCTTATATGTGGGTTACATTATTAAGCCAAGATTGTTGCATCACTCGCTCCCTGTTCAATGTAGAATTGAATTAAATCCTTCTCTTCATAAACAAGGTCTTGAATAATCAGGCCTCATCTTGTCTTAAAGACCTTAAGTAATGCATTACTGGGATATTTAAAAGTAGAATGGGAGCTTTCATGCCTCTCATTTGTGGCACTAACTCTCAGTTTGGATTCGGGAGACAAACACCCTCTCTCGTAATGTGTTAAAGGTTTTCAGTTGGCTGGACTGCAGGCAGGGCAGTTTAGTACCTGGACTCTTCTACTACTTCTTCTACTATAGGTGCTGTGTGCGGTTTAGTATTGTCATGTTTAAATATGCAAGGACTTCCCTGGACTAAGACATCATCTGGATGGAAACATGTGTTGCTCTAAATCTTGTATATACCTTTCAGCATTGATGATGCCTTTTAATGTGTGCAAAACACCAGTATAGGCACTAATGCAACCTCATACCATCAGAAATCAAACAGCTTTCCCATTTGGATTTCTCTGACTAAAGAACAGCTTTTCCACTTTGCCTCAGTCCATTTTAATGAGCTTTAGCCCACAGAAGATGCCACCGTTTCTGTTTTCAGACATTGCTTCTTCTTTGCATGGTAGCACTTAAATCTGGATTTTAGGACTGGAACAGGGAATTGTGTTCACAGACTCACAGACGATGATTTGTGGAAGTTTTCCTGAGCATGCAGTGATTTCCATGACAGATGCATCCCTGTTTTCAATGCAGTGCCCCCTGCAGTTCTAAAGATTACAAACATCCAATACTGAGTTTTGGCCTTGTCTCTAGCACACAGAGATTTCTCCAGATTCTCTTAATCTCTTGATGATATTATGTACTGTAGATATTAGATATTCAAAATCAATTTTTTTTACAGATTGGTGAACCTCTGCTTATCTTTACTTCTGAGAAATGATGCCTCCCTAAAGATGATCTTTTTTCCCCCCTTTCTAGCCTTCTGATGCCCCATTTGACTTTTTTTTTTAAAAAAAATAGGGATTGCTGCCATCAAATTTAAAAATGACTTGTTTTAGTTTTCCCATTTGAAACATTTGATATGTTTTCCATGTTCAATTGTGAATAAAATATGAGTTTATGAGATTTGCAAGTCATCTCATTGTGTTTTTATTTCCATTTTACTCAACATTGCAACTTTTCTGGAATTGGGTTTTGGTCTCTTTTAGTTGAGATGTTTCTTTTGTATCTAGGATTTATCATGCATCATAATCGATCAGTTAGTTTCCGTAGTAACTGCACGAATTGAGTAATGAAAGAGAAGTGTTATAAAACCTTTGCAGGTTGCTCATGAACTCTGCAGGAATCCTGACAATCACAGATTTTGTAACTGTCCTAAATTTGGCAAAGAAGCCAAAGGCAGAGGTTTGCCTGCATGTGTGGGCTCAGTGCCGGCAGATTTCATAAGGGTGGTTCACGGCCAAAAAGCACGGCGCAGGTTTTACTTTGATGGAAGTTTGTTTAAAGTTGCCATGTCTCTCTGTAGGTATGAAGTGTAAATGTCTCTTGGTTGATAAATTGACAGCCTAAAAATGTGCTGTGAGTTTGAGAAAGCACTAAAAACCTTCCACACGTGTGAAGGTTTACACAACACTGGGCAAGGTGACAACAGCTTTTATACAAGTGGTATGATGCTAGAGTAGATCCAGCCAAACCCAACCTGACTGTAATTGTTGGTGCTCTGCTCCCTGCTGTCCTTCCAAATGTGCGAGTAGGACTGGTCACAGTAGGGACTATTTTTGTCTCTTTAGTGTGAGAGCTGTCACGTACACCAAAAGCTTCATAGAGGACTGAGAATAGCTTCAGCCATTTCATTTTTGAACATTTACTTTCCTTTCACTTTAAAGGCCGTCAGTGACAGAATGACAATTAGCAAGTGGAGTACGCGAACATTTGGAAGTTCAGAAAAGGTTTACAAAGCGAGTTAGAGCAAAATTATAACCACAGTTGTTACTGCTGAATGACTACGGCAGTGTTTTGACTTAGTTTAAAGGCTGCTTAAGAATTTGTCTTCGTTAACAAAAAACAACCAACCGATCAAATCCATTAACAATGTCTGTTTTTGCCCAATCACGACGTAAAGCCTAATTGTGCAACATTAATAATCTCTATCTAAGCTATAAAGATAATTTAGTGGCTCTCCACAAAGTTTTTTTTATTAACTTAGTTCTAAATTCTGGATTCTGCTGAAAAGAAAAACTTACCAAGTTTCATTCACTTTTCCAGCATTTTGTTGACCTACATCCAACTTTTTGAGATGTTTTGCTGTGTGAACATGTGTTGTGTCTTCTCGTAACCATAGAAATAGAAAACACAACACAAAACGTGTCAACAAGACTCTGCACAGTAAATTATTAACCTGGTTGAATTTGAAGAAATATTTAAACACAACAGCATTCGAAGTAGTTGTATTTATTCATGATTTATAGTTGTCATCCTGTCTAAGTGTAACAGCAAACGATGTTAGTATTTCATACAAACTATGGGCAACCGCAGCAATCTGCCAGTGACCACAACAATCAAAACAATTTTCGATGCTGTCACGGCACCGAACACCGAACTCTCTGACCCAGTGTTTGTGTCTTTGGTTAAGTTATACTCTTTAAATTGTGGTTTTCTAATTGTATTATATTTATAGTTCCTGGTTTCTAGGTTTCTGTGCCTCATCTGTGTTCTTGGTGAAGGTTTAATTCTGTTCTCCGTACGTTGGATGTTCATTCTTTTCTGTCTCTATGGGTTGCATGTGTCCCACGTCTTGTTGATTCATGTTCCTTCTGTTCCAGAGTCTGTCATGTTTCCACGTCTCTGTCTTTATGAATGCTTTGTGCTTCCTGTTTTACTTTGACAGTCTGTGTCCTATTATCACTGTATTCTGCTTTGTTTCCTTGTCTCATTATGTCAGATTAGCCCCAGCTGTGCTTCCCTCCTGTTTTCCTGAAATGCCTTTAAGTTTCATTCTATGTCCAAGTCCTGCGTTTGGGTCCGTATCCTGCCACAGTACACACCTTGACAGGTGCAGCACTGTGTACCTATTTTGTATACCTATTTCACCTTGAGACTGCCACCAACATTTTGCAGACTGGCTGAGAAATCCACATTTTTCCATAGTGATCTGTGGTTACCAGATGGTCTCCAGGCCTGTATGACTGGAACCTTATGTTACCTGTGCATTTCCATGACTCTGCTACTTTCAGCTGCTCCCTTAATCCCAAGAGCTCACACAGCAAGCACCTCGGCACAGATTTACACCAGATAAACTTCCTGACAAAACCCCAAATGGGTTTTGGGTCTCCATCTATGATCGGACCAAACCAAACCTTACAGTTTTAAGGTGAATGTGTAAACCACTACACTATGGAGTCTCTTGCTTCTCCTTACTGATTCTTCTTCCCACCTTTCTTCACCTCATAAGGTTTTCTACTGTGGTGAAGAAAAGGTAACAAGGAAAATGTTGTAAGGAGTAATTATTTTTTAGCTTTTCCACTGAACCCTCTGTCTTTGTTAGGTTGTCATTTAATCTCCCTTCTGTTTCTCAGTTTTCCATTTTTCTGGCTCCCAATTTTTGATTTGCTTCTAAATAAATAGATCCTTTCATATTTACTGCCAGCCATCAGTCCCATCCAAAAACCTTTATATTTAAATTTGCAGGTAAATTGATGCAATCTACATCAGTTAAACTTAAATAGTTATAAAACCAGAACTCTTCTAACTCTGGTTTTTGCATTATGTTCACTCGTGGAAGAATCTGGATGTCTGTATAAACTCTCACAGCTCCTACGGGGCAAACAGCAGGATGCTATGAGCCAGTCATGAATGAATCGAAGCAACAGCACAATCTTTAATCTAACTGAATAAAATATGATACACAGAGGAATGTTAAGCCTTGTGTGCACAGATAAAGGATTCGGGTCATTCATTAAATAATGCCACGGTTGTATTTTGATGCAGGTAAGTGCCAATGTGCCATTTTAAGAACTCGGTTTTAATTCTTATTTTGCCAAAAATAAATATATCATGAGACCCTAAGAATCCGGAAAATAATAATTGTTTTCGAGTTCAAACATCTGGCTGAATAAAGCCTCATTAGTTTGTGTCGATTAAAGATTTAATGGTCCATGTCAGGAAACGGGGTCCCTGCAGGAGTTATAATAGGAAAGACCACAGAATAAAAAGGATGGAAAGAAGGAACCAGCAAATTGGTCCTAAATGGGCCAAATCACGCACAAGATTGAGGGCTTGGTGTTATTTTTCTCTAACACCACTTCAAAGAATGAAATTATATTATTTAAAATTGATTAGCTTAGGTGCTGAAATGTATGGATGACCATGAACAAAATGTTTTATTTCCTTTCCCTTTGTGAAAGTAAATTACATTTTAGAATGATTTATATTTTAAATGTTTGTTACTTTGGGAGTGTTCATTGATATTTCCGCCTCTAGAACTGCTCTCAGGGGTTTTGACACAGTTAGTGCTCTGAGGAATTTTACAAAAGCCTTTTGCTTTGCTTTGATTTGTTTTATTTAAATGGAGCTTTTCTAGAGGTCTCTGTTTGAGTGTAACAATCAGATTACTACAAGCGAGCAGGTGGCAGATACTGAACTGTACATGGAGAGCAGAGACCACCAGATGAAAGTACCAATGCCAACAACCTGACCATACAGGTTGATTGACAGGTTCTCTCGTCAAAGTAACTGCACAGAAATGACAACCCCCACGCTCTGCTGTTTATGGGTGCTATCTGTCCCCCAGCTGTTTGACCTCAGGATAGAGGAAGGGGCCAGCTAGTTGATGTGTTTTTCATGAGTTTCTCAGCAACTTTACAAGCAGATCAGCAGCAATGAAGTGAAAGCAATGCTCTGGTTGGATGGATGGATGGATGGATGGATGGATGGATGGATGGATGGATGGGAAGACTAGTTAACTGCCTATATTTTGATTCCAAATTTTTCACCTTTTATATAACATTTTTTGGTTTTGGTAGCATGGTAGTTTTTTCAAATTTCCAAAAATTTCAAAAATTTGTATGGATTAGTTTAAATTAAATTAAATTTAGAGGACAAAGATGGAAATAACTACAGACAAATACAATAAAGATCACAGTGAAAGAGTGTCTGAAGGCCTGACTGATTTACAGCTTCACTTGTTGCCTTTTAACCATAATCAGTAGACACACACACACACACACACACACCGGGGGAAACCTGCTGTTTGGTTTCTTGACCTATGGATGGATGGCATGTGCTGGGGCTGGAAATAAAACCCACAAAGCTGCAATTAGACAACCACTTTTTTTTTTTTAATTCGTCCAAGTTTAATTTGTCACCAATTATTTGATGACACTTTTGGAACAGCACCATAAGCCACTGACTCAACCAGCTCAACTCGCAGAAAGTCATACTAACACATTAGCAGCTGAAGCCTCCCTTTAAGAGTGAAAAAAACACTTTTTCTTTTAAAAATGATTCATTATGATACATTTTTTAAATTTTATTCTGATGATTAAGAGTGATTTTTCAGAAAACAGTCTCTTTTTTGGTTGTTTAAATATCACATGTTAAATTGTGACACACAAGCTTGTGAATGTATCTGGTGTGATATAATCAGTGTTTTCACACTAAATTGATGTAACTGCAGCTTTGTACTGACCAGGTAAATAAGAATGTTTTTAACCCATTCAGCCATGCACACTGCAGTTTACTGCCACCCAAAGTCTCATGAATATGGTTTCTATTAGAAAAAATACACAAACGAGGGATTGGTAATGCTTTTGTACTTCATCTTAAATTGATTCTTTAAAGAAATCTACCATGGGGTGCAAGGCGTGACCTTACTTCTGAAGTGGGTGCCAAAAGACATTTGAGACCCCCTACTGTAGTTTAACACATGGTTAGAATGAAGTGCTGTCACGTGCCTCACGTGTCTAAGTTGTTGAATGCAGGTGTGCCACTGACTAACATCAAACCTTAGACGTGGTTTAAGACGGGGAGCTGACAACACAATCATGTTGTTGTTTTTTTCAATTTCGTGGCTTTGTTATGGATCTCTTGTTTCATCCACTGTTTTCTACACATACCAAAGGTGATGATGATGTTTGTAATGATGAAGGTACTGCTATTGTGCCTGGTTTCCATGGGTTGTTATGTGTCCCGTGTGCAGTAGGCACCCTCCAGGTAGCCAGCCCTCATTATGAGGCTGTTTAAAGTGCTCAGATCAGGCCGACACCTGCTTCTCATTGGGAACAGCCTTGTATTGCTGAAAGGGAAGTGCAGTGAGCTGTGATAAAATCCGCCCTCCTTTGATCTTCACACAAATGTTGTAAAAAGCGGCTCTTGTTCAGGCAATTCACTTTTTCCTTTAGCAGTGAAGGAATCAGTTAAAATTTGTACACGTGTTTGTGGCTGAAGCGGCTACCTGCAGCTACTCACCAAAACACCATGCAAAAGCATTTCTGCTCCAACACAAAACCCCAAAAGGCAACCTGGTGTGCTTCTATGAATTTAAGACCAAAGGAATCAGTATGATTTTCATGCATATCTGGTGTAGATTGATGACTTCTTAGAGAAATATTCTAAATATTTGTTTTCCTGTGCAGATAAACTCTGCAGCAGACAAGACAAGAACACATTTCACATGTAGTCAAAAATGCATAATTACAACAATATAACAGCAGTATTTACACTGCATCATATTTCTGTTACAAACCACAGATAAATCAAACAAAGTCTACGACCGCTCCAAGTCCTGCAAGCCTCCAAGTCTACGACAAGCAAGTCAGACAAGCAGGCTGCAGCAAGGCCATGAAGCATTTTATTGAGAAGTAAAAGAACTGTAAAATCATTATGGAAACCTACAGGCAGCAGGTAGTTATAAAGTTATGTTTTCACCTTCTAGTCTACTGTGTCTGATATTTGAAGCCAGAAAGAAAATAAGTGGCAACCACAAGAGCTGAATGGGTTGATTTTAGTTGCACAAGCTTGGAGTGCTGCATTTGTACTGCCTGCAACTTTATACATGTCCTGAGGTAATGAGCAAAAAGTACCTGCCTTGTAATATGGGCAGGGCTTGGAGCAAACCTTTGTAGAAAGTAGATGACCCCATCAACCCCATCAACAATCTGAAATTCAGTGCTTGATAATGAGCTTGTTTAGATTTTTTTTTCTCTTTACTTTACCCCACTTCTTTAATTATAATTTATAATCTTTAAATGCATATGGCAAATCCCCAAGCTTTACCATCTGAAGCCCTGAATTAACATTGCTGAACAGGGTTTTCTTCACAAACAAACAAACATGTTGATTGGACAATTTCAGTGCCAGTTTCAGGTATCAGTATTAACAGGAATTAATCAGTTAAAAGGAATAAATTAGGAACTGAGAGAGAAATATACTTAACATTTTGAGTACTGATTAGTATTGAGACAGTTTCTGGGTACCAACATAATTAAAATCTATTTTCCTTCTCTGAGCTTCTTCCAAACAATGACTCCTGTCATTACAGTAGATGAAGCAGCTGATCATTTGCAGATGCTCCACTGTTCCTCCGGGGAACAATGAACAGGTTCATTATCAAACTGTGGATACCAAAATAAGTACTTTGCACATTAAGCGACATGAAAACAAGGACAACAAACTGTAAACAACATTTTCAAGGTCTCAAACAAGAGCAAGCAGATTTTTTACCATCTCATTAAAGGAAATATACAAGGACCAAGGTAAGGATACAGGTTAGGTTCTCCTGGTGTTACCGTGAAAGACCGCTATCTCCGGCTGGAAACATAACTCACTGACATGTTAAACAGAAAATGTATAGTGTAACCTAAAGCATTTGAAGTGATTTATCTGGATTGGTTTAAAGGGAAGGAGCTGTGGCTCTGTGGGTGGCAGGTTGTGTTTTACTGTGCACTCAGAGGAGGAAACTTCTCAGTTGGTAAGTGCTTCAATTTCAGCTTTTTTTCTAAAGCATCCTGAGCGCTCAGCATGAGAGGAGCTTATTATTTTCCAATAAAGCCAGACAAAACCTGTAGGTGTCGAGTCACTGGAGCACACCTTATTATGATTAAAGATATGTTAAAAAAAATATGATATATGTATTTTTAATACCATAAATACCCACAAAATATAAGCCTCTAGTTTTGGGCCACGAATAACTGGAAAACTGGAGCATACTGGACTCCTTTTTTACCCTGAGAGGTCTTTTTTCTTCTTTTTAAATGAAGGGTGGACACGCTAAAGCAATAGTGAGTCAGAAATCAGTATCTTTAGATCTCTGAGTAAAGTTGAGCAGCTCTGGCCACAGACATAATTCGACTGAGACAGGACTGCTATGAAGTCAAAGCATCACCCTAATTACGCCTCATCCTGTGAAGAGGAGACAATAGCCTGGAATTTAAAAGTGAAAAAGAAGGAGCTGTTTTCGGTGCCGTCTTTTCTAGTAAAGCTTGATAAGATTTTAGTTTCGAAACGTCTCAAACCAACTCCTTCTGACATGCAGCGGTTTGCTTTCTTTTTTTCTTGTTCATAAACATCAAACTTTCTGAATCACAGTCAAAATTACTTTACCATGCTTCATGGAGAAATCCATCCACAGCATTGAAATCTGGAATGTAAAGGTTTTCATGCATTGCTGTCATGATCCATTTTAAATCACAAATCTCCCCTGATGATATTTTCCATTTGCCACATTTGGGTAAAGCTGCAGTTTCATGATATCTGGTGCTCCTGAGCTGCATCTGCAGTTTGGGTTTGGCTGGGATATGAACTATAATTGTGAGGCCTGGGGGAAAAGCCTCAATGAAAACAAATAGGACAATGTGTGAAACTGCTGGTCGAGCCTTCCACATGTTTAGTGTAAAAATCAGGAGCCTCTTTCAAACATGTAAACCAAGACAATAAACTTCACATTGTGTGTGTGTGTGAAAGAGACAGAGAGCATCTGTATTTTTTTGTAAAGTCTCTAAATGCAGTACTGTACTTTCAGCAGCACAAAGGCTTGTCATTGGTATCATAACCTCTAAGGTACTGCCTCTGTACCCTTGTAGTTTGTGCCTTACATAGACTGTTCGTGAACCTCTACTAACATTTTTTCATCTTGATGTAATAGCACCAAACTGGACATTTTAAAAAGTCATCAAACTTCAGAACTATTAATAATTCATTGTATGGTAGTCTTCTGACCTTAATAAACACTCAAAGCTTTATTATTTCTGCACTTATGACCAGTTTTAGAAGCGCCAATTAATGTAATATGCATGTGTTTAGACTGAGAGACTAAACAGTTGCTACAACAGGGAGAACGGAGGCCTCATGCTGTCAAACCCAAAACCTTCTTGCTGTGAAATGTCAGTGCTAAATTCTTCCTCATACTGCAATTAGGAAAGAAAGATAAACATAACATAAACCTGACAGAATGCATGAAATACATTCAGTCAACTTACAAGAAAATACAGTAAAAGCTTAATATTTTAGAGAAAAATGCATATTTCACCTGATTTCTTTTTATACTTAGCTAAGTTGAAATTGCCTCCTGTTATCACACCTTAAACTCTATCAGACATGGTGTCAATATGCAACTTTGGCTACTTTAAAACATAAACTTGCAAAAAGGTACATGTAGTTACGGTGAGGTCCAGTAACTGGCTCCCAGGGTACTTTTGTGAGATTGTACTTGCAGTGGAAGGGACTGACTTTAACTCTAATTTCTACAGTGCACTTGTGAACTTGGTAAAAATAATTCCCATTTGATAGCGCACAGCTGGAGACTGCTGGGAAACTTATTGGACATCTACAAAACTCAGTTTCAACTGTATGCTTTTTTATTTTTTGAGTTGAAGAGAGAATAAAGAAGTTACAATTACACCAAATGAGAGTCTGAAGCCACATCTGATACTTAAACTTAAACCACCTCTTCCTCTCTCTCTCTCTCACTCTCTCTCTCTCTCTCAGGAGAAGTTGCGCTCAAACATTTGAGAGGAAGTCCTTGAATCAGCAGCTGTGTGGCTGGAAAAAGAGCAACTCTCATTAAAAACTCAAGAGATTTACTATTAATAATGAAGGAGCTCTCCCCCATCGTTTTGCTGATTTCTTTTGCACACATTTGTTTCCTCTGTGCTTTTCTGGATGGAGCTCGCGCCCAGGAAGGTCCTGCTGCTGATTCACTTCGTCGGGGGTTGACATGGCAACATAACGGGCAGGTTTTCAGCATCCTGAGCCGTGGCTCTCAGTACAGGCCCTCCGCAAGGAGGCAAAGCGGATCACCCGGCCAGGGGAACCCCGTGGTTGTCCTCAGCAGTGCTAACGATACTGCCCGGGGCTCCCCGAGGGTCCCTGCGGCTAGCAGCTCGGCGCAATTACGCGCCATGACGCACCAGCGGCGGCAGCGACCTGACTCCGGCGCGGTTGGACGGGAGGACGTGATGGTGGGAGATGATCCCTACAACCCGTACAAGCCTTCCAACTATGACCCTTACTATAACTACTACAACTCGTACTACAGACCTAGACCTCGGGTTCAACCCCGACCCGGTTATGGCACCAGCTACCACCAGAATGGTAAGAAAACTAGCTTGCTTATTCATTAGGACGTCACTGACAAACCATCACAAAACAAGCTGGCATGATTAAAATCAGTAAAATTACACAAACGTAGGTTTTTTTTTTCATAAGACTGTGAGCTTACCATATATTTAAACACCTCACATCGCTTGTGTTAAGTGTTGGCTCATAACCTCATGTTATTTTGTCTACATGCAGCTTTTTATAGGCTCAGTGTTCATGCTCAACCAATAACCCTTTAAATGTTGACTTGAAATAAGGTAGATTTGGAGTTTCTACAGCCTTCCTCCATGTACACAATGCCTGCAGGTGTTTCAGTGTAAAGATCCTGTAACAGCCCATTTCAGCTTTGACTATTTGGCACGACCAGTTTATAAGTTTTTCCTAAGCACATTTATAATATGCCTTAAGGGGCTGATCTTAAAGCTAAATGTTGCTGGCTTTCAACTTAGACCTACATGTTAAACTACACGGTATCTCAGTAGTATACTGAGCCAAGGTGTCACTTTTAAAGTTTAGTTTAAAGGTTTTACTTTCTGGTGTCATAATGTCATGTGAGTGAAAGTGGAAAGGGACGAAAACAGTATAAATCTGCCGTGTCTTGTTTGCAGGACTCCCTGATCTGGTTCCTGATCCATACTACATCCAGCTCGCTACCTACGTCCAGAGAGTGCCCATGTACAACCTGCGCTGTGCTGCAGAGGAGAACTGCCTTGCCACGTAAGATAACACACAGCTGACTGCAGGCCTCGGTTCTGCTGCCTGTTATCAGATATATTTTATTTTCACACTGTGCGTTTTAAAATTCACCAATCAGCTGTAACTTCACTTTGATGTGAGTATGAGTGACTGATTGAACGAAAAACTAATGTGTGAATGGACAAAATAGTTTTTTTTAGTTTCAGATGTGAAACAGTATAAAAGCAGAGGGACAGATGCCTTCACTAATAACTAGCTGCACAGTCAGACAAATGCTGGTGTCCTTTTTTTTACTCCCATTGAGATAATTTCTGTGTATGACATAAAAATGTGAAGCTAGGACTGACCAAAATTCAGGAGCTCAGTGAAGGAAGCTGACAACTTACTGCAGGTTCGTTCAGCAGCGCCCCCTGGTGTGCAGAAGTCAGCATATACACACAAGTTTGTTTTTTACATAGTATCAGAATCAGAGTCAGAATTTATTGCTAAATGTTGAGCAAATTTATAACATTAGGAAATTGCTGCGGTACTTAGTGCGAAACATACTATAAGACACAGACTTAAATAAATATAAAAAGTGTTAAGCAGATATATGTGTGTGTGTAGATAGGTAGATAGATAGATAGATAGATAGATAGATAGATAGATAGATAGATAGATAGATAGATAGATAGATAGATAGATAGATAGATATCAACTCATGCTGTGCTTGAGAGTCACCATCTACCGGAACCAAATTCCTTGTATGTATCTGCACATATAAATGGCCAATAAACACGATTCTGATTCTGATGAAGTGCTGTATTTGGGTAACCATCTACCTGTGTCCCAAAAGAATATTATATGATTTATAAGATACATTTAATAACATACTTTACATGGAACATACCTCATCTACTGAAATTCCAAATCATTTCCATTTCAGTGATGGACACAAGACTCAGTGTTTGTGCAGAATTCCCTCTTTTATTCATTCAAACTGAAGACTTGACTTTGAGCTCGTCTCTCGCCATCATCTCTCCTCCTCTAGGTCTTCTCGTTATTCTCAGGATTATGACACCAGAGTTTTACTGAGGTTTCCTCAGAGGGTGAAGAACCAGGGAACGGCCGACTTCCTGCCCAGCAAACCTCGATATGCCTGGGAGTGGCACAGCTGTCATAAGTAGGTTGCCAGATGAAAGGGTTTAACGTGGTTTAGAGAGTCACGTTGGTATACATTTATTATCCCAGTATTGTTCCTGGACTTACTTTCTCAGTTATTTGGTAGTTTACTGCCACACTGTGACTTTATTGTGGTGTTATTCAGTCACTTCCACAGCATGGACGAGTTCAGCCTGTACGAGCTGCTGGATTCCCGAACTTATAGTCAAGTGGCTGAGGGTCACAAGGCCAGCTTCTGTCTGGAGGACACCTCCTGTGATCCAGGATACTATCGCCGCTTCGCCTGCACCTCACACACTCAGGTACAAAAACACATTGGGGACAATATGGAAGTAAATTCATTTATATATTGGATTACTTCTATACTACTATTAAAGAGAAAAACACAGTAACCTGACTTGTAGACGTCATATCTTTTATAAATATGACAGAGTACTGTATAATGAGTACTTTTGATCTTATGAAGCAGTTCTTAGTTTCAGCTAAAGCAACTTTTTTTCCTGGTTCCTGAAAGCTGAAAACTCATTGATGCCATTTTTTTTTTTACAAAAAAAAGAAGAAATCAATATTTTAAAAATCTTAATATTAAAAGGAACAAGGAAAAAGTACTCTTGCTTAACAATATGTAGCCTAGTTTAGGGCCTGAAACTAGATGATTTCTGAGCTCACAGACTGTAGACAGCACAGGTTTTTATTCTATAAGAGACATGTCTCTTACAACCATTAATTATATATATTCAGAAATTCATCATTTAGCACATTAATTTTCATTCGGTCTGACTAATAAACTCTTTGACAGCTTGACTGCAATTAAGCTACATTGCAAAACAGACTCCAGCAACAGTGGGACGTAGGGCAGGACCCCCTGGTGGTGGCTGAAGCAAGTGGAGTTTGAAAGGCAGAATGACGGAAGAAGACTGAGATTTATAACACATCCAGGGCTGATCGGCTCACATGGGGAGGCAGGATAATAACTGGTGATGATGAAAGAATTAAGTTTGACAGCGTTTAAAAGCAGAAGTGATACAAAGAATAGATTAGCAGTCCAAACACCCACAAATGCAGCCAGATGAATGAATACAGCTATCCCTTATTGAAGTTACTCATAAGCCTCAACAAAAATGTCTTAAAATTGTGTTGTGAATGTTTATATTAAGTTCACAGGACTGTGTTAATGTGCAGTTTTTTCCCCTTTGTTTTTCTAATAGGGTTTGAGTCCAGGTTGCTATGACACCTACAATGCTGACATCGACTGTCAGTGGATTGACATCACTGACGTCTCTCCTGGAAAGTACATCCTGAAGGTCTGATTCACATGTCATGGTTTTGACCGTTCTGTGCTTTTTTAAAATACAAAACAATATATTATTGAGTTGTTAAAGATTTAAAAATATTAAAGTTTTGCCAAATGTTGTTGATTTGGTCATATAATTTTCACCTTCTGCACTGATGAGTGTTGTAATACACTCCTTTCCTGTCAGGTGACAGTAAACCCCAGACAGCAAGTTCCAGAGTCCAACTTCAACAACAACATCGCTCGATGCGATGTTCAGTACACCGGCACCTCTGCACATGTGTCCGGATGCACCGTGACAGCGTGAGAAACCTCTACGTTTCCTTTACTGTTAATTCAGGCTGATTTGGTGAAGCTGTGAAATAGAAGAACAGCCATAGAACCATGTGATTACATCACAAGAAATCAGCTGATGCATTTTAACATAAGGACGTCATTAGGTGTTAGCGAGACCTGCTGTGATATTCTGTCTGGAGATGGTGGCACTAACAAAAAGACAGGTGGCCGAGGTGGAGGTGGCAGAACTGAAGATGCTTCACTGGGAGACAGCTGGATGGACGGGATTAGGAATGAGTATATCAGAGGGATAGAGCAGGTTGAGCAATTTGGACACAACGTTAGAGAGGCAAGGCTAAGATGATGTGGACATGTGCAGAAGAGGGATAGCTGATATACTGGAGAGAGGAGCTAAATATAGAGCTGTCAGGGAGGAGGAAAAGTGGAAGACCACTAAGAAGATTCATAATTGTAGTGAAGGAGGATATGTAGAAGAGCAGTGTGGCAGAGGGGGATGCTAGGAAGAGGATGAGATGAAGATTTTTCTGTGGTGACACATTAACTTGAATATCTTTGGACTGTGGGAGGCAACCAAAAATACCTGGAGAGAACCCATGCAGGCACAGGGAGAACATGCAAGCTTCTTATAGAAAGACTCCAGCTGACCAGCATGTTGAAACCAAGAACCCTCTCCCTTTGAAGCGATAGTCCTAACCATTACATCATTGCATTATATCCTGGTAAAGCCCAGACAGAGAGTGGGTGACTCACTAATCTGTGCTGCTTTGTGCAACAGCTCCTTCTACACCTGAGAAAAGATTCAGTTACAGACATAAATTCTGTACTGATTACTGATTTTTTATTATAGATTTTCCAAAACTAGAAAGTGAAGACTTCCTTTCAGGTATAAAGGTGCAACTGTGTTCTGTGATTGATGATCACATGTAAAAGGTGCAACTGCAGGTTTATTAATCAGCTGATTTGTCTAAGTAGTAAAAAAAAAAATCAACATTTGTTGTGATTCTTTATGTTGTTTCAACCTGTGGAGTTCCACCTTATTTCCTGACTTTGTTCTGGGGAACACATCCACTTCCTACTGTCTCTACAAGATACCCACAGCTCAGTTTAATATTTCACCGAAGCCAGAATTCTGCATTTTGCTGACAGAAAAGTAAACTTAATTTTACGTCTCTGAGTGAAAATACAGGATGTTTCTTTAGCTTTTATCTAATTTATGAATTCAGAATGACTGGAACCAACTACCTATCAATCATCAGTGCCTTTGCTTTGCTTTTTGCAGCTATTGAGGTGAATCCCTGGATATGAGCCTGAAGATGAACATAGAAGACGCATACAGAGCTGCACAGGAGTTAAACTTACAGTTTGTTCACATGTGAGTCAGATGATTCAAATATACACAATAAAAAATACTCAGGACATAGAAATACCTGAAATAGGGACAATATGCTGATTAATATTTTAGTATTTTTGAGTTACTGGGGTAGATGATCGATTTATGATGGATCCAAACCAGAGATGGAAAATAACTCAGTTTGTGGCTTTCACAGCAGTTCTGATTCATTACATGTGTACTGTATTTCTATATTGAGAGAGACGTTGTACTTTTTGCTTCCATACTACTACATGTATCTGACAGTTGGAGTTACTGGTTTCTTATTTTTTTTCTTACTTTGCACATTTAGTTTTTATATCCAACATAAAAGTTTGTTTAAAGAAGCTAATTTTTACCCAAAGGCCATTAGATACACTTTTTTAGCCTAAATAATTTCAGGGCAGGATTGAGTAGGAATTTATTTGCCTTTATATCATGTTTTTTCTTTTTTAATTTAGTTTTCTCATGACCTCGTGAGCTTTTTCTATTTTAAACTGCAAAAAACTATTTCATGTGAGTGGGGCAAAACAGACACGCATGCTCTCTCTGCGCTTCTATAGACTGCTTCAGTATTAATTTAATGTTTGAAACTTTAAACACATTTTGATGACAGTTTCTTGGCATTTTTCAATATAATGGACATTTCATTTTTTCAGTATCCTGTACGATTTAATATGCTTTTTTTGGTGCTATAGACTAGATTTTTGAGTTTTGGTGCTAAAATATATAACGTTTGCACTTTGTGTTTACGAATTTAAAAAACGAACAAAAAAAAAAAAATCCTGCCTGTAAATCCTTTACAAGTGAGTATGTGTGTGTGTGTGTTTGTGTGTGTTAACTGTGTAAACACAGTACACAGTGTGTGTGCCTGATGACCTGTAACCACACATACCTGCAGAGCTGTGTATAGGCCAAGCTCATGTCTCATGCTATCATCCTACATTTCTGCTTCATATCACACTAATAAAGTTTGCTTGAATGTGAAGTCATTCGTGTTAACATTTGTCTGTTTTAATGTGAGTACATGATGGATGTGATACATCCATCACAGTGTGTATGTCAATGTTAGATAAATGTCCTTAAGTATAGATAAAAGCACTGTGTGAATGAGACTTGCAGTGCAAAACGCAAAATTAGGTAGAAAGGTGCTACATACCAGTCATTTACCGTTCAAGCAGTAGCCTCTGGGGCTGGAAAACGAAGCAAATGTCCATTTGCGGCTGACTCCAGAAGTGAGTCACTGCTAATAAATCCCCAGGCCAGCATTACAGGATAAAAAATAATGTTATCAGTCTCTTTTGGTCATAGATAGTTTCTTCCATAAGCACTAAGGTACAATCCAGGTACATGCTCCAGCTACGAGTGTAAAATACCAGTATTCCTTAGGTTGCCAAGTATTAATATTAGGCTGCATATTAAAGATGCCATATTATCCACATTTTGAAGCTTTAGCATGACTATTTTTACCGCCACAATGTTTTTCTTTGGTTTTGTGTGCTGTTGTGTTTTTTAATCAAAAGCAACCATATTTGAACAAAACGTTAGCAACTAGCAAGCTTGCTTAGGAATCTGCACCCTAAAACTGCACGGGTGATCTACAAACACACAGATACCCACTAACTTGTGTTAAGCAAAAGAGGAATATAATACAGAAATTTCATGCACCAAAACTGAAGCACAAACTCCTTAAATAAAAAGCCATTCATGTTAGTCAGTTACTTTAAAAATCCGAACATTGCTACAGCTGCCAGTGATAGGACACGTATACACACCCTGTAAAACTGGGCATTTTAACAAAATAGTTTCTGATGGTTGATTTACTTTTGTACAATCATTAGTAGCCAGTGATGGTGGGAAGGAAGAACTCTCGTTTAACAGATGAAGGGACAGAAATGAGAAAAAAGACAGCTTAAAGAGACGAGGATGAAATACAAACTATGTGGCACAGTGTTACTGCCACGTACTGGAAAGAAACGGGTATAAAGAGTAATAAAAGTGTAATCTGAGTATTATCTTCTATCCTTGTCACACCGAGCCTTTACCCGAGGAAAACCTTTTGTGCTTAAAATGATGTCATTGACACCCAAAACAACCTGTCCGGTATTTAGATTGTTTCAAATATTTATTTATTTATCTGGGTAGATTGTCTTCATTTTGAATGATTAATGTTTTTTAATGTTAAATGAAAACAAAAACAAAGAATCGATTGATTATTGTAAGTGCACTTTACCCTTCAGGTGAATGATTCCCCCTTTTTCAGCTCATTCCACATTTTTAACTTAACATTCAGCAATTATTTCATTTCAGCTCAAAACATCTATCAGCATTCAAACTGCAGTTTCTTCAGAAAGTGCATTTTCTAGTTTTTTCACTTTCTTTCCTTCTTTCTTTCCTGCGACACTAGATGTCAGTGTTGAGGTAAAAATGAGCTGCTGATGCCTCGTCTAGTAAAGCAGAGGTTTACAGGCTGTTATTATGGAAACACGGAAACACAACCTAACATTTATATCCCATCTGTGGAGTAGCTTCTGCGAATAAAAGTTATGTAACTGTGTATATGATGTCAAATGGCTCATTTTAGAAGACAGATCCAGGATGCTGACAAAGAAACCACTGAATTTGGAAGTTTGTTTTAAATCATTGCGGTCGGGAAAATAAATTATCTTTCGCTCACTATTTAGCGTAAAAAGGACATTTTTCTTTAGTATATCTAATTTTTCGTGCCAGACAGACCATTTGTGAAGTTGTATTAATATTTGTGCTCAAAATGATAACAGAAAAAGGCTCTTGTTCAGGCTGGGAGAGGGTGAAGAACACTTTAAAATGTTTATGCAAAATTGAAATACTTGGGCTATTTTTTTTAATCTTCATTGTTTCAGCCAAACGTTAAGATTCATGACGTTAAAAATAATTAAAATATAGATTTAAGAATATTAGTTTAACATGAAATGAAACATAACAATAAGAACTGCCCTTATGATTCTATATAATCATATAATTACGATTAGAATGAAAAGCACATTCAGGATTTCAGTGTGGTCTTTATTCTAAGGATAACGGATCCATATAACGGACTTCATTTCCTTCGTCTGCGCTGCTGCCCTCGTCGAAGATCGTCTATTGAAACAACGCCTCAGTTACCAGCAGGAAAAAGACACCGAGAGACTGACCATAAGACAGACTCGGTGCTCCACTTTTTTAATAATAGCTCCGGTTATTAAAATAAGTTCATTATTAGGATACTAAATATTAATAGTCAGAAATGTAAAAAATTAAAAGCGATGTTTACATAGGCAGGTTTGAAAGGTAAGAAAAATATGGTTATTTTAAGAGCATTGGGAACAGTCTGTGCGTTGTGTGAACTTGATGTTTCTCCATTTCTGTAAATGCTAACTTTAACTCATCATTGTCCTTTTCTTTCTTTCTTATTTTTCTTGTTGTAAAATACATTTCTATATAATACTATATATATATATATAAGAAGTGGACACATCTGGTCAGAAAAATCAAATAAAGGTCACATTTCTGCACATTATTCGTCTCCACTTTTATTAATTCAATTCTTGTAACAAAGTTGAAGATTCATTATTACCATTACAACAATTAATAATATTTGTTTGATGTACTATCTACAATTTTATCTTTGCATTTCTATAAAGGACTTTTAAACAGTTATCAAAGCCTCTCAGCGCGGCTAATGTAACTCGATATAGGCTTGTCCAGCTCCACTCTTTCTCTGTTACATAGATAGGCATAGCTTTGATTGTTCAAATTGCACTTGTTGGACCTCAAAATGGTCCAAAGGAAAGAAAAACAGCAACAACACATCCCCCCCTTCTTCAATTTCAATGTCTATGTTTCTACATGTGAAACACTGAATTAAAGCCTCTGACAATCAACCCTATAATATATTATATATCAGTCTTTTAAGTCTATATTTTGTCTCCAGCTTTTAGCAGTTTCTGTCACTCGGTCCCTTTTGCTTAAAACTCAAAGGCAAACTTCTCTGTTCAAACCCTGACCTAGCCCAGTCATCCTAGGATTGTTCCCCACTTATTTCACTTATTATTTTGTTTATTGATAACATTATTATTATGGTAATTTCGCTGTGCTTTTCATTTTAGTCATGTTGTTTATGTGGGTTTTGTCTTTTGTTCTTGTGTTTTTGGGGGGACTTGGGATCTTAATACGTTTACCTGCTTTACTACCTACTCTACGTTTACTAGAAAACACTTTTTGTAAACTCTTGTTTATAAATAAAAAAATGTTTGACATTATTTTCAATGCTATGAAATTTCTTAGATATTATTTCAAATTCTTTTGAAAATGTGTATTATTCTTGCTTTGCTCCTTAGTGAATAAGCTACCCCGCTGCACAACAATAGTAAAAGAAAACAAACACAAATTATTTATTTATTTATTTAATTTTTTATTATTTATTTTTTTATTTTGCTTTATTTAGCCTAAAAAATCAAAAAGAAAGTGAAGTTTTTCTTTTCTCCACACTACGTGGTCTTGGGAAATTTCCTCAGAGTGAGAGCTCACCCTGTTTCCGGCGCTTTGTGCTGCCCATATGTCAAAGTCTTTGTGCTTTTCAAGACAGAGAGGCGACAGAAGGGAAAAAAACAGCTGGATCCAACAACCATCCAGCTAGCGTTACCACTAGCAGCAACCAGCTCCTTAAACCGGCTAACCCCCCTCGGCTGCCTGACTTCCGAAAGGTACCGTGTCTGAAAACTGTCCGTTAACCGAGAGCTAACGGCTCCTTATTCCGACCGCCTTATCTTTTACCTGAGCTTTCTCTTTGACCCAATTTTCCAACTGCCAGCCTGGCTAGCCTGCTAGCTTCCACATTAGCTTCTTTAGATGCTGATTAGCTAGCTAGCTTAACTGATTAGCCTCCTGCTGCTTGAGCAGGTATCCGAGGATTAAACAAGCTGTCAGCAAGTATCATAGGAGCACACTCGCCTCCCATCCTTTGTTGTCATTTATAAAGCAGAAAGCATAGGGCTCTGTTGGCCTCTTTAAGTCTGCTTCATACTAACTGTCCTTTTAAATAAAGTCAAATATTTCTCGTATTTTACTTTTATCTGCTTTTAAAGTGTTGCCATACTACATGTACAGTACTTTTAGTCATTTAAAGTACGCAAGTAGTGCTTTCTGATTGGTTTAAATCTTGTCTAGTGCGAAGACAATCTTATTTTCTGAGATGTTGAAATCTGCAGATCTTTGATAAATTTACTCAGTTTTTACTGGAAAAAAATAACTGTTATCTATCAGACTGCTTCCAACTAATATTAAGGCCAGAATAGGTAAAGTAACCACCTGTCAAATCAAACATGCGAGGCTACTTGAAAGCAGCTTTTATTTCTCTGGTGCAAACACTGGTTGAGGAGCTGAATGGCTCCTGTAACCACAGCAGTCCCAGGGGAGCACTGGTTGAAAACTGGCACATAAAGCCAATGAGGGTTCTAAGTGCAGAAGCCTCACTTACCGACTGTTTCTGCTGGTGACAGGCAGACAATCAGAAGAAAGTTAACTTAAAAGTGGAGGATTTTAAGCAGCTTGTTTGAGTGAGAGAAGATGAACTGGATGCCCTGATAAGGATAAATAATGAACTGTGAATGATGCCAAGTCCAAGAATAAAAATAGGGGTGCTAATATTAGCTGTTCCTCTTTAATTGGGTAATCTATCATCTATTTTCTATTTTCTACTGCTCATTGTCTCCCCGGGTAGTGTCCATTTAGTCAGTTGTGTCATGGGAGTTATTGTTATATGCTGTGGCTATCATTGCAGTTTCTTTTGTCAGTGTGGGTTTTCTACTGTATGGACATGGATATTATGATTGTAATCCATGTTTTGAATGTCGTTCTGTATGCTGTCATGTAAATTTAACTTGGTGAGCTCTGAAGAAACTCCAGGTCTCGATTCTGTCTGATTTACAGCTTTATCTTGCAACCTGTGTTTGGCAGGGCTCAGCTGACAGTGGCGCTTGAACCCAACTAACCTCACGAGGAGTTCAGGGTTTTAGAGGTGCTGTGTGCATTCCCTGCTCCCAGTGGTCGTTAGATCACTGCTTCCATTTCTATTTTTACACCAGTTCAACAAACAAGTCAGAACATGTAAATAAGGGAGACTTTGAGATGATGGAAGGTGGATTTTAGTTTCACTGATTTCCATGGGAAATGCGAAGTAGCATGCAGTAAATTTCTAATTACACTTTGAGGAAAGAATAAACTCCCATCCTTGTTTCTTGTCTTTCCTCCAAAACAACGCTTCATCTCTGATTATTTTTGTGTCTTGCTGTCTGGAAGGATTTGGACTCGTCAGCTGTTCACATAAACAGAGTGAGCACACGTTGTCCTCCTTCCTTTTCTTTTCTTTTCTTTAAAAGTTCTATGTTATTTTTGATGTCGGGTTTCGAAGCCTAAACTGTTGTTATCAAGGATATGCAGGCTCGACTCTTTCTCAAAGCTGCAATCAGAGGGTTTTTTATTTTGACCCGTTGACTCCCACGCAGTCTGAAAACAGCTCCAGTCTTACACGGACGCACCAGTTTGTTGCTTTCTGAACATCTTGGACTTCCATGACTGGACGTTTGTTCTTCTCAAAACATAAAGAAATCTCTAAGCGTAGTCTTAATGTGTGGTCAGAAAAACAGACACATTTCTATTATTGCCTGGAAAATGACCATATGAATTTTAAATTACTTCTTGCTTTATTTTTCTCTGAAAGCAGTGTACAAGGAAAAAAATGTTAGTAATCAAAGATGAGAAAGTTAGGTGGTAGAGTAGGGGTTAAAGCTTCTTTAAGGCGAGGTATGGCACAGCGGCACACAGTAACTTATTATATATGTGAGAAAATTGACGATTTTTCAGTTTGGTTCTAAATGTAGATAGCTGTAAGTGATCTCACATCAACAGGCACCATGATCCCGAAAGAATGGGCCAAAGAAATGAAATGTTCCCTCAGAACATCTGGATCTTATTGTAGGTACACCACCTGATGACGTGAGAGGTCTCACAGTCTGACTCCACTGTAGCCATGGTGTTATTTTAGGTTCTTGTGATCCTCTCATGACTAATACTTCCATCACTGATTAAGCTGCAGATTTCTTGCAAATAATGGGGCTAACGTGCAATCAGTTTTTTTCATTTTCATTTTTTATTTCTAATTTGTGTGTATAGATATTTTTTAACATCAGCACAAATTTAGTCTTAAGAAATCTTGCCGCTTTTTTTGACAGTCACCTTTGTAACAATTTGGGATTTATTGTAGCTGTTTTGAAGCCTCTTTCTAAATGTGCATACATTTCATCGGTCTTGTGTGTGTAAAATTCCACCTATAGCCAAATAAGATGTTAAATAAACAAACACAAAAAATGTTGACTTTGTTTGAGAATGAGGTAAAGAAAAATAGCTACCCGTCCCACTTGCAAGTAATAAAGCACTGAACAAATGGCACGCTGCTTCAGATGAGAAGGATGAAGCTAGAAATCTACTGTGCTGCTTTAAATCATATTTGTCCAGTTCCAGTTTCTTTATGTAAACTTGGAGGTTTTTTTCCTCTCATACAAAAGATGGAGTCATGAGTTCTATAGGGTTTCATGTAGTGCAGAGAGCAATGCAGTTATACATGGATACATTTCTATTACTATACAGATAATACCTGATTTTCTTTAACTATTAAGTCAGGGGAAAAATCAATTACTGAAGCTACAGGCATGTCTTGGAGACATAGAGGGCAGTGTGACTTGTAATTTTCACTCTATTTGGCCCTAAGAAATTCAGAAAGCCTGTGTCTAACCTGATACTCTGGGTGGTATTATTGTGTCCTCCTGTTGTAATGTGAGTCATTTTTGACCATGCGTATGTTCTTTAAATTGCATACTGAAATCGTATATAGCACTGTCATCATTCCTCTATTGCTAAATATTATCAGCTAAATAAAACAGTCTTTTTTTTACTTTAAAATTATTCTTAAAACTTTACTTTTTAAGAACATCTATATGAGGTTCAGGTGAACATGAACCATGGGATATAAAGGGGCAGGAACTCAATAATAAGCCAAGGAACATTTCAAGAAGTGTATTTATCTCCATCTTTACAATAAAGAGAGATACACCCACTCCCATTCAGCTGAAACTGAACCTCAACAGTATCCATGTGCCACACAACATGGCAACATTGACTTTCTATTGCTGTTTGGCTATTTGTGTGAAGGAGCGGGCCACTGGGTGTTTAGTGAAATCTCCTCCTCTGTATAATGTGTCTATCTTTTGATGTCTCATCTTTTCTTCAGCACATCTTATTTTCAATTCTAAGAAGTATATTTTTCACTTTTTGGCAGTTTTTGGTAGTTATTATGTAAGTGGGAAACCTAGAATTAAAATGGCCTCAAGTGTTATTATAAAAATATGCTACTAGTGTCATGGTCCTGAGTCCATGAATCAGTGATTTTGTGTTTGGTGTATTTATTGTTGTTATTATTATTATTATTATTATTGGGATGGTTTGTGTTTTGGGGTTTTGGATACTGGGTTTCTGGGTTGGTGCTCCCTCTGTTGGTCCCTGGTGTTAGTGTCCTCTGTCTCATCAGGATAAACAGGTCCAGCTGTGTCTCCCACCTGTGTGTGATTTCCCAGTGTCCCTCTGTGTATTTATAGTGTGTGTCTGCCTCTGTTCCTCGTTGTGTCTCTGCATTACTCTGTGAATCCTCTGCGTGCTCTCTCTGCTGTCCTCCCTTTGTGTTCATGTTTGCTATTCTATGGTTTAGTTTCTCCCAGTTTAGTTTATCCTTAGTTCTGTTTTGCCATCCCCCACTTTGTGTTCTGTATTCTTAATAAACCACCCTCACATCTTAGTAAGTGCTGCATTCGAGTCCTCCTTTCCACTCATCACACGGCTGCTGCCCCAGTCGTGACAAATAGAGCTTTAAAGTAATTTACTAAATACCGAAAACTAGTCTGTGTGAGTTTGGTATCTATGAAGAGCTTTCAAAGCCAGTTTCATCTTTGATCTGATCGTTGTTATGAGCTCTGAACTCAAAAAAGAAATGTAAACACGATCTGATTTTAGCCATAACCATGTTACTCCCTGGTTACTTAGTCCTACCAGCTGGAATAGAACAGGAAATGACACAGAAAACACTGACGGTTACAGCATTGGTGAGCAATATTTTATTTATTTTTTTACAAACCATACCAGCTTCATGGTCAGAGCTTGTTCTCTATCTGGCTGGATTTTCAAAGAAAGAGAATGGCACTGATGAATGACAGGAGCTGATGACGTGTCTTCTCTTTCCTTGCAGGATCTTAACTAGAAACAGTGCTGATGTGATTGTTGAGTTTTTCTGTGCTGTCATGTAAATGGAATCTGTTCAATATGTGTTTTCACATTCTCTCTCCCTCTGACAAAATAAGTAATTTGGAAACATCCCTGTGGGCTCTGGAGACTTTTATAGAGTTAGTATGTAAATTGATTAATGAACAAAAGTAATAGTTGGAAACCTCATTAGCCATCTTGGGCCTCAGTCACACCAGCCTAGAGACCAGTTGACAACCCTATGACCAGTTCCAGAGTGGTTGCTAAAAGTTGCTGTGAAAACTATACTTGACCCAATCAGCCACATTCATGCAGGCCCAATGATTAGTCAGTGATCCCCTGGTAACCACAAGTTGTGAGTGGTTACTGGAGGTTTCATGTAGTCATCAGGTGATATTTATGGGCTCAAATTGTGGTCATAAATATTTTGTACTCGTAATTCAGGATTTGTATGTGTAAAAAGAATTTGTGTGTGTGCAAAAAGTACAAATTTTGACCCTACTTTTCTTCCTTTCATCTGATTGGCCAATGTCATGTCAATCACAAATTTAACTATCCAATCAGAGAACAGATGGGTTTGGCTGTTTGAGGGGTGCTTTATGGAGCTTCAGGTCCTTGAAGGGAATAAATGCCCTTTTACATGCCAGCCCAGCGTTTTCCTTCATCACCACGAAGGCAAACAGTCTGTGGTGGTCCCAGTTTGGTGATTTTTGTGCCACAGGTTTACGTGCTTAATACAGGGACTTCCACAGCCTTTTCAACGTATTTTTTTTTTTACGTCTGCATGCAAGTCCAACTTTTGTTTTGAATGCGAATAGTCTCATTTGCAGTTTGTCTCACACTTTACAAAGCAATGAATGAAGGCATGCAGCTTACATGTGTTTATCATCCCTGAAATTGTCATGTGGTTATCCTCTACCTATGATGTTAAGGGGACAGAAAAATGTTGGAAATTTTAGGCATTTTAAAAATGAATTCCTATGTACTCAGAGGCCATGTAAAGCAGAAAAGTTTCCTAATGCGGGAGTAAAATTTTGCATAGCTTCATTAGATAACCTAAAGTTATTGTACAAAAAAATAGTGAAAACTTTCAGATTTGACAGATTTTTTTTTCTGTTTCTTGTTTCAGAGTTTGGCTTTTGTTGCCAGGGAGCTTCTTGCTCTTGTGTTTGTTGAGGTTGCGTGCTCATGGTACAAGTCACGCTGCTCTGTGATTAGTCCTGATTATCCTGCTGTGTGTTGCCTTTGATCACAACTGCTCAGTCAGATTGTGCAGTTGACAGTTAGGGCTTTAGACAGTTTTAAATGTGCGGCATTACCCAGTAGAAGAGGATTTGATTTGCTTCAAATAATCCCTTTTAGCCCTTTCTTGGTGGGTGAAAGAGAAAATTCTCCTTAAAATAGAAGTGACTTTGTTATTTGTTCTGTGACTTTGTTCCCGGTGCAGAAATTTGTCATATCAGTTAGAAAAAGATCATCAAAAAGCACTTTAACGCACATTTTCAGCCAAACTGTTTCCTGCAGCTACTTCCTGTGTTTTATCCCCGCTGATCATATCACTGCAGCAGTAATTCCCAGAGGTTTTTTTTTTTTTTTTCATTTTCATGATTTAAATGCTGCTAAATAAAAAAGCTAGGCAAAGAAAGTTGTGGCTTTTATTGTCCTGATTTGTATAAAATGCAACCCCCCCCCCCCCCCCCCCTCCGCCCGCCAAAAAAGATAAGCGTGAGGAATAATTACCAGTCAAACCCAAGTCTACTTTTTTTTTTTCTTTACAAATTATTCCCATAAATTTGAAAACTGGACTTTTTTAATTGGCTCAGCTAAACCAAAAACAACAAGTCAAACATTCATCAAACACAGAAACACAAAACTGTCTATTGACTTTGAATGTTGATGCTGATGAGCACAGGGAAACCATTAGTGACATCCTGTTGCTTTGTTAGTGCTTTTAGTCACACATTGACATCTTGCCTTTTTGTCTGCAGCTGGTTGTGAGGCTGATGATGCGGTGTGAAGATGGAGGCTCCTGAATACCTCGACCTGGATGAGATCGACTTCTCTGATGATTCAGTGGTCAGTATGATATGACAAGCTGCCCACAGGGGCGCAACTACCAGCTGCATCTTCATCACCAGTAAAGTTTGATGGGGTTGTACGCAGCTAACAGAATATAAAGCAGTTCAGTCTTTGCGTATCTCTGGAGCTCAAGAAGATGATAGTCACTACCACCCTTCAGTTTACACACAGCTATGTAAATAATGCTAACTTTGCAATAAGCATATTTATGGTTGCTCAGTGCTTAAAAAAAGATTATTATTTTGATCAATGATTAGCATGACTGTTGATTCACTTAAAATCATCCGCATTTGGTGAACTTCATAAAAAATGTGTGCTTTTGCAGGAACTTAAAAAAACAACACTTTAAATGAAAGGCAAATAGATTAAAAAATGTTGGCAGTGCTGGAGTTCTACAGTAGAGAGTTAAGTTACATGCACACTGGAAGCAATTTGCAGGGACGTGGCATTGAGAGACTGTAAAAAGTGAATGATATTTGGCAACTTCAAACAGCTGTGGGTGAAATGACTAATGACAACATGAAATGGGCAAGAAAACAACAAATTTTCAGGTGAGCAACTCAAGAGACTACCAGTGAGAGTGTTAATTGACATATGATGTGCTAGTAAATACATTAGAGGTTCACTTGGGCCTGGATTGTCCACAGATAACCAGACCATGTCTGTGCAGATGGTGCCAGCAGCAGACTCAGGCAGTAACCTCAGATAAAAAGTGATGAAGAGCTGAAGCTGATAACCAACTGACACACCACAGAAAACAGATCAGGTTAAAGTCAGAGATGCTGAGACAAAGCCAGCTGCAGACAGCTGTTAGTGATCATTGCACAGGTTCCACAGGATGTAGGCTTTTAGGGTAGTGGCAAAGGCATGGATCAGGGATGCACTTTCCTCTAAGTTACAGTATAAATCAGCCATACACACTAACCCTAAGGCTAAGTGGCAGGACCTGTTTTATCTATCTGATAAATAGGAAAATAAAATAAATTAGCCAGCCCATAGCATTGTATCAATTTTGGATGGGTGGGATGATACAGGTGGCCTTGACTGTAGCATCGTGCAGTCAAGGCCACCTTGATTGCACGAGGTGGCTTCGAACTGCTCTCAGTTCTTGGTCGCATTTAGTCAGCGCATTTCTTTATTCCGTTAACTTTCATGACGGAAAGATTTGGACAGATTTTCTTGGCTTTGGGTCTGTGTAGGAAGGAGTTTGAAATTACACAGCTGTAACTGCTTCAAGTTACAATCTGTCAGTACTTAAAGTAATTGGCTAATATCTAAATATAACTTCCTTGCACAGCTGCTGGACTGCTGCGTACAATTTTCTGTCTTTTTTTTTTTTATCTTTCCTCATCCTCTTACAGTATTCTGTCACGTCTCTGAAGAGCATCCCTGAGCTGTCCAGGAGAAGCGATGGTCAGGCAGAGGAGAGGCAAGGTAACTTAACAATAATATAATTACAGTTTGGCTTGAAACAGTTTAGATCAGATCTCTGATCATCCTGTCCTCCTGCAGCTCCAGCCATCAATTGGAGCCGCAGTGTGTCCTCCCACAGCGGCGGGGGAATCAAACCCACAGGGATTGCTGAGGTTCACAGTAAGTTCCGGCCGGTGAAGAGGGTCTCACCTCTTAAGCACCAACCAGAAACCACTGACGCAGAGACCGATGGTAAAGTCCAAGGTCAGGGGCTGGTTCTGGGGGAGCCAGTTGAGAGTAGTAAGGATGACCCTGACAAACAGACTAATGCCTCCTCTGACGGGCAGGGAGGAAAGGCTAAGAGCCTGGGCAGCAGTGTTGGTGTTGTTGGAGGGAGCAACAACCCCCAGGCTTTGTTTGGGGAACTGGAGCACTATGATCTGGACATGGATGAGATCCTGGATGTGCCTTATATCAAGTCCACTCAGCAGATGTCCACGCTGCCCCGTGTTCCCCACGACAAGCGGTCAGTGACTGGGAGCAACATAGGTGGAGGCACACTGGAGAGGAATCGGGGAGGAGGGCTGAAGAACTCCACTTTAACCCACAATGAGCCTCTGAGCCTGGGCAGCAGTAGTAGCTCACAAACTCAGGTGAGTCAGCCAGCATCTTTTATGCTTCATATTTCTGTTTGTATTTACAGTGCCTCTGTCCAAACCTAAACATATACATAAACAAATAAATATAGCTACTACTTTTGAAATGTGGGTTACAGTTGCTCCTGTACAGTAACATTAACAGATATAGACTAGACTATTCAACAATACAGTATGTTAAGATAAAAGGAATAGCACAATATATACACAAATCACCAAATAATAAATATCTGGGGTTGACAGATGTGAATATAAATAAATATCAAGAAAATTGACAGCAACAGTACTGAGTAAGAAAAGAGTGTGTGCAAAAAGATGTAACTATTGCAGTGTTTACAATGTGTTAGATGGAGGAGTTGTACAGGGAGATGGCCACAGGCAGGATTGATTTCCTGTGTTGTTCAGTGGCGCTTTTAGGTAATCTCAGTCTCTCACTGAACGTGCTCCTGTGGCTAGCCAGCATGTCATGGAGTGGGTGGGAGGTATTGTCCAACATTGTCTTTATCTTGGACAAAATTCACTTCCCGACACCACTTTAAGAGAGTCAAGCTCCATACCCACAACATTACTGGCCTTGTGGATCAGTTTATTGAGTCTGTTGGCATCAGCAATGCTCAACCTGCTGCCCCAGCATGCAACAGCATAGAGGATTGCTCTGGCCACAGCAGACTCATAGAAAATCTTGAGCATTGCCCGACAGATGTTGAAGGACCTCAGCTGCCTCAGAAAATAGAGACGACACTGGCCCTTCCTGTAAAGTGCAGTGGTGTTTTTAACCCAGTCCAGTTTATTGTCTATGTGTACTCCAAGGTATCTATAGTCAATGTCACAATGTCCACGCTGACCCCGTGGATTTCCTGGTCTTTCCTGGTCCACAATCAAATCCTTGGTCTTTGCCACGTTGAGCTGCAGATGATTCTGCTCGCACCACGTGACAAAGGAGTCAACCACAGCCCGGTCTCTGACTCATCACCCCTGCTGATCCAACCACCACAGAGTCATCAGAAAACTTCTGAAGATGGCAGGTCTCTGTGCAGTGGCTGAAGTCTGTGGTGTAGAGGGTGAAGAGGAAGGGGGAGAGGACAGTCCCTTGTGGTGACCCCTGTGTTGCTAATTACCATCACAATGTGGAAGACACACTTACTGTGGTCTTCCTGACAGGTAATCAACGGGACACAGAGAAGCATCCACCTGCATCGTTGTTAGCTTATCACCCAGGAGAGTCAGCCTGGTGGTGCATTCAATGCACCACCAGGCTGTCTTTTGAAGTCAAAAAACACGACCCTCACAGTGCTCTCCTGCTGGCCCAGATGGGTGTAGACACGATTGAGCAGGTAGATGATGGCGTCCTCGGTTCCGAGTCGGGGCTGGTAAGCCAATTGAAGGGGATCCTGATGTGGTCTGACTATGGGTTGGAGCTGGTCCAGGATGAGTCTTTCCAGGGTCTTCATGATATGGGAGGTCAGTGCCACAGGCCTGTAATCCTGGGGGCCACTGGGATGTGGCATCTTTGGTACAGGGACGAGGCATGATGTCTTCCACCGCACTGGGACCCTCTGCAGACTCCAATATAACTGTGACTGTAATTTTCTCACTTAAACTAAAAGCTCACTTGGTGTTTTCTGCAGTATTGCGTTCTGTCACCAGTGAAGTGGTCTGACCTGAGGAAGTCCAAATCAATGGATCCAGACCTCCACCACCTCCACCGATCCCCAGGTGGAGGAGGAGGTTACCAGCCAGAGATGTCTTCTGGCCTCCTTAGCTGCTCATCCTCTCTCTCTTCTTTCTCTGATGCAGGTATTAAATAAATGTACTGTCCTCTGTTCTGTCCTTCTGTGCTAACATATATATATACACATATAAAGACATGACATGATTTTCAGACAAACTGCTGTCTGCACGGGTCTATCCAGACTCTCAGAGCCAGAGACCAAGTGTGGACCCTCCAGGGGGCCCGGGACTAATTTTCCCTCTGCCAGGGGGCAGCGTGAGCAGGCAGGACAGCTCCAAATCCTGGGCTCCTGCATCAGGAGGAGTGGGAGGTGGGTCAAGGGGGTTTGGAGGGAGTGGTGGAGCAGGAGGGGAAGTAGACGAGGAATCCAAGAAGAACCAGAACATCATTAACATCGTTAGAGAAGGACAGATCTCATTGCTGGTGCGTATTTCATCATATTTTGTCATCCTTCTCCTCATCACCCCGTCGTCCTTTACACTTCACAACCTCTGTGTTTTCTCCTCTTTGTCCTCCTTGTGCAGCCTCACCTGGCAGCTGATAATCTGGAGCTGATCAGAGACGAGGATGGAAACAACCTGCTCCACATCTCGGCCTCTCAGGGCCACGCCGACTGTCT
This sequence comes from Simochromis diagramma, assembly GCF_900408965.1. Taxonomy (NCBI): domain Eukaryota; kingdom Metazoa; phylum Chordata; class Actinopteri; order Cichliformes; family Cichlidae; genus Simochromis; species Simochromis diagramma. The sequence continues at coordinate 1,217,514 of NW_024387200.1, read as the reverse complement.
GCAGCATCTCACATCTTTGATGGGGGAGGATTGTCTCAATGAGCGCAACAACCAGCAGCTCACCCCCGCTGGTCTGGGGGTCAAGGTGAACTTCAGTGTTAGACTGGGTGTATGTCTCCAAAGTAACATGTTTGTATTCAAGTGCTGGCAGAGATTCTGCTTTAATGACATTGAGAAGACAACTTTGAATTACATCAAGCCAGAGTACTGGCACCCCACTTTGTGGTGTGTTCAGGGTCACCCAGCAGTGTTGGCATTCAGCGGTGTCATCATGCATGTTACACACATTAACTGCAGTATCTTGTTTGTCAGATAAAGTCCAACAAAAGTGTAAGAAATGTGTTTATGCAGCTTCAGCCTTATTTTAGCTATGTATCTACCCTGCTTGATGTGAATGTAATGTGCCTGTATACCCTTTAAGTCTTCAAATTCCCACTGTTCATACCTGCAGGTCAAAATATTAGTCCTCCTGAAAGTAGAAAAAAACATCTGTAAGCTAACAAGGGTATGCAGACATTTGATTGGTTACTGACAGCTGGTCAGTGAGGTCATACTGTAATAATAAGATGGAGGTTTTTGATAAAATTAGGTAAACATTTACTCCAGCTCTATTGGCAGCCGCAGGATGTTAGAAAGAAAGAAGTTAAATGCCGCAAATATGAGCAGGTCCCGCTTTGGCAGCCCTGTAGTGGAAACTAGGCTCTTGATTGGCTGCCAGAAGGGAAGTGTGTTATCTGGAGAAAAGCTCTGCAGCTGTTTGCTGATTCCTGATTGGTTGTTATTAACAAGACTGTTGTTTATACACTTAGATTAACAGGATGACAGATTTCCAGCCACCTGGTCCATGCTGAAGTATGTTAAATGAATGTAGTCGTATTACTCACGTTGCAGGGGCATAAATCTTTTCACTGACTCATTGTGGGAACTTGGCTACTTTTTAGGCCACATATCAGTAGTACATAACAGTTTGGATCTAAAGACACAAATAAGTTCATAGCAATGGTTCCTCTCTGGAAAATATCACAAGAGTCATGTTGTGACATTTTAGGAAGCTGTCTTTTCTCACTGTAACATTCTATAAGAAATAAATTGTGCCAGCCCTGTTCTTACTCCTGGAAAAACTCAGCTTATTTTAGGTGAAGTTGTTGCCCGCATGAAGAACATTCGGTAGCTTTTTTTCAAAGAAGCTGGCTGGCTAAATACTGATCTGGTCACATTGCAGTTTGGACATGCACCGGCTGATATGGCTCGAAGTGATTGAAACATGCGTGCGTGTTTGTTGTAGAATGGTCATCTGGAGTGCGTGAGGTGGATGGTAAGTGAGACAGAAGCCATTGCCGAGCTGAGCTGCACCAGAGAACATCCCAGTTTGATCCACTACGCGGCCCGATATGGACAGGTAATACACACACGTGCACATAAACACACACATGCAGGTGATGAGAGCAGTCGATTTTATTTTTTCCACATTACGCATTGAGTGTTTTCATTCCCTACAAGTCAGTAGGTGGATATATCGGTAATTTATAATTTGCTTGTGACATCTGTGATTTCCAAGTGTGTGGCACAGCTGTCAATAAACAAATCAGATTGTTTGTCTGTTTACTTAGCGTAAGTTTAATTTATGTGTTATTTTTAAGTTATCTTTTATTATTACCATTAGGAAAATTCATTCACTTTATTTAACCCATCCTATGAAATAGGAGTAGCGTAAAGCCGCTGTGCAAGGGACGACCATCTTAATAACTTAACCTGGCATGTTTTTGCTGTTGATATTCTAGTGTAAAAGCTAAAATGAAATGCTTCAATCACATGAACTGTTAAACTTTATTATGAGAATTTATTGCTGCTTTTAACTATCATTAACAAATAATGACACATTATCATGGTTAGTCTCATTTCACTGATCCAATAAGACGATGAACATTTAGTTATATTGTTTTACTGGATATGCCATCTCTCCCTTCAGGAGAAGGTGTTGCTGTGGTTGCTTCAGTTCATGCAGGAACAGGCTATCTCTCTGGATGAAGTCGATCAGAACGGAAACACTGCAGTCCACATAGCAGCTCAGTATGGTCACCTCAGCTGTATACAGGTAACCTGATGTTTAAGTCTGTGATATAGCTTCAAGATTTACATCACTGGATGTTTTGCTCCCATAAATATACAGCAGGTTCTGCTGTTAGTCCGCCTGCTGTCAGAATCTGTGTGGACTGAATGACTTGAGCTCTAACCTCGACCTGCGGCAGGTGGAGAGTTGGTCATATTGTTTATTGTCTCAGAGCAGCTAATGCTTTGTCTTTATTCATCTGTTTCTCTGGTAATGTGTCATTCACGAGGTTTTTAAAAAGTTCTACTATCTTGAACCTTTTTTCCTGTTCCTAAATATTGTTTCTTTGCTCTGAGATTTATCACTTTATCACCATCCATCACGCTTCTGTAGAGTAAAAGGTTAAATGCTCGCTGCAACATTCTGGTTAGTTCCTTTTTCTCTTACTTAACCTGACACAACACTGATTTATTACAAGTGTTAGGTTTTACACTTTTTGCTAATTTTCCTACAATAGAGGCTGAGGGGTATTTTCTCTGTAGGTGGCACACCCTGCTGAAGGAAGGGCGGATATTATTAGTCTTGTCTGCTTCCTGCTGGCTAGCCCAGGCTGACAATCAAAATACTGATAACTAATGATATAGTTTAAATGAGAGAGCTGCTTCTCTGAAACGTCTGAAACTTGAGGGCTAGAGCTCAGAACTGTGAAAGGCTTGTGTTTGTTTATCCAGACTCTGGTGGAGTACGGCTCCAATGTGACATTCCAGAACCAGCAGGGGGAGCGGCCTTCCCAGAGTGCCGAGCGGCAGGGACACACCACTTGCGCCCGCTACCTGGTTGTAGTGGAAACCTGCATGTCGCTGGCCTCGCAGGTTGTTAAGCTCACCAAGCAGCTCAATGAGTAAGTTGATGTGTTTTTGCATAGTTTAGAATTGTAGTATTATCATCCTGTTATCTGAGTCTCAAATATGTCATAACCCCAAAATGTTCAGCTTATCACATTATGAGATGAGAACATCATCACCACTGGTGGTCATTAATAATAATTCTTTGGAAAAGATCCAGCCGTCCATTTTTTTTTAAACTTCTTATTCACTTCAGGGTTGCTGGAAACTATCCAGGGCCATTTTTAAAAATGGCGGTTTGGATTTTTCTCTCATGACTCATCATTGACTGGTTAATCGGTGGCATGCTGCCTGTCGACGTCACATTTTCACATAGACTCAGCTCACATCGAACCCCAGCTGAGCTAAAAAAGTACCTGATACCAGGTACTGCTATCTAATGGAAAAGCCTAAAAACCGAGCTGAGTCAAGCTGAGCCAAGATGAGTGGGTACTAGTAGAAAAGAGCTATTTGTGTCTTTGTGGGATATCTTTTATTAATTATTTGCATCATGAAATCTGTTTGTGTAATTGTTTTGAAACAGACAGCATTCAGACTTCAGTGTTCTTGGAAAAACACAGGAGCTGTCTCAGTGTTAGATCTGTCATATGTGTTGCATGTTTGTCATGTAGACAGGCGTCAGAGAGAATGGCCTTACAGAAACAGCTGCAGAGACTGATGGAGCCCAACAAGGCAGAGGGGACACCGTCCAGATCACCCAGGTAACAGGCACACACACACACACACACGCTCGGTGTGTAAAAGCCATACAGATGAAAGTTAATCATATAATAAAAGAAGATGTGGAAGCTAAGATCTGCTTAATGAGTCAGAGCTGGTAAAGTGACAAAGCAGCAGCTTTCTCAGTAGAGCTTGGTGAGGGACCACAATAACTTGAAAAACATAGACATGTGCCTTAGGTCATGCCAAACAAACAGAAATCGTTGCTAATGATTCCAACAGATCTAGCAGGTAACAGCTGAGCAACACACTGCTTAAATAAAAAGGCTGTGTTTTACTGTTGAGTGGTGTGTATGTACTAGGGCTGTGAATAAGTAGTTGACTAAGCAGTTTAACACTGCTTTCATCGCTAACCAAAGGTAGAAATACTAAAGCGTTAAAATATGAACATGGAGCATGATCTCTGTCTCCCTGTCTGCGCTGCAGCTCCCATCAACCCTCTGTGGAGGCGTGGCAAGAGATGATGTTGACTGCTGAGGGGACTCCTGGTGACGGTCACTGGTTGGTTCGTCAGGGAGGGGTGGGTCCAGACTCCGTGCTGCGGCAGCTCCTGGGGAAGGACATGTCGGAGACACTCTGTCCTAGAGAGAGACTGCCTCCTGCAGGTGGTATGAGCAGAGAAGGCCCTGGGGCTCCTGGGGGCCGCAGAATTGGGCTGGTGGAGAGGAGAGAGCTCAAACTAGCAAGACTCAAACAGATCATGCAGCGTTCCTTAAGCGAATCCGATTCAGATGGTTATCCACCAGAAGAGGGCAAGAATCAGGGAGCTCCACCCTCAAACACACTACGACCTGATAGGCCATCCCACTTGCCAATCACAGAGGAGGAGCCGGTGTCAAACCACCTCCAACTAATGATGAAAAAGCACCTCCCCTCATCATCATCATCTTCCACAGTTGAGAGGAAGCTGGCATTTTCTCTCAGTGGATCAAAGTCAGTAGATAGCATTGGCTACAACCCGTCCCCCACCTCCAGTGACCCTGAAGCCACAGATGGCAAAACCCCAGACGTTCCAGGGGACCAGGATGCCACCAATGGCCAGAAAGTCGCAACCAGCCCCAAGAGTGCCCTGAAGTCTCCCTCATCTCGCAGGAAGACATCCCAGAACCTCAAACTGAGGGTTACATTCGATGAGCAGGTGCACAAGAGCTCCAGTCAGGAGGCAGAGCCAACAAAAGTGCATCAAGGGAAGGAGAGGACTCCAACTGGAAGTTCTGAAAGCAAGCGGCCTTTCGGGACGTTCCGCTCCATCATGGAGACACTGAGCGGAAACTCAAACCATAATAACAACAACAGTGGTGGTCAGTCGGGTTCTGCGGTTAAAGTGTCCACCATGCAGAACTCCTCTGGCAGGAAGTCGGAGAGTAAAAGCAGCCCAGGAGGCGGAGCCAAGGGCAAGAGCAAAACCAGTAACGTTTAACCAGCTAGTTCCTACTGAAGGGCAGAAAGCGCATAATGAACAGAAAGCAATCAAGAGCAAACAGCACGAGGCAGAACATGAGAAACGTAAATTAATTTACATAATTTGTGTGAGACATTACAGAAAACTGACCACAAATAGTGACACGGGACATAAAAATGCTTCTTGATAGGCAGACCTTACATGTTTCAGTGGTAATGTCTTAAGACAGGGGTGTCGAACTCCAGGCCTTGAGGGCCGGTGTCCTGCAGGTTTTAGATCTCACCCTGGGTCAGCACACCTTGAATCAAATGATTAGTTCATTACCAGGCCTGTGGAGAACTTCAAGACATGTTGAGGAGGTCATTTAGACATTTAAATCAGCTGTGTTGGATCAAGGACACATCTAAAACTTGCAGGACACCGGCCCTCGAGGCCTGGAGTTTGACACCTGTCCCTGAAAAGCCTTCAGTTGATCCCAAGTGATCACCACGCAACAGTAAGAGGATTAAGGGGACTAAAGAGAGAGAGCATATTTCTCCCAAATTGGCTCAACTTCATGGGCTCCCTGTTAAATCCAGAATGTATTTTTTAAATCTTCATCCTTACATAGAAAGTCCAGAATGATCAGGTGCCATCATACCTTAAAGACCTCATAGTAAAGGTTTCAAAAAGCAGAATGAAAGCTGGAGAATTCAGCTATCGGGCTAAAGAATTAGCTCCCAGTTTGGATTCAGGAGACGGAGACCCTGAACTGAACTGTCCACTTCTAAAATTTCCTTTGTAATAAAGCTTTTACTTATGGTTGGATGAGGTGACCCTGAAACATCCTTTTATGCTGCTATAGGTTCAGGCTGCACTTCCCATGATGCACTGAGCTCTTCTACTTGACTTCTTTTTATTCTTATATGTGCAACTGTTGCTCGCTTGTTGTTTGTAGTCTCTCTGTGTCCATCTTTACTCTCTTCCCTTTTGCTCCACCCTCCACCCAGTCACACTAAATGTAGCCCAACCCTAACAGCTGGAGGTCTCGTCCTGTTAAAAAGGAGTTCATTCTCCCCGTTGTCACCAAGTACTCCTTATAGGTGATTGTGTGATTGTTGCAGTTCTCTCTCTAATAATGATGTAACTTACAATAAAAAGCGCCTTTAGATGACTGTTGTTTTGAACAGACACTGTACAAAGATATAAACAACTTATAAAAACAACAACTAGCTAGAATGTAACTGAAGTTTCTCATGTTCATTGTCTCAGATGTTTAGCTTTTGATTTGACAAAACAAACTGTTTCATGTCTTAAGTTCTCTGAAGGATTTGTTTTATTTGATGGGCTGATGATGATGATGATGATGCTGTGGTAGCTGATGTCCTACGGAAACCTCACTTCTCCATATTTCAGCTTTTCATGCATTTATTTTTTTTGTTTGTTTTATTTTGTTGCACAAAAAAGTGTCAACATTTTCTAAATGGAGGTTTGGAGTTCCTGTTTCTCTGCCGCTGTTACTGTGCTCTGATCAACACTAAAGACGAACTTAGGAATATTAGTATTTATGTTTACACACAGTTATGATTAAATTTTTTTATGTGGTTATAATCATGCACATTTCTAACGTGCAGCAGCACAACAGCAAATTTTTAAAAACCACTGTATATATTAGTATTTAATTATGTGGTTTTGTTTGTTTTACATTATATTCAACTTTTTAATTTTGATTTTATCGTCTATGGCATGAAGTAGAAATTAGTAGTTTGATGTGTTTTTGAGACTGGGAGGTTTAAAGATGCACCTTCTACAGCAGCTGATAAACTGGCTGAGCATATGAACGATGAAGTGGGAAAAGAAAACGTTTAAGCTTTTTTCCTTCTTTTTTTTTTCTTTTTTTTCCTTTTTTTTTTTTTTACATCTTTTGTGAGATTGAAGTTTTACAAACTTTCTCAAAGCTTGAAACATGAAGACTGAGGCTGTAATCTGATACTCCTATCCATTTTTTTTCAATACTGCAACATTTTCTGGTTCAGTGTTTAAAATAGGAAACTTTATTTATCACGAGCCACATTTCCACCTTAATTTATCAGAACTCTTGCTTATATGTCTAAACTTTTCAAGTTTCCACCACGCTCTGGAAATACTTGGCAAATACAAGCCAGTCATTTATAAAATCATTGACTTACTATTAGCAGACCTACATTGTCGGGTTAATATTAAAAAAAAAATCAAAAACATAACAATATATAGATTAAAAAGTGAGCGTATAGTCGAACAATCAACAACACTCAGGACTGTAACCCCACCTTAAAAGATTAAGCCCTGCCCACTTCTGCTTCCACCTCGCCATACACGCGCCTGCAGAACACACTGTAGATGATTCTCAGTGGTTCGATGTAGCTGGCTGGAACCACTGACCATGTACTACCATGACTAATCCCTTATGCAATTACAGATTGTGCTCTTTATGTCTGTGAAGGTTCTCAGTCATCCAGGTCATCGTAGTCCTTTAATGTTTGTGCTCTTTAGTTGAGAAACGTCCATTTGTGTTGTGCAGAAACCTCAGCTTTGTTTTTAAGTTTTAAACGGTCTCCCTGAAACTACATTTTGTAGAATAACTGACAAGGTGTTTATCTCCCAGGAACATTACTGCATTAAAAATGTTGAAGCTCTAAGTCACAGCATATATCAAAGATAACAATATGAAGCAGGACTAAATGAACTCAGTAAATGAGGCATTCCTAAGCGGTGGGACGTTTTGTGGTGCTTTCTTGTAATCCAAAAATGATTTGTAATTTTCTTAACCTTTAATGTTTGACACAGCCTCTAGAGCCTCACTAGCGCCCTCTAAAGGCTTTTGTTTTTCTTGCTGTCCGATTGCATGAAAAGCAGAACAGATTACAGCCCCAGTTTTTTAAAAGCTGTGGGAAAAACTGGATCACGTCTGTTATGTTTTAAACACATGTTTATGTTCATTCAATTACTGTTACTGATGTTTCACAGTGGTTGGACTTTATTCTCTAGTTTTTAATTCACATTCCTGTATATTTTTTGTAGTTTGAGTCAGTATCATTCTGCACTGCAGTTTCAGATGGTTTACAGTCACCTTTTTGCAGTTTTCTATTCCTCTGGCTTTGCACACTCGCTGTGTGTGGTGGGCTGCGGTAGTTGGTGGGTATCTGAGGCAGTGGGGCTCAGGAGGATTTACCCACATCTAGTCCTGATCTGTTAAAGGAACAGTCCAACATTTTAGTTTGTCATCTCTGTGCACTTTGCCTCTGATTGGATGATTAAGTCTGGGGACTATGCGTACAGAGTCTCTTCACTTCATGTTTTTTTTTTTTTTTTCCCCATTTAATATTTATCTGAATTGATATTTCCCAAATATCTCACTCTTCACTGTTTAATTGCTAAATTTACAGTTAAGTGTAAAGGAGGTGTGACAAGGTTAAAACTTTACTGTTACTCAGGACATAAAGGTTCCCATGCTTGCTTCACACCCCTTCCAGTGAGCACACTGGAAAACACAAGGTGTCATTCGGCTTTAAAAAAAACAGTCAGATTTGGGACCTGTTATGCATTTACTTCTTTTCTGTCGTATACATACTATTACAGTGGTGGATGCTTACATTAAACAGAGTTTCAAGTAATTAAGTCAGTGTATGTACAAGTAATCCCTGAAGCCCAGGCTTTAGACTCCCCTAAACACCCCATTGTCCTACAGGGTTGTTTTTCCTATTGTTGGGACGTCAGACACAGCAGATCCCTAATTCAGTCATTTCGACAGCTGCACCAACCTGCTGATCATACCTTCAGGTTTTCAGAAAGTTGCCTCAAAGGAGCTAAAGCAGCTGGGGGAAATATGGCCTTTTATATTTAAAGGTCTGTAATCATTCCCAAAGATTCAACATAACGTTCATGCTTTCCTGCCAAATTATAATTAGTAATTTGATACTAATTATAAGAAAATAATTTGTTTTGTTTTTATACAGTAACTTTAGCATAACTGAAGTCATGCAAAATTTTACCATAATACTGTGAAAACTCTGAATTACAGGCCTCTAAAGCATACAGGGTTGGTGCTTTTTAAATTGCCTTATTTGTCCTTCATCACTTCAGGAGTACAGCAGATGGACACATGAAATTTTCAGGACTGAAACACATTCTTGAACTTTGTTAAAAACTGCAACCAAATTTTAAATCGGTTTTAAACCAACTCGAAGTGTCACAGTTTTTTTCTGAGGATGAGGAATTGTTTTAATTTTAATTAATTTTTCATCTGAAATTTCATGCAGCCAGCTGCTGAACCTGAGAGTCATCTGTAAAGTCTGCTTAGAAGGTCTGTGAGGAAAAAAATCATAGTATGAAGGCGCAGTGAATGAATCATGTCTTCATTGTGAAATGCCAAAGTTATTGTATATAAACTAAGCTGATTCTGGCATTTTTAATGTGGAATTACCAGATTAAATACTCAAATTTTTTTTTTTTTTTTTTTTAGGTCATTTTGAATTTCAGACTTTTAAAAGTACAAACAAAAATCAATTTCCTTTAACAAAAATTTCCTGGGAAAATATGAACAGGCTGCAGGCCTTTAGGACCGTTATACCTGGAGCAGGTTGCAGGGAAATGTTTCAGCTTCCATTGCCTCAAAATATTGCTCGTTGCCAAACAATCAGTGTTCTCTTGGCAGGGCCGGCTGTGTTAAAGATTGTCTTTGAAATGAAGTTGTTTTCTTTGTAGGCACTCCCTCAGGACAAGAAACGGGAGACAAACTGAACTTTTGTGCTTCTAATGAACTCTTTAGAAGCACGGTTACTGTTGCTGCATCGACTTGGATGTTTCCTCTCAATGCAAAGAAAGAAAAACAATAAAAAGAGACGCAGTATCAGTGAATGTGGAAGTGTCTGACCTGAGTTTAGATTTTTTTTTTTTATTAACCAATGTGTACAGAGACGGACGTCTTCTGTCCTGCTATTTAAATTGTTGTGAAGGCTGAAGACGAACTGAAATAAACTTTATTTCTGGACTTCCAGGTGGTGTCGGGTCTAATTGTTCACAATGGTGGGATGAATAATGTTCCTCTTTTTTGATCCCCGTTATCAGAGCAATATTTCATAAATATTACCTTCCCTGTATCATAGTGACACCTGAACTCTTATGTAGATATTAACTTACTGCTTCATTTAACAGTCATTAACTGGCTTTTTCATGTTTTATCAAATGACTAAAGAAAAGGGATACGTTTATGCCAGAAACCTTTTTCAATTCCTTAAGTCGTTTCTCTTAAACTGTAGATCTACTTAAAACTAAAATCACTTCCTGTCTTTCATATCACTGATTCTGTTTTCTAATAAGTGTAGAACCCCAGTTCCACATAGCTGGGGTGCTGCGTAATAGATGTGCAAATCTTGTAAACTAAACTTTATTCACAATAGAACACAGAAAACATATCAGATGTTCAAACTGAGACATTTTACTGTTTCATGAAAAATATTAGCTCATTTTGGATTTGATGGCAGCAGCACATCTTTAAAAAGTTGAAATAGGGCAACAAATGCCTGGAAAAGTAAGTGGTGCTAAAACAAAACAGCTGAAGGAATGTTTTATTTCTGCTTAGGTTAATTGGCAACAGGTTAGTAAGGTGATTGGGAATAAAAAGAGCGTCTTAGACAGGAAGAGTTTCACCAATCTGGAATTCACCGTGTGCAAGGGACAGGACCAAAACTATATCGGAGGCGCTGCATTAAAAATGAGCGTGGTTCTGTCATGAAATCGCACCATGGGCTCAGGAAAGCTTCTAGAAATGATTGTCTGTGGACACAGTTTGCTGTGCCCTTCAGTGCAAATGTGAAAACGCTGCTTCTACTCTGGGCCAAAGCTCATTTAAAATGGAGTGAGAACAACCAGCAAACTGTTCTGTGGTCAGGTGGATTGAAATCTGAAATTGTTTTTGGAAAACACGGTTGCCGTATCCTCAAGACAAAAAGGAGAAAGACCATCTTGGCTTGTTCTCAACACTCTCAGTTCAAACGCCTGTATCTCTGATGGTATGGAGGTACATTAGTGCCTATAGAGTTAGCTGTTTGCACATCCGAAAGGCAATAATGAAAGGTATACACAGGTTTTAGAGGAATATTTGCTCCAGACATTTACTGGCTGTTGTTAAAGTGTTGAGGTCAGAAAGCCCTGGTAAACATGAATTTTGTGATGTGGTACTTCCATCAAATCAAACTTACTTTTTTGTCTCAAATCTGTTTGTTTTTTCTCAGTTTAAGTATTTGATATGTTTACTTCAGAGCTTTGCTGAGAAGTCCTGACTTTAAGATTCTGGAGAATAAACTTTGTTCAGCCTTATTTTGATGGTCTCTGTTAATCTGACAAATAAAACTTCCCAAGTTTTGCAGCCTTCTTCTTCTTCTTCTTCTCGAACAATAAATGAAGCCGTCACTGAGCCGTCCTCCAGCACCGTCAGAGGTCCTCTGCAGGTCCCAGGACCCCACTTTTGACCACGGCTGACCAAGATGGATGTCATGTGTGAATTGTGCTCACTGGTAATTTAATGGACAATACATAACAAAGCGTATATTTATTTCTGCGCGCTTCAGCAGCATCAAAAACAGTCACTTAACAGGGCAGGATTTATGGTGTTTGGGTAGCAAATTGGTCTTTGATGGTTCCCACGCAGGGTCAGCCGCTTCCCCACGGAGCCTAATGGTGTTTGCTCTAATAGCGTCCCTCAATCATCGCAGTGAATATGAAACATGAGCTCACCGGCTGACAATTAGCAAAACAACAAGGAGAGATGAGAGGGTGTGATATGTGAGGAATGCAGGATTTATTGGGATTTTTTTTCCCAAACACTCCTCGCCTGTTCATGCAACAAAAAATGAAAGCTATTTGTTTTCCTTTTCCCCCCCCACCCTCTACTCTTTCTCTTCACTCCTTTTCTTCGAGGGGTTGGAGTGGGGTGGGGGGATGAAGTTAAACTGATAAATTAGACCTCATTTATTGGACAACAGTTTGAGTCAATACCCAGGGGCCTCCACTGTGCAGTGTGGACGAGGTTCCAGAACCACTAATTGGATCACTCCGTGTGGATGGAAGGGGAGGGGCTGGGGGTGTTTGGGTGAGAGGGGGGGTTTAAGGGGTGGGCGGGACAGGCGGTGCATTTGGCCAACACTGACGCCTTCACACACACACACACGCACACACACAGAGTAGCAGTTGTCTTGCGGTGGACGTCCACGGCACACGCCACGAAAACAGACGAGACAAGCGCTTGATTTGACAGCCGGGGCGGAGGGCCGGAGAGGGTGGGGGGCTGCAGGAGTCATGTATAGATTTTTGTGTCTGTTGTTTTGGCTTATTTGTGTGCTTCTTTTACTCAGTCAATCAAATTTAATTGACACCGCTGGGCTATGGTCGGGGGCCCCGTGGCATGCTGGGATGACAGGCCTTTAATGCCAAAGAGAAGAGAGGAGGTTCTTCTGCCTGTGAAGGATGGAGGGAATGCGAGGGGGTGAGGGTGAGGAAGACGAGGGCAGAGGGTGACAATTCCTCAGCCCATCAACAGCATTAATTGATGTAACGACAGCGATGATGGATTCTAATAAATACAACCTTTAAGAAAAAAGGTAATTAGATGGCGTCCTGTGCAAAGCGCCAAGCGCTGATTCCAGACTGGCTGATAAACACCATTCGTCTTCCACAGCGGCCTTCAGACGGACACGAGGCATCATTTACATGCAGATCAAACGCAGCATTTGCATTTTAGCTTAAATGAGAACACAACAGAGCATCATGTCGCTTTGTAGCCTTACCAACAGCCAAACTTGGCCTTAACAAATGTGAAACTGTTGGTATCAAAAAGTGCAGATTTGATATTTCTCATGTTAGATTACAAGAGTTCTGCATAAGCCTGAAAGCGACCAAGACAGGACCCAGTTAACCCAAAAGGTGCTGGGCAGGAGATCTGCTGTCATGTTTTTTATATTGCATTATAGCTATGACTAATGTTGCTGTTAGCCTTAGTTTTTCCGTCGCTTCGTGTTATATAATATAATAATAAGGTCCATCTGTATGGCACATTTCAAAACCTGCATTACAAAGTGCTTCACAGAAACTATGACTAAAAGAGGAAATTGTAAATCAGACAATAACGACGTGAGCTTCTTTTGGCAGGTCATTCCACAACTGAGGAGTCCTAAACACTCGATCATCTTTTGTCCTTAAGTGTGATGTGAGACCAGTTAACAGGTTTCTGCCTGAGGATCTGAGGCTGTGAATTGGTTGGTGCAGGAGAAGCAGTTCTAATATATATCCTGAGACAAGACTATTAAAAGGCTTTAAGAGTCATAAGTGAAATCTTAAAATCGATTATGACCGGCCAGTGTAAAGGCATTAAAACTGGTGTAATAAGCCTTGCTGCAGCATTTTGTACGATCTGAAGTCGATGTAATGTGTTCTGATTTATAGCCATTAGAGTAAGGGGACACGAAAGCATAAATGATGGCCTGAGTGTCATTAAAACTTAATTTTGAAAGGATTCTTACAATATTCCTGAGGTGGTAGAAGCACAGCTGGGTGAGATGAGATTAGGATCCAAAATCACCACCAGGGTTTCTGACAGCTGATTTTACATGTGTGGATAAAAGGCAGAGAGAAGATTTATTGATTCTTGGGTTCTTCTTGTGTTTTCCTTTTTTCACTGTGCTGTCTGTCTCGTTAGGCTTGGGCCCTCTTTCAGTTTACTTCCTGTTTTACTTTGAAGGCTAGACCCTTTTGTGCCTTTCTGTGGTTTGATTTGATTTCCCCCCCTTTGTTCTTTTCCCACCCTCTGTTATACCTGATTTAGTTCACCTGTTCATACCTGTTACCCTCCTCGTGCATATTTAGTCACTGTGCATGCACTCAATTCTTTTTTTAATGCAGTGTTTTCTGATGCTGGTTCTTTTTGCTTGGATTTGTCATATTTTCCCATTTTTGAGTTTTTTTTCCCCTCTGCCTTCATTGTGTGGTATTTATTTTAAGTTAGTTTTTCACACTCCCAGGAATTCTGAGCTACTTTTCTGTTTTCTTTTCTTTTCTGTCTCATGACCACAACAAAGTTCTTCATATGTGTATATTTAACTCATGTTTGTTGCCTTTTCTTCAAAGGTTTTCCATCAATATATGGAGCTCAAGTGTTCCCTGGTGTTCTCAGGGTCCTTTTTTCCCCCTTGTCTTTATCCGCGTGTCCTTATAAGGCTTTTTAGAGGCTGGTTGACACTTCACCCCTGTCAGGACTATAGCCTTCCATTCACCATCCAACCTCAAACAACTCAAATGCCTTTTCATCAACTGGCAACTTTAGGAGTTGAAAGATTAAGCCAGCATGGACGTGCCAAACACTAGAGTTCCAATAATAGCCTCAAAAGGGAGTTAATCTTCACAGCATTAGCACAGCATTACAAAGCGTGCTTAGCTCCTGGTACAACAATCTGACACAGACAGAATTTGTGCTCTTGCTGCCTTTTCAAGCATTTTAATCACATTATGCTGACATAAAATATGCCTTTTCAGGCAGTAAAAAGCTTTAAAAAGCTTATGATTTACTTTTAATGAGGTAAATGCTACTATTTTATTTATTTTTCTTCACTGATTACTTGAAATGTGGCTAATGCACTTGTTTATGGTAGCAGTTTGCTAAGTAAGCTTGTTAGCATTAGCTGATTAACTCTCATCCACATATGGTTGCACAAAATCCAACATGGAAGCGTCCAAAATGCCAAACCAATGGCTCACAATGCTAGTCTATCTTGTATATGCACTCTGTGCTTTCCATCCATGTGTTTTGTATTAAGTGTGATCTTACACTGTTATGACGCCCATTAGAGTTGCTTCAGGCTTTTATCTAAAAGTGGAACGAGCAACCAAATGAATCTTTGCATGTAGGGCAGAAAAACATGTTTCAGTCTTAATGCATCACACTGAAACACATGAAATGCACAGACAGATGAATGACCGGACCCAAACCAGAGATGAGCCTGAAGCTTGGTGTGACAGGAAGTGGTTCAACAACAGGTGCATTTAGTTCAGGTCAAACTTTCGTTGTTCTAGGTGTGCACGGACACAGACAGAGCCTTTACTTAGATTTTGCCTTTTAATAACACGTTGTTTCATCTGAGCAGTGTTATTAGAATATGATAATATTGATGGCATACACAAGGTCTGGTGTGTGGTGGATCAGTCAGCTTGGTACAAGCTGCTGCAACCAGAAACAAATCTGTGTACCTAATGTAAAAATTAAAAAAGATTAAATTCACTTTTAAAAAATGTAAATAGTGACCTGCTTAGTTTTATTGCGTTTCACTCATTTATGTTCCTCAAATCATTTTACTGTCACCTTTATGTCTTTGGACATGTGATCTACAGTGTGATAGTTCAGCCTGTTAGTGGAGTTCAGGGTTTATATTGTGAGCGCAGCATTTATGATTCAGCTTTGATATTGGCAGATGCAAAAAAAACATCATCATTCAGAGAGATAACGGGACTCCCAGCTGAGAGCTGCCATATGTTATAGTTAAATTACAACAAGGCTTTAAACTGAGGAAGCTACAAGAGCTCAAAGAAAGAAAAGACAGAAGTCTTCATCACAAAATGACAGGAGAAAATGATTCTTGCAGGTCTATCAGTATTTTCTTTCCTCGTTGTTTGCATTTTTATGTGCTTTTTATTAATCATGGGATCTATTACATTTTTTAAATGCAATTTAATATAAAAATTAAACAATCTGAGTTTAAAAGGTTAATGAAACCAAAACAGGTGGTTTTAGACCTTTTTCTGTTCCTTTATTTAAGTCTTGAGCTTTCTTAAAAATGATTTTAGAAGGAAAACTTCTAATTGTAGTTATCACTGCTGATGTTCATGGATATCAGCCTTTTTGACTGATATCAACACATAAATAATGTTTACTGGTGTCAGTAGCTAATGTTTAAGGATGAATGTGATGAAGTGCTGAAAGCCTCTGAACCAGTTCAGATATTTTTCCGGGCAAGTTATTATTTAAATTTTAATTTCAATTTCAATTTTTAACTCCAACACATCTTTGATTGTATTTCATTTATATATTTTTTTCTTCTGTATATTACTCATTGTTTTTTAATCTTATATTTTATCTGGAAAACGAGTGAACCGAGGCTCGGGTCAGCTGACATGCAGTCCCCCTGCACGGCCAGCTGGGGGCAGCATTGCAGAGTTTAAGCCGCTGCAGAAGCAAACTGACCCTCAGCAGCAGTTTCGCTCTTCAGCAGCCGTTTGGCATTTACCTCCTCTCTCACGCAGTCGATTTTGTTGATTCTGAGCATGAAAACAGCAGCGGCACCTTGTTAAAGTGTTTGTTCGGCCTGCAGACTGTTTGTCCCCGGAGAACCGGCTCGCTGGGAGCAAGTATCCCGAATAACCTGCAGTAAACCGGTGTCTTATTTTAATCTTTTTTTGCCTCTATAATTGACAGTGGGCTCAGTTTCCTTCCCTGTGCACAAACAGTTTGTGACCCCGGAGACGACGAGGCGATCGTTGATGATGTTCTGTAAAATGTCAGAAACACGCGAGTGTTACACCCAAAGAGATGATTGATTTCCCCCCCACCTCCCAATTTCTAAAATGTTGTGGAAGCGGGAAGCTTTCAGCTGAGAGGTTCTTTAATAAACAGCTGCGTTTCCCTCCGCACACAGACGTGAAATAGCCACAGAGGGAACATCTCGTTAACATTTATCTGTTTTAACACGAGAGAGCATCCGAGTATTTCTGTTCTCTGAAGACAGAATCTCAAATGTCACATCAGCATCGCGTGCACGCGCACAGACACACACGAGAACTGTGTGATAAAAATCTCAGAGCTTTAAAATTGTATGTGCACTACTAAACATACACGTTTCCCCTGATGTTTCTAGAATAAAACGCGATGGAAACTCCAAATATGAACCTCCATACTAATTTTTCATTATTAAGATTAGGATAATGAATTTACATGATCCAAGCATTTACAACAGTCAGTTGAGTCTCTAAGTATTTGGACATGACCCTGTTTTTTTTTTTTTTTGTTTGTTTTTTTAAATGATTTATTTATTTATTAATTTATTTATTACTAGCTTTACTGCAGGACCTTCAGCAGCTGGTTGATTTGATGTGTGCTTTCAGTTTTGTCTTCAGTCACTGAAACTTAAGCTCTACTGTGAAATCTCTTGCCATTTATTTGCCTTGGGAATATCTTGGCTTGCTTTTATAGTATGATTTGCCTCATTAGCTAATGGCACTTTGAACCTCCATTCATTCGATTTTTCCAGCATTTGACTGCATGAATCCTAGTAGAGCGTATAATTAACATAAACAGAAGAGTTATGGCTGTCCTATTGTTTCATTTCACACAACTGCTGTTTCCTATCACGATGACGTCTGCAGTGCATGGGGCGAAGGCATTGCTGACTGGACTGTGCAGGAGCCAGGCTGGGACTGGCATTTCAGGACTACAGCATATAAATGATTGGCTTCAATGAGACAAGAAGGGTCCAATCTATGGAGGTTTATTTGTAGCTCTTTATCCAACCAGCCACACCACTGATTGTTTTAAACTTTGCTTTGATCTGGGTCTAGAAAGAGTAAGTGGAGGCGAGCTGCCATTTGTTTTCTGTTACTCCTAGGAGGTAAGCGCTTGTATGATGCTTTATTAATGTTGGGTCAGCTGGCTGGAATTGATAGTTCCTTTGTTTTCTAGAGATCTTGACAGAAAAGAGTCAACTGTTCTTCTTTAGGTTCTTGATGAAGTTTCACCTCTCAGACAGTCATTGCTCTCATCTGAGATGCTTCTTTGGTTCTAAAAACAGAATGTGGAGAGTTCCAGATGTTTAACCCCTAGTGGGGGTTTGTCTCCTTGGACATTCATGGGTGTCATTGACCCACAACTGATCCAGTCATAATAGTAGTAGCAGGGTATGTGTGTGTGTGTACATGTTTAGACGTCTTTGCAAGGAAAGAAAATTGGGATGCTACTATACTTGTGGGGACCAACAGCCACTTAAAAAATGCCTGTCCCTACGAGTTTGAAGGCATTTTTGAGGTTCAAAATGTGGTTTTAGTGTCAGGGTTACAATTAGGTTATGGTTAGGTTTAGGCTGAGGGTTAGGATTAGGCATTCATGTTTGATGGTTAGGGTTAGGGTAAGCGGCTAGGGAAAGCATTGTCAGTGAGGTGTCCTCACTAAGATATGAAAACGAATGTCTGTGTCATTTATCTATTTTACTTTATGTGGCATGTTGTGAGAGTAAAACATGAACTTGAAGAGCCTGCTGTTCATTCATGTGATTCGAATCATGTGACTAAACCTTTCATCATCCCAACGCTGCAACAAAAATCATGATGTCGTTCTATCAAGACTTAAATCAGTTGTTTCAAAAAGTAACATAAAATAATGTTGGTTAGCTGCACTGGAGTCAACAACAATTTCCCCAAAACAAGTTCACCTCTTTTAAGAAAATAACACTCTAAGGGCTCAATTATAGAAAAGCTTGACTTGATACAAATGATTTTTTTTGTTTTTGCTGTAAAATGGATCCAAAAAAAAAACCCAACCCTCCAGCAGCTGGTTTTTAGTAGTGTGTTTTATGGCTCAGTTTTCCTTTAAATACTTGCCGTGGATCACAGCGTGGACTCTCACACTGTAAAAAATTCAGTCCGAGAGGATTCAGTCTGTCATGTACTCAGACCCAAACCTCTGATCGCTCATTCTCACTCACTCCGTTATCTCTTCCTGAATGAAATAATAGTCAAATAAAACTCTCTCATTTTGCTGAGGGGTCCTCCGGGAGCCTCTTAGGGACCCTCGAGAGTCCTCAGACCACAGTTTGGGAGCAGTCGGTCGGGTCCGAGTTTACAGGCTGCGGTAATGATGCTTGTTTGTCCAGTGGTCTGTAAATCACACCAAAATTAGAGTTGTCACAGGATTCACTGGAGACACAGCAGACCATCACTAATACCTCTGCACCGTGGAGACACTCGCGCGATCTATAACACCGAAACAAAAACACGCACACTCTAAAACCAGCCTGCAGAGGAGATAAAAGTAGTTTTAAACTGATACAGACCATCTTTAATAGGAGCCTCTGGAGTTACGACTATGAACTGCAGACCCACAAAGGGACCATTTAAAATAGTGATACTAGTGATAATAGTAATTTCTTAATTTATTACTGTTTATTTATGTTTGTGATCAGTGTTGGACAAGTTACTTTGAAAAAGTAATTAGTTATAGTTACTTCTTCAAAAAAGTAATTAACGGAGTTAAAATATTGCAAAATTATACGTGGGGCAAATTATTGACAGCTGCCCAATTCACAAAGATTGTTGTTACATTAACTTTATGCTGACCCAATGTTGATGATGGTGTGATGAAAAGCAAAAAGATCTCAAATGAATTCTTCCTTATTTATTTATTTATACCTACAGATCAGTGTGATTCAGAGTTGTAGGCAGTTGTATTTTTCATCCTGTGGCAGAATAACATTACAGACACTGAGAAGACTAACTTGATTTTTAAGGCTTTGTAGTCAAACTCGTTTCTGTAACCCAAACTTCAGTGTTTAAAAATTCACCCAGTTAAATCCAGTGTATTAGCAGTCAAAACACTACAGATTACTCAGCTACATGCTAAACATTGCCAAAAAAATCCAGACAAGTAATTAAACACTGAATATATCATAACACTATAATAACATAACTAATATTTGGAACGACGCTGATGAGAGTCACAGCTGACTGTCGTCTCTGTCACTTTGCTGGACAGAAGGGGCAGGAGTTGTTCTTGCTGGACTGCAGCCACACCTGGATACAGTCTTTGTGGATGGTGTGAGAGCAGCTCAGTGGGTGGCGGCTTTCTGGGTCCACATGGTTCTGGCACATCAGGCAGAGTTTACGGGGCCCGGCAGCGTGTCCACTTGGTGCTGCTCTCTGAATGGGATTCATTGGCCTCTGGATGGGGCCTGGGGGAGTGGGCCGGCTAATGGGCCCCAGGGCTGACCTCTCGTTTTGGGCCAGCCTGAAGCCAACCTGCTCGATGACTTCCTCCATGGACATGCCGGCCAAGGTACCACGAGAGCTTTTCACCTGCTGGAGCAGAGACGTCAGCTGAGCCCTGTTGCATTGTGGGAACCTCGCACCGAGCTTCTCCAGGACTTTGTCCAGTTTGCCTGCCGGTGCAGAGGAAGCTGCAGTAGTAGCTACAGCGTGGGGTGGTGGGGAAGGAGCTACAGGGTGGGTGGCCTGAAAGGTGGGAGAGGGGGACAGACTAGGAGGAGGAGTCACCCTCACTGGGCCTCTGATGTGAGGCAGAAGCTGAGGAGGAGGCTGGAACTGAGGTGGAGGCTGATCCTGCAATGATGGGGAGGGTTGGAAGTATTGCGGGGGTGGTGGATGGTGGTAAGGGGCACGGTACTGGGGATGGTGCGGGTGAGGGTGATGGTGCTGCTGCTGCTGTTGGTAATACTGTGGGTGCCTCTGCTGTTGGAGGGGTCGATGAGCTGGGTTTGAAAGAGGCGGGGCCATGATGTGTGGCTGAACCAGTGACTGCATCACCTGATCGAATCGCAGCTCAGCCTGTTCGAGAAAACGCGTAGTTACTAACAGAGCTGATGACAAGCAGTCGTCTATGAAGGAGCATATGTAGCATTTATCAGTATCTTTCACAAAGGAATAGAGAAATCTGATAACATAGATGGGAGAGTGGGATGGACATGAAAACACAAGGTGAAAATAAGTCTAAACCCTTTCTATCATGATGAAACAGAAATAAAAGATTTAAAAAGGTCAACAAATATGGGAACTAATACAAAGTAAAGTAAAGTAAATAAAGAGGGAAATTAGAGCCTCAAGTTGATACAATGTGGTACATTTAGTAGTATATTTATTTCACTGAATTCGCTTGAGTCTCTCACCATGGGAACCTGCGGTAAAGAAGGCACATTGATCCTAGGGAGGGACTCTAACTCTCGCCCCTGGTGAAGCTGCTGCAGAACCTCCTGGAAGCGACTTTGGAGCTCAGCCTGGTTCCTCTTGACCAACGCTTCTTTCTTCTCCCACTTCTGTCTCTCATGAGAATACTGCTGTGGGAACTCCACCCTGAGTGCATTCAGGTATTGCCCCACCTAGGACATAATCAGTCTCATGATTATCATTACTTATATAAATAAGGTGCCTGACAGATTATGATCTGTTTATCTAGAACTGGGGTCTAAACCTCTTTCAGCCAGGCCTCAATGCGAGCCATGGCTACGTCTCTCTGCTTCTCCACAGCTGCAATCTCGTCCTGCAAGGCCCGAAGCTGAGCTTCCTGTGCTTCCTTCCTCACTCGCTCCATCTCCTGCCTCAGCTCCTCCAGCTCTTCCTGCCACCTCCGTTGTTCCTCGCTTTGCTCCTCTGTAAGCGCTGTCAGCTTTTTTTCACCCTCCTCCAGCTCTTTGGCCAGCCTGATTGCCAGAGGAAGGTGAACAGAGAAGAGCAGAGTTAGCAAGCAGAAAATTATTTTGTAACAAATTCCTCTTTTTAAAATTTAAATATATTCTAGTTTCTTTAATTTTCTGTCAAAAGGAATTAAGGCATTATCTTAGGTTTTATAAAAGTGTGACTTTAGCTGCGATTTTAGAACCTCATTTTAGCCTACCGATATTGCCATATCACCGATATATCACTGTAATCATATGTTGTCCTCTCAACTTTGAGGTCGAGGTCACTCCAACTCGTCCAACATTTTAAGTAGATGCACCTATGGTATCAATTTTAAGCTTGTATGTTACCTTGTTCTCGAGGCAAACTTAGGTGTTCAGGTCTAACATCATCTTAACTATAGGCATCTTTAATGTACAGTCTATGATCACAATGCAGCGATACAAAGTGAACAGAATTTGTTTTGTTGGGAATATGGTGGGAATATGGTTTAAGTCTTACCTGTTCTTCTCCTCCTCTGCTCTGTTTTTCTCAGTGGTCATCTCTGCTTTCTTGGCTAAGAAGTTCTTCCTGGTGGCCTTGGAGTTGTTCAGCTGCAGTTTCACTCGCAGAGACTCCAGTTTGTCCAGTAGACCCTTAACACACACACACACACACACACACACACAGAGTGGTCAATCCCACAAGAGATTCAGAACCATAAACACATGCATGCATTGCATAGCTGTGTGTGTGTGTGGTGTCTCACCTGGTGTTGCCGAGTGGCCTCCTCCTTTCTTTTCTGCAGCTGTTGTTTGTACTTCTCGTGTTCCACCTCTTCCTGATCCTGTTTTTTCAATAGTTTGTTGTACTGTTCCATCAGGGTGGACGTGTACTGAAACACGGCCGCCACGTGACTCTCCCAGTCGGGCTCTGTGCTGACACTGGACTCTGCTGTCATGCTGTCTGTCTGCACAGCCTGAGCTCTGTGTTTCAGATCTACAAAAGACAACAAGGAAACAACTTATTAGGTACAGAAATAGTTATGGTAACAGTGAGACTTTAAGGAGTTTAAAAAGGCAGTTTATGGTTTCTAAAATCTATTGCATTTTTGTAAATTGCCAAACTGCCACGCCACACTTAACAGACCTGGTACAGCAACTAAACAGCCTGTGAAATACAGTTTCTGTTTAATAAAATGTTTTGTCTACAAGTAAAAACACAGTGAATTTACAGCTTAAAACTAGATTTCACATTCATAAATCACCATTTCCAGCTACAAAAACTCTTTAACGGCGAGTTCACTGCATTTTCTCTTATCTGGACCACATTATTTGAGTCTATCAAAGACCACTATGTGCAGACTTCTCAAATTCCCCTTTCATCTAGAAAACACGACACCAGATGTTGTTAAGCTCCACCGGGTATTCTTCACTGTTCAGCTGTCATTGTAAAATTCCGGCGCTTTACCTGTCACTCCCATTTTGGCGAAATCCAGTTCAAGGCCAAGGTCCAAGTCCGGGTCTCCATCCTGAATTACATGATGGTCTTCCGCTTTATCGTCTGAACCCTCAATAGCCGTTTCCGCGCTAGCATCCATGCTAAAAGAAGTACAAAAACGAAACTTAGTCTTTTGGATTCGCTTTTCTAACTTGACACAAACGTTACGTGTTCTGTAAACACCGAGCGAACTTACAACAACGTAGTGAGCTCCACAAAGGCTCTTTAAAATAAAACTTCGGCGATATCAGCTGCCGTTAAGATCCTGTTTACACCTGCCGCCAGCTACGAATGTGTGCACCCCTAAATGTAATCCGGCTGAAACACTTCAACTGTCCAGGGGTTCCAAAACAAAGATCTTCTATGTAGGTAGATAATTAAGTAGAAATATTTATTTATTTATTTATTTATTTGCACAGGGACATATAGAAAAACTACAACTACATAGATACGACAGGAGTGGCAGAATTGAAATGTAAAGCTGGTGACTTTGTAAGGAATAAATTCATAATAATTAGAACTGTTATTTGCTACATTGTTATTTTTAAAATATAAGAAAATACAATATTGTTTAAGTAACAAAAATACATTTAAAAAAAGGAATAAATCACTAGATGGATGTTTATTGGATATTGGATGTTTTTTTTAAAGAATAAAGTCGCAAATTATTTCTTTATTTTTCCCCTGACTAGTTGATGTAATTAAGTATTTATCTGTACACTCTAAAATTTTGATTTTCATATATTTAGCAGTACCTCTGCGCACATACAATGGTTATAATAGTGCATAATTATTTTATATAAAACCATTTATAAAAGCAGTTCATTTCTTTTTAATTGCATTTTTCTAAATGATCTTTAAAGAAAAAAATACCATAAATTACTAAATCACATCTGTAGTTTTCTACTGTTAGCTTATATATTTCAGTTTAATTCGGTTTTTCTTTCTTCTTTAAATGAACTAAAATCCGTCCATTTTAAATATTTACTTTTTCTACTTATTATAATTTTCAATACAGTATTTACAATACTCTGTTAAATTAAATAATGATACAAATAAACTTCAAAGAAAAGGTATTTTTCTTTCAATTTATGTTTCGTATTTTCGCAGAGAGGTTCCACAAACTCGTGGCGGAGTGAGTCCTCTTCTCTTTCCGCGCCACTCTGGCTCCCATAGGGATTCCTTTTATTGGTCACATGACGAACTGGGAAAACCTCCTGACTCCCCGCTCCTCCTCCTCTCGCCCTGTCAGTCGACTGTTTTAGGGCTGTGTGTGTGTGTGTGTGTGTCTGTTAGCTAGCTGCTAGCCATCATCACCACAATAAACTGCAGAAACAGAAGACGGATATGGCGGATACAGCCAGGGACGCTCCACCGGAGCAGACCGACTTCCATGAGCTGGAGGACGGGGAGGAACTGTTCCCGGAGCCGGCCACAACACAGGAGGTGAGGAGGAGGTGATGAGGGGAGGCCGAAGGGGAGCTGTGGCAGGCAGGGCGTGATGCCTCCAGCTGACAACAGATGGAAACTTAGAGGAGGGGCAGCAGGCAGGCTGGACACCTTAAAATCGCTTAATTTTTGAATGAAGTTTGGCGTGTGTGGAGGCTTCTATTGCATACATCTTTGCACTGTCATCATTGAGAAAAACGGCTAAAAATGCGGGGTGTTGATACACCAAACGGTGGCCTTCTAAGCCACTGTTACAGGAGCCGATAAGGTCTATTTGGGCTGAGAAAAAGCGCAATGGAGGTGTGTTTGCTTGCAGTCAGGTGACAGTCACACAGGTGTAAATGATACATTCAAGGCGGATTGGGGAAAACGGAAAAACAATAGTTTAGCAGATTAAAGTTTCTTTGTTCTTTGTTTCTTTGTGTTTGTGAGTTGATTAAAGTCAGTGGTTAAAGTTTGAAATTATTATTTGTCAAAATTCTGTAAATATACTGGTGAAAGCAGCCCAGAAAATCCAGCAGGCAGATTATAGTTTTTTGACAAAGTGAAGGGACACCGAAGATACTCAAAACAAACAAAAGAAGAAGAAATATCAAGCTCAAAATGTTGAGTAATAATATGTAAAACGGCAGTTTTACTAATGCTGAACTAGTTTGTTGTATAGGGCTTGGCTTTGATAAGATTTAGATTGCATTAGTGGTCATTATTCCAGCCTTTTGTTTGATCAGTGGAATATCCAGAGAGTAATTACTGTCAAATATTTGTTGTCTGCAGCTTCTTAGACTTAAAGGTTGGATACAGTACTTTGTGACACATGACAGCAAGCTGAACATTTCTGTGTTTTGGTGTTGACTAGATTTGTTTGAAAACAGAATCATTTTTTTTTCTTATTAGTGTTAAAATGTTTGTTTTTAAAGGGAGCTCAACAAAGCTGCAGCACAAACATTCGTAATGGCATTAAAAGTATAGACTGTAAATGAAAGATGGCATCATGTGAGCCCTTGCCATTTTGAAGCCTCACTTTTTGCATTTTGGCCACAACCATGTCAGGTTTTTGGAGGCACAAGTGGACGTATTTGGATGAGAGGGTGACGTGCAAGATACCGGCTAACAGTATGAAGCTTGGTTAGCTTAAAGTATTTTTAAAAACAAACTGAAGCAAAAGCTTCCTGTGTGTGCCACACAGCAGACCATATTATGTTTCAGATAATTGCAAGAGGTCACCAGCATCAACTTGATCGGGAGGTCCAGTTCAGTTAGCTAAAGCTTCTTGTGTCAATGAAAGTGGCCGTGCCCTTATTAACTTCGTGATCACGGGAGGAAAAAAAGTTGGGTATTGACAAGCGCCAAGTGGTCCTTTGAGGAATTATAGATTTTTGCACCTCCTGTTCCCAGAGGTTGCTGCATGCATGAGAGAGCTTTTTTGTTCAGCTTTTACATTTGTTGATGTGTTCTTTATACCATCTTTGTCCTTTCTGACCATTTTTGACCAACCCGAATCACTGTGGTGCGTGTTTCAGCCTAAATAGAAACAGGCAGGTGCAGAAAAACGAATGAAGGAGCAATTTATATTCTCTTGTTCTATGATTAAGAGGTAAATAAAACAAATTACAAACCATGTTAAAGAATTTGCATATAGAAAAACAGGAGCTTTTCATAGTGTTGGAACCTCAAATCGGAGTTACCTCAAAGTTACCAGCCTGCAGCAGGAAAGTGCAAACACACACACACACACACACACACACACACACACACACACACACACACACACAGGTTCTCTTGAACAGGCCTCTTTTTGTCATGTCAGCACTCTGGTTTTTCTTCCCGGTGATGATTGCCTTTCTTGAGTGTCACAACAGCACTCTTCAGTGTGTGTGTGTGTGTGTGTGTGTGTGTGTGTGTGTGTGTGTGTGTGTGTGTGAGAGATGCACTTCTGCACTTCCCATCTTAGCAGCCTGGGTACAGTTTCATGGCCCACATGTTTCTTCAGAAGGACTAGTAAACTGACAGAGTGACCACTAACGTTTTAACTCCTCCTCTTTCCCGCTTTTGTTTTTGGTTTGCAGGAAGGTGAAGCATATTCTCTCTTGTGTGTTTCTGATCATAATCCACTATGTATTTCCTCCTATTATCATTTCCCCCTTCCTTAAACGACTGCGATCCAGTCTGACAGTTCTTCAGAAAACCCACCCCTGGTCACACTTGGTTTTAGTTTTAGAAAGATGTTGATTGAAACAATAATTTTCATGTTTTTGTGCTGCAGGTTTTGCTGTTCTGTTTTCTTGTAGTTTCTAGTAAATTGAGGCCCTTTAACGATTACATTTGAGTCATATTTTTTGTAAGTTTCGCATTTGATTTTGATTCAGGGTCCAGATCAGCGGTTAGTTTTGTTTTCATGAATTATCCATCAGTTTCCTGTGATTTTCCTCAAAGTTTGTTTAAAGCCTCACAGTTTTGTTGGAACTGTGCAAGTTTGAAACACTAGTTGTTGAATGGAAGCAGCTGCTCTGCTGTGTTTGTGTGCGTGCGGTGTTTCCTCTGACCCCTCTTTGCTTGCTGAATAAGGAGGGAGGAAGCTCCTCGTTATCATCACTCATTTCCTCCTCCTGCCTCCACACTCTCCTCTTTCTGTCCTCTCAGCTAAAAACTCTCCTTCGTTCGTTCTTCCCTTTTCTCTCTTTCTGGGAGTCCAGCTGAGTTCTGTTTGTACAGGTGTGGTTCATTCAGTATTTTACCACCACACTGACCAGAGAAAGCTCCATCTGCCACCCTAATAACCAGCCAATCAGAACAGCCCTCACAGAGACAGCTCGATGTTGTCGCCCACATTGGCATTTGATTAAACTACCAATCCAACTTTGTGGGGGGCCTGGAGCCTATCCCAGCCACCACCGGCCGAGAGGCGAGGTAGACCCTCGAGGGGGAGTCGAACTCTGGATCTTCTTGCTGTGAGGCAACAGTGAATCAGTTAAACCTAATTAATCGGAACCTTTTCTCTAGTCATGTCATCAGCGTGTTAGAGATCAGGCGTTAAACTTGGAAACCTGCACATAAAATAATCTCCACTCCTAAAGCAATAAAGTTGCGACACACTCTACACAAGTGATTCATAAACTGTCAACTGCTCTGTGCAGTTGACAGTTTATGCTGGGAAGGAGTGTGTTTAGGTCACTGAGAATCACTTTCTTCTTCCCTGAAAAAGCAACGGAAGTGTCAGAAGACTGCATATGAATATGTAGAGTCTGTAGTCAGGATTGTTGGTGTCTTCTTCTTGTCTGAACAATCACGTTTGAGCACGCTCTGGTTGCGTGCAGGTAAATGGTTCTTGAGTAGAACAATGATGACCACATAAAGAAATGACCGCCAGTCAGTTCATCACTGTGAGGAATAGAGCTTATTAATTTGACACTGCTATCAAATCAGTACTCAGTATTTGCAGAATCCAAGATATCAGATTCAGTGATGGTGTAGCCCATTTCTCTGAAGTCCTTGTGATGTCTGTAGTGAGGCATGAGTCATTTCTAATCTTTGAAGTCTCTTGTTTCTCTGGAGGAGGCAGCCTGTTCAGCCTTTGTTGGTGCTGCTGATCGATCAGTTTTACCTTCAGTGTTTGTGGAGCAGCTGGCCCAGGCAGGAAGTCCTGTGGTTCAGCAGGATGGATGACACACACACTGCTGGAACCTTTCTTTTTTCTCTTTTTTTTCTTTGCCTTGCTTCTTCTGTAGAATATGTTGAGTCTGCACAGCTTCTGTGCAGATGTGGCAGCTGCTCTCCTTCCACTTTTCTTCCGCGCTGGCAGGAAAGAACTTAAATTTGAGTCAGTCTGCTGTGATGTGAAAATGACACTCAGGCTCTGTGGAGTTCAGAAGTTTGCTGGAAGTGAAACAATGTGGAGTAAAGTGCAAACTCCAGCTTCAGTTTTAAGAGGAATTCAGTGGTTTCTGCTACACAGATGTAGGCTGTTGAAATTTCTGCTGTGCCTGCATTAGTCACCTTTTAACAGATACATATTAACCCATTAGAGCCCAGACCCATTTTTATTGTCAGGAAAACTTCGGGACAGTCAAAGTTGGAACTTTAACAGGAACTTTCCTCCATGTGTGAAGAGGCGATGACACACGTGTGACCCTGGGTTCTTATGAGTTAATATGAAGTCTGATTGTAGAAGCGGAGATTTAGAAGAAAACAGACAAAACAGTTTTGTTATGCTACTTCGAGACATTTTAAACTACTTTTTTTTTTTTTTTATTAAAGTCTTTGCAATACAGAAAGCTCTCCAGACTTGGATATTAATAAAGTATTTATTTAACTGAAATATCAATGATAGATTCTCAGTCTACCAAAATCAAAAGGTGATGAAAGGAAGCAAGGCATGAAATGGTAAATAATTCAAATCTCTGCACAATAAGATGTCATTGTGCACAGAATTAGTACATGATATAATTTATCATCAGGTCAAAGCTCCTTTGTTCCTTGTTGCACAAGATCTCACACTTTTTTGCATCTGTGTTAATGTGCAGTCCCAACCAGCCAGTTTAGCTGCTGAGGACATCAGCACCAACTCAAATGGACCCAAGCAAGACTCGCTCTTTGATGACGATCCAGAGGATCTGTTTGCAGGTAGGAATCCACAAACTCACTTTCACATTAAAATTAAACTCGAGTGACTACAAAGAGAAGGACAGAAATCTATGCAAAAAGGACCTCACCGTTCACCGTCTGTGACCTCAATAAAGTTGTTCCCGATGAGCTTTTGATGAGCTGGATTCCCGTCTTGCTGAATACAGAATGATATTCATTTAGTAAATTATGGTTCCATTAGAGTCAAAACAGATGAGTCATTGGAAGTATCACACAGAGTCTCAGTGACTTCCTGTTGTGTCTATGTGGTGTTATAGAAGCGACAGAGGAGGTTTCGTTGGACAGTCCAGAGAGAGACGTTCTGCTGTCCGATGGCCCATCGCCCGCCATCACCCCCATCACCCCTCCCACGTCCGTCATCACCCCTCGCATTGGCCACACCCACGACGACATGTTCACACACTCCTCATTTGATGAGGTAACGGCACTCAAAACTGGCTTTTAATACTCTGATAGCAGTTCCTCTAAAGTCTTTCTTAAACAAAGTGCTTGTGTATTTGTGTATTTTCAAATTGGAGCAAAAATTTAGTTCCTACATTTTATTTTAATTTAGATTAATTTCAGTCTCATGAGTTTGAGACTTTAAAAGAACAAAAACATCTGTGACATAATTTTATTCTATTCTTCTTCTTCTATTATTGTAACATATTTATATTCTATTTTCTTCTTCTTCTTATAAATTTGTTTATTTGTTCTAGAGCAAATGCATTTTCTGAAAGGCTCATTTTAATGCATTTTTTTATCATCAAATTATAAAGGCCCGCAGGTCGTTTAACTTCTTGAATGTTTCTTTGTTATCTCAACAAAGGATTTCCAAATTGTGTGTAATAACTACCAGATTTAATAACTGTTTTATGGCAAGAGGGAGGTATACTCTCAGTGGGTTGGTAGACTGTCAGAGGTTTAGCACAGATTTAAATTATTTTACTTTGACAAATTTAAATTGCATCTTTTTGGCATATCGAGATGACTATAAGTGCTGGAGAAATCCATATAAATATTGTGGTATGTGGTGTAGCGCCTGACTAGTTTCGCAGGTTAATGTGACACTGAATATGGTGTTCCTCAAGGAAGTATTCTCGGCCCTTTTCTCTTTTCATTGTATGTGTTCAGCAACATTATTACGTATAATATTGTCAGATATTTCTGCTGCTTGCATACGTAAACATAAAGAGAGGTCTTACATGTGGAATTAAAATACCAGAAAGACTGAGACTGAAGCAGCTGCTCTGTCTGAAAGCACAAGGTCCAGATCTGGTAACACTTTTAGACTCTGACCTGAATTTTATTAGACATTTTAATACGGTGACAAAAATGACTTCGAAACATGAGACAATTTTTAACTCCAGTGTTGCTGAAATGCTGACGCATACTTTTACAAGTGACTTAGGTTACTGCAGCTCACTTTGTACTTGACACCTTAAGAATGCTGACAGTTGGCGTTAATTCAAAATGCTGCTATACTTCGAACTCCAATTACTCGCTTATAAAGCCTTCAATGAAGTGGGAGCTTCCTTTGTCAGCAGTTGCCTTTCAGTTTATGTACCAACAATGCCTCTTTGATTATACTGCCTTACTCTTGAATTTAATGGCACTGAAGTGTGGAATGGCCTCCTTGTTGTATTGTAATTGCATTTTGAGCAGTATTAGAAGTTTGAATGGTGAGGATTTTAATGTTTTATTGTATTGTTATTTTCTTTATCTGTAAACCACTTGGGTTACTTTGCATGAAATGCGCTAAAAATTAAAATTGGAATCATTGTTTCAAAACTTACATTTATTGGTCAGCTTGCATTCCTTCTGTTTTGGAAGGTGTAGTACTTTTTTTCATCCTTTCTTAAAGAAAACATGCATTTATTTAGAAAAAGTATTTGGCAGAAAGTAAAGAAATCCCTGCTGAATGGGGAATTGTTCACACATATACTTCTGAGTGTTGAGTGGAGTCTAAAAAAATAAATCAGGAATGTTGTTTTGAAAAAGTCTCAGATTACACTTTATATCCTTAGATGTGATTCACATTTCTATTGTAATATTATCGGTTAGTAGCTAAAGGACATCAGTTGCTAAATATACAAAGTGCATTTTTTTTCCCTGTTGTCTTCATTAAATATTCATCTTGCTATTGTGCTGATGTCAGACACTAACACAATTTCCCTGGGGGAATAAAATTGGGAAACGTTTTGCTCCTATTTTCTGTAGATTGAAGAAGAGGAGGGCGGAGATTCTTTTGACATTCACATATCGGTGTCTGACCCAGAGAAAGTTGGTGAGTACATGGCTTCACATCATGACATATCCACGCAAAGACCTCCGAGATGCTTCCCAGAGCCAGAAATGCAACTGATTTTAGTGGCAGCATTACGAGACGGTTCTCTCACTCATTAAACCTACATTTCCCATCAGCCCCCTGTTAGTCTGCATTTCCTCTCCTCCGTTTCACATCAGCTTCTTCTGTTTTCATCAGCTTCCACCACAAATTGAGAGATGAAGAAAAATGCAGAGGAGACACCAACAGTCTGCTTAATCACAATCTTGGTCATCATGCAGGAAATTATTACACTAAGCATTAGCACTGGAGCTTTGCAGCCCTGCTAGAGCCCTGAACAAACTCTGTCATTAGTTATTCAACAGGCACAGTCCCTTTAAATAAATATAAAGGTCAAACAAGGAACATTTAAACAGTAAATTGCTGATGCTTGTCTATCACCGCAAGGAAACACATGAAACCAGTTTAACTAGTCTGGCATCTGATCAGTGTATTCCTGTTACATCAGTCAGATATTTGTCTTGGTGTATAATTACTTCTTTAAGAGTGACAGAATATGTGTGTGTGTGTGTGTGTGTGTGTGTTTCACTGGTTTGTGTAAATACTAGTGATGCAATTGAGTAATTAGAGTAATTATTTTAGTGTGAATCAGCTTTCTGTGTGTGTTCCAGGTGATGGGATGAATGCATATATGGCCTACAAAGTGACGACCAAGGTGAGTTTTTTATACAACATATTCATATAATGTTGATTTTTGTTTAACATTTATTTTTGTAATTTTATATTTCTAACATAAAGGTGGTATAGCAAGGGGGACTTATCATTCTCTTTTTAAACATTGCTTTAATGTTCAGTTATCTTTAGCTGGGAGAAAAACATTTTACTAATCAAAAAATCAAATTTTTTAGTTATATTTTTACAAAAAGTATTCATTAAATTAACTCTTCCTAAAAGCAGCGATGGCTGAAAGCTTTAGAGGCCTGCCAAACTTATATTTCAGATGTTGTTTTCTTCTACTCATAATTTATCGTTCTCTGTCTTTCCTTTTATGTCGCTCCTTCAGACCTCCATGTCCTTGTTTAAGCGAAATGAGTTTGCTGTAAAAAGGCGTTTCAGTGACTTTCTGGGTCTGCACAGTAAACTGGCCTCCAAGTACCTGCACATAGGCTACATCGTCCCCCCTGCACCGGAGAAAAGCATCGTAGGTGAGTAAATGCAGCGCGACATGCTGCACCTGCTCGACTCCTGGGCAGATTTCAGTATCTGCAAAAAAAATAAAAAAATCTCTTCATTAATTTCATTTTAACTGCAGTCTAAGACCTGCACAGATGAAGCAAATCAGTCATTAGTCACAGCACTGGGACGTGATACTCATCCCTCAGCCTCACTAAGAACAGAGCATTTGGGTCCTCCTCACCAACCATTTACAGTGAAGTCCACAAATGTTTGAAAAGTGTAACAATTTTAACTTATTATGTGAAAAGAAACCAATCTATGATTTATTGAATTTACCTTGAACCCCTGAAAATACAGAACTGTCTATGTATACGAATGTCTGAAATTCCAACCCCGTGACTTGAAGTTGAAGGTCTGCTCTTTAACCGCGTCTGGGTTGGTTCATTTCAAATCTATTTTGGCAATTTACAATTATGACGCTGTCCAAAGTGTCTATACTTAACAATGCTTTTCTGTCACACCTGTCAGAGGGTTTGTATCCAGATAATGTGGGCCGCCCAGAGTTAAACTGCACTGAGATAAAGCCCCAAATTAACTGTCAGGGAATGCCCTGTGAACTGCACCCTGAACCACTAGACACACAAATGTGTCTGTGCTCCCTGGAGCATGATTATCTGTATTAAAAATATCCTTAAATACATCTAGCTAGCCAACCATTTAATTTGGCAAAGGACAGTAGATCTGTATAATGAGCACATGAAAGAGCATGTGGTCCATAACACTGCTATTAATATATAAAGATATCACTTTAAATAAATAGTAATTTATTGTCATAATGTTATTAATATATAAAGTTTAATATGTATAATGTTTACAGGAAATTTCATGTATTAATGCAAAATATTCACTTACGTGGTTTTAATTTTTAATTAATACACAGAAAAACAATATTAATGTCAGAGAGGAAAAGACTACAAGCATGAGGAGGCTGTGAGAAAACTGACAACATATGCATGCATGTGTTCATGTAAATGTCCCGTCCTTAACCTGTTTGTTATTCAGGTATGTTAATGAGCTTCTCCTCTTGTGCAGGGATGACAAAGGTGAAGGTGGGGAAGGAGGACCAGTCATCCAACGAGTTTGTAGAGAAGAGAAGGTCGGCACTCGAGAGGTATGAAAGATTGTCCTCAGACATTTAACGTGAAAAATGAGTGTTTGTGTGTGATGAGTGACCTGCTAGCGAGCATTTTCTGGTTTATTATCTATAGAAATCAGATTACTGGGAAATATGAATCATCACAGCCCACATTTGCATTGTATCATCATCATGCGGTGATGGTGTAACGTTGGGAGCAGTTTTAGATCAATTATCTCTGATGCTCTCAAACACTAATGGAGGTCTAAAAATGCACATCAGCTGCTAAACGCTGTTTGTTTTCCTTTTTTTGTGTTTTTTTTAATGTGTTAGAAAGTCAAGAATATTTGAGGATAAATATAGATTAAATTATTAAACAACCTGACCTGACTTTTTTTCAGAACGTCATGCAGCGTGACTACCTGACAACGAATCCACATTTTTGCATAGATTTGGCCTCTTAAAGATATGCAGTCCTAAACCTTTGATCAGCCTGTTTCAGTTTAAGGGTTATTTTCAATAAATTGCGTGCTCAAAAAATGTTTTGTCACACTCCCGTTTCTTCTTGTTGCATGTTGGAGCTCTACTTGGAATCTTGTTACAACCCAACCATGCAAAATATGACTTTTTTCCATTATTCAAGTGGTCTTAAACATTTGATCGGGACTGTATCAGAAATATCAAGTTAATTCAATACATTTGCAACTTTTTTCGTGGATGCTTTTAGTCTCTTTCTGGATATTTTGTATTTGTGGTAGATGTGCTAAATTTTTATTCATATCAGAGTTATTGTTATGTGCAGCTGCACAGTTTGTTTTCTGTCATTGTTCACCCAGAATGATGATGAAATAGGTATTTAATTATAATCTGTGTGGTGTTTCAAAAGTCTAAAAATGTGATAGAAACAGAGCTACCTTAAACGGGGGATTACTGATAGACAAATAGAAAGAAAATGACTTGGAAATGTAAAAAAATAGAACTGAAGAGCTGTTGTATCAAACGTGGAATTCAGGCCTTTTTCACAGGAGACTTTTAATTTGCCTGAACCTGAATGCAGCTGCTAGTGTTTTCAGACTGTAAATAAATGATGGTTAAACCACAAATATTAGGTGCATCATTATCAAAACCTCCATCTTTGTGTTTGTGTCTGTGTTTGTGTGTGTTATGTTGAATGCTGAGCAGTAAGGTGGAGGGAGGACGGGTGGGGCGGGGCTGACATTCTGCTGCCATTTACTGATGCTGTTTGATTGACAGGAAGGTCAGCCAGTGACAGCTGATGG
Organism: Simochromis diagramma; assembly: GCF_900408965.1. Taxonomy (NCBI): domain Eukaryota; kingdom Metazoa; phylum Chordata; class Actinopteri; order Cichliformes; family Cichlidae; genus Simochromis; species Simochromis diagramma. The sequence continues at coordinate 1,182,556 of NW_024387200.1, read as the reverse complement.
AGCTCAGAGCTGCTGCTCAGAACTCCACCCTGATGGACACACACACACACACACACACACACACACACACACACACACACACACACACACACACACACACACACACACACACACACACACAGTTAATAAGATCACATTAATAGAATTTTGTAAAGTTAAAAACAAGTATACGTTGTTTGAAAAACACTTTTTCCCCCTCCAAAAGCAAATGCTGTGCAAACACCAAACCAACAATGAATTGATTTGACATCTAGGCAGAAACTGGGAGAAGGTGGAGGGGTGTCTCCAGAATATAGAAATGTAAACTTTTGGAGGATTAAAGAGTCCGATAGCAGAATAGAAGCCATCGTCGATGTGCTGAAAATGTTAAATACCTCTCTTTGTGGAATAAATTTAGCTCATTAAATCATGCACTCGTGTTGCTTTCAGAGCCCAAAGATTAGCACCCTGTGAGGGCTGCTGCCCGTCTAGAGCTCACTGCGTTCTCAGGCAGTTACCTTTGCTAGTCTCACATGGGCTCAGTTGGACATGACATGGACTTTGTACTGTGGTGCCGAAAAAGTAAAGCCTGTTTCGCATTATTGGATCAGACATTTCTCAAGGTCAGGTGTGGCATCAGTTAATAAGAGAGTCGAGAAGTGTAACAAATAGATGAAAAGATGGTCTACATGAGAAACCAGAATGGGTGGCAGGCCCGTCTCAAGCTACCAGTAATGACAAGGACACTAGCAAAAAGCAAAAGTAGAGAAAATCCTGTCAGGAGGGATAAGAGTCTGTGCCCACCACCTGCAGAACCGTTCCCCTTATGGGGGGTTTTCTTGTTGCCTCTCCGGCACACCTGTTGTCACTATCATTTGCAACAAATGAGGGGCAGATTGATATCTCTTAAGTTTAACTGACTTTAAGTTTGCAGCCACACTTTAAAGATGACTAAAGAAGAGCCATAATTACTAAAATCATTTATTTTTCTCTGGCGGCTGCAGCTTCTCTCACACAACAGGGAAGATTCATTTCCCAGAACAAACCCACTCAGTGAGTTGGTGTACTGTGACATTGTTGAATAAAGCTCCGGAGACTGCTGAGGTGTTCATTCTTCATTTAAAATTTTCTTGCCTTTTCTTGCTGCTGTTGCTCTTCCTCTCTCGCCTGCTTTCTCCCTAAACATGCACCACTGTTCCCTGACATGAGTTTGTCACTGGTCTGATTGACTCCCTGCAGTTTGACGCTTTTCTTTTTAACTTGTTACCTTTTTAGGAACGGTGATTTGTAGTAAAAGTCTGATACTGTGACAACCCCGACTTATAATATAAATTTTAAGACAATATTCCAAAATCCAGACTGAAATGCAAACGTTGCAAGCTTGATGATCCTGCCAGTTCTTGACCTATAAGCTGCCCATGATTTAGAGTTGTAATATCAGGAGCATCATCAAATATAAGTATTTCACAGCAGTGGTCAGATCAGAAAATGTGTAAAACTCCAGTGGTCTGTTTTGGATTCATTGCATAAGGCAGTGCTTTACTTTAATTAGAGCTCCTTGAATGGCACGTATAAAAACAGAGCTGAGAATTGCAAAATAATGAGTTTAAACACCAGCCAGTCGTGTCAAAGAAGAAGCTGATTACTCAATGTCATCTGGGATGGCACCGGAAACTAAACTTAATAAAAAGAAAAGTTTATCTTCTGATTCTTCTTGTTTTCAGATATTTGATGAGAACGGTGAAGCATCCCATCCTGCTGAAGGATCCTGACGTTCTGCAATTCCTGGAGAGCTCGGAGGTAAATAAGAAAAATTACGCCTTTTGCTTGGAGATGTTGGACTCATCAGCGTCAGTCAGTGCAGGCAGGACTTCCGACAAACCTCAGCAAACTTGTTCATTATCATCACATCCCTGCGCTTCCACTTTTCCCTACTGAACTGATGTAGTTTTAACAGCAGCACTTCCTGCAGCCCAGTGTCTTTTGAATGTAGCGGTGGGCACCAGTCTGCATCATTATTTAGAAACTGCTTCAACGCTCCACTGCAGAAAATCAACACAACCTGCAAACCTGGAGTCAGACCTCTCTGTTCTATTTCTGGAGTTTAATTTTTACTTTAACGCTAAAAACTGAGTTAAAACTCTGAGCAGCACGTTCAGTTATAACATGCAGTTTGTTTGCGGTGAAACTTTTGAATCAGGTGAGCTGAAAAATCAATTTATTTCCCCACACAAGTGTTTGTCCATTTATTTTCCAGACAAACAAGAGATGGTATTTCATGCATTTAAAAACGGCGAGCACTTCCACACTAAACCTTAATTGAGAGAGAAAACCCTATGAGTAGCTGGAGCTGAGTATCGATATCCAGCGCTTAAGGATTTCTATGATGCATCACGCTAAAGCTGGAGACTGCAGAATAGTAAACATAGACTGTATAGAAAAGATGGTTTTAGCCACCATGATGTCACTAACTCGTTAATGAAGTCTCATTTTGAAGTCTTGATTTTAATTCAAGGTTATCTCACACTATTAGCCAGCTTGGTTACCAAGTTGTTTCCATGCACTGTGCAGGTGCATTACACAGACACAGATGTCTGCTAATTAGTGCCAAGTACATAATAGAATACTTTCACATTAGCAGCACAAACACTGTACAGAGGTTCAGTTCACTCTCATTGGCTGAAGTCTAGTGGATTGCTAGCTACGCAGTTGATACAGATTTGATATTCAAACAGGCCTTAATAAAATTTAAAGGCATACCTTTTAAAGCTGTCACAAATGAAGTAAAAGGGAGCAGCCACAGCTTTATAAAGACTAAAACCAAAAGATGTGCCAGACTGTGAAGCTTCTCAGTTGCTTTTGAATCCAGTCTCAAGTGACGATTAGAGGAATGAGCTGAATGATTTCACTGTTAGAATCTGGGCATCGCCCCCTGCAGGACATTAAAAACAGTGCAAGTTATACAGGCAATGACAGCTGCCTATTTGTTCTTTTTTTTTTTTTCACTGACACTGGATTATCCACTAAAATCTCTTAACACAACTGGCCACTCCCCTACCTTTGCTGTGTGCTCATACACCTCGTAGAACAGAGTTAAGTGTATAAGAAGTGGTTGATAAAGATGAACCAACAGGAACAATGAAATAAATAAACTAGAAATAGATTCAGCTAAATGTGTCAAATTAGCTGACATGTTATATCTGTCTGGACTGCTGTTGCATCTACAGTAGTACCAGCAACAACTGCTAATGAGCCTCACATCCATAAGAGACTATCTAATTTTACACTGCAGGGAAACTAAGATGTCCTAACCCAACAACTGCTGTACCAATCTGATTTGAAAAACTCTTTCAGCATCAATAATCAAACAAATTAAAACGTGCATAATTTGGATGCATATGGTATTATTTATATAGTTTCATTTGTTATAATTGATATATTTTTTGCATATTTAACTGGGCCATCTGCACTGTTTCGACCGATCATGGTGGGCCGCCTTGTTATTGAGCCACCACAATTTGCCTAACAAGTTCCCCATAAAGGTTGTTTATCTGAATGTCCATAGGCCTGCTAGAAGCAGAGCTACAGGATGACCATAGTTGAAAGATCAGGGTACTATTTTGATTCAGCCTGTGAGAACTAATGGCATCTATGTAAATGTCATCTTTCTTTAATCATACCTGAAGGTAGATTGCCCTAACAGAGCAAAAAACAAATAAAACCCTTTTAAAAAAGGCAAAAAACAGGTCCTCACTTTTCCAATCTCTTCACTTCTTTTTCCCAACCAGTGGCAAAATGTCCCGACCAGGTCAAAGCCCAGAGCCGCTGCTGTGAACCGAGCTTTCCAAAAACTGCCTCGGGGCTTAACAGCCTGCGGCGTTTTCTGTTTCCTTGTTTTATTGTCCACTCCGACTAAATCCTCTGCAACATCGGATTCAAACTATCCTACCCCCGCCCCGCTCCCTCCTCTCCTCCCCTTCTACCCACCTGACTGTTGGTGGGATTGTGTTGTGATACAGCTGCAGTCGTTGGGTCCAGAATAAATGGCTTTGTGTCACAGATTTAACAGGTGAATTGCTCGGACGCTTGACCGAGCGTGTCGGTCCGTCTGGCCCGCTTAATGAAACACAACCAGAGGAGGGAGAGGTGGAGGGAGGGGGTGAATGGCACCGAGCTGCAATTGAAAGCTATTTTCACCTCCCACCTCAACTCATTTACCCTCGTCCCCCCCTTAACTGAGGGCCCCGGGGACGCCGCCGTCCTCCGGCTGCTGCCGCTCCTGCTAAATGAGATTGGAGTGGGGGGGGGAGTAAACCGTCACAGGAAAACCCTGTATGTCTGGAAAAAGTAAACTTTTCCAGAATGAAGAAAAATGAGGCTGTTTTCAAATGGGTGTCCCAGCTTTTTCATTCTGATGCAAAGGATTCTGTGATGGTTTTTGTAGCCGTAAAAGACGATCAGCACATAAAGAAGCTGCATTAAACCTGTTTGTAGCTAAAATGCGGTAGACAAGACAATCAGAGAAGAAAGGAGAAAAGACCACAGATGTTTGGAGACGGAACCGGAACGAGAAACAATAGGAAGTGAAAAGTAGCAGGGGAAAAAACTCAAGGAACAAAGTGATCAGGAAGGTGGAAACAATCAAAATCAAAGAGACGGCTATTAAACGCAACACATGCAGTAAGGATGAGACGAACGGAAAGCAGGAATAAGCTGAAATGTATGAAGAAATGAGCCAAATAAATATAAAGGTAATGAGAACCTGAGCTTGCTTGTTTGTTTGTTTGTTTGTTGTGTAGTTGCCGCGGGCTGTAAGCACTCAAGCTCTGAGCAGCGCCGGACTTCTGCGAATGGTCAACAAGGCGGCAGATGCAGTCAACAAGATGACCATCAAGATGAACGAGTCCGATGCTGTGAGTGACGAATAGAGAGGAAGGGGCAAAGGAGGAAAGGAGGAGGGATGAATAGAGAGACTGAAGGGTGTACAGAAAGATGGGAGAATATAAGGAAGACAGAAAAGAGAGGAAAAAGATAATGAAGGAGGGAAAGAAGAAACTGGACTGGGGGAATAAGGACTAATAAAGAGTGTGGAGAGGTACTACTGAAAATGAGGAATGAAAAAAGATTAAGAAGGGTGAAATGAGAAGGAGGGAAGATGGGATGGAAACAAGAAAATAAGGAAGACCAGAATGGGAAGTGATAATAAAAGAAATGCATTTTAAAATATAAGGTGTGAGGTAGAAATGAATAGGGAAAAGATGGAGGAGGGAGAAAGAAGGAAGTATAAACAGATGGTAGTGAGCCAGTAACTTAAGGAGGGACAGGAAGGACAAAAAGACAGAAGATTGAGAAAAATAAAGGAAGGAAACGCAAAAGAAATCTGGAAGTGGGGCGGAGCTGGGGGAAGGAAAGAATGAATGTAAAGCAAAGCAGGAAAATTAAATAAGGAAGGAAAGAAACAGCTGGATGAGCAAAGAATTGGAAATGGAGGCGGAAGTGAAAGTGACAAGAAAAGGGAAATAAAATAGGAAAGATAACAGTAAGGAATGAAAATCAGATGGGAACACTGGATAAATGAAGACTGTTTTAATGGCTGGGTGTGTCTGTGTTTGTGTCAGTGGTTTGAGGAGAAGCAGCAGCATTTTGAGAATCTGGACGTTCAGTTGAGGAAACTTCACACCAGCGTGGAGTCTCTGGTCTGTCACAGGAAAGGTACGCTTAGTGTTTACCAAAACAAATGTGTTCTCTTTGACACTGTCTTCTTTGTTCTCCGTATGTAATCTTATCCTGAGTCTATCAGAAGACAGAGGCTGAAAACTGTATTAAGCCCAACAAAAGAAAACACCTGAAAGTTTTTAACATAGAAGTTGAAAATAAAAGTTCTGATAAAATGTCCGAACTCTTCCTCTGCTTGTGAGTAGAGACCCTGTAAAGTGGCTGACTCTTAAAGTCCTCCTCTCGCTCCCCTCCAGAGCTATCCGTGAACACGGCGCAGTTTGCCAAGTCGGCGGCCATGTTGGGGAACAGCGAGGACCACACAGCTCTGTCTCGGGCTCTGTCCCAGCTGGCTGAGGTGGAGGAGAAGATCGATCAGCTGCACCAGGACCAGGCCAACGCTGACTTCTACCTTTTCTCCGAGCTGCTGGGTGACTACGTCCGCCTGCTCACCGCCGTGAAGGTACCACTCACGACTGCTGAAGGTTCCCACTACAAACGAATGAGAGGTTAATCAGGACGTGCTGGAGCTAAGAAGCATAGAACTACATCTGAGCTACATCTGAGCGACCAGATGTAGCTCAAGACTGTATGTCTGATAAATGGAGGATAAAACGATAGAAAGTGACATTTTTTTTGTTTGTTTTTTAGCTTATTTTCTTCAATAAGATTTTCATTTTTTCATCGTTACAAATAAGAATGTGTTCTTAATGACCTGGCTACATAAAGGTTACATCACTGCGCCATCTTGTGGTACAAATGGGTTTTAGACTAATTCACATTACAGACTTGTTGGTCACAGCAGTTGTTTCTTCATGTTCTTTTGAGAGCTTTTGTTAATTTTTGATGGTTTTAAGAACAGAAATTACAATAAGTGTGTGTGTGTGTTTGCTCAGGGTGTGTTTGATCACCGTATGAAGACGTGGCAGAAGTGGCAGGACAGTCAGATGTTGCTGCAGAAGAAACGGGAAGCTGAAGCCAAACTGCAGTTCACCAACAAACCAGACAAACTGCAGCAGGCCAAAGACGAGATCAAAGAGGTAAGACGGTCGTTTCGTGAAACATCATCACCAAAAATAACATTTACTATGATAGAAATGACAAAATATCCCATTAGAACACATGGGATCATCCCATTTTTGATATTTTTGCTCATCTGGTCATCAAAACTGTTGCTTTTGTTTTTTGTTTTTGTTTTTTTTGATGCAATGATTTTCAGACTTTTTGCTCATCACAAATGGGAATTCAGAGTTTGAAAGCACACCCACACCGTGTCATCTGACATCTTTGTTTTGCCACACAAAGGCACTTTTTACAGCCCAACAATTTGTGCATTAATGTCACAACTCTACTTTACATATTAGAACTTTCAGCAAATAATCTGAATTTGGTTATAATATTAAAAAAGTAAGACATTTCATTGTGTTTGGGGGGTTAAAGAAGCACCATCCACCTGTTGCAGACTGTGTTTTGGGGAATCTTACAATTTATGCAATTTATGTGGCTTTTTTATTTCTTTTAAATCAACCCGTTTTGTTCACTTTTTTTTTTTTCTGTCACTTTTCCAAACGCTTAATCGCCGTCCAGCTGTTGGTCTTGCTGCTTTTGGTTCAGACGCAGCACGCACTCGAAGCCAAATTTCAGAGGAAATGCTTGATTTCCAAATTCCTCTGTCTTACCTGGCACCACCTTATCATTAGCCAGCTTCTCCCAAAAGATAATACACCTGGTCCTGAAGCTATAAGACTGACAGCTTTTATGATGCTGTTAGCTCTATTTTCTGTAGTTGGTGAGCTGCCTGCACAGGAGCGTCGTTTTAACATCCTCGCTGTCAGTCAAGGCCTCTGATGCGTCACCCTCTGATAATTCCGTCTAGTTTCCAAAATGAAAACACGGCACACATAATTTTTTAAAATTTTATTTATATTGCTCGCTTTTTTTTTCTCTCTGATCTCAAATTGCCATCTTTATTCCACCTGGACCAAATTCCCGTCTAATTACTTTCTAAGGTTGGGTTTTTACTCTGAAACCCTTCCGAGTATGATAAAAACATATGGTGTCGTTCAGGAGCGACTCTCCTCTCTCTGTGGTTTTGTTTCTGATGGGATGCCCGGTCAGGTCGAATAAATGCACCTTCACGGTTCATTCATGTGAAAATATTTTGTTCTTTTCGTCCGCAGACTTCACTTGAACTCGGTACGACAAACAAGAGCAGAAGAGAACAGAAAAGTACTTTATTAGAGCGTCTGTTGAAGCTGTCACCACACAAATTCATCCTCCGTGCTGTCTGTCAGGATTCAGCTCACACACACACACAAACAGAGATGGTCCGGGGGGGGTCTGCGCATTAGAGCCGAGCAGCTGTCAGATGGGGGGTTTTGGGTGGAGAAAGGGGGGAGTTTTTTGGGTGAGGTGGGGGAGGCTGTCAGAAGCTGCAGACGAGGACAGATCGCAGTAGAGTTACAACCAACATTTATTTGGAGCCGACGAGAGTTTTGCCGCCTGTCAGGAGTCGGGTTTTGGTTCACGCTTTGACAACAGCCAACAGAAAACACACACGAGCTTTTTCTAAAGTCCAGAAAAAGAGTTTTACAGCACGCTGCTGCTGCTGAACCGCTGCTGCTCAACCACCGCTGCACACATCATGTTAAATGTTGACTGCGCTTTTTTTTTTAAATGGTAAATGTTGTTTTGGGTTTTTTTTTTTAAGTTTCTATTAGTTTTTGGTCATTTGTGTGTTTTTCTGTGCCCGTGCTTGCAGCATTAGTGATGTGGAAGAAACATTTCTGAAAGATCACATAAGGAAGGAAGTTGACTGTGGAGCTTAATGGGTCTCTACTTTACTGCCATCCGTTAAAAACAACAGCTGTCGTGAACAGTCAGCACAAAGTGAATCATATTGGGTTTTTTTAATATAATGTCAGAGTGAAAGGAAGTTGTTTTTTAAAGCTATGACGGAGCTGAACCTCCATATTCCAGATCAAGATGAATAATCACACAAAAAGAAATGCAGTATATCAGAGGTTATGGTTTAATAGCTCATGACTGGGTCTTTATATCCATAACTGAATGCTGTTTGACCTAAACAGAGTCTGACAAAAGTTGCCCCCATGTGTGTGATTTTTGACCTAGATTTCTTACTGCACTTCTACTTCCTCTCACTTTTTTTTTTTTTTATATTCCACTTGGCTTCTTTATTCTAACACACAGAATTAACTTCACACCTGAATGTCATCATAAGTTTAAGTTTGCCTTTAAACAGCTTTGCCTGGAAAAAGGATGCACAGTGGATGTAGCAATAAAAGCTTTCTTGTACATTTATGGCCACATTAACAGTGTGCTATGATACAGGAGTCTATTTAATGTCGGTATGACTCAGTAGATGAAAATCAACTATGAAAATTATGTATAATTGGTGTTATTTTGGGCTGTAGTTTCCTCTGTCACAGAGATGTGGACTAGTCTTTGGTGAACAGTCAGATTTTTAACCCGCACTGCCCCCTGTGGGCAACACACTGAAATAACTATCAGAGTCTGTGAATCAGGAGTCTGTTGAGACACTGAGTTTTTTCCTAAAATAATCTAAATAATCTTTTTTTTTTTTGTGCCAACACATTTTTTCCCCCACACTCAATTATTATTTTATAACACAAATGATCATTTCTGAGTCATTTTATTCCCATTTTTTAAAAAAAGCTTTTATTCTTTCTAATTAATTTGTCTTTTTTTTTTAAAGAGTTGCATGAATGGTTTGATCATTTTTATGCTTAACAACATTTGATCCTTATTATTTAAAGGTAAAGAAAAAAAGAGCACGAAGGAAAATTTTTGGGACACACAATTACTATTAATTAACCCCAAATAATTAATTAGTTCATTTCCAAATTAACAGGATATTTTAACAGACTTTTAAATTTTTCGATTAAGGGCTTTCTTCAGTTTAGGAAACTTGCCGTTGTTTCATAAGAAACAAGTCTTCCTCCTGTGTGATGTTTAACACATTCCAGCTAAAACAAAATTATATTATATATAGATTCATTTTTTTTGGTGGTGATTTCCTTTCTTCACTAGATGAGATCAGAAGGTTCGTATTTAGAAACCATTCTCGGTGAAAGACGCTCACTCTTCATCTTTTCCAGCCGTGGTACGACAGCCTTTTAAGGAACTCACTTGTTCTGCTTGTGTTTGCACTACAGGGTCCAGAGGGACTTGGGTCTAAATTAAGTTCTGTAGGATGGTTTTACTCTTTTAAAAATGCCCCTTCTGAGGTTGTGGTGCTTACTGATTGTTTTGTTTTTCCCCAGTTTTATATCAGATTATTTTTGGTTTGTTTTTTTGAGTAACTACAGTTAAGGAATAAAGTAACCAGATTACATAAATAGTGGAGACAAAATCGTTCCTCCCTGTACTCTCATGTCTATACCTGTCTGCAGACATCTTCACCAAGTCCATCTACACAAACCCATGTACATTAAAGATGATATGCATTTAATTTAACACTTATTTTTCTTGTAAAACAGAGAAAAATAGGAAGGAAACCATTCCTCCCAACAACTTAAAATCCCAGACTTCATCTTTATTTCTACGAACGTGTTATTTATATATAGAGAGATATCTTTTATACTAATTTAGTTTGCATACAAAAATAATTAGGATGGGCCTTTTCAAGAGGATTTGGCTACCTATTCAGCACAAAAACTTTCTAGATGGAGAGGCTACATGTTTTTCTTATTTTCTGAGACATATATGCTGTTACAGTGGTGCATGCTCAAGTTTCAAATGAGGTCAGTATATGTGCAAAATCCCTGCGAGCCAAAAGCTCAGGCTTCAGACCGCTCTAATCTGTCTTGGCTCTTAATGGTGTCAGTGAGCGCAGATATCCCATATACGGTCATCTCGGGCACAAAGAGCCCTCACCAACCTGCTGTTCAGACCTTTGGTTTGTTTGGGGCAGTCGTTCAAAAGTTGGTTTAAAGGAAGGGTGTCCTTAAAGGGGAGGGCCCAAAACTTGTTTCAGATAGTTAGCGGGTACACTGGAACACAATGCACCCCCCAAGATGAAGATTATTTTAAACTATGAGTCATGAAAAGCTAATCTGGAAGAAGCCAAAAATGTCTTCAGGAAATTTTAAACCTTTTTGTCATCATGTTTGCTTTGATGTCATTTTGGCCATTTGCCTGCTGGAGCAGTACAACAAAAACTGGCAAAAAAGACATCACAGGTATTCAAAGCATTTAAAAGAAAAACATTTAGGCTGTTAGTGAATGTCTGGTGGATGGACAATCAAGCTGTTTTGTATTAGATTAGAAATATTTTATACACTGATTACATTTTTAAAATTACGTGTTAATTAGTGAACTTTTTGCTCCTCCTTCCAGTCTTTATGCTAAGTTAGGCTAACATCACTCCATAGTGAACACACAGATTTGTGTTTTAGAGCCATCTGAATATTTCAGTCCATAAAATACTTCAGATTTTCCAGTGAATGTGTCACATTAGATAAAATCACGAGCGAGACGTATGAAAATACAGTAACATGATCAAAGTGTTGAATTAAATCTGCAACTATCTAACTAGACATAAGCTGATAAATTATGTAAAGACATGCTCAGCATTTTTATTTTGTGTTGGAGGATTTCCTTTCCTTTCAGTGCCTGCATTTCTCCTCGGTGTTTTTGCTCATGTCTCTGGATCTTCCTCTATGATTTTGGAAGCTCTGAGCATTTTTTTTCCCTGCCTCTTAACTTTTGTTGCATTTTTCCTGCCATGCCTTCCTGCAACCAGGAGATTGAGGAGGTAGGACCTGCCCTGTCTGTCTGTCCATCCATCTCTGTGTTCACCTGCCCGACCGCCTGCTTCACACCTTTGAGTTGCTTCTCTTTGCTGTTTAGTTCTCATATTTATCAGTATTCATTTGTGGCATATTGTCATGTTACCCTTTTTTTTTCTGTTTTGCTGTTATGGCCCGTCACATGAATCAGACCGTCAATCTGAAGAGTTTTCTTACAGCCATCAGGTTTTGAACCAGTTTAAAGTTTCTCTCTTTGGGACCAAATGTTGACTCAAAACTTTCAGTGAATGGACAAACTCTTTCATGTGACATCGAGTAGTCTAGTGATACCCAACCAGACACGCTTGTACCACAGATCAGGTTCGCTTTGGCGATTTGAGCCATCTGCAGCTATTGAGACTGAGAATGCCCAACTTAAGTGTGGATTAAATGTTAAGCATACAGGAAAAAATGGTAGCTAAATCAAATAAAAAGCCAAACTTACCTTATTAATTGCTCAAATAAACAATGCTAGCTGGGACAAAGTGCCTTATTTATATGAAAGCAAGCTATGAAGTACAGACTGACTGTTCAGTTGTCTGAAAAATATCATCGAAATCTGGCTTTTATATAATTAGTGGTGTTAGTATTCGGTTTCAATTGAATTAAATGAGAATATTTGCGACCTTATCAAAGGGGTACATCCGGCAGGAAGGTTGGGAATCGCTGATCTAATCAAAGTCTTTATAAGCATCCTCATAGCTTACATCATAGTTTGTTTTCTTGTTTAGTTTAGTTTTTTTTTTTTTTTTTATCCATGACCACATAACACATAATAATTTAGTTAGGTTTCATTGTTGTTTTATCCTTTTTAAAGACTTACTGAACTACAACTGTCTGTTAATTAAATATTAGTAACCTTAATAAAAAAAACATGTAAAGTATAAAAGTCAGCTCTGCTGAGTCAGTTCTTAACTGGGAAATGTGATTTAGGTCTAAGTTCTTTACGAAAACAAATAAAATGCTAAAGTCGTCTTTATGAGCACCGGATCAAAGATCAGGATGAAAAATAAAAGTATGACATTAATTTGTTTCCTGTATTAGCTTAAAAACATATTAAAAATATATATTTTCACAGTCAGTCGTTCATTTAAACATTATTTTGTGTTCTTAATTCTTTTTTTTTTTTTTTTTTTTTTTTTTTTTAACACAAAGGAAACTAGTTTGTATACAACACTTTAGGTTATGTACGACTAAATAGTTCTTCCTGTTATATTTAGGGCGCAGAAATGTTGGCATGAAAAATATCGTGTAGATGAACCTGTTACTGACATAATCAGTGTTCAGGTATTTGCAATGTGTCAAATATGCTCACAACATTTCCTGTGATAGATCCCATTCTAAATCATAGATCCCATTCTAAATCATAGATCCCATTCCAAATCAAGTCCCAGTTGGATTTACTTCAGAACATTGTTTCTGTTCCAGCTTTTCCAGCAGGAGTTTTAATAGACAAAGTGGGCATTTTCAAATTTCATGCTTAAGATACATACAAGTTACAGGTGCACATAAGTCAAATCTGAATTTGTTTTGGTTAAAATATGTCTTTGTAAACTTCAAACTATCAGTAACAACATCAGTAATTACTGGTTGGTATTGTCATATTGTTTTTTTTCTTATTTAAACTGGCATGTGAAATCAGTCATCTAGAACAATCCTAATTATGATGCAGTTTAAAGCTGCACTTTGGCAGAAAGGCATTAAACACTTGATAATAACCAGCAATGTTTCTAAAATATGACAATGAAATTTAGAATTACAGAAATATTCTAAATGTAGTTTTCCCTTTTCCTTTTTTTTGTATGTATGTGTGTTTCAGCTGGAAGGGAAGGTCCAGCAGGGCGAGAGAGATTTTGAGCAGATTTCCAAAACCATCCGCAAAGAAGTCAGCAGGTTTGAGGTGCGTGGGTGAATGTGAATATGAATCGGTGAACTGTTAAATGATGAAATGAGGTGGGCAAATAAATATACTTTTTATGTCATTTTCTAACAGAAAGAGAGAGTGAAGGACTTTAAAACAATCATTATCAAATACCTGGAGTCTCTGGTTCAGACACAACAGCAGGTAAACAAAACTGTTAGTGACATTTTTCATCATAACTAAAATACTCTCGAAACGCTCTTTTAAATATAAACTTTAAATTTAAAAAAAAACTTTTGTGTTAAACTTTGTAAATATCATTTATTGATATGAAAATTAAAAAATGTTTAATTTTCATTTGAGCCAGATACATATTTTTTGTGTAAAAACTGTCTGAAAATTGCACTTTTTCATAAAAGGTAATTATATATTTAGAATATAAGATAAAATAAATTGCATATCTGAGTACTGAGGACTGATGTCAACCTATAAATTTTGGTGCCTTTTATTTGACAAAGAAAGATTAAAAACACGGATTCTAATTTAGAATATAAATAGTTATATGCTTTATACAAATATTTAGCACTTGTCTCCATTTTAATTGTTATTTTGGGAACAGTTATGCAGTTAAAAGTAAGAAAATTACAACCCAAAAACCAAAACCAAAACAACAAATCTGGCACCTACAGGCTTCCATATAGTGTGGATGGAACGAACAAAACACGTTTTCCATAAAAATGAAAGAAAATGCCTTGTGTTTGTGTTTGTCTCCTAACTGAATATTTCTTCACTTTTTTTCCTCTTTCAGCTGATAAAATACTGGGAGGCTTTCTTACCTGAAGCCAAGGCAATCTCATAGAATCCGATCTACTCACAGACAGTCCTGACTGGCTCTGGTCAAACTACACTACCCATAATGCACATGTCCTCCTGGGTCCTTCCTGCTCCTCCTTATTAAGCTCAGAGTAAAGAAGAGAAGTGAGGCAGCAAATCAGCTGAAATCTGATAAAGTTCACAGTGTTTAACTCCTGCCCCCCCCCCCCCAACCCCACCCCCCGCTGTGCTGCGTTCATGTCACGACTGAGGCTTTGGAACATTTAGAATAATACCTTAGGAATGCTGATACACCAAAACTGATTTCTGAGTTCCCTTATTCATTTTTATGAAGTCTAAATCTGCAGGGAGCGATTCTTTGGGTTGGAAAGTCGTATTTTCGTAAAAATGTGAACGCAGCACGGGTTATGGCCCTGGTGAATTTTCTTTTCTTTTTCTTTTTCTTTAAATATTCTGGTTGATTTTGTTTCTTTCCTCGTTGTGCATGAGGAAAAAGGTGATTGCAGAAAGCTATTTAAGGGCTTTTTACACAATAATGATCAATATTCAAACTTTTAACTAAAGAAAGTTTTTTTTTTTTTTTGTTTTTTTTTTTTTCTCCATAAGCTTAGCATTTGAAGGCATGTTTCCACCTTAAAAATGTGGAACGTAATTCACATATATTTGAGATTTGAACTGATAAAACAAGATATTCCCATAAATAAATAAATAAAAAATAAATTGGTAATTTTGAAAAAAGGAATTCATAAGAACAGTTTCTTTGAAGAAAGCGTTTTGATCCTCTCAACCGAAATATTGTGTCTTTAGTTAAATGAAGATATTTACTTTTCATTTCTTTTCTGGTTTTCTGCTACCCACGAGTGCTGGCAGTTAAGGATGTTAGGATTTCTGCACCTCCAACTTTAATCTGCCATTCCCAGTGACCTGTGGGGAAAAACAAACAGGACCCCTATGCCCAGCTTACTTTATCGCCAGTTAAATTTCATCCAGTTTAAGTCACCAGTTTATTTTACTGAAGGAAGTTTTTACCTATTTTTTTTTTAAACAGTTCAAACTGCTGAGTCAGAATATGCGCTTTTATTTTGAAGTTTGGATCATGTGCTGTGAAACCAATCCAGAGTACGTGATCAAGGACGACCGGACTGCATCGTGTTTGTGTATTGTGTCTTGTTACCTCCTGCCACCTGTTCTTTCACTTCCTCTCATTCCTTTCAGAACAAGAGCCTGTGTTTTTGTTGCTGTATGATCGTAAGTGAAGGCAACATTTTCTGTTTCTGTCCTCTCTGAGCCAACAAGAGCAGAGAAGGAAGACTCTCACATGCCGGTTTGGTTCATTGCTGTTCTCGAGAAATTATGGATGGAAGTTTCTGAACAAAAACTTTTAGACAGTTTTTTGGGCAGTTAGTTTGAAACCCTTTTGAATATGAATAGAACTTAATACGCTTCAGTGGACACTGTGACATAAAAAAAAACATTTTCTTCTTTTAATATTTTCCCACCTTTAAATGACAAATTTACCAAATTTCTTGGCCAAAATATAAGTCAAAATTTCAGATTATCTGAAAATTTCAACTTACTAAGTCAAACTTCTGAGAAAATTAGTTTTCTTTTGCTTCTCCCAATTCTAATGTGAATCTACAAGAGCTGCAATATCGAATGAAACATTAGTAGCCATAAAAAAATGTGAATGTTGATTTTCTTACGACTTGAAATCATTATACGAATAAACGATAATGCGAGAATGCCCCTCTGTGGCAGATTTTCTCCATCTCTGTGAAATCATGCTTAATATACGCTTAATTAGTACCTTATGAAGCTTCAGTGTGAACTGGGCCTTGGTGTCTTTCTTCCTGCTGCTCATGTTCAGCGCGGAGAGGAGACTTTAAGGTTTTGAGTTTTAAATTTAACAAGAACTGATTAAATCAATCAGAAACTGCTTGTTAGTATTTCTGAGTTTTGGAAGCTTGTGGTGTTCCAAGCTCTTCATTACAGATGAAGGATTTCCTTTAGGGAATGATAATAAATCTGGAGTTCGGAGCGTCTGAGTAGTTTCAGGCCTGGTGGAGGTGAGACTTTGTCAGCTGACTGAGTAGGTGTCCGTCCAGAGATCAGCCTCAGACTGTGAGATTTATTTTTTACTCTTTGTTAATTAAGGTGACGTCTTAAAAATCCTGCAGAATATGACCTTGATTTTATTTTTTGTTGAATTCAAAGAACACTTTGCTATCCAACGTCTGTCATAAAATCTACAAATCAGATATTTTAGCTTATTTGATACAAGCAGAACGTAAAACTGGAATTACTTTTGATTTTGACTTTTCTTTTGGTGCTCAGCCCACATTACTCCTCAGTCTTAAATTCTACAAAACTATGTTGATTGTTGTGTTTTTGTTCATGTTTTGTTCCTCGTTTCCTGCCACCAAATGATGTGCAATGGTTGAGAACTTTTATTTGATTTTAGTTTTAGTTTTAGTTTTTTGTTTTTTGTTTTTCACTGATGATGAAATGCTTTATCTGCTGAGATTTTTTTTTTTTTTTTAAAGCCATTTTGGTTTTGATGTGACATTCCTGAAGTGTGACAGAGCAGACGTTTGAGTACAATAAAGGAATGTATCTCATCCATGGTTGGACTGGGTTTCAATTATTTATCTTCTGACTGGTTAAGCATCAGTTTATCTTCATTTTTAAAGTAAACCTAGGCTTTAACTTATTGTAAGGCTTGTAAAAGCTTACTGCTGTGATTGTATAACAAACAGTATAGGTCAGATAATAAACTGAGGTTAATTGATTCAGTAAGATTATTATATATTATTAAATTAATTACAGTAAGATTATCATTATTATGAGCTTTTGTGTTTCATGTGCTTTTTCCTAAAGACTTTAGATAAGTATATTTACATCAACCTTAAAGAGGTCATTCAAACTAAGTTTGAAGTTGCTCAGTTTTCACAGCATATTCTATATATACATACACATATTCATATTCTATACATCCAAATACTGTAAATACTGTACTGTAAATCAAAACTGCAGTTAGTGTGCATTAAATATATGAAAATGTAAGTCTCATATTTTGTAACTTTAAATCAAGGTTAGTTGAATACCCTGTTATATACCTCGACCACTGCTTCTCACTCCAAATTCTCTTTCACATACATGGTTCTCAGTGTGTTTTGTCAGAGAACAACATCTGGAAACACAACAAGTTTCCAGATAAATATTTTGCCAAATATTCGTCAAATGTTTGCTAAATGTAATTAAATATAGTTTTTATTGCATATAACATATAGTTTATTGAATGAAAGAACGTGTTTTTAATTCCAGTGTTTAAATCCTATAATACTGTGACAAAAATATCCGTACCTCTTGTAAGTGGGCATAGTTACTTAACAGGTGAGCTATACTAACTAGATTGTTGTGAGTGTAAGGTATTTAGGTACGATATCACATGAAGAAAAATGTAGTAGACTGAAGTAAAAGAGTAGTAACAAAGAGTAAATGTTGTAATGCATAAAGTAAAAAATGTCACAATGTAAAAACTAGATTTATTTATTTTTTTAGAAAGTTAAACTTCACACATTCACAAATACTAATAAATTGGAAGGTTATCGGATGATGATATAAGACTTTTTTTCTGTAATTTTTTTTTTTACTTGTTATATTGACAATCAAGTTATCATAAATAGTTTCCTGTCTAATAAAGGGCTAATTTAACAAAAACCCAATGTCAGTGCTAATCAGGAGTCATTAATTATTACTGGAGGTTCGTCTACTGCGGCCTTTTTCTAGATTAACATTTACACCGTTCTCAGACACAAATGACTAAAGTACTAAAAAAGTGCTAAATTAAATTGTTGCCATTATCTTTATGAAGCTCATTAACACTGTGGTAGCAAAAGGTGATTCCAGTGATTTTTGGATCGTGTCCTTGCCTACATTCAGTCAGTCCTCAGCTGTCCTCTGTTACATGTGTTTCTCTCCTCCGGCTCTGTTTTTTTCATCCAAACCGTTGTTTTTCTCAGAAGCTCGAAGTGATAATCAGGATGCCGAGACTGAAAACGATTCACACAGCCTGTCAGGAGGCTTCACGCCAGCTCTGCTTATACAGAACAGACTGAGCACAGAGGGAGAGTGATATCAGAAAGTGGGCTGTGCGGTACTTTGCATCGTGGCTGTGACAGGATTGACTAGCTGTCATATTCAGCTTTCAGGTTTTGGCAGAGGGCAAACAAATTCACACTTGACTATATTAAGAGACACCAAAGCAAATATTTACACCCACTCTAAGTGAGTGTAAGTGGTGTTTTCATTCATTTCAGCTTTTGTTTGACATAAGTTTATTTTTTAAAAGGAATTACCAGCTGTGATAACATGGTTGGCTGTGTTATCACCTTTTGATTGTGTGTGAGTGAGTGATAGCAAAAGACGCCTACTGCAGTATGAACTGCCTCATTCTTGGAGCCAGAAGTGATTACATTTGAACAGGATGGTGAAGTAATGCCCGTGCATCTTGCTTGGTTACATTTAATTGCACTATATAGACAAAAGGACTGGGCCATCTATGCATTACTCCTACAGAACCTGCTCAGCCATGGAAACCCATGCCATGAAGCTCCTGATGCACAGACTTTGTACTGATGTTAATGCAAAAGTAGGTTGGAAATCTGCAGTTACTGAGCCAGCTGAGTATCGGTGACACTACGAACCCCAGCGCTAACTTTGCGTGGTCTGCCCTTTGCTGTGGCTGCCAAACACTTCCAATGCTCACTGATAACTAGGGGTGGGGGAAAAAATCGATACTGTGTAGTATCGTGATATTTTGTTTGCTAATAATGTATCGATACAGGGACAGCAGAAATCGATATTTTGTTGCAAAAAAGTTTTTGTGGACTGGAACATGCTCTGACTTCAGAGCATGTTGATCAGCTCCTTTTTCTGAGCAAGAATCCTGACACTGTCCAAATGTGTTTAACTTTTTTTATGGCAGCAATAAACATGACAGTTTACTTATTTTAATTTAAGACATGTTTTATTTTAATTAAGTTTAAAACTTTTTTATTTAATGTAAAATTATATTTTGTTTTAATTTACTTTCAAATTCTTCAGTTGCTGAAGGGGCTGCATAGTTTTCACAAATTGCATAGTTCATAATAGCTATGATTGTGCCAGATGCCAGATTCAGTTAAGTTGGACTAGACTGTAATACAAACCGTTCAGTTTGTCAACAATAAAACTGACTGAAATGAGAGAAAGACTGAGTGTGAGACTTTGTAATTAGATAAAATGAATATTGATAAAGTTTAACTTTATGTACAGAATCTGAATATCGCAAAATATTTTTAAAAATTGCAATAATATCGTATCGTGCGTTAAGTATTGTGATAATATCGTATCGTGGGATGTATGGTGATTCCCACCTCTACTGATAACACATTTGATCATGGATATCTAGAAGGAAGAAATTTCATGAACTGACTTGTTCCAACTGTGGCATCCCATGGTCAAATTTAGTGAACTCTTTAAAATGACCCATTGTTTTACAAATGTTTATAAAAGCAGACTGTATGGCTATGTGCCCAACCTTATACACTCATGAAAGAAAGGAAACCGAAAACATGTGAATTGAAAGATTAAGGGACAGATGAGATACTTCAGATTAAATTATAAATCAAGAGACACAATGCTTATGTAGATACAGTGTATCTACTAATCAGAGCAAAATAAAAGATGTTTAAAATGTCACCATCAAAAATTAATCTCAGACTTCTTACGTGGATTGTCTATTTCTTACCCCAGAGCAAGATGTCTGTTTCCATACACATGACATGTAATTTGGGACTTTTAATGATTTCTTTTAACAGTTTTTTCCCCCAGGGTGGAATGATTACACGACATATATCTTTAATAAACCAGGTGTATGTCTGAATTTATTTTAGATTTTCTCTAATCCGCACATTCATCCATTCCAAACCCGTTTTGATTTGTGTTGGGATCATTGTTCTTCTGGACAATTTAAATAAAGTATCAGTATCACTAGCAGAAGAACATGAAGCTACCACCACCATACTCAAAAGCTGGTACACTGTTCTTAGGTTTTAATATTCTGAATATTGGTGAATCCAGTGAGTGTAGTCAAACAAATCCTTTTTATTTTGGCAAAGAGAAACTACCTTGTAGTCTATAATGATCACTGATGAGATGTAAATAGCTCTTGGCTTTGTCAAGTTGAAAGACTTTGTAGAAGCTTAAACAAAAATCCAAAGATTTAAATGAATGGATGTGTATATTTGAGCCTGTATGTATTAGGAAAAATTCTAAACCAATTCAAATTTAGGTACCCAACTAGTATTTTTGTTGTTGTTGTTTTAAAAGTTGGTAAAGATGCTGTATAGTAATTTGACCACAACTGTATTTGCATTAAAATGCCCCCAAAGGCAAAAACAAACACAGTAAAACATTCCTGATGATTCCTTAATGAGCTTAATTAGTGGAGATGCGACCTACCTATAGCATTCAGTGGTCTCTTCATGTAGCCACACCCTTAATAATGCAAAACTCTAAACCTTGATGACAGTTTTACTGGATATGCTAGTGTGATGGAAACGTGGGCACTTTAACATGGGAGTCTACTGGGATTGATGTGATTTTGGAGGCAGTATGTAGTGGTGATTTGTGGTTGTCACTCAGCGGTGTCACATCAAGTTTGGCTGCAGTAAAACCAGTGGAACCACTGCTGTGTGATTTCCCTCTGAGCTCTTCTCTCAGGTTGAGAATAATGCAGGTAAACCTGCATGCTTAACCTTCCCACTATCAATTTGTCTGAAGAGTAATGGTTCATCCAGTTTTCCAGCTTCACCTCCACCTCTAGAAATTTCACCCGGACTCCAGAATAATGCGTCTGCATCTGTTTTCCTTGCTCACGCTAACCTCTCGCTCTCACATGACTCTAGAATAATGTAGATGTATTTCTTTTCACACTCCCCGCCGCGACCCCCGTCGCTATCAATCTGGCCTTAGAATAATGTAGGCACATCTGTTGTGCTCACCCTCCTAACCCCTCAATTTCCCCACCACTTCAGGATAATGTAGGTGCATCTATTATCTCCGCTCACACCAGCGCTGCTGTCTACGACCCGTTTTCAGAATAATGTAACTGCATTTACAAAGAACGGGCCTCCCCTCCTAACTTCGCATGTTATCTAACAGGGTTAGGAAATAAATAAAAGGCCATGTATGTAAACCTACAAGTGCAACTTTAAAACTGTGCAGGGGAATTTATTTTTTCAGCTAATCAGCTGCACTAAATCGTCACAGCATCGCAGGTTTCCATATTCTCTCCTGTGCCAACTCCAGCTGCCCCCCCAGGGACAGAAACACAGACGAGGTGCAAGGAGGGAAGAGAATGGAACAAAAAGCACTCAGAAGCAGATAAGAGTGTTGTTGCGGCCTCACCCCCGCCTTTTATTTATCATATCTCCAAATAGCGGTGTAGCTGTTGTGCTGTGGTCAGGATACAGTGACCTTAGTTGATCAACTACCCCCCTCAGCAGCCTGATAAGAGGGCTAATATAACAGCGAGCTTGTGGGGAAGGCTGTACTGTAATTATTTCTGCGCTGTCAGAGAGGGAACGGACCGAGGCCCTCGTGCCGATTCAAATCTGAGGGGAAACTAAAAAAGAAGCGGAGGAGGTGGTGGAAGGAAGGAAGGGCCACAACAACAACACCAGCGAGACAAATATCAGCCAGGCGCCGCGACACGCTTGAAATTGGACCAGTTTGTCATGCACAGAACTGCCACACACACACACACACACACACACACACACACACACACACACACACACACACACACACACACACACACACACATCTGTGAGACCATATAGGACTTAATTCAAACTTTAGTGGTAACACAGAAACCACTCACAGTTAGATGGGGGAGAAATGTAGAATTTCAGTCCTCACTTGGATGTTGAAAGCACAGATATAGCCTACTTTATACAAACTCTTTGATTCACATGGGTCCAGACCCACATGGGGCTAAGAAACTATGTTTCAGTAAAAAAAAAAAAATTATTAAAAAAAAATGGCAATTGAGCGGTTGTTGGATTTGTATATATGGATATTTCCAACTTGGAAAGTTTATATTTGTCAACTAAATATTATTTACTCTTTTACTTTTCACATATTCTTTAACTCTTTAAGACCTACCATAGAACCAAGTCCGCCAGAGCTTATATTATATTTTTACATGTTGTAGTAGCCATTTTTGGGAGCATTTCAAGTTGCTATACATCTATACATCAATACAACCATTATAGCCCAAATTCTAATAATATGTCTGCATTAAGTGCACAGTAATTACATAAATTGCAAAAAAGTGCAATAAACTACAAAAAAAATTGAAAATCATTTTTGTTTTTTTTAACATATATTTCTAGTTAGAGAAATTTAAGAGGCTTATCCCTCAAAACTGTAAATACAAAAAAAGTTGCAAAAAATAGTTTCCCACCACAGGAAATTTATTTTGAGTGTCTTCATAGTTTTATTTCTGAAATACACCAATTTTTATACACTGCAGGAAAAACAAAAATAAATATTATAATGCAAATTTGCAAAAAAGCAGCATATGCATCAAAATAAACTATTTCCAGCAGTGCAATATGAGTCCTAAGCATCCCAGAAACGACACAGAAAGTCATAAAGTCAAAGATAACTTTTAAAAACACCAGTCTAGGCTCATGAGGCCCTGATGGTAAAAAACTACATTTCTGCGAAAATGACGTCACTTCCGGTTTCGGGCAAGTAATGGCAGACGTGCGAAAGTTCGCGGTGACGTCTGTTCCAATGTAGGAAGTGTTATGAACAGCTGATCGGATCGGCAAAGCGTGTTTCTGGAATTTTATGTTTTTGTTGCTGCAAGTGGTTTTTATGCAGTTTTTGCAAAGCTATATGTGGAAGGAAAGCGTGACCTAGGACAAGCTGGTGGCATAAGATGTAAGTACAACTCCTCCGGTTTCATATGCAAAAAACATTATTGCGCTAGCTTACGTGGTTGCAGTGCTAACGGGGATTTAAAAATAGTTACGCAAAACGGAGCGTGCCCGCTCTGACCAGTTTTAAAGGGTTAAGGATATGTTCAATCGATTACAATCTATTATGTTGAAACAAAATAAAGTAGTTGTGCTTTCTCTCGAAGTGCCACCCTCTGTGAGGCTCAACGCTTAAGTTGTACCTCAGAATAGTCTACCGAGGTTACTTTGGAGTCATCCAGCTGGTCTTGAAACTAAGAGGCAGCATATTTTAAAGAAGAAAGAGCTAAAGACACTGAATGGATTTCTGTATTCCCATGAGACAATTTACTAATTTCACTTCCTGTTGCAGTCGCACTTTATCTTCCTAAGCTCTCTTTAAAATCACAAAAATTCAAGTTAAATTTCTGATATAAATCTTTTGTAAGGACTTGTGGCCTTGCAACCGAGGTTCAGCAGTGTGTTGTTGAGTAAAAAAAAAGCAAAAAAAAAAGCAAGGTTCCAGTTTATCAAGAGGCGGAAATGAAGGAGCAGGAGTGCAGGAGGACAAAGAGATGATAAAAATATACATGTACGAATGTTAAATGCTCACAGATTGAAAGAGGTGTTTGGGATTTTGAAAGTAAAAGTAACTTATAGGTGTACTACAGTAGTACGTGGCTGGTCTCTGGTCACATACATAAACACTGTCTTGGCCCCTGTATTCAAGATGGCAAGAGAAACATGGCGGCTTGTACAAACTGGAACCTGCTTTGATGTATTTTTAAAGGACTGATTCCAAGTTTTTGTGTGAATGCATCACTGACCTGGAAGATCGATGAGTACAGCTGTTTTTTTTCCAAAATTTTTATCCAAATTACTCAATCAAGTAGCCATACTGTATGTCCCAATGAGTTTTGGGTTTGAAATCAGCTTTATTATATGGCAGAAAAAGATATTTTAGAAATCACCAACTGTCAAACTCTGAACTGGCCTGTGTAAATTCTACTTAAAAATTATTGTGAGCTTGATGTCTCATAATATGTGGTGTTACGTGTCACCGCAAATCAGCTTCAGTGAACTGGACCTCTCAACTGTGTTTGTGGTATTGTCGACTGTTTTCAAAGAATAACAATAATTAAAAGAATTAAGTTTGTGCTCTAGTTTTGGCTGATGGAGCCTCTTACTTAACACTCATTACGAGTCATGTGTCTGTGCTTTGCACCTGTGTAGTCTATGGGTGTAGCGGCCTAATCAAGCCTACTAACAGTAGCCTCTCATCAAAATATGGTAACTTCTGGCGGGAGAAAACAGGATGGTAATGACCACAAGGTTAAGGTGTGCTTGTAAAACCTACACATCAGAGGGGGGTGGTACCCTAGCTCCTTCCATCTTTTAAATATAGTCTATGGAAATTCTCAATTATTCAAGTGCAGGTGGAGATGGAAAAAATAGGAAAATGCTGGAATCTCTTTGCATTCTTGCTCTTTTCTTTGTTTTCTCCCTCATGTTTTTTTATTCTCTTGACAACAGTCTTGCATGTATATCTGTCTCTCTCTGAGCACTCTCTGTATTCACACACTCGTCGTGCATATGTCGATCAGCTGATGGTAAGTGCTTCAAGACTTTGACAACATTTCTCTGCTCTTTGTCCTACTCCACCTGTCATATATAATTTAACTTGACACTTAAAACCTGATCAGAACTAATAATAATCAGACATTTCAATAAAAAGGATGTAATTAGTGTTTTTTCTAGCTCCAGGGTGAATTATGAACAAATTTCTCAAACTGAAACTCAGCCAAGTTTATTTGACCTTGAAAACAACAAGCCCAAAGCCACTTTGTAGAGACTGCAGCATATAATTGTTAACAAACCAAAAAAAGAGTGTCAATTGTGGCTTTTATTGTGAAGCTGGGAGGATGTATGGGCTAGCGTCGCTCTGTGATAGATGACACGATACCCAGCTTTCCTGATTTCGCAAATTTCTATGAAATGTGTCCTGAGTTCATGAAGGCGAGCAGATAAGAGACTGGAAGAGGTTCGCCGGCCAATAGAATTCATCCATTTCTGCCTCTTATCTGCTGATAGTGGAGGACCCTCTCTCCCCTCCTTTGCACTCCTTCCCTCCTCTCCTTTCCTTTGCTTCTTCATCACTTTCCTTTTCCGTTAGTCTCCTTTTTACTTCTTTCTTTGCTCTTCTTTCATCTTCTTCTTTTTGTCTTTTCTCTTCATTTGCTCTGCCTTGTCACAGATCGGTTCTTGTTCTCATCCTCCTTTCTCTTTTCTTGTTCTTCTTTGTCTTACTTCACACTTATATTCCACCTTAAATAAAGGTGACAGCACCAGCACAAACTTTAATTGCACATATTCACACAACTGCTAGATGTTGCTTACCTTTAAAAGTCACCAGACACATAATCAGATGGTTGCAGAAGCAACTTATTAGAAACAGAATCATCTTTATTTGGCACACAAACAAGGGATTTGACTTTGCTTCACTTTGGTCTCTGCATAAAAAATATCTTAATTAATAAAAAGCATAAACTGAAACATCACTAAAGTTAAAAAGCCTTTTAACTTGTTGTTCAAATCAGTTTCATACAAGTCCAGACATAAGAAAGGATTACCAGAGGAAATTCAAAAGACTGAGCTAAATACAAATATGCATCCCTTGCTGGTACATAATACACTAATACCAGAGTGCACCACTCGTCTAAACAATGCTGCAGACCAAGTGCCCGCCTGCAGCAAGATAATGCATCTCAGCCACACCACACAAACTTATCTGCAAAAAGAAAATCTAAAATAAGTTACCAAATATATGTGGTTGAGTGTTCATAGCAAAGTCTGTCTGTGGAAACAACTCCACTGATAGTGGGCAGAGTTTGGACACAGTTTTAAACTTTTATCCTAAATTTTTCATTATAGAAAGAAATGTGTTGGACAGCAACTGTGTGTTTTCTAACTTCACACATAACCAGAAAAACTCCACTACAAAACAGAAATGTAGAGTACAGCCACAGCAGTGGTAGCTAACTGCTGCATTTCTTCAGTGTATTTGGCAGACCTCACCCCTGATTCACTCTTTGTGTTTTACTGAAAAACAGGTTCCAACTGTTTGTCTCCAAAAACCTCAGAGACTCAGAGCTTCCGGTAAAACTGCCAGCGCTGCCGTTCGGCAGTCTGAGACACTAGATCTTCTTTAAGACACTTCAACTCTTTTTTTCTCTCTTTCTGTTTTTTTTGGGTCCCTTAAAACAACATTGATTGTTTCCCGCAATGACTTTCTGTCGCTGTGGTAATGATTATGCAGATGTGGCACAACCTTTCCGTTTGACGGGTGGTTCCCACGGGGAGAGGCGGTGACACCACAGTTGTTGCCACGCCGACAGGCATCCGACACGATCCCTCCCCTCCTCCTTGTCTGCTCCACCCGACCCTCCTCCTTGTGCTTAGTCTGGCCTTCTGGATGCTGAAGAAGGTGATGGAGGAGTGGGATGCTCTGCTTGCTCTGCTGGAGCTGCTCACATAAAACTGTGAAACATGTTTCCTGAAATGCTCTGTAACAACATAATGTCACAATCAAAATTACAAAAAAACGAACCAAACCTACTCAGTGCATTTTTAATTCTAATATTGTATCTAGTCTGTCATAATTGTCTTATTTTGTATTTTTTGTAGTTTGCAATTTAAATTATAAACCTTAAAAAAATGTCAGAGCAGGAGGGAATAAAACACGTGCCCGTGAGCATGGCATAGATCACTGCTCTAGCAAATGCTTAATGCACTCCAAGGTGTGTGTGATGATATGCTAGAAGATAAAATGTCATAATATAAGTGAAACGTAAAATCCCCTTTGGGTTTAAATCACTTAAACCAATTAAACATACAGTGTCCTTTTAACAAAATGACTAAATCAATTGCCCAGTATTACAGAATATTTTTAATGCTCTTAATTCATTGCATTGTTATGTGTTGGCATCAGGTAGTTTTTGTGAAAATATTTTCCGGCAACTAGTAATTCATTACATTTGTAAATTCTACAAACTATAAAATTATCAACAATATTTTCTATAAAGGAATTTAAAGAATATTTGGATGTATTCAGTGTTTTACACATTTTGTAAATTATGTCCACATTCAGTTCAGTTCAATTCAGTTTTATTTATACAGCGCCAAATCAAAACAACAGTCACTTCATGGTGGTTTATATTGTAAGGTAGACTCTACAATAATAGATACACAGAAAAACCCAACAATCATATGACCCCCTATGAGCAAGCACTTTGGCGACAGTGGGAAGGAAAAACTCCCTCAGGAAGAAACCTCCGGCAGAACCAGGCTCAGGGAGGGGCGGGGCCATCTG
The DNA here is from genome assembly GCF_900408965.1 of Simochromis diagramma. Classification (NCBI taxonomy): domain Eukaryota; kingdom Metazoa; phylum Chordata; class Actinopteri; order Cichliformes; family Cichlidae; genus Simochromis; species Simochromis diagramma. The sequence goes on along the minus strand of NW_024387200.1, from coordinate 1,154,956 downwards.
CTGCGACCGGTTGAAGAGAGAGAAGGAAGACAGGATAAAGACATGCTGTGGAAGAGAGACAGAGAATAATAACAAGTATGATTCAATGCAGAGAGGTCTATTAACACATAGTGGGTGAGAGAAGAAAAACTCAATGCATCATTGGAATCCCCCAGCAACCTAGGCCTATTGCAGCATAACTAACTATGCTTTAGCAAAAAGGAAAGTTTTAATCCTAATCTTAAAAGTAGAGATAGTGTCTGTCTCTCGAATCCAAACTGGAAGCTGGTTCCACAGAAGAGGGGCCTGAAAACTGAAGGTTCTGCCTCCCATTCTACTTTTAAATACTCTAGGAACAACAAGTAGGCCTGCAGAGCGAGAGCGAAGTGCTCTAATAGGGTGATATGGTACTACAAGGTCATTAAGATAAGATGGGGTCTGATTATTTAAGACCTTGTATGTGAGGAGCAGGATTTTGAATTCAATTCTGGATTTAACAGGAAGCCAATGAAGGGAAGCCAATACAGGAGAAATATGCTCTCTCTTTCTAGTCCCTGTCAGGACTCTTGCTACAGCATTTTGGATTAGCTGAAGGCTTTTCAGGAAGTTTTTAGGACATCCTGATAATAATGAATTACAGTTGTCCAGCCTGGAAGTAATAAATGCATGAACTAGACAGGATATTTCTCATTTCAGAGATGTTGCGCAAATGGAAGAAAGCAGTCTTACGTATTTGTTTAATATGTGCATTGAAGACATATCCTGGTCAAAAATGTAATCCTCAAAGTTTAAAATTTCAATTTCTCTGTATTTCTCATGATTGGATATTTTCAGTATATTTTAGGCTTTCATGTTCAAATGTTTGTAAATTCTTTATTATACGGACAGTAAGGATAGATATTCTCTAAAAGTCAGTGTTAAATATATATGATTTTTTATTCTGTTTTCCAAAAAGAAAAACATCCTAGCAATTGCAGATTCTAAAGATTAAGTAGGAAAAATTTCAATTTTTAAATTTAACTTTACATGTCGTGAACGCAGTATGTCAAACTAAGCAATATTTATCAGGCAGATTTGTTAACCATGGTGACATTTTAAGTGTGTTGTATTCTTAAATAGAAACGATTAATCTCTTTTTAGCTTTTTTTCCATGAGGTGTTGCTTTCAAACATGTGTGACATGTCATAAAAACAGATCTGCTAAATGAAACATTTTGACATAGTAGATGTAATTGGACTGTGACAGAGTAAAACCTCCTCTTATGTCTCCTGGCTGCTCTTCTCTCCTCCAATGACAACCCTGCACTGATTTATTCTCTCTGATGATTGGCCGTCTGCCGTCACCTTGACAGCAAGCCTTCTTCATTATAACTCCACTTTTCCTCTCCTCTTCTTCAAATCATTTTTCCTTTCATATTAAGTTTTTTTTCCCTCCCTGTGCTCTGCCAGTGGATTTTATTTGACAGGAAATATTCCAGGCGATGCGGTGCGGTTGTAGATCTCGGGCCGTGGCAGAACGTATCGATCGGGCTGATTTGCATACATAAATCTATTGGCTATCTGACACTTGCCAATATTCTGGGCAGCGGGGAGCAGTGGTGCTGAGTCGGCCAGGTCACATTATCATTGGTGATGGAGCTTTGATGAAGTGTGACAGCGCTGCACAGCTGCTGACTGACTGGCTGAGAGACTGCACTGTAAAAAAATTCATGTTAGCTTTAACAGCAGCTTAGTGCTTTTTAACAGTGAGTCTGTCAGACTATATTTACATATTTTTATTCAACACCTTGAACAAAAAGTAGGGTATATTTCCCTGAGCACCCCCAGGTTATTTTAATTTGTTAAGTTAAAAAGTTAATATGCGTGTGATAAAATAATTTTGTTATTAACTGAAATAATACAAAAACTAGAAAATGAGAAACTTGAAATGAGCAAACCCACTTTGGATACATAACTGTAAGTACACTAAACAAACAAACAAATTAAAACTCAAAATAAAATGAAAATAAAAACTAATTAGAACATTGTAGTAACTGTGACTTTGTAAATTGTAAACGGTTATGTAGGAGTTTAGGAGTTAGAAAATTAGTGGCATCATCATTTTTGGATTTAGACTGAAATTTTGAAACATTTGGAAGCTTTTTACATAAGACTTGAAAATAGCATCAGACATCATAAAATCAAGGGTGAAGTAAGGCCCAGGTAATTAATTAAGATTATTATCTTAATTAAGAGATCTTTCGGCAGCTGTACAGTAAATGTGACTCCCTGTAGAGATACACTTAGTTTAGTTAAATTCATTTCAAATCACTCCTTATAATCAAGCAAAAGTGGGGAAGAAAAACTCCCTTTAAAGAAAATAAAACTCAGAACTAAGTTTAGGGAGGTGACTGGTTTGACTGGTTGGGGTGAAGGGAAACAGAAGAGAGCAGAGAGAGACAGGACTTGTCATGTAGTGGATGAAGCTGGAGGCTGGATTGAAATGGGGTCTTTGTCTTCTATACAGTCTGACTTCTTATTGCAGCTATAGTAGCTGTCCCCTGCTGGCCATTAGAAGAAATGCAGCTTCAAGGTTTTTCTCCATTGGCTGAACATTTTAGACCCAGAAGCCACTGCCATCTTTTCTTTACAGTCTATAGGCAATGTTCACTCTTACAGCTTTACACAGTGGGCTTTTGAGTGGGATCAGCAGTAGGAATGACACTTTGTTAGTATTTTAAAATGCAAAACACTAGTTTTAAGTTTGTTTCCCACCTATCATGGTCTAATATACCTGACGTTTGTTAGATCAGGTTTTGTTAAAACATATATTACTCAATTGTCATTTTTATTTAGTTGCACTATCCAGTACATAAGGAATCCATTGCACTCCGTTGCAGTTGGTGATACTGACTGGGTAATTGTCAACTTTTGACTTGGACCTTTAAACAAATAAACATAATTAATGCATTTAATTGATAAATGTCCAACTGTCTTTTTGAATAACTTCCTGTCTGGACTTTGTTTCATCACTTTTTGTTCTGGCTCTCAAGTGTCCTCTTTTTAAATCAGTGATCAATAAAATTTGGAAAACATTTTATATTTTTAACTGGCAGAAGCTGTTGTGTTACTGTTTTGGGCAGGGAGCCCAGAAGCACCATCCTGTCTCAGACAAATTGGACTGTCTACGCAAGAAAAAACACACGTCTTCAGCTTACACAGTGCTGCAAACAGTATTAAGTGTAAGCACATCTGTCTGCTCATATATCAAAAGCAGAAATAGATGACAAAGCTGGGACTTTGTTGTCATCCATGAATGTCTTGGGTTGCTGATTATTATCAGGCAATAATCTGCATTTTCAAGTTCAAAAAGATGATGTTCAACAAAGAACTGAAAACACTGGCATATGTGACCAAATGAACGTGGTCAGCACTGCAAGCCTAATCTGAAGCCTTCAGGAAGTGCTACACCACCCATGCAAGAGACTCTCTGGGGTTGAAATCATCTTCTTAAAACTTGTTGAAACCTGGTTTATTTAGTTAATTTAGTGGAGATCTGAGCTTTGAGATTAATCACCAAACACAGCAGTCATTTCAAAACTTTAAACATCTGTAAACTCATTAAAAATTATGAATAGTATGTCAGAATTTCAAAATTTTGATTTTGTGTGCAATATGTGAGGAGGTTTATACGTTTAGGCATCATTTTCTTTATATCAGTGTCTGTGTCTCTGTCTTTCTTTGCATATGTGCACACACACACACACACACACACACACACACACACACACACACACACTGTGTGTGTGTGAGCGACAACTGGAGTAGCATCTAGTTTCTTTGTTTCTGTTGAAGGAAAAGGTCAAAGCGGCAGAGAGAATTAATTGAAGAGTGAGAGAGCACAGCTGGCTCTGTCAGTCCAGCCATTCCTGTGTGTGTGTGTGTGTGTGTGTGTGTGTGTGTGTGTGTGTGTGTGTGTGTGTGTGTGTGTGTGTGTGTGTGTGTGTGCGCGTGCGTGTGCACATGTGTGTGTCTCGGGGTTTTCATATGCTGTTCTGTTTTGTGCATTTTTGTTCTCTCTTTTTTTCTTATTGGTTCATGAGAGCAAAATCCGATTATCAAATTTAAGAATTAATTAACTGTTTGTTTGTTTTTTCATTTACTTCAGCTACCTATACTGCACCTGCCTATAAATGCAGGTACTCACTGCACACTGAAGCACTCTTTCATCTGAAGGGACACCCTCTCACCATATTTGTTATAGTTTTGTACCAATCTTGGCTCTGGAAGCACAGACGTTATCCTGTGTAACCCTATGTCATATCTTTTATTTTCACTTATAACAATGCTATATAATCTAAATAGTATGAATACTGTATACATACATATGTGTACTGAAAAGTGCCATTACTAACAAAGCATATATATAATCCTGCACAAAACCCACTGTGCGAGTTAACAGATTTATCAGCATCATGGGTCCATCGGACTATCATCGTGGTTTTTCTATTCCATTAAATGTGTTTCCCACATCCTTTTTCATGGTGTGTATTCTTTCAGCTGCAACCCAGGTGGTGTTAAACAGCCCGAGAAGAAGTAAAGAACAAAAAGCTTATTTCCAAAAGTGATATTGGCTAAATCAAAATTGACTTAGGTGCCCTGTTTTGGGATTATTTGAAGGCTTAAAGAACAATAACATTACTTATAATTGCTCGAAGCCAACAGGAATAATTTTGCTTCAAAGAATCTGTACTTCTTATTCATGTTAATCAAGGAAAGACAAAAACCTCTGACAATGTTTAAAGCTTTAGACTTTCTTAATGCCTCTCTTCCTCTGCTCTTTGTCCTCCAGCTCATCCTGGAGCCAGTTCTAGAAAAACTGGTGTAACATTTCCCCTCAGGGTCTCTTATCGTTTGGCTTTGCCTGGTAGACCACCAACAGCAGGTGCTTAAACCACCTCAAACACTCAGTACACACAATACCTACATTTTTATTAATTGCCTTTATTTCAAATAACACCAAGAGTGTAACGCTTACTCAGACTCTGCTGCTGTCATCTGCATTTTTCAGTGTTGCTAAAGTAAAATAGCTCTTCCCTTCCAACTTTCAGACATATGTGTGTGTACTTTTTTCTTTTGCAGTATTTTCTGTCTACTAGCATGCTTGCGCTTACATGTGTGTGCGCTCTTGACTGTATGTATACATCTGAGTGTGTTTGTGTGTGTGCTCCCTCATTACCTGGCACTGCTCCCGGTGTTCTCGTTGTGGGAACGCACTGTGACAACCTGCTACTTTCGTATGCAGGAGACCAGCACTGATGACGGGGTCGAGTTAATAGCTCTTCTGTGGCAAAGCTCTGATCCTTCAACGCCCCCGCACGCATCCCCGCCACAACTCCCCCTCCGCACCGTGATACAAACACCGAGTGGCACAATTTAATGAAGTTCTGTTCTTTAAAGCAAGTGGTGGTTTGCAGGGATGGAGGGATGGAAGGGAGGTATGAGAAGCCCTCTGGTCCTTCAGCTCATCTGTTTCTTTGAATAGTTTCCACGAATCAATCGATGCGCCGGTTTTCTCCTGGCCTTTCAGTGCTGTCACCCGTCATTGAGGGATGCAAATTCATGTCAGAAACTGGCCTGACACTTTTCCTGTCGGGCCCCGCCACTTGAAAACGCCGCAGCTCAGCAATAAACGGGGTGAAGGCCTCATTTCTCAGAAGGCCGACAGAGAGAGAGATGGAGAGGGAGACCTTTTCCATCAAAGTTTTCTCCCTCCGTCCTGACAAGATGAGGATGTGAAAGGACACTTGGTAAAGTTCATCTCTTTCTACACAGAGAAGCACCAAAGTCAGAAAAAAGATTTAAGTTCTGACTGTTAAGATGGTGAAAGGAGAAATAAACCGAGTCCACGAACAATATAAAACACCGCTAACAAAAGTCACACAGAAAACTACATATGCAAGTCCCACAAAAGCGTGTGCTCTTACATTTTCCTCAGGTTCATATTTACCTCACAAGAAAAATGTGTGTTAAGCCAAGAAAATGACACTGATCACCCGAACCTAAAGACGCAGGTAATGTTTGACAAGGCAAATAAATGTTAATTGAATTTATTTAGGCAAGTTACTCTATAGCCACAACATTTTACAATCAATTCAAAAAGCAAAGGACCCGTCAGATCGGCTGCCTGTAAGCCTCACTTTCACTATGCTGCCATAAAAACAGGGACAGGAAACCGTTTTTTTTTTTCACCAGGTAGGTGAAGTGGAGCCGAAGAACTTGAGTAACTAAGTAAATTTACCAATCACAAAAATGGCCAGCAGGGGGCAACACCTCTGACTGCAAAAAGAAGTCTGATTAGTTAGAAGTCTGCAGTGTTGGGAAGGTTACTTTTAAAATGTATTCCATTACAGATTACAGAATACATGCCCCAAAATGTATTCTGTAACGTATTCCGTTACGTTACTCAATGAGAGTAACGTATTCTGAATACTTTGGATTACTTAATATATTATCATGCTGTTTACAACTACATGAATGTACTATTGCTGTTATTTATTACTGTTACTGAAGGTCAACAACAACAACAACAACAAAAAGGCGCTCTCTCACCCAGGAAACACGCAGAGAGAGAGCGTCACCCTGTAACCATGGCAACCGTAACGCTGCCGCCTGGAACAACAGAACATAGCTGTCAAACAAAACCCAAACAGTCCTGACCCGCCACAATATGAAACAGGGAAATACCGCCGTGTAATCCATTTTTTTCAACAAAGTAACTGCATTCTAAATACCACCTTTTTAAACGGTAACTGTAATGGAATACAGAGGCTACGTCCATCTTTTGTATACAGTCTACAATGTGGGTACATTGTGTCTGTTGTTTTGTTAGAGCGAGCAGCAGGCAGGACACGTAACACTAGTATAATTACCTTTGCTGTCCTCAAATAAGCCCGTCTGCTCTTGCTCAGGTTGTACTAGAAAGGTTAAAGGCTGTCAAAAATCAGACCCAGGAGAATCAGAACTAAGCATTATCACAGATGATCTTTGTTTGCCAGTAACTAGTTTTAATTTGGGGCTTCTGCACGTACCATTGTCTGTCAGATATTTCTGAAGATAAAGGAATCTGAAAAAAAAAGCAAGAGAAAGACCTTTTCTACAAAGTTTGTTCGGTGTATCCTGACAGAATGTGAATGGGGAAAGAACCCTCGGTAAAGTTCACCCCCGTCTGCTAGAGCATAAAACTGAGAAACAGCAAATTAGGAAAAAAGCAAAAAGAGCAAAGAGAAAATAGTAACAAAGACCTCATAATCCAGGTGCTGAAGCCTGTCCCAGCTTCCATAGGGTCAGAGGTGGGATACACCTTGGACAGGTCACCGGCCTGATGCTGGGCTAACATCATTTTATCCACTTGAACATTGCATCTTCATCTCTTCTCTCTTTCATTCTGTCCCTTCTTCAACTTTTCTCATCTTCTCTTTTTATGTCCTCTCATTCCCCGGGCTTCGTTTTATTTTCCCCTTCCTCCTCTACTTTAGCCTTCTTCCTCTTCTAGTCTGTCATCTTACACCTTCTCTTATTTCCTCCTGTCAGCTCTAAACTTTTTCTTTAACTCAGTACCTCATTCTGTGTCTCTGGTTTCTCCTCCTCCTCTTTTCTCCTTATCTCTTTCTCTCCACTTCTTTCTCATCACCTTCTGTTCTTCCACCTCAAAACATTCTCTTCTCATTTCTAGTCTCCTCTTTTCTTCTTCCATATCCTCTGGTATGACCTTGTCTCCCTTCTCCTTTTCCTCTCTACCCTCTTCCTTGTCTCCTTTTCTTTTCCTTCGTTGGTGCTTCATTTGCTTCTTCATTGTTTTCCCATTTGTCGTTCCTTTTGTTCGTCACTTGCAAACTTTTTCTTTCTCCCCTAACTCATCCTTTTCTTTCCTTCATCTCCTCTCCACTTTACTTTTTCCTATCACCTTCCCTCTCATTACTTCTTCCATTTCTTTTTTTTTTCCTGTTCACCTTCCCTTCCCTCCCTTCGGCTTATTAAGATTTCAAAGATACAAATGGCGGCGGGCTGATTGCTTTCAGGGAATCTGCCTTTAATAATTACAGGTGGAGAAGCTCGGGGTAACGTTGGCGAGGCAGAGACTAATGGAAAACTAGATTTTTTCACTGAATTAGAGAGCGGGGGGATGGGGGATCTATATATTGACAAGCCATCAGCGGGGCACAGATCAAGAGAAGTGCTTCAGACTTGTCGGAGAGTCGAAGGCAAACTGGCTCTGATGCTCCGTGGCATCTCTGTATGCTTCCTGCTGCTGCTACCAGCCTGTGAGGAAGATCCAACCCGCCTTCATCTTCTGAGCTGCTCTGTGGAGGGAGGAGGAGGAGCAGAGTTAAAAGGCTGCAGAGTTAACCTTTTTTATTCTGATGACTCCCTCCTCTTCTCATCGAGGGCCCGAATCAAAATGTAAATGCTGGAGCCTCTGAGGGACGCGGGGCGCCGGGATCTGCTCGTATTGATTATAAGTGAGTCAGAGTCGCTCTGCTCAACAACCAAATGTGTTTTCCCCTGACGCTCTGTGACAGGTATTACCCAGTGTTCAGCTGGCCTTAGGCTCCGTTGCTAATGACATTTCTGATTTCAGAGCCAACACGCACACGCAGGCATCAAAGTCAAGGATTACAGTGATTTTTACTTCAAAATGAAGATGTTTTTTATTAAAATGAACAGAATAGACTCTATGAATCTTTTCAAACTGACCCGCTATCTTTATTTTGTGTTTTGAGCCAAAAGCTGCTGTAATCACTCAGTTCCTGACAGTTTATTTCTACTCTGCGTGACATCTTAGAGAGAGCGTATTCTTAATATGGTCATAATGAGCACTGATTATAATTTCCACATATCCAAGTCCGATAAGGTTCACTGTGGGTGTAGGTGATACAATGTCTGATAAAGTCTCATAAAGCCACATTTTATTCAGAATAGAACGTAGAAAACATATCAAATGTTTAAAATGAGACGTACATTTCATGAAAAATATCTCATTTTGACAGCAACACTTCTTAAAAACATTGTTATAGGGGAAAATAAAGTTGGAAAAGTAAGAAACAGCTGGAGGAACATTTAGGAAGCAATTCAGCTAACTGGCAACAGGTCAGTATTATGATTGGTTATAAAAACGAATGACGTAATGGGACACAGTATCTTAGACGTGCAGATGGGCAGAGGTTCACCAATCTCGAACTGCAAAGACTTTGGACATCTTAACATATACAGTACATGGAAATTAATGCATGGGCTCAGGAAAACCTCCAGAAATGACTGTCTGTAAACACAGTTTGCTGTGTTGTCCCCAAACGCAGCTTGAAACTACTGTGCAAAAAAGAAGCCATATGTAAACATCACTCTCTCTGAGCCGAAGCTAATTTAAATTGGACTGAGGCAAAGTGGAAAACTGTTCTGTGTTCGTACAAATAAAAATTTGAAACTCAGCTTAGAAAGCATCAACGAAGAAGACTTTGGACTGTTAAACAGCTAGAATCTTATATTAGGTAAGAATGGGATGACATTCCAGCCCCAGAGGCCCACCAGCTGGTCTCCTCAGCTCCCAGAAGTTTATGGACTGTTGTTAAAAGAAGATGTGGTGCTATAAACTCATGTTCTTCTTAAAAAGGTAAATTTTGTCATTTTAAACATTTGATGTCTCCTCTATGTTATATTGTGAATAAGATTTGGATTTCTGGCATCTTTAAATCATTGAATTCTTTTTTTAATGAATATTTGGCACAGTGTCCCAACTTTTTGGAGTTGGGGTTGTAACTGACTTAAAGGGAAAAGAACAAAAACAGCTTTTTTCAGATAAAGGATGGACTGTGGGAGTGCACCAAGACGCTGTAAAAGATAAAAAGGAACTTTCTGAACTCTGAATCATGCAAAGGCACTCTACTAGAGTCCATGAATACCACTGTGGGACAGGAAACAATGCGTATAAGTCACCTTTAACACCCAGGCCACGTCGGGCCACTTAAATGTGTACATATTGTAGTAATTTTATGTCTGCTCGTAGAACAGAGCCATCACAAAGTTTGCACTGCTACCCTTAGCCTTCCATTTTTCTGTATGGTGGCAGGTTCAGATCAGATCTGATCTGATCTACTCATGATGTATGAAGCATATGTTAATTACAGGACAGATCGACTGGTGCCCTGAATTTGCTTAATAAAGCATTAAGCTTTAATGATTCATTTATGCAGAGACATTGGCTTTAAACTTAATTTTAGGTGCCTGCATCATCAATGTTTTTCTTAGGACTGAGATGCTCTGTGTGTCTCCCAGAATCCACTGTAGCCTCAGTGAAAGCCTTCAGCCTCCATTAAAGTTGAGTTTGGAGAGCAGCAGGCAGCGTGACCTCCTCAGGAGTTCATATGTTTGACCAAAAACACTGATGTTAAAGCTCAACTTTGATGCTGTCTGGGGGATTTTTGGTTTTCTGTCACCTGAACGGATATTAAATTTTCACGCTTGGCGTCGTACAGTAAATACACCACATGCAGTACTCGGAGTTTGTGTATTTTAAAAAAGTCTATGTGAGGTCATTTTGTAGGTTGTGTGTTTGTGTGTGTGTGGAGGAGGAGGGGTGTTTCCTGCCAAAACTGGTGATTTCTTCTCTATTTTTTTTTGTGGGGTGGCATGATGTGTTGTGTTGTGAGCACTGTGTGCTGTGGCAAGGCAATGCAGCTGACTGATCCATCCATCATCAGCTCGTAGTCTCTCTGCTGCGCGCTCCTCAAACTCGGTTTTTGTTTGGAAACCATCCATCATATTCTTGAGCATGACACTCTGGCAAAAAGACATCCCGGTCATGACTGCGTGCGTGTGTTTTCACTGGTATGTGCTCATGTATTTCTGCTTTGGATGAAAAAAGAAAAACCTGGTTGTAATATTGTACTTGGACATTTTTACACGGCTGAATCCATCAGGAGAGTAAAGAAAGATTTTTTGTCTATTTGGTCATTGCAATTATGATGAAGAAGCTGCTGTTAGGACTTAAGGTTTAAAGTAAATGTAATCTATAAATGGAGACGGGGAGGCAAGGTGTCAGCAACTTTGTCCCGCATTGCCAAAATATGCATTAAACAAAGAATTTAGACGTATTCGTCATCAGGCAGAATATTAACAGTGATTCTTTAACTGCCCCCTCCCCCTCCCCCTCCCCCCAGCATACCTCTCTGAGTAATGATCTATTTAAAGAGTTTTCATGGAATCAGCCCTCTGTGATAACAAGAGCTAGTGTTACTCTGAAAACAGCTTTAAACTCAAAGTTTAAGCTGCTTAGAAAAACTGAACTTGAAGTTCTTGAAGTTTTCAAAACAATGATTTAAAAATGATAATATGGTCTTTAGCTGACCCGCGCAGAAGACATCAACATGTTAGGGAGGATTCACGTGTATCCATTTCAAGCTTAAGTGGTCTCGGCTCTCAGTTGCTGTGAGTGATGTGATGCTAAATATTGCTACAGCAAGTAGTGGATTTGTTGACTTGCTTCTGAAAAGTTGAGAAATTGTATTCAGTAAGAAAGGTCCAACATTACCTCTAGTCAATAAAATCACATTATGGATATATCCTGAAACTGTGAAGTTAATGTACAGATGTTGTTTAGTGTTGAAAGGATGAAGAAGTTGATAATTACTAAAAGTTTGTTTTTAGCAACAGGGGGCTAGCTTGGTTCACGTTAGCTGCTAAACTCTCTGTTAGCTTACTCATCTCTTATCGATTGCTGTTGCTATGACAACTATGCCAGCAACAATAGACAACCAAATGTCAGCAGCGGTGTTGTGGTCATTACTCAAGAAGAGTAACGTATTACAAAGAGTACGTTACTTAATTACTCGCCGAAGAAAGTAATTTGTTACACTACTTGTTACATTAATTTATCGTACTCTGTAAAATTACCCGAAATACACTGTCACATAATTACCAGTAAACAATATAAACTTGTTTATATTTTCCCGCAAACCAAAACAAATCAACATCCTAATGAGGACACACATGAGATCTTTCTATTGGTTTTGAAAAGCAAGCATGTCTGATGTTTTTTTTCTTTCTATCTGCACAGATAACAGATAAAGTTCTTCTATTAGCTGCAAAGAATACAGAATCTAGCACAGTAATTACAGTAATTAAAGTAAAAGTATTTACTGAAAAATGTAATGTGATGTCGAGGGACCCCCTTATAATAGTGGCAGTGGAGCTTCCATGACTGGTCATGCTAAAGGGTGCTTTGCATAGTGAGATACAGAGTGAGGATTGAAAGATCCTGCCTTCAAACACTGGGTTTGAAACACTTTTCTGTCAGACTGTGAACAAGTTTCATTATTTTCTGAAACTGGTTATTTTAACACAGGAGTGTATGAGGACTGACTCATTTAAAATAAAACCAAAAGTTTGAAAGAAAGAGTTTTGATATCTTTACATCCAACAGTTTAGCTTCCAAAGTAAAGAACCTTTGTTGTGCAGTTGGTCTATAAAAATGAATTAAACAGTTTGAATTGTGAGGTTTTTTAAGTGATGTATAATTCAGAGGGTCGGGATGCTTTGTGCTGGTGTCCAGGGTTAAACTAACACCAGAATGTGAACGTTTAACTTGAGAGCTCGAACAAGCTTGTTCCAGCTCTGTGCTCCTCAGTCTCTATTTTAAACTCTAACACTAATAATTTTACAAAAACATTAGAATTAGTGTGCTTTAATCCAGATCCTTTGAGACAATACTATAAAGTTTTGTCTCAACTACACATACAACTGAAGCCGAGAAGAAAGCTCAAAGAAATGGAGCAGAAATTCTGATGCTACAATTAGTTTTTTACTTCGAGACAGGTCAGACCTCTTTATCTAGGTCTCTTTCTTTCTCACTATAATGTTGGCCTGTTTCTAGTACATCTGTGGACTCAAAGCTACAAATGACGTGATTATGATATATCATGTAACAGAGAAAGTCTCTTTGTTTCTGCCGTAAAAGAAAGAAATCAATACCAGGGCAGTGCGGAGCCTTCAGGGGCCGCGGCGTCTCCCCTGGACTGACCAGGTAAGGGTTAGGCCCAGCCGGAGGTTTGGCGGGCTCAGAAATGCTGATTCTACATTTAGCTTGACAGTGATGCATGCCTCAGCCTCGGAGTCCGGTTAGCCCGGTACCTGAGGGTCCGGCCGAGGAAGATCAGCTGCAGACCAGGACGGGGTTAAGGATGGGGGGTGGCAGAGGAGCAGAAGGGGAGGCCAGAAACTCTTATTTTTAGAAGCAGCAAAGTCTGGGAGGGAGGAAAGATGGAGGAGATGGTGGGAGTATTTTTTATAGGGGTGGGGGACAAGGGAATTGGAGAGAGAGAAAAAAAAACAGTGTTAGAAAGAAGATGTTTTAAGAGCAGTCAAAGTCTGCAAGAGCGAATAACCCCCAAAAATACACATTATAAAATTAACCCATTTGGTGGTTTTACCTCTTTACTCACTTTAATTATGGGGTTTTGGTGATTATTATCACTAATCATTATTCTTTTTACACTTCTAGATTATTTCCCATCTTAAGTCTATCTTTAACACAGAGTTTGTCTAATTCCATTCAGTGCTTTGCAGTTTTTCTCCATTTTTACTTTTACTTTGTGGGATAACTGTCATTCAGGAGGCAGAGCAGGTCATCTACTAATTGGAAAGTTGATGGTTCAGTCCCTGGCTGCTCCAGGCTGCGTGCCAAAGTATGCTAAGATACTGAACCCCAATTTACTCTTGAATTTTTCCTGAGAGTTTAAATGTGTGCAAATGTTTATTTTTAAAAGTGTTTGGGTGAATAAATCATGAAGCAGTTTGAAGCAGAGTAGAAAAAAACAGTCTATTCTCTTTTTGTCACTAGAATTTCCATCATACAGTATTTAAATCAGACGAATTTGGGCATTAAAACACAAAATAACAAATTGATGAATTTATTTGATCCTTTTAAATTAAGAAAACCAGAATCGAAATCAAAATTCTGAAATAATAATTATTCCCAGTGAAGCATTGCTTCCAGAGAGAAGATGCAGATTGTTTTGTTTCATCAGTTTTCTTCCCTCCTGCAGGGGTCACAGGTTTTAGCAGTCTGAAAGAACAAAATCTTATAATGTTCTGTTGGGGAAGTTTGAATCTTCATCGATGCTCCCCCTTCACTACTCCACTGAATACTCTACACACGCACACTAGCCTTCTTGGCTTTGATGTTGACCTTTGACCCCATCTTCTCAGTAGAGCATGTGGAGGGTCATCATCAGAGTGGTGTAAGGCCTGTGGGAGGCGTCCAGTACACGCTGCTCATGCTCACTAGATATTGGATAGACACAACTGATGACAATGCGTTACATTGTCATTATTTTATTTTCTGAATTTCAGTGACTGTGTTTTATTTTATTTTAGAGTTAATATTTTAACCAGTATTTTATGCTTTCATTTCTACAAAGTAAAACCACAAAAACAAAAAACAAATATATTTTTAACAAAAGATCAAGAAGAAAAAATAAGATATTGTTTTCGGAAAAACAAACAAATTTAAAAAATACTGTTTGTAAAGTAGTTTTATTAAAGTAGAAATTAATATCTAGTGTTTTTCTATTTTGTTAAGGAACGATAACAAATCACTTTGGAAGGTTGGACAATTGCTACCTGGATTTTAAAGCATGTCAATGAAATTTTTGGAATTGTTTCAATATTCCAATCCCTTCTCCCGAGATATTACATTCTGCAATTTCATCATCTTCATTTCATCGTCTTCATCTCGACAGCTTGAGATCAACTAACAGTAAAATGCAAGTGATAAATCCTACAAGGTCATTTTTTTGTGGGGGAAGGCCTTGACACTTGGGTCTCGCTCGGGTCACTTTGATTTTGACCTCCAAATGAAGTTATTTAGATAATCTGGGGGAAAAAAATTTGCTCTGTCAGACTCTGAGTGATGGCTCCATGTTTCTGCTGTTATCTGGGTGAGTCCGCTTTATTATTTCTGATCAAAATGATGAGTGTAACACCAGCTACCTCAAACCAAAATAAGATATGGTGTTTCTATCAATTACTTTATATTTTTCTTGATACAAAGCCAGATATATTTTAAAATTGTATCCTTTTATTACTTTTCCTATTATTTATTAATTATGATTAAAACAAAGTAAAACACTGAAAATGGAATTTGAATATAAAAAAAGATGAGACCGATGCGTTTTAATGAACAATGCAGTTTAAAGAAAATAACAAGAAACAACAAAGAGCAGAAATTGTTAAGGAGGCTAAAACGCTGGCAGACGGTGCAGCTGGCTGAAAGTTAAAAATAAGGCGGCGGTTCTAACAGCGAGTGTGTAAATCCTCACACAGGATGGATGTAGCTGTCGTTATTGCTGTTGTTGTTGTTGTGTCCACCATTCCTTACAGAGACAATGGTGTTAATGAGCCTCACACATCAACCACAGCACACTCCATCCTCTGTGTGTGCTTGTGTGTGTGCTTGTGTGTGTAAATGTGTGTGTTGGTCAGGAGCTGTATATCTCAGCGTGAAGGGTTGCTTTAGCTGATATTTGTCGTGAATTGTCTTTTCAAGTAGCTCAGACAGAAAAACTAATCCTCACTGACTCAGACAGGATGGATGACTGACAGCACAGAAAGGAGCTAACAAGTGAGTTTCAAAATAAGGACAAACATGCAGAAAAAAATCGTAAACGCGCAAACAAAAATCATAAAATCATAAAATGACCAAAAACAGATATGAAATGACTGCAAAAACACCCAAAAGGGAAGAAAACCCCCACAAATATTCACCACAACCACTAAAAGACAAAAATGTATAAATGAAAATTAATTGGAAGAGACATAAGGCACACTGAAAAGCATGCACAATGACGACAAACTGACACAATGGCCCCAAAGATACACAAAAACACTGCTGAAATAAAATAATACCAGTGATCTTTACTGAGATGCAAGATGATCTCAGTGAGTCATGGCAGAAACAAACTGACAACAACAAAAACACAAACTTTCCAAAAATAAGATTCAAAATCATAACAGATGAAAAAATGCTTTGAAGGGACAAACATTGAAAAATAAAGAACACTGACTGATTATACAGTGACAAAAGCCTCAAAACTGCTGAAAAATGAAATGAAATGACTACAAAGAGAGGTACATTGACTGAAAAGCAACACAAACACAGAGAGTCAGACCAACAAAATAAAAATGAAAATGACCGGTGAATGACAATAAATTCTTATAAAGAGATGACAAAAGCTGATAAACAGCTTCAAAAAAAACCCCACACAAACCCAAATATAAAGTACACTGACTGCAAATACTAAAATAAGAACCAATAGATGCAAAACAAACACCAAAAAAGGCAATAACAAGACACGAAATGACCATAATTCTCCAGATAACGATAAGAAACACACCAAATGACCAGACAAAGTGACATATATACATGGGAAATGACCACAGAGGGGTGGGATATGACCAAAAAAAGAAAGACAACAATGGGGAAATGTGCCATGGTGACAAAAGTCATAATAATAACAAGCAGTAGGGCACAAATACTCCACACAGCAAGGCTGCTTTTAATTTGGAGGGACAGATCAGTGTGTTTTTTGGGTTTTTAAAATTAATTAATTAATTCTAAAACTACACGATTTTTAAGATATTGTCCTCTGACAAGATTTTATTAACAAATAACAAAATAAAATACAAATCACATTTTTTTTTAAACATAGCAACAGATTCTAGAGTCAGACTATATAAAGTGATAAATAGATGTTTTCACATCTGGTCTGAAAGCAGAATGACTCTCAGGCAGGTATGGTGCTGCAGGGGGGCGGGGCACTGTGGTGCGTTCGCTGTCTGTCAGTGGCCGGATGTGGCAGAAATTCTCTGGTGGAGAGTCAGGCTCAGGTTTGCCATCTGTCAGCTCTGATGGGCCGGCTATCGATCCAGCTAAGGGGTCACACCAGGATCCTGACCCCCCCACGTCAATGTCTGACACACACACACACACACACGCACAGGGGAAGGTTCAGGTATGTGACAGTAATGTGACAGTCATTTTCCCAGTGTGATGGCTGTCGACGTCAGCCTGCTGGGCAGTGACACAGCCATCGCTCCTAACCTTTTTGTCCTCCATGCTGACCTGGATCAAATCCCAACTATCTCCATTAGTAAATGGATGACATGTTGGGAGACTGTGTGTGTGTGTGTGTGTGTGTGTGTGTGTGTGTGTGTGTGTGTGTGTGTGTGTGTGTCTGTGAAGAATGTGGATAATGTCTAATGTGGCTCTTTTAAAGAAGATAAGATCTGGGTAATTATTTATTCTTATTCTTTAACCAAAAACTGTAAAGTTAGACCAATAGCTGCTGAAGGACATCACTTCAATTTGCAAAGAAGGGTCACCGTCACTGACAAAAAAAAAGCCTTGTTTTTTTTGTTTTTCCATGAAATGTTGACTTTATATTCTGTGTTTTTTGTGACTTTGTGACTACAAAAAGTAGTAGAATGAAAATGACTAGCTTTATTAACAACACCTTTTCTCCTAGCCCACATCATTCATTCAGCCCCATCAGAAGGCAGAAGTTTGAAGTTAGCAGAGGTAAATGTGGGAAACCCCAGAGGTAGATTCAACAAACTCGTTTGGAAGTTGCATATATATGCATATAACACATAAATACTAAATGTAAAAAATGCAAACATATTTTTCTACCTTAACAGATAAAGATAAGTCCATGCCAACTGGTGAGGCGCATGCAGAATGTCCATAACACAGATTTTGTTCATAACTTTTATGGACAGTTGAGTTCACCGGCTTCAGAATCTCATCTCACTTGTTTCACTTAGCAATGACCTCAAACTCTCACAGTTTGCAGCCAAATGCAAAGGGGCTTAGCTGAGAATTAGCACCTCCAAATCTGAGGCTGTGGTTCTCTGCTGGAAAAGGCTGGAGTGCCCTTCCCTGGTTAGGGAGGACTTTCTGCTAGTGGAGGAATTTAAATATCTCAGGGTCTTGTCCACAGCTAGGGGAAGAATGGACTGGGAGATTGGCATACGACATGGTAGAGGATCTGTAGTGACATGGAGGTCTTCAGGTCAGAAGTTAGTGTTGGTCTCACATACTAGGTTCAAAACACGTGGGGATCGGGCTTTTCAGGCACTGGCACCAAGGCTGTGGAACTGTCTTCTGTTGTCTTTACGCTGTCTAGACTCCATTGACTCTTTTAAAAAGCAGCTGAAGACATTTCTGTACAAACAAGCTTTTAATTAATTTTCTCATTGTTTTATATTATTATTCCATCCATCCATCTTCATCCGCTTTATCCGGGGCCGGGTCGCGGGGGCAGCAGCCTAAGCAATATTATTATTTATATCTCTTTTTATTGTGTCTATCTGTGAAAAGTGCTATATAAATACATTTTACTTATTTACTTACTTACTTACATGGAATCTGTTGATTTACTGGGCCATACCTTTACCCATGGTCACGAGCTGTGGGTAGGAACAAAAGAATGTACGGTGGCCCCTAGAAACAAAGCACCTACAAACTCCAAAACACAACGGAAGTGCTCCAGGACGCTAGGGGCAGTGTTGAGCTTCTCTCTGGGCAAAGCACACTGACTGTGAGCTTAGGTCAGATTAGACTGCACCATAAGCCAAGCGTTCATAGTAATTAAAAACAAATCAAACAAACAACACTTTGCAAATTACCTTTCTTATAAAGTGTGGTTGTTCTATCCTTGCAGGTGTTTTCAGCTGGTATCCAACTCCATGTGTTTGCAACAAACTCAACAGTGCTCAACACTGCCCCTAGTGTCCTGGAGCACTTCCGTTGTGTTTTGGAGTTTGTATGTGTTTTTGGAGTTTGTACGTGCTTTGGAGTTTGTACGTGTTTTGGAGTTTGTACGTGCTTTTTGGAGTTTGTGCGTGCTTTTTGAAGTTTGTGCGTGCTTTGGAGTTTGTACGTGTTTTGGAGTTTGTACGTGTTTTGTCTCTTGGGGCCACCGTAAAGAATGAGATCAAGTGTCAAAAAATAGGCTTACACAAAAGACTCTGGGGTCCCTCTTTAAAACAGTGTGAGGCACCCAGACTGAGAACATGCTAGAGAGGCTCTCGGGTGGAGTAGACCTAGCGTAGGTGGCAGGCAGAGGAAGGTGTGGGCATGTCTTCTTAGTCTGTGGCAGAAAAAGGATGGATATGGATGGGTTTAACACTTTAATCTTAAATTATTTTCTTCTTTTTCAGAATATGTCCACCCTCTTCCTAGAATGGTCCTAATATGCTGTCATATATTTCTAACTGGTCTGTTTGTATTAATTTTACTTTATGTTTTCAAAACAGTATATTGTAGTAAATGTATGTTTCCTGTCAGACTTCAGCTTCTCAAATATGTCCAACACAGCCAGTTCTCAGGCTTCGATCTATATGGAAATCAAACATCCTCTCCCAGAGCCTAGACGTCCAGCAGAAGAGCCAAAACACAAGAACTCATTGAAGTAGAATTGATACTCAATTAGGAGTCTCTTTAATGAGTAGAAAAGCTGTTTTTTCTATTTTCCTTTTTAACACTAATAGCAGCTCATCTATTCAGATTAAACAGCGTTGACAGTGAGAAGGTACACCGTCATCGTCCTGTCTGTTTTCAAGTGCTTCGCATTGTTCCAGAGCTGCATGGTTGCAGTTTCCGTTCTTTCTGTTCCTCCTTGTTGAATCAAAACAGGCTTCATGGTGACCTTTGAACTCTGACCCCTCCAGTGAAATGAGTGCCTCTTTAAGAGATCATTTCTTTTTGGCCGAGGTAGCGATTAAACCACTCTCAAATGGTTATTTATTTAAATATTTGAACAAGTATATATAAAGCAATAATGTTGAATGGTTTATGTACAATTCTCTAAGTCTGTATGAAGACATACGAGTTCCCATATGAATTTAGAAAAAGGTGCTTTGTTGCTGGAATAATTATAGTACCAAATAAATATGCCAAACAAAGTCGAGTGGTAACATCTGAGAAAAATAAAAGGGCACTGCAAACTGCAGGTGAATTTTTATATAACCTAAACCATGCCATTAAGCTTTAACCATTTCATACTGAGTTAGGTATAATTTGTTTAAATTGTACATTTCCCAACTCATTATAAAATCTTTCAAAATCTTGTATTGAAAACAAGGAAACGAGGTCTAAAAAAGTGTTTTTAGATCATTTTTGCATGTTGTTATGCGGTAACGGTGAGCAGAATGGTAATCAGTTATTTACACATTGAAATATTTTTAAAAAAAATACACTGTATGGACAGTCCTGGGCACGCAGACATTACACCTCCTGGAGGTGCTTAGTCATGAAATCTCATGCCACGAAGCTCCTGGTTCACAGTTTTTGTGCTGATGTTAAGTTTTTTTGTGCTGCAGTTAGTGATTAATCAGAACCTTGTCAACTTTTAAGCACTTTTTGCCGCACTGAGCGACCCTGCTCGGATGCTTTACATCTACCACTTTGTGGCTGAGTTGCTTTGGTTCCTAAATGGTTCTGCTTTGCAAAAATGCACCTTACAATCCATGGAGAAAGATCTAGAAGGGAAAGTTCATGAACTGACTTTTTGCAGCAGTGTTGTCTTTCACAGATGTTTGTAAAGACAGACTACATGGCTAGGTGCTTAATTTTGTTTTATTTTAAGCATGGAGAAACCCTTCAAACCAACATGTGTGGTATACCTGAGATACATAAAATAAAACACACACTCTTTCTCTCTTCACAGCCGGAGGACGAGGCAGCAGGAAGCGGGCGGTCCAGTTTTTCTTCTTCATTAGTGTTTGTGCCTGCAGGTGTTAAATAATATTAATGACCTCCAGCGTCATTACTTACCTCTGCGCTCGCCCTCGCCTCAAGTGATTTTATCGACTCTCCACTCCTCAGCCGGTGTTTGTGTGCGCCCGCGTGTGAGATTATTCTGCGGCGATATTATCAGGAACTTTAATAAGTTGATTAGCGGCGAGGCGCTATCTGCTAACTGGATCTAGATGATGATGTTGATTGGACGGAGCGCGGCGCCATCCATCTTTCTGATTGGCTAATAACTGAAATCCATCACTGTTTCGCTCGATTTACGCCGCGATGTGTGTGTGCTTGTATGTGTGTGTCTAATTCCCTCCACTTTATCTGCTTGGGTTCATTTTCGTCTTCCTCTTCTCTTTTCTCCCCTCTGCTTTGGTTCATTTCACCTTTCCTTCTGTCTGTCCTTTCTGTACATACAGCTATGTCTCTGTCTTTTGACGTTACATTCTCTGTTTTATACTTTTAAAATGTGTTTTTCATTCTTTCCATTTCTATTTTTTCGCTTTCTGGGTTTCCAGCCTTGGTGAGTGAGGCCTTGTAATGATTGACACACAAATATCGAGTGTACTATCTGTCAGAGTCAATTTGAGCAACTTATTCAGTTATATGAACTTTGTAATAAATATCTTTAGTGTTACAGTTTTTTAAAAAGTGCTTTACATAATAAAAATTGTGCAATATCAAAGTAAACGTTGAGATGATCACGTCTGAGAAGCAAGTGGTGATGTTGGGGAGCAAGAACTCCCTTTTAACAGGAAGAGACCTTCAACAAAACCAGGAAGTCCCCCCAGCAGCCTGAGCCTGAGCATAACTAATGGAAACTAAAACTAGCTAAAAACCAACTGTTTGAGCCTAATCTTAAAAGTGAAGCGTCCGTCTCCTGAACTCCTGGAGAGAAGCCTGTGAAACTAATAAAGTGCTGTGTAGGGATCCTACATCCCAAAAGTTCTTTACGATGTGATATGGCCTGATCTTTTAGCAGGTTGTATGTAAGGATACTCATTTACTAAAATTAAATACTTAAATTTAATTTTGGATTTCAAAGAGGTGCTAATATGGAAGCAAACAATTAATTTTTCTTTCAAGTCACCTGAAGCTCCCTGAAGGCTTTTCAACCGTGAGATCGACACATGTGATGTGGAAGGATTGGTGTTGAACACGCTGGGATATTTTTTCATTGGTGGGGATAGTGCTAAATGTGTCTCATTGTCACTAATGGCGTCTATAATATGGCTTATAATGCAGTTTGCATGTGAAAAGACAGGAAACCTGTTTTACAATTTAATGCTGACTGTTACACACAAAGCTGAATTTTGCTTTCTGTGTGTGTCTGCTTTTCTCTGCTGCAATGTTTCCACAACTTGCAGCAGCGTGACACACCTGTTGACTCACTGAGATGTGTGTTTGTGTGTGTTTATGTGTGTTTGTGTGTGTGAGTGTGTGTTTGCTTGAGTGCAGCCACCACGTCACTCGGAGTAATTAGTCTTTGTGCTGAGGAGAGAGCCAATACGCCGTTTCTGCAACAGCCAAAACTCCTGAGACTCAACCTCTCAGACACAAACACGCGCGCACACACACACAAACACACACACACACACACACACATACACAAACGCAGCAGTAGCAGGTAGATTAATGTGTGTTGTGTTTGTTGTCCCGGAGGAAAGCAGCTCTCTTAATAAAGAAAAAATAATTCCTTCCTCTTTCTCTGGATTGCCTTCACTTTCTGGAAACTGTGTGTGTGTGTGTGTGTGTGTGTGTGTGTGTGTGTGTGTGTGTGTGTGTGTGTGTGTGTTGAGTTGTTTGAAAAACACCCTCTTGTTAATATTTTGGTTGAATGTGTATTACATTATTTAGGTTTTACTCAGCCTGCTAGATCTTACTTTGCATTGTAGCAACCTGTTTTGTTGTTGTTGTTTATAATTTGTTTGTTTGTTTTGTTTCTCTATTTTTTATTAGGGTTTTTTCTCATCTATGTGAAGTTTGAGCTTACACAGGCCACTGAGAAAAGCCAAAAAACCCAACAGACAAGAAAACAATAACTGAGACTTCTATTAGGAATAGCATATTTCCAAATAATGTCAATTCAATTACAGGATTATTATCAAATTAAGCTAATTACATTATTTTACCTTCTCCTGAGTGTTTGATTTAATTTATTGTTCATTTACTGTTTATATTTTGTACCAAAAATGAACTGTTCACTGTTTGGATGGATTTTGAAATCTTACCAGAAGTCCTAGTGAAATCTTTACGATTTGTACTGAACTCAAAGAACTGCAGAAAATCAACAAAACAGAGGTTTATGTAAAAGCCCAGAGGCAAGATAACAAAATCACCATCAAAGTTGTCAGTGATTGTTCCTATTGCACCTATTATCTGCACAAAACCTTTAAAACCTGTAGCATTACCTTCACATTATCGCAAGCGTTTTATAACAACAGAAAGCCTGTCAGAAAGTTGCCATTTGAATACATTAAAACTTAGTTAATTATGAATACTGGTCTATATTAAACTATACGTAGTAGTTAAATTCTAACTATCTTTGCAATATATTAATGAGCTGTTCTCATTTGACTTTATCTTGCTGATTAGCTTCTACATTTAGTGATGAGTTAATAGTTTCTTTTCTTTTCTTTATCGGAATCTGCAAAAATCTAGTGGCTAAAGATGAAGAAACACAGTGGAGTAAAAGACTCATGGTGCAAATGCACCTCTTTGCACCACTGCTGCATGCAGCATCCAGTCTGACTCGTACGGTAACTTTATCTCCTGCATCGTTTTCCTTCTGTGGTCACTGCTGTGGTCTGAAATCAGCTTCAAGCAAACCTGAACATCAGATTGGAGAATTGCTGAGTGTTTTACTGGGGCGAGCGTGCACAAACACAAACAGTTGAAGGAGAGTTGTATCATCATTTAGCCTTGTTTTATTTCCTCTGTTTCCTCATTAGGAGCAGCAGATTAAAGCTGCCTGGCCATTGGTCTTCATTTGGGCCAACACATAGTACTAATGGACCTGAGTGTGTGTGTGTGTGTGTGTGTCCTGAAATACATGAAGGTCTTTGTGCTTATGTGTGAACACGTTCAAGTGTGTGTGCACGCACCAGCTGACCGGTTGTGTAATTAGCCAGGTCAGGCTAATTGACCTTGTGGTGTGAGGGCGTGTTAGCTGCAGATTGCCAACGTTAGGCGTGCTGTGACTGTGAGCAGTGATGGATGTGTCTGAGAGCCCGTTACACAAGCCAGCAGAAAAACCAACAAAACCCTGTGAACCACGGTGAACCAGAAGGGCTTTACTTGTTTTTATTTATAAAGGATTGTCAGGGTCAGACCACCAACAAACAGCCGTTTAAAAACACTTTAAACTAATGTCCACTTCCCTTGAGCTTTCAACATCATGATTTTTGTTAAATATTGTCTTAAATAAAAAGTCATTTCCTCTTTCAAAATAGAAGAATAACATTCTGCTAAGTACCAAGTGGCCCCACTGTCTGAGTGAAAGGGCATTCAGAAATAATATAGTTCCAGCTGTTGTGAATATTGACAAAACAAATATAAAGATCTAATGAGCTGTGGTTATAAAAATCATCAATCCTGTAAAATGGATATTTCCAAAGATGAAACCTTTTTAGATACCTAAAAGAGGTCAACGGTAAGTGATTCTTTTTAAAAGAGTCCATTTCTTTTGTGGGTCAACTTTTTACTTTTCTCTTGGATATTTTATGAGTTTCTGTGTTGCTCAGAAAACTCCTGTTCAGAAAATAGCTGATGTATGATTTGTTTCATCAGTTTATCAGATCTTATGAACACATTTCACAGCTGCTGCTGTGACTGTTGTTGGGAACAAAGGGGGACGTTAGGTGACGTTGCTAACTAGCAGCAAGGTGGGGATAGGGAGGAGGTTGGGGTGGATGGATGGCCTAACATTTAGCATGTTTCATGTTCTGTCTTCCAGGCTAGTGATTCATGTTCCTTTGGTTTGACTTTGTTGTTTTAGTGTAGGCTGTGACAGCTTAACAATGTCTTCCTCAAATGTAAAAACAACAATTTTCTCACAAAGGAGCTCCAATTTATTAGAAATAAAAACAACAAAGGAAAAATAGCCCCGCCCTGAAAAAAATGAATCACAGCAACTTAAACGTTGAAGCCAAGACCAACTATATAACTTGATTATTTCAACAGGGAGCTGTGTATGTATTTAATATGTTGGTGTGTCTGTTTATTTATGTGCTGTTTCCAGATAATTGTACAGTGTATGTTTGTCATTGTCAGTGATTGTCAATGACCAGCTATGAGTTTATGAGTTGGTGGAGACCAAATCGGAGCTAAAACAGAGTTAAGATAACGTCGGACTATTTCCTGTGATATTTTCTGTTTTGTCGTTGTGTTTTCACATTTGTTGATGTTGTTTGATGTTGATGTTTTTCTGATTTTCTGATTTAAAATCTTTGTTATTTTTAGTGTTTTTTGGGGGAGTTAGCCGCAGCTAGCTTTTTAAAAATCAAGTGCCGTGATGGTGGCAGAGTAGTTTCCTCAGTTCACATCGCACACTAATTTAATTGATTGCTATAAAAATATTTATCACAGAGGCTTTAATTAAAACCTAGATTATGGGAATAGACAAGTACTGCTGTTACACTGTGACATTAATTATACATAAAGTGCTGCTTATGGTTAGTCTAAAAGTTCACACTACGAATGGTGAAGTTTATAATTTAAATGTGTGATATCTGACACTGATCCAGATATATAAATGGTCTGAACATTGAACACACATTTGGGATCAGAGCAACAGAGAAGTGGCTTTCAGCTAACAAGCTGGATGGATTTGTTCTTCAGATCCAGCCCTGACCTGTGATCGGCCTCCTCGCTCCGCACAGATCCACTCTGAGGCGGCGGCAGCAAGTTATCGACGCCTCGTGGCCGTTAGAGAGACACGCATCCGGTCACCCGGCTGCTGGCGAGCCCTTTAACAAATGATGAAACAATAAAAATAGGAAGTCATATTTCCTCACAAAGGCTTTTTATTTAAAAAAAAAAAAAAAGGCGGGGTGGTGGAGATGGATGAGGCCTTAAAGTGACGGCGGTGGTCTATGACTGCTATTGAACGGACCACATCCTTAACAAATGTCCCTATCACTCCTGCCTGTGTAGTGGAGCTCGATCGCCCGCCCGACACTCTCTCTCTTGCCCTCTTTGCAGAAGATGGATGTGTGTGTGTGTGGCCTATGACAGAGTAATGTGTCCTGGCATGCTAGTTGGGTTTATTAGCAGAAACTAGTTATTTCTGGGGCCCCCTGTGTGTGTGATTGTGTGTGTGAGTGTGTGTTTCAGCAGTGATAAATGCAGTGTGGCTCCTGTTGATTTTATTCATTTGTCAAATAGCTGGAGAAAGGGTTAATCAGCTCTCTCCCGTTTTCTCTTTTTCTCTTTTTCATCTCTTTCCCTCTATGCACCCCCTTCTTTCTCAGTGTTTGTCCCCCCTTCTCCTGTCATTTTCTTTTTTCTCCTTCAAACAACTGTTTTTATATTTACGTATTTTCATATTTTTTATCTTTTGTTTTGTTCTGTCACCTTCACATAAAGAAAAAATATGAACTGTATTATGGTATTTCCACCTAATAAAAATGTTTAAAATCCTTATTTCAGAAATATCTTCAAAACTGCAAGATCAAAATGAAAATTCTCGTGTTTGTGAAAAAGAGATGGTCTGGAGGATTTAGGAGAAACATTCAACCAGCTATTTCACTTCCATCTAATCAAGTCTACAAATTAGGGTTTAAATTACATCCTCATAGCTATCTAAGGCCGTTGGAAAATGCAGTAGACCCATGCCGTCACTTCACTGAATGTGCAGCCCTCTGCAAGCTATAAAAATGGCGATGGATTCAATAACAGTAACAGTACAGAGGCTGGAATTACAGTTTATCTCGATCGCTTTGGCTCAATTCTCACAGCAGAAAAGTCATTCTCACTACTTTTAATGCAGTTCTCAAATCAGTAACAGATTTCCTCACCAGCATTAGACATTCAAATTGTTTTTATACACACTGCTGTTGTTTCTACACGTACTTCACTGCCAAAGATGTTTGTCACTGTGTTGATGACAACTCATCAAAACACTTTGTACTTTATTCAGTCACAGCTCTAGATCGCTCATTTTCCCAAAAACTGTCCTGCATTGCAGTGTTTTCAATCTAGTTACTTCAAGTTTTGTTCAAATATGTGTAAAAGAGCAAATACAATAACGCACTGAAATACAGATTTTCACTGTTGTGCCAGAGCCGCTCACCCAGATTTCTCTTTTAAGCACATCCCAAGGATGCTCCAGTAGACTCAGATCTGATGACAGTGGAGACCATTACAGTGTTTTTCAGTCTTCTGCTGTCTAATTTTGGTGAGTCTATGCGAAACTTAGCCTCCGTTTCCTGCTCTTAGCTGACAGGTGCGGCCCCACAGGTGTGGTCATGTGCTGCTATAGCTCATATGCTTCAAGGTCAGATGTGTTGTCTTTTCAGAGATGCTCTGCTGCATGGCGTGTTTGTAATGAGTGGTTGGGTGAGTTTTTCTTGCCTTCCATACAACTCGAAGTACTCTGGCCATTCTCCTCTGACTTCTGACATCAACAACCTATTTTCACCCAGAGAACTGCTGCTCACTGGATATTTTCTCATTCACACCAAACCCTGAGATGGTTATATGGAAAAATATCAGTACATCAACAATGTCTGAAATACACCAGCCCATCTGACATCAACACCAAGCCACGTTCAGGCATCTTTCTTCCTTATTCGGTGCTCGGTTTGAACTTCAGCAGGTGATAAATGGTTTGAGTCGCTGCTGATGTGAAAGGCTGATTAGATATTTGGATTACTGTGACAGTGGAACAGGTGTACCTAATAAAGTGGCTGCTGAATGTGTAGTGTGACTTTTTTGGACTATACAGTAGTTGGTGCTATGTTCTCAGATTGTGTCTGTTTTCTGATCCATTTAGTTTAATGATCATTATTTTGCTTTTTTCCATTTCATTAATTTCATAACGTTTAAAAAAAAACACATTTAATTCATATTTAATTGTTTCTGAATTGTTTTACTCTAAATTATGTGAACTCGTCAGTAAGGTTTTGAGAAAGAAAAAACATTTTGATGACTCAGTCTTTAAAGGGTGGTGAAAGCTTTTTTTTTTTATTTATTCATCACACTATTGTTTTTGATTGTTTTTTATTGTTGCTGTGTCTTTTTGCACAGGTGACTCTGTGTTATGAAAAATGCCTTAAGAGTTTTGAGAACTGCATGAAGATTGGTAAGAACGACTTTTTGCTTTGAGAATTGAGAAAAACTGTCAAAGGTGAAAAGCTTCAATCTGGTCTTTATTAAACTGATTTCACATCATTTAAAGAAAAATAATTTCAAAATCTTAGTAGCAATAAACATTACCTGATTTAAAGCTGGACAATTTAATTTTCAAAAAAATCTTCTCAGGTTGGCCAGATAGAAGGACAAATTTAAACGTCAGTCCGAACTGTGCCAACAACAGGATACAACGACAATAGCACATACTCTGGAAACAGTCCAGATGTCCACAAGAGGATCATCACAAATGTCAGATCAGCCAACTTTAAATGATGATTTTTACCCTACCATTCCCTACATAACAACCAGAAAATGTTTTTAGTGACAATCAACACACTTAAAAGACTGTGATTTCTATCTGCAGTATCTTACAGTTTATTTGTGGCACGCCTCTGTTCTAGGACCTCCAAGCCCTTCTCTGTGCGCATATATGGAAAATCAGGGGAATGAAGAACAGCAGAAAGATTCCAGCACACAGCAGAGAAGGCATCATCATGGCACTGATTACAATAGCAGGGAAAATATGAGCTGGAGTGTAGGTGCGCTGCAAAGTGGCTTGCAGACCTACAGCTGTTGGAGCTATGCTAAAGGTAAAATTTAATGTATGGAAGGGTATCCACCGACCCATCAGGTGATGTGAGCTTGATAAGCTGAGATAACCTGATCTACCAGGACTGCACACGAGTTTGACTTTGTTTCCTGCTGGATGGAACTTTATGCATAATTCTGCTGAGGAGAATTTAAATCAATAGGTAGTCCATTTTTATTGTGGACAGTAAACATTATATACACTATGTAAGTCTGACATATAAAGGTCTGCACTATGTTAACCACTTAACATCCACAAGGCCGACAATTTGAGGATAAGGATTAGGGATAAGTTCACGTCAACAGCTTCATATGGAATTTTAATGCCCATGGTATTCTCAAGTGAACGTGTTATGACAGAATGCCTAAATGACCCAACCTCACAGGCAGGGTTATGATGGAGGTTATGAGGTTAATAAAGCACAGAGAACGTTACATCCATGGTATCTTCAGCAGTTTTCAGGTTATCTTCTTTAATTTGGAGTGTTTATTTTTCTTCTATCTGTCATTTAGACAGCCCAACAATATAGGTGAGAGAAAAAAATCCTCAAATTGATAGGCTATAGATTTAATAAGAATTAATAAGAATGAAAAGCTGAAAATGAAGGCACGGAAAAGAAAAGCAAGTATTAAGAAAAAATGTGAGGAGTAATGGATGACAATCAGAACAAAAAACAGTGATGAAGAGGAGGAAAAGAGCGCAAGAGACAGATGAAGGGATAAAGTCCGAAAGAAAGAAAAGAAAGACAGCAAAAGAGACAGAGCGGAGAAGGTGTCGCCAGGGAACCAAGAAAAGATAAAAAGTAATAGACTGAAACAAGAGGAAGACTAAAGCTACACACACACACTCGTCCCCCTGCTATCCATCCATCTCAGCTTGTGGAAATAAGGGCCTCCTCGTTGTCAGCTTGTTATTTTTCCCTCCTCCTCCTCAGTCTCTCTCTCACTGTCTGTTCTTCCCTTCCTCACTCGCCCGCCGTCCTGTCGTCTGCCGGCGTTCTGTCATGTGTGAAGGTATCGATTTGCCAGCGTTTTAACCATCAAACTGCAGCTCCGCTTTTTAAACAATATCTGACGGACGGAGGTAGGAGGAGGAAGGAAGATGAAAGAGGAAACTAGGAAGGGAGGACAGGAAAAGAGATAGAAGGGGAATAAAAGATGTAGAAACTGGGATGAAAGGGAAAGGTGAAGAGGAAAGTAATAGGGATAAGGGGAAAAATTAGGTGTAGCGGAAAGGACATAAAGGGACAAGTGAAGCAAAAGGGAGCAGAAGATGATTTAAACTGAAAGAAAAAAGGGTGTGAAACATTATGAAGTGCAATATCTGGAGTTAGGAGTGATAAAGAAGGAATGGGAAGAGGACAGGAGAAGACATTACGAGGACAATAAAAGAGAAAATAGGAAGAAATGGCCACAGGGGTGGGTTAGATGGGTGGGAGGGAATTGGGGGTGTGAATGAAAAAGAAAAAGGGATGAAAGGGAAGATAAAAGAAAGGAGAGACATGAAGAAAGGAAAAGGAAGGGGAAGTGAGGGCAAAAAAAGTGGAAGATGTTCCTTTTGAAGCTCCATCACATTGGTTTTACTTTCAAGGGTGGACAGAGTCATCAAAGCAGAAAATAAGGGGAAGAACAGAGGGTGGAGGTCGCAAGAACACAATGGATGGATGGATTCACTAGGAGAGAAACTACAGGAAAAATAGAGCAGACAGAGATTTAATGATGACTGTTTGGGATTTAAGAATGTTAAATTTGGGAGATTCTGGGACAACCTAAGATGAAATGTCTTTCTGTTGCTTTGGGAAAAAGCAAGTTTTGTTGTTTTCTAGTTTTTTTTATTTTGATGCTATCAATATTCAACATGTACATAGCCAAATTCCCCCTTCTGTCTCTTATTTATAGTTTAAAAATCAAGAT
This sequence comes from Simochromis diagramma, assembly GCF_900408965.1. Taxonomy (NCBI): domain Eukaryota; kingdom Metazoa; phylum Chordata; class Actinopteri; order Cichliformes; family Cichlidae; genus Simochromis; species Simochromis diagramma. The sequence continues at coordinate 1,124,284 of NW_024387200.1, read as the reverse complement.
AACGGACATAAATATTATCTTTTGTGTTTGCAGATTATTTTATACCTCTTTAATATGGATTTCATTTATTTTCATGGTCATTTAAATTACAATATAAACCTTAATTTTGCATTTATTCTTAAAATTTGAAGGATTCACGCACAAATATAAATATAAAATATTTTAAGAAAAGAAGAGAGGAAGAACAGACGAGAAAAGAAGCACTAAAAGAACATCAGCAGTAAATACAGGATTTTACATGATTATAAGTACAAAAAGAGAACATTTCAAGAAGACATGTAGGACATGTAGAAAAAGAGAGTCAGGGTGATTTGAAAGACAACGACTGACTGCTGAGAAAGACAAATAAAAGTAAAGATGGAGTGATAGAAAAACAAGCATTAGTCCTCTTTATGGATCGCTGTTTGCTCAACCAAAGTTTGGTATCATTGATCTGCTGCCAGCGTTGCATTTATCACTGCGCATGTGTCTGTGTGTATGTGTTCACATTTCCTGTTTCTCTTTAACAATCATGCCAGTAAAGTGCATTAAAATGTGTGTGTGTGTGTGTGTGTGTGTGTTCGATCTTCAGACCTCCAGCTGTGAGTAAAGATCACAAAGACACACCCAAAGTAGATTTTCCTTCACTTCAGAGGACATTACATTGACTTCCACTTGTTCCCAGGTGATTTAAACTGAACTCGAAACCAAGTCTTGATACAAAAATGTTTTTAAAAAAATAACAATGACAGTGATCTAGCTCATGTAGACCTGCTTTTTACCCTCAAAATGAAATACAGTCTACACAGTAAATATATAAATGTCCCCATAACATCAGCAATACCAACACACACACACACACACGTGTCCGCGGGGTGTTAAGGCCATTCAGTGGAGCATCTCGTCCTACTGGTGTGTGAAAACAATAAGAGAGATGGAGGAGGACGAAAAATCCATCCATCCCACTGAGAGGGGGGGAGGAGAGAGAGCTCCATCATCTTACAAAAAAATCTTCTCTCTCTCTGTAGGTGGTTTCAGTTTTAACAAGCCAGTATCAAAGACATAGAAACAGCTGAGACATCGTGAAGGTCTCATTAAAAACAACAGCAGCTGAAACTTAAAAGTCCATCCATCATCCAAAAACCTGAAGTGACCATGTTGCACACTTTAAGCCAACATAAAGGTGCTAAAAACTGCAGTTCCTCACATGGCCACCAGAGGGCTTTTTTTAATCAACCCTGAAGTAGAAATACACATGTTTATGGCCCAGTACACAAAACAGTTTTGGTTTCTCTTACTGACCACAGTCACACAGGCCAAAAGGCTGGTTGTGGACTCAGGAAGAGTGTGTACTGATCAGTTGGTGAGTGGTTACTGAAGGTTGCTAGTTTTTATTGGGTGAAAGTGGTTGCAATGGAAAAATAGAATAGTTCTTATATAGTGTCTTGATGCACGCTCAATCATCCAGGTAAGGAAGTCCCAAAAAGCTGATTCTGTTCATCTGGACGTAGCGTTTCCAGCGGGAGAAACTTTTCTGCTCTACATGAGCGCCCAATTTAAATGCATTTAGATATTCATACTATCTAACATTCACACACATTCACACTCCAGTGGATGCATCGGAGGGCAACCTGGGGTTAGAATGTTGACCATGGATATTTCGTATGCAGACAGGAGCAACCAGAGATTACACTACCAACCTTCCAATTACAGGATGACCTGTTTTATCTCCTGATATACAACCACCCCACCGGTGAGAGTCCTACATCAAAAACATCCCTGTGATTGCTCTGGTCACTTCTAGATTGCTGTGGTCAACTGTATTTGCTTCAAAATTTGCAACTAGTCACCAATTTGTAGCGAAGAATTATACTGAAGAAGAAAAAAAAAACCAACAGAAACCAGAAACTGGGAAATTTCGCCTTCGGAGTAAATATCAGTCTTCCATCCAAACTATGGTTGACTGTAGCAGTCTGCAAGGAGGTATTCGATGGAGTTTTTGACCAGTTTCACCTGGTACCTGCAAACAACCTCTAACAATTACTCACCAACTAGTATGGGAATAAAACTTTTTCCCTATAACCTGCCAAGGGTTGGCTAACCTGTGTCTACTGACTCATGCAGCTGGCTACTAGAGTGCATGGTATGACTGCATTGATTGGCAGGAGAACACAGCTATAACACTATTTGTCTTCTAGGCCTCATCTTCAATAATTGGAGTCACTGAGCTAGACCGTCCTTTTATTTTTGTGCTGTTAATGCTTTCTGAAACATTTTAATAGATTATCTGACTAATGTTTCAATAAGAAGAAATCGTTTGCTACCTGGCGATTAGACTCTAATGACCCTTCAGAGCAGAATGGAATCCAAGCAGTGATATGAATTAGGACAGAATCCCCCAACTTCTAGGGGTGAAGATGAAGTCGAAGCTCCAAGTGACCAGGATGGGGTAAAGACGGGGAGGAGGCATGTTGCACAAATGAGAGTCTCAAAGGCAGAATGACAGAAGAGCACTGAGATTTTAAACAAGCAGAATGGAGGCTGAAGGTGGAGAAAGTAAGTAAGAAAATGATTGGACTAGAGCAATAATGTCAGGATGTAAAGAATAGACTAGCAGTTCAACACCCAGGAAAGCAGGGACAGCGCTTCCTTACTGAGCTTACACATACAGTAAGCTTCATTATGGCTTGTTGTGTGGTACAGATGGACAAGTTTGTGCTTCATTTAGGGTTAGTGAAATCCTAGTATGTTTTTAATCTGCTATTCAACACTGATTAGCATGTATCTGCCTGTTTATCACAACCATTTTGTTTATGAAGTTAGCAGCTCGCTAAACAAGCTAGCGAGCTGCTAACTTATTATTCCCTCTTGTGCTAATATGTAATTTCTGGCTTTAATAAACTAACACATGTTAGCAAAAATGAGGCTGCAGAATGGACCAATGGGCGGTGGATAAGTGGGTGGACAGTTAAGTTATCAGCTAGTGCTAGTTAGAATTTTACTTAACAAAAATGCACCAAAAACTTCTTTTAGCAGCTCTAAAATAACAACAAGCAGCTACAGTGGCCAGTGTCTACACCCACCAGTTGCTAAGTGCAGCCATTCTTCTACTTATGATTAATTTGAATATGTGAGTTATTAATGAATTTCCCTCTGTGTAGTTGTGATGGAGGGGAGTTACCGTTCATTTTTTTTCTTCCAAGTTTGCATCATTTTTCAGCCATCAGCTTTGGTGTTGTTCTTTATAACCTCGACAAAAAGTAATTTTGATTAAATTTGGTTTGCATCAACTTCTTCCTCACTACAACTGTAAAGACGCATCACTTCAGTTTATGAAGTGATACTTCATACACTCAAAATTCTTCAAACTTTATGAGATATTCATCAGAGAAGTAAACTTCATCAGAGTCTTCATGCTCCAGCATAACATGAACAAAATTAAGCCATAGATACGTTTTTTTCAACTGTCCCCAATGGTAGCAGATTTACAGCACTGTTAGAGCAGCTTGTTACATAACTGCCTCCTCATGTTTCCTGTCTGTCACTATTGTCAAAGAAAGCTTTGTTGCTTCTTTCTGTGAGTGAGAAATGCAGGCATGAAGAATCAGATCCGATATAAGGAACTGTTGTTTTACTGCTCCGTGGTTAGATAACAGAAATAAAATAGCCAAACTTGACAGAAAGTAGCAAAGAGCCTGTTTTGATGGTTATTTGCATTCTCGCTGACACCCGACGTGCATAAACAAAATTAAGTATACATATATGACCAGACGCGGGGTTTAAAATGGTTCATGGATTGATTTCCTTTCAACTTCATCCCTCCTCTTCTTCTTCCTCTCCAGCATTTCTCTTTATATATTTTCTCGCGCTTTGCATAATGTTATTGATCAGCTGTAGCTTTACACAGCCCATCAGCTGTTTACTGACAGAAAAATAAGCTTTAAGTGGGGAGAAGAGATGCAATGAGACCAGAGCCTATTTTAGTCTGTTTTATTCTTTTCTCTGCTGATGTGGGAGGTAGGAAGTTTCTAACTTTCAACACGCTGACAGATAAACAAGCTTTCCTAACTTGAATTACTACCATACCAGCAAGTCCAGGTGAATTCAAAAGGAATACAGCACTGGCCTGGGAAGGTGGACATATCCTCCTGAGAACTGAGGAGAAAAGAATCAACCCAATGAGCTTTTTTTGTGATTTCCTTCCTCTTTGGAGCTAAAAAGGCCACCCAAACACATGAGATATCAATGGAAACTCAAGGATGTTCTCTATTTAGTATATCAGGACTTAGTAGGGTCGCTCAAAAAGTCAAAAGATGTAGACCAAAAACAAATGTCCATTACAGAGGACATAAATGAAGGCTGGTTCTCCTGGTTCTCAGGAGGATATTGTTATGATTTAATAGGACAGGTTGCAGTTTGTTCGCACACATGTTAAGTCTTTCTTCTACACAAAAGTTAATCATGGAGTTCCCCTTGGTTCTGTGTTAGGACCCATACTTCTCACATAATGCCTTCTTGAGGAAATACTGCACACCTTTCCAATGCTATGCAGATGTCGCTCACCTACCTGCCTTCACGTTTATCAGTTGGTATGACTTCCTTAACATTAAAAACAAAACAAAAAACCTTCAGGGTGTGTGAATGCATGTTTCAAAGTGACAGGAACCATGTTAAACAGAGCATTCTCATCCCAATGCATAACATACCGATGATTTGTCACATAGTGTCCGTATGTTACGTGTTGAGATGAGAACGTGTTGCTTTATATTTTGAGGGCGATTTGAGGGTTCTAAGTAAGGCTCGGTCAGTATTTGCTGTTTCGTGTCACCCTTTGAGCTGCTTCCATCTGGTCACATATACAAATTTCCACAGTTCAGGACTAATAAATTTAGGTATTCCTTTGTTACATCTGCTATTATTGATTTGAATAAGAAACTGCAGTGATGCGCTCTTGTTTTTCTTTTTTGTGACTATACGAGTTTAGGTAATGTGTGCCTGTTTCATGCTGGCTGTACCACAAAATACTCGTTGACCTTGACCTGTTGCCACGTTAACTCCAAAAGTAATCTTAAAATACCTTTTGTGCTAACATCAAGTGTAACTGTTTGAAAAATCCACATGTGTACAGCTGCACCAAAATATGGTTTTGGTCTTGTTAGTTTCATCGCCCCTTTATAACAACTGTATAGTGGGTGAATGGATAAATAATCCTTTTTTGCTGCTATGCTTTGACAGGTGCATCAACACAGATGGCTCAAGGAGCTAGCCATTGCCTCCACTAATTCAAGTTAGTAAACTGGATTCTGTGTTTGTGGCGTCAGTTTCATAAACAATAAAATATAACTATGTGACAAGTAATATGGGCCTTTGTTTTTTTTAACTGTCTCTTCTTAAGTGTGACAGTTTTACAGTAGTACGATGCTCAATCCGTTAACTGAAGTGCGTCATACACAACATTTCAGCCCAGCGTTGTTGTTTGTCCCTATTCTCCAAATTTGACCCATGGGAGTTTAACAGTAACATTTTTCTTCCTGCTGGCTTTGTTAAGCACGAAACATGAAAACTGAAATTGCTTTCAATGGATAAGGTGACGGATATCTTAAAGCAATTCTAAGTTTAGCACGTGAGCAGCACAGTTGTCAAGAACATGTAGAAAGAGGCTGTTTACAGCTCTCAGGATGAACCAGGGCTCAAGCCATCTAATATGGATCTTTTTTCCACTTTTAGTATCTTTTTTCATCTTCCTCCTCTGGTTTCTCAGTCCCCTTCTCGTTCTTCATCTCTCCCTCCTTCGCTCCTCCCTCTGCTCCGGCCTTCACTGCTAATTAGTTTCAGAGGGAGAGCACAGAAGGGTGAGGGAGGGTGAGGAGCAAAGAAAGAGGAGACGAAAGGACACATGAGGAGGAGAGAGAGAAAATGGAGAGTTTAGTAAAAATGACTCTTACTACATCGAGGGTTAACCTAATTATATAGCATACCTGTAACAGCTACGACAACTGCTGCTGTGAGTATCAATATGCAGTGGTAACACTTTTCCAGATGGAATTACTTCTACATTTATTTTATTGCATCTACTAGTACCAATATACATCTAAATTACATATTGACTAACTGCTTATAGTGTTATTATTACTGAAGCTTAATACTAATGTAGATAAGGTGCAATGCAAAAAGTTTTTTGATTTTATAAGCACAAGAAGACCTATTTAATTTAAATTTAAATGAATGTTATGTCTATATTAAGTTTGTCTCAGGACTCTGGACCATTTCCAGAGTCCTGTTCATATCACGTGTTAATGCCTGTGCAGGGTCGAGGGTGGCACATTATGGTTTCTTTTCTTTTTTACATTCATAGGTCTTTGATCGCGTGAATTAATGTAAAGCAGAGTTCTCTTGTAAATTCCCGAGGTGTCTGTAGAGAAAGATTCATTACAAATTCCCTCAACTCTGCTGCATGCCTTTGTTCTTCTGTGCACACTAAATGTGTACATTTTTTGACCACACGAATGCAGACGCCACGGCAGGATGGCAGATCCCAGAGTAGACTCCGGTGAGGCTGGAGACATTACACCTCTGGGCTGACATGGCCTCCTTAGACTGGCCCCATGAAATCAGGACCTGGATGAGAAGTAGTAGAAGTAGGAAGGATTTCTTTGTTTCTTTTACACAGGTTTTAAACCCCTTCCCGTGGCTTGAAATTGGAGTCCGGTTAATATTATTTGCTCTAAAGGTCTGTGAAATTAATTTTATGTATAGTTTAGAAAAGCCAGCACCTGTGCTATGTAAGAACACTCGATCTACACTGCATGTCTGAACAAAGACCAAACCACCAAGTCAGACCAATTAAGATTATCTAAGATTATCACACAAGATCACTTAAGATTGTCACGAGACGGATCATGACAAAAGTATAAAAGCTTCCAAAAGTTTTCAGTGTTCCCCGGCCTCCAACTCTGAAGAATCTAAAGGCCGCCAGGAGTCTGGGAAGAATAACTGAGTAACTGTGGAAGAAAGGCCCTGTGAGGAAGGTGACCACAAACCCAGCACTCTGCTTATCAGATATTAAGAAGTCCTCTGGAAAGATGGAGAACCTACTAGAAGGACAGCCGTTTAAGCATTTAAGAAACCATTTACTTCATTGATCTGGTTGACAGAAGCTATTCTGAGGAGATCTGATTAGGTGACAATATCATGGTGGTAGAGCAAAGTATGGTAGTGGTATCATTATGCTGTTGAGGTGCCCACAACCGCAGGAATAGTGGGCACCTCAACAGCTCAACACCTCAAAGTCATCAGGAATAGGAAAGCTTCCTGGTGAAGTCAGGTTTGGAGACGTAAAGCCAATCCAGAAGCCAAAAGAGCCCTTGTGGGAGGAGGAGGCAACATCTGATGTACCATTCTGTGATGCCTACGAACATTTTGATGTGTGTGTGAAGCTAACACTGAGTTACAGAACAGGGATGCTAATGTGTCTTGTTTGACCCCAGGTCTTTAAAAAAGACTTAATGAGTTAAAGAATGGTCCGAACAACCAAAAGCTTTTCACTCAAAACAACTAAAGGAAAAAACCTGGAAAAACAAGAGCACTTTAAATAAAACAATGTCTGACAGAGGAAACTCTCCTCTTCTCTCCTCTCAGTTAGGACTCTAATTGGACGATGAGAGGAGCCCGCTGAGGTTGTTTGGCGTTCGTGTGTGTGCGTGTGTGTGTGTCAGCATTTCGATTTTCTTGCACCATCCCTCTCTTTTCTTGGTTGTTTTAAGGATGAAGAGGAGGAGGAGAAGGTGGAGGAGGTGTCACCACAACTGTACTTGCCAGTGGTGACAGGACAGCAGCTGCTCTCTCTCTCTCTCTCTCTCTCCCTCCTCATTGGTCTGGATGAACGAAACTCAGGGGAAATCATCACTATGTTTACACCGGCCCCTCCCTCCTCCCACGCCACCCACCATCTCTGTCCCATAACCCCCTGCTGCCCTGGCCCATCTAACCGCCCACCCCACCCCATCCCATATCTCTGTTTTCCGCCCCATGATGGTGGCTGTTAGACAGATAGAAAGCAATACCCCCCACAAACCCTCCCCTTAACTCTCTCTTGTAAATTTGTGAGCTCCGCGAGCATCTGAAGAAAAGAAGAAGGAGGAGATGGAGGGAAAGAGAAAATGGCCAGCAATTGGTGGTGATGTGATGAGGGAGGAGGGGGAAAGTAAAGGCCAGACAATTGGTGGTGAGGGATGTGCAAGAGAGGGATGAAGGGGGGAGAATGAGGCCTTGAGAGGGCGATCAATGCGATGTTCACCTGCCGTCCACCTCCCCAATTTAAAGAGAAGGCGCTCTAACGATTTCCCCGGCCGGCTCCCACCGACTGATGGAGCTTGGGAGGAGAGGAGGTGTAGAGAAAGTAGAAAAATTAGGCTTCGACGCAGCAATGCATATAAATGGGAGCGAGGCTGTCAGAAAATTAGCTTTTAATGATGGAATGCATGTAGTTAAGACAGAAACAGAGTCGGGAAATAGCTTTTAATATGTGTGGGTGGTGAAAGAAGTGGAGGCAGAATGAGGCTTTCAACGCAGGGCCGCATACAGATGGGAGCAAAATTACTGGACAATTAAGTGTTAATGACAAAATGCATACAGAGAGAGAAATTTGGGTTTAATGCAATAGCGTTTGTAAGAAAGAAGCAGAGGAAAATAAGCTTTTAATACACGGCTGAATTTAAATGGGACAAAGATCACGGGAGAATTGATGCACACAGTTAAGCGAGAAGAAATTCGTTTTACATTAACCTTCCCACAAGACACACTACAGTTAAAAAAATGTAATACACAAATGTATGCACAAAGATAAAGAAGAAACTTTAAACTGTAAATCCTCTCAAAATTGAAACAACGTTTTTTTTTTGGGGTTTTTTTGGGGTTTTTTTTTGGTAAACGCAAGTTTTGGTAAAATTTTAAACAAGCATACTCCCCATATATGTGAAATATTCAAGACACATTACCTATTAATCTGCACATTTTCCCATTTTTGTTTTGTTTACTGCGTTCTTCATCACAATGATATTGCAATCAAAGATTTTCAGTTTGTAAAGAGAGAAAAGATCCACATTTATAAGCAAAAGAAATCTTTTCATTACTCACATAACTAAAAAAACAGTTCAGGTCCCACAGAGTTTTTAAAAATCGTATTTTATGTTATCTTAATAAGATAAGATTAGATAAGAATAAAAGTTTAGGGTTAGGGTTATTGGGTTAGGTCTGACGATGAGGATGACAACTTTTCATTTTGGACATATAAAACAATCAAATCAATATATATACCTGCCTATACATGTACACGTACACATATATATGTGTGCAAGGAAATGAAGCAAAATCTAAATAACATGAAAAAAACACTAAACACCTTTCCTAATTAAATATATTCCAATTACTTTTGAGCATCTGAAAATGGGGGGCTATACCACAGGTGGGACTTTTACCAAAAACAATTCAAGTAACTCGCTGACTTCAAGATGAATGATCTATCCAACAACTTTGTGATTAGCTCTATAATTTTACAGGCAGCTGATATCAAGCACGAAGTCTCTTGGTCCATGTGTGTCGATATGTAATTTGGTTCAGTGGCAGTCTCAGTCTGCTCAGTTCTACAGTGTTAGATGTCAAAGTGACTGGTAGAAATGTCAGCAGACTAATTCCTGGGCATTTACTAGAGCTGGTGGCCCCAGCGATTCTGAATTTGAATTGACTGTGTGTCATTGCCATAATATCAAAGCTACAATAAGACACACTGATATAACTGACCGCCCATCCTCCTCCTCCGGCTTGTTCTGCCTTTGAGACATGTGACTATTCACGTTCCCGCTCTCCTGCCCCGACCTGTCAGCCCTGTCAATATGATTATTCCTGCCTCTAATTGAAGTCAGAGATGAGAAGGAAGGATGAGGTGGGGGAAAGAAGGAAGCTGTCGCTTTAAAGGAGGATGGAGGGGAGTGTGAGACTCCTCTGCACATGTTAAGAGTATTGAAAATGTGGGCCTGAATAGGTAAAGGTGAGGAAAGAACATGACTGTTAGTTATTATGTTTTAGTTCGAAAAAACCTGTAGATTTGAAAACTCTGGACTTCTACTCAAGTAAGACTGAATCCAGTTCCACTGTCTTTTGGATGTACTCACAAAAATAATATATCCTGTCATATTAGGCATTGCAAAATTTTCTAATTCTAATGTTAGTGTTTAATGTTAGCTTTTTATAGATGGTTCAGTATGGTGTCAATTAAAGGAGATATCCCTAATATGGTCACAGTTTTATTCACTATCACTTAAAACTAGGGACTGAGCCCAGAAAGTCATCAGGAAAGTGCTAACAGGGGTCACAGATGAAGGGAGTTCACCCTTTTCTACAGACTTCTGTACAACCAAAAGAGTTTTGTTACCAGAGGAACTGCCTGCTGCTGGCCATTAAACAGAATAGAGGCTCTGCAGGTTGGATTCACTTGAAGCTCCATCCAGCTTTTATTGTCTATGGGTACACCTAGCCCCAGTATAAAGCAAATATTGCAGAAAATAAAAAATAAAAGCAGAAAATTTAATTGTAAATAATGCAAAGTAATGTCCGAGAAGAACAATTAGTCTAAAATGAGTATAATATTCCCTTCTTTATGATCACCATTTACACCTGGGACACTTCAGGCTTTGCTTGTCCTCTGTCTATGACTTCACTGGCCTCAAAATGCACTTCTCCAGTAATATTCAATTCAATTCAATTCAATTTTATTTATATAGCGCCAAATCACAACAAAAGTCGCCTCAAGGCGCTTCATGGATACAGAGAAAAACCCAACAATCATATGACCCCCTATGAGCAAGCACTTTGGCGACAGTGGGAAGGAAAAACTCCCTTTTAACAGGAAGAAACCTCCGGCAGAACCAGGCTCAGGGAGGGGCGGCCATCTGCTGCGACCGGTTGGGGTGAGAGAAGGAAGACAGGATAAAGACATGCTGTGGAAGAGAGACAGAGGTTAATAACAGATATGATTCAATGCAGAGAGGTCTATTAATACATAGTGAGTGAGAAAGGTGACTGGAAAGGAAAAACTCAATGCATCATGAATCCCCCGGCAGCCTACGTCTATTGCAGCATAACTAAGGGAGGATTCAGGGTCACCTGGTCCAGCCCTAACTATATGCTTTAGCAAAAAGGAAAGTTTTAAGCCTAATCTTAAAAGTAGAGATAGTGTCTGTCTCCCGAATCCAAACTGGAAGCTGGTTCCACAGAAGAGGGGCCTGAAAACTGAAGGCTCTGCCTCCCATTCTACTTTTAAATACTCTAGGAACAACAAGTAGGCCTGCAGAGCGAGAGCGAAGCGCTCTAATAGGGTGATATGGTACTACAAGGTCATTAAGATAAGATGGGGCCTGATTATTTAAGACCTTGTATGTGAGGAGCAGGATTTTGAATTCAATTCTGGATTTAACAGGAAGCCAATGAAGGGAAGCCAAAACAGGAGAAATATGCTCTCTCTTTCTAGTCCCTGTCAGGACTCTTGCTGCAGCATTTTGGATTAGTTGAAGGCTTTTCAGCGAGTTTTTTGGACATCCTGATAATAATGAATTACAGTAGTCCAGCCTGGAAGTAATAAATGCATGAACTAGTTTTTCAGCGTCACTCTGAGACAGGATATTTCTAATTTTAGAGATGTTGCGCAAATGGAAGAAAGCAGTCTTACATATTTGTTTAATATGTGCGTTGAAGGACATGTCCTGGTCAAAAATGACTCCAAGGTTCCTCACCGCGTTACTGGAGGCCAAGGTAATGCCATCCAGAGTAAGAATCTGGTTAGATACCATAATTCTAAGATTTTCAGGGCCGAGTACAATAACCTCAGTTTTATCTGAATTAAGAAGCAGAAAGTTAGCGGCCATCCAGGTCTTTATGTCTTTAAGACATTCCTGCAGTTTAATTAATTGGTGTGTGTCATCTGGCTTCATGGACAGATAGAGCTGGGTGTCATCTGCATAGCAGTGAAAATGTATGCTATGTCTTCTAATGATACTGCCTAAGGGAAGCATGTATAATGTAAACAGAATTGGTCCTAGCACTGAACCCTGTGGAACTCCATAATTAACCTCAGTGTGTGAAGAGGACTCTCCATTTACATGCACAAACTGGAGTCTATTAGATAGATATGATACAAACCACTGCAGTGCAGTACCTGTAATACCTACAGCATGTTCTAATCGCTCTAATAGGATATTATGGTCGACAGTATCGAACGCTGCACTGAGGTCTAGCAGGACAAGCACAGAGATGAGTCCACTGTCAGAGGCAATAAGAAGATCATTTGTAACCTTCACTAAAGCTGTTTCTGTGCTGTGCTGAGCTCTGAAACCTGACTGAAACTCTTCAAATAAGCCATTCCTCTGCAGATGATCTGTTAGCTGTTTGACAACTACTCTTTCAAGGATTTTTGATATGAAAGGAAGGTTGGAGATTGGCCTATAATTAGCTAAGACTGCTGGGTCTAGAGATGGCTTTTTGAGTAAAGGTTTAACTACAGCCAGCTTGAAGGCCTGTGCTACATAGCCGATCATTAGAGATAGGTTGATCATATTTAAGATCGAAGAATTAATTAATGGCAGGACTTCTTTGAGCAGTTTTGTAGGAATGGGGTCTAAAAGACAGGTTGATGGTTTGGAGGAAGTAATTATTGAAGTTAACTCAGAAAGATCAATTGGAGAAAAAGAGTCTAACTTAACATCAATAGTACTAAGAGTAGCTGTAGATAATATTACATCTGTGGGATGATTACTGGTAATTTTTTCTCTAATGATAAAAATTTTATTTGTGAAGAAGTTCATGAAGTCATTACTAGTTAACGTTAAAGGGATGGTTGGCTCAAAAGAGCTCTGACTTTTTGTCAGCCTGGCTACAGTGCTGAAGAGAAACCTGGGGTTGTTCTTATTTACTTCAATCAGTGACGAATAGTAGGATGTTCTGGCTTTGCGGAGGGCTTTCTTATAAAGCAGCAAACTATTTCTCCAGGCTAAATGATGATCCTCTAGATTTGTGACACGCCATTTCCTCTCCAGATTACGAGTCATCTGCTTTAGGGTACGTGTTTGAGAATTATACCACGGAGTCAGGTACTTCTGATTTGAGGCCTTAGTTTTCACAGGAGCTACAGTATCCAGAGTCGTACGTAGTGAGGAGGTGAAATGATTAACAAGATAATCGACCTCTGTTGGGGTAGCGTTCAGATAGCTGCTCTGCTCTATGTTGGTACAGGGCATTGGAGATGATAACAGTGGGTGGATTATATTCTTAAACTTAGTTACAGCACTTTCAGAAAGACATCTACTTTGATAAAGTCTACTCTTCACCACTGTGTAATCAATTATTGTAAAAGTAAATGTTATCAGGAAATGATCAGACAGGAGAGGGTTTTCAGGAAACACTGTTAAATGTTCAGTTTCTACGCCATATGTTAAAACAAGATCTAGAGTGTGATTAAAGTGGTGGGTGGGTTCTTTTACATTTTGAGAGAAGCCAATTGAGTCTAATAACAGATTAAATGCCATGTTGAGGCTGTCATTTTTAGCATCTACATGGATGTTAAAATCACCCACAATAATTATTTTATCTGAGCTCAGAACTAAATTAGATATAAAGTCTGAGAAATCAGACAGAAACTCTGTGTAAGGCCCAGGTGGACGATAGATGATAACAAGTAAGACTGGTTTCTGAGTTTCACAGCTGGGGTGGACAATGTTAAGCATCAGGCTTTCAAATGAATTAAAAGTCTGTCTTGGTCTTTCATTAATTGATAGGCTGGTGTGAAAAATTGCTGCCACACCGCCCCCTCGGCCTGTGCTTCGAGATTTCTGGTAGTTAGAATGACTCGGGGGTGTTGATTCATTTAAACTAACATAATCATCCTGCTGCAACCAGGTTTCTGTAAGGCAGAGTAAATCAATTTGTTGATCAATTATTAAGTCATGTACTAACAGAGACTTGGAGGAGAGAGACCTAATATTTAATAATCCACATTTCACTGTTTTACTCTTTGGTTCAGATGTGGATACTGTATTGTTCTTTCTTTGTAATTGTTTATGTTTAAGTTGTTTGTTGCTGGTTTTTAGTTTGTTTTTTGTCTTTTTGGAAGCTGACACAGTCTCTATGGAGATGGGTTTTTGGGGGGGTAGCAGGAGGAGAGAAGCTGCAGAGAGGCGTGTAAGACTGCAACTCTGCTTCCTGGTCCCAACTCTGGATAGTCATATTTTGGGGGGTTTAATAAATTTGTCCATATTTCTAGAAATGAGAGCTGCTCCATCCAAAGTGGGATGGATGCCGTCTCTCCTAACAAGACCAGGTTTCCTCCCGAAGGTTTGCCAATTATCTATGAAGCCCACATCGTTTCTGGGACACCACTCAGACAGCCAGCAGTTTAAGGAGAACATGCGGCTAAACATGTCACTCCTGGTCTGATTGGGGAGGGGACCAGAGAAAACTACAGAGTCCGACATTGTTTTGGCAAAGTTGCACACCGATTCAATATTGATTTTAGTGACCTCCGATTGGCGTAACCGGGTGTCATTACTGCCGACGTGAATTATGATTTTACTGAATTTACGTTTACCTTTAGCCAGCAGTTTTAAATTTCCTTCAATGTCGCCTGCTCTGGCCCCTGGAAGACAATTGACTATGGTTGCCGGTGTCTCTAGCTTCACATGTCTGAGAACAGAATCGCCAATTACCAGAGTTTGACCCCCGGCGGGTGTGTCGCCGAGTGGGGAAAAACGGTTAGACACATGAACGGGTTGGTGGTGTACCTGGGGCTTCTGTTTAGGACTATGCTTCCTCCTCACCGTGACCCAGCCGCCCTCTTTCCCCAGCTGCTTGGGATCTGCCGGGGAACAGCTAGCGGGGCCTACGCTATCTTCGGCTGCACCAGCTACAGGGGCCTGGCTAGCTACGGGTGAATGAAGGGTGCGAAGCCGAGTCTCCAATTCAGTAATCCTGGCCTCCAGCGCTGCAAATATGCTACATTTGTTACAGATATCATTACTGCTAAAGGAGGCCGAGGAGTAACTAAACATCTGACACAATGAGCAAGAAAGTGCAGGAGGGAGAGGTGAAGTAGCCATGGTGCTAATGAGTCGGCTACGAGCTAAGCTAAGCTAGCGAGACAGTACAGAGACAGTGAGTGAATACTTTGGCTATAAATTAGGTAGTGAGTACACAGAAAGTGTGCTTCGGATGAAGCACGTGAAGATTATACTATGAAAGAAGAATGTATTTAAAAGTTGTTAATTAAATTGCTAAGCAAATAAGCTACTCAGAAACACCACTGTGTTTGAGCAGGGACAGGAAGTGATACTCTACCACAGAGCGAGCGAACACCAAGTGACAGCGCCACCTAATACATAGCTCTAAAAAAATCTCATGTCCTTTATAACTTAAAGAGCTTTAGAAAAGAGTACATTTCACTTCAAAAGGCTGAAAGGTTTGAGTTCAAACTGTAGATTGTTTTACTGAAGACTATTTCCCAAAGATTTTTAAATTGATTTTGTAGAAACAGAAGTTAATAAAAAATGTGAGAATTACTTTGCTCACTTAGTTTACACAGTAGAAACCCTAACAGTGTGAGGAGCAATTATTGCGGACATAACCAAAAACTGGCTCTGCTTCAGAGAGCAACGTAAGTCCACAAACTGTAAGGAGGGTTAGGCTGTGACTTTTGTGTCCACTACCAATATGTCAAGGACACCTTTTCCTTTTTATAAAAATCCCAGTATAAAGTAAAGACCTTACAGGAGGGCCCATTCTCCTACCTCGATCAGTGGTGTGGCTGGTGTTCACGTCTTTTGGCGTCTGTGCTCGAACACACCGAGCTATGGCATTTGTCAGGAGGATTGCCACTCCAGAGATCTGTCAAAGAGCAGGGTCACTGCTAGGGGCATATTTTAGGTCAAATCTTTTGCTTAACCCAAACCGAGGAGTTCTATTACTGAAAACTAACCAATAGGTGAAATGAAAAACAAAACAGAAAAGAAAAGAAAGCAAAGTGCAAAACACAAAGATCTCCTGGCTGACAAGGCAGCAATTTATGCTACTGTAAACATGCCAACCCCGTAACACAGACATAGGTCTTTAAAAAATGACTGCTATCTCATGGAGGCAAATATTGTTGCACACTGATTGAGAAGGCATCTGACTTAATGGTGTTATATTATCCTCTGGGGTGAGTGCTACAGCGCTGTAGAGGGAAAAAAAGGGTGATAACATATTTTTTCAATTGTATATTTTTTGCATTATTACCAACAGGAATTGTTTAATAAAATATAAAAATAAGAAAAAAAATATAATAATTATTCTTAAATAACAGCCTGAATACAGCCTCACAGTTGTGTATAAACTGTTGTGGGTAGTTTAATTTGGGGTTGGTTGTGCGCAGGTTAGCTGTTAGTTCTCAGAGCAACTCTCTCTGTCTGATGATGTGTTTGCAGCTGACCTTTAAACAACTCTGTCCCATCATCCTCTGCTTCTCCTACAGAGGCCCACTGGGAGTGAACGCACACACACACACACACACACACACACACACACTGGATTATACAGAGGTAGAAAGAAGAGACAAACACACTCACATGCATGTAAATAGGGTTCTCTCAGCACAGGGATTCACACAGTATACATGTAAAAATGTGCACACAAAAACACTAGAAACACACATGCACGTGCGCGCACACACACACACACACACAGACACACACACACACACAGAGGCATCACTGTCTGAGGTTTGGTGGTAATGAGGCCTGTCATCCTTCCACGCAGCCTCCCTCCCTCTTTCTCTTTTCTTTCTTTCTTTTTTCATTGATCCACTAACAGATCCCCAATATAACAACTAGCAGTCACTGTGGGAGCATCCCCTCGTTCCCCACCTCCTCCTCCTCCTCCTTCTCCTCGACACGTATCCCTCTGGACCATTTAAAAACCTACCACCACTTTCTCTCTCTCTGTCCTCTGCCTCTCTGTCTCTTTCCCTCTGTGTCTCTCTATCGTGTTTTGTTTCTCTCCTCCGTCCTCCTAAACCCCCCTCCAGCTCTCGGCTCTCGGCTCCTTCGCCGGGTTCAGACAGTCTTGTTATATCGGCTGACAAACAGAAAGGGGTTTCTCCACGGCGTGCCGATGTGGAGGTGGTGGATGTTTAAGGTGGTAGTTTGTCCATCTGTCCGTCGTCTCACCTGGTGTTCCTGTGGAAAAATAAAACAACCCAGCTAGGAAATATAGACTCAGCTGAGAAGTTTCACAGAGCAGAAAGTAACAGGATCAAAAATGACATTTCTGAGTGAGTTTATATTACATCTAAAATAAGCTTCCAGTCTTACAGGCTACCAGCAGAGCCCTTATTTATTTTATTAGCACATAGTGGCTTTCAAACCTTTAAAATATATTATTTTAAATGTCTCTATTTACCTTTAATTCGCTGACAGTGAGTTGCAGGTCAGAACGGTTTCTAAATTACAAAAGTTGTTTTAACTGGTTTCAAATGGAAAACTTTTTGCTCACATACAATTAAGCATCTACAGATGATCGTTTAACAAAATTATGAGATGAATGAAGGTTTGGATTTCCTAAGCGAATCTTAAGGCACGTCTAAGTTTCCACAATTTCTTTATTAGTCATCTTTACAGCTTGATATGCACTGTAGCAGCGTGACTAAGTACTGAAAACATAAAAGAATGGAAACTTGAAGCCAGGATTTACATGTCCTCAAATTTAAATCATTCAAAACGACTCATGAATTCATAACAAATGGACAAAATAAGACATGCAGTACACATAGAAAAAAAACACGACCACCATTATTTCAACCAGGCGGTTTTTAGACTCCAGATGTGAAGTAGTTCTGTAATGTGTAATTTACCTCTTAATGGGATTATAATTTAGAAAATCAACCAGGTTCAAATTAATCAGGTTATATAAAAAAGACTGAAACCATAAGTTCATCAAGAAGTTTTTACCAAGGTGATAAATCAAAGCAAAAACTTTGACTGAAGCAGGGTAATTGCAGGGACTGTGATACAGTCTGATTTGTTTTTGCAATCAGAGGATAGTCCTCGTTTCTTCTTGTTGCTGTGGTCTCTAAAAACACTCTGGCCTCTCATTGCTCTCTGCTTGACAATTTTAGCAGACCACAGAGTTTGAGCAAAGAAACCAAAGAGACCAAAGAATAGTCCAAGCAGCACATAATCTCAGAAACACAATGAGGCCGTAAGATCTGTTACGTAAAAATTGAAACAGTTTTACACCACTTACAGAGCTGATTTGAAGTTCAAAACCAGGAAATCAGAAAGAATGAGGTAGATGAAAAATTGTAAGAAATCACAAAAATATGTTTCTCTATGACAAAATATCCAATATTCCACAGCTCAAAGAAATCAATCTTCGGTGTCATGTTTAAGCAGTAATTTTAGTTCATTTTAGACGTAATCTATTACGGTAACTGTTGAATTGTGGCGAGATAAAACGTGTAGGTTTAATGACATTTAGAATCAAATGAAAAAACCAGAAACATGACAGGAAATGAATGTGAACAATCTGAGCAAACAAACCAACGACCTTTCTGATTATTTAAATACCTCTCCCATATTCTGTTCATCTTTAGCTGCTCTGTTATAAACAGGTGTCAGTGAAATTATTTTCTTATTTTGTTAATTTGTGAAGGTCTGATTTTTCAGAAGGCGGGAGGCTTTGAGCAGACGGCTGTGATATATTTCATTGTTTTCTGTCGACTTCCTGTCTTCCTCCAGAGATTTCTGCTCCATTTTGACCTTTGTGTTCGAAGATGTTTTCCCCCCTGCGTGTGTGTGTGTGTGTGTGTGTTTATCTGTTTGTATCAGTGTGTGTATGTGTGTATGTTGTAGAACAGGGGAAAACAAATCACCCGCTGTAGTTCTCATTAGCAGCAGTTTTGTGTCAGTGCTGAGAGATCAGCTGTCAGCTCTCGGCCTTCCGCTGCAGCTTCACCTTTTACCAACTATAATTACACCATTTAACTGCAACGCTCCTCAAACAGCCACCCGTAGGGTTTAATATACAGCACAATTATATCAATTATATGAAGCGTGCTTGTGCCATTTCCTGGCAAAACAGCCCTACATGATGACGTTCCAACCTCTAAACTTCACTCTTGGTATGATGTTTTTAAGGTTTTGACCTCCAAACATGGTGTATATACTGTATTCTCCCAGTTTTTACAGGCTTGTCTAAATGCACTTTAAACATGCTTCAATATGCTTTTTCTTCAGCAATTGAGTCTTGCACGGTGAGCGTGCATAGAGGCTATGGGCTGTGCATTCCCTATTGTTTTCTTTGAAATAATTGTACCTGATGATTTCAGATCTTGCTGTAGCTCTCCACAAGTGACCTTTGGCTCTCGGACAACTCTTCTGGTAATTATTTTCCCTACTCTGTTTGAAATGTTGTGAAAAGCACCTGGTCGTGGCCGGTTCATGGTGAAATGATGGTCTTTCCACGTCCGGATTATGGCACCAACAGTTCTCACTGGAAAATCTTCTGTAATCATTGTCAGTCACAATCAGTGTGTTTTGCAAAAATAAGGCTGTGAAGTTCTTGAGCTCAGTTTTTATGTGTGACACTTATTTATAGGCCATCAGTTGGGACTGAAGCAGCTGATATTAATTTATGCAAAGTGGCAGGATTGCTTTCTAATTACTGATAGACTTTGGCTAGTGTCGTGACTTTCCATGTGTTCAATACTTTTTCTGTGTCATTTCTCATTGTTACACAACTTAATATATGGGCATGTATGGTTAGTCTCTTTGCATGTGTGGATTGAATGGGCTCTTACCAACATCTGTGCAGCAAGCAATAAGCCATTTTCATTGTCATATGAAAATTCACCACATCAGAATCCATATGAGATAAGCATATTTAATCCGAATTACAGTTTTTAAAAAGGGACTTTTATGCTTTTACTGCTTGTAGGTGGTATATTGTTGTATATTTTTGGGGTTGTGTTCGTAGCATGTGTCAAAAACCACCTAAACAGTCATTTATGTTAGGGGCTTACAAAACCCCCAAAATGTGATTTACAATGTAGTGGCTATAATGTTAATTTTATTATAATTTAGTGGCTTCTCAATTGTTCCACTTGATATGACACAGAATTCATCAGTACAGCTACCTGAATTAGGATCAGCTGATGGCTGATGGTAGGTGAATGGTGAAAAGCTAGAGACACAAGAAGTAACAAATATAAAGACTAGTTCTGGTTGTTTTGCAATAACATTTTTATTGTAGAAAACATACTCATTGGCACTTTCCTTTATTGTTGCTGAAATAAAGGAAAAAAAAAGTTTCTTAAAGAGGTTTAAATGTTGTATTAGCTGCAGTGGCACAAGAATATGTTCTACAGTATGTTACCATGACAGTTTTGGGGTCATTACAAAAGAACTGTGACAGTTCACCAACGTCACTGAAAAGCGTCCGTACACAACTCATTTTCACAATTTTTGAACCATTTCATCCTGTGCAGTTTGTGCTGTAGTTTCTGCAAACATGATATGGTGCATAATGTATTCCCAAGCACAATGCAAACTCTGTTTACAGTAATGCAATGTTAAAAAAAACAAAACAAAACATTTGGCACTTGACATGTGCTACATATTTTTTGCATATGCATGTTAACGGATTTTAAAATTCTGATATTTATCAAATAGATGCATAGGAAGTGCATTCGGCAAAGAAAGAATGATTTGGCAACAAATGCTACGTAAGTGTTTCTGATGGCAGATTATACAGTGTCTTCATTATTTGTTACTAATACTAGATGATACTAACTGGCATCATCCACGTAAAGTATTGAAGTATACTAATGTGTAAAACCATTAGCATGTACCACAGTGAACCTGATAAATACTGAACACATCGACTCACACACTGCCACGACTCCTCTGTTAAAGACTTTGTGTTTTGAGGTTTTGATATGTTTTTCCTTTTCCCTGCCACGACTTTGAAATGGGTCATTTCGGAAATGTAAAGCGTCCATTTGATGGTCTAAGAATGACAAATTAATATTAATATTAATACCAATTAATTAATACTAGTACAATGCTAATACTAATATTTGAACCTGTACATTGGCATCCAGGTTTAACACCTTATTTTGAAAGGTTTTCCTGTTTTCTCAGAAAGTTAACACCTGTTATTTAGCCACTGTAACGATTTCTGTTAATAACTTAATAGAAATTTCCAATTTTTATTACATCTGCATACAATGGAAATCAATCAGAAGTCACGATCTACTTTAACTACTTGACCCACAATTGCTAAATGCTAGCAAGGTAGCATTAGCAAGCTCATTATTACTATACATGTTAAGAATTACAATACTTAACATGTATAGTACCTCTTAGTTAACATTAGCCACTGGTGTATGTTAGCATGTAAACATTAGCTTGTGAGTTAATATGTTCCCAGTTAGCATTGTATGAGCTTGCTTGGTGAAATTTTCAGACTTTTTTAGTTATAAGTGTGTTAAAAAGTACCCAACATGCTAGCACCCCAGAAAGAGCATGTTAACATACGAAAGGAATATAAAAAAGAAATAAATAATAATAATAATAATAATAATAATAATAGGCGGCACGCTTTCAGTGGGACTAATGATTAATATATAAATATTAATATATTTCTCCTACAGACAGTCTTGCACCATTGGCATTTACCAGCCCTCCACCTCCACTACGAAGGGCTCTTTAACAGGGATCCTGCCACTGTTGACGATCACACACTCTGTGTATGGCAGGTTCCTGTCGTTGGTGTCCTGAAGCTCAATGGTGTGAACCACAGCCTGCAAAAGGAGATCCACAGAAGCAGGTTAGATACTTTATTTTAGTGACAGTGAATCACACATCAGTTTGTTTTAGGTGTCACCTTTAACATGCAGTGCAGTATTTCCACTAAACACGTGACAACGGATCAAGTCGTTAAAGTCCCATTCACACAGGTCTTAAAACTGAAGTGATGGACTTGCAAACAATGTCTTGCTATTCTCAGGAGCTTTAATAAAACTATGGAGAGTACGACCCAAACTGGAAATAAAGTACTTTTATTTTTAAACATACTGGCTGTGGGGTTAAAACAACTGAAAATATTCTTACACTTTGTCACATTTATGCTATTAATTAGCAAGTATTTGCAGCCAAAAATAGAAAACTACAGATAAATGCAGAAATCTGATAGGAATCAAAGCAATCACTAGAAGGTTTTTGGTGCAGCCAATCGCCAACCTTCCTTTTATCCCAAAACTTTATGAAAGAGTAGTTGTCAAACAGCTAACAGATCATCTGCAGAGGAATGGCTTATTTGAAGAGTTTCAGTCAGGTTTCAGAGCTCATCACAGAAACAACTTTAGTGAAGGTTACAAATGATCTTCTTATGGCCTTTGACAGTGGACCTCAGTGCTGACCATTATATTTTATTACAGTGATTACAGCAGGCTGTAGGTATTACAGGTACTGCGCTGCAGTGGTTTGAATCATATCTATCTAATATACTCCAATTTGATCATAACACACACAATTAGTTAAACTGCAGGAATGTTTTAAAGACATAAAGACCTGGATGGCCGCTAACTTCATGCTTCTTAATTCGGATAAAACTGAGGTTATTGTACTCGGCCTTAAAGATCGTAGAAATATGGTATCTAACCCTATTTTTACTTCGAAAGGCATTACCTTGGCCTCCAGTACTACCGTGAGGAACCTTGGAGTCATTTTTGACCAGGAAATGTCCTTCAATGCACATACTAAACAAACAAGTAGGACTTCTTTCTTCCATTTGCACAATATCTCTAAAATCAGAAATCCTTTACAGCACGATTAGAAAAGGTCCTTCCTTTCCTACCTTCTTCTACCCAGGACAGATTCAGTCTGATAATGATGAACAAAACCTGCCAAATTAAAACATATTTTCCGCTTCCATGTGTAGTACTTATCTTATTCTGTCCCTTGTTACATTACACTCATTATTTTCTCAGCACTTTGACTTTACTACACTCTCAGAGAAAGCCCAGTAAATTTTAGAAACCTAAGTAATAGTTTCCTGCCCTCTGCTGAGTCCCCACACCTCAGAACATTGCTAATACTGACCTTCCCTAGCTATAGCCTTTGCATACCTGTGCTCATCTCTTTTGTTGCTTCCTTGTACCTCAAGATTAAAATCTTCTACTTGATTTAATGCTTTGCCAAGTTTTGCTCCTGCTGAATGCAGCCCAAGCCTGGATTATTTCCTGTACGGGTGGAGTTCCTGAATCTATACAAGAAACTAGTTGGCCTGTGGCAGACCTTTCAGAACAAATACAAGGACTAAAAGAATCAAATGTGAGCTTACTTTCTTTAATAGTTTGTACATTTAGTAACTCATTAGCTCTCAGTGAAGAGTCTTCGAGCTTCCTGAAAACCAGAGTCCTCCCATGCCAGCTGTATTCAGCTAATATTATTCAAACATCAGTACTCTTTTTTAAAAATAGAAAAATAAATAAATAAATAAATAAATAAAAAAGGGAGAAGGAAACAGAACTTTATGAGCCCTCTGAGCAGACAGGAAAATGCCTACCCCAGCTCTCCTTTTAAGTAGGAGGGTCCAGTTTTGTGAGAATATGCAGCTGTTTAATGTCTCTTAGGTACAATTTGTATTAATTTGGAGTTTTGTGCATTACATGCAAATGCTTCTCTTTAGTGTTATTTTTCATCTTGCTGGTCATTCTTATTTTGATCTCCATTTATGGCTCATTCAGCTGAATTGTTTATGTTTTGACATGTTTGAATGGGACTGCTAATTACTCATGGTTCTTCGCAGGTGATGTTAGTCGACACCTTGCTTCTGCCTTTTTCCACCCATTCAATTATTATTAGGCTTTTTTTTTTTGCCAATTACAAATTAAAGTCTGTGCCCTCTTAGATGGACCTAAAATGTTGTCCAAAGACGACCATAAAAAGAAAAGAAAAACATTTCAGCATGTAATATTGGTTGGTTGGCAATCTGACAGTTTCCCATCTCTATTTCTGTTCATATATTTTATGCTTAATTTGTTCTGGCTTTGTTTTAATTTTCTCTTGGGGTTGTTTTTAGTTCTCCGCTGTCACTGAGGTCATTTTATGCATCTCTGACGTTTTTTGAGATTCTGCTCAGAGGCAGATTAACAGATTATTTCACAGTCAGGACACATTTGCACAAATAAACCCACACCTTCTCCTCCCCTGCAACCAGATGTAAGAAAAAGATTAATGGAAAAAAATCTTAAGTTCCACCCACCATCCCATCCAGGACTTTGCCAAAAACCACATGTTTCCCATCCAGCCACGGAGCTTTGGAAGCTAGGATGAAGAACTGGGACCCATTGGTGTCTGGCCCAGCATTTGCCATGCTCACCTAGTACACAATTACACACACAACTCTTTGTTACGTCATGTCATAACTTGTCATATTTAGGTTTGAGTCAACTACCTTATTCTCCAATACATGAATTGCTGGTGAGAGTGTGCTCACCCAGCTTGCTCCAAGGTGCTTCAGTTTGAAGTTCTCATCTGCAAAAGTTGTTCCATAAATGCTGTGACCTAGATTTAAAAAAAAAAGGAGATTCAGTTAAGCTCTGGTGGATTTTTTTTCCTAAAATGAAAAAGGTTTAAATTTAATGTGTAGGTACAACTTTGTCTTTCATTCCCACCTCCAGTCCCATCACCAGATGTGAAATCTCCTCCTTGGATCATAAAATCCTTGATGACTCTGTGGAACTTCGTCCCTTTGTACCCATAACCTTTCTGTAGAGACATGTAAAAACATAATGCTACAACACAAAGACCACTGTGCATCAAGAGTGATACACAATTATGAAACTGCAAAAAAAAAAAAAAAAAAAAATTGATCGATGTGAAAACTAGATTTTTCCACCTGTGGATACATTTGTATGTCCCAAACATTATATAGAACTTAAAATATAAACATGTTGTACAAGTAACCTTGGAAACAATGTCAACGCTAATTTCTAACTTTCTGAGGCCTTTATGGGGCCTGACTGACATGTTGTGGTTATGATGATGGCTACATTTAATCGCCATCACTACCGTTAAATTTTATGTGTGTGTTTTCATCTGTTTGTCTATTCACATGCATGTTGTATTTGACATATTCATTTGTAAAGATTATGTACATTCACTGATTATTTCATTAGCTACACCTGTTGAATACTTGCTAACACACATATTTCATCTGCCAGTCTCGTGACAGCAGCTCAGTGCATTTAGGCATGGAGACTGCTGAAGTTCGAACCAGCATCAGAGCAACTGAATGAGGAAGAAAGCTGCTTTCAGTGAATGTGGCATGGTTGTTTGCGTTGTACTGGAGTATTTTGGTCTACTGGATTGTTTCTGCCAAATCATTTCCAGTGTTTAAAGAGAAAATATCTAGTGAGCATCAGTTTTGGGCAAAAATGCCTTTTAGATGCCAGATGTCAGAGGAGAATAGCCAGACATCTTCAAGCTGCTGGAAAGGCAACAGTAACTCGAATAGCTAACCAAGGTATGCAGAAGAGTATCTCTGAATTTACAGATTGCTGAACCTTGAAGCAGATGGGCTACAGCAGCAGAAGACCATGCAGGATTCAATTGTATTTTTCCAATGTTGGAAAATATTGCCTGCTTAAATAAGTCTTGGTTTCTGCTACAATATTTGGATGTACCTTGTATCAACAGTTCAGGTTGATGGTGGCAGTTTAATGGCGTGGGGGAATATTTTCTTGGCATACTTTGCCCCCCACCCCACCCCACCCCCACCAATACAAACTGAGCACTTGCTTTAACACCACAGCCACAACACAGAATATTGTTGCTGACCACAGTCTACTCATTTTCTGATGGCTGCTTCCAACAGGGTAGAAAGCTAAAATCATCTTAAACTGTTCTCTTGGGCATGAGAATGGATTCCCTCAAAGGTCACCAGATGTCAGTCCAACAGACCACCTTTAGGATGTGGTGGAATGGGAAACTCAAATCAAGGATGAAACTGTCATGGCAATATGAACCAAGATCTCTGAGGAATGTTTCCAGTACCTTGTTGAATCTTTGCCACAAGGGATTCAAGCTGTTCTGAAGGCAAAAGAGGTTCCAACCCAGTACTAGCAAGGTGTATCAATTGAAGTGGCTGCTGAATATCTACCATAATCACATCAGTGTGCGTGGAAATGTGTATTTGTCCAACATCATCCTACCTCTCCAGTTGCCAGTGCGACAAAGTTATTCACTGTTAGAGGGACGACCTCTCCAAACAGACCAATGACGATCCGCCCCACCTCATGACCTCCCACCGTTATGTCAAAAAATACCTGGAAAACAAAACAGCTGTCATTTAATAAAACGTCATACAACGTATTGTCATCCAATCAGCTCACTAATGGCCATCATTTCACACATGTACTGCAGCCATGTACTTTTCTAGACATGTGATGACGAACTAAGCTTCTGTGAAAACAGAAAACCAAGCAAGTCGTCATCCAGTGCCATTCCTCTTGTACACACTTTCAAGATAATGACCTTACCTAAAATAAACCCATTTCCAGAAGCCATATTCACCTGAAGAGACTGAGTTCAAGATACCATGTGAATTTAGCAGTCTTATACAATCCCATTTACTTTTTATAGTCTGAAGTTAGAAGATCATTCATGTACATCCCACTGTTGCAAATAGTAGGAGCACTTGTAAACATGACGCCAAAGGAATCATCTCCATCTGATAAGCCGGAGAGGTTCAGATAAAACTTGTCAACATTAATTTAGTCAAAAGAAACTTCCATGCTCTTATGCAAACTTAACTCTGAGTTTATACTGAGCACTCATCCTCTGTGTCTATATGTAAGCGTGCTACTTTTCCTTTGCAACCAGAGGCCGTATCATCCGTAATAGGGAGTCAGTTTCCCTCTGCCATCTCTGTTGCATTTAAGTATCAGGTTTCTGTGGCTCCAAAAACTGACCAGAGCTCCTACTTTAGAACATCATATCACAGAAATGTGTGGTTTAATTAGAGCTATGCACCCTTTAAGCACAGTATAAAAGAAATACAACAGCTATAATGTCAAGACAGGATCTCATGGCTGTTCAAAGAAGGTCCTTAACATCTCCTTAGAGTACATCAGGGTTTGAGCTCCACATATGTTAACACAGTGTTTGCAAAATGGTTCTAAAAGTTCAGGTCTGGGTTTTATGCAGCTTTTCCATCTTAATAATGATAATAATAATAATAATAATAATGATAATAATAATAAAAAATCCACTCCTTGGCACACCTAGTGTATGGTGAGAATTGAAAGAGTATTTAACATCAAAGGTTACAATTGACACTAAAGAGGTTAACAAGGGTGAAAACTGAGAAGAAACCAAATAAAGAAAAGAAGTGCTGCCTGTCTGATGGTCTGTATCTGTGCAAGATGTCAACAGGCCTCAACCCAAGTATATCAAGCTTTTTTGAGAGGTTAGCCAATACCAACATGGTGCCACAAAAGCTAAAGACACTTAGACACCAAATGTTCCTCATGTAAGAAATCTGATGCATGTAGATGCAACTGTAAATGCAAAAAAAGAGAATAATCCTGCAGTCAAAAAAAAATAGCCAAAGGCATGCCGGGTGATATACGGGTAATTTTATTGAAAATCACTGGTGCTTTTTCTTTATACACTTTCATGCACGAGCTCCATGTTTAAATGAATTTCAAAGTAAAAGCAGGAATGTGGCTGAATAACCGAGTGTGAGTTTAACAGATGGCTTTTGCAGATGTTGGGTGGCTCATGTCTTTTCAGGGTCTGTGCATGTTTATTACAGCCTCAGAGTAAGGAGGTCACACATTTATCTAAGAGTGTGCGCGTGTGTTCGCCTGCGGACAAACGCATTGCGCATTAAGTTAATCTCAATGGACACGTATACAGCTGTGTGTGTGTGTGTGTCCCACATATTCTCGAAGAATCACGGAGACAGAAGCCTTGGCCTCCTATCGTTACCGGACACGTCTCCCCTCGCACTCCGGGTGACCTGTGCGCGCGTGCCCTTCCTGTAGCACAGCACTTCTGCTGGATCGCCGTGAACCCACGAGAAGATGCGGATCGAGCACGCGGAAAAGAAGCCTACGCGGTTTTGGATTAATGCAAATAAATGCGGCAAAATATCTGCACCCACCTTCTCTGTGACTTTCGGTCCTGTCCGTGAAACTGCGCCGGACACCGACTGCAGGACGACGGCAGAGAGGAAGAGGAGAGCGGGGAGGCTCGTCCGGAGCTCCATCTTTGATTAGCGGAGACAGGCCCCTGCTGCGAGAACCGCCGAAAGGGCGAGAGGATAAAGAGGCAGTCACAGCAAGTCACAGCTGGAAGGCTGGCCGGGGAACGGCGCTCATAACCCGGCTACATCATAAGACCACTCCCCCCTGTGGGCTGAGTCTGGACCAAAGACCTGCCTACTGAGAGGGAGAGGAGAGCAGACAGAGTGAAAGGAAAAGACGAGACTGAAGAGGAAACAAGAATAGCAGAGAAAAATAAATGTTACGACTTGAGAAAGAGGTTTAATGTTGAATAAAACATTAAACCCAATTTTGATGATTATAGTTTATGATGATATAGTGTCATGAAGGAGGATAATGCAGAGTATGCATACTGCCTAATGACTTGTGATCGGAAAGTTGTTTGTCAGTGTACATGTGGTTTATAGTCAAATCCTCCACTGGGTTGTTACACAGATTTCAAAACAGCAAAAATGTTATCTTGTCAGGATTGTATTTTGCCATGTGTAATAAAAATCTGTGCTTATATTAGTGATAGACTGTATATAAAAGATGGATGAAGCATCTGTGTTTGAGTAGTGAAGTAGTGAAGGCAATGTAAACATGTATTCTTTCTGTTGACCAACAGGAGATGAGTTTTCTTCCACTGCCAGCCTTTCCCACCTGTGACTTCAGAAAACACTTTCACGATGAGTTTGTGGTGTCAGTCGCTAGTTTCAAACCTTTCTTCAATACAAAAATATGTTCAAATTGTAACTGTTGGTCCCATTTAAAGTAAACTAAACAACAAAGCGGGGTAAACGTAAGTGCAAAGTTACCTTGTAAGTAATTAGTGCTAATATGTTAGGGTGCAGTATCCCTTTGATTTCTTCGTCAGATACCATAAAAGCCAACACAGGAGGTAGTTATCCAACTAGCTATAACGTATATCTGGATGCACCATAAATTTGACACAGGTGACATTGGCATGTCCATTTCTATGATAATCATGTATACAGTGCAGACACATGACATATAGCACATATTATAGTGAGCATCTTATTTCTCACTTAAGTTCACTTTGCTATGTGTGTCATTAATAATAAAAGTTTTATGGAAATTATGCAGGGCTCTTTAAGTATGTTAAAGAATAGATGAATTATATATGTTTCTGTAAGATTGTCTAATATACAGAATAAAAAAATCTAAAGACACAAGCTACTATTTTCCAATGAGAATAATAATACCTCAAAACAGGGAAAAAAGATTCTGTAGCTCAGAGGATTATATTTTTCTTGACTAATTGACAAAGAGTTGCATTTTCCAGCATGCAGTGATCTATAAGGTGCAGTGGCTCGTTTTTAACACTAAATGAAGGATAATGAAGTCCATACAGCAGAGTATTTTATCTTTAAAATACTTTACTGCATTAAAAACACCTCAGGTCTGCTTGGGCTTGGCTTCAGCTGCAGGAAATAAAGCTGAAAAAGAGAATATAAGTCCCCGCTGAATACATGTCTATAGAGATGAATTATAATAGTCAGCCTGCCGTGACCTTAACACCACAGCAGGGACACACACACACAAACACACACGGTTATCGGCCTCCTGTCAAAGCAGCCCGTCCATTCGTCTTTTCCTGCCGCCGTCCGCCGAATTAATTAAGCAGAAATGTAAACGTTTTAATTGAATGTCAAAGCAGGACCTTAACAACATGCTCCTATGTAAATGAAAGTGACACCGCTTTAAACCTGTGGGTTTACATGTGGGTTTATACCAAGGTCACAGCAGCCTAGTCATGTATTTATGCATGTGTGTGTGTGTTGCACAGCGTAACTACAAACATTTTAATTGAATTAACACCACTTGTGTACTAATTGGCCCCATGCATTTAAACCAGTAAGGCTTCAATCAACCAATAGTGGAAGCGAACCCTGTAAACATCTCCAGACTTTAATGGCCACAAGAGTGATTCGTAGCCATATTAATTACAAGTAAATTAGATGATCGTTTTTATCAACAAATCAAGATTTGATTGGTTGATCATTTTGTCTGATTTCTCTCTGTCACTGATGGGTTGTGTAAAGGCAGTTGAAATGGAACCCATAGAGCTTGAGTATTAGTCATACTCTGACTTCCTTTAAGTGAAACTAAGTCAACTGAAATAATTGTCTGATACTTGAAAACTTGTTGGATTGATGGATTGACGTTTTACTTGTAAAGCAAAACCTGAGGTCAATTTTCTTGGGAATAATTCAACAGTGGGAAAATCCTTTTGGGACAGTGTGCATCACAAGTACTTCCATACCAGCCCGGGGCACAAAAAATCCCCTCTATTAATAGTGTTTCTATTAAAACACTGTTTTGTTTTGTTTTTTAAACTACTAGGTGTTCCTGGCAGCAGTTTGGGACCTTCATTTTGCATTGTGCTGTAGTCTTTCATATTAGTACTCATAGGCAATATAGGATGATCAAACTAGACTTCACGTGTGAGGTGTGAAGCTGACTATGAAACCAAGGACACCCCATGTTTGCTGACTAATGGGAAGTAAGTCAATGTGTAGCCAATTAGCATAACCTCAATAATTCTCCTTTCTGATTCTAATAATGACCATAAATTAGAAAATTGACACATTTTCTTCACAGAGAAAGAAACCTGAGGCCACGTTTCCCATAAAAATGATACAACTGCTAAAAAGCCATGTTGGCCCCTGCTAGCCATTTTAGTGTTGGCGTCACTTTCAGAATCAAAAGCTATGTTGACCTTTCATACTGTCATTTGGTGCTATTTTTATAAATTAGGTTGTTCAATAAAATAGTTTTTATTTCAGCTGAATTCCTGCAGCTGTTTTACAGCTTGAACTAAATTAACACAGTTTTAACCCAAATACATCAAATCTGAAATAAATATAACTATTTTATGAACCCATGTGTAACATGCATAGATCTAATTAAACACATTTTCAAAGAAACATTCTTCCCTCTTGGTGGTT
This sequence comes from Simochromis diagramma, assembly GCF_900408965.1. NCBI lineage: Eukaryota > Metazoa > Chordata > Actinopteri > Cichliformes > Cichlidae > Simochromis > Simochromis diagramma. The sequence goes on along the minus strand of NW_024387200.1, from coordinate 1,092,985 downwards.
TATAAACAGAAGAATCTTTATTGAGGTCATAAGTCAAGTGAATATTTGGGTTTTCTCTTGGAGTTTCTGTTACCAGAAGGATCTTCACCTGCTGTCCATTAGAAAGAAACATGTTTAAGGCAGTTCTGCATTGAGTTCAGTTTTCAGGAGGGGCAAATGTAGAATTTATGGTACGACTGGTCTTTTTGCCTGCGTAGAGCCTACACAAAGGGATTTCCAACCTTGCTTGCATGCATAATGTGCATGCACATAACGAACAGCATGTAAGTCGACATGGGTGACACTGTGTCCGATCCTGATGGGGTTAAAAACTGTGCTGGAAGAGCAAAAGGAGTGACAACTGAGCTCACCTTCAACAGGAGGAACAGAAGCTCAAAAACTCTTAAAAAAACAAACAAACTAAAAACTAAAAGTGTTTTTATCTTCCTTGAGAAGAGACCTCTTGTGGTCATAAATGTGATTACGTGTCTACATAGAGAATTCAGGCTGATGACTCCATCACTTCAGGAAACCTCGTTAGTAACACAGTAGATAAAATATTGTGTAAAATCTATATGAGGATGTCCTCATGTGGCCATTTTTACCATGAAGTCTGCTCTCTGGAAGCAACTTTATATTTAAAGACAATATATATTATTGCATGTAGTTATGCCATTATAACAACATATCAGTGGTGTAAGTTATATTCACTGGTATCAGGGACTGTACCGTATACACGAGAAGACTCTTATTCACTTCATTAAGTTCAAGCATCTCATTGTAAGCAATCTTTTTTTTCAAAAACACTCGTGCATGCCCCTGCTTGGCCTGTTTGTGCTGTTGGCAAACTGATATACTTAATCACACTGAGAGAAATTTTAAAAATTAGATGTTATTGTTAAGAAATAAAAATGATACACTGCTTTTATGAGGTTATAGCTGAATAAATGCAGAAAATGGGCCATTTTAGCTCATTGCTAGGTGGTTGCTAGGTAACAAGATGATGTCAGAACTTCTGATATAGATAAGAACCCTCAGGGGCCTAAGATGTACCCGTGTGCCAAGGAGAAAACAACAAATCAAAAAATAAATACATAAATAAATAAAATACATCAACAATCAAAAGTACAGCATGAGAATCAAAGGAGGTAACTGCAGTGGACAGTTTTCATGTTTTCCATGGATGGCTACATTCATAGGATGATTCTCGTCCGAGGTCTGCTGCCACTCATTTGTATCGGTTCTATTTACACTTATCTTTTATCCTTTAATATACATTACTGCGCAGTTATTGTACAGCCATATCTGAGTTTGCATGTTTTTTAAATAATTGTAATCTTAAGTTAAACTGCGTCCATGCTGTTGAAAATGAAACTCCTCTTGCATTCCTGCAATGTTCTCAGATGCAGGAATACACAGCTTTGCTAAATGAACTCTTGTTTATATTGTGTTTTTTCCTTTCCTGCAGCCGTCTAAATAATTAGCTTTTGTTGTAGAAAATGATGAATTTGGGCAGTTAATTTATTGATCGTCCGGCTCCTTTCGATGTGCTTTGCTTTAGAAAGTCATTAATCAATGGATGAAAACACCTAATTCTACTCCTGCTCTGTTTTCCCCCCTTTTCTTTTCTTTCTTTATGCATTCTGTCTGGAATGGAAAATACCCCGCGGCATTATGGAGACGAATCAAAACTATGAACTAAAAATGCTGGTGATGGAGAAGAAATATAAGAAATGTACATTTAGAATAAAAAGCACCATGAATTCATCATTTATATCTGCTGGTTAGGGAACATTTGCTTCAATGTTACATTTGTAATGATAAAAACAAACACCACAGCTTCAGTTCAGCTTAAAGTGGGAGTCATGCTGATGTTAAAAAAGACCTTTATATTAAATATTATGAATTTGTTCCAGTGAATGGTGTTACAATATCATAACTGGATGAAAATAAATGCTAAAAATTCATTTTCAAAGCTGAAATTAAACAGTTGACAATGACAATAACAAGTGTTAGTAGGAATAATATTCACATTTACCATTATTTTGTGTGGGGTTTTTTTAAACGTTTTTCTCATTTAACACCACAAACGACCTCAGTATAACAACCAAAACATGACAGAAGCGGTGTGTTATTTATGTGCAATCTTCTGATCTCACATTGAAATACCTCCACTATCTTATCATGGGTAATGTTTATGAACAAGTTAAAACAATATATTGTCAGTCAACAGTCTGTACACACAAGAGGGCAAAAAACTATGATGAACAAATGCACAAAGTGTAGCTTTTTGACTATTGTACACAGCGAGCACAGTGAAGAGGAAGCCAGCATTTAAATGTAAAATGTTATGATAAATTACAAATTCTTACAATAATTCATAACAGAACATAAGAAACATGAGAAAAAAATAGTAAAGTGAACTTTCAGATCATCTCTGGCGTCTTTAACGGTGCATTTGGGGCTTAGTTTTCCTCACACTGGGCTCTTTTTGTCCCAGACAATTATTTAGTGGCGAAGTAAGCTAGGACCAAAATAAACATATTTGGTAGAGGGCGCAATTTCCTGCTCAGTGTAGCAAAGGAAGTTCAGCTCATAGACTGAAGAACTCAGCTGACGTTGTTTTGTGGCTGCAGTTATTTACTTTTATATAGATAAGAATGAAAACTGAATGAAAAGAATTTCTCGCCTATGCAACTATGAGGTGTTGTAATTCTCCAATAGGAATGTGGAGTTTTAATTTTATATATTTGTGCATTGTTATTGTTGTATAAAATAAAAACAAATCTGAGACAAGTGCTAGCATTGTAAAATGTAGTTTATTAACATTGAACAAATTAATCTGTAAGTGTAAAACTAATATTAACTATTAATAAGTTCAATCATGACATTTTTGGCCTGCAGTTAAACTCAAAATGTAAAATGCACCAAATATTTTTTGTTCACTAGTATAGTTGTATAGTTTTTGCCAGGAGCAGGAAGTCTAAAAAGTCACTGAAATGTAAACAATAATGCTCAGGTTGTTTTTTCCCAGCTTTATGGATTTCTTCGTTTTATTAAAACTCAGCACTAAAAATTCATCGGTATTGTTCATTTGGATGCAAAAAAAAGAAAAGCCTTAGATCTAAAAGGAAGTGTCATGCCAGCGATTTGACTCTTCAGCAGTGACTAACAGCTAATTCCTTAGAACAAGACACACAAATCACTGAAAAAGGAAGTAAAGAAGTGGGATTGGGCTGCAGTGCTGCTGGCTTCCTTCACTGTTAAAAAAATATTCCTTTTTCATCAAATTGAACAACCAACCATACAAGGACATTTTGACTGATGTTGTGATTAAAATTGCCTTTTTGAGTCCATGTTAAAAAAAAACAATCTCCTAACAATAAGAACCTACCTCCTTGGAGGTGAAAAATTACATGTAAGAAGACCCTAGATTTGAACTACCAACCCTGTGCTTTCCTGCGGGCTGCTGTCGACCCTGAACTTGTGCTTCAGCCAATCAGATGGGCTGTTGCCGCTCCACATTCCTCCATGCTGAAAAAGTCGCTTTAAGCCGACAAGAGTTCATTTTCAGACGCTTATGTTTGTGTTTTTGTTCGTTATCAATCCACCAGAGGTCTCGAGGATGACAAATGGGTCCTGTCAGGGCGACGCCAGTCATAACAACACACACTCATACTGACACACACACACACACACACACACACATTTACATTTTCAGGCATTTAGCTGATTCTTAGCTGTTCTTATCCACAGCAGCTTACAATGACTGATGTACACACACATACTGTATGCTTTATGTGTGTGTAGGTGTAGGTGTGTGTGCGTGCGTGTTTGTGAAGCAGACGGGTGGGAAAGCTTGGGGTCATGGATAACAAGTCAGACCCAAAACACAATGAGCTCGGCTGTAATCTGTCTTATCTTCACTGGTACACACGTGCGCACACACACGCACATACATACACATACACACATACATACATTACACAGGCACACAGTGGATGAAAGCTGAGCGATTTGAACTGGCAGAATGACCACCTATAAGATCAGAAATAAAAATAAATATCAGAAAAACAAGATTTTAGATTGTTGAAAGTTCTTCGGTGGATGAATGAAAAATAACTGACAAGAAGCTCAAAAACTATACGAATTTAAAAAAAAAATCTTTCCTGAGAAGAGACCTCTTGTGGTTATGGATGTGATTGCTTGTCTACATAGAGAATCCAGGTTGTAGACATAGCCTCCATTGCTGCAGTGAAACCTCATTAGTAGCAGATTTGTTAAAAGCATAAGTCTGCTTATGTCTACATACACAAAAAATCAGAAATTCGCTTTCACTACTGATGTTCATAATCTAGCTAGAACCCCATAGAGTTGAAACAGAAAGTCTGAACTTCTTCCACAAAGAGTGATGTAGTTGCTATAGAATGGCAGTTTGCCTCCCACCAGGTGACCTGTGTAATCATGTTGCGGTCCCCCAGAGGCTGAGCATGCAGCACCTTTCACCTCTGGGGTACTAGTTGGTCGCCGACACTACTTGCAAAAAAAAGAATAAATCCAGTCATCAGAAAGTTATTTTTTCCTATTTGCAAAGATGTTGCTCAAAGATGTTTACTTTAGCATGACTTAGTCATTATCTGTACTGTTTTTGGAAAAAAATATAAATCTTTTGTGATTCTGTACATCAAGAACAATCTGCTGGGCAATGAGTAGGAAGTGGAATGATTCTGCTCTGTCAGCTTTGAGTGACATTAGTGAACAAACAGCATTTCTTTATTAGGGTTACGGGGTGTTATGACCTCCAGGGGTAACAAAGTATATGTACCGAACTGATATTTGAAAAACTTTCAGTTACCTCTGGTTGATGAACCAAACTGCACTGATTTAAAGAAAAACTGCTTAGTTGTACAAACTCAAATCTTTAGCACACAAAGGTGTGCTCAACTGATTTACTACAAATCACCAGCAACCTTTGATAGACACATGAGAGAGGTTTGCATGTAGCCAGTGCTGCTTTCACCATGTTGGCATTTGTTCATAGTGTCAATAAAGATCATTTGAATGAAGTAAAAAGAGTCCAGTCTGAAGCAAAGCGCTGTAAAGAAGACAGGGGAAAAGGAGGGAGATAGTAAAAACTGAGTGTTTGGAGAAAAAGGAGGATGGAGAAAAGAGAAGTGAGAGAGAAAGGATACGTGTGAATTTGAGGGAGAAAGAGAGAGAGAGACTATGGAGAAAAGCGGAGAGAGAGGAGGAGAGAGGATAAGTGAATGGAAGTGGAGAGAGAGGGGGTGGGAGAGAGAGACTCGTGTAGAACACTCTCCGGTAGTTCTGGCTCCGGAGACGCGCTGGACGCAGCGGACTGTCCCGGCTCCTCTCGATGGTTCACCGCAGCCCGGAGGAGGGACAAACCTTCCACCGCTGCCCGGAAATCGGCGCCCAGGAGCCGCACACACTCTGATAACTGTAAGGCTTTGCTGCTTTGCCAACTTTCACGTTATAAAAAGAAAGGGAAAACATCAAAGGGAACTCCAAGCAAAACCTATCGGAGCCTCTCCGCGTCTGTGCCCGCCGAGCGCTGCCTCTGCTTGGACTGGATCAGCACGCGAGATCGCCGAGCTTCCAGGGACTTATCCGGATCATCTGCTCACTTATTCAGATGAAACTATTCATCACGAACTGGTTTACACTGTAAACTACTCGGAAGTGTGAACGTGAGTGCGTTAATGGCTTTTGTTGGCTTTTCTAACGCGTTTTTTTGCGCTCGGTGTGCGTAAAATCCGCGCTAAAACAAACCATCCGAGACAGAGACAGCGGAGCAGAGGAAGGAGGCAGAAGTCAGTTTATATTTGGTGTTTTATTGGTGTTTGAAGTTTATGTTCCAAACTGAATGCTTTTATTTGGTTGGTGAGACTTAATTCGTCACGAGTTTTAAAAAGAACGTAGAAGAAAGAAAAAAAACTGCAAATAGAGGCAAACAATTCAGTTATAAGATCATTTTATTTTAAGTCATACAGAAGATTCTTTTATTTGTACATCGTTTACGTCTGCTTATTTCAGTGGACGTAATTGTTTCCTCTTTTTAATATTCGCCAATATTCACCACTATAAAAACTCTTTCTACTTTCTAATAATGTCTTCTTAAGATGTGTAGAATCGTACCTAATTCTTACCATTGAAATTTAGATCTGCAGATTTTCTTTTCTTTTTTTTTTAAACAAAAAACACACCAGAGTGGACATCCACCTTTGAAATTCCTCTGCGAAAGGCTTCAGGTTGAACCAGTGGAGTATTTAAGACTGAACAAACTCAGCAAGATCACCTAAAACATCTGAAGCATGACCCTCTCACTCTTTTTTAATTATAAACACGGATATAAATTTAAATTTGGAATTTTGTATCGGATTTTATCCTTTTTAGCTTGTTTGAAGCCTAAAAACACATTAGGGTGACTGCAAGGAGAGCAGAAGCCAGACTGTGAAACATATTTATTTGAGATTTGGTTTGCAATCAAAGTTCTAGAAAAGTGAAACACCTGCTTTGTAAATTTATAGATAAAAAAACTCAGACTACATGTAATGTTGATAAATTGTCATTTTAAACTTTATACCTAAAACATTTCAATGCAATTTGCACCATTTTACATTTACAATTTTTACAAAATGCAAGAAAAAGGAAAAAAAGTAAAGAAAAAAAAACATTATCGATCAGCAGGCTGATGTTCAATGTGCTCACAAATTTAACACAAATGTAATTTGGGATGAATCCTCAGAAAAGAAATTGTTTGAAACAAAACGCTTTCTGGTAAAAAAAAAAAAAAAGTGTGAATCAGGTGTGATCTGTTGTAGATTTTGAAATGAGCAATGAGACTGAATTCTGCAGAAAAAAAAATCAAGCAAACACATCGGTCATCAGTTGAGTTCTGGAGTCGATCTCTCTTAAGTCCCTGAAAACTGATTTATGTAAAAACACAGTAACTTAATGCACTGATTTTATCTTTTAAAAAGTCATAAATGTCTCACTAAAGTTGTTAAATATGTTTAAAAATTAATTAAACACACAATTAAAAAAAAATTGTCTGTAGTGAATCTGACACTTGTTGTATTTCCCGTGTTTGAAGTGAACAAACTGGAGCCCCTTCATGTTCAGCGCTTCATGTTTTGACCTCTTGAATGTTTCTATGTGTTTTTTGATCCTGATGATTGATGCCGCTCTCTCTCTGATGTTTCCTCCCAGCAGTCAGTGGACAGCCATGCTGAAGCCGGGCGACCCGAGCGGTTCGGCCTTCCTTAAGGTGGACCCGTCCTACCTGCAGCACTGGCAGCAGCTGTTCCCTCAGGCTCAGCTAAAAGCTCCTCTGGCTCCTCCGCCGCCCCCACCTGACCGTCTCTCCATCCCTATTGACACCGTGGGCCCGTCCCGCCTGCATAGCCACCTCCTGGCTTCCACGCACTGCACTTCTTCCTCTTCTTCTTCCTCCTCTTCTTCAGCAGCTTCTTCTTCAGCAGCAGCAGCAGCCGCAGCAGCAGCCGCAGCAGCAGCAGCGGCAGCCCTCACTCCGTCCACCTCCATCTCCATTTCCACCAACGCAGGGCTCTCCCAGCTGCCTGTGCCCCAGCAGATCGCACTTTTTGGGCAGGCATTGGCCCCAGTGTGCGCTGGACCTGGAGGTCCTGGAGGAGGAGGAGGAGGACCAGGAGGAGGACCAGGAGGAGACCTAGTGGTGGTGGTCCCTCCAGAGAACCCGCAGGGGCTCAACCCAGTAGCTGGGCTCCTCCATCAGGCCAAAGAGCAGAGCTGCGGAGGGGTGGGGGTTGGAGTGGTGTCGTCCAGCGTGAAGAGCAGCAGCAGCGGAGGCAGCGAGGAGGGCGGCAAAGGGACCGTGACGAGGTTCAAGCTGACGGCAGAGGAGCTGGACTACTATCTGTACGGACAGCAGAGGATGGAGATCATCCCGCTGAGCAACCACACGGGAGAGCTCAACAACCGTAAGTACACACACACTGACACACACACTTTATTTAGAGAAGCAGTCCTGTAATCTTCAGTTCTAACAATCCTTCTGTGGCGCTCGACCATGACCTTTGACCTTGTGGTGTACTCAGTGTTTAACTATCAAGTACTTATAATCACACTGTAGTGTTTCTGTCGGGCTTAAAATCATCTGCTCAGCGTTTCAGGTGTTTTTTAATCCTATTACTACAACTAAAATAACATATTTTTAATAAAATGTTTAACCACTGAGTGTTGCTAATTATAATTTTTTATTTTAAAAAATTGCTTATTTCTATAATTTCCCATGAATATTTATGTATTATTACTGCAAAAATTTTTCTTTACTAGTTTTTGAAAAGTTATAACTAATCTTTTAAAATATATATTTTTTAATCTTAAAGATAAATTAACACATAAAGTCTGCTCTTTTTGACCACAATAATTTTCTCTTTTGTTTTGCGGCATTTCTTTCAAAATACACACATATGTGGCATGCTGCCAGCATCGGTTTCCACCTAAACAACCTCTTAAAATTACAATAATTTATACAGACGATTCCCAATAAAATGATGTATTTAAATCTCTTCCATCACTCGACATGTGATTCACTCCTTAAACTGCACATAATTTCAGATTTATTTGGTCATTAAAGTGCACTAAACTTGTGACTTAAGTTTACGAGCAAATCTAACATGATTTAACTAATTTAAGATTTAATTTCATTCACTGCAGTTTTAAAGCGTGTCATGCAGCACTTGTGTGAGACGTTACAGTTGGTTTGACAGCTGCTGTGCTGGACAGTAGGAGCTGGAAGGAGAGGATAGTGGTTGGCTTGGAGGGTCAGAGGTCAAAGGTCAGCAGCCTGGCCTGGGATCACGCTCTCAGACAGCAGCAGTCCTGCAGCTCACAGTTAATATTAACCAGAGTCCATTTGGATCTTATGTTAAAAAACAAACGCCTCTTTTCTCTGCACCTGTCGGCCTTCACGCACCATTTAAGGGTGTTTATTAGAGTGCGCTGTCATTTCACTCCGGTCAAAGCTGCGGATTATTTCCCGAAAAGTAATAAAATTTTATATTAAAAAATAGAAACATTTAGAGATTTTTTTTCTTAGTTTTATTTTGTTTTAATGTTTTTTCACTTTTACTTTTTTTTGTGTTCTTCGAAAAAAGACAATCTTCATCCGCCTTAAAAACGGATATTTTTCACTCTAAAGCCGACTAAACTCCAGCTTCGATATCGGCTGTGAATCCTCGCACACGTTTACACAGATATCGACGAGGCGCTGTCATGCGTAAAAGACGCACGAACACGCCGGTTAAAATCTCGCCAGTCTGGCCTAGAGGTGCGTTTCTTCAGTGCTGTCGGGACGTCCCGTTAAAAGAAACACACACGCATACTTCACGGTGGAGGCTCAGCGCTGAAAACAGCCGCTGTGCACGTGGAGATTGATTTAAAGTTTCGGAAAGTTTGACATCTACCCCAGGAAATCACTTAAATACCCAAAAAATGCTTCTAATTTCATATATATCAGTGATTCAGTTTTCTGTTGTGATGTGCATTACCCTCTGAATATAATCAAACTTTCACCGAGTGAGTTAAATCCTGAACTGAACAGATTTGTTCAAGCGTAATTTAAGTTTTTGAAATCGCATTGTTTGCCATTAGTTTAACATTACAGTCAGAATTTATTTATTATTGTAATTTAATCATTTATTAGCCCGATTCTTATTATTTTGCTGTCGCGCAGTTTTATTTTAATGTCCTCACAACATTTCTAACATTATGGTGGAATCTTTCGCTCACTGCTTTAAAAAAGGTCCGTTTTTGATTACTCTAATCTCCGACTTCCAGAACATTCCCACACAAAAAAGGTGATTTTAAAGTGGCTGCACCGTGATCCATCTTAATTTCAGTCGGATCTCATTGTTTTTTTTTAAAGTGTTCAGAATTTGCAAGAGAATAACGAGGACTTCATTTTATTTATGTTTTGCTTTAAACGTTAAACTTCGTGCTCTCTGCTGCTGCAGCGTCACCGCTCTGTCTCGTTCTGCTGTAATAATCCTGTAATCTGGCGCTTTGGCGTCTGTGCCGTAACCTCGGGATTCATCTCCGCCGCTTCTGCTTTCAGGCGTTATGGCAGCGATCCTAAACAGCACGCAGATTGTGTGTGTGTGTGTGTGTGTGTGTGTGTGAGCGCGTATATTCCGCGGTGATAAAACGGACCATCAGCAGTAATCTGAGTCGATACGCGCCGGCAGGGCCGATGAGGGATGGAGGGACAAGCAGGAATTAATTGCCGTATATAGTTTTGTGTTTGTGGAGGGGAGAGAGAGGGAGAGAGTGAGAGAGGAGGAGGGGGGATCGATCCACCGACCTACCGGCCCGCTATTTATCATCCCAACACGGTCGTATTGAGGTCTCCTGGGTGTGTGCGCGCGCGCGTGTGTGTGCTTGAGTGGGTGGAGTGGGGGTGTAGATAAAGCAGTCACATACGCACTCCTTCATGTGTCACTGTCACAGCTCGATTATTAATCACAGTAATAATAATAATAATGATGATGATAATGATGATGATGGTTAATTATTATCTATTTACGTTTTTACTTATTTAATGTGGGTGGGGCGGGGGGGGTATTTTTTTATTATTTTTTATTTTTATTTAAGTTCAATAACTGCAAGTCGTTTTTCCTTCTTTGCTATGCTAACAGGTTCTGTCTGAATATTTATGGCACTGATTTTCACGCTTGGTTTTTTAGGGCTCTTACGTCTTTAGATAAATATTTTCAAAAACGTAGAATGTTTTTTTCTCTCTCGCACTAATAGAAGAATAAATGTAAAAAGCATCCACCAACAGAATGCGGGTCTGACTGAAGGTCTAGCTCGCCATATGTTGATACAGTTTAAAATAAACGAAGTTATTATTAAAATGATTGACTGCAATGATTTGTTGAGTGACATAAATTATTATGTCACTATTTTGTTTTTTGAGAGAGGAAAACTGCAAATGTTTACCTCTTACATGTAAGAAGAGAGGGTCACTTGTTTTGTTGTTTTTTCACTATTTTCTAATTGATTGATTAGTCAAAAGATGTTTTTTCTCCAAACATTGAATGATTATTAAATTAAATAATTATTAAAACAGTTTAAAGCTTTCACAGATCAATCTTTGGTGTACCTCAAAGTCCAGCAACATTGGATCCCACATTTGCCATTATGCCATGGAATAACCTCTCATTAGCCCATCACAGTCTGCTTTTGTTACATGAGCTTTCTGTTAGAAGCTTCTAACCCAGGATAAACATGAGGATGCCTTTGTGACATCATTCGAGGTAGTTTTTAAGACTTTATAAAAATATTTTCCAAAGAGATTTTTTTTTGTTTTTTTCAACAGACTGAGTAAAACTACTGGTGGTGAGAAAACCGAGTTCTTTAAATGTTCCAAAATTTGTGAGTTTGTTAGATGAGTCAAAATGTTCTCAAACATTTGGATTGTGACTCATTTGTATTTAAAAATCATAATGTTAGTATTCACAGATTCTTGGCTACTTCTAGATTAAAAAATGATCAATAAATGACAAATTCTTCCATTAGTTGCTGCTATTACAAGCAAAAAATATAGATAAATCAAGCAGACTTACCTAACATGCTGGCGGATTAGCATACAATTAGTTCCTGTGGTTTATTGCCTAAATATATACATTTTTAGTTATTAATTTAATAAAATATTAATAATTTTTAATAAATTAAATTCCAGCCATATTTCCCCCAGTCCTTTAGATGCTTAAGTCATCTGTGTTCACATCAGTTTGATGTGACTGAGCAGAAGTGGAAAAACAAACCGAAAGAAAACATAAAGAGGCTGGAATTTTATGTTCAATAAATACATACATAAATTTTAAAGCTTTATGTCGATTTCCCAACAGCAAAAATGGCTGGAAGTTATCAGCCAGCTGGGATGCATTCTGCTTTGATAGGAAACACAGATCGGTTCTTCCGAGTTACATCTGGAGTTAATACCAGCTGACAGTTTTACAGTAATTTAATAACGGCTGAACACACACACAGACCTCTGACTGCTTGTATGTTGGTTTTCAGCCTCTGTCAGTTTGTGTGGAGTCACTCAAAACAACTTTAGCACACACATTATACTGTGTGACAGATATTAAATGCAAATCACACTTTAACCTCTCTCTAACCGACAAGCTTGCAGGTTAAGTTGTTGTTTACTGTCTTTAAGTGCTAATGAGAGGCTTGAAATGAAATCCAAACCTTCTGTAAAGACGAGGAGCAAGCAGTACATCACGTATGCTCTGTGCAAATCCAATTCTTGAAAAATCACATGCATAGAGTTCTGACTGATGCTGCGATCGCATTTTAAAGGCAGCATGCTGTGACTGCTGCCTGGATTATGTCTCATCTGGTTACATTGATGCAGGGAGAAGGATTCAGAATCATGCATGTTAGTAAAAGATTGTGGTTTTCATTAAATATTTAAAATCTAAACATGTCATGGTTTGTTGACATGTTTAATATTAAACCATGACAGTATTTCCTGTGTTTGATATGTGTTTCTCCTACAAAAAACAAAAAGCCATCATATTACAGAGCTCCAGATACAATTATTCTCTGTGTAAGAGCTGATGTTGCTCAGAAAGACCTCACAGAGCTGATTTTCCTGATTATGATCAATCGTGGAAATAAAGAGGGTTGAAAGATTTAAACCAGACCTGTCTTAGAAAATCATTTAAAGACCTTGATATTCTGCCATCGATGTAATTCAAGTGAAGAAAAATAAATAATTGCATTTATGAAATTCATAGTTACAGTACAGCAGTCAAGCCTGTTATGTTTAACGTGTATGTACATAAAGTGTAGACCTCCCAGACTGGACACAGGACGACACCTCTGTCTTTCAAATGGTTTTGAGAAAAGAAAAATAAAAGAATCACAGAATGTGAATAGTTTTTATGTATATATTTTATGATTGTACAAGCATTTTTATTTTTATTTTAAAAGGAGAACCAAAAACAGGAAAAGGGTTTTCTACCTAAATGTGTTTTTAAGATGTCCACAAGGATTTCTGACCACTACGAGGTGGAAGAACGAACTCAAGAATACTGAATATGTTACAGAAATATATATTTATTCACTTATAAACCTCACTCTTTGGGCAAATGCTGACTTTGGAGTCTGAATTTGTCCCTAATACAACAACAACTCTTAGTTTTTAAGTGGACTCTGCCTCTACAGCCACTTTGTGTGAACAACTAAGATGTGTTGCTTATGAAATCCATGAAGTGCTACAGAGAAAATTACATTTTATTTATGTAATTAACACATTTTGAACTCTTAAAGAAATATAACAAAAGGAAAGACACCCAGCTGAACTAAAACGATCCATGTAGCAAACAAAAACTGTTGTGCTGCCACCCTCATATCGCCTTTGGGCTTTTGGAGCCTTGACCTGACTTTTAAAAAATAATTGGAAAAAAAATGCACTATGCTGCTAAAAGATGAAAAATAGATATTTGCAAAATTCTGCCTAAATATGTATTTTACCTGGTTAATGTGTGTGGCGGGGCGTGGTCTGCAGCGCCGCTGCAGGAGAGGCGGACGCACCTGAGCGGCACCCGCAATCACGCCTCGCCGCCTTAACGTCTGCGCTATCTATGCTGTTGTGTTGGTGTGTGTCGGGCTGTGAGCTGCAAAGCTACAGCCGGCTGTGTGCGTACAGCAACCGTGTGTGAAAAGTGGTCAATAAAGAGATGCTGAAAAGCGTGTTCATGCAAACATCGTCGGGTCTGCCGTGATATGTTTACAGTGGGACTTCTGCTCCTGAACCTCTGCGCACAGCGTCTGCAAATCGGGGCTGTACGAAGTCACTTTCATCTTCATGCAGGACCGTAAGCTGTCATCTGTGAGGCGTGAGCGGTGTTTGTTTTTAACATAGTTCACGGTGGAGAACAGCTGCTGACATAATGTGGATCTGAAGGTCCATAATTGGCCTACCTGGGGTTGAAAGTCTCGATAAATGCACGGCTTCCGCGAGTGTGACGCTTATTTTGAGCAATAAAAAAATAAAAGAATATAATTGTATTTTTATATTTCAATATCACAGTAACCTTCCTATTTAGAACTACAAGTTAAAAAAGAACTAACATAAATAAAATACACTTCATCTAAATACTTCTAATTTATTTTCCCAAACCACACGGAGCCGCACTATATGGACTAAAGAGCCGCAGGTTGCCGACCCCTGATCTAGACAATTAAGACAAACTATTAGACACTCAATGCAATGTATGCCTTTGTTTTAAGAAGGTATTTCTGGCTTTATATTAAAGATGCTGCAGGATATATGTGTGCAGTTCACTTTGATGTAATAGATTAAAGCTGCACCATCTAATTTATGACCACTAGGAGGCAGAAGACTCACCACAAACTCCACATGACAGTTGATATAGCTAACAAAAAAGTGTTTTACACGTGTAACAGCAGAATGTCTTTTTGTGTCCACTTAATATCTATAGTCTCAAAGCAAAATCCTGAGAGAAATATCTGCTTCTATAACCACTTCCTTCTAACCTAAAGAGGATAACTGAGAGCTAAAAAGTGTAGCAGTATAGTTCTGGTCGTAGAAGAAGTAAGTATAAGCCTCACTGTGTGGTCCCATCTCCTCTGGACTCACAGCTGTGCTATTAACATCCACAGCTGTTATCAAATGTGATGATTTTGCCAAAGAGAAGTCACCGAAACTCAGATTTCTTGCTCTTTGATGCTTGTAATGGCAGAAAGTCAGGCAATAACACAAAGTGTATATTACTCTTACAGTTATTGCTGAAGATCAGAGTGACATAAGAAAAACTGTGGAGACTGAAAGAGGCACCTTAAAGTTTCAAAACATGAAAATGCTTGTTACTAAGACGTAAACGGAGCAGATTAATAACTCGGCGTGGAGTTTAAAGAGATAATAAAGAGATAAGAGATATCAAAGTCAAACACACTTATTAAAAAATATTTTTTTATGAGAACAAAACACTTCATAAAGCAGCAGAATAAGAAGTGCCTGTAGCCATTTTCACTGGAAGGAGCTCGGGGATCAGAGGCAGAGCGGAGCTGTCTAAACACTGGCGATGGATGCAACAGAATACTGAGGTTGAATGATGGGTAGCAAGGAGAGCATGCCATAACAAGTTCACAGCCAGTTCATCAGTCTGGAAGAGAGGAAGAGAGGAGTGAAGGATGGAGAAGAAACAGAAGATATGTTCACCAATGACACTTTTACAGATTTAAGTCTGCTCCTGTATGCAGTGAATTAGCAGCAGTATCAGACGTAGTCTCAGTAGTGATAACAACAGAGTCAAATTAAAGGGGGACCTGTGTTCTTGGACTCTATTTAAAATAAACAATCTTTATCTCATTCTGGACCTTGGCGCATCTGGTCATATTATCACCAATCATCTGTCAAGACAAACAATTTTAGCTCCTCCCCCTTTCAGCTAACTTTCTTCTGATTGGGTCACGTTCATAAAAACAAGGTCTTACGGTCAAGGAGCTTTAGTGTCTCAGATGACATATTGGGGATATCTTTATGTCATCATACAGAATTGAGCCTTTAGAGCAGTCTGAAGTCTGAGCTTTTTGGCTTACAAGGATATTCACACACATTCTGACCGCATTATATCTTTGTCACATTTAATATGAGCATGCATCTTTGTGTGTGTTGCATACAGTCATGTGAAAAAGACATGCAGTCGTGAAAACAAACATACATAGCTTGTAGAACCACATTTACTGGCAATAACTTGTAGTACTATTTTCCCATGTGACTTTATCCGTATTCACATCATTGTGGAGCAATGGCCCAACTTTTTACAGTGTTGCTTTCATTCATTGTGGGCATTTGTTTATGACAGTCCCTTCACATCCTTTCATTCAGCCAGTCTGCTGTAGACTTGCTGCTGTGCTCAGGATGAAGCACAGCAATCCTAATTTCCTACTTTCTTTAGCTTTCAGACAGATGGCCTCATATTTGACTTTGGAGTACTTTATTACTCAATGACTGCAGCATCAAACGATCCAAAATCCTCACCCCTCCATCTCCATCCATCGTCTGTATTCAGTGTTAGCGCTGTTATGCTTTCTTTAATTTTCTTTAAGTGTGCATCTCCACAATGGTCTTGGCTGTCCAAAAAGGATTGGTTCTAGTGTATTGACGCACAGCATATCCTGTAATATTTAGCATGAAAAAATTTAAATCTTAGTTTTATTACTTTTTATGTATAATTAGATTTGACTAGTATACATTACAACAGGATTGGGATTTTTTTGTGTGTTTATGAATCGATTATAAAGTTACTTACATGTAAAAGTATGTGTTAATGATAAGTAATAGGAAAAAAGTATACATAAGCCACAATTATATTCCCTGCTATCTTGTTGTATTGTTTCTGTAAAGAAGGTTTGTAGCTCATAGATTCATAAACCACAGTCTCTTCTCTTTCAGCGTGTGTGCACACATGTCAGGAGTCCATCAGCTCCTCTGAGGGGTTAACTGATAACCTGGCTCATAGTTTGTTTGATCTCTGTTTGATGGAGATGTTTGGGATTGTATGTTTCAGATAACATGTAAATATGCTTTACATTTGTTATTTCAGTGTCGAAGCAGAAGGTCCAGTGATTTGATGTGTTTTGATAGACTCGTTGGTAAAATGTGGCTCATTCGTGTGCTTCAGATAGAAACATCCAATGTAGCGTAAGCATATTAATTTCTTGGCATTATAGTAGTTTTATTATATGTATTAGTTTTTTTTTTTTATTCTTAAAGATATCGACAGCCGTGCAGGACTGACAGCTTGTAAAGATGACATAAAGGCCTATTCAGCCAAACCATTGTTGTTTATTGTTGTGGTTTCTCTTATGTTTTTATTCCAGAAACCACACACACACACGCACACGCACATATGAAATATAAACCTGGGTAACTTCAACTTAAATACAACAACCCTCTGAAGGATCCTCTCACGTGCTAAAACTGGAACACCACAAACTTGAGAACCAGTGATATTTATCATCAGATTTATAGGATCACAAGCTTGAATCAGGAGATTGCCTCAAACTCTTTGTGTTTCTAGCAGTCAGATGGATGTAGCACTGACAATGGTGGCCAGATGTGCAACTTACAGGCCTGGTTCGGTTTCAGCACCCAGGTTTGGGCCAGTGCACCCCAGTAGATTTATGTCTGTTTCTGTCTCCGGGACTTTTTGCGTGTTTAAAGCAAGGAACAAACTCTGGGTCTGAAAAATGAAGCCAGTGAGGAAGTGGCAGAAGCGGAAGTTCCTAGATTGGCCACTGGAGGCTCGCTCTAAAAGCCAGTTGATCTCCACAGACTCACATAATAAATCGTTTAAGTTTTACAGCAGAAACCAACATATTTACATCTGGGTGCAAAAATATTTTGGTCACTTGGACCGAAAAATAATATCTCTGCTTAGACTGTTGCCCTGTGGCTTGATAAGTAGTAGAAGATGAAATGGATGGATGGGTTTGTGTGTCTCCCATGCACTCTCAGGCAACAGCTTGCACAACTGTTAACTCAACTCTCCGTCCTCTCTTCTACTAACACTATGAAGGGAGCTGAAATTTAAAATAAATTAAACCTGAGAGTGACATCACAGCGGCTATGTCCAACTCTTATATATAGAATTTGACTCTCACTCTGTATGTATTTTCTATTCTCCTAAATTAAGTAACAGTGCTCACATTTGTGTTTCCTTTTGGTGCCTTTTTGTCTTTGGGTCTTCAAGATCATGTTTGTGTTTGTGTTTTTCTTCTTTTTGTTCCAGGTGAAGACCAGAGCCCTCCAATCCTGGGCCTCTGGGATCTCTTTGTACCCTAAAAAAATCAAGATGCTTTTCTTTTCTTCTGTTATTCCATATGTCTTCTTAGCGTTCAATATTTCTTTGGGTAAAAGTTTAAACATCCACATGCCCCCTGCCTCCTCACATGCTGATGAAGACATACTCTATGTCCAAACATTAGCTGCTGCACCTTATTAAAATCCTCTCATTTTTCCATGCGATCTAGATTTAATCTTTCTTCTCCCTGCTTCAGTTATTCTGTTTGTCAAGGCTCCGCTTTGAGCTTTTGTTGGCTCATGTGTCGGGACTCCTACACACACATATGTATTTACTTAGTTATTTCTTTTGTTTTCTTTGGTTTGTTTGTTTACCCACATGAATGAAGCAGTCATGAGAGGAAATATCTTAAGTGGCTGCTCTGTGGTGTTTTTCGTTGTCGCAGACTTTACTTTTACCCCTGAGCTGAAATAAAAGTGACGTTTTTATTTTATCTCGGTTTAATAAGTCAAGGATCCTGGAGAATTTTTCCCATTTACTCGACCGTGACCCAGAGTTACATTTTTTGCTTTATAAATGACCATAATATGGTTTAATTAACTTCAATCCATCATGGTGTAAAAGCAGCCGTCAGTCGATCAAATGACGGATATTTAATTTTGGGAAAGACAGAAGAAAAACAACATTAACATCCTGTTCCTCTCAGCTGCTCTGTTCTGTGGGAGTTTTCTGCGCAGATAATAATCTCTCATTATGTTGCTACAGTCAATTAACATCCATTACTGTCAGACTGCATCTCTGAGTAAATGTTGACACTCGCTAACTCCCAGCAATACGCTCTTTGCCACATTTAACCTGGAAAAACACAGAGGAGAGGACTTTTTCCCCCTCGTTTGGACTTCATCAGGGCTCCTGCTTTTTATTCCTCTTTTGCTTTTTCTTCAGTTTCAGTTTTTCATTCAGTCTGAAGGATTAACCACTGCTTAGAAAGATTTAATCATTCGTACTTCAATTTTGACTCTGAAACTGTTTATTTACTGTTACATAAAGATTCCAGATTAGATTTGCAATGACTGCTTTGTGGATTTTCTTCCAGTCGTGTAGTTACAAGTAAAAATACAAAAAGATATGTCAGTTTTTCATCCACTTACATCATAATGAACTGCAATTTGGAGGTTTGGGACTTAATGTGTGTGCTAAGGGGATTTTTTAAATAGCTGGTAATTAATAAAAAGTATATATCAGTACAAAATCTGTATAACTGTGCCAGCATTCAGTCACATTTCCAGTTAAAACTTTTCAATTGGTGTTTTCAAAATGGAATTTGCAGGTTTTTAATGGAATTCTGCATAAACAATCCAAACGGATAAAATGCATTCATACAGTTATAAAATCAGGAGGTTCACATAGAAATCGGATTTTGAAATTTTGTTATGCTATCAAAACAAAAACTCCAATAAATTTTGAAAGGAAATTCCAGGGAACTTCCTAGATTTTCAAAATAAATGATCTCTTTCCAACAATAAATAATAAACACTAGAAAACTGCAAAACATTAAAATATTAATTTAAAGGAGTGAGTGAGCACAAGTGAGTTTAACTTCAGTGAGAAATGATTTTGACATTTTGTGCCAAAAGCAACACATTTTGCATGCTCTTGTATTAATTAAAAGTCTGGGAACACAAGTTGTCATAAGGTTACAACAGTTCATAAGTGTGTTGATCTCCAAATGAAGACAGAGTACACATGTGTAAACACTTGAAAGCCCGCAGCCAGGACCCAAAGAACACTTTTTGCCCTTTTAAAAATGAGTTTCATCATATTTAAAACAAATGTCTTCAGTTATGGTATGTTATGTTGTTTTGTTTTCAGTTTTCCATCTGCTGGTGTTAAAAAGTCTCTCTTTCCTTGCCAGGTTGTGACATGTGTGCAGACAACAGGAACGGTGAGTGTCCGATGCACGGCCCTCTTCACTCTCTGCGCCGGCTCGTCGGCACCAGCAGCACGGCAGCACCTGTCACCCTACCAGACATCCCTGATTGGCTGAGAGACCTGCCCAGAGAGGTGACCCCCACTTCCTATATGCAGCCTCTAACTAAAAACAGTTTGGTTCAGAGCAAGTAAAATCCCCCTTTCTTCTCTGATATTTGAGTGGTTCATTATTTATTGAAAAATACTTAAATTCAATGTAGTGCCTGCAAAATTATATTTAATAGTAATCATATAAATGTACCTCATTGTGCACCCACTTGGTAGCAACATTTAATATCTTTATCTACTAATTCGACACCACCAAAAAGCTTTAAAAGCTTAATAATCATAACATCTACATAGTAAGCCCATCAATCCCCTGCTGGTTATCTTTCCATTGCCATCTACCTTCATCATGACTACCTCTGCTTTGTATCTGGGTGAAGTCCGTTCATCTCTACTTCCAGGTATCCAACTGGTCCAAGCCCGAGGAATGCTTATTTTTTATTGGCCACACACAATGTCAATCACAGTAACTGGGCTCAAACAGGTGTGGGTCATTTTGGTTGATGAATTGAGGTGTCAGTGGTGGAAAGTATAGCTTAGTAAAAAAACAACAACACACAGTCACTGCAAAAAAACACACAATAGATAAATAAATAAAACTATACAAATACTGTGAAACTAGTACTTCCACTGGGTGATACATGTCTGATAAGTAGGCTGCTGTAAGACCATGATATAATAAATCACAGCTACAGTTTGTAAGTAAATTCTTCTACAGAACAAACTACACACGTCTCACCTTTAGCTGACTGCAGCTGCTGGTGTCACGTTGTTTTGACCTCTGTATGCAGGTGTGTCTGTGCACCAGCACAGTTCCTGGTCTGGGTTACGGAATCTGTGCAGCTCAGAGGATCCCTCAGGGAACCTGGATTGGCCCGTTTCAAGGAGTCCCCCTGATGCTGGAAAAACTGCAGTCTGGAGTGGTCAGGAACACCCGACACCTGTGGGAGGTAAGGAGGGGAGAGCTTTATATCTATGCGTGCACCCACGATTGCCTCATGGCTTTGTGCATTTGTGCAATAAGTGTCATTAAATCCTTCCAAAAAGATTCATGGCTGCTCCGATGCACAGGAATCAAAACCCATACGAGGAAGATTAATTATTTTTGGCTGGTAAAGACACATTTTGAAATGTATCTTTGAATTGAGATCAATAACATTACTGGGGTTGCTTTTTGCTTATTTACCCGGGAATTAATGGTGCATTTTTACAGGTGGTTAGCTCATTAAATCGAGTTTTAGCAGTGCAGTGAGGAAATGGAAAACAACAAATAGCTAGCTAGATGCTGGAGGTACTCTTAGGTTATACTTGTATCCTGACATACATGTGAAAAAACCATGAAACCGTAGTCAAGTGCCTGTTATACGTTCTTCATGTGCACTTGGAGTCTGCTTGTATGATGTATGGGCAATTGGTGGAATAAAGCGTAGTCTCTTGGCGACATTTGGAGAGTACAGGGATGTCCTCATGGAGCCTCATGTTTATCTGTGACTATAACACTGGTTTTAGCATCCCAACCATCACATTATCAATGTTATCACATGATGGAAGTATATAGAAGGGGGTTATGTTATGTGCGTTTTTACGTTACGATGTCTACAAATTGAATTCTCTTTCTCTTTCTATACCTAGAAAGACTCAGCTGGTTTTTAAAAGAGAGTTTCTGTGTGGTTTAATACACATCAGTCACATAGTTTGAAATGAGGGCATGAGGACCAGACTTCCTTTTGTTAAAATGTTAAATTAACTAACTTGAATTGTTAGACCGATTCATTTATGTTAGGCTTCTTATTCAAGACCCCGGCAGTAATTGTATTATTTGCATCATTTGGATTTCCTGTTGTATTCTGCAGGGGGAAAAACTGATACTAATTCAACAAATAATAGGTTTTTAAATTTCATCCTGTTCTCGCGTTTTGCACTTAGTTGTGTGTCTGCCTGTTTGTGTGGATTTTTTTCTGTGCGTGTGTGCTTGTGGTCAGCGTCATGTCACCTCTCAGTCCATTGATCAGAGCAGATTGTATTTACATACAGTGGCAGGAGAAAGTCAATGTGGCAGTTATAAACAGCTGCATTAGCATTAGAGAGAGCGAGGGAGGGTGGACTGAGGCATGCAGGGAGACACAGAGATAGATGAGTCCCGTGTGGCTGAGCTGGTAAAGGTCAGTCAGACGTCGGTTGACCGGACATCAGTCTCTCTGCTGTTGACTGCAGTGGGACAGGAGGTGGAGGAGGAGGACATGGGCGTGGGTGGAGAGGGGCTTCTGGTTGTGGTGGTGGGAGGCTGTAGAGGATCACAGGTCAGAGGTCAGGGAGCACAGAAGACATGATCAGCCAAGTCCGGCAGGGCCACCAGGTCTTTGCTTGGGGGGAAAAAAGAACATGAAAGTGATGAGGATTAAACTGACGACATGTTTTTATGAGTTTATCTGATGCAGACAATCACTGAGCAGATTTTACTTTCACATGTTAACTCCTGTTGAACCCAATATGAAGCTGCAGTTAAATCTGTTGTGCCCAACAGTATGACCTGCAAGAGCTAATCTGCCAAGTGACAGACAGCAGCAAACTTATTTATGACCACCATGTCTGCAGGTCATTTTCTAACCCATCTACTACACCTCCCCTTTTACATGCTATGCTTTTGGTAGAGCTTTGCAAAGCATTGTCTGCTTGTTGTAGCTGTTTATCATCACCAGGGGGCAGTTTCATAAATATGTGAACTACTCTATTTCAACAATTGGATGCCATCACTTCCTGTTGAGTAGCTACTGGCTTTTTGGAAGACTATAAAGAAGTGTATCTTTGTACTCAGCGCGCCATCGAATGTCTTTGTGAATCTACACCAAGGCAGGAACAAAATATCAATATTATATCTGTTGTCCCTGATGCCTGGGCTGGTCTGGTGTCTACAGTTATACACTTCTGTAATCAGGTAAAGATTGTGGAGACTTTATGAGTTTGTTTTTGTCCCGATGTGCAGCATGAACAATGAACACAGCTGATTTTAAATAGTTAGTTTAAATGGTCCTGTTCTAGTTGCATATTAAGGCTAATTAAAACTGACAATCTGAGACAATTTGCCTGTTTAAAATGAAATCTACAACACAAAGTGTAGAAACTGAATATTCTGGCGCTAAGCTGTAAGAATATCCTGGATGTAATTTTTGTTTTGCTGCTGCAGCTCATTATTTGGACCTGGCACAAACTGTCAGTGACCCTCCATGGGGTCTGAAACCAGCTTTTTAAACTCACTAACCCTGAAGAAATTGGTCTGGTCAGATAACCCAGCTCTAACCGGCAGATTACCGGCTGCCAGGCCACGACTGGCCATTAGGCCTATTGATGAAGGAGCTTTACACACAGATTCCATTAAAACTCACTGGTTGTTAAACTCACTTATTGACGCCTCCCAAAACAGGAAGAGATGCTTGTCCTATAGCCAATCAGGGAGCTGGTGTCATGTTGTCTATGGCATCCTAGAAGAGCCGGTTTTAATTAAGACACTTACCGTTACGTCTGAGTGGAACAGCGGAGGGTTTTCTGGAGCGGCAGTATTTTACTGCTCGACAAATCGATCCCCTCCGAGGCAGAGCTCAGTGCTGGAGTCCAACTTTATGGTGGAATAATTCTTGAACTATCTGACCGGCAGCTTCATCACTCCCTACTCCAGCGCTGTGGCAGAGAAGTCAGGAGCAGAGCGCTAAAACTGAACTTTATCTTGATGTAAATGTAATTTTTGTAATAAAATTTTATTTAGGGCTACATTGATGAGTTAATCAATTAAGTAAAATAAATACTGAGTAGGTTAAGCAGTTCCCACAGTCCAGTTTTTCTAATTTCTTACCTTAAGCTTTCTCAAAATGCTGATTCACTGATTTATGCTATTATAGATAAATAGATTTTAAAATATATTCACAGAGTTAATTAAAACTTCAGAAAGTCCTTTCTGCTTGTTGGATGGAAAAAGTGAAAAGGGAGGAAGAGTCAGGTGAAAAGATGGTAAGATGGAAGGTGAAGGAAAAGGCCAGAAAAAGCAATGAATAAGTGCTCTAAGTCAGCGGTCCCCAACCTTTTTTGAGCTACGGACCAGTTTAGGTCCAACAATGTTTTCACGGACTGGCCTTTAAGGTGTTGCAGATAAATACAACAAAATAAAACCAGTACCGGTACCAAAAAAAAGTCACACGGGAAAAGACCCAGGGAAACCCAGTTAACGATAAAAACATTAAAAAATAATGATAAAAACCGATAAGAACCCTGAAAACCATAAATTTCACACCTAAGCCTCAACTCACATGGCCCGGTACCAAATGACTCCGGGGGTTGGGGAACGCTGCTATAACTGATGGAAGGCACAGAGAAATGAAGAAAGGCGAGAAGGAAGGAAGGAAGGCAGGAGGTGGGGGAAGGATAAATAAAGTGTACAAAGAAGATGGAAAAGGAAAGAAAGGGATAATGAAGGGTGTGAAGCTGATGGGAAAAGGAACAAAAGGACAGACTGAAAAGGACAGGGAAAGGAAGGAAGGAAGGAAGGAAAAAATGGATAGGAAGGAAGGACAGGACTAATGCCATAACCCAGGGAGAAAGTCTTGGTTCACTCCAGCTTGTTTTTATTGTTTATTTATGTGTTTATTTACTCAACTGTAGATACATAACACTATTTATTACATATTACTTACGTCTTGTATATTGTACATTTTATATATATATATATATATATATATATATATATATATATATATATATATATATGTTTTTCCCTATGTTAATATTGTCCATATGTACATAGCGCTGCATAACTGTACCCCCCACCCCCCCCCCCCCCAGCATGTTTACACTGAGTAGGAGATGCTCTGTATCTCATTGTACAACTGTATAGTGACAATAAAGGCATTCTATTCTATTCTATTCTATTATTTATTGAAACTGGTATTAAATTGCTTTATTGGCTTCTGAACATCCACCCAGTTATTGGAGACCCAGTAACTGGCTCCACCCTTTTTTTTTTTTTAAGTGTTTTCAAATATCTGGAACACATTAAACAGAAAAACTATAAAGCCAAAAGGTATGAATGAAGTTAAATGTAAACTCTTCCAACAAATTTGTCTATTTGTGGCTACAGCAGAACGTTAGATTGTTTGCAGATGATTTAGTAAGAAGTTCTAGTAAGAAGATCCTGTTACAATCCTGGATGTAGCAGTGGAAAATCTCATACACATCCAAATATTCCCGATTTGAGTTTCAGTTTCTTTTTGAGGGAAAGCGTGACAGGTTCTCATTCTCGACTCGAACCGGCGACCTCTCTATCTGAACCTCGAGTACGCTCTGATTGAAAAGAATGTGCAGTAAAAACACGGGCGCCGTCCTCTGACCTCGTCCTCTGGGGTTTTACAGGAGTTTTCTTTTTGGACAGATCAGAGACTAGATGAGCTGTCAGCGCCGAGTCGGTGAATGTGGCCCAAACATCATAACTTCAGAGCCGCAGAGAAAGAAAAACTGGAGCTGCTCAGTTTGAGGCAAAATATTTTGTTAGTGTGGGATGTTGATGGGACACATGAGGATTCAGAAAATTCCAAATGCCTGTTGGCATCTTGGCTTTTTGCATCATGAGGCTGTTTTCTTTGTCTGTTCCTGGCTGTCAGTCTGTCCGTTTGTGTTTTCCTGTCCGTCCATCAGTGCAGAATTCCCATTGACTTTATGTTTTTAGTGGTTTGTGGTCACAGCATCCAGTAAAGGCTTTGTAATGTTTTCTTGACTGATGTCATTATTTCATGTTTATATATTCTGGGTTTTATTAAAGGGCCTGATCGCCTTTGACATCATCGCTTTGATTACATAATCAGAAATGGTTTATGGCAAATTCCATATGGTGGTTTTCGTGTTGCTTGGATTTCAGTGAGGCAAGTACGTTTTTATCATTGGAATTTATTAATAAAGCAGAAACGCTCACACTGATAATATGACGTCAGATAGACGGCAGGAACAAAGTCTTAAAGCCCTGAAATAATTTTCCACATAAACCATAAAACATAAACTCAATATCGTTGGATTTTTGGGCACTCGACTACAAAAGCTTCTTTTTTTTTTTTTAAGCCATGATGTGACATTAATTCCTCAAACAATCACCCAATGATTAAAGCAAGTTATGTGTATTGATAATGACAGTAGCATTCCTCCAACTTAGAATTCAGTGAAAAAGTTTGATTTAATAAATGAACAACAAATTATTGTTATATAAATATAGACAAAACTTTAAAAAGGAAATGTACAAAACTGGTGTTTCTCTGATTGATGAGAGCTTCTGTCGTGTCCATATACACTTTTTTTGGAGACTTTTCCTTATTTTTTGTTACTTAAACTGCTCCAGTGTTGGATGCTCACAATAACTATGGACAAAGTTTCAAACAATGAGGCCAGTGTATGCACAGCTTATCTCTGTTGCAACAATATGTTTATTGAGTTTTTTAGAACACATAAAATACAGGTCAAATAAATCGTATACAGAAATATGACAGAATATTCATCAGGAAAAAAAACGTAAAAAACACCCCCCCCCCCCCAAAAAAAAAAAAAAAACAACCAAACAAACAAACAAACAAACAAAAAAAGCAGATGAACTATACAAAGTATCATTCCACCATATCCCTCATAGTTATATCACGTTATGTCTTTCCAAATTATGTGACTCCAGGTTCCCCTTTTCCACCAACACTTGTGAAATTTCCACTCCTTCCAAGTTTAATATAAAAGGTTTCCAGACAATTTCAAACAGCTCCTTCTTCCCTTTCAAAATATAGGTTATCTTTTCCATAGCCAGAGATGAGGACATGTCCCGTAACCAATGCCCGGTTTTGCTCTATCAATTTTTCTCCAATACAATGCAATTAGACGTTTAGCAAGCAAGAGGCACATATTTATAAGGGTCCTGATTTCTTTTTGAATTGTAGGAGTTGGTGGATAAAGTCCCTTGCACAACTTATCTCTGTGAGCCAAAAGATCAGGTTGCTGCTCTTACTACCCAGTTTTCCCAAGTTGTTTTTTTTTCTATTTCTGTCTCTCTGTGATATCATATAGAGAGACGACACTTAAGGCTGTATTAGGTATATCCCATGGATGGCTGGGATATACCTAATAGGGTCATCTTGGGCACACAGTTCTAGAGGGTACCCAAGATGCCCAACAGGGTGTGAAATGTGAACAAAACTGGTCTTGAGCTCAAGTTGTGAGCATACTACTAGAACAAACCTTCTGTTTGTGAAGACCAGCCAACAGGAAAGCTATAAGAAAGCTGAGTCAAAGGGAAGATAGCCTTAAAGGAGAAGAGGAGGGAGGAGCTAAAACAACTCATTTTGAACTGAAAAGCTGCATCAGGGCTCATATAAGATCAACAGGGACTATTTTGAGCTGTGAATCATGCAAAGCTACCCCAGTATATGCAGGAATATAAAAGCGTGGTGGTAGAATAGTACTACTTTGATGTGATGTTAGTACTAATCTTTGCATCCATGCTCCCAATGAAACATCTTGGAGTTGCTAGCATGACTGAGGACACCTGCTTTGTTTCTTCTGCCTTCTTCCGGATCCAGTCAAAATTCAGCAGAATCCACAGTCCTCCAACTGGGTTTAAGTTTAAACTCTAGCGCCTCTGTCAGTGCACCCCAGGGCGGCTGTGGCTACAATGTAGCTTGCCATCACCAGTGTGTGAATGTGTGTGTGAATGGGTGAATGACTGAATGTAGTGTAAAACGCTTTGGGGTCCTTAGGGACTAAGTAAAGCGCTATACAAATACAGGCCATGTACCATTTGTATTGGTCTGAGTTTGTAGACCGTTTTTTTGTGCCGAAGGCATGCTAACGGAGAAGCTAGAAAATTTGAGACATGTTTGTATTTATTTCTGTACATCTGTACAATACAGCCTCTATGTCATTTGGTATTGCATCACTTTTTTCTTGGATGTATCAAATGATGGAATTTATTTGGAAGGTGCATTTGCATCATGATCTGATACCATTTCCCATCCATTGCTATATAAACCCAAACCAAACTTTGTCCAGAGACCTTTCTCGAATTCTTCTCCTGCCCATCTTCATGCTCTTCTTTTGTCATTTCTGAGTTAAAAACTCTTTCAAACCTCGGGGAATCATTTGCCTTGCAGGTCAAACTGTGGCTGTTATAAACCACCACTCAGCCTGGTGCTGTTTGGTTAAACCCACTCGGTGAGTCGGGTTAACTCAGTTCATTTCTTGCTCTGCGTGACATTACCCTGTAGGCATGGTAACAGCAGGGGTTCAAGAACAAAGACTGGGGTTTTCCACCCAGACCTACATGTTAGAAAAACATTGTGTGTGTGCGTGTGTGTGTGCGTGTGTGTGTGTACATGTATATAGTCTCTTCATAATCCAGCAGCATGTTTGATCAGAGTGTTTTTCCAGCGTCAGAGCCGCTGGTTGTTTCCTCTCCTGTGCTGGTTTCTGTGGAGGCTTCACCTGCTGTGCTGAGCTATAGTACAAACATGTCCACTCTCTTCATACCACATGTTTCAGCCAATGTTTGAAGTTCATTGTAGTACCCACAGTCATTTATCGTTTCTTTCAGCTCACCTCAGGCAGTATTGTATGATTATATGGTTTAAATTATAACTATAATTTAGTACTTTGTGAAAACAAATCTGAAATTTAATGCAGACACTCTCTTTTTTCAGTGTTACCAACACTCCTGCTATCCTTAAGATCCTTTTTATATATTACTCTGCAAACACTGACTTTCTTTATTCTCACCTTCCTAATGGTTAGAATTGATTGATGAGATAATGTGGGGTTTTTCTAAATTATTATTATTTTTATGTGTATAGGTTATCTAATTTTATATTGTTGTGTTGTGCACATCAGCTGTACAAATGAACAGACCACTGTGACTCTATTCATGGGTTCATGAACTCTGCGGTGGTTTGTTCTTATAATTAAACACACAGAAAGTCATATTATTTGTCAGATAATTGTGTTAAAAATACTCAAAGACACCAGCAGCACAAACCTGACCAAGAGGTCCAGTTCAGTGACTCCAATTAGTGGAGGGGAACCCCAGCAGACAGCTAGCAGCTATAGCTGCCTCTGCTATCACCCACCTGTCTGTCAAAGAAAGCACTGGTCAGTGTTTAAAAACCATCGAACAAAGCACCAGTGTGCAATGTGTCTGCTCTGTGTCAGATAAATTTTTGAGCTAACAAGTTATCCTGGAGTCCATGCTAGGTAAGCTAGCCATGTGTTCTTATCTAATCTCACCAGAAAGATTTAAAGCGAAAATAATCCCAAGATATACGATTCTGCATTCTTTTCTCCGGTGTGTGTGTGCATGCATGTCTGCCTTCTCCACAACTATCCCTATGATTTTATTAGTAATTGGTGGTTGCTCAAAATCATCAAACTGGCTGCGTTCCAGTTTTTTCACAACATTTTTTGTTCATATTCAGTTTTATGATTTGTGTCAAATGATTTGTGTCGGGAAAAACATTTTTTAGAAATGCCCTGAAGGAAGTGAGAGATTGTTGTTCAGTTTGGAGCTAAAAACAAGTAAAACAGTTTTAATTTACTGGAAAGTTTTTAAATCCTCGAAATAGCTCAGTTACGCTGGGATTTTCTTTCAGTGGTCAGTTTTAAGAAGTAGCATCAGAGGTCATGGCTACAGATGGGTCAGCTGGATGCTGAAGCAGCCTCATAATGTGCAATAGGCAGTCTTCTGGGTTGGGTCTTGAAGACAGCTGCTGAAGGGAGGATTGAACTCTATTGATCTAGCTCTTTGGAAAACAGCAGGGCTTTATAGGAAGAAGACGAGAGAAGAAATGATAGAAAAGACAGAGTGGAAATGACACAAAGTGTGAAAAAGCATTTATAAAAACAGAAAAGAAAATGGTATGCAAATCTCAGAAATGTGATAAGGGAACTCACCACCAATCTCTCAATATTATTATCCAAAAAGACAATTTTAGCTTTCCCGACTTTTGCCTTTCCTGTGGTCGAGCTATCAGACTTTCAGGGGTGAGACGAAATCAGAGTGGCACAGTGACAGGAGCAAGCAGTTCATGCTCTGAAGGCCACAAGACCAAACATGTTAGCATGCTTGTTAGCCTGGCCAAATACATTGGTGTGTTTGAAATTTGGCAACTTTCAAAATTTTGTGTTTGTGGTAGCACTTATGAGCTGATTTTATAAATTACTTTTATCCAACAAAGCTGTAACAAGATTATGATTATACAAAGGTTTCACAGATTTAAATCTGTGCTTCAAACTTGGCTAGATCATTGAGATTTGATAGGTGACTTGCATATACAGTAAATGAAGGCCTGGAATAATGAGGCGTGGATGATATAAATAGTGCCTTTTTTTTTTAGTTTTAATAAATAGGGCTTTAAGCCTGAACTCGTCTGTTGTGGGTGCTATTCTATCCCACCTAGTTGAGCTGGTGACCCAGATGCCATAAGGCCCGGGTTCATATCCGCCCTGGGCCATTTACTGCATGTCTTCCCCTGCTCTCTCCCGGCGTTCCTGTTCTGTCGTAATAATAGCTAAAAAAAAGTGTCATGGTGTGCATGGAAAAACTGACTCATTCTAAAATTATTGTTTCTGTCTGATTAGAATGTTTCAGGCTAAGACATACAAACACAGACTTTTGACAAATTAAAAGAAAAACCTGAACTCTTGACCTTGAAGGAATGGATTCAGTGAATGCAGCGATTATGCCCCACATTAGTATGGAATGTGGAACTGCTACTCTTGTTTACGTCTTTTCCACTGATGCAGACAATGCTCAATCTAAACCGTGTTTCACACATTGCAAACAAAATAAATGGTCCTAAATTTGGACGCTCTGAAACCACGTCTAAGTGAGGGGCTACTGCAATAAATTTACCAATGATTGGCAGATGCAGCCTACATATTTTGCCCATTAATAATTCGCTCTTAAACCTGCAAATATGGAGGGTGGCTCTTAAAAGGCAAAGAAGCAGAAATGGCAACACGTTGGCGTAAAAGAGTCAAGAGCTTTTTTTTTTTAGAGCCAAAAACTTTAAAATTTAAAAGTAAAAAAGCAGATTCCTTATTGAAGTTATTGCAGTCTTCTTGGTTGTCACATTTCTGCAAAAACCTTTACGCATCTATATCGAGCACTTTTCCAGTCTCACTGACCACTCGAAACACTTAAGACTGCGAGTCACATAAGACTTTAAAACTACATTTAAAGAATCATTAGTCAACTCAAATTTTTAAAAAAATTGCTGAAAAAGTAAAGCAAGATGAAGAGCTGCTGGAGATGAGCTATGGTTTGGCTAATTTGGGTCAACAGGACTGTTGTAAGGAGCTGAGTTGTGCCATGGACTGCAGCACAGACAAAGGTGTTCTGATGGGTGGTGGTCTCTGTCCTTTTGGGTGGTGGACTGCTGCCCCCCTCTGCTTCTTACTGTTGTGTGAGAAAGCAGCACCTCTGCTTCCAGACAAGAACTTTCTGCTGTTGACGTTGAGGTGAATCAGGGTCGGTTATCCAAATATTATCCGTTTCTCTGAACGATTATTAGCCCTCAGATTTATGACTCTGCTCGCTGCTTGCTGAAAACACAGTTTCAGATGGTGAGGCTGCTCTGGCTGTGTGCAGAGGCCCAGACTGTTGCTCTTGGGCATGATGGCAGCGGTGGTGATGGCAGCAATGGCAGCACAGTTTATAAGGCTTAGTGCTGAAAAATGGACCCCTCAGCGACATGTTGTGTTTTTAAAGAAACTGAACGATTGAATAGCAGTGTGTCAGATTGGGTGAATAAGCAGGACTGTGGCTTTATTTAACCTTCCATTTATTTTTGGCAGGCTGAATAAATCATGTGGCTATGGAAGATTTAACAGAGCGACAATAACGAGGAGAATCAAATGTCTACAGATATGAACACTACCCTTATGGGACGTATTGTCTAAGGTTGAGGAAAAAGAGATCAAGGCAAAGAGATCCAGAACAATTGCAGAGTAACAATGAATAAATGACTAAAAAAAGATACTAAAGGAATATGAATAGAGTCAAAATGACCACAAAGACAAAGATAATGACAATGTAGGGCTACTGAAGGCCTGCACAAACACAGCTGACCACAAAGAAACACAAAATGAGCGCAAAGAGAAGCAAAAATTTACCAGAGGTCTTAAATGACTACTAAGACACAGACATGGCCACAAAGGGGCACAAAGTGAACATGAAGAGAAAAAGGACCACGAACACACAAAATGGCTATATAAAGATCAAAAATCACCATAAAAAACAGAAGTGAACACAAAGATGAATAAAATTGCCACAAAGTGACAGAAAAATAGTCAAATAGAGAGGTTAAATGACCACAAAGACACAAAAATGACCACAAACAGACACAAAAATGACAAAAGAGATGCAAAATCACTGCAGACGTGGCCCCACAGTCCTGTAATCAAGTCAATTGTGCAAGTTGTGAATGCAGAGATCTTTTATAGTCAGATTAGAAAAAGGAGGAAGAGGTGACGGAGGAGAGCAGTGTGAGCGAGGACAGAGGAGGAGGAGACATGGTAAGATAACAGGGAGGAGGAGGAGGCAGATGAAGAGAGCAGATAACAGTGGAATTAGCGGATAATCATTGATTAGCTGTAAAAGTGAAGTGTGCAAGCATTGATCCGCTCTCAGGAACAGTTTTACAGGATTTGGACTGAAAAAGAAGAACGAGAAGAAGAAAACGGTGCGTTTAGTACAAGAAGAAGAAGAAGAAGAAGAGGGTGGAGAGGCTGACTTTTTCTGAGGCTGATGTTTGTCTTTTATAACAGCTGACAGATGTGGTCAGCTGATGAGAAAAGCATGTGGTTGGTCAGACTGAGTTCTGAATAAAAGAAGAGCGTTTGTGGTTTAATGTTGCCATATCAAGACTACATACTTATTAGCATGTAAGCTTTCTCATGTTTTAGTTGAATTATTACAAATGACGTCAAATTACACACTGTGTAGTTTTGATTTGAAAGCTTTTGGAAACTTACAGGTTAAGCTGGTTCATTATTCATATAACATCGCAGGAAGTCTGGTCATCTGGCTGTAGTATTTTCACTGGGAGAACTGCTTTGTCACTCATATATATATACACCTTTCTGGGATTTCCTTACCTGTGTGATAGATCTTGAATCAAAACAAAAATATTAAAACTTATTGCACAGTCATTAATTCTGCATGAAGGGTCTGAGGGCTGATTTGTTGTGTGATTTACAGTCTGGAAAACCCCTCAGAGGGAAATCTGTGATTTATTGTTTTCAGCTATAAATACCACGATTACATTTTGTGACTTGTGACTTGCAGTTACTTCAACTTTGCAGGTTTGCAAAAAAAAAAAAAAAAAAAAAAAACCTACATAGTGTTTTGTGTGTGTATATTATGAAATAAAAAGTGGAATCAGCCATTGTGTCTCTGGGTCTTTTTCTTTTGAAGCCTCTGTTTTTACCACCACCATATTGGGGTTTTTTGGAGCTAGAAGTTATCATAGCATATAAGGATTAGATGGTGGGGGATTAAGTTGTTCAGTCGCTAGCATGCTTGGCTGGTTACTTAAGGTTAATTTCCTGTTAATTGATGCTAATTAACAAAAATACTAGGAATTTATTCACAGAAACCCCCCACAAACGTCCTGGGTGGGCAATATGATACATTATGCCATATTATTTGTCAGATAATTGTATTTAAAATGTTCCAAAATGAACCAACAGCACACACAGATGAGGCCTAGCTGATGCACCATAAAGACAAAAGTTGGGCTACCCTGATCATTGATCTTGATCTGGGTTTTGGCCTGGTGTTCTTAGCGCCAGTGAAGGGAATTCTTAATGGTTCAGCTTACCAGAAACAATTTGGAAAATTCTATGCTTCCATTTTTGTGGGAACAGTTTGGGAAAGGCCCTTTTCTCTTCCAGGATGACTGTGCCCCAGTTCACAAAATAAGTTCCATAAAGGCATGTTGGATAAGTTTAGTGTGGAAAAACTGGACTGACCTGCATAGAGCCCTGAAC
This sequence comes from Simochromis diagramma, assembly GCF_900408965.1. Lineage (NCBI taxonomy): Eukaryota > Metazoa > Chordata > Actinopteri > Cichliformes > Cichlidae > Simochromis > Simochromis diagramma. The sequence continues at coordinate 1,059,068 of NW_024387200.1, read as the reverse complement.
TCTGACCCTAAAAATGTTCTTCTGGATGAACGGGCAAAAGTTTCCACAAACGCTGCTTGAAATCTTGTGCAAAGCCTTCTCAGAATAATGGAAGCTGTTAGAGCTGCCAAGGGAGGGATCTGTTTAGAATGGGATGTCATAAAAGCTGTGGATGCAACGCATAGGTCAATCACAGGAATCACACCTGTTACCTTAAGCCTTCATAAGTTTGAAATGGTTGGGTTATTAAAAAAAATTGCCCTTTAATAGGTGAGATGGACTCAGTTGTTATAAAGGGGGGACAGTAGTTGTAAAGACCATAATAATAACTGTAAGCACTTTTATTTCTGTATTAAATTTGCACATTTTAACATGAAAGTCAATGGAGATTAACTCACTTTTGGAGTTAGCCCCAAGTGCAGGACAAGATCAACTCACAGTAGAGAAACTGCACCTTTTTATTTTAACTTTTACATTTTCAAGGCTACTTTCAGGACATACAGTAAATATTGGTCATTGCTTTTTACTTTTGACAAAAAAAAAATCAATTCAAAATGATTCAAACTCAATTATTCAACTGGATACATGGCATATATTAAAAGATCTTAAATATAGATAAAGTGCCCCCAAAGAGGGAAACTGTTATGTTGTAAGATGGTGTTAAGGAAATTGTTTAGGACCCTCATCTTTAAATTTTATTTCTTTTCATGCTGTGAGCAGCACTCTAACCCCGACCTTAACCCTAACTTTTTTTACACATCATTTAACACCATAAAATGGTAGTGTTCATTTCGAGTGTAACCACACGTTGCTTGCTTTGAGTAACAAAGAAATTTATGTTTCAAGTGTGTTTGTGTTTGTTTTGGGGTTTTTCCCCTTTTTTTGCAGTGTTTTGGGGCCTAAATAGAACATTTACATTTTCAAAGAAATCTAACATTGTTAAGATGCAAAAGTCTTCCCCCCAGCCATCATAACTCACTCCTGAAGTCAGTCTTCCACCCTTTTTTCCCCAAGACCTTTAAGAACACAAAGGTTATGGTATTAATTATCCAGTTCCAGGGGTTTTAATTAGTTACAAGTATGTTTTTGTTTTTGTTTTTTATACTTATTACATATACAGGGTCCGTTATAAAATAGTTTTTGTTGTTTTGCAGAGAGAATTCAGACTCTGAAGTCTGTTGACACTTGGTGTGTGTGTGTGTGTGTGTGTGTGTGTGTGTGTGTGCGTGTGTGCGTGCGTGCGTGCGTGTGTGTGTGTTGACATACTGAAAATGGAAAAACTGAACTGTCACACCAAATATCACCTAATATTAGCTTCATTTCATAACAAACAAAACTGTTCTCTGTTAAAAGCTTCAAACACACTCCCATATGCTTGTGTGTGTGTGTGTGTGTGTGTGTGTGTGTGATAGAGGAAGTGTCGTAACGCCTTCAGAAATGATAACTCACAGCTGCATTAGTGACTTACTGACACACACAAAGTGATAAATGCATTTAACGCACGCACACACTTGTCTCACTCATATCGTCGTCTGACGGCGAAGTGGCCATTTACATGCCAGTGTAGGTTCAGAGCGACAGTTAAGTGTTTTTAACTGATAGCTGAAATGCATTCCTGTCTGTAAACACACACACGCACACACTCACACACATCACAGAGTATCTCTGCTCTTGGCCCAGACAAGGAGAAGATTTACTCTCTGTAATTAGGTCAGAAGGTCAAAACACTGTTGGTAAATTGTAGTCTCTCCTTCTGTGTGTGTCTGTGTGTGTGTGAGAGAGAGAGAGTGTGTGTGTGTGAGAGAGAGAGTGTGTGTATGTGTGCATTCCAGGGTGTTGATTGAGGCTGTGCAGGTCCCTCATTAACAGCCATCAATCACAAATACGTCCAAATTCAAATTCCTGAGCTCGAAAGCAAAAATTAATTATTAAATATTTAATCTATGAAAGCTACATACATCCATGCTCCAGGGTAACAAGTAAGAGCATCTATTTAGTATAGCCTGGTGTGTGTGTGTGTGTGTGTGTGTGTGTGTGTGTGTGTGTGTGTGTGTGTGTGTGTGTGGACAGTGACAGAGCAGTAAGTGAAGACCTGACAGCAGAGATCAATGACTGAAAGAGAGAGCTGTAATCCACTCTCTTAAAAAGACACACAAGCTGTCACTGGTTTCTGTGTTTGCGTGTGTGTGTGTGTGTGTGTGAGTGAGTGAGTGAGTGTGTTATTCTCCCCTCTTACCTCCAGTTTTCTGGTTCTTGTAAAGCCAAAGAGGCGGATGCAGATAGATTAGGCTCTCTCACCCTCCACTTCAGCTCTATTGAAAAGTTAAAACTAAATAATCAGTTTTGCTTGACTTTATGTAACTTGCCACACTTTTCACAATAATAAGGACAGAAAACATCCAATACTCAAAGTAAGGAGCAGATCTGAACAATCCTTCTCTAAACAAAATTGTGAAATAGTAGTAGAAATGTCTGAAAGTGGATTTTACGCCACAGCTTGTACATGTCCTAGTAAAGTGTTCCTCTGCAGCACTCTGTGCAACATTAACTAAAGGTATTAACAAAACAACCACTTACTGATAAATGTCAAATGTGTTGTGTTGAAGAGATATCAGATGAAGCTGCATTAGAGCTGCGGTGTATGTTGTTACATTATTAATCTAAAACCTTAAAGGGAGGAAATGTCTTCATACTGCATACCTATATGTAAAATGTAATTTCTTGGTGGTGAAAGAGGGTAATTTAAATAAGTACCTTTAAGTGTATTGTCAGAGCATAGTGCTTTACCACATGAAAGTGTGTTGTGCATGGCTTTCTCAATATTGTCAGGATTTTTACCAGAATTGAAAGATAAAATCTTAAAATGTTATAATTGTGATGAAAAGCTGTCAAACTCCAGCGTTTGCAGATTTATACATGGGAGTAAGATGGAAAGCTTTGCTGTGTCGGGAAAAACAAGACAAGTGTGGATATGATGTGGTGTGAACTTTTTCTACTGTTTCATAAACTACATAGAATTATTCAATAGATTAAACAAAGATGAAATGGCGTGTTAGTCATTGCAGTTTCTTTGAATAAAGCTCCCAAGACACTGCGCTTTCTGCAGAAGCAGCACTTATAGTATGTATTATGTGTGGTCTGAGTGTGAGAAAATAAACCAGTGTGCTGCTGTAAGGGTCATCTGTCCCGAACAAACTGAGGGTCAAACAAGGAGAATTTATTTAGCTTCAACAGACTGAAGCTACGAAGAAAAAAAAAAAGTCTCGTTTTGTGACGACTGTTGTGCTCAGATGGAAAAATGACAGCTGGAGCCGTGAAGCCAATCCGGCAGCCTGGCAATGTTTGCAACATTTTCTGTCTGTTCAGCTAAACAACATTTTCTCTTTGGCCGTTTATCTTATGGCTGGAATTTCGTAGCGATGGATTTGATAAACACAGGCGGCCAAAACGTCTTTGACAGAACAGCATCGAGCTAGAAACCAGCTGCTGGTCTGAGAGGCCCAAGTTCACTGGAGCTTCAGATGTCATATGTAAACTCAGCAAAAGCTGGCCCTGCCAATGAGAAAGTGACATAATATAATACCAAGGGTAAAACTTTAAATCAGCACAGATTCGTGACAAGAAATGGTAAAATTTAAATGTACGTAAATAACTTTTAAATATGTTTTACTATTAAAAAGAAAAGTGAGCACAGCACGTGACTGAATGCTAAAACCATTTCAGGAAATTCAAAATGTTTCAATGAGGCAAGGACACAAATTACAAAAAGAAAACAAAAATTAAAAGTCTACGAAAACAAAAAATAGAATTCAGCTAATCGGTCAGTTTTACCAAGAGTCAGACTAGAGTGCTGTTAATCCTACAGTGCACAACACCATTAGATCATAGCATGCAGAGGACTAATACCGAAACAAGTTTTAATATATTTTCTGAACTACTTTCCTGTATATTTTGCTTTGTGCATTTTTAAAGCTTTAGGAAAAACAAATGTGCTGGATACGTCATTGTTGTTTGTCATTATCTGAAACAAGATTAAAAACCCCACAAAAAACCAAAAATATCATGAAAAAATACTTTTTTAATGACACTCATTCACTACTGTACACGGTGAATGTGAAGCCAGCAGGCTAAATTTTTAAAAACTATTTTGGAAAATCTAAATGTTAAAAAAATGAACAAGTAAACTTCTGAGTAGAACAGAACAGTGATATTTGAAAGTGACTGATTTTTAATGTGAAATATATAAGGCTTCTAATCTCCATGATGCTGCATAATTATAAATAAAGCACCTCATCAGTCATCCCCAGGAGAATTGTTGCTGTAGACAATAATTATGAGCCCTCATTTATTTAAAACAAAACAAAACAAACTTTACTGAGTGGCTACCTCCTGGAATTTAAAAAATAAAAAATAAAAAATTAAAAGGGGGGAAAAAAAGAAAAACAAATGTGCCAGAAACTGCAGTTCCTCTAATGTCCACTTGAGGCTGACTCAGAGGTGAGTTCATTCTTATAGATTCCCATATTAAAAATATCCAGATTTACAGCAGAAATAAACATTTTCACATTATAGTGCATGTACTAAAAACGATTTTTTTGGATGCGACTTGGCAGTAAATAGCAGGTGTCTATGTCTCTGCATTACACTCATATAGTTTATGAATGCAGCGTGCTAACCGAGCTCACCAAAGTTGGTAACTAACCATTTCTGTTTAATTATAGTAACCTCCTCCACCCCCTGAACCCACCCACCCCCTCCCACCCAAAAAATATGAGAATGAGGCTATAAAATGCCCCCAAACAAACGGGCAAAGCCATCATGCCTCTCACAGTCTTTATATACAGTCTGTAACTGCATTAATCATAGATTGTTTGGTTTTTTTGTTTGTTTGTTTTTTTAACCAGCTTCTCATGTGAAGGTTTACTGCATAAATTAAATAGTATTTATCATAGCAAACTCAACATCTTTGTACTAATTTGGAAGTTTTTGTGTCTTAATTATGTAAAACAGAGAAAACGTGGAAAGAGTTTCAGGCCACAAGATAAACAACCTAGAAAGAAATGTACACTTAATCATATAAAGTAGTTTATGTGAAATGGACAAAGACTCGGATAAAGGCAGGAGAGTGTGCAGGCAGTCCAACAGCGACAGACAGTAAAGTGCTTACATACAGAGAATAATAAATGAAGCTGTTTCCTCTGATTCTCACAGTCATTTACTGCATTGATTGTTTGTTGGCTGTATGGACAGCAGAGAGGCAGGCTATTGGCTCAGGTCATCACCTTATAAACACACTCAACGCCGCCTCAATACAGTCACACTGCATCTTTACCACGGATGGACGGAGGGATGGATTAATAATGAACACACACACAGACGGAGGCTAAGGGAGATCGACTGCTTTTAAGTGCTTATGATCACTATTAGCTGTGTACTCTTCAGATTTCTGTTGATTTATTTACTCATTTTTAATTGTCTCATCCCTGTTGCCTTTGCAGCAGATATCTAGATGTCATCTTCTCATATACCATTTACATTGGTCCAGTAATAGTAGTGATCCTTTAAGTTACACATTCTCAAATCAATGTAAAATGATAACTTCAGACTCTCCATGCTACAAAAAGATCTGTTGTTGAAGGAACTGAAAGCTTGAATAGGGAATGAAATCATTGAGCCTGAGGGTGGCACTAGAGGTCACTGGGTCATTATAAATACAAGAAACATTAAATCTCTGGGGAATGTGATCAGCAAATTTCCCACCAGTTCAAACATTTCATTTTAACGTTTTCCGTTTAAAAGTAGGACTTGTGGTTTTCTTTAGGGGAACAGACTGAGAGATCTCATCTTTGAGCCAGGAGCAACAGGAAAAAAAAGCAAGCTGCTTCTTCCTCTTAATGGACCCTTGTTTGGTTTACGTTTCAGCTCCATTTTTCTTATTTGATGTGCAGCCTTCCACTGTTGCTGTGAAAAAGTATTTTTAGGCCTCGATGTTAAAGCTGGCAGACAGAGCTGTAAGGCTTTTAAGCAGGTGTAAATCAGGTCTGTGTAATGTTTAACGCCCAGCAGGCTGTAATCATCACAGCTCCAGCTGACTGTGGATAAGAGCTTAATGAGTAGTTGCAGAATCTTGTTTAAAACATTTCAAATCAAATTAAGTTATTTGTCTGAGCTGCAAGTGCACAACTCGTTATCGTTTTCAGTTGCAAGGGTTCATTCTTAATAAAAGAGGCTGATACATCATCACACTTTAAATCTCCAAAAATTAAAATGTTTGGCTTTGATTTACCATAAATATCCTTATACCTCTTGTAGTTTTACAAGTACTCATTTAACCTAAACTCTGGGTATAACTATAGTGGAACCAAATCTTATTTAGCAAAAAGTCATATATTTTTAGCTTCAAAAATTAATCTGCAACTGCCAGCATCATGACAAATGCAACCCTAAACATTTGATGAAATCTCCTAAAAAAGTCCATTTTAAATCTTTGAGACTTCATGGCAAATCAGAGCAGAGATTTGTGTAGATCCTGACTTTTCTTAGTCTTTTTTTTGCAAGACTTTTTATTCACCTTGTGGCTGCAGATTGTTTTACATCATCAATCTTTTATATCGGCTACTTTGCAATTCTTTTGGAGCTTGGCAGAGCAACAGAAACATTGTCTTCCTGTCTGAATTTTAGTTTTGTATTTCCTAAGTAATTTTTTAACTTTTGCCTTTAAGTTTACATCCAGTACAGTCTAAGTTTGCATTGGTTTCCAGAGTGAATTCAGAAATTTCAGTTGTTAGTTAAAAATATTGATAGTCTCAGCTGAACTATAGTGTTTTAAATGAACTGAACTAGTTATTTTTTGGTGGAAATGTTGAACAGAACCTCAGAAAAAATTACCAAATAACCACAATATCTTGTAACGGTACAACACTCAGTCAATATAAACATTCCAAATTCACTGCTGTGTTGTCTGTTGACTAAAACTATAACTAATATCATTTATTATATTTTGATTTTGATTTTAGTTTTGCTACTACACCATAGTAAAACTCAAATAGATACAAATAGATTGTAATGGTAAAGATACAGATACGGACCACTGAGCTATGACATTATAATATGTTACAAACATTGTATTTCTTTGCCTTTTTCCTGCCATTCTTAAGTGAGGTTTGATCCATTGTCAGTTTAGAAAATGAGCAAATATCTTTGACTTGTTAGTCGCTCAAAGTAAAATAATTCAATAGATATCTAAATCTGAAGGTTGCCTTTTTCAGCTATATCAATACTATCCTGAATTAATCACAACAAGCCCTCTGTTTTCAACTCTGATCATTTGTGTTTTCCAGATCTACGATGCAGAGGGAACGTTACAGCACTTTATTGATGGTAATGATCCCAGTAAATCCAGCTGGATGAGGTATATTCGCTGTGCGAGACACTGTGGGGAGCAGAACATGATGGTTGTACAGTACAGGTAGGAGAAGGTCTTCTTTTCTCACATTTTATGTGTTTATTATCCACACTGTATACTTGCACACAAACAATTCACAATGTTACTTCTACAGTGGTTTGTTTGCATTGGGTCACTTAAAACAAAGGCAAGTTGTTCTGACTGGTTCCATGTAAAATTTGATTTGGCTATGAACACGCCTGATTGTTTAATTGCCTGGCAGTGGGCTCTAGCAGTGTATGCAAACTAAACATGTAAGAAGTAGCATTAACAATGCATAAAGTAAATTACACTCCAATTTATCATCTCATAAGGTAAGTAATCTCTTGGAAACAATTTGTGCAACGCTTTCACATGTGCAGTGGAGTAATGTGAAATAGCAACTTCTTTAGCATGCTAGCAAGGAAATGTTCACATATGGTGAAGGAACAATAAGCTAATTTCATGCTAGGTTTGATAAAACAAGCAAGTTCAACATATGCAGCCTCCACCAACCTTTTTTTTAAAAAAATTAACACTTCAAGAAACACTTTGTTGACCTTATGTGTTGAAGTAAACAAGCTTTGCTAAACACACCACTTTGAGTTTTCCTTTCCTTTTTTAAAACAGATTTCTTAATTATGTTGGAGGGGTAGTTTTTTAGCTCATGAAATGCTATAGCCTCACAGGAAAGGCACGTTATAAATTTTATAGAGCATACTCATTGCCTTATATGCAACTACCTCGACAATGATAGATAGAGGTTTTCTTGTACAATAAGTAGCTGTATTTTTCATATATTCTGTAAAATATGCTGTTAATGTTCACACAGTTGTCAAGTTTTAAAAACAGGAATTATAATAATCTATAATGGAGTCTTTTCAGATTGAGATATCAGTACTTTTACTAAAGGAAGAGATAAAAATATCTTCTCAACCACCAGTCGCTGTTAGCTAGAAAAATCACACAGATAACTAGAGCATTAATTCTTTTTTCTTTAGTTACAAAAAACAAAAAATAATGATAACATTTCTTCAACTAGGCCAAGAGTAGCATTATACCGGAGAGAAACTTGAAATAATGGCACTACAAATGGCATGTTTTAGACTCATTTATTTGTGATGTGGTTTGAGTGATTGAGTTAGTTTGTTTGGTCTTTGACTTTGCCAGCTTTTCTGAAAGTAAGTGTATGCCACTGCAATACAGTTTTTAAAAGTATCTTAATAAGAATGAAGACTAGTTTATTCATCTGAAATCAGAAGGGTTTGCAGTGCAGTTGCAGTGGCATAAAATTGTATCCAGGTAAGGCAGTAAGCCACATACTACTTCATGTGCCATTTTTTTACAGTTATAAAATGTGCTGTCATGATATGGCAATCGTGTTAGTGTGCACATTGTACCTTGGGGGTTTGTAGAGGAAGAGTTATGCACATTTTGTCCTTTAAACAAAATGTTTGCATTATTTCATGATGCAAATAATTAGATTTCTGATGGATGGTTGTGTGGTGTGGTATAGTATGGTAAATGGATAAATCTCTGCATTTCTATTAAGCTTGTGTGATGATGGTGCATTAAGGACAGGATAAACAAATTTAAATAATTTGGAGGGAGATTCCCTCTGTCCCAAATCTTATAAAGTCTTCACCAATTTGATGAGGGTCCATTACTTCTTATCAGAAAGTTGAATCTGTTCATCTGGACATAGTGTTTTCAGTGGGAGAAAACTGTCACTCATCCAAGTGGCAGTCCAAGAGACCTATTACGTAAAATTTTGTAGTGATAACAGTAAGAAGGTCCTACTATAGTCAAGTCTTATCACTTGGTAGTCTTTCGGTAATGGCATCAGGCATTTATTTTGGACAGTCATTTTAAAACCCCATGACCAAGTGAACGAGGAACAAACTAGAACGTCAGTGGTTGGACATAAAAACGACATGTAAAGGATAAATGGTTTTAATCTCACAAAAACAGCTCCCAATGTTTGGTATCTTAATTGGCAAAAATATTGGTATTATTGGTATTGATGAGTCATGGGGCAACACCAAAGTAAATATATAAAAAAATTTCATAAAATACTACAACTTTCTTCTTCTTTGGATTTACGCACATGTTCCCGGATCCACTTGTTTCTTTCTTCCTCGTGTGTTTTCTGTAGCTCGTACATTTGTCTTTGGTCTTGAATAAATGGCTTGAGCTCATTCATTTCTTTTTCTTGTCTCTTCTTTAGTTGGTCAAAGTCATTCTGATATGCCTTGTTCTGGCACAGTTGTTGAATCATGTAGCTACTGTATTCCTGTTGGTTTAGCTTCATATTCTCAATTTCCCTTTCACACTCTGCTACTGCAGCTTTTAAGTCAGTGGCGTATCTCTGTCTAAATTCATTGAACTCCTCTGCTTGCTTTCTGGCTTCCTCTTGATTTTTTCCCCTCATTTCCTCGACTTGCTTTTGTAGGTTTTGTTGCAGTTCTCTCCATTCTTTTTTCTCTTGTTCTTCTCGAAGTTGATCTTGTTCTTTTTTTTGGAGGTCATGTTCTGTTTTTTCCTGCTCATATTCTTCACAGAGTTTTTTAGATTGTGTTTGCTCCTCCGATCTCTGTTGGCATCCTCTAAAGTGTGTTTCCTGCCACTGTTGTTGTACTTTCCTCCAAGCCTCTCTTGCTTTTTCATTTTCTTTTGAACTCTGTACCCATATTTGACCCTTAATTGTCTTTTTTAATGATCCAGACTTAATTTCCTTCTCTTTTTCTTTCCATTGCTTTTGCTGAATTTCATACCTCTGTTTCCTTTCCCTTTCCTTTTGGGCCCTTTCCTCATCCACCCTTTTTTTCTCCTCCTCTCTCTTAATGAATTCCTTTTTTTCTTCTAATGCTTTTTCTGTTAAAGCTCTTACCTGTTCAGTTTTTTGCCTCATCTCTTTGATTTCCTCTTCATGTTGTCTTTGAAGGTCTCTCTTATATCTCTGCATTTCTTCTTCCTTCTTCATAATCTTATCCATTTCCTTCTGAATTGTTGCCTCTGCCTCTTTGAACATCTCTGAGGTGTAATAGCCACCGCCATTTTTCCTTACTCTTGACTCGATCTTGGTCAGCAGCTCACGTACTTGAAAACGGCTGTGATCATTGTTATTTAAGACATGGTATTGTCCTCCACAATCAGTTAACAGTTTTTTGACAAAGTCTTCACTGTTTTCGTTGAGGTAACTTTCAATTGTTTGGTTTTTAAGATCATCTCCTCTGGTAAATATGACAATGATGAAGTCATTGCAGTTCTTGCCAAAAATGTTTTTAATGAGCTCCACAGTTTGTTTTTCTTCCTCTGTAAAGTGACCGATCGGCAGGACGAGTAAGAACACATGAGGTCCAGGAGCCACCATTGTGATGCATTTGACAAGTTCCTGTTTAACTTCATCACTGGATAGAGCTGTGTCAAATAAACCAGGCGTGTCAACCACGATGACAGGATGCCCTTCAATTTCCGCTGTTTGTTTTTGGCAGAGCCTGGTCACTGATTTCATACTGGCCTTCGAATGAAAGCACTTTTTGCCCAAAATAGTGTTTGCAGTGGCACTCTTTCCACTTCCAGTTTTCCCAATCATCACAATCCTGAGTTGATCCAGGCTCTGTGATGTGTGAGGAGCCTCTTCCAGTTGTGATGTACATTCTGCACTGTTGTGCATACAAGGTTTTGCAATGGTTTCCTTTTTGAAACTTTTGGAAACCATTTTTATCTCTTCCACAGCATCCAGTAGCTGGGGGATCTGCTGTCTGTTGTTGACATTGAGGACAAGATATCGGACACTAAAACTCCGACAGAGCTCTTCGATCTCTTTGTTTCCTTTTAAAAAGTTAACAACATCTGGGTGTGTAGGATTGGTCTCCACAGTAAAAAGAATTATTGTAAAGTCTTTGACTTGAGAGCTTAGTATATTTTTGATGGTCTCCAACTCGCCCTTGTCTTCATCGGTAAGGGGATCCAAAGGTAGCACCAGGATAAAAGCATGGACACCCTCAGGATCACAGAGAGAAATGCTCTTGAAGGCTTCCCTCATCGCGTCTTCCTGAGATTTTCCAAATAGAACCGGTAGCTCCACCATTGAAATCAGTCGACCATAAACTTCTGCCTGATGTTTAACATACTCTAATGAATTCAACTTTCTTTCTCCCAGGATGGCATTAGCAGTTGAAGTTTTTCCAACTCCAAATCTCCCACACAGTACCAAGTTTAAAGAAGGTTTTACATTTAAACTTTGAGGCTCTTTCACACCAACTTGAGGTCTTTCACACAGTTTCAAATTTGAAAGAGGTTTTGTATTTGAAGACTCTGGTTCTTCCATACCAGCTCGAGGTCTCTCACTCATTCCTAAATTCAAAGGAAGTTTTGGTTTTGGATGCTCAGGTTCTTCAACAACAAAGCTCCCACATTGTACTGAGTTTAAAGGAGGTTTTAGATGTGGCCTTTGAGGTTGTTCAACACCAACTTGAGGTCTCTTACTTAGTCCTAAATTCACAAGAGATTTTGGTTTTGGATGCTCAGGTTCCATCCCAACAACAGATCTCTCACACAGTGCCGAATTAAGTGGAAGCCTTGATTTTGGACTTTCAAGTGCTTCAGTTGGATCAGGGTTTTCAGAAAAATTTAGATGTCCGCCCCTGTTTTCAGTCACAATTTCATTCATCATTTCCATCATGGTTTCCTGATCAAAGTCAAGACACTCTTTTTTGTCAGAGTTTAACTTATGCAGTCTTTGTCCGCACTCTTGAATAATTTGTTCTACTGCAGTATTCTTTTCTTCATCCTTTTGTGTTATGATGACCATTGAGTATTTAAGCGCATGTGGACCAAACAAACTCAAGATGAACTTCAGCCTTTGTCTGTTTTCCTCTGTGAAATCTGAAGGCTTCACTAACAGGAGGAAAACATTTGGCCCAGGGGGGACACGGGCCACACACATCTTCATCTCGTGTCTGACTTTTTCCACAGGAACACTGAAGATGTCGGAGGTTTTCACTACGGTTATGGGTATTTTCCTCCACTGTCCTTGGGCAATAGATTTCTTGGATATTGTTATATCACGAGAATCATTTTTCCCTGTGATCAAGTTGCTTAAAGTTATCTTTTCAAATTGACTTTTTCCAAATATCACAATCCTGAGTTCAGATGCTGTTGAAGACACAAGAGACATTAAATAATTAAATATTGCATTGCTTCAGTTTTCTTTTCTTTTATATTTTTTATGTCTTTGAGTTATTGCAAATTTTAACAGTTTTTCACTGAATTACACTTTTCATATTCCCAGTACATCACTATCTGACAAATATTCAAAATCGTATGCGTTACTAAAATTCTTAGATGCCAAACTCGAGTATCATAAATTTCTACATTTACTTAAAGCATATTGTCATATGCATTTGTTTAATAAAGCGAAGTTTGTACATTTTTTTGCACACTTACCAGTTCCATATGCTGATGCTGCCATAATCTTACTTTGTTTCAGCAGCAGAATATGTAGTTACCTAAAAACAAATGTGTAGAGTAAATGAGGATGTGTAAATGAAGGTTTTAGGTTTAATTCTAAAACCCAAAAAACTAATATTTCATTTCTATGTTAATGTTTTTCTTTTTGATGTACCTTTTTGGCTTATAGATTAGAAAAAAGTCTCAATGTGTTAGAAAAATTGAGTAAATTACAGTATCCAGGCATATTATTGTAAAGTTGACTAGCAGAAAGGGTGTGGTAGGAAAAGGTGCACGCGCAACAGGGATGACTGACCTTTGGTGGCTTTCTGGCTAGCTGAATGTCTGTGACATTCAGTAGCACCTTATTGTTTTAATATAAGGGCGACCGTGGCTCAGGGGATTGGGAAGCACATCTGTAACCAGAAGGTTGCCGATCCCCGGCCTCTCTGTCCTGGTCGTTGTGTCCTTGGGCAAGACACTTCACCTACCGCTTACTGGTGTTGGCCAGAGGGGCCGATGGCGCGATATGGCAGCCTCGCTTCTGTCAGTCTGCCCCAGGGCAGCTGTGGCTACAACTGTAGCTTGCCTCCACCAGTGTGTGAATGTGAGAGTGAATGAATAGTGGCATTGTAAAGCGCTTTGGATGCCTTGAAAAGCGCTATATAAATCCAATCTATTATTATTATTATTATTATTATTATTATTATTAATAATACAAAATAGGGGGGGGGGAGACTAGACTGCACCTATACTACATTTGAAGTCTGCACCTTTGATACAAGTTGAATGGAGACTCTGTGAGGACTCATCTTGCTGCTATGTCATCTTAAATTCATCAACTCTAAAGGTGAAGGTGATCAAATCACACAAAATTTACAATTTTCTCACTAAGTAATCTATTTTGTGAGATTATTTGTGAGTGCTAATTGAGGATGCGGTTTGGGGTAAGTCTCAGAGTAGATTGAGGAAGGAAAGAACACACCCATCAACCCACCCACACAGACACACGCATCCCTGTTGAAATCACCCTCAACGCACATGACTGCAGTTGCTTGCTTCCTATTTTCTACTGTTTTACTGTACATCGTGACCTTTGTAAAAAAGACTCCAGCTTGTGATACTATTGGACTTTTCTTATTCAGACTCATTACAGAATGATTATTTTCTCTTATTTTGTTACCTTTATAATACTGCATTTAAGTAAAATTGAGTGGATGAGACATTGGAGATCTCAGCCTCTTTGACACAGGCCACTCTTGAACCAGAGACTGTGTCCGAAGCATCTTTCGACAGCAAAGGAGAAAAAGAACTAGATTGTTGCTCTGAGATCCACTGGTTCATATGAAAGTACAATTTGCATTTCACTTGGAATTTAAGGTCTTAGAATTTGTAAGAAGATGGAATTATATCCATTTTCATACATAGTCCCCCATTTCCAGAGGCTCAAACAGTTTCCTGGTCAGATGAGACTTGTTCTCTCATTATTTTGTAACAAATGATGCAAATAAAACCCTCCATATGATTAGGTTGAAAAGCAAAAATAATCCCTTTAGAAAGCTAGCAAAAATGTAAAGAATGACCAAATTGATTGCCGGGGAGAAGGCCGCTCAATCAAACTGGCCCCTCCACTGTATCAAAGTATAAGAAAAAATCCTGATATTTAAAATTATGTCAGTTTGTCCATTTCATTTTGAGCCTCTGAAAATGGGGGACTATATTTAAAAACAACAACAACAAAACCCTGCTGTAATTTACAAGCTGCAGATGCAATACTTTTAGTTAAACTCCTCAAATTAAAGCTGAAAGTCTGCATTTCAATCACATTTTCAGAATCATCAGAATCCTTTATTAATCCCTAAGGAAATGATGTGGGTTACAGTTGCTCCAAGACAGTAACAGTATCAGACTAAACTAATTAAATAATACAATATGTTAATAGTTTACAAATTTAAGAAATTGCACTAATATATACAAATTGCTCAATTATAAATATCAAGAATATTGACAAAGAATTTTACAGACGTGAGACTATTACAGTGGTGAATATATATGGTTGACAAAGGAGCTTGCAAAGAAAAGCGTCTGGACTTCTTTAAGTTGCTTGAAGACGTTTCACCTCTCATCCGAGAAGCTTCTTCAGTTCTAAGGTCAAATGGTGGAGAGTCCCAGATATAAACCTAGTGGGAGTAACCCCCCACAGAGGGACAAAAGGACCCCCTGATGATCCTCTAGTCGCCTGAGCCAAGGTGTGAAACTGGGCGTGGGTCCCAATCAGCCAGAGTTTCGGGTGTGTTCATTGTGAAACCTGGCCCCAGGTCTGCACACTGGCCCCAGATCTGCACACTGTTAGACCTCTGCCTCACCACTACATATTTCAAGTACAACGAAGGCTTTTACAGACAAAAACATGGCTGTGCCATGGGCTCCCCCGTGTCACCTATTGTAGCCAACCTTTACATGGAGGAAGTGGAAAGGAAGGCTCTTGGCTCTTTCAAAGGAAGAGTACCCAGCCACTGGTACAGATATGTGGACGACACCTGGGTCAAAATCAAGACACAAGAAGTGGAATCCTTCACTGCGCACATTAACGCTGTGGATAAAAACATCAAGTTCACCAGGGAAGACACAAAGGACAACTGTTTGCCGTTCCTGGACTGCGCTGTGCACATTGAAGAGAACGGCAAACTCAGCATCGAAGTTTACCGGAAGCCCACACACACGGACCAGTACCTCCTGTTTGACTCCCATCACCCTTTGGAACACAAACTTGGAGTAATTAGGACCCTACACCACCGGGCAGAACATGTTCCCTCTAAGCCTGAAGGAAAAAAGAAGGAACACACACATGTAAAGGAAGCACTCAAAATGTGCGGCTATCCTAAATGGGCATTCTTAAAGTCAGCAAAGAGGCAGAGAAAAGAAGACCAGACACCGGCGAGGGAGGATAAGAAGGACAGACGCAACAACATTGTCATCCCCTATGTAGCCGGTGTATCAGAGAAACTCAGGAGAGTTTTCTCCAAGCATGACATCCCAGTGTATTTCAGACCCACCAACACGCTCAGACAGAAACTGGTTCACCCGAAAGACAAAACGCCAAAACACAAACTTAACAATGTGGTGTGTGCTGTACAGTGCAGCGAGGAATGCTCAGACCTCTACATTGGAGAGACCAAACAGCCACTTCACAAGCGCATGACACAACACAGAAGAGCCACCTCCACAGGACAAGACTCAGCAGTCCATCTGCATCTTAAGGATAAAGGACACTCTTTCGAGGATGCCAATGTTCACATTTTGGACAGAGAGGACAGATGGTTTGAAAGAGGAGTGAAAGAAGCCATCTATGTCCACTGTGAGCGACCATCATTGAACAGAGGCGGGGGTTTACGACACCAACTCTCTGCCATCTATAATCCAGTTTTGAGATCCCTTCCCAGACGCCTTAACGCCCACTCACATCCTGGGCCATCTGATCTCAGGAATTCGCATGATAAGGTGGGGCCAGGTTTTACAATGAACACACCCGAAACTCTGGCTGATTGGGACCCACACCCAGTTTCACACCTTGGCTCAGGCGACTAGAGGATCATCAGGGGGTCCTTTTGTCCCTCTGTGGGGGGTTACTCCCACTAGGTTTATATCTGGGACTCTCCACCATTTGACCTTAGAACTGAAGAAGCTTCTCGGATGAGAGGTGAAACGTCTTCAAGCAACTTAAAGAAGTCCAGACGCTTTTCTTTGCAAGCTCCTTTGACTACGATGACCTGGATGACTGAGAACCTTCACAGACATATATGGTTGACATTTGACTCTAACCTGTGAACTTTGTCATTTGCTATTTTACTGTAGAGCGTGTGCAAAAAGGGTGTAAATATTACAGTGTTTACAGTGCATTAGATGGAGGAGTTGTACAGGGAGATGTCCATGGACAGGATTTCCTGTGTCGTTCAGTGGTGCTTTTTGGTAATCTCATTTTGACTGTTTAACTTAAAATGAACTGTGGTGGTGTATAGAGGCAAAAATACAAGAAAGTCTAAATGTCACTGTAGTTGTAGAATTTTGAAACCCAGAAACGTCTTGGGATTTATACATAAAAATAGAAATCTTAGACCTTATTCATCTGTTATGCCTGCTTTTTGATCATAAAATCCCCAAACTCAAAATGTTTTTGCTAAATAAGTCTCCAATATTTGATAGATGATTCAAAATAAACTTTCCCTTTCGCTTCTTCTCAGTCAGGCACACTTAAATAGGAGGATTGGTTTTGGAGGATTATTTTTTATTCTTTGTATTTATTGTTTTCTGGTTGATTGTCTATTTGGTATATGTTTTAAAAATACTGAATTGAAAGTTTTAATATCCAGAATAAAAATAATATTACCTTTAGCCTACTTATTATACTTTCTTCTCATACATGTTTGTTAATGAAAATATACAGCACTTCAGTATTTCTTAGCCTAACGTTCTGCAATGTCTTGTGCACTGAATCCCTTAATATCCTTGATAAGTTTAGTCATATTGTACAAACACTGAATTTGCTTACTATATTGTTAAATTTTCTTTCTTTTTTCTTTCTTTGTTTACTCACCAGATGTATGTGTCAGTCTTCCTCAGAGTTCTTAAATGTTAAAAACAAGCCACGCAAAAAACGAATCACTTTTTTCAGAATCAAAAGGTAGAACTTTGTTAAGGCAGGAATTTCCAAACTAAAAGAAAAAACCTCAGTCCCGACTGCTGTTACCGTTCCCTTATTCCTGTGCTGTCAGCTAGTTTTGGTTGAAGTGGAAATGAAACCCTGTCTGTGCAAAACCCTGCCCTTTAGATATTCCAAGAAGGTTGTCTAAGGTCAATTAATTTAAGTGTGGGTCTGTTACACCCCGGCCTAGGCAACTGGCGTGCAACACAGAAAAAATAAAAATAAGGGAGAAAAAAACAAAACAAAAAAACTACTACGGGTCTCCACAAAAAAAAATCCCAAAACGAAAGTATCGACAACTATTTACATCAAAGCAAAACAAGACATTTATTTACATCAAAACACCAAACTATTTACAACCGGGGGGGAAGATCACGAACATGACAAACTGAAACACAGGGCTTAAATACATAGAGGGAGCAATCAGGGAATGGACAACAGGAGGGAAACACAGCTGGGGCAAATCAGAACTGACGAGACAAGGAAGCGTAATCCGAACACACTGAGATAAGACAGACTTTCAAAGTAAAGCAGGAAACACATAACAGTCACGCCTAAAACAAAACACTGACAACACCGAATCGTAACAGTTCCCCCCACCCAAAAATCAAACATTTAAAACATGTAACCCCAAAGAAAATGTTTGATTCATGCCCAGCGCATACGGCACCGGCTGCTGTTCTGCAGGCGACGCTGATGGCTGGACAGGCCCCTTGGATCCTCCAGTGGAAACGGAAGGCTGGAGCGGTCCCTCGGACCCTCCAGCGAAGGCAGACGAAGGCTGGAGCGGTCCCTCGGACCCTCCAGCGAAGACGACGAAGGCTGAAGCGGTCCCTCGGACCCTCCAGCGAATGGACGAGCCCCCATTATGTTATACCCCGGCCTAGGCAACCGGCGTGCAACACAGAAAAAATAAAAATAAGGGAGAAAAAACAAAACAAAAAAACTACTACGGGTCTCCACAAAAAAAATCCCAAAACGAAAGTATCGACAACTATTTACATCAAAGCAAAACAAGACATTTATTTACATCAAAACACCAAACTATTTACAACCGGGGGGGAAGATCACGAACATGACAAACTGAAACACAGGGCTTAAATACATAGAGGGAGCAATCAGGGAATGGACAACAGGAGGGAAACACAGCTGGGGCAAATCAGAACTGACGAGACAAGGAAGTGTAAACTGAACACACTGAGATAAGACAGACTTTCAAAGTAAAGCAGGAAACACATAACAGTCACGCCTAACACAAAACACTGACAACACCGAATCGTAACAGGGTCTTTTAATGATCTTGGAAGATAAAATAAGTAAATAAAAAAAATCTTTCATTAAATAATATAAGTTAGGGCTGTTCGATGTCGGACTCTGTAGTTTTCTCTGGTCCCCTCCCCCCCCCAATCAGACCAGGAGTGACATGTTTAGCCGCATGTTCTCCTTAAATTGCTGGCTTTCTGAGTGGTGTCCCAGAAACGATGTGGGCTTCATAGATAATTGGCAAACCTTCTGGAGGAAACCTGGTCTTGTTAGGAGAGACGGCATCCATCCCACTTTGGATGGAGCAGCTCTCATTTCTAGAAATATGGACAAATTTATTAAACCCCCTAAAATATGACTATCCAGAGTTGGGACCAGGAAGCAGAGTTGCAGTCTTACACGCCTCTCTGCAGCTTCTCTCCTCCTGCTACCCCCCCCAAAAACCCATCTCCATAGAGACTGTGTCAGCTCCCAAAAAGACAAAAAACAAACTAAAAACCAGCAACAAATAACTTAAACATAAACAATTACAAAGAAAGAACAATACAGTATCCACACCTGAACCAAAGAGTAAAACAGTGAAATGTGGATTATTAAATATTAGGTCTCTCTCCTCCAAGTCTCTGTTAGTACATGACTTAATAATTGATCAACAAATTGATTTACTCTGCCTTACAGAAACCTGGTTGCAGCAGGATGATTATGTTAGTTTAAATGAATCAACACCCCCGAGTCATTCTAACTACCAGAAATCTCGAAGCACAGGCCGAGGGGGTGGTGTGGCAGCAATTTTTCACACCAGCCTATTAATTAATGAAAGACCAAGACAGACTTTTAATTCATTTGAAAGCCTGATGCTTAACATTGTCCACCCCAGCTGTGAAACTCAGAAACCAGTACTTGTTATCATCTATCGTCCACCTGGGCCTTACACAGAGTTTCTGTCTGATTTCTCAGACTTTTTATCTGATTTAGTGCTCAGCTCAGATAAAATAATTATTGTGGGTGATTTTAACATCCATGTAGATGCTAAAAATGACAGCCTCAACATGGCATTTAGTCTGTTATTAGACTCAATTGGTTTCTCTCAAAATGTAAAAGAGCCCACCCACCACTTTAATCACACTCTAGATCTTGTTTTAACATATGGCATAGAAACTGAACATTTAACAGTGTTTCCTGAAAACCCTCTCCTGTCTGATCATTTCCTGATAACATTTACATTTACAATAATTGATTACACAGCAGTGGAGAGTAGACTTTATCAAAGTAGATGTCTTTCTGAAAGCGCTGTAACTAAGTTTAAGAATATAATCCACCCACTGTTATTATCTTCAATGCCCTGTACCAACACAGAGCAGAGCAGCTATCTGAACGCTACCCCAACAGAGGTCGATTATCTTGTTAATAATTTTACCTCCTCACTATGTACGACTCTGGATACTGTAGCTCCTGTGAAAACTAAGGTCTCAAATCAGAAGTACCTGACTCCGTGGTATAATTCTCAAACACGTACCCTAAAGCAGATGACTCGTAATCTGGAGAGGAAATGGCGTGTTACAAATCTAGAGGATCATCATTTAGCCTGGAGAAATAGTTTGCTGCTTTATAAGAAAGCCCTCCGCAAAGCCAGAACATCTTACTATTCATCACTGATTGAAGAAAATAAGAACAACCCCAGGTTTCTCTTCAGCTCTGTAGCCAGGCTGACAAAAGAGCTCTTTTGAGCCAACCATCCCTTTAACGTTAACTAGTAATGACTTCATGAACTTCTTCACAAATAAAATTTTTATCATTAGAGAAAAAATTACCAATAATCATCCCACAGATGTAATATTATCTACAGCTACTCTTAGTACCATTGATGTTAAGTTACTCTTTTTCTCCAATTGATCTTTCTGAGTTAACTTCAATAATTACTTCCTCCAAACCATCAACGTGTCTTTTAGACCCCATTCCTACAAAACTGCTCAAAGAAGTCCTGCCATTAATTAATTCTTCGATCTTAAATATGATCAACCTATCTCTAATGATCGGCTATGTACCACAGGCCTTCAAGCTGGCTGTAGTTAAACCTTTACTCAAAAAGCATCTCTAGACCCAGCAGTCTTAGCTAATTATAGGCCAATCTCCAACCTTCCTTTCATATCAAACATCCTTGAAAGAGTAGTTGTCAAACAGCTAACAGATCATCTGCAGAGGAATGGTTTATTTGAAGAGTTTCAGTCAGGTTTCAGAGCTCATCACAGCACAAAAACAGCTTTAGTGAAGGTTACAAATGATCTTCTTATGGCCTCTGACAGTGAACTCATCTCTGTGCTTGTCCTGCTAGACCTTAGTGCAGCATTCGATACTGTCGACCATAATATCCTATTAGAGCGATTAGAGCATGCTGTAGGTATTACAGGTACTGCACTGCAGTGGTTTGTATCATATCTATCTAATAGACTCCAATTTGTGCATGTAAATGGAGAGTCCTCTTCACACACTGAGGTTAATTATGGAGTTCCACAGGGTTCAGTGCTAGGACCAATTCTGTTTACATTATACATGCTTCCCTTAGGCAGCATCATTAGAAGACATAGAATACATTTTCACTGCTATGCTGATGACACCCAGCTCTATCTGTCCATGAAGCCAGATAACACACACCAATTAGTTAAACTGCAGGAATGTCTTAAAGACATAAAGACCTGGATGGCCGCTAACTTTCTGCTTCTTAATTCAGATAAAACTGAGGTTATTGTACTCGGCCCTGAAAATCTTAGAAATATGGTATCTAACCAGATTCTTACTCTGGATGGCATTACCTTGGCCTCCAGTAATGCTGTGAGGAACCTTGGAGTCATTTTTGACCAGGACATGTCCTTCAACGCACATATTAAACAAATATGTAAGACTGCGTTCTTCCATTTGCGCAACATCTCTAAAATTAGAAATATCCTGTCTCAGAGTGACGCTGAAAAACTAGTTCATGCATTTATTACTTCCAGGCTGGACTACTGTAATTCATTATTATCAGGATGTCCAAAAAACTCACTGAAAAGTCTTCAGCTAATCCAAAATGCTGCAGCAAGAGTACTGACAGGGACTAGAAAGAGAGAGCATATTTCTCCTGTTTTGGCTTCCCTTCATTGGCTTCCTGTTAAATCCAGAATTGAATTCAAAATCCTGCTCCTCACATACAAGGTCTTAAATAATCAGGCCCCATCTTATCTTAATGACCTTGTAGTACCATATCACCCTATTAGAGCACTTCACTCTCGCACTGCAGGCCTACTTGTTGTTCCTAGAGTGTTTAAAAGTAGAATGGGAGGGAGAGCCTTCAGTTTTCAGGCCCCTCTTCTGTGGAACCAGCTTCCAGTTTGGATTCGGGAGACAGACACTATCTCTACTTTTAAGATTAGGCTTAAAACTTTCCTTTTTGCTAAAGCATATAGTTAGGGCTGGATCAGGTGACCCTGAATCCTCCCTTAGTTATGCTGCAATAGACGTAGGCTGCCGGAGGATTCCCATGATGTATTGAGTTTTTCCTTTCCAGTCACCTTTCTCACTCACTATGTATTAACAGACCTCTCTGCATTGAATCATATCTGCTATTAACCTCTGTCTCTCTTCCACAGCATGTCTTTTATCCTGTCTTCCTTCTCTCACCCCAACCGGTCGCAGCATATGGCCCCGCCCCTCCCTGAGCCTGGTTCTGCCGGAGGTTTCTTCCTGTTAAAAGGGAGTTTTTCCTTCCCACTGTCGCCAAAGTGCTTGCTCATAGGGGGTCATATGATTGTTGGGTTTTTCTCTGTATCTATGAAGCGCCTTGAGGCGACTTTTGTTGTGATTTGGCGCTATATAAATAAAATTGAATTGAATTGAATTCGATATGACAATATATGTTGGATGATGATATGAAAACATCTATCGTTTCATATTATACACTGTTGTTTGTTTCGTGGTGTCGCAAAATAAGCTGTTTACAGCAATATTTTTTTGTCGTTTTGATGATCACTGTAATGGCTATATTAATTTCTTAAAGTTCTCTTTTCCTCCTAGATTTAAAATAACCACACTACAGACAGACAAGCGACTGTTTTCACGCTTTGGTTCGTTAGCAACAACGACAGTAACCTCATCGTGTGCCTCCGCCAATTGTTTATTTTCCACATAAACCTTTCACAATAAAGCTCAAGATTCTTTTGAGACTTTTCAAAATAAACTGAAATGATGACAATATACATTATTCTCAAACATCAAATTTCAGAATATGCATCAAACAAATGACCTCAAATAAAAACATGAATTTACTATAAATGGCGATTGCAGTCACCACATGGATGCAGGCACAGAGAATACCAGCATGGCCAGTGAAGATGAGGCATAACCAGGTAGCTCCAAACAGAAGGACCAGTCAAAACAAATCGAGGACCTTATTTCTAAACGAGGGGCTACCTCTGTAGCATGGACATGGTTTGGTTATGAAAAGTCTGACACGGACCAGAAAACTGTACTATGCAAATTATGCCACGACAACCCTCTTCTATCACCTACACAAGAATCACGTGAAAGAATATGGAGAGAGTTTGTGGATGACAAGCAAAAAAGAGCCATCAGGTGCTCAAAATAAACCTTAGACTCAAACATTAGAGTAGGCTTGTCCCCAGAGCACGCTGTGTAATAAACACTCACAAAGAAAACGTCAGCGTTACAACTTATGTCTAAAAATGTATAGCTTCATGCATCGGTTAAAACACTCGACTCCAGGTACACAACACCCAGCCAGGGATAATATTTATATGGGGATATAAGATTCTGGTCATATTGGACAGCCCTAATATAGGTGGTTCATATCGAGCAGTTAAGCCTTTCAGGCTCAAATTAAGTTTTTGTTGCTAATGCACAACCAAGTCCTGCAGTGGCAGTGGTACTTCTGAGTAAAAAAAATTCATAAAATATGTATGTGGGGTAATCAGGTTGTTAGTTTTTAACTGTTGCAAATTGGCAACGCCTGCCTCGAGAGGGTTAAGTAATCTCTTGATAATAACACTTGTTATTGAAATAATTACTAACAATCCACTTACAATTACAGCAATATATACAAAAACTCTTTGGTTCTCTGAGATTTCTGAACAGCTTGTGTTTCTAAGATTTATATTAAATGAAAATAGGTCTACTGACCTTTTCTTTTATAAAAAAAGTTTTTCTGTGGCTAGTTTCAGTTCTGAAATTTGCCAGATTTGCAGAACTGAAAACTCAGTTTCAGTTTAGTTTCAGTTCTCAGCTTTCCTTTAATTCTTTATTGAAAGTTGTGCAGTTGTAACACTTAATGATGAAACACTGAAATGGCCTGAGATGTTATTAACTAGTTTTTCATCTATTTGTGGGTACTGATTTACCTAAAGTTTCATTCAAAAGCTTACAGTGGGGTAAAAAAGTATTTAGTCAGCCACCGATTGTGCAAGTTCCCCCACTTAAAATGATGACAGAGGTCAGTAATTTGCACCAGAGGTACACTTCAACTGTGAGAGACAGAATGTGAAAAAAAAATCCATGAATTCACATGGTAGGATTTGTAAAGAATTTATTCGTAAATTAGGGTGGAAAATAAGTATTTGGTCACCTCAAACAAGGAAAATCTCTGGCTCTCACAGACCTGTAACGTCTTCTGTAAGAAGCTTTTCTGTCCCCCACTCGTTACCTGTATGAATGGCACCTGTTTGAACTCATCATCTGTATAAAAGACACCTGTCCACAGCCTCAAACAGTCAGACTCCAAACTCCGCCATGGCCAAGACCAAAGAGCTTTCGAAGGACACCAGGAAAAGTATTGTAGACCTGCACCAGACTGGGAAGAGTGAATCTACAATAGGCAAGCAGCTTGGTGTGAAAAAATCAACTGTGGGAGCAATCATCAGAAAATGGAAGACATACAAGACCACTGATAATCTCCCTCGATCTGGGGCTCCACGCAAGATCTCATCCCTGTGGGGTCACAATGATCATGAGAACGGTGAGCAAAGATCCCAGAACCACACGGGGGGACCTGGTGAATGACCTGCAGAGAGCTGGGACCAAAGTAACAAAGGTCACCATCAGTAACACACTACAACGGCAGGGAATCAAATCCCGCAGTGCCAGACGTGTTCCGCTGCTGAAGCCAGTGCATGTCCAGGCCCGTCTGAAGTTTGCCAGAGAGCACATGGATGACACAGCAGAGGATTGGGAGAATGTCATGTGGTCAGATGAAACCAAAGTAGAACTTTTTGGTATAAACTCAACTCATCGTGTTTGGAGGAAGAAGAATACTGAGTTGCATCCCAAGAACACCATACCTACTGTGAAGCATGGGGGTGGAAACATCATGCTATGGGGCTGTTTTTCTGCCAAGGGGACAGGACGACTGATCCGTGTTAAGGACAGAATGAATGGGGCCATGTATCGTGAGATTTTGAGCCAAAACCTCCTTCCATCAGTGAGAACTTTGAAGATGAAACGAGGCTGGGTCTTCCAATATGACAATGATCCAAAACACACCACCCGGGCAACAAAGGAGTGGCTCCGTAAGAAGCATTTGAAAGTCCTGGCGTGGCCTAGCCAGTCTCCAGACCTCAACCCCATAGAAAATCTGTGGCAGGGAGTTGAAAGTCCGTGTTGCTTGGCGACAGCCCCAAAACATCACTGCTCTCAAGAAGATCCGCATGGAGGAATGGGCCAAAATACCAGCTACTGTGTGTGCAAACCTGGTAAAGACCTATAGTAAACGTTTGACCTCTGTTATTGCCAACAAAGGTTATGTTACAAAGTATTGAGTTGTATTTTTGTTATTGACCAAATACTTATTTTCCACCCTGATTTACGAATAAATTCTTTACAAATCCTACCATGTGGATTCATGGATTTTTTTTTCACATTCTGTCTCTCACAGTTGAAGTGTACCTCTGGTGCAAATTACTGACCTCTGTCATCATTTTAGGTGGGGGAACTTGCACAATCGGTGGCTGACTAAATACTTTTTTGCCCCACTGTAACTATGCTTATTAATGTTTTGGGGCATATTAAGTTAGAATTATTGTTCCATGATAAAGCAGTCATCAATGAATGGTGAGCATTCATTCATATCAATGACTGATGAATGATTTACTCAGTCTGTAAAGAGATAGTAGTATAACCTCATATATGCAACATGTTTTAATGCCTTTTACAATCCCACGGGCAGCAAAAAAAAGCTTTGCAGTATAATACAATATAGTATCTTGAATGAGTATATTGTACCAAAACAATGAAGTCTTACTGTATTTGTTATTTGAATGCTTTAAAACCAAAAGCTATCAAAGTTAACTCAAACTATGCTGCTGTTGTGACATTCAGGTAAAAGAGCCCGTTTCATAAAATGGTGCGAGCCTTAGCTTCTTCAGCTTTCTGTGCATGTTCTTTTATCCAGTCATTGATTTGTTTATCATGTTCAAGCTGTAGTTGGTTGATATCTTCTTCATTTGGCTCGCCCTCATTTTCTATAGAAAGATTGTAATTAAGCTCACCCATTTCTTGTTCTTGTTTTTCCTTCAGTCTCTCAAAGTCTCTCTTGTATTCTTTCTTCATGAGCAGATGTTTAAGTATGATGGCATTGCTTTATTGTTGTTTTTGCTTCATGTCTTCCATTTCACTGTCATGCTTGATTTTCTGTCACCTACATTGTAGAGGGTGATTTTGCCTCTAAACAGAAAGTTAAAGTGGATTCAGCAGGTGGAGGAACCTTAAATTGGTTGTAATGGCTCAGTGTGGGGAAAAGAATCACAACTCACAATAATTTCTATTGAGTAATCCATTAGATTTTCTTTGTGTACAGGCTGTGATTAGCTGATTACTCTGGCTGTGAGTACCACATGGTCAGAGTTAGGTTACATCAAGTGTAGTAGAGATTAACACAAATTTCAGCTGATGATGCTGAAATCATCATTCATGGACAGAATTCCACCTTCATCCCAACTTTATACCATAATAATAACGGTCTTTACTTTGAATCCACAACAAACTACAAAAAATTAAGCAGTTTATCTTTCACTAACCTGCAGAGTATTTTCATGCAACCTTAGTCCATCTCAGTTTGATTTGAAGCATGTTTCCTAATGTAAAAAAACATAATGTCGCATGTATCTATACCCAATATCTGATTTAAAAATTGAGGATGTGCATGTAAGCTTTACATTTCCAGTTTATAGAATACAACTGAGCGATCCTTAGCTTTAAATAAAACCTCTCTTTTTTCCTCTCCTCTCCTGTCTTTATCTTTCTCCATCTCTGAGTAAAGTTAGCTCTTTCTTTTCTCTCCCTGTGAAATACAGCTACATACAGTGCGACAAACTGCACGCAAACAGTTTGGGTGTTTGCTGATGGTTGTTGAGCTGATAGAAACATTGCATTTGAAATTACCTGCCACTTAAAAAGTATTACTTCCTTTATGCTTGCTTGTGTAATCGTCAAACAGCAGACCGGTCCACATTTCAATGGAGGTGTCCATTCAGGCAGCCACCGGCACAAGGTGGGTCCGGGGGCCCCCCACATGTCCAGTGGCGGCCCCAGAGGTGATCCGGGGGCCAGCCTTGTGGCCAGCAGCAGCGGGCGCACCACAGCCAAGGTTCACAGGCAGCTCAACAGCAGGACCCTCGTGCGCCTTGACTTCCACCTCGCGTTCCCCCCGCGCCTCGTCCTCAACCCCCGGCTATCGAGGTGCAACACACGCCTTGACCTCCAGTGACGGCGTGGCAGGTTCCTCCTGTGCACTCTGCGCGTTGACCTGAGCAGGTGAGTGAGCTGGAGGTGGGACAGTTGCTCTGCGGCCCTCCTCTGGGGAGGAGGAACGGGTGCAGGCCCCTGCCGGATACCAGCTGCTCCCACCCGAAGAGTGGGTATGGCCGTGGTGGCAGGCTGCACCCTGGGCGTTGGCACGGGCGCACAGGTGCCGGGCCCCAGAAAAGGCTGGACCTCCCCCACGCCAGTGGGGGTGTTGGCGGTGTTGGCCAGGACCAGATCAGAGCAGCCAGATTCTCAATCCTCTGCACCCCACGTTCAATCCAGTCCTGGAGTTCTTCCCACTAGC
This sequence comes from Simochromis diagramma, assembly GCF_900408965.1. Classification (NCBI taxonomy): domain Eukaryota; kingdom Metazoa; phylum Chordata; class Actinopteri; order Cichliformes; family Cichlidae; genus Simochromis; species Simochromis diagramma. The sequence continues at coordinate 1,031,159 of NW_024387200.1, read as the reverse complement.
TGCAAGACACCACCGCTTGCTCACGCTGCGTGGCCGCCAGCTCGGCCACCATCTGGGCCAGCTCTTTCCCTGGCTGGCCCGGTTCTTGGTCTGCTGTGCCCCCCCCTCCTGGGTTTTGGCACCACTGCAGTAATCACACAGCAGACCAATCCACAATTCAATGCTTTTCAGCATTCTTTATTACTACACACGGTTGCTGTTCACAAACACACATGGCTGTAGCTTTTCAGCCGAACACATACCAACAACAACAACAACGACAGTCAGGAAGAGCTTTTTATGCCGGCGAGGCATGATTGCCGATGCTGTCATGTGTGTCCATCTCCACTGGAACGGCACCACAGACCACGCCCTGACACAGCTTGTGTTCTGTATGTTTGTCTTAGCTAGTCTTAGCTGATGTACTTCTTCATGCTCTTGTTGTTGAGTATTTAGTTTCTGATCATATTCTTGTTGTTGAGTATTCAGTTTGTCTTCATGCTCTTGTTGTTGAGCAGTTAGTTTCTGATCATACTCTTGTTTTTGAGTATTCAGTTTGTCTTCATGCTCTTGTTGTTGAGTATTTAGTTTCTGATCATATTCTTGTTTTTGAGTATTCAGTTTGTCTTCATGCTCTTGTTGTTGAGCAGTTTGTTTCTGATCATATTCTTGTTTTTGAGTATTCAATTTGTCTTCATGCTGCTGTTGTTGAGCACTTAGTTTGTGATCATATTCTTGTTTTTGAGTATTCAATTTGTCTTCATGCTCCTGTTGTTGAGCAGTTAGTTTGTCTTCATGCTCTTGTTGTTGAGCAGTTAGTTTCTGATCATACTCTTGTTTTTGAGTATTCAGTTTGTCTTCATGATCCCTTTGTTGAGCACTTAGTTTGTCTTCTTGCTCCTGTTGTTGAGCACTTAGTTTGTGATCATACTCTTGTTTTTGAGTATTCAGTTTGTCTTCATGCTCCTGTTTTTGAGCTGTTAGTTTGTGATCATACTCTTGTTTTTGAGTATTCAGTTTGTCTTCATGCTCCTGTTTTTGAGCTGTTAGTTTGTGATCATACTCTTGTTTTTGAGTATTCAGTTTGTCTTCATGCTCCTGTTTTTGAGCTGTTAGTTTCTGTTCATACTCTTGTTTTTGAGTATTCAATTTGTCTTCATGCTCCTGTTGTTTGAGCACTTAGTTTTGTGATTCATACTCTGTTTTTGAGTATTTAGTTTGTCTTCATGCTCTTGTTGTTGAGCTGTTACTTTCTGTTCATACTCTTGTTTTTGAGTATTTAGTTTGTCTTCATGCTCCTGTTTTTGAGCTGTTAGTTTGTGATCATACTCTTGTTTTTGAGTATTCAATTTTGTCTTCATGCTCTTGTTGTTGAGCTGTTAGTTTCTGTTCATACTCTTGTTTTTGAGTATTTAGTTTGTCTTCATGCTCTTGTTGTTGAGCTGTTAGTTTGTGATCATACTCTTGTTTTTGAGTGTTTAGTTTGTCTTCATGCTCCTGTTTTTGAGCTGTTAGTTTGTGATCATACTCTTGTTTTTGAGTATTCAATTTGTCTTCATGCTCCTGTTGAGCACTTAGTTTGTGATCATACTCTTGTTTTTGAGTATTCAGTTTGTCTTCATGCTCTTGTTGTTGAGCAGTTTGTTTCTGATCATATTCTTGTTTTTGAGTATTCAGTTTGTCTTCATGCTCCTGTTGTTGAGCACTTAGTTTGTGATCATACTCTTGTTTTTGAGTATTCAGTTTGTCTTCATGCTCCTGTTGTTGAGCTCTTAGTTTCTGTTCATATTCTTGTTTTTGAGTATTTAGTTTGTCTTCATGCTCCCGTTGTTGAGAACTTAGTTTGTCTTCATGCTCCTGTTGTTGAGCACTTAGTTTCTGATCATATTCTTGTTTTTGAGTATTCAATTTGTCTTCATGCTCCTGTTGTTGAGCACTTAGTTTGTCTTCTTGCTCCTGTTGTTGAGCACTTAGTTTGTGATCATACTCTTGTTTTTGAGTATTCAGTTTGTCTTCATGCTCTTGTTGTTGAGCTGTTAGTTTCTGTTCATACTCTTGTTTTTGAGTATTTAGTTTGTCTTCATGCTCCTGTTGTTGAGCTGTTAGTTTCTGTTCATACTCTTGTTTTTGAGTATTTAGTTTGTCTTCATGCTCCTGTTGTTGAGCAGTTAGTTTGTGATCATACTCTTGTTTTTGAGTATTTAGTTTGTCTTCATGCTCTTGTTGTTGAGCAGTTAGTTTCTGCTCATACTCTTGTTTTTGAGTATTTAGTTTGTCTTCATGCTCTTGTTGTTGAGCTGTTAGTTTCTGTTCATACTCTTGTTTTTGAGTATTCAATTTGTCTTCATGCTCCTGTTGTTGAGCACTTAGTTTCTGTTCATACTCTTGTTTTTGAGTATTTAGTTTGTCTTCATGCTCCTGTTGTTGAGCTGTTAGTTTCTGTTCATACTCTTGTTTTTGAGTATTTAGTTTGTCTTCATGCTCTTGTTGTTGAGCTGTTAGTTTGTGATCATACTCTTGTTTTTGAGTATTCAATTTGTCTTCATGCTCCTGTTGAGCACTTAGTTTGTGATCATACTCTTGTTTTTGAGTATTCAGTTTGTCTTCATGCTCCTGTTGTTGAGCTGTTAGTTTCTGTTCATACTCTTGTTTTTGAGTATTCAATTTGTCTTCATGCTCCTGTTTTTGAGCAGTTAGTTTGTGATCATACTCTTGTTTTTGAGTATTCAATTTGTCTTCATGCTCTTGTTGTTGAGCACTTAGTTTGTGATCATACTCTTGTTTTTGAGTATTCAGTTTGTCTTCATGCTCTTGTTGTTGAGCTGTTAGTTTCTGTTCATACTCTTGTTTTTGAGTATTCAATTTGTCTTCATGCTCCTGTTGTTGAGCACTTAGTTTGTGATCATACTCTTGTTTTTGAGTATTTAGTTTGTCTTCATGCTCCTGTTGTTGAGCTGTTAGTTTCTGTTCATACTCTTGTTTTTGAGTATTCAGTTTGTCTTCATGCTCCTGTTGTTGAGCACTTAGTTTCTGTTCATACTCTTGTTTTTGAGCACTTAGTTTGTCTTCTTGCTCTTGTTGTTGAGCAGTTAGTTTGTGATCATACTCTTGTTTTTGAGTATTTAGTTTGTCTTCATGCTCCCGTTGTTGAGAACTTAGTTTGTCTTCATGCTCCTGTTGTTGAGCACTTAGTTTGTGATCATACTCTTGTTTTTGAGTATTCAGTTTGTCTTCATGCTCCTGTTGTTGAGCACTTAGTTTGTCTTCATGCTCTTGTTGTTGAGCACTTAGTTTCTGCTCATATTCTTGTTTTTGAGTATTGAATTTGTCCTCATGCTCTTGCTGTTGATCTGTTATTTGCTGTACATATTTTTTCTTCTGGTCTTGTATTGTCTCATCATTTTCTTTTCTTAAATGTATTATATTGTTGTCATATTCTTTCCTGAGATCTTGTTTTTGTGAAGCCATTTTGTCTTTCAGATCTCTCAGTTCTTTGATATGATCATTTTTCAGATTTGTTAATTTTTTCTCATACTCCTGTTTTATATCCATCTTTTCTTTTTCAGTGTTTTCTTTCAGTTTCTTTATTTTGGCTTCATTTTCCATATCGTGTTTATGTGTCTTTTCATCATACTCCTTTTTTAAGTTTTTTATTTCATCATCCTTTTGTTGCTTCCAAATATTTTTAGTATAATCTTGGTTGGCTTGTGATATTCTGTTGCCATGATCTTGCTGCAGGTTATTAATTAACTTCGCTATATTTGAAATTTTGCTCAAAAATCCGGGGCTGTCTTCACGATCTTGCTTCAGTGGCTTTATTTCTTCTCCATACTGCTTTATCAGGTCCTGTACTGTATATTCACATTTTTGGTTTAGCTTTATTACTTCACACTCTTTCTTCAAATTGTTGATCTCTCTAAAGTGTTCTTCCTTAATATTAGCCATTTTCTTGTCATTCTCTTGTGTAATATCTGCAATGCTCTTATCATGCCTTTTCTTCAGATTGAGGATGGTTGCTTCACAATCTTGTTTTAGATTCTTTATTTCCTCATCCTGCTCCTGCTTTAGATGTTCTACTGTTTCAATGTTTTCCTGCAGCAGCTGTGTTATGTCGTCTAAGTGATTTACAGTCAGATGAAATATTTTGTGCTCAAATGCCATTATTTCTTTACTATGGTCTTCTGTGAGATTCTTTATTTTTTCACTGTGCTCATTTTTATTATACATTAGTTCTTCCTTATGTTTATTTTTGAGATCTTCTATATATTCACTGTGCTCATGTTTCAGATCTGCAATCTGCTTTGAATGCTTTTTATTGAGGTCTTCTATTTTGTCACACTCATCTGTCAATTTCATTCTTTCTTGATCTTTTTCCTTAGTTTTCACCAATTCTTTCAGTTTTAGTGCATAATCCTTGAGTGAGAGATGGACATACTTCAGGTAGTCTTTCTGTAGCTCTGCTTGCTGCTTATCCTCCTGTTCTCTTTTAATTTGATTGTCTATTTCTAGTGCAACATATTTCATATATTTGTCTTTTTCTGGCCATTCTTCGTTTTTCTTTGTTTCACCATCCAGTTTTGTTATTTTTCTAGAGCTTTCTTCCATCTGTATGTTTCTTTCTTCTTGGGAAAGCACAGTTTGGAGGCAGTAATCACTTGCTGTTGTCCTGTTATCAGTGAGCATAGTTTCTATCTTTTCCATCAGTTCTTGATGTCTTTTATTATTGAATAGATCATTTCTATCAAGTTTGATCTCATGTTGCCTTTGATTGCAGTCTTGAATTAATTTATGCGTAGGAGAATTCAAATTTAGCTTATTTTGTTTTTGTGTTATGATCACCATTGAGTGGTGTAAACCATCGTGACCAAACAAGGTTAGAATTGCCTTTAGTGCCAGCCGTTTCTCTTCAGTGAAATTGGAAGGTTTCACTATCAGTAGTATCACAGTTGGTCCAGGTGTGCAAAGACTCATCAGACTGTCCATTTCTTTTGTCACTGATAAGAATTGAAGATCAAAAATATCTGGGGTTTTCACTACTGTTAATAATGTTCCTTTCCATTCTCCATGTGCGTGCACACACTTCTTGTCTTTAAACAGTAATGAATGTTGAAAAGCTTTGTTGCATATAATCAAGTTGCCTAGTACTGTCTCGTCCCAGTCAGTACCTCCAAGTAGCACGATGTTCAGCTCAGAGCCTGCAAAAAAAAGCCAACCCAAAAATATTACTGAAGAATATTACTGTATCAGAGGTTATTCATTTATCCCTCTGGATGCAGGTTAGGGCCTTTGATAGTTCTTGAATGACAAGTGAATGAAAAGTCAAATTAAAAAGCACATTTCAAATTAAGATTTTGTTATTTACTGTTCTTTTTAAAGTGGCTAAAACTAAAATGTATTCTTTTGACATATATCAACTTCATAAATTAGCAGTAATAGTTTCGGGGCTTAATTTTAAAGCTTTTAATTGAATTTTCTTGGTTTGCCTATAACGATTTTCAAAAATATCCCTGTATGCATAGGTGTATTTTATTGTTCATCACCATTACAACAAGATAACATCTTTAATAATACAAGCAATAATCCTTTATAATGCTTAGTTTCTTCATCTTCTTGCTGTGATTAGAAATACTGTGAGATGTAAGCCAGCAAAGCCTTTTAGTTATGGAAATAGTGCATAAGACAGGATTTCAGCATATACAATTCACGTATACTTACCTGACATTATTGCTCTTCCATTACAGCAGACAGTAGCGGCCATAAGCGATATTCTGGATATATATATATATATTCTGTGAAAAACAGTATGGTGTATTTATTCCAGTAACTTCAGACTGTGAATCCTGTGTATCTGGTCACCAGACCTGAATAACCATAAACAATTTTAATTAATTATGTAGCTAATACTTTGTACAGTCTCCACTGTAAAAAATATCAGTCTATGTACTTATGAGTTAAATTACTGAAGCTTTGAAGGCAAAGTGAATATTGTTCATTCACACACTACTGTGTCCATCCACAGTGAGCCTGGGACTGTGGAAAATCATGTTTCATACATGAAATTGTAAGTATTAAATAACTGACATCAATGAAAGTGTTACATTTAAGTTTTAAACAGTCTCTGAAGTTTTAACCTAACTGTCATTTCTAACAGAAATGACATATGCTTAAAAAACAGAATAGATTATGTTTTCAGTCACATAATAACATCTCGTGTGTTGAACCACAGTGAGTCTGGGACCACACCTATGTCAACAGGACAGTTTTGTTTGTTTTACAAACTGAAAATATAAATGACATTATTCACATCAGATTGTAAGTATTTAATAACTGACATATCACTGACAACAGTACAGTCCAATATTTAATTTTTTAACTCATTTGTAGAAGAGAAATGAAAGCTAGGTGGTTAAGATGTGCGTGGTAAGGAGTAGCATATGACTGTGGCAGTGGCATTTTCTGTTTTACTTGCACTTGTGGAAAAGGGGAAAAAAACAAGTTGATCAAATAGATCAAATAGATCAAAATCTGTTGCTATTTTACCAGGATGATGAAAATGAAACAACATTGCATGTTTCAGCAAGACAATGACACCAAACACAGCCAAGTAAACTGTCACTTAGTTTCATAACTTAAAATCTTGTGGTCTGATTTATTTGCATGTGGGGGATTTTATGGGTGGTTACTAACATGTGGTGAGAATTTATATGTCAATAGCATCTTTAGAAATATATTTACTGAAAAAATTGGTGTTGTGTTCAATACTTATTTTACCCGATGTACATTATGGAGTGAAGCATCATGGCATAGGGGTATTGTTTGGGCTAATGTAATAACTTATTGATCAGTTTTATAAAGACATTTTAAACTATACGTCAAACATCTATATCAAATCATAAACACAAAATAACAAAAATATACTGACAAGAGTACAGCGCTACATTTAGGTTTTAAACTTAAACAGTCTCCATGAAAAGATGGTGGCTGAAAAGTGAAAAGTGTTATCCTTCTGCCCTGTGGCTGTTGCGGGATCCTGATTAGGGATGGGTATTGATAAGATTTTCACGATTCCGATTCCATTTTTGATTCTGTTTAACGATTCGATTCTCTTATCGATTCTCTTATCGATTCTTTTTTAAAAAGGAGAACAATAAGGTCGAGTAGCTTAGAACTTTGTTTTATATCTTCTCTTTGAACAAGATAGAAATTTAGGAGTAACATGGCCTTACAAACCCAACAGTGAGATCTCAACAGATCCACAGCCTATGGCTCTTCAATGGGGTGTCACAGGGTCCCCAGGAAAAAAAAGTTGTAAATGTAAAATAATAAAATAAATATTCTTCTGTAGCAATAACAAAGTATAACATAAATTATTCTGTAGCAATTACACAAGAATATCCAGTAATGTCCCTGCCTACAATTAAACGCATTCACTTACCGAAAATCGGGGGCATCTGCTGTGGCAAATGGGTGCAAGCCTTTGACCACAAACTTAGTCACTGCTCGGTGACATTCGTCTATCCTGGCCTGAAAGGAGACGCTACCGGTAGACTGCAGCGAGAACTGCCAGCATCTGAGCCAGACTCTGTCTGTCTGTCTGTCTCATCATGGTCACCTAAATGCACAGTAATGGCAGGTTTTGTAATAAGGCAGATCGCGCTAACATAATATGGATCTCCTCAATGTGCACTGCACAGAAACGGCAAAAATATTATCCTTTCCAACGAGTTGATTTGAACCGTGAAGTCCCCTTAAAAGAGCCAATAACTTTACTTTACACTTTATTTGACCCACTAGGTTTAAATCTGGGACTCCCCACCATTTGACCTTATAACTGAAGAAGCTTCTCAGATGAGAGGTGAAACGTCTTCAAGCAACAGAAGTCCAGACGCTTTTCTTTGCAAGCTCCTTTGACTATTTTCAGTGATTGTACTCACCAGGTGACACTCTGACGTTTTACTCAGTGCTGTTAAATCTCCCTTGGCAGTTCCAAACTGAATCAGGTTACTTGTAACCACCTTTCATTATCAGAATATCAAGGTGTTGCCTTGTACAAGTACGACAACAGAGTAAAGGTGATGTCTGATACAGTTACTGATAAATGACCAAACACTGAGCATTCCCTGGATTCTTTATGCTCTGTTGCATCTGTGCAAGCTCCATGCATTGTCTGAACCTTCAACAACAGAAAAAGGTCGTACAAGTCTCAGGTGGTTTTATGTCTAATCTAAGCGAAAATCCGCATTAGTTGTTTTGTTATTATTGGGCTGTTTTTCCACTTGGATTAACCAGGCACGTACAGGACACCCAAAGATCTAATCATTGTCAGTGATAAATATCAAGTTGAGCTAATCATCCTGATCTACATGTAGAACATGTTCACAAGATGTGATGGCAAGGATATCACTTGCTATGCAGGGCAAGGAGCAAATGGTGGTAAAGGGCACATTGCCTTAACTAGTTGAAAAAACAGAAATGTGTGGATTTTGGTCCATTATCAAAAAAACTGACAGTGGGTTTAAATTAAGATGCGGTTAATAGACTTACATAGAAAAAGCAGTTTGTGTGAATGAGTGAATGAGTAAAAACTGCTGAGTCATAACCACAGAATCAAAACCTGTATGCTTTAGGGACAAAATCAATGGACTACAGTTCTTAATTTTTGAATTCGGTTATTTTTTTCTGCATGATTGCCACAGGCATATGAAATCAAGCAGCAAACCATGGAGTCTACCTTTACAAGTTTTTTAAATAATTTCTTGTCCTAAAGAGCTCACAGCATTAGTACAAGCTGTGTTATTCCAACAGTGGTGTTTCCACCTCAAACACTCACATTATTATAATTGAGAACTGTCACTGTTCTTCCTATGTACATGTACGTTTAAAGAATGTGGCGTAACTGTCAGGTGTGTAGATTATTTGTTAAGGTCTAAAAGATTATGTCTACCCTATAAACTCTGTGAAATAAATTTTCTGAAACTGGGTTTAAATATGAAAGGACCTTTTGAATAAAGGCAGGACATATTCCCTTATTTCAAAGATTCAAAATTGAAGAAACAAATTAAATCAAGCTTTTCAACAAATATGGTTTGAATTTCACTATGAAGTGCGGTTCCATGCTTAGGTTGCCTGTACTTTGTTACATTTCCTTCACTTTAAAGTAAGATTAAAACAGTTTACGGTCTTTTTTCCAATCAATCAATATCCGTAAAGAGTCTTCAGCTAAAGTTTACTGTGATATTTCCCAACAGTAGTACTTATTCATTGTCCCGTAAAGTGATCATCAAAATTAACGATAAGAACATCAACTGGTTTTTGTCCAAAATATGAAGCTTACATTTTAATATATCTCTACACAGACTACTTATCAGATGCAATAAGTATTTTATAAAAACAAAAAACAATCAGGAATTGAAACATTTTTATCATTCTGAAAAAAGAGACAAGCTGTGCCAAAAAATGCTTATATAGTGCAATAAAGTGTTTTCTGTAAATAACAAATACATCTGAGCCAAAGACATTTTGTGCTTTTTGTGAGATTATTGACACCAGTGATTGTTTTTAAATGGAAAAATATGCATTACTTCCTGCAGTAAAAATGGCATGATGCAAATTAAATGAGATCTTTACCTAACTGATCTATATGATTAGTTTACATTCATTCATGTTTTTACTTAGCAGGCAAAATTTTCTGCAGTTAAAAAAAAGAAAAAAGATTGACAGTGATTTTAGAACAAATTAATCAATTTGTAATAATTTGAGTATATTATGTTATATGGAACTACATAAGTGTCATCTATCATGCAGATATAACAAAAGTATTTGTTTATTAAAAGCTTTAAAACCAAAAGCTATCAAAGTTAAATCAAACTGACATTCAGGTAAAAGAGCCCGTTTCATAAAATGCTGCAAGACTTATCTCCGTCAGATTTCTGTACATATTCTGCTATCCAGTCATTGATTTGTTTATCATGTTCTAGCTGTAGTTGGTTGATATCTTCTTCAATTGGCTCGCCCTCATTTCCTATAGAAAGATTGTAATTCAGCTCATCCATTTCTTGTTCCTGTTTTTTCTTCAGTCTGTCAAAGTCTCTCTTGTATTCTCTCTTCATGAGCAGATGTTTAAGTATGATGGCGTTGCTTTTTTCTTGTTTTTGCTTCATGTCTTCCATCTCACTGTCATGCTTTGCTCTCAACGCTGCAAAATCTACTGAATATTTCTGTCTGAACTCATTGAATTCTTCTGCTTGCTTTCTGGCTTCTTCTGCAATTTTCTTCTTCATTTCCTTGACTTTTGCCTCATAGATATCCTGCGCTAATTTCCAGTCTCTCTCCTCTTGTTCTCTCCTGAGTCTATCTTGTTCTTTTATTTTGCTTTCATATTCATTTCTTTCCTCATCATATTCTTCTTTGAGCTTTATAAGCAGCGCTTGTTCCTCCTCTTTCCTCTGTTTGTCTTCTTGATTTCGTTTCTCCCACCATTCTTTGCGTTCTTTTTCCCAAGCTTCGCGTTCTAATTTCATCTCTTCTCGGTTTTCCATCAGCTTTCTGTCAGCATGTACATTTTTTTCACATTCTGATTTTATTTTCTGCTCAAGAGCTTCAAGTTTTTCTTCCCACTGCATTCGGAGTTTTTCTTCATATCTTATTGATGCTATGGTCTCCTGTTCTCTCTTTTCCTCCTCTCTCTTTGTCTTCTCTTGTTCCTGGTTAATCAGTTCTTCCTTCTCCTTCAGTACTTCTTCTTTTTCTGCTCTTTCTTGATCAATTTGTTTCTTTTTCGCCTGAATTTCTTCATCACGTTTCCTTTGAAGTTCTTCCATCTCTTTCTCCATATCTGCTTCTTTCTCTTTAAGGATCCTCTTCATTTCCTTTTGTATGGCTGCCTCAGCTTCTTGGAACATCTCTGTAGTGTAGCAGCTGCCACCATTTTTCCTCACCATTGTTTGTACTTTGTCTAAAAGCTCTGCGACTTGTGAATGATTATTTTGATCTCTGTTGTTGAAAACATGGTATCTTCCTCCACAGTCGTCAATCAGTTTTTTAACAAAGTCATCGCTGACTTCTTCCATGTAACTCTCTATTGTTTGATCTTGAAGATCATCCCCTCTGGTGAATATAACAATAATGAAGTCTTCTGATTTCTTGCCAAAAAACTCCTTGATGAGCTCTACTGTGTCTTTTTCTTCTTTGGTAAATCGACCAATCTGCACTACCAGTAAGAACGCGTGAGGTCCTGGAGACAACAAGCTGATGCATTTCACAAGCTCCTGTTTGACTTCATGGTTGGACAGAGTCGTGTCGTACAAGCCTGGTGTGTCGACCACAGCAACTGGATGGCCGTCGACCACTCCTTTTGCTTTTTTGCAAACCTCTGTCACTGACTTCATGCAGGTTTTAGAATAAAAGCATTTTTGGCCTAAAATGGTGTTTCCAGTTGCACTCTTCCCACAGCCAGTCTTCCCAATCATCACTATCCTGAGAGCATCTGGGCTGTGGTTGGGATTATCAAAGGATTCTGTCTTCTGTGAAGGGTTTCCTTTGAATTTAATCACTCGAGGCTTAACAAGCATTTGTCTTGTGAAGCACTTAGATCCCATAGCTGTCATCTTCTCCACAGTGTGCAACACCTCAGAGACCTGCTGCTTGTCTTTGATGTTGAAGATGATGTTTCGTCCTCCACACTTCTGACAGAGCTCCTGGATGTTTCTGTTTTCACTAACAAAGTTGACAACAACTGGATCTGTGGGATCTGATTCCACTGCAAAAAGAATCATGGTGAAGTCGATGACCTGAGATCCAAATTCATTCTGGATGATCTCTAACTCTCGCTTGTTTTCGTCACTGAGGGGTCCCACAGGAAGGACCAGGATAAAGGCATGGACACCTTCGGGATTCCAGAGAGAAACACATTGCATTTTGCAGCTCTTTATTGCCTCAGGAGATTTTCCATACAAAGCAGGCATTTCTACCAGCGACACTAAACGTCCACACACCTGTGTCTCCTTCTTAACACATTCTGAGGAGTCAGCAGGTTTACCAAACTGGTGTTTTCCTACAATGGCATTGGCTGCTGAACTCTTCAGAACTTCATATGTCCCACACAATACCAGGTTAAGAGGCGGTTTAAAAGTGACTGTTGTGGTGTCAGCTTCTTCACCTCTGTTTAGATAGCCTCCTCTGTTTTCATTCACTATGCTCTCCATCTTTTCCATGAGTTCTTGAAGATCCTTTTCTGGCAGATCTTTTTTGTCAAAGTTGATTCTCTGCTGCCTTTGTCTACAGTCCTGTATGAGTCGATCCACAGCTGAAGTTTTTTTCTCCTCACTATGCGTCAAAATGACCATTGCATATTTAAAAGCATCTTGACCAAAGAATCTTAGGATGAGCTTTAGTTTTTGTCTGTCTTCTTCACTGAATTCAGAAGGCTTTATCAACAGGAGGAGAACATTTGGTCCAGGGGGGCAAAGAGCCACACACTTCTTCATTTCATGCTTCACCTTCTCTCCAGCTAAACTGAAGACATCTGAAGTTTTCACTATTGTTAGGCGTGTTTTCCTATACTGTCCTTGAGTGACTGTAGTGGATGGGGACACCTTTTGCAGAAGATCCCCAGTCAAATCTTTTTTCCCAGTGATGAAGTTGGTTAGAATTGATTTTTTACTTTGAGTCTTTCCAAAAACCAGAATCCGAAGTTCATATGCTGTAAATCAACAAAAAAATTATTACATGTTTTCCAGCACATACATACATATTTATATCTTTTATTTCTTTTATTATTTTATAACTTTAATGTTTTTTTAATTATTTGTAAAAAATATCTACTCTTTACTGGGAAGTGTTCAAATAATCTTTTTAAACTCTCTTATCCTTCTCCCCAAAACCACTGTGAAGGTGTGAACACCAGCCTTTTTAAATTTTTGGTGCATCAAATGATAATGTGCTAAATCTGCTTGTATGTCTCACTAATGCACAAGGGGGTACATTTAAGAAATTTGGGGAGAGTTGATGCTTTTTATAGCTGTAGTCATTGTCCTTTAGTTTGTAAATTAGAAACGTGTAACATGTTCGGGATAAGCTTCAAAGTTTATTTTTTCTAGATTCAGATGTTCATAATACATAAAATGCATATGTGTTTTGGTCAGGGTTGGACTGGGTCAGAAAATTGGTCCTAGCATTTTTTAATCCCATTATGTCCCTTCATCGTTGTCTTAGCCTGTGAATTTCACATTCCTTGATTTCTTCCTCGCTTCTCCACAAAGCTTTGTTACTAGTTCTTGCTAGTACTACAATTAGCTGCACCTATTTTTAGTTTCTTTTTATTGTTTTCATTTTGTTTTCCAGCTCCACCTCTCCGCCACTTCTTCCTGACGAAACTTATGCGTATGCAAGATTACCAGTCCAGCCCTGGGTTTGGGTAAAGTCATAACTGTCCCTACTGCCAACATAACTAGTGTTTCTAACTGTCATTCTAAGTGTGTTAACGGGAGTAAACGTGGCTTCTGGTTTTGTTAATAATTTTCTTTGTCACCTTTATCCTCCCTAACGCATCCTTATTTTCTTGTGACTTTTGCCTAGCACTGGGCTTAACCTGGATTTTAGCTGTCCTCGTCATGCTCAGATACTTGCATTCTTTCTGTCTTGCTATCTGTGTTATGTTCTGATAAATCTCGCCAGACTCACCGCGTGATGAAAGAGGTTGTGATGCCATAGCGCCACTGTGATAGAAATATGAGGAATCGGTTGGTGTCTGTTGGATGAAAGAAAAAGGAAGAGAAAGTTGTCATCTAATAATAAACCATGAGACAAAAAGAATCTGAATACATGGACCTTTAGAAGAAACCTTAAAACTCCAGTGGGCTCTATCGTGTGGTGGATATGATGCCACAGGAGCAGGTAGAATAAGTGCAATATCATTGCCACTATAGGATCAGCCTGTGGATAGCATGGCTACAAATATTCTCCTTATCAGATTTGATAATAATGGCTCAGGTACTGGAGTACAAAATATATGTTTTATTTAATAATTGCAGTGTCATTACATTGTTTTCCCTATGGTTATGAGAAGTCAAAAAGTTTTGACAAGACCTGAGAATGTGTTGTATATGTAGTATAGTGCAGTATAGTGGTGTGGTAAAGGTCTGTCAGTGAGTGCAATAATAATATAAGGCAGAACTGGCAGTTGTATAAAAAAAATGGATGTTTAAAAAATGCAAACAATCATCAGAACAGTTTGGTATCAAAAGGCTTCCAACTAAAGTTGAATTATGAAAATAAATAAAGTAAGTCTAAATTATTTATTTATACTGGTGAACCTTATATGTAAATTCAGCTTGGAGAATTAAAGTCAGCTTCTTTGTACGTAGGATTTAAAAACTGACATGTCTGGTATTGCTCGTATCATGTTGTAGAACATTCACCCCAAAGTATAATATGAATATATACAAAATGCGGTACTTTAACTTACCTGCATTGCTGTCATACACTTAATTAATATACACAGTTGTGACTAATCTATTTAAGACCACACTCTTTTTGTAGCACAATTACAGATTTTTTTAAAGACTTGAGTCTACCATGACCTACAAAACCGAGAACAGATGCAGTTACAGGTTTTTATATTCATTGCCTTTACTCTTTGTGAATGTACTTACCGGGTGAAACTGCTGATCGTCCTCAGCGGTTTTAAATGTGCCTTTGCAGATCCAAACTGAATCAGGTCACTCGAAAGTACCTTTTATTAACATAATTGGGAGGTGTTGCCCTGTACAAGTATGACAGCAATGTAAAGGCTCTATCTGATAGAGTTAGAGCATTCTCTGCATTGTTTATGCTCTGTTGCATCTTAGCATAAAGAATTTTTCTTTCAGTTGAAGTCTATCATAAAGGCTCCATCCACCGAGTGAGTCTTCAAAACATCTTCCTTCCTAAAAAAAGTTGATACAGGTCAGCTATCAGTCATAGGCATGGTTTCATAATTTTATACTTAATCCATTTTAGCATGCTAATTAATTTTTTGGATGAGTCTTATTTTGATCAACTAAAACATACAGGACATGTAAAGGTCTTATCTAAGACTCCAATCACTGATGACTGTTTCCTGTTTGATGAGTGTCAGCTCGAGTCACGTCGCCATTCTGGCTTACAGCTAGCAAATGTTTACTAAAATACTATTGAGAGTGCTTCACATGCTACCCAGAGCAATGAGCAAACCATGGGCCAAAAGAAAGGGGCTTAACTTTTCTAACTGAAGGGAAGAAAACTGAAATCTGTATATTTTGGTCCATCTGTAAAATACCATGCACGCTGTAAGATCAAGAGTTCTAAGAAAGGTGTTCTAAAAATGTTCTTTTTCTAAAACATCTCAAATGTGGTTAATGTCCTGTATTTTTTGTGTTTTCAACTGAATCTACACTAGTGTGTCAAAACAGTAACCATTTAATTTGGTTTATATTTACAGAAAATCGATAAACTTTTAGGATTTTAGGGAGCAAATACTTGTGAAGGTCAAATTTGCCTCAGAACACTAGAATAGAACATATTCATATAGATGGTTTTACTGTCGGATGAACTGAATTGATACAAAACCTGATGAATGTAAAGCAAAGCTGAATCAGTCGGTCAGTCTGTGAGAGAACGGGCTTCACTCCCCATTCAGCAGGAACTGCAGAGGGTCTACAAAATAATCTGCAGTGACCTCTTCTCCACCAGTGCTTCAGAAGTATCCAGTTTGCAGCCAAACACACACAGAGCCAGACCTCAGAACCAGCTATCATTATAAAAACATGCCTTAACCTGGCATGCCACCCCCATCTGGGTGCCATGATTCAACTGTGATAAGATACTGCAGAAATTTGAACTGGTTTTGGTTTCTAAATTGATACAGCTCTGCCATTTAATTCAGCGAACCATTCTTTTAACTAAATGATACTTTGTAAATCTATGTGTATCATCATTTGATTTAGTTCATACTTTTACTACCACAGCTGTTTCCTAGTTAAATATAATTTGACCCATATGAGTTGGAAAGTCCTGCTAAAATTATTTGGTATTAAATAATAAATAAACGGCCAAAAATAATTTACAGTTAATGCACATTATATTACTTGGATTTATGGGTGTAATATACACTATAATATTAAAGGCATTGGTGTCATATCATTTAATCTTTGAATTTAGGTGTTTTTCATTATGTTGCCATGCGTGTATGGAATTAAGCACTTCAAGCATCAAGCAGTCTTCACAAACATTGTTGAAAAGTAGTCTAGGGTTAAGGAATAGGGTTGTTCTAAAGACATCAACAGTTTAGTTTATGTAAAATGTATGCCCTCCCAGATATCCGACAATCAGTTATAAGTGGTATTATAAATGGTAAAGTGGAAGCAACTACAGTAACTCAGCCACAAAGTAGCAGGTCACATAAAGTAAACTTGTGAAATTAACAGCAGTTGGTATGTAGGTATAATATTTAGGTGGCCCAGTACTTTTGTCTTAATAGTGTTTCCTCTTCAGTTCCATTTTTCTTTTATGTCATGTTGTTGAGAGTGTTCAAAAACTTTTGGATTATACGAATTGACCCGAATTCATTTATGATATTTTATACCACTCTTGTTTATTGGACGTGGATTGGAGAACATCTGAGTATATGAGCAGTGTTTGAAGTTACAGGCCTACTTAGGACTTGTTGCAGCTGGTACAGTAATTAAAAGGTTCACAAGATGAAAATGATATTGTCAAAGTTCAACACTGGAACTAAAATCCCAAACTGAAAACAGGTCAGCTGAAAAAACCTTTATCAGGAGAGTTTGAAAGGAGTGCTCTGTTCAGCTATTACAGCAATGAAATGGCTATGGTTGACTGAGAGACAACATTACTGACATATTGCTCATTACTGATGTCCTGTGAGTGACATTGTGATATTATCATGCAGTCTGTCATTTAGAAAACAAAAATAATTATAAATGAATTCATTTGAGCTTACATTTTGTTGCAATTGATGTTTTTGCAAACATGTAACCACTCGACTACTTATTTGCAATATTTGTTAGGACAATATATAACCATGTAACCCGAATGTCCATTAATTTGTTTTACCAATGGTTTTATTTTTAGTGTGTTCATGCTTTTAAACTTGTGAAGTACTCTTTTCTTCCTTTAATCACCCAGGACTAAAATCCTATCACTAATATCCTGAATATCTCAGCTGAGTCTTTCAGGTATTAGCCTTGAGATAAAATTTATAATGAATGTGTTGACTACTTCCTTGTGAGTCACTACGTCCTATCTCTTATTTAATGCCAGCACTGAACAAAGTTACCCTTTTGCTACTAGATAAGTAATATTATCAGATCACTAAACATTTGTCTTTCATCTCTGTGAGTTGTCAGACCAGCGGACAAATCGTAAAAATGAAACTCAGTCTTATCACATTCCTTTATGCACATCAGTGCAACACCCACAAACAGTCCGCCATATGTACTGAATGCCTTGACTTTAAAAATTACCATTTAGATGTCAAAACCACGTGATGCTTTACAAGCAGTTTGCCATTATAACACAAAGTGGGCAATTGAGCCAATAAAACTCATAGACTCATAGAAAAAAGAGTGACGCATCACACAAAAAAGTTTGAGAATATAATTTTATCGAAATCCTTAATAGCAAAAATGAGATATGTAGCATTCTTGTTATTCTGAAGTTGTGGTGTAAATCTATGTCCCAGTGGTCATTAAAATTACAGTTATAGCTGCCACGTGGCAACACTTGCTTGTAGAAGGACTTTTTAATGGGTGTAACCACCTATTATAAAGCTTTTATTTAGCTTTAGGTTGTCGGGGGTAAGTGCTGGATATTTTTTCACACTGCACAAATTAAAGAAGTAACAAACTATATCAAGATTCTATAAAGGAAATTAACCTTAGTTTTTGTTTTGGTTTTTTTTACTTTGCATTCACATTTTATGGGAATAAACTTAAACTTAAAATCAAGCACATTTTATATTCACTGTGTTAGGAACACTAACTTTTATCTTACTATAGCTCCCAACATTGTTATGCACTCTTTCCGGTTGACCCCACTTCTGTTTTTATGGGCAGTGATTCTTGTGAATAAACCAATTCTGCCACATCAATTATTACCATTCCTACTTAGTCCTGTAATATTAGGACTTTGCTGCCAACTGGTGGAAGACAAATTAAAATGGAGATGGTATTGGCGTGAGTAGACCAAGCCTAGGTAATAAAGCAGGTCAAATAAAACATATTTTATTACAATATCAGCCTCTGCACTGAGAATTCTACTGAAATTGATAAAATTAATAATTTATGTCATGTCAGTATTTTGGATAAATATTTGTAACTGGCAAATTACAATAAGTAGAACCATATAGTGTAGTGTACACATTCTGTGCGGTTTCATTTTATAACTGTACTTGGTCATTTTTCCCCCAGCTTAAGTTTTAAGCAAACTAATTAACCATGACTAATATCAATAGACAAATCAACTCAGATGCTGGAGAAATGCAGATGAGAAATGTTGCACAAAAAGAAACAAAACATACCAAACTAATTCCCAGAAAGTTGATTCTGTTCATCTGGATGTTTAACTGGGACACTCCCACTGAAAACGCTATGGGCAGAAGAACAGAATCAACTTTCTGGGATTTTCCTTACCTGGATGATTGAGCATGCACCAAGATAACAAAGTAATTGTAATCACTGCTGGATTAAACAGAAATGCAGCTGTGGGGTGGGAGTTAGGTTAGAAGTGAGTGTGCAGTACAAGCCACAGTTTATCATAGCACACTCTGCAGGTGAACCTTAAAAGCAGAATTCCTGAATTTTCTTTACTAGAAGCTAAGAGTACATACAGTTTGGGTGTTCACCTGAAACTGACTACAAACTTACCCTGTAAGCTGTGTCTTACCTGTACATCTTTAGGCACTTTGTTACTACCAGCCTGTCACAAAAACCCATACTTGATTCCTAATTGTGAAAGGTGAAGGGTGAACCTTTCACAATTAGGCTCCACCCAACAACTCCAATTAGGCTCCACCCAACAAAACAACTCAAACCAAGCTCCACTCCTTGTGGGCAGGTTTGAGTTGTTTTTCTTCCCTTTATAAACACAGGTGAAAGTAATTAGTGTCTCTTCGTTTGAGGCTGGAGTGGTGTGTGTGAGTCCTTTGAGCAGAGCACTGGTGTGGTGGATCTTGATTTTCCAAAAACATAAACCCCATAGATAATAATATTTTGATTCTGCCACTGTTGGGTCTGGCACTAAGGGTTGTGCTTTATCTTTAGAAGGCCCAATTCATGTGAGAGCCTTGTAGTTGACTTTCTGTGTTATTTGTTGGTTGGAAGATGTCTCTGAGGCACAGAAAAGGGCCATTAAAATGATTGTAACAATAAGCTAGCAAGTTGCTCGGAATTGCATTATCAAGCATGGAAAGCATTTATAGGGCCTGTATATGGAGTAAAGCAAATAATATGTCATGTGAAGAATCCATTTGTCTCCTTCATATATATATATTACTATTGTCCCACCTTGTTCACAAAAACAGGGTCGACCTTTTATTCTTCAAGGTTTTCACATCTCCAAACATTAGCAACACAGAGGTTACTAAATTGGTGTGGCCAAAGAGAGACAAAATGTCTGCATATTGTCTGCTTGTGTTGATATGTTTATTTTTATGTGGTGAAGTCAGGTGACTTCCACTGCAAGCAAATGTCCCCACAGTACAAATACATAAAAACTATCTATTTATCTTTTTTGTTGTTGTTGCCTCAGAATTATATTCTCAAGTTCTCTTTCATGCTTTGGTACCAAAACTGCAAAGTCAGTGATGTATCTTCACTGAGCTCCTCTTTTTGTTTTCTGGCTTCCACTTGATTTTTCCTCCTCTTCTCCTCCACTTCTTCTTCTTAGTTTTCTTGCAATATTTTCCATTCTTATGCCCCTTATCTTTTCTGAGTCTATATTCTTCTGCTCTGTTTTTTCCTGCTCAAAATTGATTGAGCTTTTTCTGCCGTACTTGCTCCTCCAGTCTCAGTTGCTCATCTTGAAGGCTTTTTTCCTCCCACTCTTTTTGTTTTTTATTTGCAATTTGTATTTATTTTCCTCTTTATTGTGTTCCCATTGCTATTATGCTCTCTTTTCCTCATCCTTGTTCTTAATAAGTTCATTCTTCTGTCTTTCTATCTCTTCTTCCTTCTCCTTCATAATCTTTTGGATTTCCTTTTGAATCTCAGACGTGTCATAGTCACCATCAAAGGTCAAAGCAAAAAGAACAAAGCTGCTTTACACTGACATATATTAACATGTCGCAATTTCTCACCAAATTTCTATATAAATATATAAAATACCACATTTAATGCACCTGATAGCTATCAATAACAGTCCTATTGATTAGTATCCACTTTTATTAATGTACTTGTAGACTTTTTAAAAATTGACTTTCATGCAAGTACTCACCAGAAGAAGTATGTCAGATGTGCATGTAAATGACAGCGACCACAAGAAAAGCAATTCACATGATTCAGGGGGCTGGGCTTTGTCTTTGTATGACATTACTATTAATCCATCATTAACGGAATAATTTAATAAGTGAAAAACATAAACATTTTTTTTGCAAGATATTTCAGTAAAAGTTCATGAAAATTGTAAAAAGAAACATTTTTATTAAGCTTTCTTAATTTGTTTTCACGTATTCCTCAGACCTAATTTGGTAAATAAGCTACATTTCTTGATATAAATATCAAAATTACACTAAAGACAGTTATTATTGAAACTGAAATTCAAAATGAGGCTTAATTTTATAACTCTGCTTGTCCATTGGTTATTTTAAGTGATGTAAAGAACAATGCCTATAGTCTGTTTTTGATGTAAACTCAATTGCTAACATATTAAGTAGTCACTAAACAAAAGGAACAACCTAAATCTAATTATACATTTAGGTTGTTTCTCAGTTATACTGAGTATGCAGTATAGTGCTAACCCCTAAACTGTCCACAAACTTTACCTAAAATCAGAGAAGAGAATTGTACCAGTATGATATGTTCAAAATCTGGCTTAAGTAAGTCACATTTAACACAAGTGTTCCCAACTTAAGCCTATTCCTTTCCCTGGAGACTGAAATGTACTGAAACAGTGACTGTGTTCGCCTACAGCTCTATCCGGTCGTTAAGTGATGACGTGACGAATCCTACTTCCGGGCCTAAAGTAGTCTGCGTTTAATATGGCTTTTGTGTTGTTAACATGTTTAATATTATGTATTTTCTTCTATTTAATCTCAAAAAGCTCCTAAAACAGTCAGTGATCACTGTTGACCTCCCTCGGCTTTTATTACCGCAAATCATTTATTTAAGCTCAGTTTTTAAAACCTTAGGATGTAACTACAGCCCAGCCCATGCAGCAGTATATGAATGACTAACCTCGTATTGTGGATGGATTATCTCAGTTGTTCTCCTGGCTGAAGTTTGGTCCTTTTACAGCATCCTGCCATGCGATTACATTTGTTCCTGACCACCGAGAACACTCACATTAACTTTTATCGAGTGGAAAAAAAGTTAGCTTGTTTATATTATGCTAACATAGCTGTGTCGCTAGCGGTCACGTAGCACATCATTATATACCAGCTAGCCAAACTTCAGTAACCCTACAAACGTCACTGCTGTTTAGTTTTCTGTCTTCATTTATGTTGGAAGTGATAACAGAGCTGTACGTTTTAATTTGTTTCCAAAACCCCGCAGTCAGGACATGCTATATTGTATTTAGATAGAAGCTAGCGAGCTAACTTCCTGCAAACTTCTAACTCCGTTAAATGTCATAAATTCCGTTTTCATGGATGCCTGGATGGTAAACTCAATTGTTACAACTGGTAGAGCAGAACGCTGATCATTTTATTAAAGATGAAAGACTTTAGACAGTTTTTCAACTCTCAGTAATGCCATAGTGATCGTTTGATATATGGACCTGCAGCGGAGTTTAGGCCCAGACACAACTAGTGACGTCAGACTTAACGACCGGATAGCTATAGAACTTTCTAGCAGCACAGGAGTGCTTTACCGTAAGCACAAAAAGGAAATTAAGTCATATGTGATGTAATGTTAGTCCAACCAGAAACAAACCAAACGACTTAATTATTGGTCAAAGCTAAAAGCACAGTGCCTACATTAAATCTTTTTACATATTGCTCATCCTTGTGTGTTCCATAGTGAGTGGTTTTCTTTATATGCTTACACAAGAAAAAAAATATGTCAAAGGCCGTTTTCATCTCTACTGCAAACCATTTCTTGGCAATTAGGAAATTTATATTCATCATGAGGTTTTAATGTGGGACACTGACAATGACTATGTTTATATGTAGAAACGTACATATGGAAACTTGTTTTCTTTTTCTTTTCTTTCAAAGGAAATGGCCTCCATTAAACACTCATTGATGTAACTTCAAATGTTGCTCACATCCAAGTAATCATCACTAAAGTGTCATCATATCAGCATATCAATGTAAAAAGTCATAAGATGGAACAGTTTTTTTCTGTGGCTTTCCTCACGTGTTCCTGGATCCACTCATTTATTTCTTCGTCGTGAGCTTTCTGTAGTTCATCAATTTGTTTTGTTTCTGGACTATACCGTTTGAGCTCGCTCATTTCTTCTTCTTGTCTCATCTTCATTAGGTCAAAGTCCTTTTGATATGCCTTGTTCCTGCGCAGCTGTTGAATCATTAAGTCGTTGGTTTTTTGTTGCTTTAGTTTCATATTCTCAACTTCCCTTTCATGCTTTGCTACCACAACTGCAAAGTCAGTGGTGTATCTCTGTCTGAATTCATTGAACTCCTCTGCTTGTTTTCTGGCTTCCTCTTGATTTTTCTTCCTCATCTCCTCCACTTGCTTTTCTAAGTTTTGTTGCAATTCTCTCCATTCTTTTTCCTCCTGTTCTTTTCTGAGTCGATCCTCTTCTTTTCTTCTGCATTCATGTTCTTTTTTTTCTTGCTCATATTCAGCTCTGAGCTTTTCCAGTCGTGCTTGCTCGTTCAGTCTCAGTTGTTCTTCTCGAAGTCGTTTTTTCTCCCACTCTTTTTGTTCGTTCTCCCAAGCCTCTATTTCTTTTTGTATTTCTTCGTTCCTTTGGTTTGCATATGTAGCTTCTTCCGGTTTGGATCTAATTTCTTTCTCTTTCTGTACCCACTGTTGTTGCTGAATTTTTTCCTTCCGTTTCCTCTCTTTTTCCTCTTCTGCTCTCTTTTCCTCCATCCTTTTCTTCTCCTCCTCCTCTTTCTTAATGAGTTCTTCCTTCTCTTGCAATGCTTTTTCTCTTGCAGCTCTTTCTTGTTGAATTTTTAGCTGCGCCTCTTGGAGTTTCTTTTCATGTTCTTTCTCAAGGTCCTTCTTCTGTCTTTCTATCTCTTCTTCTTTCTCCTTCATAATCTTCTGCATTTCCTTCTGAATTGCTGCCTCTGCCTCTTTGAACATCTCTGAGGTGTAGTAGCCGCCACCATTTTTCTTCACCATTGACTCAATCTTGATGAGCAGCTGACTGACTTGAGAGTGGTTACTTGGATCATTGTTATTGAACACATGGTATCGTCCTCCACAATCAGCTGTCAGTTTTTTTAGGAATCCTTCGCTGTCTTCTTCTATATAACTCTCAACTGTTTCATTTTTTAGGTCATCTCCTCTGGTGAATAAGATAATGATGAAGTCATTTGAATTCTTGCCAAAAAAGTTTTGGATGAGCTCCACAGTTTTTTTTTCCTCCTCTGTAAAACGACCGACCTGCAGGACGAGTAAGAACACATGAGGTCCGGGAGCCAACATTGTGACGCATTTCACGAGTTCCTGTTTAACATCATCGTTGGACAGACTTGTGTCGAATAAACCAGGTGTGTCCACCACAACAACAGGGTGCCCATTAATCTCTGTTGTTTCTTTTTGGCAGAGCTTGGTTACTGATTTCATACTGGCTTTCGAGTGGAAGCAGTCCCTTCCCAATATAGTGTTTGCAGTGGCACTTTTTCCACTTCCAGTCTTACCAATCAACACGATTCTGAGATGATTCTGAATTTCTTTTTGTGGAATCTGTCTGTTTTTCGGAATTTGTTCTTTTTTCGGAATTTGTTCTTTTTTCATATTTTTTTCAAAATGTATCTTCTTATTCAGTTCAGACATTACTTCACGTTTCAATCCGGGCAGTTGAAACCTTTGGCGAGGTCTTGGAATCATTGTTATTTTGAAGCCTGTTGATGCCTCACCTTTCATCTTTTCTACAGCATCCAATAACTGAGGGATCTGCTCTTGGTCATTGATGTTGAAGACAGTGTATCGGCCAAAAAAGCTCTGAACAAGTTCTTGGATTTCTCTATTAGTTTTTACATAGTTAACAACATCTGGGTGTGTAGGATCTGACTCCACAGTAAAAAGAATCATGGTGTAGTTGTCAATTTGGGATCTCAGTGTATCTTTGATAGTCTTCACCTCTTTCTTGTCTTCACTGGTTGGAGGATCCAGCGGTAGAACCAAGATGAAGGCATGGACACCCTCTGGATCACAGAGGGAAATACTCTTGAATGCTTCCTTCTTTGTTTCCTCCTGAGGTTTTCCACAGAGAGCAGGCAGCTCCACCAGTGAAACCAGACGACCGCACACCGCAGCCTCATTTTTAATACACTGAGATGATTCAGATTCTACTTTTCTTTCTCCCAGGATGGCATTTGCAGCTGAAGTTTTGCCAACTCCAAATCTCCCAAACAGCACCAAATTCAAAGGTTTTAGTTTTTGTCTTTGAGGTACTTCCGTACTGGCCTGAGGGTTTTCATTCTGTTCTGGGTTTAAAGGAGGAATTAAACGTGGACTTTGCAGGTTTTCCTTATCAACTCGAGGTCTGTCATACAGTTCAAAATTCAAAGAAGAGTTTTGATTGGGAATTTGAGGCTCTTCAGTCCCATGTCCAGATTCTTCTTGTGGTTCTTCAAGTAAGTCAGCAGTCTCTGTATAGTTCAAATGTCCTCCCCTGTTGTAAGCCACAATTTCTTCTTCTATCTTTCCCATCAGTGTTTCACGATCTGAGTCAAGAAAGTCTTTTTTGTCAATGTCCAGTGTGTAATGCCTCTTTCTGCAGTTCTGGATAAACTGATCCATTGCTGTATTCTTTGCTTCACCCTTTTGTGTTGTGATGACCATAGAGTATTTAAGGGCTTCACCACCAAACAAGCACAGGATGGACTTCAGAGTGCGTCTGTCATCCTCAGTGAAATCAGAAGGGTTGACTATGAGCAGGAGAACATTTGGTCCAGGGGGGCAACTGGCCACACACTTCTTCATTTCAAGTTTCACTTTTTCCACAGGCAGACTGAAGAGGTCTGTGGTTTTTGCCACTGTTACAGGTATTTTTCTCCATTCTCCTTGGACTATAGATTTCTTCGTTGTTAGACGAATAGGATTCTTTTTCCCTGTGATGAAGTTGCTTAGTGCAGTCTTTTCATTATCATTCTTCCCAAATATGACAATCCTGAATTGAGATGCTGTAGAAAAACACAAAAAACATATTAAATGCCATATTGTTCCAATTTGCTTAGTGTCATAGTTGTCTTTTAATTTTGTGTTTTTTGTCTTGCATTGATCTAGTGAAGCTGTTTAATGATAGGGGTCTTCCTGTCATACAAAAGCTTGCATTTGTTAAGTCTGTATCTGCATTTGGTGTCACTTTAAGGTTTTCATTTCTTTAATTAATTGCAGCTAGTCATGAAAAATCCCAACATGGCAAAAGCGCGGTGATAAGATGTTGAAAAGATGTGTTTGCAGATGTCTAAATAACAGCAATACGTGATTGTTTTTTTCTGTACAGTAAACACAACCCTCGTTTCAATGACCGTTACTAGGTTTACAAAGATTTAATTGATGATCAAATTTAACCCATGGATAACACTCCATAGATACCTATTGCTCTGTGGGACAGTAAGGTTGCCACCACTCTATATTGTAATCATTAGTTATTATTGATCTCGGACTCTCTTCCACAACATGTCTTTGTCCTGTCTTCCTCCACTCACCCCCACCCAGTCATGGCAGATGGCCGCCCCTCCCTGAGCCAGTTCATTTGGCAGTTTCTTTGTATTGTAAGGCAGTTTTTCCTTCCCACTGACACCCAAGTGTTTGCTCATAGCGGGTCATCTGCTTGTTTGGTTTCTCTGTTTCTCTGTCTTTACCTTACAATATAAGGCGCTATTAGGACATTGTTGTTATAATTTAGTGCTATATAAATAAAACAGAATTGAAAAGTTCAGAGGGTTCTGGTGAAAAAAAAACAAGGATCATCAGGGGAAAAAAGAGCTGCTAAACACAATGCGCACACACACACACACACACACTATACGCGCTATATAAATCCAATCCATTATTATTATTATTATTATTATTACACACAGTAAAGTGTCTTTTGGTGGTCCAAAAATACCTGTAAGCTCACATTCCTGGTGAATGACTTTACAGTGAACTTGCTACTTGGATAATGTGTGGAATGAAAGATGTCAAAGTCTTTCAACTCTTTTGGGAAGTCTTTCAGTGTTTAATAAATATTCAAACTCATGGATCTGTTACTTAAACATCTTTAAGTGTTGCTAGCTTGTATTTACTTTCTCAAATAGCAACCATCCTGAATGCAGGGATATTTTTGGCCATCTGCTGAACTCACCACGTGCTGCCATGTTTTCACCTTTTTGACCTGGAAACTTCAGCTGGACAAAATGTTGGAATCTGTTGGGGTTAAATGAAAGCAACAACAAGGGATTAACAATGAATTTGTGACACAATATATATATATATATACATAGATATATATATATATGTATGTATGTATGTGTGTGTATATATACACTCAGCAGATTTCACCCATTTCTCACCCATTTCTGTAATATACTCACATATCTATATTATTGCTAATATATATTGTAATATATCTACTGTAAATCACTAAAGCACTTCTGGATGGATGCAAACTGCATTTCGTTGCCCTGTACCTGTGCATGTGCAATGACAATAAAGTTGAATTCTATTCTATTCAGATACAACCTTATGAAACAGGAGTGTCTACCTGTGGTATTTATGGGAGTGTTTTCTACAATGAGCTTTTCAGAACCATGAACTAAAGACATTAATTTGATTAGAGTTTGAATTAGAGGTCCTTCTGTATCTGCTCACTGACTTATTAGACTCATTTAACAGGGTGTGTCTAAGGTATCTCTCCTTTTGTTCGTTTGGATGGGGCAGTTTTTTCTTTAAATCAGCTGACTTTGTCACACAAGAAGAAGCTAACAAGTGTTTAAATAATGTAAAATGTATTCTTAGATAATACATAAAGTGTTCTGGCATAAAACTATATTTCTGTGGTATCTTGGCAAATGTAATAATTAAGCATTAGTACATGTATATGATGAATACAGTTCAGTGAATAATCTCTGACTTAAATGGCTTCAGCATAAATAACCTAAATATCTGAATTACATTTTGAGTCGAATTACATTGACATACTTAAACATGCTGCACTGAAATTGTCCCTTTGTCAGAGCATGTGGTAATACTACTTTATACCTAAGCAAAAATACAATTAAAAGGTTGTTGTTGTGGTCTCTTTACAGTTTAAGGATAACCATTTGAACTCCACATACGTCCATGTATTTTAAATTTTTGTTAAATATACTTTAATGTAAGTACTCACCAGATGACTTCCTCATGGTGTCAAAGCTAATAATGAAGGTAGCACCCTAAAAGGAAAGCAGCTCACGTACTTCACTAAGGCGGAGCTGTGCTTATTATGACAGACAGGTGACTTAACCTATAACGATGACTGACAACTGTGGTACGTCAAGGAAAGATACTGGATTTTTATGACTGTGACTTTACTTGTTCTCTCTACACTTATTTTTTCAAGTTCTTCCACAACCATAAGGCAAATGTTAGGGGCTCTAAACAAACAAAGTGTGGCAGTAAAAACTAGTATAACCTGTCCACAGGAGGATGTTCATAACTTTAGCCCACGTGAAATGAGAATGAAATGTTGGGATTAAATCTGAAGTATGCAAACAGTCAAGATATGATGCTGCTGTTGTGAAACTATTTCTAAAAGCACAGCTTCAAATGGGCCAAAAATTACTGATACTGAAGCTGAGACTTCATACACCAATTTATATTTAATTAGTAGAAACCTAAACAGGTTGCCATATACAATTAATTTGGGTCAGA
Source organism: Simochromis diagramma (assembly GCF_900408965.1). NCBI lineage: Eukaryota > Metazoa > Chordata > Actinopteri > Cichliformes > Cichlidae > Simochromis > Simochromis diagramma. The sequence continues at coordinate 1,002,948 of NW_024387200.1, read as the reverse complement.
GGGCCCGGTGGCGCCAGTGTCCGGCAGCCTCGCCTCTGTCAGTGCGCCCCAGGGCGGCTGTGGCTACAACGTAGATTGCCATCACCAGTGTGTGAATGTGTGTGTGAATGGGTGGATGACTGAATGTAGTGTAAAGCACTTTGGGGTCCTTAGGGACTAAATAAAGCGCTATACAAATGCAGGCAGGCCATTTATCTGTGTGTAACTGGAACAAAATAATAATCCCATGTATCCCAAGTATGCACTCATATTGTACCAGTTTTTTGAGTGTACTTCAGTTCAAATAAAAGAGTTTTAAAGGTTTAACCCTTCCCACTGACCTAAGGTATTTTATTATTATCCATTAAGGATATATATCAAAATGCATTTGAAACACAGACTCGTCTTCCTGGGTGTCACTGTCAGTGATTTGTAGGTTTCTGCAGCATGTCGTTAGTTGTTGGACTTGTTCTCAGCATTTCCTGTTGGCTTACAGAAATTTTGCACCAAAGCAAAAAAAAAAAAAAAAAAAAATGCATGTTCAGGTGACATTTCCTGTTTGCTAGTGACATCTGTAGCATGATTTTTTTTTGTTTCGATTTTGACTCAACAAGTAAAGTGGTGTGGTTCCCTGAAGGAAAAACAAACTTTGGCAGCACCCAACCTGCCCCCCCCCCCTCTCTCTCTCTTCAGTAATGACGCCTGAAACATGAAACACCTTGTCAAACTATGCACCTGCCCAACCCTTTCCTTTCAATCTGACAATGTTCTGCGTTATCAGAAAGGAAAGAAGTGGTGGAATGTAACATAGTGCTTTTTTCTTCTTTTAGTCTCCTACAGTTAGTTATTATTTAGGTATAAGATCATATTCATCCATTAATGTCAAATCTGCTAATAAATTATTTTTCTTTGTGATACACAAACCTACCTGACAGTATATAAAGTTACTGTGCAGTAAAAAATATACAAGGACGCAGTAAAACTTTGACCTACTGTAATGAAGAGCCAATTGGAGAAAAGTCTCAAACTGGACTCTCATGTTTATTTAGACTTTAGTTTGATTCCATTCACATAATTTATAATACAAGTCAATGCAAGCTAAAGAATAGGTGGTCCTACAGGTCAGTCACCTTTTATTAGTTTATTTCAATATGTTCACTTCTGTAAAGATTTTTTTTTCTCAATCAGTCAAGCTTAATTTGTGTAGCATATTCTATTGAGATTTAAAGTGAAGATTTACATATGAATAATAAGCTGATAATAACAGACACCAAAACAAGCAACCAGAACATTTATAAGGAGTGTTCCAAAAAGAAGAGGTCAGTGTAATAACACACTGAAGTAAAGTTTGTATGTTGACAGTCAACAGAGCTGACACACATACATGTTCCGTCCTCGTCGTAGCTGTCCTTTGGTGCAGAGCTCTGCTAGAAACACCAGCTAAAAAGTAAAATCAATAATCACAAAGTGGTTTTCTGTGCAGCACCATTACTTATTTATTTTCACCTCTTTATGACCAATTTAACAAAGTGACAGGTAGCAATCTCCAGCTGATTGGCACTGCAGTGTAAGACATGTTTTCTCTGCCAGTGTGGTGATTAATAACATGAATATAATAAAAAAAAAAAAAAAAATGAGAACAATATTTTTCAAAAGTGTTGTTGCAGTCTTTGCCTATTTTTCTACATAAATTTATCACTGGAGTGACAATTTTCAAGAATAAAAGGCTCCTTGTAAAATAAAAATAAATGTGCTTTGTCAGCAATTCTACATCTTCCTTTTCCAATTGTCTTTAAAAAAAAGAATACATATATATTAACAGAGTAAATGCTTTTAAGTAAACTTCATTTGACCTTTGTCGAATGGCAAAAAAGAAAAGAAATCCAAAAATGTCTACAAAGTGAAACTTGCCATCCTGGCTGTCTTTTACAGCTACTCTGACCTGCATGTGCAAAACCCATTAGCTATGGTGATCACTTTATTTATACAGACTTTACATATAATACATCTAACACTGAACAACACTGAAACGCAAAACTTCTCATAAAATGCTACAAGCGCTATTTTGTGTGGCTTTCTTCACATGTTCCTGAATCCACTCATTTATCTCCTCTTGATGCGCTTTCTTCAGCTCATCAATTTGCTTATTTAGCTGTTCTTTACTGTCAAAGTGCAAACTTGATAATTTTAGGTTAGTCATTTGAATTTGTTGTCTTTTCTGCAGCTTGTCGAAGTCTTTGTCATAGGCCTTTTTTCTCCTGAGCTGCATTATCATGAAGTCATTTTGGTTTTGTTGATTCTGCCTCAAATCTTCTGTTTCATTTCTATATTTTTCCATCTCAGCTGATATATCCTGGTTAAATCTCTGTCTGAATTCATTGCATTCTTCAGCTTGTTTTCTGGCCTCCTCTTCATGTTTCCTCATCATTTCTCCAAGTTCCTTCCTATAGTTTTCTTCCAGTTGTCTTTCCTCTTGTTCTCTTCTGATTTGTTCCTCTTGTCTTCTTTCGATTTCATATCTCTCTAGTTCCTGCATAGCTTCCTCTCTGAGCTTTTTAAGTCGTCTCTGTTCCTCCCAAAATCTCTCTTCCTCCTCAGAAAATTGTTTATCCCACCATGCTTTTCTTTCCTCTTCCCAAGCCTTTCTTTCTTTTTGTATTATTCCTCTGTTCTGTAATAAAATCCCAGCAGGAATCTCTCGTCTTTGTATTTCTTTCTGCAGAGCTTCATCTTCTTTATCCCACTTATAAATTTGGTCCTTCTCCTCCAATTTTATAGCAGTCTCTTCTTCTTCTCTCTTTTTTCTTTCTCTATTCATATTTTCCTGCTGTTTCTTAATGTGATCCTCCATTTTTTTGGCTACCTGGGCTTGGTTTGCTTTTATTTTTTCTTCAAATTTGGCTGTTAGGTGTGTTAACTTGTTCCTCTTCACTTGCATTTCCTCCTCATATTTTCTTTTAAGATCCCTCTTTTCACTCTCTATCTTTCTTGCTTTGTCTTTCATGATCTTCTGCATTTCCATCTGTATTGCTGCCTCTGCTTCTTGAAACATTTCTGAGGTGTAGTAGCCACCACCATTCTTCCTCACCATCAATTCAATTTTGGTCAGAAGGTGACTGACTTGAGAACGATTGTTATGATCGTTGTTATTGAAGACATGGTATCGCCCTCCACAATCAGCTGACAGTTGTTTTAGGAATCCTTCGCTGTCTTCTTTTATATAACTCTCAAATGTTTGACCTCGAAGATCATCTCCTCTGGTGAATATGACAATAATGAAATCCTTTGTCTTCTTACCAAAAAAGTTTTGGATGAGCTCCACGGTATCTTTTTCTTCCTTTGTAAAGCGACCAATCTGCACCACCAGTAAGAACACATGAGGTCCAGGAGCCAGTAAGCTGATACATTTAACAAGCTCTTGTTCAACTTCTTTATTGGACAAAATCGTATCAAACAAGCCGGGCGTGTCAACCACAACGACAGGGCGCCCGTCAATCACTCCTGTTTCTTTCTGACAAACACTTGTCACAGACTTCAGACAGACTTTTGAATAAAAGCACTGTTTGCCCAGCATGGTGTTTCCAGTGGCACTCTTCCCAGAACCAGTTTTCCCAATCAGCACCATCCTGAGAGGCTCTCTGCTTTGCACCATCCTAATAGGTGGTGTCCAGCGATGTCTACAATTTTCTGGCTTTAAAAGGGATACATGTCTTGAAACTGGTTTCAGTGGAGGTTTTGGAAACATATCTTTTGTGAAGCTTCTGCAACCGACAGTTCTCATTGTTTCCACAGTATGCAACAAATCAACGACTTGATGCTTATCCTTTATGTCAAAAACGATGTGTTGTTTACCGCAGCGCTTATAGAGCTCTTGGATGTCTCTGTTGTCTATTAGAATCTTCTCCACTGCTGAAGACTGGTCAAGATTTGGATTTTCAACAATAAAAAGCAAGACAGTGAACTTATCGATCACACTCTTGAAAGTATTCTTGATGGCTTCCAGTTCTTTCTTGTCTTCATCAGTAGGATGGTCCAGTGGAAGGACCAGCATGAAGGCATGGACACCCTCAGGTTTACAGAGGTCGACACACTTGCACGATTCATTCATCGCCATCTCTTTAGGTTTTCCGTGCAAAGTAGGCAGCTCCAGCACAGAAACACGACGGCCACAAACCTCTGCCTGGTGTTTGGTCAACTCTGATGAGCTCTTAGATGGAATACATTTTCTTTGTCCCAGAATGGCATTAACAGCTGAAGTTTTCAAGCTTTCATTTCTCCCACACAGAATCAGGTTTAGAGGGGATTTTGTAGTTGTAGGCACCACAACGGGATCAGCGTCTTCAGTAAAAGTTAAATACCCCCTGTTATCACTTACTATTTTCTCCATTTGTTTCATCAGTTCTTGAAGATCGTGTTCAAGAAAATATTTTTCATCAAGCCTGATTTTGTGCTGTCTTTGTCTGCAGTCTTGGATGAGTTGGTTCACTGAGGAATTCCCTCCCCTGTCATTACGTGTTGTGATGACCAATGAGTGTTTAAAAGCATCTCGTCCAAAGAAACTCACGATGAACTTCATTTTTTGTCTATCGTCCTCGGTGAAATCCAAAGGATTCACTAGGAGCAGCAGAACATTTGGTCCAGGTTGGCAGTGTGCGATACACATTTTTATCTCATATCGCACTCTTTCTGCAGGCACAATGAAGATATTTGATGTTTTCAATAAAGTGAATGGAGTTCTCCTCCACTCTCCTTTAATTTCAGTAAACTGCTTGTTTGTCTTTTGATAAGGACAGTTATATCTTTCACTGATGAAAGTGCTCAGCGTTGTCTTATCGTCATTGTTTTTTCCAAGAATCACAATTCTGAGTTCAGATACTGTAAAAGACAAAAACAGAGGACAAAAAAAAGAAAACAAAGGCATTACATATTGCTGCAATTTTATGACAGGAAATTATCAGCCCTTCTCTATTAATATCAAGATTAGAACAGGATTGCTATTATCCCAGGAAAGAGTAATGCTTTGTGCGCTGCAGAATACACTATTGTAGATCATTTGTCTGCTCTTTATTCAGTTTAATTCAATTTGATTTTATTGATTAGGCGCCAAATCAAAACAGTTGTCTCCTCAAGGAACTTCATATTATAAGGTAAAGAAAAGCCCAAGAATGACATGAACCTCTTGTCGTATTTTATGGTAACACAGGCCAAGGTTAGAGGTGTACATTTTCTCGATTTTCTCTCCAACTCACAGGTGTGTGTGTGTGTGTGTGTGTGTGTGTGTGTGTGTGTGTGTGTGTGTGTGTGTGTGTGAGAGCTGTCTTTATTCTTCTTTATGTGATCTATATTATTCTTGCACACAAACATCATCTGGACCTACCAGTTGCCATCTTGTGCAAATAAAACTCCACCACACAGAAGTTCAGTTCAGTGTCTGTTAAATTTGAAAAAATTAAATACAATTATGAAGAGTTCAGTTCAGATTAAAAGCAAAATTAATTCATTGTTTCATTACTGCAAACAATATAGCTAAAATATTTTTCTACTAGAAGCACAAATGTTCAGAAGTAAATGTTAGTATAAGGAGAAGAATTCGTTTCTCCAAAAAAATCATAAACTGTTTCATAAACAAATGTATTTAAGGATAAGATGTTCACATGTTTAACCATTCAAGATTCTTTTGTGTGACAGTTGGAGGCTGGTGAATGTATAGAATTTAAACATAGATGTCGCCAAATATAGAATGGCATTATTCACCTGACCAGTATAGGAATAGTGAATAATAGTAGCCAAAGTATCAAGTACCATGCACCAAGTCATACTATAAAATACAATAAACATATAACTAAGCGCTTTACACATCCAGTCATTCACCCATTCACACACACATTCACACACTGGTGATGGCAAGCTACATTGAACACATACATGAAATAATTCAAAATCATTACACTCAACAAGTGCACGAGTATCAACATTTTTAGTTTCTGCAAACTTTAACTTGACAGAAATTGTGATAACAAACAAATATTTAATTTATAATACAGACAAAAATTCCGAATTACAGCTTTCGTGCTGAATACTGATTTTGCTTTGCAAAGTAAAAATCTGCTGCACTTACCTGAGGCTGTGGTATATTTTACTGGAACATCATTCTGTCATATTTTTGGTTGAAGTCACCGTCATGTCGGTTTGTCTGTTTTCAAGGAAACCAGGATGAACATAGTATATGTTGAAAATAATGAAAAAAGAAACAACTTTTTTTTCTATTAGAATTTTACTAAAGTTTCATGTTTGATAATGCTAAATTTGCAAAAATATTCAAAAATTTACAAATATGCATTACATTTGTAAATAGTGCTTAAAGGTCTTACTAATCTATGAACTAACCCCTCTGTAGAAATAAAATATAGACAGAAATACAAACTGGATTTACAAATGTATTTTCCAGAGTTTTGTACATTTCTATTGGAAAATAATCATTACTTCTAAACATGCTAATGACATCACCATAGACCTATGTAAGTTACGTTGTTTTTGTCACTAAATATGCAGCAGGTATTTATTTGACCCCACACTTTCTTTCCAGTTGTTGAAAGTTACGAATGACTAAACAAGATTTGGATTGCAGATATACACAAACAATATGCATTTAAACACACAGATATTCTGTTTTATACTTACCAGATACCAGATAGGAGAGCTGCTTCAAAATAGAATAATGTCAAGGAAGAGTTTGTGTGAGACCTAAACGGCAGGATACGTGCACTGACAAACGCCTGCCAAATTCCAAAAAGTATGAAATGTTTTCATTGTTCAGCCTGACAACAGAAACCTGACACCCTGCAGGGTTCCCATCAGCCACTCAGTTTCAATTATGTTTACAGCAATACATTCTATTATCTAATACTTTACTGACACAGTATTATAAAGAGCCTTGGGTCAGGTGACTAAAACATCTTCCTGATAGATTCAAAAGTCTAATGCTAACGTGCAATTATGCTAACAGCTGTGACGGGGAACTGAAAAAACATGTAGTGAAAGTTGTAAATTTAACATGTCTACAGTTGTTTCTACTGAGCAGAAATCCTGAATAGACACTTATTTGGACATCTGTTTTAAAGCATTATCTAAAATAACTTTAATTTGATCTTGGTCATGAAAATCTAAACACTTTGTGTGCAGAATTACCAGTCAAATCTAATTTCTACTGGGCATTATTCTTCTACCACCAGTGTTGCTCTTTCAGAAAAGTCATGTATAATTGAGCACCATGCCTGTCTCTTAAAATGTCTCTGTTTATAGTAATATATTGGGTTTAGCTAGATTCCCATCAGAAAAACTAGACTAAAGTGAAACTCCAACTTTAGGGCCCTCCCATTAAAAACACAGCAGAGTCTAAAATTACCTTAATGGGCTTGCATGGTGCAGGGCTGGAAAAACTGGTAATACTGATCCAAGCTAAGACACATCCACATTATCAAACTACACATTTAATAACCTCTATCTATTTTTAAAAAGGGGTGTGTCAGGACATGAGTTCACTTCCCTGTTGAGTTCCTGGAGATGCTTTCAAATGATCCTCTTCTAAGACAAACAGGCTTTTATCTGAAAAGACTAATGAGGCAACAGAGCAGGATTCCTGCATTTATGTTCGTGCTCGAGATTCTCGAGTTACAAGTCGGTCTTTGATCCTTTAGACTCAGTCTGAAGTCATGACTTTATGACATTTTGTCAGCTCGAATAGTTTAACACATTCAAGCAAATGAAGACACATTCGCACTCCTTGTGAGGTGTTGGAGTTGTGTGATTTATAATCCTGAACCGCGCACATGGACGGGCATGTGTTATTATTGAAAACCTGATTATAAAGCTTTTACCTTTGCTTTCTATGAAAACAGACAACAGAAGAAGATCAGACGCTTGACGACGCTGCCCCACTGATCTGCCAGACGAATCGTTTTGAACTCTGTCGGCTGCTGTAAGGCAGCAGGGGTTTTTATTTTTCATACCGCAGCCTGTTGGGCGTGTTTGATTTATAACACAGCCCCACCTGAAAGTAGTGGCATGTGTTCAATACGCATGTTTTCAATACATACATTTGTTTTAATGCATACAAGCTTCTGCATGTTTGTGCACCCCTCTTTCTCCTTTTTTTCCGGGGAGGTCATTGGGTGTGTTTGATTTATAACCCGGCCCCTCCTAGCTGTGTTTTCACATGGATCCAAAAACACCTTACTCCTGTCACTGTGTGGAAAGAATTAATAAAACACACACATTCTTAAACGCAGATCTTCAGGACTTGTCTGGCTTCATTAACTCCTCTCTGACATTATAACACATTACAAGAGGGAAATGCCTCATTCCTGTTATCATAGTCATGAACATTTACATAAGCAGATCTTTTAGTACTCACGTAACCTGGAAGGTCCATTTCAGTCCCTCAGTGTCAGTTGATAATGGCAATTATCTGCAATAGTTTGCCAGGACTTCACTGTAGACAATGGGAAAGGTGTGCACTGTTAATAAACTGAAGTGAATTTAATTAGTGTAGTCCTATAAAAATCTTTCTAAACACACATCTTGCCACTTGATAGGCGTCTTTGAAATACTTACTTAGTAGTATTTGTATTTTATTTTGTTTTTTACAAATTAGACTACTACAGCTGTGTCTTTGGGGGGCGGAGCCAGGGTCATTATCATCTACTATTAAACCAAAATAAAGTATTGCTGTGCTGAGTGTTATCATGCATTCAAATTGTGCAACTTTTGCAGGAATGCATGGTGATCATGGGAGCTCTAGATGTTATTGTTGCCATCAGTGTGTTTCAGTATCTTATGTTGTAAAAATCATATAAATCTTTTCAGACAACATAAACTGATGAATCTGAGAGGAAGACCATTTTAAAGAGATTTATGATGCTTCTGTTTTCTGTTATTTTTGTCTCCCCCAATGTTAAGTGCAAATGTAACTTATGTTTCCGTATTTCTAAGTCCTCCTTTTAATTTGTTTGTCTCTATGTTTGATTTTTTACATTTTCTTCCATTTCCTCCCTTTTTAATATGTTAGTTTTATGTGTCGTAACTTAATTAATTAAGCATAATGTCACTGGCTGACTCCCACCTCCCTCTCCTGCCTGTCTGATTTTGCTTTTTATCATCTTTAACTTTTTTTTGTGTGTGTTTTTCTGCTTTAACGTTTGTCCTCCTTAAATTCTCCAACTCTCACTGTTTGTTCAACCCTTTCTTCCCCAGAGAGTCACTTGACCAGAAAAAATAAAGTTGTCTAAATTCTGATTGTATATCTTTCTATAGATACTTTCAGGAGAACTGATGTCTCCTTGAAGATACAAAATCAATCTAAAATAAATAAATACATTATTAGTATTGAGTGTTTCTTGGATGAGCAGGTTCAGTGTTGAGGTGTTTTTGAAACATCAAGTCAAATTTTATTAATTGAACATTTCTTATACTGAGGAAGTTGGTGCACTTCGAATGGAAATTTAAAAAAAGAAAAAGGAGTTATGGTTTGTATTAAATGTAATTTGATTTCACTTTAAGTGGTTGTCACAAGCTGTTTGCACAGACTAGGTTTTCTGGCTCAAAGGCACTTTGGCAAAAAAAACAAAAAGCAAGGGAGTCGTGAGGGAGTTGAACCTGTGACCTCTGTTACAATCTGGTCTGTCTGACACTGTACGGTCCCGGTGGGAGAAACACATGTGGGAAAGTGTTTTAAAATAGTCTGGGTATGAAAATGTGGTTTTGAATGTGGATTTCGCTCATGTTGTTACAAAGATGTTTTTGGGTGGATGAGGTGTTTGTTTTAGCGGTGGTGTGACCCGGGAACCGACAGCCCAGTGGCTGCATGTTTGAACAATATAATGGTGATTAGTTGGTCTGAACAGAGTAAGAGACACCAGATATTTCCCATAAATCATTCGGATTTGGTCCGATGTGAAATTAAGCTGTTATCAGATGGGAAGCTTTTGTAAAATCAGACCTGGAAAGAGTCACCAACCACCTCACACCATCTTGTTTCCAGGACTGTTTTTATCCGAAGTAGGGTTTAAGGACAGTTTGTTCAACATTTTCATCAAAGTTGTTATCCACACATCTATAAATCAGGCATGCGCTTATCTTCGATGTCTTTTCTTTATTGTTTTAGAGAGCTTTGGTGCTGCTTCACTTCTAGGTAAAGAGTAAAATTACATGGCTCCTTGCAGGGAAAATTAAGTTATTTCCTTCCAGAAGTCCAGCGGTCTGTACCTATAAAAAAAATATATGTTTAAGATGTGCTTTACACTTAATGGTCTGTGGCTGTCTCTGTATGTTTTTATATATAAACCTCTGCAGTCTATATAAACCTCTCCTCAGGGTGGGTTCCTCTTAGCCAGGTACATACAATGGCCTTCACTCTCCAGAGTCAGCACACAGTTAATGCTAGAGTCACACCACTGCTTGAAGACTTCTGCACAACCAAAGTTATGGAAAGGTCTGTGACCACATCTTTAAAGATACTTTGGTGTGTCAAGGTGGTGATAAACTGTGATAAGACAGCATCAGTCTGCTATCACGTTGTGACTACATGTGGTCAAGTTGGCAGTTACGTCCAATCTGTTTGTGATGATATTGTGATTAACCGGGAAAAATGACAAACCTGTTGCTGTCCACACACACAGAAATTTACTCTGAATGATCACATTCGGATTCCTGCCACGTTTTAAGGCAGAAATCTAAACATTCTGCCATAAATATACTGATGTTGCTTCTGCAAGAAGTCATGGATTTAACCGCACCCTTTGTTGAAACCTGTGTTCAGCAACCTATAGGACGTTGGAGGTCGCTTGAGTCCCATATTGCAAAGAGACACACTGCAGATAAGCTGTGCTCTATGGTGCAGAAAAACACGTATAGATTGAAAAAAATCTTTGCACTGATTGCTGGCAATGTTAAAATTATATTAATTTAAAAAAAAATCAGTGAATAAAAAGTCTGTAGAAACAATACTCAACTTGAGAAAAATGATGAGACACCTCAGACTCGACTCGAAGTAAACAGCAATAGGCGAGTCTTTGTGGACTTTGTGTAATTGCAGACTATTCCAGAGGCTTTGGCAATAACAGAAAGCCTGCACGCCTTTAGTTTTTATATGTGAGGTTGGGACAGAGAGGAGCTGCTGGGAGGACGACCTCAGTGACCTGATCTGTAACCTGTAGGGCGCCGATCCACAGAGGGATAGATTAACATTAATGCTTTTCACTTTTGTTCAGCATTATTACTCTGAAAGTTTTTTGTTTGCTTGTTTTGTTTTTTTTAACTGAACCACTGTTGACCTCAATATTCTAATGCATATAATGTGGATATCTGTGTTCATTTGCATATAGTTTGGTGTGTTTTTTGTGTGTTCATAACTTTAAAGTTTTTATAGTTTTTTATAGTTTTATTTGTTTGTAGTTATTTTTTTAAATTGTAATTTTCTTGCAAAGCTCAATTATATATTTTTGAAACATCACACTTTATCCACAAATCAGTTCTCAGGTTTGCCAATGAATGAATTTGTTTATATATCAAAATGGTTACATTTATCTATTTAGTGTTTATTTCTTAACTTCGATTCAGCTAGAGAATATTTTGGTTTTCCTTCAGCTCTTCTCAAGTAAAACATCTTATTTTTTCAGGATGAATGCCTGAATTATGCACTCTCTGCAACTCCCAAGAAATGTCACTACATGTTGGGATAAATAAATAAATAAACTGCACTAAATGTCTACCCTGCATTGTAATTTAAAAGTGACAACATGACCAGAGAGAGTGGTGAAGTTTACTTTTGATGCACTTTTCAAACTAAACATGCCTGTGTCTGTGTTGTAGATCCTGCATCTTCTACAGAGCATGTATGGATATCCCCAGAGGAACAGAGCTGCTGGTTTGGTACAACGACTCCTACACCTCGTTCTTCGGTATCCCGCTGCAGTGCATCGCCCAGGATGAAAACTGTGAGAAAATGTCTCAATAATCTAAGTTGACCTGTCTAGTGTATGTATATGTACATATACGTATAGTGAGATTGATAAACATTTTTTTAAAATAAGCCTTAAATTTAGGCAAACGAAACAAAAAGACATTTACTGAATGTGTTTTTCTGTCCAAACTTTGTTAGGTCACACCTTCCAAGTTTGTTGAAGTACAACATTATTTACATAGTTAAGAAAATGTGTTTAAAGGTCATCTGTTTCCTAGGAAGCAATAGGTTCACCTTCTTCAGCTGCCCTATGTTAAACTGAAGCACTAAAAATGGACTCAGATGTAAATTTGACTATGATATCTAAATGTCTGACACGTCCAAACATAAGCCAAACCTCTGCCTGCATTTAAAATCAGCTGTTTTCTTTAGCCATTCCTCAGCTTTTATTACTGACAGTATTTAAACTGGAGGAAATCTTTTGGCCTGCCACAAAAACAATGATACAAATGCATTTTCTTTAAAAAAAAAAAAAGAAAGAAAGAAAAAAAATGGGATTTATTTGTCTAAAAAACCAAGCCAGCCAAAACAGGACTGGGGCAGGTCTTTTATTTGCTAAAATGTGGCCACACTGTGGGTTAGTGTTGACACACTTGCCTATTTTCCTGTCCTTAAGTCAAATGAAACTAAGGATGTTTTCCATCAAGACTTCTCATTGTTTTCTTCTTTGAAAACCCACACGTTTCTAAAGCTCTCTCTACTCCAGAGCAGGTTGGGTTCAACGAGCAGTGTGTAGGGACGGTACTTTGCTCAGGGGTACCTCAGGGTAGCCGTTCAGTGGAGTCGAACCCACGACCTTCAGTCAGGCAGGGGCTCTGACTGATCTGCACCTACGCAACAACTACTTCAAACCACTTGGCGAGTAGCAGTGAAACTGAGAAAAGTGGAAGAGTGGTCTCCAAAATGGAGGGTGTTTGCCTTCAGAGTAAAGGTTATATATTGTAATTTAAATATTCTTGTTGTCCAAATCTTGTGTTTTTAGCAGCAGCAGAACACCGTTTTATCAAAAGTTCACCTCTCCCCCATGAGATAAGAAAACACTGCGAGGAATTTTTGCACAAAAACATGAGAACCAGGACGAGTTGAGAACCTGTTCCACATAGTCCACTCTTTCGTAATTGTCTGTCTCCAAGCTTATCAGTGTCTTTTATCAGTGTAGGCGTTTCCCTGAACGCTGAACATTGCAAAACAATGATGTTAAACTCATAGCAAAGGAGCTGTTGCACACCTTTTCAGGATTTTTTTTTTTTGTTAGAACTGTGAAAAATCCCCTCTCCCTGACAGTGTTATGAAGAAATCCTTACCATCCATTTTTATAGGTTTTATTCACTCAAAGCACAGGTGCATGTATTAATATTATCGCCATATTATCAGGAAAAAGCATAAATATTGTTACAGTATTGGGTTTTTGTCATCGTTTCAGTATCTTTTGGATCATTCCCCCCTAGGCGCTATCCTTTTGAACTCATTGGAACAGATGTTTATCAAGAAGGTAACAGTGACTCAGATCCTTTACTGTATGCAAGAGTCATGCTTACTGGTATGTAGTTAGTCCACAAATGCCCATTGTGGGCCAGGAAAAACCCTGCTGAATCATATTCAAGCCTCGTTTCTGTTTCTACAGATCTACTTTTCCTACAAACGCACGAAACTGCTCAGGAATCAATACGAGAATTGATCAAAAAGCAAAATCGACGATTATAATAAAGTCAAGAAAAACTTCAACACCCATCCCTATTTTATAGGTGCTTTTTTTGGGCAAATACTAGCCAGTTATTTCATGCATTTTACTAAAATACTTAAAAAGTTTCATGTCTGAGTTTTGATTGAATTAGGTGAAATTAAAAATAATGCATAGGCAGCTTAGGTCTTTGTAAACACAAGTAATACAACTGTGTGCGTTTGCAGTTTGCTGCCACAGTCCCGCCATGATGAACGATGGCATGTAAAAGACTTGTTCCATCTGTAAAACCAGTTTGTGGCCAAACGTCTCTAATTTGCAATCAGCAGCACGATCTCATTTCACTGCGACTCTGTGAAAGACGAGCCTCTAATTCAATTCAATTCAATTTAGATTCCACAGATTAAAAATCTTTTTTCATGTTTGGTTTTTTGTGGGGTTTTTTGGTCAAAGTTTGTTTTTATCCCCCTGCAGGGGCTTGCTCTGTCAAATCCACAGGAGAAAAAAATGTTTAAATGGAACAGATATAAACAGGCTGACTGAGCAGAAAACTGGAGGAGATGTAAACAAAAACAAATTAGTGACAGAGAAAAAGAGAGAATGGATAGAGAAGAGACAGAGGGGGGAGAAAGAAAGAAACTAAAGACAGAAGACTGGGGAGAGGAGGGACAGAGACAAATACAAAGCACTGATTGACAGAGAGAAATAAAGAGACAACAAAAACCATTATCCCCGTGGTTTGAAGGAGGAATTGTGCACTGAAGATATGAACGTTTCATCCCACTTTGTGAACAACTGAGTGAAAAATGTGAAGCGGATTTTAGACTCATGGACATCCACGAGCCTGACTGTTGTTCTTTTTATGACTATGTGGACTAGTTCGTGGAGACTTTTCAAGCAGACCCCACTCCACCGTCAGGTCTCCAGCAACCGAGTAATGCAGGCTTTAGGGAGCCTCAGCCAAACAACCCGACTTTTATTGTTCTGGCCATCTGTTCAGGCTGGTCTTTTAAATCCTGATGCTGTCTTTTAAGTTCTGATAATATATAAGACATTTTAACAAACACATAGAGAAGTTTAAGCCTGATTGGTAGGCAAAGGCAGTGTTGCCAACTCCTCGGGAAGGAAATTCGCTATTGGCTGTCCTAAAAGTCACTAGAAGTCACAAAATGATGTCATCACCTAATTTGCATAATTGGTCATGCTTATGTAATTGCAACTGACGCTTTAGGAGAGAGAGAAATAACATCGTGGAAGAGACATAAAGACAGTAAAGAACACCCTAAATGCATTTCGAATATATTTAGAACTAAAATTAAATTTCTTTCAGCAATTATTTTTTTTAATGTCACAAATTCCAACCCTCCTCCTTTATCCAGGCTTGGTACTGGCAAAAGTGACCCAAAATAGGCAGTCTTTGTGTGTGTGTGTGTGTGTGTGTGTGTGTGTGTGTGTGTGTGTGTGTGTGTGTGTGTGTGTGTGTGTGTGTGTATGTTTAAGTAGTTTTAAACCTTGTGATCCACAAAAAGTAAAAGAAGGATATTTTTAACTGTAACATTGTTAACAAACTGCCCACAGTAGCACCCTCTGCTTGTTGACAGTAAGAGCGACACGTGCTTTCATGTCAAAAGTCATAAGTCTCTAATAACACCAGACAAAGTTGCCAGATTTATTGCTAGTCGCTTTTTAGACAAAAAAGTCGCTAAGAGGGTCTGAAAACTCGCTAAATATAGTGACAAAGTCGCTAAGTTGGCGAAGTGAGTTGGAGAAGGAAGCCAGAGGAGAATTATGCATGTATGGATTTTACATATAAGAAAATTTGTCTTGTTCCAAAAAATTCAGATTTTCATTAAATATTAAATAAAAATAATATGAATACTGAAAGAAAATGGGATTCATTTATGAGAAACATGTATTAGTTTTAGGACAACAAAAACAGTGTGAACTGAAAACATTATTTCCAAGGTTGTTTCAGACTCAGATTCCTCATTAATTTATTCACATGATGCCCTCAGATTTATGAAATGAGTTAAATTCAACAGCCCTGCAAAAGCCATGGTGTTATTTGTTCAGGTTTTATTGAAATAGTATCAGATTTAGAGATGAGGTGTTAATTCAGCTCTATGAAAAGTCTGAGAAACATAGTCAGCAACGTTGTTAAATTGTGTTATACAGAAATATGTATATTTAAAACAAATCCTCTTCCGTGTTCACAGTTTGACATGGACCATTTACTGTCAGCATTTACGGGATGACAATTGAGACCTTTGAATGGTTTCTATTCATGTGAAGGCATCTGGTCCTCAGCAGTCCAGATGTACCAAACACACATTCATACACACACATACACACCCTGGCATCGCACAAACAAATACCGGAGGATTTGCTTTTGTTCCACCCTGCAGTGAAAAAAGTTTGTTCACATGAAAATTAAATGAAATTAGATTAAGCTTCTTTTGTACAAACATGAAAAGCAGCAGTTCTGCTCCAAATTAAAGACATTTTGCTTCTAACTGCATTGGAGCAGTTAGTTTCTGTGGCATTGTTATCTTGTAATTGTACCCACAAAGGATGACTGTGACGTCAAAACACTGCACTGGAGACAGTAGGCTGTCCTCAGTGGAACAGACATTTAAAGCTTTGACCTTTATTAGTGCTCCAAAGGCTGCCTGAACACAATAAGACTGGGAAATGTCCAGTGCAGTCACATTATCCTGCAGCTCTATCTGCTGTGTTTGGGTACAATAGTGTTCAAACTCTTAAAAGTGGTGACCATATAAGGACATCCCCTCTTATTGATGTAATACATATCAAAGAGCAGGAAAAAAAACTGTCTAAAACTGTTTAGAGCAATCTGACTTGACTGACTCACACATACTCTGTCCTCGTTATCAGTGTTGGGCTTATTGCTACAAAACAAGTCTTGGATTAGACACTACTGGTTACTTTTCCTGAAACCAGTGCAGCATATTACTTAATTATATGTTAGAGAAAGAACGCATTATGTTACTTTCGTGTTATTCCATAACATGACCTGAAATGCACTGCCGCACAATTATCAGGTCGTTATATAAACCTGAGGCTACAGTAGGACACACGTACAGTCGTTCTGTTGCTGTTTCCGTATGAACATAAAACCAACAAAAATGCAAAGCTGACAACAATCCAAAGAGACTTCGAAGCCGATCTTCCACAGTGACTCTACTTTCAAAGCATGCACAGGCAGAATTGGAGGCTACACGCTGCAAGCCTGGCTGCTCATCACTGCCTTATTTACCTGCTGAAGATCAGGCTCTGGACTGGTGCTCTGGACTGGTCGGCACTCAGCTATAACATCACTCTGGGTTCTTGGCTAGCATGCTATCTGTGCATATTCTTGCAAAGAGGCAGTGTTGTATTAGCAGTATAATGTAGTTATTTCTGTCCTAATTTTACTATTACGCACTTATTCTTTCATGTAGTAAAAATAAAAATGATGTCCATATCCCCTCTCCTCAAAAAAGCGGCACACTGATCCACTGTTTTCCTCCTCCCTGCACACAAACTGAAATCAGCTGTTTATAGGTGAAGTGTGCAGGAAGGAAAATGCATGTGATGTTTTTTTCTTTCATTATTTCCAGCTGCAGCGCAGATAACTGAAGACCCTTTGTAAACCAAGTAATAACAATTTTAACTGTATTGTGATTTCTGAATTTAGTATGTTAACTGAATTTTTGTAAAATGTAGTATGATTACAGTAACGTGTTACTTTGCAATGCGTTACACGTGCTACTGATCACTATTTGGAACTCTGGCCATGTTAAATATGAGCATTCACCACAGTATGTAACAGTAGTACAGAAAATAAATAAAAACATCATAGGACCCCTTAAAGTAAAGTCATATACACAAAGGCAAACAACAAACAACAGGAAACACGCACATAACATTAAACACACATTTCTCTATACTCTTGCTTATGTGCAGAGCTCAAACACTCACAGACACATTAAAGATGAATCAAGATCCAAACCACACAACAAAGAAAACACACACACCCCATGGTTGTTTACTCATACATGTTCCATCCAATCACAGCCTGTCGGCTTGACGCTCCACAGCAACATATGCACCAGCAGACGAGGAAACATCTCAGAAAGACTCTGCTGTATCTTTCTTTTCTTTGCTCCTGCTCTTTATTTAGTTTTGTCAACTTCCCTTTATCCTCTAGAACTGTGAGAAATGATGGGAAAAAACAGGAAAATGGATGAAATGAGAGGGAAAGTGGAGGAGTCAAAGAGGCAAAAGATTGAAGAAAAGAAAGGAGAGGGAAGAATGATTTTGATTTTGTCCACCTCTGCAGTAAACTCCTCCGTACTTCTCTTCTTTATGTGACGTATTATTATTACCAGTCTTATAATTGCCTCCATTGATTTTATGAAACTTTATAATCGCTGTAACGTTATGGTTATTGATTACCCAGCAAAGATTTGGCAACATAATCAGAACTGTACTTCATTCCTGTAAAGAGAGGAAGACACTCTGAGACGAACGGTGGCCTCTCAAGAGTCAAACTTCCTGCTAATTCAGTATGATATAAATGTACAAGACTGACGCATATTCTTATTATTTTTAACTTATTTCATGTAAATCGTGGATGTTGGTCTCTCATGACACCCTAATGAAGTCAAGTAGCCCCCAGAGGTGATTTTGTAGGGCTGTAACAGTGCTCCGCCTGTTCCTCCTTCCACAAAGGAACAGATAACTGTCCTTCTGCTGAGAATATTCAATTCTATGACCATGTCCAACTATCCACATGTTGACAGTCCATCTCCTGGTATCTCCTCATTCTGTAGACTATGCTGGGAGACATAACATATCTTCTTGTGGCAGCACGTGTGGTTACCCTGGAGGAGCTTAACTATTGGAGGGCCTGAATGGCCTCCAGTCACTGTCTCATGTTACTAGACATGAGAAGGACACTGATTAAAAAACAAAACCAGAGAAAAGTCAGTTGAAACGGATAAGGAGAGGGCAATGGTCTGTGGAGTGCAATCCTTCTCAGATGCCTCGCAGATAACAGGCAGCCTGTCCCCAAACAATGACAGTCGGACTCAGACTTGACTGTATTTACACTCAAATACATTGGTGAAAGTTTAATAAATAATAAATAAATAATTGTCCTTCCACTGATTAATACAGACAGATTGACTGCAATTTGTTGTCAATCCTCCTAAGTCTTGACACTATGCTGAGAGACACAGCATACCTACTTACAATGGCACATATGACGTTGGCTCTAATTATGCCGTCCTGGAGGCGCTGGACAACTTGGACAATCTAATTGGTGTGCAGGAAGTGAAACTCTTGTGATCAAAATAAAGAGTCCTTTCATAGTTTGATCACAATCAACAATGGTTGCTCAGTGTTCTTACTTTTTTTTTGCTGTTGTTGTTGCCAACTACCAAGAGCAAGTAGTTCTGGTGACCCGAAGGTTGATCGTGGAACAACCTTAACGTATGGTAATTGGATAGGCCCTTGGTGGGAGGGATATTGTCTCCAAACAATTGGGCTCTTACTTGGAGTGACTGGAATCCATCTCAAATAGACTGGTGAAGGTTTGCAAAATAAGGTGGTCTAATTTGTTATCTAAGAATATGAACACATCAGTTCATCCTTTAATAGAGTAACTATATCACTGTTAAGCACCATAGTTCCACAAATAGATTGCATTTACATTTACAAACAGATAACACCAACTCCTTTGACAGATGAGTCTCATGATTTTTATTTTTATTTTTGATTTTTGGGGAACTTCTAGATATAATACATTTTGATGGCTGAAACATATATATTGTAAAACTGAATGACAAAGAGAGAGATACAAAAAGGGAAAAGAGGACAGGATGAGGAGAGGGCCTCAGATGATTCTCGTAATGAAGATGACATGGAAAAATGTTTGAATGAATACACAGAACTGATGGATAGGCAGACAATACAGAGGAAGATGAAACTCCAAGTTTAGGTGTCAGAAGTTGCTTTTAAAACTCTGTTCTGTGCGATGAAGACCAGCATCTCCTCCATTTGTATCTTTATGAGGGGCATGTAGGAGAGAACACACCCCTCATAAAGAAAGAAAATACAAACTCTGCAATGTTGCCAGCTGCATCTGCATAATTCTCTCATTTTGATGATGCATTTCATACGCAATCCAAAGCGTATTGACCTGCATTTTTTGTATATGCAATGTTGGTTGCAAAATGAATTAAGTGTGGGCGAGCGGCGCATAACGCGGGCGTCAATAACACCGTCGGGCAACTTACAAATGGTGTAATTATCTCCTCATCAGGTTATTAGAGGATCAATTGAGCCTGGTGGCCTGATGGCAGAGGTGAGCTGATGAGGGATGGAAAATGGTTATGACGACTGAAGCAGCAGATCTCGGAGAGAGGGGTGTTTACTCATGTAAAATGATGCAATCGAAATGATGCGAAGAAATTCAGAAAAACTAAGAAAGCCAGAAGTGTTGTTTATGCATTAGTGCGTGGGTAGAGAAGGAAAAATGTACCCAAGAATAATAATAACAAAATGGACTCACAAATTACCCAAATGAGTCTAACTAAAGAAGTCACAAAATAAGCTATTTGTCTTCTTAAATAACACGTTATGAGCATCTACTGGTTTGTCTGTAGTCCTTAAGTTTAAGGATGTAAAATAACTTGTGCAATAGTTTTCCTTCCTCCCAGTCTGCATGCCAAGTTTTCCCAAGCAAACCAGTTTTAGAGAATGAAAAGCAAAACCCTCCACAGTGAGTTAAAGTAAATCAACCCTCTTAATGCAATTTCAAACATGATGAAGGGTTATGGACTCCAGGTCTGTCAGTTGGTCTGACCACAAAACAGAACACAGCTGACTTCTGGGTCAAGTGAGGACAGCTGGCATCAACCAAAATCTAATTTACACACTTTTATATAATGTGTTTTTTCCTGTTAATCTCATTGTAGTTGACTGTTGTATTCACCAGCAACACTTTATCCAGAATCTGTTTTTCCTATCGGTCTAATGGATTTATTATGCCAGCTCCTGTGTTCATTTTTTTTTCTCTGAAGCACTTACTATATTCAATTCAATTCAGTGTTATTTATATAGCACCATATAGCAGTCATGTCAAAGCAGTCATTTTGTACTGTAACATAAGGGCCCAACAACATCAGAAAAAAGCTCCAATGACCAGAACTGGCCCACGAGTCTGGTCAATCTAACCAGCAAAAGGTAAAGGTAAAACCATCAAACCCCACAAAATCAAGAAGAGGCCTTGTTATAGTAAGGAATCTCAATTCAAGTGACACACTTATGTAGTGTAACCAAAAAATGCCAACATTTGCATAGAATGTATTATTTTCATCGTAACCTGCAACCATGGTTGCAATTATTAGCATGCTAGTGCTAGCAATATCACTCTAGGGCCCTTTGCTTATTTTATCTAAATCTGTGTGGGTTTCTACACCTTGAGGCGACTTTTGTTGTGATTTGGCGCTATATAAATAAAATTGAATTGAATTGAATTCTATAAAACAATAAATAAGTTGCTCACCTCTGCTCTGAAGGCGCAGTGAAAAAGGAAGGGTGTGTATTATGGGAAGTCCCACAGCAGTTTGAGTCTATAGGAGCACAACTAAAGGATGCTTCAATATCAACTCAACCAGCACTAATAGTAAGCCTTCTTAAAAAGGAAAGTTTTGAGTATAATCTCTAAAGTAAAGAAGGTGTCTGTCTCCTAAATTTAAACTTGGAGATGGTTCTGTGGGAGAACTTCAAGATAGCTAAAAGCTTGTTGTCGCATTCTTCTATTACAAACTCTAGGTACCAAAAGTAAGTCTGCAGTCTGAGAACAAAATGCTTTATTGGGACAGTATAAGACTATGAGATCTTTCAGATATGATGGGGGCTAACTTTTTATATGAAAAGGACTGGTACATTTAATTCTGGATTTAACAGTGAACTAGTGAAGGGAACATTTTAGAATGTTTGAGTTTCTGGAATGAAAGCAAAGTTTAAAGTAGAAATGTTAGTAGTTCTGTAAATTAAAACTCATCTGTAGTAGCATCATGCTGGAGGTCCATTTTTGACCCTGAAACATAGCTTTTGCAGCTTTCTGTCTTCCCTGAGAGGAAAACAGTGAGTCGCTGTACTAACATAATTCCCATAATTCCATTCATTGATACCAGGAGCTGCAGTTTGCCCCGGGCTGGTCAGCCAGCTCTGGTCTCAGTTAGGACAATAAAGTTCTGGCTTTCCTTTCCTTTCCTCCCATCAAAACAGCTAAACCATACTTTTATCTATTAAGCCCAGCCCACTGACAACAATCCAACCTATAGGGACAGATATCATTAAGGGCCACCTGAAAGAATAAATGGTTTCATCCATTTGTTTGTGTTCAGGCCAAGAATATTTTTCCAGTCTTGCACCCTTGTTTGATCCTGTGCTGCAGTTTTGAAAACTTTAACAGTCCATGTTAGCATTGCTAGTCTTCTGAGTGCCTTCCAGCTATTCCTCCAAGTCAAAATTTTAAAGAACATCTTCATCATCATTAACTTACATCATTTTCCTCAGTTGTTGGCAGTTGTTGGACTCTCTTGTTTCTACTTAAAACCAAATCATTTCTGTCTTTCTTGTGTCCAGTAAATGTCCCAGCCACAGTGGTGGAGGCCATGACGAGGCAGGAATCCCTCCAGTCCTTCAGCAAAAACGGCAAACCCTCTTCCTCGTCCTCTTCATCGTCCTCCACTCCGTCCTCCACCCTCATGCGCTCTATGGTCTTTCCCCACTCCCCCTGCCCTCGGAGTTTCTCCCTGTTGGATAAGGTTGGGGTTCAGTCGGACTCCAGTTTTGGCCAGTTGGGGTCAAAGAACCAGAGAGTCCTGGCAAGTCCCACATCCACCAGCCAGCTTAGCAGTGAGTTCAGCGACTGGCACCTGTGGAAATGTGGCCAGTGCTTCAAGACCTTCACCCAGAGGATCCTGCTCCAGATGCATGTCTGTCCGCAAAATCCTGACCGGTAAGACACAGTGGTTTTAGGTGCTTGACAGTTTGTCTCAAGGCTGTTGTAATGCAGGATAAACTGACACTAAAGTGACACAGTGTTGGTTTGAGAATGACTCCAAAAACTTTTCTTTATGTCTGAAACCTCAGGGGATCAAAATCTTTTGATAGCTTACAATCAACATTGTAAGCAACTGTGTTGTACCAAAGCCCTTAAAGATAAACTTCGGCATAATTTAAAATGAGTTTTAAATGAATAAAGGCGAAGATTTTAACTGTAAACAAACATAGGTAGCAAGTGCCAAGTGCTCATATGTCCAGAAACGCCATTTTCAGTCAAGAATTTGGCTTCGAGATTTTGGTCTGTACCTACTGGCAGCTTGAAAAGAAATACTTTTTTGGCACAAAGATGACACTTCACCACATCAATGTCTTTTGTATTATAGTGTACAATACTTTGTATAAAAAGAAAAAAATATGACCCTCAAAGTGACAAAGTGTCAGACAGTTGTTGCTGTTTTCCCAGAGGAAGCCAGCAAATCTGATGCGTTTGCTGTGATTTATGACTCTCATTGTTCCATCATGGCACTATTTGTGTGTGACAGAAAGTGGGAGTTTGGGGATGAGAGTGAAGAGTATGTAAAAGTGTTTGAGTGTGTATAACATCTGCCAAGTTAATTATATACAGCATGCGTGGAGTGTGTGTATGTGTGTGCAAAAGGGGGACACAGGATGTATTGGAAATTTTTTGCTTAGCTTTATTTTTGTGGGGAGAGTCAGAGCGGCGTATAAATCAGCGCTGTGCGTCACTGAGAAATACCTCGCCTTACGGTGACGGGGCCAGGAAAACAGATGCCACTTATTCAATAAACTAATACTCATAGGGAAGAAAAATGTGGGCTGGATATGGAGGAGGGAGGGAGAGTCGATGGGGAGCTGCCTGTCAATAGGAAGGTTTTATAGGACAGAGGAGCAGATAAAATTCAGCTGAACAAGCCAAACAGAAACAGTCCTGGACCTCCAAGGCCATACTGTACCGTTCAGGTGAACTGGCATTATACCAGTATGCCCATAAGGCAAAGTCATGCCCCAACATAAGCACTAATCTTTTTCTTAAAGTTGCACCTAACCAGACTATTATATGCATCAAATGATGGAATTTATGTTTTTCTGCTGCACCATTCTTCATTGTACAAAGGACAAGAGTTGTCAATCTGTATGTTTAAGAGGTTCACTCTCACACTAGCCATCAACTCTTTAGTTTGCCACCTTCTAAAAGCAGTACCAGAAGACTAAAGAATAGCTTCTTGGGCCATCAGGCTATTCAACACCCAAATTAAACTCTAAGCATTCACTGAACAAGTGCAATAGCTAAAATACCTCTAAATATCATCTATTCTGCTTTCTACCTGTGCCATTGTCAAAGCTGCTGTCATTAGGATTATTAGCTATGTATTTATTACTTTATTTTTATATTTTATTACTCTTTCATTCAAGTAGAATGATTTCAGCAGTGCTTCCAGTTCCGTTGCATGTTTGTGCTTATGAGTACAATGAAGCTTATCTTATCTCATCTCTTGTCTTTTATATTTAAGTTCATAATATGAATGAAGTTGTGATAATAGAAAGTAAAGCAAATCAGAAAAGCTTCTGTTGGACACCAACTCATAAGTCATCATAGTGTATCACTGTGGGCTCTGTTTGGCCAGGTGTTTCACAAAAATGCACTCTATGAACTACCACTATCCCTACAAGTCATGACATGCTGATAATGCAAAACTGGTATTAGTTTCTTACATCCTGTAAAGGTCTTTAAAGTGTAAACAAGCACTCAATATACCCCATGTGTGAAATTTTTCATTGACATCAAATATCCAAGATTAAACGTAGAACACTAACGGCTGAAAGTGATAGTGTTACAAAACTCATGTTAGTGTTATAGGGTTAAGGTAAGTTGTAGGGAAGAATAAAATGTTCAATTAAATATCAATTTGATTAAAATGTTAGCTTCTGAAATGAAGTTTAACAGCATCCATCCATTTTTGTCCACTTATTCAATTCAGGGTTGCAGGGGGACTGGAGCCTATCCCAGCTATCATAGACCATGAGTTGGGGTACAACCTACAGGGCCAACACAGAGAAACAGACAGCCATTCATACTGACATTCACACCTACAGCCAATTTAGAATCATAGTTTAACTCCACTAACTGCATATCTTTGGTCTACGGAGAGGAGCCGAAGTACCTGGAAACAACCTAAACACACAGAACACCTCTGGCCAGATGTTGGAATTTAACCCGGGACCTTCTTGTTGGGAGACAACACAGTGCTGATCATTGCACCTCACAGCAAGAAGGTCCCTGTTTTAAATCCACCATCTGGTGCAACAGCTGTACTGCCCTAACAACATTCAAACACTGTTAAATTTGATAGTTGGTTTTAACTTTTAAAAATTATGGAAACTCGTTGCCTCAAAAAAAAAAGCAAATTATCAGTATCGATGTAATGACAACAGAGTTGACTTTGATGTTGACAAAGCCACCAATGACAGATGCATATTTGATTGGTAATTTACAGATTTCTGTTTGTCCTTTGCAGATTTGAGTCTTTAGATTCTACTACCAGTATTGTAAGGTTTAGTTTCTTCTTCCAGTATGGTTTCACTAGTAATAAAAGCTCATCTCTCACTTTGATTTCTAACAGCTTCCCTCACTTTCTCCTGGCCTCCCTCTCCCCCTTCATACATATTTATTGATGTTTACTTGATGGGAACGTTTGGAGCTGAAGACTGATGGCTCTTTATATCAGCCTAAAAAAAGGGAAAGAAAAAACACTGCACACCTCCTCTGAGCTCCATCTCTTTCCGGTTTGTTTTTTTCTGCTGACTGTTTCTTTTTCTGAACTTTTTCTTCTTCTCTGTCATTTTTTTCCCCCTCTGTGTGTCATTTCAACAGAATCCATCATCAGAGGAGCAGTTTGTTTATGTCAGCGAGGCCTTGGAAGTGCTTTCGATTCAGCTTTAAACTGGTGTCGAGATACAGGATACTGTTTAAGTTTTGTGATGGCAATGAGTGATGAATCAGGAAAAAAATCAGATCATAAATGGCCTGCGTTTCCACTTATAGCCTTGACATATTACAAAAGCAGTGCAGTATAAACCACAGCAATGGACTAAATTAATAACCACTCCTTTTATGATTGATGTGTTTACCGCACTGGTGTTTAAAAGAGTCATTAGTGCTTTTAGGGAAAGTTGGATATTTTTGCTAAGCACTTTGATCTCCACAGTTCACAATTCAGGTCTCATTCTGGTGGCTGATGTTGTTTATGAGTAAGGCCTGTATTTGTATATGGACACAATCACGCTTGTATATCGGAGGACAGAAGGTTTACAGCCGATTGAAAGTGTATCATCACAGAGCCCGACTTTATGGAGGAATTAAATTTTAATTTCTGTCATTTGTTTCTGGCATCTAACAATCCCTTGTTGGTGGTTTGGCCTGATTTCTCCGGCTTTCCAGCAGCCCAGTTAAACATTTAAAATTCTCCATTACTCACGTAAGCGCTACAATAATGAGAGCATTGAGGCATTTAAATGTTCTAAAGTTTAATGTTTCTCAGTGGAAAAGCCGAAAAACCCTGAACCGAGATAACTGATAGAGCGAGAAGTTTTCCTAGACATTAATCGTGTTAAATATTTTTTTCCTTGATTATAATACCACTGGGGAGGGACATCATGATATTATATATTCTCCACTTGATTATTAACCCTATGATGCTTTTGCATCATATTTGATACATGAGTTTCTGAGACCTCTAGCTCATCAACATGATCGATGCTTGTCATAATTTCAAAATGTTATGTACAAAACTCTTTTTTTTGTCTAAAATTAACATTGTTGTTAACAAAAACTTGCCAAAGACGCCCAATGTATCAAATGCGATACAAAAAACATATAATAAATATATCATTAACAACATGATATAGCAATAAAGCTTTTGTGAATTTTGTTATAAGGGTTAATAAACATCTCAGTTCCAAAAAAATAAGAATTTTCAGGCTATTTTTTGATGGGTTGGGTGTTACAGGCTAATCAAGTAGTGAATTTTTTTTAGCACCTGTTACGTCTGTTTTACACCGACATGCATCCCAAAGGAAAAATATAAATATGACAGCAATATTTCACTTTTAATCATCATGTTTATCATATGTACAAGTATATATGGCAAACCCTAATTCCCACTTGATTTGATTTTTATTTATGTATTTTTATATATTATATTTGATGTTAATGTTGATCAAATGGCAGTCCAGGTCAACTGATGGCTCATCTGATAATCGTTGACATATCCAATATAGCTTACTTAAAATACAAAATTTAGCCTTAACCAACCCACCTCCACCCCAGCTCCTCCTTTTTTGGTGGCTTCATTTAGCTTAACCCCAAAATAATCCAAGATGTGTTATTTTGTCTTACCATTTTTTAGGATTACAAATTTATATTTTTTAATTTAATGGTAAAAACACAAGCGTTTCAAATATTGTTGACGTAAATGTGCTGATTTTACAGATAACATTTTTCTGGGATACCCAACCAGCATACCCAATAGCTAAAATTTTTGCCAATCAAAAATAAAAATGTTCAATTTTAGTAAAATAAAGATCACCAAAGCATTAACAATCTATTTGTAATCTTTTGAAATTTTACCCCCACAAATTCATCTATTCAACTGAGTTTCACTCTGTTCCTGGTCAGCCAAACCCAATTTGCAATGATTTAAAGTCCTGTTAGAGGGGCCTGCCCCACAGTTTGAGAAACCTGCCACTGACTTTATATTAGCACTCTGGTAGACTATTCTTCATTAATATATCAGCCTGTGTTTGGCCTTAATTCTTGGAGCTTCATCCATCACTTTTCACTGCATTAAGCTTCTGCTGTTTTGTCCAATCACCCTTCTCTAATGATCTAATTAAACTCTTCCCAACACTAACATTGTTTGAGTAGTACACATTTTGAATAAATAGTTATTATAGAATAATACCATGTATAAACTTAGTCCCAATACAAAATGGAGCAATAATCAGCTACCATTCCACTAAGCTCGTCATCCTATGCACAGACTCCACCTCCACTATCTTGGTGTAAATAGTCCTTGCTCTGCTCTGCAGCATCAAACCAGTTCTCTGCTTGCCTCACGTTCTGGTTAGAACTAATCAACTTGGCAGTTGTTTCTCCAGCTTGTTGTAAGCAAAACAAGTATTACTGTCACCAGCTAACGGTCAAAATGCTAGATGGTGAGGGACATGTGATGGAGTTAATTAATTATATCTTGCACTCCTTTATCTTAGCGGAGTAAACCATAGCTCACTGGGAGCATTGGGGGGGGGACCAGTGGTGGTAATTAACATCTGAAAGTGTTTCTCTGTGAATTAAATATAAATATGAAACCTCTGGACTGCACTGTAACTGGTTACACATTTAAACCTTAGTTGTCTCTTGAAGAATCTGAATGCTCAGAGATGTTTTGCAGAAGTGTAATGGGTTTATCAGTGTTAAAACCAACACACTTGTTCATGTTTTCAGCTGGGTCTCACTTGCTGCTCTGTGAGCTGAGAAAATTCTCAAAACACAATTAACTCAAAATGTTTGCATGCCAGGCTATAACGAGGCTGTTTCTTTGTGTTACTAAACAGTTGACATTTAGGAGATTTATCACCCGGCAGTGAAGACATATTTGCATTTAACACTAACACAGATGTGTGTTGTCCCTGCTGGACATACAGATGTGTTGAAAAATAGCTTTTTTCTCTTTTCAATGTGTAGCCGCAGGATAATGATTCATCACTGTGATGGACGGGCTTGTAGAAATTTCTTCAAAGTCTATTTTTATCTGTCATGTTTGCCATTATAATAAACACCTACTTTGTTTTGCATCTGCATGCGAGTGGGTTTTGTTTAGTATCAGTAAGTAAAGCTCTGTGGGCTGGCAGAGCACACTGGAACAAATTTTAGACCCTCAAGTCTCAGGTGGTTTTACTTTTTCCAGTTTAAAATGCACCAATGTTCCCATGTGCTTATCCGTAATCGCTTTTATTTGTTTAATGTAGTTTGGTCATATTACAGTGCTTAGAGGCCTGGGACATTTTCAGCCACCATTTCTGAAAACCGAAGCAGAAAGCTCAGTGTACCCTCAGACCATGATATAAATGAAACCCGTGGCTGTTAAGTGAACTGCAGTCAGTAAACCGCTGCTCACATTTGTCAGCTGGCATTGACAAAAACATTGCTGAGACATGCACAAGACTGCCTTGCACAATTAAGTTGCTCTGTCATGTATCACTATGTTGAATACTACCTGAATATCAGTATAATGACAATGGCATTAGCTTGGATGTGACCAGTGTTGGGCAAGTTACTTTGAAAAAGTAATTAATTATTGTTACTAGTTACTTCTTCAAAAAAGTAACTGAGTTAGTAACTGAGTTACAAGATTCTAAAAGTAATTAATTACTTGAAAAGTAACTATTGTGTTACTTTAAAAAAAATGTTTAACCTTCTGGGGTCCAGGGTATAATTGGCCATATCTTTACAAACTGGTGTTAAAAATTGATGTCATTCTTTTCAGCACAACCTCACGTGTCTGAATTTACAGTTATGTTTTCATTTTGACTTACTGTATTAACTCAATTGACCTAAAATCAGACAAAAAACATAAAATCCGAGTAGAAAAAGTAATATTTTTTACTGTAACAACCACAAACATGTTTATTGAATCATATTTCATAACTTTAAATGCAAATAAAAATTGTCAATTTTAAAATCCTATGCACAAGTTTTGCAAACAAAGTTATTTGCAGCCGTTTACCTTTTACCCTTTGTTATAACCATTTCAAACTATTTACATAACAATCAGGTGTTCTGCATTAAATAAGATGCCAAACAAATTATTTGTGCCACTCCAAAAAAATAATTTCTGTCCACTATAAAGGAGAAAATCACATACCTGCAGGTCTGACAGCAGGTGTATTACTCCTGTTCTCTACCTGAAGACAGCAGTCACCTCATTGTTTTGACACACAACACAAAACTATCCACAACACTACACACTAACTACACAAGACAACACATTAACTACACACTACAAACACAGTAAACGTCACAAATCTCTCACATCTCAAAACTCGCTCTCTCTCTTTTTCTGCTCTCTCTCTGTCACACACACACACAGTTACTCCTAAAACTTCCCCATCTTCCTAAACAACCAAATGTCATGTTGCCATATCATTTTTGATTGGTCGACATGGTGCATTTTTCCACCAACACGAAAGGGTTTTTTGATTTGTTTATTTATTTTTTGGTCATAAGCAGAGAGTGCTGTCCTTAGACAGTAAACATGACAAAACTATTCAGGAAAAACGCCGCGTATATATTGTTTATCATGACTCTGGTTTTACGTGGCCTATCACCACAATTTAAAAACTGGTATATATCACCTTGTTGCTTTGGCGTCTTGAAGTGGTCATGTGATTGGCTTACGACGACTACTTTATTCTTCCTCAGCCAAACAGCAGCACTCATGTGATTGTTTTGCACTTACTCCAGGTGTTGTGCCAAAAAGTGATCGACGGGCAGAAAGTGATTACCGTCCATGGGAGCGCGCGCAGCTGCTTAAAGCTGTAGCGCCCAGATTACTTACAGCTACTTCCATGCAACTGATATAAGATGCAGTAAGCAGAAGACAGCTTCAACTGTCTGTTTGTTGAAAAACAGTAACGCGACCGCACCGCATTTTCTTGTTAGTAACGGTAATGGCGTTGTAACGATAGAAATAGTAATTAGTTAGATTACTTGTTACTGAAAAAAGTAACGCCGTTAGTAACGCCGTTGCTTGTAATGCCGTTATTCCCATCACTGGATGTGACAAAGCTTCTAGTGCCAGCTTCATATTGTATAGCTAAGTTACAGCTAGCTTTGGAGAGCAAACACTAGAAAGCAAATGATGGCATATACATAGGTTAGTTTTATGTATCATGTTAACTGGTCAAAGTGAAGCTAATCAATTAGCATATCCACTCAAACATTCACTAGATTTTAGACAGTAAAATCCAGATAGAAAGCTAGCTTAACTTACTACCTAGGCTGCTCTAGCTTACATTAGCCATTATAAAGACCTAGGTTAAGGGACAGATTTGCTAAGAGAAACTGCAGTTCCTGCTTGAACTGAATGCCCTGTTGTTGTTGACTATAGGTATATCCTCAGTCGTGTTTGGCGAGACAGGCATCATAAACCAAGACAGGTAAAACTATCTTTCTTCTGGCTAATAACATTAGCATAAATACCCAGTTATGTTCAGTTATGAAGCCTAGAGATGAGCATTTTCAATATCGCCATCTGGGCATTGTAAAACTGTCTGTAGGACCCCCTGGTGGCTATTAAAAAGTATGCAGGTTTAAGGTACTTTTCAGACATGAAAGATGCATCCACCTTTCATACTATCTTTGTTTAATATCCAGCATAGAGCTAGCTTGCTTTTTGTCCATGTTTGTTGATGCTAGTGGAGTGTTCGATTTCTAAGTTTTCATTGTCTATCTGGTCTTTAAGTGATGTCGTGATGAATCCTGCTTCCGGGGGAAACTAGCGAGCTACCTCCCTGCTAACTTCTAACTACAGAGAGATAATAAATTCGATTTCCATGGATGCCTGGAAGTTAAACTTAATTGTTACAACTGGTAGAGCAGCCACACTGATCATTTTATTACAGATGAAAGAATTTAGACAGTTTTTCAACTCTCAGCGATCCCGCAGTGATCGTTGACTTATGGACCTGCAGCGGAGTTTGGGCCCAGACACGGCTAATGACGTCAGACTTAAAGACCGGATTGCTGAGACAAAACAAACACTCATACACGTCAATCCTGAGTCTTTAATATAAAATTGGTCTGTTCATTCAGGGCGTGATCATAAATGCATCAGTGAAAAAAGTTGCAAAATGCACATTCAAAGCTGACATTTACTGCAGATATTACAATGGCGGGAAATCCATTATTGAGTATAAACAGAAAATGGTAAACTGGTAAAATCACCCAGTCTTGTTTGGGACCCATCAGTAGATCTTCTTAATAACTATGTTTTCCTTTTGAACTACAATACCCATAATGTATGTTCAGTACCCCCTGACCACATACACACTAAAACAGACAAAACACACAAAAGGCATTATCTACAATGACACAATATTGGCTGTTTGCTTAGTTTTCTTTATGAGGTTGGTTTGATGAGTACAGCTAGCTGATGAGAGGACATTATGTGAGCTTTCTGCTCTAATAGATCAGTCAATAAGGTTTGAAAGAAAAAGAAAAGACAGAGAGAAACAAAAAGACATGGATACTGGAGGATAAAAAACAGCACATAAAAGAAGGAGTTGTGTGTGTTCACGGTTGTCTTCCGGTGATTTTGTTTGTGCTAGGATGTCCGTGCTCCACTCACATACATACATATTTTTATGTGTGTTCAGAGGGCCATTGATTCTTTATTGACGATGTGGGAGCAGTGATTTATAGCTGCTGGTCTCAAGGGAATAATGTCTTCATATGAGGCAGACAGAGGAGACGTCCTCACAGCACAGATATAACTCCATATGGATTAGACTGAGTCCATGCGGGTCAATCGACACACTTCACTCTGCATCACTGCACGCTGCAAATAAACACACACACACATATTCACTGAGTCACTGAGGTCCTAAATCAAATTAAAAGCTCAGAAAATGAAAACATCATCTGCAAGCAACCGATTTAACCCCCAAACACATAAAAATATGAATGTGATGCTGTCAGAAATGTAGTGGTTAAATATTGTTTTTATTAAATCTAGAAGCAGATATGTTTGTCCTTCTGGAAAAATAAGCTTACACGCTAACACTTGTCACGCTCACTTTGTTAGTCTGCATCCAGAAACTGCATGAGTGCAACTCACAAATGCATGCCTGCTATAAAACAGCACAAACTCTAAGGTAATTCTATTGAAGAAGGTCCAAAAGCAGCAGGAGCAGCAGCAGAGACACGGTGAAAAGGTCCAGTTCAGTGACTCCAATTAATGGAGGTGAAACCTACAGTCAGAGCAGAACATCCACCTGTCAGTCAGACCAGCTGCACCCCTGGTAATGCTAATGATGCATTGTGTTTGGTTTTGTTTTTTTTTTTGGATGAACTCACTTTTGGAGCCTTAAATGGCCACTGATCATACTGCAACTTTTAGCACAGTGGTGTTTACTGTTTGCTGATAATCCTACAATTTTTACAGATGTTACAACATCTGTACATTTTTTTTTAAAAATGACAAAGAAAATGTTACAAACTGATTAGAAAATAGACTTTCAAATAGTGTTTTTGTAAGTTTTTTCCACCACTACTGCAAACCTCAGGTTGTCTAGAGTCTTAGTGATTATATTTACCCAGGCTTTTATTTTGAAGTCACTCTAACCCACAGGCCTTTGTTTCATAGTAATCTGTACAAGCAATATGATGGACAGACTTTTCGTCTGGGCTCAAATTGTGGTCATGAGTATTTCACACGCAAGCGAGCGAACGTGAGCGCAGAGTTTTACACGTAGTTTTTGGGTTTGTATCTGGACCCTAACAAAAAAAAAGCAACTTGTGTAAATATTTTTTACAACCATACAAATAGATGCACAAACGTAAAATTTTCAGATATTTTTGTTTACAAGGTTACAAAACTCAGTTCACAATATTTATGACCACAATTTAAACCCATAATTTCACTGCCTGCGGTCTTGCAGTAGAGCAGTCATTTGCATGTTTTTGTCATCGTGTGAAGTTCCCACTTCACCACACACCGTTTAAATGTTTTTCTCTCCAGTCTACGAGAGATCTGATCAGCAACGCTCTTACTTTCCATTCTCCTGTCCACCTTCTTGACCTCTGACCTCTCTCTGATGCCATGAAAACATGTATGCGAGCCAGAACGTTTCATTCCCATGTAGTCTCAGTAGTGAGGTCTGGTCGGCATGCAGTCGGTCTCTCACACACGCTGCCTCTTTCATCAGCTCATGTGTTAAAGGTGTGGACACAGCGACATGTTGACTCTGACTCTGTTGTTCCTACCACATGTTGTGTTGAAAGCTGACACGAGGTTTATTGTCCTGAACCGTATTACACGGATGTGTTGAAAATGGCTAATTTTACAGATCTCACATACACACACAGGCTAAGCTAAGCGTGAAAAACACAGCAGCTGATTTTGCTCTCATCGAGTATCCAAACTAAGCATTATTAACTTGTCCATTTGGTGTTTTTATTAACTTGTTGCGTTGTTGATTCTAGACATATTTGGCTGTCTGTGCTGTCGACACAATCGGACTGAGTAACGGCTTGATGCTAACGGCCACCGAGAGAGACGTGATACAGTTAGCCAGCAGTCCAAATGGAGCAGCTTCGTTTGTAGCAATAAAAAGAGAAACGGAGAGAGATTCATGAGATCAGCTGTAAGAAAGATGAAGAAAAGACTGAAATAACGACTTCTTACAAGAATTAATACCAAATTAATTCATTAATTTGACAGTAAAATAAGGAATTTTTCATCATAAATGTGAAATGCTCTCCAGTGTGTCTATTTTTTTGACACATGAGCTTAGGCTTCTGACAAATTATAATGAACACTATTTGGAAAACATAAAAATTGTGAAAATATTACTCAGCCAGTCAAAATTGCAGTCAAAATCTCTCATATTTGTAAAAAGCATGTCCAACTGTGTACATAGACTGTATATAAAGGTTGGACTTCTCAGGCATTTGCAACATTTAAAATGTGTTTTGTTACCAAATTTTAAATCCTTCTTGTCACATAATTATTAGGCTCCATCTATGATGTTATGATAGTATATCCAAGTAGACATATCAGCCTCAGACTGCAGGCTTACTTGTGGTTTCTGTTAGGATGCCTGGGTCGTTGACCCAGGGTTTTTGAGTTCATTATATTATTTATAATTTCTAGTCTTTGGGTTTTTGTTAGAGTCATGTCTTATGGTTTGTCTCTGTGTAATCCTTAGTTGCTGTCTCCCCTGTCCGCTATATCCCCCGTGTCCAGTCAGTGTCTGTGTCTGCCCTGGTCCCACGTCTCTGTTCCCTCTGTTGTAGTGCCTGCATGTGAGTCTGTGTCTTTGTTCAGTCTGTGTTGTGTTTCCTGTTTTACTTTGAAGGTCTCTGTCTTACCTCAGTGTGTTCAGTTTACGCTTCCTTGTCTCGTCAGTTCTGATTTGCCCAGCTGTGTTTCCCTCCTGTTGTCCATTCCCTGATTGCTCCCTCTATGTATTTAAGCCCCGTGTTTCAGTTTGTCATTGTCGCGATCTACCCTTATCTAGCTGTGTGTTCTGTCTGCGCAGGTGTATTTTGTAGTCTTAGTTTTGTTACCCCTTTTGAGTTCAGCATTAAAGCTGTTTTGAGTTACTTTCTGTCTCCGGAGTCTGCACTTTGGGTCCTTTTCCTGCCTGCACACAGCCGTCACATAACAGTTTCTAGAGTTTCTTAAAGTAGAATGGGAGGCAGCTATCAGGCTCCTGTGCAGCTCCCAGTTTTGATTCAAGAGACAGACCTTGTCTTCGTTTAAGATTTCCTTTGTCATAAAGCTTATAGTTAGAGCTTGATCGGCTGACCCCGAGCCTCACTTAGTTATGCTGCTGTAGACCCCATGATACACTTTCCACTTCTCCTCTGTTCTCCTAGTTAGTGTTTTCTTACTTTTAGACTTTTTTAAAATCCTGTTTGTTAGTAAAATAGTCACAAGGAGCATCCCTAAAATGGAGATGATGTGTCATATGTTTGACATCTAGTGCTTTGTTTTGATAATATGAACATGATCTGAGTCACTGAGTCATAAAGATGAGTTCAACCCTATTTTGTGAGAATATTTTCTCTCCATGCTTTTTGACTCTGTTTTGCCTAGAACCTATTTTTCCATCAAAATATGAGTTTATTCTAAAATGTAAAACAATTTGTTTGAAATTTGTTTCCCCTTCGAAACAAATTTAATGTGCCGTTTCAGCAACAGTCCTCTGGGAACTTATTTGGGGAGTTAATTAGGATTTATCCCGCATGCAAAAAATGTCAATCTATCACTTTTCTTAATTACTTCAGCTGTCATAGAACAAGAGTAGAAAGCTTGCTAGCTACATTTCATTATGAAATTGAGAGGAAAAGGGTCCTTTTAAACGTGGAAACACAGACTACTTGTTTTAGCTATAGGCAGACCTAGTCTGGTTTTCAGCACGCCCATTAAAAGCCAGGAAAAACCTTGATATTTTGAAATATTATCTGTATTTCATTTCAGTGCTCAGTGTCACATTCACCAGTGAAATCTGTTAAAAACTAAAGTTTCCTAAAGCTTTTTTCCCCTCTCTGTGTTATCCGCACACCCCTGTGTTTCATGGTAAAGAAGTTCAGTGTTTCTGGTATAAAACCCAGACCGTACAGTACGTGCGGTAATTTATGCATAAATGATCGTATTTGCATGTGCCTGTCTGTTCCCATATTTTGGTTGCATATGCACATACCTGTGTGTCCATGTGTGTTTATGTGCATGATAGAGGTGTTTATGCTTCACCTCCTCCTCCTCCACTCCTCCCTGTAATAAACAATAACCGGGCATTAATCTCCCGGCCTGCTGCCTTAATAAATAATATCCACACATTCATCAACTTAAACTATTCACAATCAATGCAGCTCTTCATAGAAAACCCACCTAATAAATAGTGGTGCGGCCCACTGAGGCGTGAACTTATAGACCGGCCGGCTGATAAATGAACCGACCCCCACGGCGAGACGCCTTTTATGTGGAAAACTGCAAGTGAGAATTTTTCGATTTTATATTACACTATTTTACTCTTATTACTTTCCTGTGTGTGTGTGTGTGTGTGTGTGTGTGTGTGTGTGTGTGTGTGTGTCTACATCGTCTCAGGGTATTGTGGGTGTTTGTGATTTATTAGAGTGGTGAAGATGTTGGTCTATTTGTTTTATTCTAGTTCTGGGGTATTTACCCATTTGTAAGGAACTGATGTCAGAGTTTTGTCTTATTAGTTTCAGAATGAAAATCGCTTTATTTTCAGGCAGCACATGGGAGTTTATCCTGTCAGTTTAACAGCTTACACAGTAATACAGAACCAAGTGACCCATATGAAAAGAAAAACAGAAAAAACATTTTTCCATTTCCTTCATGACTAAACACTTTTCAAGCCCCCCTGGCGGCTTCTATATATTCATGTAGGTTTTCAGGCTAAGCCTAGTTGGACCGGGCCACCAGAGGCTCGCACCTTCAGCCTCTACCTCTGGTGACCTTGTCTGGACAGTGTAAACTGGACCCTTGATTTTTGGGGGTGTTTTTTTAGTCATCATAGCGGTTGTCAGAATTTCTCTTTGTCTGGCCCCTCATCCAGGTCCAATTTGCCTTGGGAGATCCTACCAGGGGGAAATCATGAAGGGGATCTCCTTCAGAGATACTGCTCCTCCACTGAAAGGAGCCACTTAAGGTGGTTGAGCCAACCGATTTTAGTGCCTCATAGGTGAGGTCTTTCAGGCATGTCCTACTGGGAGGAGAACCAGGGGCAGCCCCAGGACTCACCAGAGAGGTTATGTCTCTGAGCTGTCTTGGATAAACTTGGTGTGCTCCCTGAATGAGCTGGAAGACGTGGAGGGGGCGAGGGCAGTCTGGGGTTCACTGCTTAGACTGCTGCCCTGAATAAGTGGTCAAAGATGGATGGATGGATATACAAGTCTGATGAGGTGTTTTTGGACTACGGAGAGATAAAGATGGTAAAG
This sequence comes from Simochromis diagramma, assembly GCF_900408965.1. Classification (NCBI taxonomy): domain Eukaryota; kingdom Metazoa; phylum Chordata; class Actinopteri; order Cichliformes; family Cichlidae; genus Simochromis; species Simochromis diagramma. Next base: position 965,415 of record NW_024387200.1, on the reverse strand, counting down.
ACAAGAAATCAAAGTGTGTCTCAGAGAGGTCTAAAAGCCTGGTTCATAAAAGGATAAAATAAACTTCATTAATCCATAAATTTGAGAAAAAGAGGAAGAAAGAAACCACCGAAGAAGGACACCTCTCAGCGAAATCAGCTGAGAGAGCTGCAAATCCTTCTGCAGTGTATTCCATGATTGCCTGATTAACTGGTGCTTTTAAACTGGCCGTAGGCAGTGTTGGTCAAGTTACTTGAAAATGGTAATTAGTTACTAATTATTGATTACTTCTCAATGAAAGTAATCCCATTACTTTGCTGATTATTTATTTTCAAAAGTAATTTGTTACTTTATTACTTAGTTACTTTTCAAAAACATGCCACACAACCTAAATACATAATAAAGTATAGACCTTTCAGCCCAATTCAATTTTTTTCTGCATAATCCATCATATAAAATCAAGTGTTTTGTGTTTACACTCACTCTTTCAAATAGATGCAAGTAAAACACACATTCAAAGATCCAGCAGCACTGAGTCCTGTGAGGCAGGTGGAGGTTTGCCCAGTGCCGCAGCAGTCATGTCAGTGGGGGAGATCCGGGGGTTTCTCTGTAAATTTCACATTCCCGTGGCGGCGTGCTAGGTGCCTGCTCAGATTAGAAGTTTAATTTTTCGCTGTAGAAAGAAATTTTCTTCCCACGCAGAGTACATTGGATGCTGATGTTTTTGTCACTTTTCATGGAATCAAACTCAAAGTGATGTAAGTGCTTCCAAGCTTTAAACACTGCATGGTCGTACTCTCTCCCGCACTCCATATTAGGGAAAGTAACAGTAATGTAATTACTTTTTTGCAACAGTAATCCCTTACTTTACTTGTTACTTGAAAAAAGTAATCGGATTACAGTAACGCATTACCTTTAACGTGTTACTGCCCATCTCTGGCCGTAGGTGTGAATGTGAGCATGCAACATGTCCAAGGTGAACCCTGGCTCTCGTGGGGTGAGAGGTTGCTATGACAGCTGGGATAGGCTCCAGCTCTGGTTCTTTTATATCCTGGGCCTGAATGTCTCCCAGGCTCCTGGAGAAAATCCACACATGGGAAGAACCAGCAAATGAAACACAGAGGAGCCCCACCTGCGTTTGACGCAATAATAATGCTGATTACAATTACAATGAGTAAAAGTAGCCATAACACTCATTAAAGTAATTAATGATAATATCCATTCTTAGCTAAAGTGTGACTGTAGCAGATAAAGTACCAATGGTAATCACCAGAGCGTCCCTGATCCCTGTCTTTAAAGCAGCTTTAAAAACGGGATCCTCAGTGTACTCCTGAGGTCGTTAATGTGACTGACAGAAGACACACGGCAGCTAATCACCTCAGAGCTCCCGGCTCATCAATGCACACTGACTGATACACGGCACTAACTGACTTTCTATGTACTTTAACCCCACATCCTCCTGTGGTGCTGTGTCAAAGCCATGGAGTGCCTCGAAGCTTGATTTTGTTTCAGGTCTCACTCTGCAATTTTAGTGATTTTAAACAAGCAGTCCATAAAACTGGAATGCAATGTGCAAACCAAACTGTGGAAGAAAAAAGGCATGTGAAATACTACTGCTACAAGTCTCTGCTCTGTAAATAGTGAAATTTCAAAATACTTACAGATAAATGTATATATTGGACCAATATAATCAGCTGCTGTGTTCTGGTTAGACTGACTCTCCACTTCAGTAAGTTTTCAGATCAGATGAAGGGACTGCTGCCATCAGGGAGGTGGACGATGATCCTCTCTGAAGACGTAGCTAAATGATATCAAGAAACCTACACAGATAGCAATGTGGCCAGTGAGACAGCCTGTAAGGAAAACATGTGAAGAAAAGAGCCGGGGTGAGTGTATTTAGCAGAGGGTTGAGCAGTACTAAATTATCCTCTCAAAAAGATAATAAAGAAAAGCATCAACATATATGCTTGGGCGGGCTGCCTAAGTAAAGTCTGTATGTGGGAAACAGAGGTTTGCACACAGAGCCTGAAAATGATAATGGGGAAAAAGAGAGGAGATGCAAGATATGAGCAGAGGCTGAAGTGTCCTGTAAGTGAAAACAAAATACCTCGATAATGTTCACAGCTGGCTGCGTGTTCGGCTCAGCGAATGGAAGGAGTGTGAGATTAGATCTGCTGCTGTATGGAAGCAGGACACTCTATTAGCAGACACACAGCTTCTGTTTGGTTGTTTGTTTAACTCCCATTTGGGCCAAACACACACACACACACACACACACACACACACACACACACATACACACACATACACACTGACACACAATAACCTAATATATCTCTTCTTTTCTTGTTCTCTTACTGTCTCTATCTCATTCTGTGTAACTGCTATTCTTCACAAACACACACACACACCATGATAAATGGTCCAGTCATGATCTAGGCCTGCATTGTTGATGAGGGTCAGGCTGCCATGGTTACCGGAGCAGTGTCCGACTTCCCCCGCCCCCTGTTTGCGTGTGTTTATAGACCATATGTATTGCTTTTTAGTGAGCTGTAATGTGTGCAGGCTCATGTTTTTCTGTATGTAAACAAAATGTCTCCAAATTTTCATTTTGTGTTAATTCACGTTGCTCCACTCCAGTTACAAGCACCCAAAAAAATTCATCTGTGCATCATTGTTTCTTTGTGATAATGGAAGAACAACAGAAAAGGTGAAACAAACCCATAAAAATGAAGAATCTTCATGGGGAAGATGAAGAAATAATTCTTTTTTTGATGAATTTTCATGTCGTGGTAAATTAATACATGGAGCACAAGAGTCACAAAGTAACAGAGCTAACAAAATAAAATATGATCTTACCAATAGACCTACGGGTAAGTAACATCATGGCCAGTAGGGGGAGACATCTCAGGTAACTGAAGAGGATGTGAATGTGTAGAAGTCTATGAGAAAATGAAGCTTCAGCTCACATCCTCTATGACCTCGCCTCAATCACTAGTTTAAAATCTCGCCTTTTACAATAATATTCTAAATTCATTTTCGATAAAGTGAGCACTAGTAGCAGTCCTCTTTTTGCAACTACAAATGGTGCCCCCTGCTGACTGTTAGAAAGAATGCAAATTTAAGGCAGTGAATTTAAGCCATTCCCGCACGCACACACCTTCTGTTTTCTTCTTTCATCCGACTGTCTTTGTCCTCAGACCATACCAGTGTGGCCACTGCTCCCAGTCCTTCTCTCAGCCGTCAGAGTTGAGGAACCATGTAGTGACGCACTCCAGCGACCGACCTTTCAAATGTGGATACTGCGGCCGGGCCTTCGCTGGCGCCACGACGCTCAACAACCACATCCGCACACACACAGGAGAGAAGCCGTTCAAGTAAGTAACAGTGAGTACCCCCAAACACCCATAAAATCCACCCACCTTGCCCCCACCTGCCACCTGTTGCGACAAACAACCCAGCTAATACCACTCGACTTGCTCTTAACTGTCACCACCAAAATTATTGTAGAAGCAAGTCTCACCTTTAGATATATTGGGTGACTTTGTCCCAAATAAGTTTTTCCTCTCCTGAAAATTATACTTTTGACACCAATAATTTCACTTCCATAACTTTGAGCACTGTCTCTGTCTTTCTGTGTCTCTCATAATTATGTCTTTGAGGTCATTGAATAAACTGTACAGAGGACAATATAACGCTCAGGGATCCGCTAAACCGCTCAAAATGTCAAAGGCACCATGGATTGTTTTTAATGTGGATGGCAACTGATGTTCCCATAAACTGGTAATTATCAACAGCGACCCATGTTGGTACAGCAGAGAACGATTTAGAACAAATAAAGCTCTGACCGAACTTCTCTAATAGCAGGTACTAGAATAAACTGTGAATCTAAATATTTTGTTACACCAGCCTGTAAATTATTCAGGTTTTTAAATCAGTAATAAAAGCAATTATGGTGTATATTCCCATATGAGTCTGATACAGATCAATGGAATGATTTCATGTCATTGACATCAAATTTGTAGAATCATAAAATGATTAATATGTTTTTAAAGAGTGTCACATCTGCTTTGTCTGGATGCTAAATCAATTTCCCCCAGCACTCCTGAAACCAACGCTTTCTCTCATTAGCATTGCTAATTACGTCACCATAAGAAAACTAAAGTGAGCCACCGAGGGCTTGAAGTCCTGAAGGTTTTAGCTTGCACAAAAGAAAAAAATATAAAATGGTAGCAAATGGGTTGGGATTTCATTGTTGTCAACAGATGTACACAGATATGCTTTAGTAAATAAATTAATAAATAATATGCACTAAAGCAGCGGGAACTCAGGTTCTTGTTCATGAATATTGGAGAGACACATCAACACGTCCTCCAATGGTGCTGCAGGTTCTAGAGTGGCCATTCAGATTATCTACAGGTAAATATTTCAACTGAGTCACAGTTTTACTTTGGCAGCTGTTAACATACCAGGACTGACCAACTAAAGCAGGGGTGAGGAAATCCAGGCCTCAAGGGCCGGTGTCCTGCAGGCTTTAGATCTCACCCTGGGTCAACACACCTGAATCAAATGATTAGTTCATTACCAGGCCTCTGGAGAACTTCAAGACATGTTGAGGAGCTAATTTAGCCATTTGGATCAAGGACACGTCTAAAACCTGCAGAACACCGGCCCTTGAGGGCTTGAGTTCCCCTCCCCTGATCTAAAGGTATGTGAAGGAGACACTGGAGTTTAAAAATGAGAAAAGACCATCTAAGACGTCCATGCCCCAGTTTTGATGCACTAATAAGAAGCACTAATACGCCGCTTTCAGTCTGTGCATTACACACTTACATCCAGCTTGCTCACCAAACTAGTTAGCGTTAGCTGATAAGTTAGCACTCCATCCAAACGCATCACTTCTGCCTCCAAAAATCAAACGTGATGGTGGCTAACACATTTTCACTGAAACTACCAAACGCTTCAGAAGTTTAGAAACCAGTTGATTTGTTGTCTACATTTTTCTTTTTGGTCTTCAGCTCTAAATTTAGCTCTGGTCCTAAAAACCAAAATCATAATAAGAGTCATTTGCAAACTGCTTTTATATCCCTTACTACTTTCTCAATCACTTTTCTATTATTCATTATTCGTGATAATATTTGAATAAAAAGAGTAGAATTAGAATGAAAACAAAAGCATTTGAATGAAAACAACGGAATTTGAATGAAAACAACAGAATTAGAATGAACAGAACAGAATTTGAATCAAAACAATGGAATTTGAATGAAAACAATGGAATTTAAAAACAAACAACAGAATTAGAATGAAAACAACGGAATTAGAATGTACAGAACAGAGTTTGAATGAAAACAACGGAATTAGAATGTACAGAACAGAATTTGAATGAAAACAACGGAATTTGAATAAAAAGAGTAGAATTAGAATGAAAACAAAAGCATTTGAATGAAAACAACGGAATTTCACTAAAAAGAATGGAATTAGAATGAACAGAACAGAATTTGAATCAAAACAATGGAATTTGAATGAACAGAACAGAATTTGAATCAAAACAATGGAAATTAGAATGAACAGAACAGAATTTGAATCAAAACAATGGAATTTGAATGAAAACAACAGAATTTGAGAATAAACAATGGAATTTGAATGAAAAGAGTAGAATTAGAATGAAAACAAAAGCATTTGAATGAAAACAACAGAATTTCACTAAAAAGAACGGAATTAGAATGAACTGAACAGAATTTGAATCAAAACAACGGAATTAGAATGAACAGAACAGAATTTGAATCAAAACAATGGAATTAGAATGAACAGAAAAGAATTTGAATCAAAACAATGGAATTAGAATGAAAAGAAAAGAATTTGAATCAAAACAATGGAATTTGAATGAACAGAACAGAATTTGAATCAAAACAATGGAATTAGAATGAACAGAACAGAATTTTAATGAAAACAACGGAATTAGAATGAACAGAACAGAATTTGAATCAAAACAATGGAATTTGAAAGAACAGAAAAGAATTTGCATCAAAACAATGGAATTTTAATGAAAACAACAGAATTTGAGAATAAACAATGGAATTTGAATAAAAAGAGTAGAATTAAAATGAAAACAAAAGCATTTGAATGAAAACAACAGAATTAGAATGAAAACAACAGAATTTGAATGAAAACAATAGAATTAGAATGAACAGAACAGAATTTGAATCAAAACAATGGAATTTGAATGAAAACAACAGAATTGGAATGTACAGAACAGAGTTTGAATGAAAACAACGGAATTAGAATGTACAGAACAGAGTTTGAATCAAAACAACGGAATTAGAATGAACAGAACAGAATTTGAATCAAAACAATGGAATTTGAACGTACAGAACAGAGTTTGAATGAAAACAATGGAATTTGAATAAAAAGAGTAGAATTAGAATGAAAACCATTCACTTCCATCATGTCTGCTGTGACCTCTGACCTTTGATGCTTTACTGTTGGCTGCCTGTAACGTTAAACTATGAGGAAATTCTCTTGTTTGTTCCTCATTGTAAATCAGAGGGCATCAGCAGATTGTCCAGTGTAAATACAGGATCTGTTAACAGCCTGGTAATGAATCTCCCCACACTCATTTCCATTTTCTTCTGCTGGTTAAGGCTAATATAATTAGAGGGCATGCCACGCTGCAATTCGAGGCTTCTGGATGCTGTTGTTGTCATCCTGTCATCTAATCAGCAACAGAGGACAATAAGGATTCCTCCAGTGGACCAAGAGGTCAGCATTCAAGTGGAGGCCAGAAGGGCCAAAGAGTAAGAGACATAAAAGAAAGTGAAGAAAGCAAAATAAGATGTTTGAGTTGTGCAAAATCTAAAGGACTGGCATCAGGGGAACACGGGGGTAGAATCAAATTAACCTTCTTAATAAGCAATCAGAGAAATCCAAAGTCATCATTGACGTGGAGAGCGAAGAGGCGAGAAGCATGAGTGAGAGAGAGAAAGGAGGAACAAGAGATCATGGTGTAAAAAGTGAAACGACAAGCGGTGGCGATTAAATTCAGTTAAACCAAATCAGCATTCTTAATAAGCAATCAGAGGAAACCCCCGAACCTTTTCATCAGCACTTCAGAGTCTCGGTGGAGGCAGAGCGGGACAAAGACAATCACGGACGTGCGTCAGAAATCTTTAGCGGATCGATGGCCTCGGGGAGTTATCTCCTTTCGGACGGTGCAGCGGATAGATTAAAGCTGCCACTGTCACTTTGTCAGGAGGAAAACGCTCAACTTTATTTTCCCGCTGAGGAGACGGAGGCCGCGATTCTGTGTGGTCGGCAGCTTTTCGGTGCTGATGCTCACTGGACTGTGCAGGCTGTCAAAGCGTGCTGCTGTTTTCTCTGCTCCGCTTTTTGTTCTTCTGTATTTTGTTCAGAGAGGCAACGTCTTAGCTTTAAATGTCATCCTGGAGACCACAGAAAGTTGTTTGACTTAGTACATTATATTTATGATTCTATTACTGTGAAGCTGCATAGAGACAGCATTCAGAGTGAGCGAGCACTGACAAAAATCCCAAAACACTAATATGTACTATGCTTTAGGACTAACAAATGCCTATTTCTATAGCCAGCACACAGAGATTATGCTTTTGTGTAGTGGATGCTGGTAGAGTCATTACCTCTTGTAATAAATTAGGAAAACTAAACATTTTTTCAATGTTTCTTTAAACATTTGTTGAATCTATTTGTCATGCAGCGCTGTGTGGCAGGCAGGATGAAGGACCCAAATGCAGATGAAATAAAAAAGCAACTTTATTGCACTGTAGCAGAAATCAAACAAAACCCAAAACTCACAGAAACTTAACCTAAACTGGAAACTAGATAGCTATCCAATCTAATCCAATCCAATTCAATATTATTTATAAAGCACTTTAAACGGGAAACGTGACGTGACAACGGACAGAGGAAAACACAGGGCTTAAATACACCAGGGAGTAACGAGGAAATGGGAAACAGGAGTGAGATACAGCTGGGGCTAATCTGACCAAACGAGAAAGGGCGGAAGCAAAGCTGAAAACACTGAACACCAGACTGTCAAAATAAAACAGGAAATACTGAACACAGGCACGGTGTGCAGTCCCCAACACCCGGGCCCCAGACGAGTTATTTGGTTCCGGGCCGCGAGAGTTCAGGCTCGGGTTTGAAATTTGTGATTTTCAGGGTTTTTATCGTCAACTCAGTTTCCCTGGGTCTTTTCCCGTGTGTTATGAATAAATTTCCTATATATTTTCATGCACTTTGTGTGTCTTATTTTGAAAGAAATATTTACGCGTTACCACAGCGACCATTAAGGGGCAGAGAGGAGGATGTTACTCTCAGTGTTGTTGGCGCATTTCAGGAGGACGCTGCTAATAAAGTTACACAATTACACAGTGAATACCACAGTTTTTGTCTTGGTCGTATCATTTTATTTTGTTGTATTTATCCGCGACACCTTAAAGACCAGTTCGTGAAATTTCCTTTCGATGGTGCTGCCCAAACAAGTTTTGAGCATTTTGCGCCAATAATTGAAAACGTTTCTTGCACTCAACAAAATATTGTCTTTCATCCGCCATGTTTTAATGTGTGACTGCAAAAGCTCAACAACAATTTCTCAGACTTTCCCAGTTAGTGTTCCAACTTTAAGGTGGTGTTCATGTGGATTTTCCCCAGTGGGAAATTCTCTTTTCCAGTTAATCCAACACCACATGAATGCATGGTTAGATCATGATTTATTTTCAAAAATATTCCCTCAGGAAAGAGATCTTACTAACCAGAGTTGCACGTTTCCCACAAACACAGCCTTTGATTTTGAAGTAAAGGTGTGGTCAGAGTTTGTCTGAACTGCTCGGTCTCGGTGCTGAACGTTGTTGTAAATGAAGACTTCGTCTGTACTTCTTCTAGCCCTTCAGCTTCTATCAGTCTGTGACTGAACACAGTCTGTACTTGTTTATCTCGCACTCGATCCACATCCGTACAGATGCGATTAAGATAAGAGGTGAGCTGAAACTTCACTGATCCTTGAGGGAAAGTGATTAAAGCGGCCTCTGTCATTTTGTCAGGACAACAACTCAACATTATTTTTCCCTGCTGAGAAATGGAGGCGGCGGCCGCTAACAGACGCCCGCTGGTCGATAGCCAGCGGACTGCAGCTGCCTCGTTTCAGCTCTGCTCTTTGTTGTGCAGGACAGCCGTCTTCGTGCCTGGATAAGTCGCTGTGACAGAGAAGCTTCAGAGGAGCTTTGAAGTCCGTAGCTGTTGTGGTTTTGTAAATTCACAGACGAATGACAGCAGGAACATCCACCTTAATGGCAGAGCAGTCGGGGGTCTGTTTTCTTTTTCTTGTGCTGCAAGAAAATTTAGAAAATTAGAATAATTTCAGATCCATCAGCTCAAAGTCTGGTCCTCACGCACACACGTATATGTAATATATATAAACATACAGGACTTCTTTAAATTCATGTGATCACAGAAAAACATTCATATCCTGTGATGTGATGGGGCGAGCTAACAGTTTCTGTCAAACTAATTTTGGTGAAGCTTAAACAGAAGTTTGTGTTTATTTTTTTTTAAAGAAACTGGTTATTTAAGAGTGACAGACAAAGTAATGAGAAGGCAGAAGTCGCTGCAGCGTTGTCTGGACACCTGAAAACAGGCAAGCGGGTGGACGTCTGTGCAGACCGCTGCACGCTCTGACTGATGCTGAAATTTACATTACAGGGACCCAAGCAGATTAACATAGGTGGAGCCCACTGAAAACGTGTTTCACAAGCTTCATTGTTTTAATGTACTTTCAATCTAGAGCTGCTTTTACAAAATGTGTCAAAAAAATGGGGAGAACCAGTTCAGGTCTCAGCTGTTGCAGACGTTTTGGAATAAAACTGAATGCAAAGTACATGATCCTTCATGGTAAATGCTTCTCTCTGAGACCTTAAGGTTAAGGTTCGCCCAGGAGCAACATGTTTGGCAGTAATCTATTCAAAATGTTAGGATGAAATTTGGTTTACAGTGGTCAGTCAGATCAGCAACATTAGCTAAAATTACACCGTTTAAATAACACATTTAAAAACATTTGATTTTAATTAGAGCGACCATAAAACCACCAAATCCAAAAAGCTACAAATGTGACCCGTCGTCAGACATCAGTTCAGTTAACCTGTCCTGCTCTTCTTCTGTCGCTTTGTGCGCCACACCCATCCAGCTTACAAGTGTCTTAGCTGTCCACATGTGAACTGACTTCAACACAAACACACTGGCTGACTTCATTGTGGCTACATCCATCTTTTATATGCAATCTCAGATAAATACTCTTTTAAAAAGTTCAGCAAATGCACAAAGCTTAAGGAATAAATAACTTTATTATTATAAATATTGACCTAAATAATGAGTGTTTTTTGCTATAGTTGAGCAACCCTGCATCCAATAATCCTGCTGCCGGTTTATGGCAGTGATCACCTTATGTACGAGACAGAAAGTCAGGCCCTGTGATGAATGTAGTGGCAGAAGCTGTATCACAAAACTGTGTCGTGTTTATGAGGTTTAATGAGGAAAAGCTCTGGTTAAAGAGCTTCCTAACGACCGCTGTCCAGTCCACACTGTTTCTCCTCCTGTGTCTAACACCTACCTCCCTCCCCTTCAACCTATCTATCTATCCGAGAGCACGTTAGTCTTGTTTCAGGGCTGTTAAGTCCAATATCTCCACACAGCTTTCTCTTTGAAGAGCCTCCCCCCACACACACACATTCATATACATTTAAATTACCCCCTAACCCCCCTCCAGCGCACACTAAAAGCTCCCTCTCTTCTCTACTTCTATTGAAAGTGACAGTGACACTGCCGTATCGGGCCTGGATATATCTGAGTGTGTGTTAAAGTGTGTGAGATGGGAATACCCTCCTCAGCCCGCCTGATAGATTATTGACAGGTGGACTGTGTGTAATTTGTCGGTCAGGTTGTGAGGATCAGGGCAACAATTACAGCTTGCTGCTCCGCTGGGCCTCACACACACTTTATACTGTCACTGGATATTAGGGTTAACAGGGAGGTGTGTGCGTGCGCGTGATTGTGTACATGTGCGTCAGCAGATGTTAAGGTTTTGCCTTTTAAAGTGTATTTCTCCTCAGCTCTGTTCAGGCTTCTCTACGTGCAGACTCCTCTAATCGCTGTCTTTTGTGCGTCTTTCTGTTTGTGCGTCAGGTGCGAGCGTTGCGACCGCAGCTTCACACAGGCCACTCAGCTCAGCCGCCATCAGCGACTTCCCAACGAGTGCAAACCCGTGAACGAGACCAGCGAGTCCATCGAGGTGGATTAACCCCCGACTGTTTCCCGACTGAGACCACGTCCACATTAAGACAGCTCAATATGAAAATGTGACTCTTTCTTCAGTTTTGGACCTCCATCCACACCAAGACGCTCACTTCATATTAATTCTAATTTAGTTTTCCAGAAATAAAGCTCCTGAGGAGCATCACTGTGTTAACTGGGTCCAACCTGCACTAAATTAAACGTGTGGATTAAAAATAAAGTTCGCAAATTCCAGGAGTTTCCAGGGATAAACAACAAAATGGGAATGTATGGTAAATTTTTTTGGGCAAGTATCATTTCACCTTTCCTTGCTTTTAAGTTGATGACAACACCTTAAGTTACCACAGTAATGCAATAACAGCTTTCCAACAAGCTCTAAACCAAACAACATGAGAGGAAGTGTCATGGTTGTTGTAACTTTTCAGTCGTGTTGACCCACCTGACTGCGGTTGAAGTAAAAAACTTGCAAACACACAGAGAAAAGCTGCTGGTTGTGGCATTTATGTCCAAACTCTCCACCAGTCATTGTTAGCTTCCTTCATCTATTAGCTGAATAGATCGGCCCATTTTAACGGACACGATACGGCTTTATTTATTTAGCACCAAATCATAACAAAAGTTGCATCAAAGCGCTTTATATTGTAAGGTACAGATCCTAAAATAATACAGAGAACACCCCAACAATCAGATGATCCCTATGAGAAAGGCAACAGTGGGAAGGAAAAACTCCCTTTAAACAGGAAAAACACCTCTGGCAGAAGCAGGCTCAGAGAGCTGACGCTGTCTGCTGTGACCATTGCAGACTTTTTTTTGATGATGGGAAGAAGAGTCAGTGTATGATAAATAACCAGCTCCTAATATCAGATCCTCACTTTGTAGCTGATTCTGGATCAGGATGGTTTTCCCTGGAGGTCTTAGCTGATGCCAGCAGAGGGAGTTAAATGTGTTGGTCCCCTAATAAATACCAACTATTGCTTTTTATTTGGGCTCATTTTTGGGCTTCTCTCTCTCCTGAGTGATGCAGTGTCAGGTGACCATTAAAAAAACAGTTATTTTAACTGTCACCAGGTCACATGTCTCTGCAAACAAACTGAATGCTCTTTATTAAAGCACACAGGAAGAGAGGGAACAGATTTCATGCTTTCCCGATGTTTCTGTGTGGATGGGGGTCTTTACTTAAGACTTTTTTCAGATTTATCTGTCTTGGTGGGAACGTTTGTCTGACTGTTTACACTTTTGACTTGACTGACTGAGAATTCTGGAGAGGAGCAGCATTCAAGCCACATTCATCCTGCTGGAGAAACTCCTGATTCAACCAAACCAAAGATCTCTTTTCTTTCCTTCTTTTTTTCTCAGCAGAGATTCAGACGGAGAAGTCGAACTAACAAACTTTTGAATATTTATTGGGGACGTTTTGGAATCCACAACAGGGTTCCCTCCAAAGAAAACTCTTTCCTGAAACCGGGACAATAACAATGAAATACCAAAAATATTAAGACTAATGGTCTGTGTGTAGCTTTACTTCTTTTTTTCTTTTTGCAACAGTGATGCCAAAGGAGGGCGCGACCAAAGCAAACAGTGAGCAACGACTCGAACGTCTGAGGATGACGCTCGAGTTTTACATCACAAAATGAACACCATACAAAGAGTATGTACTGTAAAAAAAACAAAAACAAAACAAAAAACAGATAAAAAAAAAAAAGAAAGGACAAAGGAAACAAATTATATTTATCTTTTTCCTCATATCATGCTTCAGGCACTTTTGTTTTAAAATGTTTATAATTTAATATTAGAGATGATGAAGAAAAGAGGGAAATAGTGCAGAGATGATGGATGTGATTTCTTGAAATTTCTTTTTTCTTGATGAAATAATCATTTTTTTAAAAAGTTTCAATATGAAGTTGACAGCATGTGTTTAATTTCTTTTTCGTATGCTAAACATTTCTTAAGTTCATGGGTTGTTGTTTTTTTATCTCAGATGAGGCACAAACATGTTAACAAATTTTGGGTTTTGAAGAATAGTTTATCATGTTGTCTGGTAGAATATATTTGCTACGCAATGCAAGTTTGAATCCACTCAGATCTCAGCTGTGTAAATAGTCCTGTGTCATAACGATTCACTTTCTATTAAAACGACTGAGGGTAAAAAGCACATTTAATACCAGATGAACACCAAATAGGTTTTTGTGCCTGAACGTTAAAAAAGCTTTAATAATGTTAATAATCTGAAAACTGTAGCTTCTCTTTCCAAAGACCGGCTGAGTGGATGTAACTCTGCTGTCCAAACCAAAACTCAAACAGATGTTTCACTGCAGGGAAACTATTTTATTTTTTATCACATGCGTGTCTCAGAGAGGTCAGGAGCACCTTCAGACCTCACACAGGCCTGGAGAAATTGGAAAAATGTTTATTCCCCAACCAGTTGGTGAAGGCTGATGACAGAATCATCGCTAAAGTCACACAGGCCTACAAACCAGTGAGAATCCACCTGGAAACCACAGGTTACCAGAGAAAAACCCCACACTGGTTGGTGGACATTGCTACACCAAACACGTCCTTGGGATTCCTCTGACCTCTATCAGGTTACTGCTCTCAGCTGTAAATTGTGCAGAAAACCAAAAGGTGTGATGCAAACCAGAAACTAGAAAAAAAAAAACCATGAAATTAGTGCTGACACGGCATATTTCCAAAGGTGAAAACTGTTATTTTTGCAGGTGAATGGTTCTATTTCTTTCACTATTGATTGGCAACTGTTTTTACAGACACATCTTCTGTGCAAACTGCAGGCAACAGAAGCAACCTGCTAGTGACCAAAGCAATGAGGAGGATTTGGTGCAGCACCCTGTTAGCATCCAACTTCACCTAGCAACTGGCAGCCTCCAGCCTCTGCAATAAAGATAATAAATCCAGATGTTTGGGCAGTCGAGCATCTGGACAGAGGTGCCCCTCAAACTCTTACAGACTCGTTTGTGTTCTTAAAAGTAAAACAGTTTTGCACCTGAGAGAAATATCTCTTTACTCAGAATGCAGCTTGATCCAACGATGTATATAGAAAGATGCAAACTGTGGATCAGTTGGGACTAAAGTGAAACTTTGACCAAACTCACTTCTTGTTCAGAATCCAGAAGCCGGACTTTAACACTATAACCTGAGAAAAATGTAGCTCCAACAGATGTTTCTAATTAAATAGGTAAGTATTCTAATAATAATTTAGGCAATATAAAGATTTACCTTACTGTGTTCTAAGTCCTACTTCTGACATTTTCAGTGTTAAACTCTGATGATGACCTGAACAGAAAGTGAAACTTACTTGGGGCCTCTGATGATGATGATGATGATGATGATGATAATCATTTGCTCTGTAATGTCAAACAGAAAGTCTCCAATTTCAGCTCAATCTTGTTTGCATGATTCCCTCAGCTCCCCTCCCTCCTCCCACTCCCATTTTTTAAAAAGATTGACAAAATGAGATCAAATAGCAAAAAGACGTTGTTCCAGAGGAAAATAAAGCTGACATCCACTTTTGATTCTTACCCGTGATGCTCTCTGTGATCTTATTGTCTTACATTGTTTGCTGAAATCACCTGCACTACATTAACTTTCTGGGGATGACAGAAAAATGTAACCACTTTTATGTCCACGGCAATTTGTTGAGCTTGAAATTTGTCTTGTTTACAACAAAAATTGACAGCGCTTTCATCTCTGCACAGAAAATATTACTACTGTGAGCCGACTTGGCTTAAGGCTCTTTCCAGAAGTGAGTCTCTCCAAATGTCCTGTTATAGAGCAGAAATAACTGGTCTGGTACAAAAATGATTTTAGCCTCTTGTAACATCATCGTTATAGAATTTCTTTGTTGTCTTTTTTATAACTCATCCATCCGGATTTATTGCTGCTACATTATATTTACAGATGATATGATTTACTTGTGAAGGAGTCCAAAAAGTTTGTCCTTGATGGGGAAAATTCTCTTTTCCATTAATTAAATTTAAATTATGTTTATGAAAGTAGCTTTAGCAATGTAAAAAAAATGACTGAAGGTGTTATTAGCTTGCTATCATTAGCTGAAAAGTTTTTTACTGTATCTAACAAATATGATCACTTATGGCTCCCAAAAACAGCATGATCAGTGGTCATGATGGTAACATTGAGCCTTCAAAATGTATCTAGAAAGAAAAGGGTTACATCACGAAGACCCCAGCCATCTTTTATATACAGTCTTTGGTGTTTACCCTACATGTATTGGTGCTGTCAGTTGTTACTGTCAAACCTTTGAGTGGTCACAGAGGTGCTGATCAGACGAGAATCAGATATTAATCAGATTAAAATGATCCCTGTTCCCAAATTCCATTTTTAAATAATTTCTGAAGTTTTTCACCTTCACACGGCTTAAATATTTCATCTTCTTGTCACACAGGATGGTCCATCCCTCAATCACCAGCTGCCTCTACTTACTGCTAATAATGTGTGACACACACAGCCCTGCCTTGACCTCCTCTCTGTCAGTCTGCAAGCTGCATTTTCAAACTTTCCAGTCTGATTTCTGAAATTATTCCTGTGAGGATTCAACAAAATTTTACCAAAACAAACACAAGGCGAGCCTTCAGACATCACTCACAGGGATTTTTTTTTCACCGTGGGAAACTGATCCAAACTCTGAAGCCAAACAAATGATCCCACAACGAGAAGTTTGAGGAGTTTTTTTCCCCCCACTTTCTAAATGTCTGACAGACACATGAGTGAGTCAAGATTAGATTACACGTAATGAGATTATGGCAGCGATAGTTTTAATTAGAAGCAGTTAGTGTGAAGGAAGAAAAACAAACGTATAGAAACTGCTGACTGAGAGACGAGAGAGAGAAGGAAAACTGTTCAGTTTCATTTGTTTGAACAAGTGAAAAATGAACAAAGACATTAAATTCCCAGGAAGAGGAAAAAAAAGAGAAGAATGCCTGATTTATGACCTCAGCCTAAATAATTTAAAACATCCCCAGCTGAAAGAGAATCCAGATTATGCAATGAGGAAAATCAGAAAAAAGGGAAATTGCACACTAATTATAGCAATCGCTCATTTGGAAATGAGTTGAAATGAAGGGAAAAAAGTTGTTAATGTACAACAGGATGTAAATTAGACTATAAACAGAGTACTTGTAATAGAAATCAGGTTACTGTGACCCAAGATCAACTTAATGAGCAATAATGAAACTTTACTATTACAAGCTTTGCTTAACATCAAAGGAGGTAATAATATTAAACTTTTTTTTTTATTATAAAATGATAATAAACAAAACATGTAACAAACAGAGAGAAAACTACCAAAAAACAACACTGAAGAAAATAAAAACACTAAACTACAAAACGGGATCGAAGCATTGCAGGTTTAGGCATCACAGCCTTCAGGGCTGGAAAACCAAAGGTGCTCTAACGGGGGCTTAGACTCCCAAAGTGAGTCCATCTCCACAGACCCCTGTCATAAATGTCCAGTTTTAAGTTTAGGGTCGTGTCCTCTTTGACAGGCAGGTGGATGCTGAGACATGTAGCTGCAGCTGCTAGCGCTTCGTGTTTGCTAAGTGAGTGACTGAATCAGACTTTTAAACCAGGTTTGTGCTGTTGATTCATTTTGGAGTATTTTTAATGCAATCAAATGACAATCTGGTTTGCTTTGTGACTCATTTTACTACTAACCCATTCTCTTGAGGTCCCATCACAGCATTTTGATCGGGTTGAGGTCTGGCCCGCTGAACAACTTGATTCTTTTTATTTTCAGTCATTTTGTAGATTTCTGTGCTTAACTGTAACGGGTAATGTCCTGTTGCTTGACCCATTGTCAGCCAAGCTTCATTTGTTAGAAATGGCATTCTCTAAAACACAGAGAAGTTCATGGTCAACTCAATGGCTGCAAGGTGCACAGGTCATGTGGCTGCAGAACAAGCCCGCATCATCACCCGTCCCCCACAGTGATTCAGAGATGATGATGATGGTTTGTGCTGATATGCTGTGTTTTATTTTTTCCGAATGCGGCGCTGGGCATTATAGCCAAAGATCTCCACTTTGGTCTCATCAGTCCAAAGGACTGTTGCAGCCATTTGGTGGTTTCTGCAGATGAGACTTTGCAAACCGAAGCTATACTGCCGTGTTCTTTATAAAGGGAAACAGCTTTCTTCTTACTGGCAACCTCTCCAGACAAACTGTACTTGTTCAGCATTTTAAGATTTTTTTTTCAATTTAAAACTAAAAATTACATTCACTGAACTAAATGTCCAAATTTGAGCTGACACCCTGGACACCGAGAAGTCAAACATTAATCAATCGTCAATCAGGTCAAACACTAAAAGTAACTGTTCATTCATGAATAAGTAAAGTTGCAAATTCAGTTTCAGAGCTTGCACATACTGGTGGATTAACAGAAACATGATAATATCGACAGCGTGGTTAATGGGAACTAAAACACACACTTTAGAACAAACACTGTGGGTCAGCTCGGTTGTACTCCACAGTGGCAGATACAAGAGAAGAAGACTTCAGAGAATGGGGTTTCCCCCACCGTGTGTGTGTGTGTGTAATGGGTGTAATTGTTATAATGCTTTGCTTTGAGTGGAATTTCCTGTTCGGAAGACTGGGAGCATATTAAGCAGAGTAGAGGTTGCACTTTCAAAACCAATTAGACATCAAGCTTTGGAGGTTTTTTTTTCTCAAGTTTTAATTGGAAACATGTTGGAGGAGAAAGTTTCACTGTGAGAAAATCTGTCTGCTGGTAACCCGACCACAGCTTCAGATATATCACATGCAAGAGTCCGTTTGTGCACGGCAGCCACAACATTAAACTCACTGTCAGGTGAAGCTGATGAGATTTATCTCAGCACAGAGCAATGTTCTGCTCAAAAGACGATCAGCAACCTTCAAGGCTGGAAATGTCCCCCCAACTGCAGTTCCTCTAATGGCCACGAGAGGCTGACTGCAAAAATGAGACGGTCCCCATTGACTCTAATGTTAAAATGCTAAAATGCACAGCATGAATAAACTTGTGTGCAAGACAGATTTGACTCTTGCTGAAGAAATTTGAGATGTTGACAGGTGACCAGCAAGAATCAAGGCTCTACTCTGGGCCTCCTCCTGATGGGACATGTCCCGAACACCTCATCCAGGAGGTCAGGTGACCAAAGCATCTCGACTAGCTCCTTTCAGTGCAGTGGAGAGGTGGTTATATGCCTCCAGGATGGAGGAGGATCCTGACAGGAGGATCTTTGGATGAAGATCATTTCCCCTACTGGTCGTTTGTATCTACAATCTCCATCATTCTTTTGGTCACTACCCAGAGCGCACGACGACAGGTGAGGGTAGGGACATATATTGACTATTGACTTTTCCCAGAACAAAATAAATTTGAATCGTCTGTACGAAAGAAACAGGAGAGTAAATTACTGTTACTAATTATTACATATTAAATGTTATTTGACAGAGACAATGCAATGCAGTGCAATAAAAGTTGTATGTTGCACAGATTGTATAGCTATTCGTAATTTCTAACCCTTGTGACTAGTTGGGCTTTTATATCCACAATATACAAAGATAAGAAATTACAATAAATATATGTTTACGTGGAAAGAAAATATACACGATAACAGAAAATATATAAAAGAAGATACAATAATTAAAACCATTCCTAAGAATATTAAATGATAAAATTATAGTCTCATTACTTTAAATGGCCTTTGACTATTAACTATTGACTGTATCATTGATTCTCTGGTGTCTGTTCCATGTTGCTTTTCATCCATATGCGAGCTATAGCTCCAATCCTGTTCTTCACACGTTTCTTGAATACTCTAAAATCTGTTGTATCAAAGACTTTCTGTAAGTCACTACAAAGTAGCAGCAGAACATTTTAAAAATGACCCGCTGACATCAGTGAATGGCTTTCGAGACTTTCCAATATCCAACATCTGGCAAAAATGGAATCACAATATTTGAAGGTTGACCATTCAACTAGCAGCAGCTATAACACAGTCCTACTTTTGTTATACCCCTAACCCTATATTTTGAAGGAAGACTAAATGGACTTTTAGGAGCAAAAGTGTAAGGTGCATTTGTTGTGCTGCATTTCCACTGACACTTTTCTTTGCTGGCTGTTTGCAAAGGCAGGATAATTTAGTAAAACCAAAAATGACAGGTTCTGATTGCCTAGATTTTAGAGTTCAGGTTATTGATTAGATTCAGGTTGTCACTGATGACGACTTCAGAGGGTTAATAAGTGAACATTCTGGCTTAAAAAAAGGAAGAAAATAATTAAAGGCTGTATGTGAATCTCATTTCATCTGTCCCACTCTTGCAAACACTGACTGCTTTTCATTTATTTTGTTGCATTTTCTGTTTTCAAAAGCATTTTTCTTTCAGTCTTCTGTCTGTATGTTTTGATTTTAAAACCCTATTTTATTTCCATTTTGGTTGTACTTGCTCCAAAATTTTAGACACAAAAAGACAACTGGAAACAACTGCCATCCTTTGAAAGAGACTTGAAGGAGTTGGATCATCCTTTCCATTGTTTCAGTTCAAAGTCCTCTTGTTTCAATTGTCTCATTGGGTGTAATTATGACATAATGATGTCTGATATGAAAAAAATCAAAAAGAGGAGAGATACAACTAGAGGTGCCAACTCAGTTTGTAAATAACATCACTTTTGCATCACAGCTGCTCCTGGCTTTCTTTGGAAACTTATCAAATAAAAACATTTTTCAGAATAAAAACAGTGAGAGGGTCACTAACATCTGAGCATCATTTTACATCCTTGTTATGCAGCAAATTGAACTGAAGTTTTAAAAGCTGGAGGTAAAAACGCAGAAAGCCGACAAGACTTGAAAGGATTTCGCTTTAAACATCAACATTTTTTCACTTGACTTTTTCTTCACGTCTTCCTCTCGTCCTCGTCTGCACGGATGAGCTGGAACATCTGCTCACCGTGAGCACACACTAATGCATCTGCGTGTGTGAGAGAACATGTTCTACATGTTATAACACATGTCGTCTGTCTGCTCAGCGCAGTCCATCTTCAGCTCTGTTTCATTTCACTTTGGACCTAAAAGTGTTTTGCATTTTTAGGATTTACTCTTTTATATTTACTGCTTTAAAAAAAAAAATAATTCTAACAGCTGTAATTAACAGAAACTTTGCAGAACTTACAGTTTAATAATCAATTGGATGGATTGTAGGAAATATTTTGAGAATTTAAAATATCCCGATGGCACATGGAAGTGTGCATCATAAATGACCTCACTCAGTTACTTGCGTCCTGTATTACTCGAGTACTAAAGCTCCAGTCCAATGAGCAACAGCAGTTATAGATTCATTTTTACATCATCTGTAATTCTTCCTCCTCATTTGGTTTAGAATAAAATCACAATCAGGACTCCAATGAAATATTCTCATATTTACATTTACTGGCGAACAGAGAAATGAATTTATTTAAAAGAAACTGTTTCATGAGAATTTAACATTTTTAATGATGAGTAAACATACTGATCTGCTCTCTAAAAAACACTAATGAAAGACACACAGCAGCTTTTCTCTCAAAATAATTTATTCCACACGTGCACACAGATCAGTCATCTCTGATCATTAAAAAATAAATTAGATCTCAGTGTTTGAAGGAGAGTTTCTGAGGCTACAGCGCCACCTGCTGTCAGACGGAAAAACTCCTCAACACTGCACACAGGCTCGTCAGAGTCTCTAATAACTTAAAAAGAACATTTACTCAGTAATGCTTCAGGCTCTCATGGATCACTCTGCTGGTTTCCTGTTTTTAGTAAAGAAACATCCGATCTTGTTGATTTTAACAAGATCCAAACATCAAAAGTTAGTTTTTATTATATTATAATTTATTCTCTGCTTCCTAAGCAGCCATTATGTAAAAATGAGCATAATAACGTCAACAAAATAAATTTATCTGCATGGAGTGAAAAAAAAGGAAGTTTTCCTGATCCTCTGTTAAACTAAACTGAATATCCTTTTCAGATATTCACAAAACATGAAATAAAGGAAGAAATCGAACAATTAACTAATCATCGTTTGAGTCTGTGGTGCGTTCACTGACACAACAAATGAAGGACGAGTCTATTTACACAGTTAATACACTAACAGACACTCAGTGAATGTTGCAGTGTCCTTGAACGTTATGCATTTGTCTTTTTAAAGGTAAAACACTGAAAATCAGCAGGATGATGCTTTAAAAGCAAAACTGAGTTTTTATACAACACTCACTCGTTCACAGATAAACACAGATTTTAAATAGAGGTTGATTTATGTAACAGACGCTGTCGAAGCTTCAGGACTCCGGGAGAGTTCATCCACCATCATGCGCTTGAGTTCTGTTTGGAGACAGATTTTGGCGCACATGAGAAAAAGATCTCATTCAGGTTCTAAGTAGCTATATTTTCTATCATATCTATTCTATTGGTGCATGTTCATAATGAGGTTGGTAAAATTTTTAAATAACGAGGTCAGTGCATGTACAAGTACTCTCTGTGGGCTGAAACCTCTGACTTCAGACTGCTCTGAATACTTAATATCACAGGTTTTTTTTTACTGCTTGCTCTGTATGATGTCACAGAGAGGGGGTATCCCTAATACAGTTATCTCAGACACAGAAGCCATAGAGGCTACATGCTGTTCATCTTTGCGTTAAAGTGAAAGCCAATCGTAGGAAAGCTGCCTTTTTCCATATAGACGCTGCTGATATCGAACTTTACACACTGCACTACATTAAACTCCATGATTAAGGTACATGTGACATATCACTGCCAGCACAGGAGGCTCAAGGCCTTGTTTAAAAAATAAAAATACTTACAGAGAGCGCAATAATTCAATAATATGCTGCATTTACTTTAAAAATGTCCCCGCTGCTCGGTAATTGTCTTAAAAGGACCATTGTGCACGTCTCATTGCTTTATGTGATAAATACAGAGGGAAACTGTTTTACATTTAATCAAAATGTAACACAGCACAGATCTGCACGAATGCACAAAGGTCTAGGTTAACATTAATTATTTATATGTTATACACAAATACCATAATAATGAAAAATTTAATGCCTGATTGTGCAGCACAGAGGAAAGATGTTTATTCAGCAGTCGGGATCTGCTGAATAAACATCTTTCAGACTGATGTGGTCTGTGGTCGGTTGGAGCCCGCAGGCTCTGCTTCGCCCGTGTGTGTCTGAAAGTGAGGGTGGTCCTGAAAGGGGAGGAGCTAAAACAGCGCGTTTCAGATGAGCCGGGGGGGATGCAGGTTACAGGGATTACTTTGAACTGTAAATCATGAAAAGCTGTTGCAGTATTTTCCGAAAATAAAAATATAAGCTGGATATTATCAGAAAGGGTCCATTTAAATTTTACCCAATTACAACAAACGTGTCGCCTGTTTGTTTTCTTTCTGAAGAATTACAAAGATGTGATCAAATCGGACTCAGGTTTCGAACTGAATTCAAACAGGTAGCCGATTTACCTGCAGCCTCAGGTGTGACTCAGACTCTGATTGGACGGCTGCAGCAGCGGTCAGAGCTTCCCTCTGTCCGTCATGGCTTCCTGTATCTGCCTGTTGAGCTCGGCGATGATTCGGTCTTCGTGGGTATAAACTCCAGTCCTTAGCAACGCGTCTCTCTCTTCCAACAGGCGGCTCAGGTGCTCCTCGGCGCTCTCGCTCAGAGCCAGACCGGGGGCGGGGTCAAGCACAGAGGGGGTGGGGCCTAATCTGTCATCTTGCTGTTTTAACCTGTTGAAGAAAACAAAATGCCTTACAGGAGTCTGTACTGTGAAGCAGGGTTTGGGGCAATATACTTTCAGGTTCAACACTCAGATTTTATTATTACATATGAGGCATGTTGCCATGGTAACTTATGCTGCAGATTTGCAGAACTTTTATGTTCAAGACGAGAAAAGGATGCCAAAGGATGCATCAGTCCTCTGGAAAGTAGCGTAAATAAGAAACTGAATTTTATTCATTCATGTTTTAGGTGCAACTTTATTTTTTTTTCCTGTTGGCTGTAATTAAAAAAAGTAATTGCTCACAGCTGTTTGCTGGCTTATAGTGAATTCTGTCTACAGAGGCATTTCCAGTCTTAAGCGTGCAGACAGCTTTACTCCTGTCATTCTCTATGATGTTTCAACTGTTTCGTGTGAGCGTGCTCACAGCTAGATTGGGAAACTCTGGGTTGGCCGAGCTGATTTTTGCGACCACTTTGCGGTTGCTGATGTTGGGATAAGTGCAGCCACGTAACAGAAAGACACCCCGAGTCTGTTGAACTTGATCATCACCATCACCTGTTGAGCTCGTTCCTGATGCTGTCCAGCTCCTGTCGGTCCTGTCGGACCGCCTCCTTCTCCTCCGTTGCTAGGTAACGCAGCCTCATGGCTTCGAGCTCAGCCTGTTGTTTCTTCAGACGCGTCATGGCGTTTTCCTGCTCCCGCTGCAAAAAACAAAACAAGAGAAACTATGAAGCTGTGAATGTTCAGTTAAATGTGAGCAGAATCAGGTTCTCTTTCACCTCACGTAACCTCAAGATCTTCACTGTGACTTCCAACACGTTTGACTTGAACCTTGGCATTCAAGCACCAGTCAACTGATCAGATCTGAACTGAGAATATTTGAAAATAAACCTCTGACCCGTGCGCTGAAATGTGTGAGTTCAGATGCCAAGAAAGTGTTTTTCCAAATTGCACACAGAGCACTGTGGTGATAAATTTGTCTGGTTTCACATTTTCATAAAGCTGGCCTGAGAAAAATGCCGCAGGGCTTCGAGAGAATTCACACGGAGACCAACAGCAACGCGGTGAGAACTCAAAGGAAACTTAATAAAAAATGTCCAAAAGCCGTATTTCTCTCAGCTGCTCGGGCCTCCAGCTCAGAGTTCCCAAAACCGTCCCGAACAGCAATCTGAGCCGAGTCAGCTGGACGCTCATAAATCAACAAAACCGTCTGAAGGGAGAAAACAAATGTGGCGTTCCTTCAGACCTTTAATTATAAATGTAAAGAGTTATCATTTAAAGGCTGCAGGTTATACATCCAACAACCTGCAGAAAAAAAAATCTGATAAAAGAACATAAAAGATTGAAGGTGATGACATAACTCCAACATATGAACCTACTGTCTACGAGAAGGGATAAAAAGAGCATGTGCTGTTAAAACCTCGCGCTTTCAAACCGTATTTAAGACATAATTAAATGTAAAGAAATGATCAAATAATCTAGATTAAAAAAGTACAGTCTTTTTTGGTCAATAAAATAATAAAATGGGAGAAAAATAATGCGAAATCTCAACATACAAAAGCATAA
Source organism: Simochromis diagramma (assembly GCF_900408965.1). NCBI lineage: Eukaryota > Metazoa > Chordata > Actinopteri > Cichliformes > Cichlidae > Simochromis > Simochromis diagramma. The sequence continues at coordinate 940,798 of NW_024387200.1, read as the reverse complement.
AGTGATGTTACCAAATATCTTTTTACTTTTAAATTAGAAAAATATTACATATTCAACACGAGAAGAGAAGCAGAAAAGCGCACTGGGAGAATTTTCTACTTTCAGTTTATTAAAAATGACCGAAAACGTTGAATAAATATGAAAACAGCTGCAGATGAATCATCTATTGGCTAATCGTTGCAGCTCACGTTTTATGTAGTGATTGGAGAAAACAGTTACTGGGTATTTCTCATTATTCTGACTGTCACCGTTAAAAGTGACAAATATCTGGCTACACGTGAACCCTGGAAGGATGTGTGAATGTTTCCAGCACTAGCAGAGGGTCAGCAAGTCATCAAAATTACTCAGAACCCCAGTCGAGGGCTGCCGCTAACACTTATTTTTGTTATTAAGCACATTTGAGAACGAATTACGTGGTTAGAAATGATGATCCAGAAAAGTGGTTAAAGTAAATTCTCATGTTTGGTAATTAGTTACCGCTGAAGGTTTAAAGTTATAGTTAATTAATCAGTTAAACCACTTCTTAAATGTATTAATTAATCTGATGACTAATTTCATGATCATGTGATTGTTGTTTGGTCTGTAAAACATCCAGCAGTGAAGTCTGATCTGTGTAACAGTCCACAAACAAATTTAAATATTTAAATTAAACTGAATGAACTAAAGAGTAATGAGTCATTTAGAAACATCTAATATTTGCCCTTTTCCTTTGAAAATGCCACAGCTACTCAGCTGTGGCATTTTTCTCATGTCTAATGTTTTGCTTGCAAAGTTGCATTTGCAAAATCTAAACAAATAATTTATTTCTTTATAAAAGACAGAAAAAGCTGAATATTTGGCACATTGTTTTTTAATATTATTTAAAGAATTGAAATATTGAAGGGATTGCATAAAACACAGAGGCAAGCTGACCAGCAGCTTCATTAACATTAACAGAATGTGAGACCAAAAAAATGCAGGAATTTCTTAAAGTAGAAACATTTTGTCTGAAAAACAGTCCAAAATATTTAATCTGTCATATGTCAGGATCAAGATTGGCAGCACTTAATATCAAACTATTACATGTTTTACTAACAGGTAAACAATTAATCAAATCAACCAATTGGGTTTTAGGTTTTTAGGGTTACTTGCAGGATGAAGTTTGTCTGGGCTTTAGCACAAAGGTTTTAAGTCACTTGGCCACTGGTTTTGGTTTATGGCAGCTTTATGTGGTAACCTGTTTCTTATCTTCATGCTGTGCTGAAGATCTGGAGGTTATCCACTGTTCTATCTGACAAACAGACCAAAATATTTAATATCTGATGGCTGAACAGCAAACAAACAGTAGGAAGTTATGACAATCAACACTTTGGGTTTTTTTTGTTTTTGACTTTTTGGGGGGGGGCTTCTTATTTCTTATCATGAAAAAACTGAGATGCTCTCTTTAACAGCTTAAACTAAAAATTATGTTGATTTATTAGGTAACTGATTTTTTAAAATAATTTTAAATAAATGATTTTCACAGGGGAGCTTAATGTTCTTGCTGCACCTCCCTGTTGTCTCTGGGTATGACAGCTGCCTTCCACTATCCACAGATCGGCACATTTGAGTAATCGCTGATTCAAAATTGACTGTAGGCATGAATGTGAACCAGAATGTTTCTCTGTGTTCGGCCTACGAAGGGCTGGCAATCTGTCCAGAGTTTACCCTGCATCTCTGACCAAGCTTGCCAAAATGAGCTGGGACAGGCTCCAGCTCACTGCAGCCCTGAATCAGATCAGCTGTTCAGACAACAGATGGATCAAAGGTCTATGAAAACAGTGAAAGCTGTTTTGTCTAACTTCCAAAATATTAAATTTATCATAATTGAAAGGCAAATAAAAGCAGCAAATGTTGACAATTAAGTTAATTCTCCCTAAAGCGAGTGGCAGTGTGTGGTTACGTGATGGTTAAGCACTTTGTTTTTGATGCATTCAAACGATGAACTCTTTTGTTTTTCCCCAGCAGAAAGAGTTTCACTGGAGTCTGTTTTGGTTTTTCCGTTTTGAAATCGGACGACCGTTTACATTTTTAGAGAACAAAATCCAAAAGTCTTTAAATTTACAGAAATGAGGCCCCAAGCGGAAAGTTCAGAGGAATTGTAAAATGGAAACAAAAGCTTGACGGTTAATATGTAATCATGTATCAAAATAATGGACAATAACTTTCCATTGATGAGCTAATGGATTTACTGACTGACTGCAGCTTTATTTTCTTAGTATCCATTAGTTACAGTGCAGATTGACCATGATCTCATGGAGAAGGCGCACCAAAGGTCGAAGGCGATCCTCTAAATTTAACCACTAAAAGCAGTTGTTAAAATATCTTTAATAGGCTGAGCAACATTACCATCCCATACTCAGCTGACGGCGCAATAATGAGGAAGAGTGCGAGCAGCAGAGCGCAGGCAGTGGGGAGGTGATCGGAGAGGCTGGAATCTGTCTGTGCGCTCGGCTGATAGAGAGCAGATCGAGCAGCCGGCTCATTCTGGATGGGAAAACCAACATTTTCACATTACACACACACAGAAAGCTTCCACTTTCACACGGCTGATCGCCTCCTCACAGAAAAAACACACCATCTCTCTCTCTCACACACACACACACACACGCACGCACACACACACACACACACACGTGTGTTGACACAGGCCCAGCTCTCTGTGGACCATTAACAGTCTGTATTACAGGCCGTTTTAGGGCTAATTACTAGAAAAACAAACAGGCTAAACATTTTCTCTAGTGCCCGCTGCCAAGGACAACCTGAGGCCGAGTCCTGAAACAATCAGAGGACGAGGTGATACCGAGGCCTCAACAGGGGGGTAGGAGGAACGGGGGGCACAGAGAAAAGTAGCTAAAAGTCAGGACTCTGAAGCAGATATTACACAGTTGGGCTCTGAATCACAGCTGACAGCATCAAAATAACCACATGGACAGTTCTAACAAAATGTGGTCACCTACCCAAGAAGTGTATTTGACAGGACAGACATAGTTCTGGATGAAGGGGGACCAGTGGCCACGGATTGTAAACTAAATATAAGGCAACACAATTAATCTGATTTTGGCTTCCACCAATTATGAAAACAAAATAATCTGTATAAAATTATTCCGTTGGTTCCTCTTTCTGTTCAGCTCCCTTTAGAGGTTGCCACAGCAGATCATCTCCCTTCATCTCGCCCTACCCTTAGCACCCAACCCTATCACAACAACTATCATGTCCTCCTTCACGACATCCATGAACTTCTCTGTGGTCTTCCTTTTTTCCTCCAACCTGGCAGAGCCATCTTCAACACTCTTTCCCCAATATATCCACCATCCCTCCTGTGCACATGTCCAAACCATCTCAAACATGCCCCTCAAACCTCAACCTGAGCTGTCCCTCTGATATTCTAATCTTGTCCCTTCGGGTCACTCCCAGTGAAAAGCATCTTCAACTTCTCCCACCTCCAGCTCGACTTCCTGTCGTTCATGCATCATAGCAGGTCTCGCTACCATCTTGTAAACCTTCCCGTTCACTCTGCCGTCCTGATGTCTTGTTGATTTGATCCGTCCATCTATCTTTCTGTTATACTCATTTCTAATCCCGTTCATCCTGCTCACTCCGAATGAAAATCTTAGCATCAGCTGAGGTAACCAAAGGAGAAACTTCACTTAACAAAACCCATGTAGAAGAAAGCTCAAGGTATGCTTTGACTCTAGGGGCAAATGCCAATTTTTGGAAGAAATAAAAAAGCTTCGGTCACCAAAAGCGATTAAATTAACGAAATTAATCTCAGCCTCTACTCAGAAGTGTCATCTCTTTGCAGATAAGATAAAATCCACAATCATGCAGCGATAATATTTATATTTCTCCATGAATATGCAAGCGTCCAAGTGGACTTCACCCTGCTCTTCAAGTTTTTTTTGTGACTGGTCATTTATCTATGATCCATCAACTACGACCTTCAGGTGCATTTAATAAAATATAATAGGCACAACTGCTTGTCCATGGTGTATAAACACAACCTTACTGCTCAAGCACAGACCTCCCTCTCCCCGGCCACCTCCTGCAGCTTGTCCGGGGGAACACCAAGGCGTTCCCAGGCCAGCCGAGAGTTGTAATCTCTGCAGCGTGTCCCGAGTCTGCCCTGAGGCCTCCTCCTGGGGCCTTTTTACATCCTTTGATGTAATCGAGAGACTACGAGCATCTTGTGTAGAGCATCTAGCATGTGAAGCCCACTGGTGTGGTTCGAATCACAAAAAGTCAAACAATCAAAAATCACGACAGAAAGAAAGTTGGACTTGGAATTTCCAGTTTTATAGACGTTGTATTGGCCTATTTTTCATTTTTCAACATTAGTGGTACCGCTGTATCGAAATCTCTGAATATATAGCTGTGTCTATTATATCAGACTGTTTGAATAAAAGAGCATCCATCTTAAGTTCCTGATTCCTGAAACACATTCAAATGAAATGTTTAAACAGACCGAAAATATAAACTGAGATAAAATGATATCCACGACCACTGTGAACCACAACACAACATCCAGCCTTCACTGCTCCTTTATCAACGGCTAAAAAAAACTGCTGTGAGCCTGGAGATGAAGACCAGGCTGGATGCTGGTTTCTGGGATGGATGCTCCGAGAATGACTTCTCCTCCCCCGCTGTCTGACCCTCCATTACTCGCCTGTACTGTCAGAAGTCTTGAGCAGCTGGGTGGGGGATGCCTCGTACAAACACTTTCATCCCATCGCTTACATGTGGACACACTTTTCTATAATCACATGAAGTTTTCTGAGCAGCTCGCCACCTGTGGGAGTTCAGGGGGAGTTTTTCACCAGCGCTCTGTGAGCTTGTTTAGAGACATGACGGATAAAACACGAAGGAAATGAGGATGATTAGAGATAAACGAGGGTTCCTAGCTTCATATACAGAATCTCTGGTTTCCATAAGAAGTTGGGTGAGCTTCACACACAAGGGCAGTTTTGTAAATCACTTAACCCACATTTTGGCCGTCTGGAGAAAAACAAAGTGGAGTTTAAGTAATAAGGACTCACAGATGTTTTTAGAAAATGTGCAACTTACATTGTTTGAGTAAAGCGCTATACAAATACAGGCCATTTACCATTTCCTCACATGAAAAAAAAATATATCAACAAGTTTTATTTATTCAAGAAGTGGACTGATGAGACATTTGCCAATTTTAGGAAATAAAACTGGAATAAAATGTTTTTGAATATAGAGACGGATCAACAAGTTTTCAGAATTGAAGTCATCAATTTCATCTTGAGAACTCTTACCATCATACTGATATAATTATTAAGTCAATATCACAACCAGCAGCCTAAATAGTGTAATGTTTACAGGCTTTTCAACCTCACTAATTAAATGTAGCACTGAGCAGATGAGATCTTTGCAACAGAGGGTTAAACATGCCTGCAGCTCTGTTATATCTGCTGTGTTTGAAGGGTTAAGGTCCATATGTTCAGGCTGCAGGGACATGCAGAGTGGAGGTTTAAGACCAATAAGCAGGAGATAAAAGCTGCAGGAGCAGAGTTGAAGAATGCCGTCCGTCTATAATGGAGACCGAAACATTTAACATTAAGCACTGGGTTTGTATTCACTCTTTGAAGTGAAGTTTCAATGTATTAGTAGCACTGAAATATCGGAGTTGTGATACCTACTCAAAGCTGAAGTTCTTTATGGGACCAAAAGCTCAATAATCTGACCAAAATCAGCTTTCAAATTTACAATGTTTCACGTTGGTTGTTTGCATATTATAACTTCAGTCACCACAGTGAGCTGTAGAAAGAACGGCACAAACAGTGACAACATGCAGACGAGTGTGTAAAGCTGTGATCGAGCTTTTTGTAAGACCAACTCTGAACCATGTCAATCACTAAAAACTGCAGTTCTACCCGACATATTAGTCGTTCACCTAAACTGTGATGTCAACACAGGCCTAAGCTTAAAACTCACTGAAGTAAAGACCAGAAATAAAAATCAAGCCCATCAGTGTTGTTGTAGAGCAAGAAGTCAAAGCGGCAAACAAAGTGATCGTGAAGGGTTTTCAAATGATCTGAGAAAGTCATCTTTTCCAACTGTCACAAAATCTTCCTCTGTCATCTGGGAATCTCTGTGTTACTGCATGGAAATAAAAGTGAAAAGCAGTTAGAGACTAAACTGCTTGTGCACCCATGTCTTCTCAACCCTGCCTCAAGCATGCCTGGTGCCAGAAGGCAAATACAGAGCGCTAGTCTTTTCCTGAGGCAAAACCAGGCTCACTTAACTTTAAACAGCAATGTTTTCCTGGACTTAACCAAACTAAACCTATCTGAGTGTAAATGCAAGAAAACGACAAGAGAAAAAACAAAAATGATAAAAATCTGCCTCAGCTTTATTCCATCCAGAAAATGCTCTACAAACCAATTTTTACTGTTAATATCAACCAGCTTCCTAACAGCTTACTCCGTTGCAGAGTTGTGGTGGGGGGGGGCTGGACCGAAGCCTAGCTCAGCTGTTGCAGGGCGAGAGGCAACTGAAGTTTAATTAACGGTCAATTTACCATTTATTAACAATGGTTATAGTAGAGTCTTTCCCATTTTTCATTGTTCGACACATTCTTTTGGCTCCATTTGAGGTTTCTGTTCCTGAGAAATAACTGATGTTCATTACCAGCTCTCTGACCGACAAGTGGTCAAAAACGTCATTTCTATTCCAACTGTTTGCAATTTGTGTTAAATTCAGGTTCCCAGTGGAGCTGCTTGGGTCTTTATATTAAACTTCAATGAGCTACCACTGTTTGTCTTTCCTGCTTTGCTTATCTGTTTTCAGCCGCGTGTTTACTTCCAGATGGACTGAAAACCATCCAGCAAAGCAACTGTGTGGAAAAAATTGGAAAATTCATCATGTGTAGAGTATTATTCCTTAAAATCTCTCAGTACCGATCAAACCCTTTGACCCTCGCTGTCTGGGACAGCACCCCTCACCCTGGGACTCCATAATATTTCAGGAATGACCAGTCCACTGAGACCAGTAACACTGAAATACCCTCAGACAACATGTTACATCTGCTGTTTGACAGACAGTTTTATACAAACACACTCACGGCGTCATGAGAGAGGACACTTTTAGTCTGGATAGCCCCGAGGGGAGCTGAACTCAGCAGCAAGATCACATGACCAATGAAACCAAGACATGATGGAGGTTAACTGGTCCAAGCAGAGAATGATCAGTATATAAAACTTAAACTATAAAACTTAAACCCCCGGCAGACTCTTTGCCACAGAACTCTTTGGTTTCCCATGGAAAAGGATTGCATTTTTCTACGTGGTAAGATAAAAAGCATTTGCAAGTATGTGGGCACATGGAAGATGCTAGGGCTGTGCGATATGACCAAAATCTCATATCCCGATATAAGACATCTATCGTCCCGATAACGATATAAATCACAAAAATTTAACATTTTCTGTAAATTCTGTGAATATCGGGCAGCTCGTCTTGCGGGAAGTGTTTCCAGCTGCGCGTCATGTAGCTGGAGTTGAGTGTTTTAACCGATGCATGAAACGATACATTGTGAGTATTTATTACACGGCGTGCTGCGGGGAAAAGCCTGTTCTAACGTTTGAGTCTAAGGTTTATTTTTTAGCACCTGGCGGCTCTTTTTTTACTTCTCATCCGTAAATAATCTGCTCTTTCACGTGATTCAGTTTATTTTGAAAAGTCTCAACAGGATCTTGAGCTTTATTGTGAAAGGTTTATGTGGAACATAAACAAGCGGACACGCGATGGTTTTACCGTTGTTGTTGCTAACGACAACGCATAGAAACAGACGCTTGTCCGTCCGTAGTGTGGTTATATAAAATATAAGTAAAAGAGAGAACTTTAAGAAATTAATATAGCCACCACAGTGACCATCAAAACGATGAAAAAATATTGCAGTTTATTTTGCGACATCACGAAACAAACGATAGCGTAAAATGAAACGATAGATGTTTTTATATCGTCATCCGATATATATCGTTATATCGAACAGCCCTAGAAGATGCTGCACTTAAAATCAATAAATAAATACTCTGTGGCAATCAGTGGAGTATTGAGCTCCTAATCGTGATGACCAACTCCAACTCTACTGCTACATCTTCAAAAGGTCCAGAAGAGTGAAGAATGTTATCTTGTGTGACAGAAGTTTGTGCATCGCCAAATTGTAATCTAAGTAATTCTACCCTGTATATGTATACCCTATAATGCTACCCTGTGTTCTTCTTGTGGTCCACAATATTTTGAATGAAACACTAATCCATCAAGTTTTTTTCCCACTTATCTAACTCAGGGTGGTTGGGGGTCAGAACGTGTCTCTGGTATCATAGGGCGAAGGGTTGAGTACACCCTGGAATTTGGATTGTAGGAGTATCTGGAGAGAACGCGCAATCTCCACATGTAATGTACTAAAAACTGCACTACTGAGTACATTATGTGCACTTTTATATAAGTAGATTTACATTACTGCAAAACTGATACACAACAGACTGTATGATTATAGATAAAACTGCTGAAATATTTCCGAACGTATGCTTCCGTTTAACCTTTAATTTTTCTTTTTACCTGGATCTTTCTCAACTTCAATTGATGTATCTTCATCACAATACACTGATGTTTTGCCAAAAAGTCATAGTGGGCATTTCTTTATATTCTGTTTATAGTTTCAATTAATTTTCCAAGGTTTTACATCATTTTAAGCTCACAAAAGTACAAAAAGTACGTTGTTGTTGTTGTTGATAAATAATTGTATATATTCAATTATTTACTTGAATTCTAAAAATATAAGATTCATGGTTTTTAAAATGGCCATCTGCAAATTCCAGCAACGGCCTCAGTAGCAGTTCAAATGTGAGCGGTACCCAAAGCTAGAAACAATAGATTCTTCGGGGGAAAACACCCCCCCCTGCTAAAACGTGAAGCAAAATGTACTTGAGTGCCCTAGAAATGCTGAAAAAAAAAGGCATTAAAAATAACCCACTTTTGCATAATTTGCCCATCAGATGCAGGCAGGTGGTTTTAATGTTGTGGCTTATGATTATATTTGACTTCTATGGTGGACTTCAGTTCACATCAGAACAGCAACAGCCCCTTTTCTTTCCTCCATAAACTTGGATTTTGTATCAAAGCCTTTGTTACTGCTGGATCTGCTGAAATAAACTGGCCAAGAAGTCTTTGCTTCTTTCTTTTCAAGAAAATGACCAAGTGTAATTCTCTGTCCCACAACACCTAGCTTCTAAAAATACCACATTTAGCTTCTCGTCCCAAAACTTTAATCTCTTTGTGCCCTAGTATTTTTTCTTTGAAAAGACCAACTTAAGCTCCTTGTCCCAATATTTTGAATTCAAAAAGGCAGGGGCCGACCCTCTGATCTAAAACCACAGTCCTGTGTGGGTATTAATTCTCCAGCCGCTTGCACCTCCTGGGTAGAAAAGCACATTATTCCTTGGACAAGAATTTTTATGATCTGACTTGAGCTAAACAGCACGCCATGCGAGGCGCTGAGAGGAGAGAATAAATAGGCGAGGAGAGGCCGAGAAAAACCAAACAAGCGGCGGCTTTAAAAACCGCGGCGCACCAAGACGGATGGTCGTGTAAACACAGGCCTGATATTTTATAAAAAGCGAGAGTGTGACATCTGAATAGTTAGCGCCTGACTAGCTTATTGCTCAACGCAAACCCAGGGAATGATTAATAGGTGGGGGGTGACACTCAGAGCTGAACCCCCTTAGAGGTGCATAAATCACTCTGTGTTTTCTTTACAATGATGTGGCACTTAAGAGAGGGGAGGAAGGAGGGATGGGGAGGAAAAACCAAAAGAAAAAAAAGTGAGAACAAAGATGGGAAACGAAAAGGAAGGCGAACCAAAAGGAGGCAGACAGGAGGTACAAGGAAGGATACGTGAGGCAGACGAAGAAAATTAAGAAAAGAAAGGAGAACTAAAATGAGGAAGAAGTTTGAACGTGATAAATAGTGAAGACACAAGAGAAGGAGAAACTGTCAAACAAGAAGAAAAAAGGAGACAGGAGGAAACAAAAGAGGCGAGGCTGCTGTAAAAAGGAAAAATGAAAGAGAGACGGAGAGCGAGGGGGAGGAAAAATGTCCGTCCAGTTTTCCAGCTGGTTAATGTCGGTAACAGTTATTAGTTTGTCAGATAAGGTCTGTGCGTCTGCGTGTGTTTACATTAGGCTTAGTCTGACTAAAGCCCCACTTAGTGCTGTGTGTGTGCACATAAACGTCTACCCTTGTGAGGACAAGTTTCAGTTGTAGGCCTGTGGAGTGATGACGTGCTCACTCACTTTGTGACAGACCTTCAAAGGGTTTGGTTTCAGGGTTTGGGTTGGTATTAGGTTTAGGCATTTAGTAGTTATATGTGAATCAGAGTCCTCACAAAGATAGGTGGATGAGTGTGTATGGGCTGTTAAGAACTGATGGCTGTCTACTTCAACTCTGCTAAATATTTGACTCCAATGTAAAAACACACTTCGTTCTCCTCCCGTTTTCTTTCTCCTTCAGACATACAAACACACACGTGTGTCTTTCCAAACATGTGAGGACACAAAACCAATACAAATCCACTCTTAATCCTCAAACAGCATAGATATATACACTTTGATGCTTTTTGGGCCTCTGACCACAGAGTGTATACTGTAAAAGATGCATGTAGCAACGTGAAAGTGCCTTAAATCTTTTTAATGACCAGCAGAGAGCAACTCCTCTGTTTTCAAAAAGACTGCTTTCATGCCTTATTAAATACAACGTCATGGTCATTTTTTAAGTGATGGTCCCTATTAGAGTAGAGCAGCAGCAGACGTCACTAACCAAAAGCTGAATTCCGGTTTTCTATTTCCATCTTTTGCTGTTGATGCTTTCACGTAACTTCCCACGATGCACCAAACATTACTTCTCCACTCTTTGCACACCTTCAGCTTTTATCCAGTTTCTCTTGTAGTTTAAGTTCTGGCCTTTTTGTTTGTCATCTCTCTACGCTCCTTTATCCTCTCTTTTTACCCCCTAGCTGGTCATCGATGGTCACTCCCGCTCAATGAGACTGTTTCTAATGGAAATTTCTTCCTGGGGTTCTCCGTCTAATATCTGGGGCTTTATTTAGGGTCCTAATGTTACAATATAAAGTGCTTTGAGATTATGTTTAAGCTATGAACTTTAAACTAAAGTGAATTACTCAACTTGGCGACCAACTGCAGGGTGATGAAATCTGTCGCAGCATTTGGACCAACACACTGAATGGCAACCAAACATTCACTCTCACATTCACACCTACAGCTAATTTAGAATCACCAGTTAGTCTAAAAAGAACATGTTTAGATTGAGGAAATAAAAAGACAACACCAAAAAAAGGTGACAGCAATATAAAGTCTACAGTAAGTTTTAAATTGCCTTAAAACTCAATCACACATCTACATGCTGCTGCATCCTCAGTATGATGTGACGTGTGTGGAGCTATGGTTGGTTTCCTCTGCTCACTCTATGTCTTTAAACAGAGCACTTACATGTCCTAACACTGTCAGCTCATCTCTAGCAGCAGATTTAAAAACCTGCAGCATCCCCTCACTGAAAAACTACAATTATCTGCTGTGAAATATGACCGCTGTCAAGACGGTCCGAGGTCAGCTCCTCTCACTCGCTTTGTTTTAATGGTAAAGTTTGGGTTTTGTTTTTGTCAGTTTCAGGTAGTGCTGTCATCATTCTGTCCTGTTCTGTTGAGATTCTGGACTACTAGTCTTGTTTTCATCCATCTGGTTACTGATGTCATTACATACTGGAATACTCTATGAATATCAACTTGGATAATAACATTTCACATGGTAGGATTTGTAAAGAATTTATTCGTAAATCAGGGTGGAAAATAAGTATTTGGTCACCTCAAACAAGGAAAATCTCTGGCTCTCACAGACCTGTAACGTCTTCTGTAAGAAGCTTTTCTGTCCCCCACTCGTTACCTGTATGAATGGCACCTGTTTGAACTCATCATCTGTATAAAAGACACCTGTCCACAGCCTCAAACAGTCAGACTCCAAACTCCGCCATGGCCAAGACCAAAGAGCTTTCGAAGGACACCAGGAAAAGTATTGTAGACCTGCACCAGACTGGGAAGAGTGAATCTACAATAGGCAAGCAGCTTGGTGTGAAAAAATCAACTGTGGGAGCAATCATCAGAAAATGGAAGACATACAAGACCACTGATAATCTCCCTCGATCTGGGGCTCCACGCAAGATCTCATCCCGTGGGGTCAAAATGATCATGAGAACGGTGAGCAAAGATCCCAGAACCACACGGGGGGACCTGGTGAATGACCTGCAGAGAGCTGGGACCAAAGTAACAAAGGTCACCATCAGTAACACACTACAACGGCAGGGAATCAAATCCCGCAGTGCCAGACGTGTTCCGCTGCTGAAGCCAGTGCATGTCCAGGCCCGTCTGAAGTTTGCCAGAGAGCACATGGATGATACAGCAGAGGATTGGGAGAATGTCATGTGGTCAGATGAAACCAAAGTAGAACTTTTTGGTATAAACTCAACTCGTCGTGTTTGGAGGAAGAAGAATACTGAGTTGCATCCCAAGAACACCATACCTACTGTGAAGCATGGGGGTGGAAACATCATGCTATGGGGCTGTTTTTCTGCCAAGGGGACAGGACGACTGATCCGTGTTAAGGACAGAATGAATGGGGCCATGTATCGTCAGATTTTGAGCCAAAACCTCTTTCCATCAGTGAGAACTTTGAAGACGAAACGAGGCTGGGTCTTCCAACATGACAATGATCCAAAACACACCGCCCGGGCAACAAAGGAGTGGCTCCGTAAGAAGCATTTGAAAGTCCTGGAGTGGCCTAGCCAGTCTCCAGACCTCAACCCATAGAAAATCTGTGGCGGGAGTTGAAAGTCTGTGTGCTCGGCGACAGCCCCAAAACATCACTGCTCTCGAGAAGATCTGCATGGAGGAATGGGCCAAAATACCAGCTACTGTGTGTGCAAACCTGGTAAAGACCTATAGTAAACGTTTGACCTCTGTTATTGCCAACAAAGGTTTGTACAAAAGTATTGAGTTGTATTTTTGTTATTGACCAAATACTTATTTTCCACCCTGATTTACGAATAAATTCTTTACAAATCCTACCATGTGGATTCATGGATTTTTTTTTCACATTCTGTCTCTCACAGTTGAAGTGTACCTCTGGTGCAAATTACTGACCTCTGTCATCATTTTAGGTGGGGGAACTTGCACAATCGGTGGCTGACTAAATACTTTTTTGCCCCACTGTAGCTTCAGATGTTATTGCGCTTTTCTAAAAACAAAAATAAGTAACTGTAATTTGCTGAAAAATCCTTTTTATGTTTGGTTTGTTATGAGTTTTTAAACACATTTACATACTTAACAGGGATAACCACTGGCCCATATTTTTATACTTAGACAACTAGTATGAACATACCTTTACAGCCCATACTAACATGCAAACATGCATTGTTAAGACTACCCATCCTTTAAATCTGGAACCCCGGTATAAAAGTTTAGCACTCTGCAGTAAACACCTCCTATAAGAATCACATCCTTCTCTGGGTGAACCATACCTGTTTGAATCGAGCAAGCTCCTTTAAGGCACGCCCCCACTGCTGCTTGTAGTGTAGCTTGGATTTAGTGGCGGACTCCAGCTTCCTCTCCAGCTCCACCTGACAACGAAAAACACCTTTTGTGCTTTTTTCAATAGCATATTTATTGTGTTGCATTTTTTTTGTTTTCATTTTTAGTTTATTTCTTTCAGTATTGCTTTATTTTTACTCATTTTAGAGTTATTATTGCAAAAATGGATTAATGTTATTTAACCCTTTTAGCTTAAAAAAGGTTATAGAGCACTGTTTTATGTAATATTGTAGTATTACATGTTGTATAATCATTTTTATTATTTTAGACTTTTAGCAGCTTTTTTTTTTAGCATTTTCTCTAATATTGCTTTATTTCACTAACTAACCTGTGGAGTGCAAATTGTGTAATTTTCTTTGAGTTTCATTAAATTTCATCTTGTAATATTTTTATATATTACATTTGCTCTGTCCCATCAGCTTATCGTATATCTGTGAAGAAAACCTGGAAACCTGCACAGAAAGGTGATGTACAAATAAGGTCTGTCAGTTTTTTATTTCTTTACTCTTTTGCTGTAACTTTGACTTTAATTTCATTATAATGAGTACCGTCTTTCCAGGTAGTACTATTCCTAAAGCAGCTGCTTTACCTTCTCTAGGGTGAGCAGGTTGATCTCTGACTGCAGTCTGAACTCGGGTCTGATGTTCTGTTGTTCTCTGAACAGCTGGAACTCTTTCTCCAGCTGTTTGTACCGAGACTCACCATCTGCAATCTGCACAACAGGAGCACAAAGAAAAGAATAGAAGAAGTCACTTTACTTTACAATCAGAATCAGTCAAACAGATTAATCCTCAATCTCTACCTGCTGCAGTAAACGGGCTCGTTCCTCCTCCATCAGTCGGACTTTTTCTCTCTCTAGCGCCACCCGGTGGTCGCACTCCTGTCGCAGTCGCCTGCTGCTCTCCTGCAGTTCCCTCTGGGTCAGCTCATGCTCGGCCCGCAGCTCCCTCTGCAGCCTCTGAGTCTGAAAACAGAGATGCACTCACTTTACTGTAGAGAAACGGTTTGGTCAGTTATAATCTTGACTAGAGTGAATGTCACTGCCTGGTCACTTCCCTCTACCTTTGTATGTGTGAAATATACGTAGACTGCATGCATTTCACATTCTCAATAATCAATACATTTTTAGATATTACATTTTGCAGAGAGCTAAAATCTACAATCTACCAGTGAACACTTTGACTGCAAGAGTAAAATGGTCTGCTTAAATGGGGTCTTTAAGAGATCTCAGAAAAAAATTATTATTATGATAATAATACTAAAAATGTTAAGAAAAAGGCTTTTACATACATTCTATGGTCAAAATAGCCCTGGAGAAGCTTTAATGAAGACTTCTGTGTAGCATTTCACCTTTAATCTACATTTTAAACATCAGCACAGCCGATGTTCTGACTAAAAGTGTTTTAAAAGAGCCAAAAATCTAAAACATACACTTGTATCTTTAGATTTATTGAAGTGTCTTTGTTATGCTTACATTTTCTATAATAACAAAACCTGCTATAAAGGGTTTGGTCAGTTATAATCTTGACTTTGGAAATGGCCACATAATTTCTAGTCTATGTTAAACAAGAACTACAAAAAGTACAGTTTTACTGATAGCTGCTTTTGAAGTGTGAGCTATTAGCATTTGGAATGAATGAAGAATTGGTTTTATATATAACGTTGTACACAAGATGGTGCTACAATGTGTGCCATAAAAGTCATAAAGCGGTTGAGGTGATGGATGATGACAGATGCTGATAAATTACTGAATGATGCAATGATCCAAACACTTCATGTGATGTCTGATGATCAATTTTCTGTCTACAGTCCTCCTTCTGTCAAGCAATTCTTAAGTGTTGACAACACACTAAAACACACATTTACAGAATTACAATTACAATAATTTGTATGAATATTATGAGCCTTTGATACTGTATGTTGTGTCATCAGCTAGCATCAGACCTCCAGCTCAGCCTCAGCCAACTGTTTCTCTCTCTTCTCCAGATCAGACAAAGTCTTCTGAAGCTGCTCCTCCAGCAGGTTATACTCCACCTCCTGCAAACACACACAGATGTGTAGAAGTGAGCAGGAGGGACCTTTCAGTAAAAGTTAAGCATATATTGATATGTGAATTTGTGTAGGCGGGTGTAGACTCTCCACCTTCTTCTTGACCAGAGCTTCTCTCTCTCGGTCTCTCCTCCTCCACTCTTCTGCTAACGCCTGCATGTGGCTCAGCTCCTTCTTCCTCAGCTAAAACAAGCATATTTTATAAACGTTATATAATAGTCGACTCCTACAGGAAAAAAAATTGTTCAATTTTTGGCAAAAGTAAGAAAATATATGAGCGCTGTAAGAATCCAATAAACTGCATGGAGCTAGTGGTTACCTGATCATCAAACAGATCCTCCTGCTCCTCCTTCCACATCTCCAGCTCCAGGGCTGTGCGGTACTCCAGAGTCTCTCTGGGGACTGTAGGACCCAGTGGCGCTGTGTGGAGGCTGGAAGCTGCAGGTCTGGGCACTGCAGGGTGGAAGGATGGCTGCGAGCGAGGTGCAACTTCATTCTGTAGATATGTAGGAAAATAAACATGTCAAAAGTGATCTAGTTGAGCTAGAAACAAACAACAACATTTTACTCCAAGTAATCTGTGGTGATAGAAGACTAGAAAGACTTTTTTTTTTTTTTTTTTTTTTTATCTCTAAAAGAAAACTAGCATGGACAGAAAAAGGTTGTTTTTAGAGCAGAACACATTCCCAGCTCTACAGTGTTTATATAGTTTTATTTTTGGAACATGACTCAGTTAAAAACATATTTTTCAAACCCTGGCACTCAGTTTATCCTTTGAAACAAAGGTTTACATCCTGTTTCTTTAAAAGGCACTTATTGTAGATGACGTGCTTAAAAATCCTTTAAACCTTATAAAATCAACTAAAGCTGTGACTCCACATCCAATACTTTGTGTATCATGTTGGAGAGTTATGAACTGAAAGCAGCTTTTATAGAATAGCACTCTGTACCACAGATGGTGCAGCAAGTAAAAGAAGTCAGTTTTCAGTCTGACTGATGGTGAAAAATGTTGCACGGAGGGATCGACTAAAACACACCTAGGTCATCTAAATCCAGAATATTTTTGTTCTTTATCTTGTTGAAAGGAAGATGCACCATACTGGCTGTTATTTGCGCTGCTCTCTCACCTGTGATGAGTCAGACACTATGACCTCTGTGGCTTTAACCAATCCCAGGTCCTCTAGCGTTGCCATGTAGCCCAACTCTGCCACCTTCTCACTAGGCCTGAGAGACAGATAGAAATGCAGCTGTTAAACAGAGGTTAATCATCATTACGTGATCCATCAGTCAGTCTGGTTTCTACCGGTGTTTTTGGACCACAGGGATCCTGTCCAGGTGAGTCTGTCTCCAGCACTGCTCTCCAGTTGATCCCAGGAATCTGCTCTTCTCAGTGCTCAACAGCTGAGAGAGTTGGATGGAGGCTCGTCCAATCAGCTGGTCACGGCTGGTTGTATCTCTATGCCAAACCTCCACCACCAGAGGAACTCTACAACACACAGTTAAAACACATGAAATCCCCCTGCTGCTTTTTTAACACTTCTTCTGAAGTAACACCAAACTAATGAACATTCCTGCATTTTTTCTTTCTTAATTTCTGCTGTGAGATTTTAGAACATTTGTTACCAACCGGTTCACTTTAAAAAGTGGAGCTCATCTCATCAAGCATAGCTGGCATTCATGTACAAAGCTGCAGGAGTATGAGCTGTAGCAGGAGAGCTCGTGCTGCTACACTGAGATCAATGAGGCGTCATAAGAGAACAAGGACAACTATCGCAGGCTGCAATTCAAAACTGTGGAGCTGAAGTCTGTTCACAACATTATTTATGAATCCAGTTTAAGTACGAGTGAGCCATCTTTCTCACAAAAACACATCCGTATACATGTTCCCCAGCCTCACTACTGCCACAAATACAATCTGATTCTATGGAAACACTGTATCAGGATAACAATGTTTCCTCAAAGAATAAGAACGAAAGAAAAACCAGGTGACTACCAGGGGACTGCATAGTGTTTCTGTTTGCTGCTGGTGTGGGGCGATGTCATCGGTGACATCTCGAAGGTGGGACGTCAACGTGTGTGCATGTGACAGTGAGTGAGTGGTCTATGAGTGTGTGTGTGCATGGCTGAGCCCCGGACCCTGTGGGACATGGTCACCGCTCCCTGCTGGACGCTTATGTCTCTCCCTGGGATGTGGGTGCTTGTTGGTTCCGGGTTGCGTGACTGGATGCTCTGGTGTGGCCGTTGGCCCGCTCCCTTTGTGAGTCAGGGTAGCTTGATCAATCTCGTTGGTGGGGTAGGGTGGTGATTGCTGCGTGCTGGGTGGCTGTGTTATCAACTTGTAACAGGGTGGCCGGCCTCTAGCAGGTCCACTGCCTATTGCCTCTGGGAGTCTCACCCTTTGGCCGTGGGCACCCCATCTGGGGCCTCCATCCTTCTCCTCCTTGGATGGATGTGCGGATGTCGCAGTGATGTGTGGCCTTGGGTCCTCAGTACTCTTCGGGGTCTTGGATGGGAGAGTTGCCATGGTTCCATCTCCATCTGTCTGTTGCTCTCGTGGGGTTGTTACTGCAGCTTCCCACCCTCATTATCAAGTCAATTCATGACAAATACACATAAACATCTCTCAGGTGATTAGTGTATTTTCTCATTTTTGTGTTCCAGGTGCTGTATGTTTGTTTTTCTTACAGGTGCAGCAGGTGTCGATACATTGTTCATTTCTATTTGTGCTCCATCCTATTATTATACCCCCCACACACACTTTTTCCCCTGCCTGTCCTACCTTACACAGTGTCATACTTTATCACATATAATGTAATAACTGAAATAACACAAAAGGAAATGAATAAATAATCAGATAAAAGATTCACATGAACACAAGGAGGCTATAAAGATTTTATATAGCTGTTTTTGGAAAAGCAAAATATGTTTTGTGGCACCACAGTCCACTCAGATCACAACTCTGATTGCAAAAGCTGCCAGACAGGACAGGATTGAAAAATAAAAAAAAGGGCATCATGTTCATTTGCAGTGACCATTCCCTCAAAGGTGTCACAAAACATAACAGCAAAATGTTCTCTACAGCAGAACTAAGAAAAAGGAAATCACTGAAGGGTTCAATGGTTCAGGTTTTTCCTTTAATTTTTCACCCATTTATGTCATTTATACTGTCATGAAAAACAAACTTTGAAGTAAAAGGAAAAGATAATTATAGATGATAACTTAAAAGGAAACACTATTCGAGCTGTCATTATAATAGGTCTGGAGTTATTTTTCCATCAGAAGAGTTTTGTGCCTGTTGGCTGACACAGAGTCAGAGAGCTGATCCCTCAAGCAGGAGGACAAAGAGCAAACCAACGATAAACCCGACAGCTCAGCTTTGTTTAAATAATGTATGAAGGTGAGATGGTTTCTTTGCACTTATTTATGTTTTACTGTGTTATCATTAAAAATATCACCACTGGACCTTTATAACTATACAAGGTAAGTTACACTGAATATTTTTTCCTGATAATATTTACTGATACTGAATGAAAGTGAATTATTTAACTGCGATCAACATTTGATCTCCTTCCATATGTTTAAAGCATGATATTAAAAACAGGGTCCATCAGTTGCAATAATAGCTGCACTTCTTTAAATTTTGATGGAAGAATGAAGTTTTTTTCCCTACCTGCTGAAGGTTTCCTGTAGCTGCTGTGGCAGGGCAGCAAAGTCGAAGGCGCAGTAGGACTGAGGCAGAGACACCTCCGTGTTCCTCTGCAGCTCCACAGGAGGGTTAGTCATGATCGGAGCAGCACTGCCGAAGAACTGGTAGGAGTACCTGAAGTGTGACAAATATACAACCATCAATGAACAGATAAAATTAAAACCACTGCACTAAATATTTGGATGGATTCCTAAATAGAAAATTATCTCAATCAAACACCAGACAGAAGTCCACGAAATCTTACGATAATAATTTTTTTAAAGGCATGTTTGTTATAACCGATTTTTTTAAAATAAACTGTTAGAAGTGATGATTGTGAGTAAAATACAGGAAAACTACTTCCTCTATGTTGAACAGTTGATAAATTAACCATCCACACTTATACAGACCTTTAAAGCACTAAAAGTAAAATCAGTACATTTATTTGTACATGTTAACAATTAAAAATCGTTACTGGCCCCATTAACCCAGTTTTCAAGATACTTAGCAGGTAGTTTACATCTTATGGTTTTTGAGAACATATAAACAGGTTTAATGGCACTGATAGCATTGCATGATTGCAAGTCGCAACTGGGCTTGTTTTTTATATGGGAACGAAATCATGGCAGACAGGATTTGTAGGTTCTTAATGCAAATAATTTGTGTATTTCATTAATAACAACTTTAGGCCCAGAAATTTTAGTTATGCAGCCAGACCCTGAACCTCAACAGCTAACAAATAGATGACCACTCAGGCTACAGCCTCAGTTTCTACCTGTTGATGTTTCTAAAGTAGAATCACTGTGGCGATTTGTTTTGTGTTGCCGGTGTTGTGCTTACATACTAAGAGAAAGATCACGTGTGTGCTCATTAGGATAGTGCATTAGGTGCTGGTATGTTGGGGTGTGGCCTATTGCCTTATATTGTAAAATGTAACTATGAGAAAATGCATTTCAGGTGACTTTACGGAGAAACAAGAAACTAATGCATCACATTGTGTAATTAATTAATTTCTCCAGTAAATACTTAAGTAACGCACTGCATTATTTGTAAAACCAGTAATGACTCAGAAAAAAAGAGGAAAAATACCTCCAACAAACCTTCGACCCACAGCATGCAATTAATTTGCAAGAATCGAATGTCTTCGATATCTTGCTTAGTGATGGTGATGACTCTCAAGGCGGAGTCAATGAGAACCCCGTGAGAATCGATAAGGATATGAATTAACAAGTAATATCAATAATGGCATCAGAATCGCTAAATTCTTATCAATTCAATTGACATAATTTTTTTTTAATTGTTGTTGTAAACAAGCTGCAATTTCTAATGCTTGGCACCATGTAAATAAAACTGAATGGAAATTAACTCATTCACTGCCATAGACACTCAATGGCAGTGGGGAGTTACCTGATTTGAAAATGGCTGGCAGTGAATGAGTTAAAATGCTTCCTCCTGACTCAGGCTCAATGCTGCTGAGTGTTTGACAGATATTAATGTGAACATCTAAAGTTCACTAAAATCCCTGCACAGCACCGTATGTGGAAAAACTCATTCTGACAGCTGAGAGCAGATAGAGTGTTTCACCTGAGCGTAGCAGCAATGGGGTGGGGTAAGCTGAGGTTTCCCAGGCTGCGAAGGTCCAGAGAGAAGCAGTAGTGATGAGCGGAGGGGGGGATGGAGACTTTGGGAGCAGAAACACTGACGGATGACATTCCACCATCCGCTGCAGCCTCAGGCTGTCTGGGCAGCGATGCTGGAGCCTCCAAATCTGTAGCTGGACACCAGTGAACAAACTTCAGCTCTAAACCTTTCAAACTTCTCGTGTGAAAATGACAGCTGCTTATTTTAAGTCCTACCTGCCAATCCTGTCGGCTCTCTGCCGTGCCGGAGCTCATCCAGCAGACTCTCTGCTTCGCTCTCTGTATGAGATGAAGGAGGAGGGAGAGGAGGACCGCGAGGACCAGGATGTGGAGGAGACCCTGCAGGCTTATGGACTGGAGAAGAGCTTCGAGGTCTCTGTTCAGCAGGAGGAACAGCAGGAGACAGCGCTCCACTAGCCTCTTTATTCCCCACAGACTGCTGAAAGGACACAAACCATGCAGCATGACATGTAGTGTGATAATCAGACAACAACTCAGGTCCATCATAAAGCATAACAAAAACAACCAATGCATCAGGAAGTTATAAAATCACAGTGGTAAAGAAACACATGAAATCTAGTCTGAGGCTCTATGCAGAGTTCTGCTCTCCCTCCAAATTGCTGTGAGTGCAAAGATTCATCCTTCATTCATCTCATGTAATTTAGAGCTGACAACATCCCAATCATAAATGTTTTAGAAATTAAACTCTGAGTACTTGTTTTCATTTACCTGCAGTGTGACCTCCTCCCTCCTCAGGGTTACAGCCACTCCCAGAGTCGGCTGCAGGTCGGTGGGCAGAGCAGGCAGCGTCTGCTTGACTCGCTTCGGAGGCTGCAGGAGAAAGGCTCCCTCTAGTGTCGCTGCTTTGTTATCCAGATCCGTGGAAATACCAGCCAGAGCTGAGAGAGAAATGTCAGTGCTGCCCAAAGAGTGATTCCCACAGCACAGGTGGATCTGAGGAAGAGAAAGGACTAAGACATACAGGTACACAGCAGGTAACTGGGAGGCAGGAGCTCCCAGTCAGGCACTCACCTGTAAACTGGGCTGCTGAGACAGGAAGGCTTTGAGGATCTGTTTGCTACTGCGGATGCGCACAGACGCGCGCTCTGGCTCAAAGTCAGGACTCAGGAGGTTGTGGAAAGGCTCGCTGGTTATGTCGTTCCCCAGTAAAGAATAGTAGAAGAAGAACTCTGAGCCCTCCGCTGACAGTTTCATGGTGCTGGGGACCAACTACAGTGAAACAAAAACATTTCTGGTTTTAAATGATTCTCTTTTAAAGTCTACATGTACATGTGAAGATGATTTTTCAGTTTCAGTCAGCATGATGGTAAAATACGAGTGTGTGCATGTGTGTGATAATGTTATAGAGTTATATATATTTTACTATTTTATTAAAGAACTGTTTTTTATAACAATTTTAACTCCCACAGAAGCTGCAGATTTTCATAAAAAACATTCATTTAAAGTGAAATATGAATAAATACTTGAAGTTCACTTTTAATTAATCGATAGTTAACTCAAACATACAGTTTTAAAGAAAATGTTAGCAAAAGTCAAACGACTTTACTCGGTTGCGTGACCCTGAAGTACACCGACAGAGAAAACGGGCAGCTGCAAGTGTTAATGGTCCTTCCACATGTTCCCCTACAGAACATTTCTCAAGATTTACTTCTCTAGATATATTTCAATGGCCAGAGGCTTTCTTTCACTCATGGTAGTTCTTGCTGAACAAGTCAAGGTTGCGGAGGGCTGAAGCCTAAATTAGCTGTCATCCAGCAAGAGGCAGAATTCACCCTGGACAGTTTCAGGCTCAAAGACACACCTATGACCAATTTGGGATCACATCATGTGTTTTGACTGGGAGGAAGCCTGAGAAGCCAGAGAGAAGCCAGAGAGGTACAAAGAGAACATGCAAACTGCACACAGAAAGACAGCTGCTGGATTCGACACTGCAAAACAGTTGTCAATTTAAATTAAAAATCTGATTACATTTAGACTATTCAACAGTGAGTTATTGTCAATATGACATTCATTTATTTGTTTATAGAGAATCACTGCTAGTACTTCTTGAATTCTGTTTTTATATTTTATCTGTTTCACTGAAGAGCAAATCAGCCATCAGAGCCATGCAGCGCTTCCCTTCTTCTTTGCAGGGCTGGTCGACTAATTGGATTTCCATTTAATTACATTTTTGGCTTCTGGGGATAAAACGATTACTTTTCTGCCTTTATTTTTGCTATAAAAACAAGAGCTTTTGGTCAAAAAACCTACAGCGCATGAAATAATTGAAAATGGCTCCCATTGGTGAACCAGTAGAAGGACAATTAATGGGTGCCTGCAGGTTCCTTTGTTTTCTCTCACCCGCTCTGCTTTTGGGTTTCTGGGACGTCATTTGGTTATCAGCTTCAGCTCTCCCTCGTTTCTTTGCAGGGCTCTTATTGCCACCTGCAGACATCTTGTGGGAGAGGCTGTAGGCCAGCAGGGATTGGCTTTACATTTAAAAGCAACTGCTAATCTGGGCCCCTGACACCACAGCCATGTTTTTTCAATTCATTTATTAGTTTTAGTATGTTTAATATATGCATGACATTAATTAATAGTTATACTAAACATTCAAGATTAGAATTACTGCCACATTAAGCTATAAAATAAAAACACCCCAACTACACATTAATTAAGATTTATAACTAATGCTGCGCAGCGTGTAATGTGAAAACAATTCTAATTGCAATGGTTGGAGAAGAGATTGGTTTAATTTGGCAGTGAGATACTCTGTGTCTTTGCTCTCTTATTATGACACTCCAAAGGAGGCAGTCCCTGTAGGAGCAGTTAAGAGATGAAGCAATAATCTTTCAACAACAATAACCACCTGTGATATTCTTCATCCATATTTTAGAAGTCATTCTGAGAAAACTGCTGTGCTTTTATTTCTTTAATACTTTTCTCAGCTTCTCCCAGAGTGCCTTTAGATGACCCCAAATAGCAGGCCTGGGGATGCTGTCAGCTGGGTTTATCATCATTATCTGACACGTGGAAACAGAAACAACCCATGCAGCAGTGACAACATACGAGCGAGCCAAGAAAAAGAGTGTTTCTCCATTTTCTGTTATCAAACTTTAGTCCAGATACTGGAAATTTGTGGGTGTGACATCACTTTGGCTACATTATCTTAAGCAATAACAATTCAACATTTAGGTCTGACGTGATCAGTCAGGCATCAGGGTCAGAGTTCGGTCTTTACCTGCTCTAGTTTGGTTGCGAAAGCCACGGTGACAGAAAGGACAAACATGTCGGTGCAAAGATCTGCCGGCCCTACTTGATGGTATCCCTGGTCTGGGATCAGTATGGCCTCCAGCTTCTCTGGGAGTAGATCGGTCACCGAGGAGGAACCTACACCAGCATAGCAAGGAGATCAAAACAAGCAGTAAATAAAAGAGCAAAAACAAAAATCTTACAGGTTGCAGATGTGAAGAAACCACAAGTTTTATTTTTATTCACTGAAACCACCAATTATTCCTCTCTGATGTTTGCTGGTAGCAGAGCAACGCTTACACAAGAACCGGAGCTGAGCCTGAAGTGAGACTGTACAAAACCACAAGCAAGACATCATGGCTGCAAACCAGGAACTGTGTGAACAGAAGTTTAACTCTAAATCGAGCAATGTTCACCTCAGACACATTTTCAGATGTGAAGTGTACAAACTGAGATGTCAGAACAGGTTGTTACAGTAACTTGGCAGCAAAAAGGACTCAGAGTTAGGGCTGCAACAATAAACTAAATGCTTAGGTAAAAACACGGCTCTTTAGCACGCCCTTGTGTTAAACGATGAGCAGGCGAGTGTTTCATTCACATTTGTTACTAAAAACAGACCTGCAACTGAACATTATTTAGGAGCAACGCATCAATAAAACGTCTGACAACATTAAGCCCATGTAGCCCCCAGTTTTTCAACAAAAACACTGATAAGACAACAACAGCAGTGATGATGACACTGTCACATACACACACACCACCGTGACTGAGAAAGTGAGCTCAGATTGAGTGAAAGAAAACGTGTTTCTAGCATCCAAAATATCCTGGAATTACCATTAAAACCTTCCCTGGGAAAAAGCTAACGTCCTTCATCAAACCACCTGGTCAGCAAACTCTGACATGAAGAACTTTGTAGCTGCTCCATCCACTGCCGTTTGGTTTACACAGCAAATAAATCTGCAGTAAGTCTCCAGAAGTTGTATTAAAATATGCAGATGAATGTTAACTTGGTCTGAAAGGATGTTTAAATTACACAGCTTCCTGAAGACTGACGACAGACGTCTTATTTTACGTGGCGCGATGCCTGCAGCACACAGGGTGAGTCTACAGGGGGGCATTTTCAATTCCTCAGATTAATAATGAAATAATACAAAATACTGTGTTAATTAAACTGCATTCATATTTTTAAAAACTGAATAAAAAATATTCATAAAAATAAAAGCTTTTTTTCCCAGCAAGCCAATAAAAATGTACATGGACCAATAAACTCTGAACCACTGACCTGTTAGGTAGAACGCTGAATTATTATTACGTCTACATCATTAACTTGTTGTCAAAAGCACACAAACACTTGCCTCATATTAATGTCAGAAAACCTTCCAAGAAGCAAGAGTACAAATTGCTTACATATCTTATTTTATTTAGCTTTGACTGCACTTGAGAGTATTTATTTATTCAAAATATCTAATATTTATATATTTTATTTTTTTTAAATTACGTTTTAATATGGCACATAAATACAATCAAAGGATTTATTTTTTCTGACAGACGTTATATGCAGTTAAACTTTAAAGCATTACAATTTCTAAAATAGAAAACAATGAAAAGTTCATTCTGAAAGACGTGCTTTTTGTCTTTTGAATGTTTATTATTTCTTATTAATAAAACAAAAGCATTTCTTATCTGACTTCTCGATTAATCGACGGAATAATCAGTTGATTACTCGATTAGTAAAATAATCAATAGCTGCAACCATTCTCAGTAAAAATATATTTATTCATTTTCCTGAATTACCTACTTGTGTATGCAATCTTGTGAAAAAGCGGCACATAGCATTTAGACTAAGTATAAACTATGATAATCTCAATGAAAATATTATATTTGTTTTAAATGTAATGAGTAATAGAATAGCAGTTCTTCACCCTCATAAGTAAATCGTAAACAGAAACATAGACTGAGTGCTCCCTTATGATTTTTTCCCCCTGCAGTAACAGCCGAAACACAAAGCCCTCGCAGTCAGTGCACTTTAACAGGCAAATATGAACTAAGTGAACTTCAGCTCGAGGCTCAACTTTATAGACTTGGAATATTTTCCCAGAGAAATGATGAGATTCAATTTTCTGAATGTGCGACTTTATGATCTTACAAGTGCTCACTTCACAGAAAGGAAATCCCACAATCTGAGCTCCTTCTGCAGCTATGACCCTGTAATGACTAACATAACACATGACTAATGCTATGTTATGTTATGAAAGAGACAGACCATCAGATCACTGTTCTTTACAATGTCAGTAAAAGTTACACCAGATCCTCCATCAGTGCACTAATCTGTCAAAATGATGGATAAGCTCTGGAGTTGTCTGTCATTGTCAGAGAAAAAAAGACAAGAATTTCTAAAAATACATTTTTTTTCACAGCTAGAACCCTGGAGGAGGTTAAAAGTATGCCTGGTTTAAATAGAGACGGATTTTACACATTAAAAACTCTGGATTTAGGCTCCATGTATGCTGCCAACCCACTATTCTCCCTTCTTAGATTTCAAACATGAGTCAGTGTTTTCTCTACAACTGAGCCAAGATCTGGACCTTTTTCTTCTTACTCACACTTTATATTTGAGGGTGACCAAAACCTAAACAGTAAGCAGTAACTTTATAGAAGGATGGTAAAGGAAAATAAAATCCCAAGCTTTGTCTTTTGCCCTGATTCTTTTAAGTTTCTTTAAGGCGGGAATATGGCACAGCAGTGACGACTCAGCACAGAGTCCGACTGGACTTCAGAAAGAAAAATAGTTTATTAAAATGTAGACTGTTCCAGCTCATCACCATCAAACACAAGTAATACAATTAAATAGAGAAAAGATAAAACCAAGGAAGGTGAAAACAAAAGAAAGAGAGCTGGGAGAGCTCACCTTGTCGGGGCGGGGCCTTCTTGGCTTTGAACCTATCAGGTGAAGGTTCAGAGGGCTTGTTGTCATTCTCCAACACCATGCTGAGCAGAAGGGAAGGTTTCTGTTTGGTGTACTTACTGCTGAGCAGTGGATACCAGCGCGACTCCTGATACACACAACAGATTTATCAGAACATCAGCCCTGCATATCGAATCTTCTACCAGCGCACCTCTGAACAGACAGACAGAGAAGACGTTCACCTGTTTGACCTCCTGAACTGATCGAAGGTCAAGGACAATGTAGCCGACGCTTTCTTTTTTCTTGCTGACAGGGTCAACAGCAAAACACTGAAGCTTGATGGGAGTTCGCTGCAGTCTGAAGAGACAAGGCCATCAAGAGGCATTAGTGTGACTCAGCTAACATTTTCACAACCCTACTGTAGAAAGTTTTTTTGTGGTTTGAGAGAAAACTTGTTTTCTGTAATACTTCAAAAGGTAGCTGCCTAAAAAAATCAAAAGTATTAGAAAGAACATCCAAACAGTCAGACAAACTGCTGTGATCGAACACCTGGGGACAAAGGGAAGGAAGAACTTCCTTTCAACAGGAAAAGACCTCCACCAGGGCCAGGCTCAGAGAGGAGTAGCTATCTATTGTAACAATTTGGGAGGTGAGGAGAAAAAAGAAAAAAGAAACATTGAGCAACGAGGACAAAACATAATTAGCCAAACGATTAAATGAGAAAATAACCAGGGAATCATGAACTAGCCAAATAAACATTTGTTACAGCTCAACAGAAACCTCTTTGACTTAAGTCTTAAGAAAGTCCAAACATGTGAATTATGGAAAATTAATAACAATAATCAGCCTCTGTACAGTTGTGAAGAGGCAGAGCATTAGGTACAGACATCAAAAACCTTTTTTGGTCCCTGGTTGTTGTTATTTTTCTTCCAAGGTTGCAGTTCCAAGTAACTCTACATGTACTTGGCTATGTCCATCTTTTATATACAGTCTATGGAGGCATGTGGTTGCAGCTCTACAGTCAATCTTTTCAACCTACTGTAATTTAATGGAAATTGTTCTAATATTAGTATTTTGTGGTTCTTAATTAAATAATTAGATAATAATAATTAGATTTTTACAATATTACCACAACTTTAACCTCAACATAATTTTCAAAAAAAACAGTCGCGTCATCACATAGTAAATCCAGTAGAATGTGCTATGCTTCCACTGTTTACAAGCATGTAGCAAAGAAGCATCGCAGCTAAACACAGTGGGTGGAGTCAAGGTGTGTATTGACAGAACAGACAATATAAAAGATAGACATGGACAGGGCTGGAAAAATTAATCCAACGACAAAGACCTTTTGTATAAATCTATGATGAAAATAACAGCTGTATCATGAGATCAAAAATATTAAATTGCTCATAAAGCCCAGGATGTGATTAAAAAGTTTCAAAAACACATGATATCTAACCTGTGCTGGTGCAGCGTCCTGCGGTCAAGCTCCCAGGCCAGCTCGGTGCTGAACTGCGGTTGCTCTCGGTGCTCTACAGGATCCGTGGCCAGCTGCTCTCCGTCAAAGCTCGCCTGAACCACCAGACTGAGCCGAGGACTCTTGGGGAAGTGACGACCTAGGGATTGACACAAAGTGTTTCCGACA
This sequence comes from Simochromis diagramma, assembly GCF_900408965.1. Taxonomy (NCBI): domain Eukaryota; kingdom Metazoa; phylum Chordata; class Actinopteri; order Cichliformes; family Cichlidae; genus Simochromis; species Simochromis diagramma. Next base: position 911,926 of record NW_024387200.1, on the reverse strand, counting down.
CACTGGTTACACAGATGCTGATCAATTCTCTACTTTGTCCCACTTTCTATTGTGTACATCAAAAGGTTTTGATGTACACAGCAGAGAAGCACTATATAAGAATCAGTCCATTTACTTTTTACCATCTAAGTAGCTGTATTAAATGATCATGACGTCAGTATAAATCAATATGTGACTATGACATATTCGTTAATTGAGCTGGCCATTAATGTCATGGTAAATTTGGCCTTTTAATTCGAAATAATTTAAAACTCTTGCATTCAATTCTTGTTTGTGAATTTCACTAAAGATGTGTGCTGTATAACTACTCCACCTTGTAAAAAGAACAGTTTAAAGAAATCATATAAAGGCCAAAGCATACAGGTGGACGAGAGACAGAAAGCAGTGAACTCCCACATGGGGTGTTGCACCTGGCCACCCTATCTACTATGTGCTGAGCCACAAATCAGAATACTGATGCATTATCTCTGAAAGCCTAAATTCATCAAAACACCAACACAATGTGATGACTTGCAAATTCAACGATGACATAGAAAGTCATAGGTGTAAGACGCTTTCTCAGCATAAATGACATTAACGTGGCTTCTATACTGTCCCCTGTGACAGGAATAGCTGCTTCACCAGCTTAGGGCGTGTCATTCGAACAGCAAACACTTAATGCCTCCTCAGCCTGGATTTAATTCACCGACCTGAGATCACCACCAACACTTGCAGCAGCAACAGGTTCGGCTTTTCCCCATGGGACTAACAACACCCGTTAAACGGCTGCAGTTGTGGTACCAACGAGTCAAACACGTCACGTATAAGCAAACATGGCTGGTAGCTCTAATGTAGGAGGGTTATCGGAGGATATCCAGCTCTTTAAATCGCTCACCTTCCAGAATGGACAGAACGATGAGAAGTTGGTCAGTCTTCGCAGCCATGTTGACATTTGTATAGCAGGGAAGTGAAAAAAAAAAGTTTTATTCAAAATGGGAAAACTCTCCTTCCCGCCGCTGCTCAGCTGAGTTTTGACGAAGATGTCAAGGTAAAGAAACGTAGTTTACATAAAGAATAACTGTACGACCGTTACAGGCAGCAAACAGCCGCTTTGTTGTCAAGCTTTGGCGCCACCCATTTTGTTTTCAAAGAGGAAGTGATGATAAAGGCGCCCGAGTTCTTAGCACCTCATGCTGGTTGGAGGTGGAACTGCAGTAAAAGTTAACCACTACTACTATTACTACTACTACCACTAGTACTGCTACGTCTGCTATTACTACCAGAGTTATTATAGTTTTGTGTTTTCTGAGTATTTTGTAATTTAGTTTTGATTTTTTTTTTTTATTCTAATATAACTGATTTTCATTTAGTTTCCAGCGTGGGTTTACTTATTTAAATTTACTTCCTATAGTTTGAAAATGTTAATTTTGAAAGCATTATGTTAGCACATGGAGGGAATGTGCTGAAGGTGATGTTTTGGACAGTCCTTGTTGACCACAGCCATGAATATGGTGGCCCTGAGAGGCCAAACGGACTGCAACTTAAGAAAACACAAGCAATAAAAAAAAAAAAAAAAAAAAAACGCTGCAAAAGCGACAAGGGAAATAGGAAAAGCGAAAACAGAAATAGAAAAAAACAGACTTCCAAAAGCACAAGGGAAGTGTTTCTGGGGAGACAATAACCTGACGGACCAGTTGCAGGAATTTATTATTACTGCTTTCAGTTTTCCTATTTCCGTTGTCGTTTTTCCTATTTCTGTTTTGTTTTGTGTGCTTTTGCAACCTTTTTTCTTATTGCTGGTGTTTTTTTAAGTTGCAGTCCGTTTGGCCTCTCAGGGCCACCATACATGAAGGCCTCAGGTAGGTTATGATAACAAATTATTTTAACCAAATTAACATTAATGCTGAATTTAAACAAAGTTACTTTTGCAAGTTCACAAAATCGTTTCACTTATTTTTTTTTTATCTTTTTTTATTATTTTTTTCAAGTCTAGTTTTCATTTTAGTTTAATTTTAGTTAGTATTAATTACCTTGATTACTACTATCAAGTAAGCAAAGAGCAACACACTTAAACCGAACTTCTAAATTCAACCATGTCAAATAATCATGTAATATTTTGAATGACTGACAGATTGTTCATTAATATGAATTAAATGAAATATTTTTGTCTTGTATTATTACTATTAGTATCATCTTCTAACCGTTTTCCAACAGGACCCTATAAATCACTTGTACCTTACAGAGGACAGATGTTTGCCTGTCATATGCAAGGTGTTATACTTCATCACATAAAACTGTTTTTCACATAGTTATTTTTCAAACATTTAAAAAGCCAATGGTCAACATGCTGCTGAAACACAAATATCCTGAAGAAAGAAAGAAAGAAACAAACAAAAAAAACCTTCACTGACCAAAAATGTATATAAACATCCTTTAATCATGATTGCCAAACATATGAATTAAGGCATATACAGTATAAAAAAGCAACAGCAGGTTTCATGTTTTTGTACGTTTTCAGTGTGTGAATAACTGGATATACCAGGTGGATGAATTGAACATACCAAGCAGCCTTTTAAAGACAACACTGTGTCTCCCAAAAGTTGACAGCATCTTGTAAACAGAGTTCATAGCACTATATTCAAGTAATAGAATGATCACTGATACTATGCAGGTAAGGTGTTGTGAGTGAGGCAGAGCTACTCATAGACAAGGTAGACCACTGGGATGATGTCGTCAGTCAAGGGGCCACAAGAGGTTATTTATAATAAATACAATTATACAAAAAGGAAGCCCCCTACTGTTCAGTAGGGTTATAACCCCAGTGCACACTTTCCTGGCGAGGTTATAGTCACAATCGTTTGTTGAGTGCTCATTTGTTAAAACATGATTATTCTGTTAATTATATAGGGGGGGCATTTAATCTAATGGCTGTGTCTACTTTGTGATCTCCAATTTTCTGTGATATTTGATCTATTTGATTCACCTTTCATATAAAGGCTATTGTCTAATTAATACACACAAATACACATACTGCAGCACTGTGATATTGAGCTACTCATGTCTTTAGCCTAAACCAATAGTCATTAGTCAGTGCTTCCAAATTTTTGGAGATCATACTGGTCATACTTGGAACTGTTCTGAGTCTGTAGCTGATATCGAAACCATTAACTGGCCCTCACTCTCAGCCATAATCCTCTTGACATGGTGGCTATTGATAATAGCTGACCATCCAGAGGCTTTTGGATCAGAGGGCTGGTGAAATAAGCCTTGGATTATTTGCTTGACTGACAACCTGAAACTATATTTGCGGAAACAGCCTATTAGAGGTCTACTGTTGGTCTTTTTAAGCACATATGCCAGATATAAACATTATCACTCTGACAGTAGTTCTCCAGTGAGTTTTGAACAAATTTTGGATCATCTGTAAACATACATGCATCTACTGAACCTTATTTAAGCTGGCAGTGGTACAACACCAATGGTAAAGTCAGACCTTTGTGTCTATCAGGGACTCTGCTGTGAGCTAGTTAACTTGTAGAAAGCATGGGAGCAAGAGCACGAGCAGGGCGAAGGATTGTGGCACTCCACATATACAGTATGTCCCCACAGTCATCACTGACAATACAAATGTGGGCATTTCAACAAAAGGATCATTCCAGTGTGCATCCACTTTTCATTATTTGAGTGCAGATTTGATCTCATTAGATATTTCTGGCAACTTTTCTATCACTGTAAGTGTCATTGAAAATAAATATTGTAATCAAACCAACTATTTTTTTCCTAGAGCCCAAGAATCTTAAAATATTCTGTTGTATGCATCTAAAAACTGTTTAGATGGCAAAATGTTGTAATCGAAACTGAGCAGAATCTCATGCAAGTCAATGATTTAATGCACAATGTGAAAAAACAAAAGAATAACAAGAAAACAGAAGTCAACCCCAAGTTCACAGTCTGCATCTAGTCGTTCCATTTGATAAACAAATCGGTGCCAGTTATTGTTTTTGGTTTTTTGCCATCAACTCACTATTTTACCTGAGTGAAAATACCATGTTTCAGACAGCCTCGAGGTTATTGTAAATAATTTCCATTAGAAAGGAAAACGTTCACTGGACTTATCCTTCACAGAGAGGTATTTTAACAACAGAATTTATAAGCCCCAGTCTGTACATCTGACTTCAAAATCACTTTGACATTAAGCCTTGAAGTTTGCTCTTTCCAAGCTGTTTAACTTGAGCTCATCAGATTAGACGTATCATGTCACATATCACATGATCTTTCACAGTAGATCAAACTATAACTGTTCTAATTTGCATTTTTTAGTCTATTTATAGACTTTTAGAGTAATCTGTATTTGACATGACTGCGAGCTCCAGAACTTCAGTTAGATGGACCCTGAGCATGCCTCAAAAAACAATTCAGCTTTTGAAAACACGATCTCTATATTACTCATAGCCGCTGCTAAACACTGTTGTTTTCGCTGGTTTTATCAGTCTGGCTTGCTCGTGCGTGCAAAAACATGCATGCGATGCTGCTGTTGAATTGCAGTCTTTCTAATAGCTGCTGGAGGCTAGCTCCAAAATGAATCAATGCTCCTGCAAAAAATTTAGTTATAAAATTAGTTAATTCTGCTCTTTCATAAGAACTCTATAAGGGATGAATCAATTTTTCTGCTCAGCTTTGGATTTTGTTAAGGCTGGCAGGTGTGCCAACCCAGGTAGCTGTACCTGATCACTGTCTGCTAGCCTGCACCTCTTCTCCTAATCGGAGTCTCTAAACTGGATCTCTCAACTGTGTTTGTGCCGTTGGTGCCATTTGAAACATTTTTAACAAAACTCTATATACATTCTACATTGTATGACCTGCTGCGCAGGACATGCTCGTGCAAATAAAATTAAATTGTGCTTAAGTTATAGTTAGTAATTAGTGCTATGTAAATTTCTCTTATATAGCACTAATTAGCAGATATCTGTGTCTGTGCATTGCACTGTTAGAGTCTATGGATGTAACTAGCTAGCTGATAACTTAGCACCCCACTCCCGAGGCCAAATATGAACTCCAAACAGACTAACATGGTGGGGACCAAAATGGTAAAGGTGAGGCTTCAAAAGTAAAGGAAGTCACAGTGGCCATGTCCTTCTCTGATGTACAAAGCTCAGATGCATGTGATGTAGATTTGCAATGCGTTCAAAAGAAATCATCTGTTACTTATACTTCACTCAACAGTGGCCTAAATATAGCACACCTGAAAAACTATCTGTACGCAAATAATGAAAGTGCATCCAGTAGGTGTGAAGATATTTCACAGACGCTAACATCCCTCAGGCACACTGCCACTCATAAGAAGCACAAACTGGGGCGAACTGATTGTATTCATCACGTATGCAGTCTAACCAATGACATCACCACATGTGCTGCAGACAAACTGAAGCCAGCGAGATAAACAGTGGCTCTGTTCCTGCCGGTCGTCCCCGCTCTGCCCTCTGCTCCCATACACGGCTGATGGAGATCAACATAGTGTACGATAAAGCATGTTAGTGCTCTGCCATGAATCTGTACAGAATATATACACCACTGGGTTCCTACATGGCACTGGGCAGGTCAATGTGAAGGTTTACTCTCACATAAAGACAATACAATCAACATGGTTACGCTCAAGTTACAGGTTAGTAATACAAATGTAGCGTCAGCACTATGGAGGGAGGAGGACTTCCACTTCAATAATCATAATGAGAATAATAAGGATAATAATAGACTTTTTAGCTTCCTAATGCTGTTTTTGTCCCATTTAAAAAAAAAAAACAGATCCACACTAATGTGGTAAAGTGTAAGTCATCATCAATACATTCAGTCATATCATCATCATAATACACGACAATAACTGTGCATTTCTAAAGTTAAGTACCACAGCCCTGGTTGGGCTGAGTGCACGGCGCTCTGGGATGTTTTGTTTCGTACATGCCACCTGCTTCTGTCAAAACTCTGTAAAACCAAAAGCTCTAAAAGTCAGTGATTCTGGATTTATACAGGTAGTTCGTCCTCAAACAGGTCCTGGTCCTGCTTCCCGTCCTGCTGTCAGCTCATCAGTTCCTCTGTGATGAGTTATAAAAGTGGTTCTTCTTTTATTAGTAAGAAATGAAAGAAGTTTATTTTTCTTGATTTTTTTTTTTTCTTTTTTGTTCTCTGCCTCTCAGCGAGGCGAAGCTTATTCAACACCATGGAATTGATGTCTGATAAATCTGCCATTCCTCATGTGAGACGTGGTCACATGGTCCTACTTCTTCCCTTCGCTGTCTGTGGAGACAGGAAAAAAAAAAAAAGGTAAACTTTACTACACTTAGGATTTATGCTGAACAGAAGTAGAGATGCATCTGTGCTGGGTGAAAACAGTCAGGCCTCCTGTTTAGATTTCGCTCAGGTGACAACACAATTTCAATTACAAACACTGTCTATTAACTGCTATGATTGAAATTAATGCAGCATTGTTGTGCTTTCTGTCATGTTTTTCAAGAACCAGGGTGGACAACCTGCTTCTTAATGTGTAAACATGCCATAAAACTGGCTACATCTACTTGTTGTTATCTCATGTTAATGATATCCCCAACATTGCATGAATAGCTGTTATAGTCCATAAAAATTCTTCCTCCTCTCAGAGGACACTGAATCGTGTAAACTATAAATAGGACAGATTATGATTGTTTCACTTTGTATTTTTATTCTTTAAAGCTAATAGAGTCACTTTACATGATTAATCAAATTTAAATTATACCGGGCGTTGGTGCAGCCTCCTCAGTTCATCCTCTGTGTGACATTAAGATGTTTTCACTCCTGTTCATTGAAGGTGACTCTCCCGTTAAAGGTACTTATTGTAAATTCTTGTGCTTAACACCAACTTCAAACTTTTCAGAATTAACTAAAGCTTTGAAAAGAACATTAAGATTCAACTGCTACATCTTTATGACCCGCACACATATATGCTGAAGAGATATCAACTGAAGCTGAACTGGGGCTGTGCTCTACTTTCGTGTAGTACCAATTTGTACCACAAGATGGCACAGCGAGACAGTGTAACCTTGAAGCAACACCCATTTCTGTGGGAGCAGCTAAAAATAAATTAATGACTAGCACACATCCTGAAAATATCTCAATACAACTTAATACAGCATTTGATAAGATGCCGATACTGGCGGGAACTTTTTTGCTAAATTCTTGAAAAGATGATTAGAAAAGGCACATTTAAGCCAGCCTTCTCCTGATTACTGTCCACTTATGAAAAGAAGTTTTAAACATCAGGTGGGTGGGACATATGTGCCTGAGATGACCATATTAAGGATCTCCTTGCAACAGTATATTTATATAACAGAAAGCCAGTAAAATCGAAATAGGATCTCTTTTAAGGGGCATTTTATTATTTGTTCTTTCAAGTAGTTTTTTTGTAACACAACTCTTTAATACCTGAAGGAAAAACAGAGATAATTGGTACATGATCTGCAGATGTCACTCCAGGAAGATTACAAATTGCTCCTGTTTTTGGATTCTACAGAGAAACGTGGATATTCTTCATTTCTCTGCAGCTGTGTGCCTCCACTGTTGCCATCACTGCTGTTAATCTCCTCCATTTCACAGCAATTTACATTTATAGACAACTGCAGTGTCTGCAGCAGTACTGTAATCATCACATTAAGCTTTTTAACTGCCTGTCAGGTTCCCTCTGGAATATTTTCACAATTTTAAGCAAACATGGTGATATATGGTTTATGAAAGTATATGGGAAACACTGGAGAGAGGGTAATGATCTACTGGAGGATAATTTCAGCAACGAGGTACGAGTGTCGCACAGCCGAATAAGCAGAGAGCTGTTATTCCCAGCAGAGAAGTTTCAGATATTAGATTTATTGACCTGGCAGACGGCATGAAAATGAGACAATTGTCCAGCTCGTTTTGCTCTCAGTTTGCATTTTATGAGAGAAAATTTTAGCCAATTCATTTCATGATATGAAAACCTGGTAGATAATTTATGAGTCTGTGAGCCACACTGAGAGCAGAACAGGATATTCTGCACATAAATGATGAGTAATTTCAGCAGTAAAACAACACCCTGGCCACTTCAGTACTCTGTGTGCCAGAGCTTTAATACAAAAATGGGCCTAGTTTTTACAGTATTAATATCCAAGCTAACTTAGAAAATGCTTCTGTGATTTGAAGGCAATCTGCATTAAAAATCTAAGCAGCAGTTGTGCTTAATTTGTCTCCTTATTAGGGTGACATAAACCTTTCTTTTAAGAACTTGTACATGAAAAGAAATAATAAAAAATGAACTAAAGCAATATATAAAGTCTAACAATAAAAGCAGGCAAAAACGATAAATATATGTGCAGTATATCAAGATCTTTAAAGACAGTGAATTAGAGACTAAAGAGCAGTATCCCAACAATGAGTCCATGCTGCTCCACCCTTTTCAATCAAAGTTGTACAAGGAAGTCTCAACAAAGATGTCTAGTCTATGTATTAAAGATGTTCTGGTCCATTTACCCTGGTTTCCCAGGTGGAACCAGTGAAGCTTTAACATAATTTCAGTGTGTGTTTCAAACGTACCAGTTGAGGAGTGCCCTGACACCTGCTGACTGGAGACCAGCGACCTGGAGCTCAACCCTTAAAAACATAGGAATAGGAACATGAAGAGAAAGTCAGCTGTGATCAGTGTTGGAGTTGTTACTCAAAAAAAGGTAATATATTACTTTACTTTTTTGAAACAGGTAATGAACTACATTCCTCAGCTGGTACCTGAGGAAAGTCATTTATCTAATACAACTTCTCCTTTGTGACATCACGTATGCTTTGCATGGCCTGAGATGCACTGTCAGATAATTACCAATTAACAGTATGAGAGTAATGTGTGACTTAAGTCTTTTAGAGCCTACGTCGTAGTACACTCAAGTGGCCGACACTGTTGCCACCATGTTGTGTGCATGCAATGCTCTGCAGTTCCACTGCTAATACACTGCTAATATTGGTGCTGAAGATTCTCTCTTTGAATTGATCCATTGTCTACAGCAGCGGTCCCCAACCCCCGGGCCTCGGACCGGTACCGGTCCGTGAGTCGTTTGGTACCGGGCCGCGAGAGTTGAGGCTCAGGTGTGAAATGAATGGTTTTCAGGGTTTTTATCGGTTTTCAGCGTTATTTTGTTATCGTTTTTATCGTTAACTCGGTTTTCCTGGGTCTTTTCACGTGTGTTATGAATAAATCTTCTTTTTTTCGGTACCGGTACTAGTTTTATTTTGTCGTATTTATCCGCGACACCTTAAAGGCCGGTCCATGAAAATAATGTCGGGCATAAACCGGTCCGTGGCGCAAAAAAGGTTGGGGACCGCTGGTCTACAGGATGAGCCAATCACAGTTGATTACAATCTCTGTTAATGTGACATCTTGTTACATTTCTAGGGAGATGCATGTGAGGTTAAGGTGTAAGTTAAAGCACAGGGATTCAGAAAGGTTTGTGGTTATGGTGCATCTATGGCACAGATTTATCACAGAAGCTTAAATCTCACTTTAGGCTGTAGCCCCACACAATGATACAAATCTCTATCCTAACCAGGACAAACACACAAAATATGTTTTCAGTGTTTAAGAGCAAACATCAGGTTGACAACAAAGCTGAAAATCAGCAAAAGGAGTCACGTTAGCAACAGCTTTTTTGGCTTTTTGGTCTGTTTCCACTTTAATATTAGCTTCTCACCCGTTTTGTGCAATTAGAGTAGAAGTATTATTGATGTGTCCACTCCTGAAAACTTGCAACCACTCAACTAATGTTTGCCTCCCTGCACATGATGTGAAGTCATCTAATTGTAGCATGTGCAGGAAAAAAATGCACGTTTGATTTTTTTATTTTGAAATCCATCAATCCTGTAGGTAACTGAAGAACTTTCTTAATGTAAGTAACACCATAACTGTAATGTGATTACTATGTTACAGAAAAATGTAATGTGATTCCAGTAACATGTTACTTTGTATAGCATATCTCATTATCTAAACAGTGTCTGCGTTTGTTTTGCAGATTCATACCTTGGTAGATGTCGTACTGTCCTGACATCAGATTGTAGCTCATACCCAGGTGTGTGTGATGGTGTGTGTGGAGGTGTCGGGCGAATGACACATGGTTCCTCTCTCTCTCCGTCTCTCTCTCTCCCTCAGGGGATCCCTTCTCACCAGGCTACAAACACACACACGCACGCACATACACATACAGACATACACACACACGCTTACACTGTGCCTTTCACTTTTCTGTCTCCATAAGATTTTAGATGTGATCACTATTTTGATCTATTACATTCACATCATGCCAAGAGAAGTTATTTTATATTGACAAAATCAAATCAAGAATTATCTTGGCTAATTTTGCCAAGCTTAAGAAAAAAAATTGCAAAATTGTATCTCTATGATTTTTTCAGCAAAGAGCAAAAGGTTTGTTTCTGCCTTCTGAAGTGACCCATGTAAGACAAGACATCCTGAAACAGTCATGCCTTTGTTAACAAGTTTGCATGGTGATAGTGTTTAAATACACACATATTCAGGCCTATAATAAGAAGCTAATGAGTAAAATCCAAGTTCAGGTTGGGAGATGTTATATATGAGATAAGCAGCCACCACTTACAGACTAGCCAAAATACCCTTACCAATCCTGGAAGAGCCTGTGGACCACAAACCATGATGTAGGAAGAGCATCTATAGGTTTTAGTGTCAGTCTGAAGTCGAAAAGTAAAGTCAAAAGTTGTGCATGTTTTGTTGCGTACATTGTGTTAGAAGCAACTTGATTCCTGCTTTTCTCCTGTTACCTGCAGGCTACTGTAACACATTTTTGGTTCTTTAAGCTTTAATATATGCGCCTTAAACTTGTTAAAAAATGAGACTTCTAAGTGTGCTAATATTCAAATGATTTTATTTTTCTTTAACTGTTAAACTTCACAAAGGCTAAAACTATCTAGGGCACATCTAAACACTCATTTAATGGAATAGAAATATAATCCATCAGACAGTTAACTTATACAGTCAACATTTTGCCGGCTTTACTTTGTGGTTTCCAGGCTGAACTTTATTAATATAATAAGTCCAGTCTTTATGAACCAAATCATTTGCGGGACACCCACATGCAGGGCTTTTAGTATATTTTTCCTCTCACTCTCTGTTGCTTTGTCTGCAAAGGAAAAACAAAACAATAACCTGATTATAAAAATAATCCTAAAACGTGTACGTGTTGAGGTCATCACAATAGTTTCCTATTTAGGGGTTTATTAGGCATGTTTATGCCACGCTGATGTTATGTGATGGTCTTCATGAGTGACTGCTTTAAATGCAGAGTGGAATCAAAGCAGTCTACCATTTTTACCCCCATCTTTATCTTTCCCTGAGGTGTTTTTCCTGTCTGAGGAAGATATCAGATCTGTGTCGTGTGAAGGAAAACAAACATCAGAAGTGTGTCGCTGTGAGCTGCAGTGTGGATGTGGCAGTAAAGCCTCTCACAGCAGGTGATTTTCCGTGATACTGATGGCTCTGCTGCTGCAGCAGCTCCATGGCTGAGGATGAGGATGAGTCGCTGCTCTGCTTGCTGCTCACCGCTCCTCCTCTGCCGGGTGGTGTCACCTCCGATTCTTCCCTGCCTGCCGTCTTACCGTACAGAGGATAATGAAAACCTATGACGACAAACACAGAAACAAAGAAACAGGCACACAGTAACTTTACATATCTATAAAAAATACAAATTATATTACCAACTCCAAACCAGTACATTCATTTGCAATACTTAACATGATATATATGATATTTATACTTGCACTTATTAAACTTTATTATAAATCTAAATGAATTGCACTTTACATTTTTAAGAAATACATTTTTTTAAATACACAACGTAGCTATGTGACACTATTAAAACTCATATATGCAGATTGATATATTTATGATTTGCCACCAAATACTCAAAAACTTTGAATTTTCTGACAGTTATTTCATGGTTCAGGCTTTAAAGAATTAACTAAGCCAAAAATAATCAAGAAAATTTCTTAATATAGTTTTGCATGTTAAGCAAACTCATCTTTTGCTGTACATGAACAAGGAGAATGAACAGACGCAATATTTATGAGAGATTATGTTGTGAATTGGAATTCAGTTTCATAAATAAAGGCCTGCTGTTGCAGTTGCCTTTCATACTCCAGTATAGGGGGCAGCATTGTGTGACAATATCCTTTCAGACAAAGGACCCCCAGCCATCCTGCTGAGGCTGAGCTGTCATCAGCTGTGAATGAAGAATGAGTGACTCACCGGAGAAGCAAATTTATATATTGCTCAGTTATGTTCACTGATATTCTCAGTATTCACAAAGTGTTGGGAGATTAGACTATGTGCAGCGGAGCACTGCATAACGTATGTGATGTGTGCAAGTGTACGCACTTCAGACTGCACAGCCAAGTGAACAACCCACTTCTTTTTGTGTGAGGGGAACAAAGAAGAAATGCTTGACTGTTTTATAGTCAGCTCATCTTCCTGGTATCTTAGGATGTTAAAAAGCACAAACCTGATGCGACATGCCAGATAAACTCCAGCCTCTGTAATCAGTGAAGGGTATTTTATTTGCTGAATGGCCAATGACAGCAGGTAAAACTCATATGATGGCTAATACTATGTAACTATGCATCTTCACTCATTTAAAAGCCTTTCAGTGATTCAGTTTCAACTAGCACATCAATTCTTGTTATTGCTTCAGCTTAAACTTCAAACTGAATGTTTCAGATGTAGCACTCTACTGTATTTTAATGTGAATACGCAAGTATAAGTGTAAACAAGAACTTTAGCTAAACTACTTAGCTGAGCCGAGACTAAATGGTGGAAACAGAGGTAAATAGCTAACAGTTCCCTAGATTAATTTTTGCATTGTTCCGCCTTTGTCTTCTGAGCTCTTATAACATATTTACCAAAATGTTGAACTACGCCCTTAACATTAACTCCGACCTTCACTCAGAGTCTTACCTGGGTAATTGTGGACCAGGGTTGGGGACACCCCTCTGTAGGAGCCCCCACTGCTCTCGCACATTGCCAGGTAGGGTTGATAGGAGGAGTGCTGGTACTGAATGTAGGGCTGCTGAGGGGTCATTGGAGGAGAAACTGCCGCCCGGGCACTTTGTGACTCCTCAGACAGCCCTCCCATTGGCTCCTGGCCCTGATCATCCAGCCCTTCCAGCCTGTCTGAATCCTCCGTGTCGATGGCAGGCGGGAGATCGTGCGGTGCATGGACCCTGGCTTTTTTAGCATCTGCACCCACAACTCCTCCTCTTTCTCCTCCACCTCCTCCTCCTGAAGTCATCTTGGCTCCGGCAGGCTCCATGGTAGCTCCCCATTCTTTTCCACTGTCTGATTCGCCCTCCTCAGCCTCCTCCCCATGCTGACTCTGTAGCTCTGAGTATTTGCTGTGAGCGAGGCGGTGAGCCCAGGTGGGGCCGTCTGAGGGCTAGATCGATGGGGACAAGTGTTGGTGCTACTTGCAGTGTTTCCCCTATAATTCTTTGTTAACAGTGGTGGGTGGGAGTCATTTTGGGGTTGGTTCAACTCCAGTCCACGTCTGTCCCAGTTTGTGTTTACACGGGTAGTTGAAGGGCTAAAACTAAATGCCTTTTTTTGGATTAAGTCTAAATGTTATCTCTTTGTCTCTTGGGATTTTTGGAGGAAAAGCAAAGCAAATTTATGACTTTCATTGCACATTTTCTTTTTAACAGGGGTGGAAAATTTCTTGTTGCGGCGGCCCACCGCTGCTGAATGACTATAGAGGAAACACTGAGTGAACAGAGCCATAGACAGACCATCTATCACTGGCTCTGGGTGTGATGTTGATGAAGGATGACGACGTTTCAACAGCAGGCGGCCATTCAGAAGTGGGATGTGAAGACTGTGGCGTCCCTCTCAATGACACGAATGAAGACACGCCTCACACATGATCAAGTGCAGAATTTAGGCCAAGAAAAAAAAGAACCTACCCTCCCCAACGCAGCTTTTGCTCAATTTGTACAGCCTTTGTTTGTTTTTTCTTTTTTACATCAGCATGGCTAGAGTCAGCGATTAATCGCATTGTGAGAAGACATGGGTTACAAATCTGTACAAGCTTATGGGTTAGAAAGGGTTTTTTTTTAGCTTCTTTACAGCTAAGGTGGTAATTCTCTCTCTAAACATCAAAATCGTTTGCCTCCATCAAATCAAACAATTTTGAACGAAGTAGCGTGTTAAAGTAGAGCTACACCACCACAGAAGCCACATGGTCTTTTTTTATTAGCACCTATTGGTTTAGCTGTACACACTGTGTGATTAATCTCTTTGTGACACTCAACAGCAGTCATTAAAGCACACCAACAACACCATCAGCGGCGGCGGCAGGTTATAGACACAGGGAGAAACTTACACTGGAAAAGGAAACATTTGAGTCCAGATCTGTCTGACTGTTTGGGTTGTGGAGTGATGAAGAAGAGGAAGAGGAGGGTGACTTGATGTCATCACAGTCTTTCATTGAGACCTGGTGCTGGTCCACCATGCCACCGTGCACTGACTTTATGCCCAGGCTCTGTCCCCTTTCTCCCCTCTCACTCATCTCTACATAGGACAGGACAGGTTTGGGACAGCAACCTTTAGCACCGTCTGGACCTTTACCTAGCATGGGTCCACCAGCTGAACACCCAACCATATGTTTAACTTCCTCACTGTCTCTCACAGTCTGTGCCCTCTGCTTGGCACTGGATGTCTGGTCACAGCATTTGGAAGATAATAACAGTTTTTGGTCCATGTACAGTCCCCTTGAATACTGGCCATAATATAGGGACTGGGCCAAAGCTGTCTGGGTCTGACTCATAGCCAGCTGTAGCTGAGACTGAGGTTGTCCGTCACCTTTCTTGGAATCAGAGAACTCGTGGGAGGAGTTTTTATCATCCTCTTTCATCTCTTCTTTTCTGTCTTTCCCCTTGCAGTCGTGGGCTGAGCTTTTGTGGAAAGTCATGTTGCTGCTGTTCTGCCTATCTGACTGCATGTATCCTGACAGGTAGTAGGGCTCATAACTGTGGTAGTACGGGGACTGAGGGTCTTTTGATGACGGGGTGCATGCTGTGGGTGGAGTTTTACCAGAGTTACTATGGTTGCTGTTGGAGCTCACCTCGGAAGAAGTTGAGGAGCCAGACTTGGATCTGATTCCATCTGACCGACATTCGGAAGATCCCCCATCATCTGCAGCATCTGAGATGTCAGAGTAGGCGGGACTGTTATTCTTGCTGCTGCTGTCTGCTGTACCCAGGCAACTACCACTTGCATCAAGGCGTGATGAGCTACCAATAGAGGGACTGGGGGCATTGTCAGTAAAGGTGTAGACCTTGTCGGCCTCAGCACGAATACTGGCCATCCTGCTCTCTTGGCTCTCACTGAGTCCATTCATTACATCCTGCTTGCTGAGGTGTTCCTTTAGAAGGCTTCCAGAATTCTCTTTCACCCCAATTTTAGACCCAACACCATCATCCATTTTTATTCCACTGCTGTCTCCATTAGGTGTTCTCACTGCATCTTTGTTATGTTTGTCTTTAAGTCTCCGCTTTTCTTTTTTCCTGGTCTCCTTGCAGTTGACCAGCGTAGCTTTGACCAGGCTTGGCTCTACAACAATGCTTAACTTTGGTTTGATGGGTTTCAAAGGAAGATTTTTACTAGTGAGGCCTACAGCTGCCATAGGAGATGGCTGCTGTGAGTTAACAGCATCTGCTGTGCTGGATGGATATGTTGTGTTGGGTATGGCGATAAGTTTAGGGGGAGCAGGGGCTGGAGCAATTGGCCGGTTGGTCCTTGACTTGGACAGCTTCTCTACCTTCCCGTTGGCCTTCTTGCCCTTATCACAGGCACTTCCCTTTTTCTCGATCAAACCTTCAGCTTCCAGTTTGGGCATCTCGACTGAGGAGTTCCTGTCTGGGACCATGCAGTTCTCCAGAACCACAGTCATGTTAGATATGATTGGCAGATTGCTAAGGTCATCAATTAGACCATCTTTTAGCAGTGAGGTTCTTCTGGTTTTGGAGTTGGCTGTGGGGCTGTGGTCGGTACTGAGAAGAAGTCGTCTGTTTTTAGGTGACCCCACTGTGGTCACCTTATACAGAGGAGCATTTTTCTTTGAGGAGCTGTTGGTATTAGTGCTGTTGTTTGTCTCTGAGAGGTCATATGTCATGTTGCTGATGCTGTCCTCGCAGTCTGATAGCCGTTCTTCGCTCTCCCCATCCTTCATGGGTTCCAGTTCAGGCTTCCGCTGCTCCTCAACCTCCAGGTGTGCATGCGTCTGGTGGTAGCGCAGGCCATTGATGTGCTTATAGCGCTTAGTGCAGTTTGGGTGGGGGCAGTCAATGAGGATGGGTGGTGGTGGTGATGAAGCACAGCCTCCTCCTGGATCCATAAACGATGGGTCAGATTTACCCTGTGGTGTGGACGGGGCGCTTCGGGATTTTGCACGAATCCTCTTCCCATTGCCATTTTTAACGTCATCTGAGGAGACCAGGCTGAGATCCAAGTCAGATGGTGGCTTGTTCTTTCGCTTCCCAGATGAGAGAGAGGCTGGTTTCACTTCCTCCACAGTGAAGAAAGAAGGAGGTGCTCGGCAGTTGCTGTTGATGAGGTTAAGACTGCCTCTTCTTCCTTTGCTGTGGATAGGTGCAGCTGTTCCGGCCACACCACCTCCGCGGCTCCTGTGCTGAGACAGACCACGGACTTTGGCAGCAGGGGTTGGCTCTACACAGGGTCGATCGGCCATGGCAATTCGCATACGCTTTCCCCGGCCACGACCACCTGGTAACTCAGGGTCACTGGAGGGTGATTCACAAAACCTAGACAGAGGAGGAAAAAAACAATGAACTAAGTAAATTCCCTTTGATCAAATAACAGTCATACTAATCAATTAATCAAAAGCCCTTGATTAACTGATCATCTTTAAGTGTGACTAACTCTACAAAAGCAGAGTTTCTGACAATTTTGAGGTGGGTAATAACACAATTCAATCGAGAAAAGACTTCTACAGCTGATCTTAGAGCTTTGAGAATGAACAGTTATTGCCCATAAATCTGGAAACGGTTAAAAGGCCATTCCCAAACAATTTGAGGCCCATCATTCTACCATAAGAAAGATTGTTCACAAATGGAAAAACATTCCTGGGAAAGTCCTAAAGAAGGATGTTCCAGCAAATTCACCCTAAGATCTGTCACGATCCTGGGTCTTATGACCCAGTGTTTTGAGTTTTAGTTCATTTTGAAGTTTATAGTATGTTTAAGCTCATTAGGTCTCCTATGTTCATTTGCTTATTAGTTCCCCCTTGTGTTTCCAACCCATGTTAAGTCTCCCTTGCTCTTCATGTGTTTCATGTCTGTGTCTTACGTTGTCAAGTTCTGGTTGTCATGTCTGCGTCTCATTATGTTTCCTATTTTATTTTGAAGAGATCTTGTGTTTTTATATTATGGTTTATGTTTTGAGTCCTTTGTTGTACTGTTTCTTGTTTCCCTAGGTCTCAGTTATGGTTATCATAGGTTTAGTTCTTTGGCTTTGTCATATGGCTTCCCTGTGTTCCATGTTGTGTCTGTGACGTTTTTGTACCATGTTTCAGGTTCCTATGTTCTGTGTCCCCAGTTGCTGTTAAGTTTACATGTCTAGAGTTCAGTCAGTGTGTTTCCTGTTTTACTTTGGAGGTCCGTGTCTCATGTCAGTGTTTCTAGTTTTGCTTCCCTTGTCTCGTCCAGCCTGATTACTCCCAGCTGTGCTCTCCTTCTGTGTCTTGTTCCCTCGTTATCCCTCTGTGTATTTGAGCCCTGTGTTTCTCTTTGTCAGTGTCGTAGTCCCCCTCATGGCTGTGTTTCCCTGTGTGTCAGTTTATCCATGCCCCAGTTTAGTTTTGTTATATTTTTTGTGCCATTCTGCAATAAAGCAGCTTTTTGAGTTTTATTCCTGCGTGGTGAGTTTTGCGTTTGGGTCCTTCTCTTGCCTGCACACAGCCGAAACATGACAAGATCAGACAATGTAATACTGCCAAAAGACAAGAGCTACTTCTACAGGTCTCTGTTAATCAAGGTGTTATATTGGTCAACTCAAAGTCCAGACTGTGACAAGTCTGCAATGCTCTGAACTTTAAGACCTCAATTAACTGAAGTCACGATGTAAAAAAGAGTGGGACAAAATTTTTAGACAGTCATGTGAAAGACTGATAAAAGGACTTCTGGTTGACTTGTCCCAAAGTTCAAATCATTTGACTGGAGTAATCTTGGGCATGTTAAGTACAACAAAAAAATATAGTGTCAAGTAATAAATCAGATAAGACATGTGAGAGGACAGTGTGCACTTCCAAAAACAACCCACACTGACGCCACAAAATACATAAAAATAATTAAACTCTTTCTGCTCTGTGAAAGCAGCCTTTGTGTGAGTTAGAGAGGGAAGGTTATCCAGAAGGTAACTCTTTAAGTTCTGAATAATAGAAAAACAGAAATAGGAGAATGAGCAACTTAAAAAGTAACTGTGGAAAGTGCAATTTGGGTTAGTTAAGTTAGCAAGAAACTCTTTCAACATTGTACTTCCAAACAGTTTGCTTTGATTTTACTCTTCCACACAAGGAAATATGCTTCGAAAGTGAGAAAAGAAATTGCTTAAAGATGACGGCTGTGCTGTGATTTTGGCTCCAATAACATGTAAAATAATGAGACACAACAGAAGGTTTCTTACTTTTGTCTCTCTCGTACTGTGCTTACTAATGAGGATGAAGAGGGGTTGTCCTCTGATTGTTGGTGTTTTCCATCTAATACTGTAGGGTCTTTACCCTACAACACTGACTTGAGGTGACTGTTGCTGTAAACTATGAACTGAATGCTATTCAGGACAGCCCTAGTGTTGTTGTATTTGTAGAATATATATTCCATTATTTATTGTTGAGGTCATGACATCTTCCTTAAATCCTGAGCTGAAAACAAGATTCTCTTTTTCATGTCCATGCTTTTGTTCCTGAAAGGTTTTCATTTTTTATACCAAGAACAGCTTGTTCATATCATTACCCAAACTGAACTCCAGAATCAGACAGAGACCCCATGAGATAACATATTACCATTCAAGGCTCATCTGAACCAATTTACCCAGTCGTCAGGCATAAAAATCGACTTTTTTCTGTACAAAGCCTGCTCCTCTTTTGATAACATAAAAAAATCCTGTACAATCCACAGTTATCTCTGTATTTGATATGGAGACATTTTGTATTCACTTGCCGTCCCTTCTACTTTGAAGTCCTTTGATGCTGTTTACCTCGGTGCCTAGCATCTTAACACTGGAGATGCTTTTCCACACTCGGATATTGTTATTCATATCAAAAACCTGTCTGCTGTGATGACAAAAATGCCTCACTTTATGTTTATCCGCAGTGTAAAGCATGGCTTTAGACGCCGGACTCTGAACCTTGCATCGGGGCTGGTCTTCTAATGCATTAATTATGACACGTTATCACAGGACTGATTTGTGTTAAATACCCAGTGAATAAATTCTGACCTTGGAAAAAGAGTTTTGGGTATTAATCACCTTATTAATGGAACGGACTGCAGAGCACGTTGAGACTAGACTTTCTCGTCTCCCTCTGTGATTTTAAAACGATGATATCTCACATTTTCTGTGATGTTTGTAATTGCTTTTTTCTCCATCAGTGTGTCCCTGAATGTCACAGAAGCAGCCGGAACATGCAACTGAAATTATATGTATTTTCCTTTGACATTTCAAGGATATCTCTTCTATTTAAAACGTGTTTTTTAATCAACTGAGTGATGATGCTTTCCGACCACTCAACTTTTTAATAATCTGAAACTTATTTTTGATATTTCATCCAGTTTTAGTTAAATCTTTCAGCTGCGTTTTCACTCAAAAATGGATGAATCAATCATAGAAGAGGAAGGGTTTTATTCCATTGAATTATATAACAAAACCCAGATTTGGTCACCATTGACAGACGTCCACACTGATGAGAACCCGAATGAATTTGGTGCCCGTTTTCTGAGATTAAGCAGTAATTGCCATGACAACAATCGTTTACATACAGGGCTGATAATTGAGAGGTTTCATCGGAGCGAGGAGGGACTGTCACATTTTCCACTCAGCAATTACAAAAACCACTCATCGTTTATGAAACAGTTGAGATGTAGAGTGGAGAGCGTTTTTGTTAAAGCTCATCACAACAGCTGACAGCCCCAAAGCCAATTGAGCCTTTTTATCATTTTAGCAACATTAAAGCACTTTGAAGAAATAGGTGCTCTTTCCAGTTAATCAAATAAACAATCAGCAGCAAATAAAAGCCAATAACAATAAAATGATAAAACAAAACGCGGTGGATCAAACAGGGAAATAAACCAGGCAGCAGTATGCCCTTAAGTGTGTTTACAGTGGGAATATGAATTGCTTGGGGCCTGATTTCAACAGTAAATGTCTGAGAGCTTATAAGAGAAACACACTGCAAAGCTCACAACCCAGCTTAGCAAACCAAATTGATGTTTTGAAAACTGAAATTCATACTAAACGACTGCTATAACCTTCAGCGCAGAGAAAAAAAATGCTGCAAAAACCTCCTGGTGACTGTATTAAGCACCACATTAGCAGGCAAGGCTCTCTATTTAATCTTTAATAATACCTTTCTTTTTTGTCTAAGTGAAAGTGAAAGACAGATCAAAATGAGCTTCCACCTAAAGACCTGACTTCTAGTTTTGAAATGTTAATGAAAATTATTTCACCACAGATGCCATCCTTGAGTAAGGAACCATATTTTAGAAACTTAAAGTAAAGAAGGTCCAACACATTTTTCATTGATTAGTTTTTTCTTTGTCTGTCTGTCTTTTTTTGGCCTAGACTACTGAAACTTTTCTCTGGAAAAATCAATTCACTGCCATTGCAAACAACCCACACAATGCACTGTGGCGTGGGACCAGTACCAAACTGAAGTATAAAATTTAATGTGATATAAGTCCTGGAAAGGAGAATGGCCTGACATGATTTATAGCGGTCAGCAGCTCCAACCAAACCTCCCACTTGATTTGTCTGAGCTCCACTAGTCTTGTGTGTTTCAGTGTGAGTAAAGTTTGTCTTACATATTAGAGGAAGACTCGGCACCAGAGCATATGAACTTTGACAGGGGGACATCAACTCACTTTGCTATTTCATTAAAACACTCCCACACACAGCAAATAGATACACATGACTACTATCATTACTGTTGTTATGGATAAATAAGCTACTTGAAAGCACATCACAAACAAACGCACACAGTATGCTCATACAGAAATGTATCCACAGACACAAAGTGCAAAATATCTCTCTTAGACTGCAAAGCGTAGAAAGCAGGAGATACATTTTCTCACAGACACAGTTAGTGTCTGTGAGTGCAGAATATTCTCAACATGTTTCCATTTGTTTTGCATTTGTTAAGTGATATGATGCTTCAGAGCTAGCCTCACAAGCTGACGAATCTCTTCTTAGCTCCGAAGCAATGAGAGGGGTGCATCTCAAAATCTCTTGCCTAGGACCATCTGCTCCAAAGTCAGCGTCCTCCTCAGTCATGCTGGTTAGCGCTGTCGCTGCAAAAACACTAAGCTGTTAACTGAATAACTTGAGCTGCAGCAACTGCTTTTCTACTGTAATTGAGCACTCAATGCACTTTATGCAACAGGCCTAATTCACCCAAGCACTTTTTTTCCACACTTATGTGCGTTCTATCTAACATTCACACACATTCGCACTCCAGAGAGCAACTTGTTCAGTATCTTGCCCAGAAGCGCTTTGGCATGCAGAGTGGAGCAGCCAGGCATTAAACCACCAACCTTCCAGCCTGCTCTACCTCCTGAGCAACAGTCACCCCATAACGTAGATCAGCAGAATTTTGCTGAAGGAGCACAGTGACCTTTTCGGCTGGGCCTGGACCCCAAAAGCCTGTCTACAGTGCTGGATAGAGGCAAGAAAAGAAAGTAAATAGTAAATGTTACCTTGGAGGAGCCCAGTCGTGTTTGGTGCAGTCTAACAGAGTTCCCACGTAGGTTCTCTTCCTCCACGTCACATTCACCACCAGCACACCTGTCAGCCGCAGAGGAAAGGGACGGCAGTCAGCACTGGATTCACTGACAAGCCTATATATCAGAGTTTGGCATAGAGTTCAGAACACAAACCCCCCCACTCAGCATCCTAGATAAAAATAATTGTTTGGCCCAAAAGTGTCTCACATCTGCAGTTTTCTTTGGACCACATTTGGCTTTGATTGACTGCACTGGCTCAGGGAGAGACTTGTTGCCTCGACTCAGCCACAGTTACACTTTACACGCGCCAGATGTTCGGTCTGTTGTGACACACCACGATTGTCACAACCCATATTCCTACGTTATGCTCGCCTCATTACTGTTGGCCCACACAACAAGTGCTGTAACTAAGTTGTACTTGCCAAAACGAGTCCAGATCAAGCCCAGATGTGACTGGAACGAAGGCTTTAATTTACAAGGGTGTTCAGCTACAACGCTGTTCTGAAATATACACACTCACATGCACACATTTAGAGGAAATAAGATCTCAAAAGTGATTTTTATACAGATATTTGACATATCAAACAGTGACACAGGTGTGTTAAAAGATCTGCTGAAGTGATTTTACAGCATATCAACTGTGTCTGAAAGAAGCGTTCACCTTTTTTCACCCTTTTCCAGGCCCTCTGTGGAGCCACGGAAATTCTCATTTTTCTGTTCTGGCTTTTATCTAAAGACGAACGTGTAATGAATGATGAAACAATAAAATGGAGCAGACCGCATTTTAGAGGAGAGAAAAATCGCTGCGATGAGCAGACATCTGAGAACAGCAGCAGTTAATAGTGTGGAAATAAAAAGCCGTGGCAACCTGAAGGACGGAGTTCATGCTTTTAAGAATTGTTTTCAAAGTGCTTCACGTTGTTTTGCTACAGCCTGTGAAATCACTCGGTCTGATATTACTCAGGAACATCCTCGGAGGAAAAATACAGTCTTACATTCTTGTCAGGTTTTTGTATGGAAGAAATATTTAGTCTTCAAGGTTTAAACTCTAATCTGAAGACGCTTTAGCCATCTGAAATAAATGCCTCTCTCTTCTCTCTCGCTCCCAGACTGACATTTGAAAACCATTAACCTCCGTTTTGTGATGCGCCAGCGGCAACGCCAGGCAAATCAAATTTTGGACGCATTACAGCTTTAAAACTAGGCTTGACTGCAACACACGACTCCCCGCTCTTCAATTATGTCTGATAGCCGCCACCTTCACAGAACACTCTCACAGATAAATGAGAGGCAGGAAACGCAGCCAAGAAGGTAGATGTGATCAGGCGGAGGCCCTAAAATCTCCAGTTAAAATCTCCACTTAATGAACTGGATGGATTTCATTAGTCAAGAACTTAACCCTCATAATTTCCACTTTAAATACTCCAACAAGGCTTTGATCAAATGTATTTTCTACTTTGTTCAGCCAGGTCCTGGCTCATTTTCATGCCAAACTGGAAAAGGAATGTTTAGGAATGCAGGAACGTTTAAAAACACGAGAAGGTCTGACGTGTAAAATGAAACAGATTAGTGTTATCGACCACGTTAACTCGTTGGTAATAAAAGTCAGATTTCCTCAGGTTGTATCCTCCAATTTAAGCAGCTTTCAAATGACAAATTCAGTGGTTTTATCAGAGGTTGTTCGACTGACTACTACACCAAATTACTTTTCAAGCATTTTTAGTGTTGCAGACAAACATCCAACGCTGCAATGAAAAGCTCGCTGTTTTGCTAAAGCTGTAGTGTGCCTCCATCATCTCGATCGTGCAGTATAAGGCGGTCATAAAAACCGCTCTTCTCATCTTGACATTCAGATGACTATGAACACGTTTATCTTCTTTCTATCTTCTTGTGTTCACACTGTGCAGTTGGATTCAAAGCAATAAAAGTGAGCACATCAACGGAAGATCAATACATCAAGGAGCACTCAGACTCCAATCAGCAGAAGTCCTGTGAGAGAAAGCTCTCTAGACATGGTCTCAGAGTCTCTAAATGACTTCTTAGGAGAGCAAACGCTCAGATTTGGCTCAGATGCAGCTGATTTCAGTGAGCAATGGAAAAAAGACATCAGAGCATGACCAATACAGGGGTTTTAAGACTGATTCTTTTTTTTGTTTCTTTCAGACACATGAAACAGATTTCCCTAAAACTTTAATGCATTGGTGTCCAAACCCAGGCCTCGAGGGCCGGTGTCCTGCAGGTTTTACAGCTGATTTAAATGGCTAAATTACCTCCTCATCATGTCTTGAAGTTCTCCAGAGGCCTGGTAATGAACTAATCATTTGATTCAGGTGTGTAGACCCAGGGTGAGATCTAAAACCTGCAGGACTTTACAGAGTGCCCTCTGGTGGACAAACTATGCAATGTTAACACATCTAAAATGGCTGAAGGGTGTTTCTCTTCTCCTTTTTTTACTTTTTATTTTTATTTACACATAAAAGTGAGGAACCTTCTAGTGGCCAGCAGAGCCTTGTGGAAACGATCAAACATCCCTGCTACCACTGTGTCGCTGAAAGTCTCCAATGGTTCTTCCTTTTCTTGTTTTGCCGAGCGATAGAGCGTCCTCTCTTTCTGCAACTGCTCTACTGAAGGTAGGCCAGGTTGACAGACATAGCTGTGACATAACTCTGGACTCTCTGTGAAGTAATGGGACTGACCTGGGTCTGTGAGCACCAACTCCCAGGAGAATGCTGTATGCGAGCGACTGAGTATGGACATCAGTCAGCAAAATACAAACATCCACATGCCTGCCCAAATTGGCTACATTGCTGTACAGGCAATGTGTAATGTATGCAGGAAATATGAGCAGACAAAAGGTCAACTACCAGAAAAACTGTGCAAAGCTCGCTCCCACTTCTCGGGTTCAACTCGGCATGGAAGTGGACTGTGTGTTCTACAAGCTGGGCAGCTAAGCTGAGCACTGGAGTGATGCATGTTACATGCAGATTTCACAGAGACTCAGAAAAGTCCTTTGGGGAGTCAACATAGCTATCTGTGACAGCTGGGATAGACTCCACGACCCTCACACAACCATGAACTGGATGATGGATGGATGGATTTTTCATTTATCAGCTGTTACAAATGACGATACCGACGTTTCTCCACAGTCACTTGGACTCAAGCCCACTGAAATAAGGTGTATATAAGAGCTGGTTTAGCAATAAGAGTTAAAAGATGGAAAAACAGTGGTCAGCAGGGGCCAATTCCTCTGGTTAAAAAAACAGAAAAACAAAAACTGAATTTATAGACGAAAATAACCCCACTGCTTCTGATATGTAAACACTATCCCGATGATTTTTTTTATGTCAGTGACGAGTTTCAAGTCTTATTGAACACTGAAAGGTTTGTATTCATGTAACGCAGTCTGTTATCCGTGCAGCATAATGACACTGAAACTAGTTTTCGACTGCCAGCTGAGATTCTTTCTCTGCAGTCTTGAGCCTCAAATGGAGGTAATGCAAGTACAGATGCTCCCCGAGGACTGGAAACAAACCACTGCAAATATGTGAGAAACTGCTTGCTGAGTGCATTCCTCGGTATGCCTCTGTATCTTCTGAGACTATAAAGGTTTGGATATAGCTGTAAATAAAATCCTCTCTTGATTCTGTTCAGTCACTAAAAGTTCATTTAGAGGCCAGGTGTGGGTTTTTGGAAGCTGTGTAAGGCCCAGGGGTGCAGCTGCATAAAGCTCTCACCAGTAAAGCAGATTTTTAAATCATCAGAGTTATAAAGCTACATATACACACGGCTCCGCTGCATAAAAGTCAATATTTGTAGAACTGCAGGACAACATGTATAAGCCTCATTTAAATTCTCATCACAAATGTACACAAACAGCCCAAAACAACATGGTTTGAGGGCACATCACCACTCATTAGTCGTGTTAGTGAGAAAAAGGGCCAAGAAGACATGCAATTTAACCAATTTGCAACACTGACGACTCTCTTCAACAGCAGAACACAGTTATTTTATCATAATTATCAAAATGTAACATCAGAATCATGCTCAATAATACATTTATGAAGCATATTCTGAAATAGGCTCAGCAGATGAGACTCAAATTAAAGAAAAAAATGACTAAAATGTAAAGAACTGGTCCAGTGTTTGATATGCTCCCACCTGACTAAATTGTCACTGGCTGGACAACTGGCAATTTTACATTCACAATACAAAACGCACAGCAGGACCAATCCATTACTGGCAGCAGGAGGTATTTTCACATAACTGACTTCTGTCTTAATTATATTTAAATTTACTGAACTTACTGAACAAACTAATTGACACCATCTCAAAGACGCCAACAAGATGTGTGTAAGCTTCACAGTTTTCAAATCACAGCCGTCAACAAGGAACATTACGTAAAAACACTAGTCTTACACCTGCACTTTTTTGAGTGGCCAACAGGGGGCGTTTCCTGTGGATGCAGATATTAGCCTGGTGGCATAAAGGCTATAGGAAAATGACCCTTTGGCTTTCCCTGATTAATGACCAAGACTGTGATTAATGAATAAGTTTATGTCCTCAGTCGCTAGTTTTAGTTAAATAAGTTTTATTTAACACAGCACGATGTTTATTTATAAATTAGGGACCCCATTATAGTCAAAATGGAGAATAAAGCAGGGTGTGCTGTACCACATGACTGACAGGTAGCTGTTGCATTAGCGTGAAGTGTTCCTTGTTTTCTCAGTCAGATCCACCTCTAGTTTGTCACATCTGGCTTCAAAACACCAAAATAGCAGTGCCAAAGGGACTTTTCAAATGTGCAATATCACAGAGGCTATTTTTATCTTCTTTAATACAGTCTGTGGTAAATAAAGCAGCTACAAGCTGGATGTGACGCCCTCTCTAAATGGAAAAACGGCTCAGAGACTTTTGCTATGATTTTACTGAAACAACTGAAAGGCACTTTGAGTTCACGTTTCATTTCTTTTTTAAATGCCGCATAAATAAAATTGACTGAACTTGACTGAGATATTCATCATACAAAAATTAAGCTCATAAATGAACCTTTTGGGATGAAATTTTAAAGATATCTGTGTAAGCTGTAAAACAATACCACAAGACATTATTTTTCTATCAGGTTTTGTCTTATTTTACCTGCAGGGTGCATCCTCGCTGCTCATCATTCTTTTATAAATACCGGTTTATGCGTTATATAAATGGCATTTGCATGATTTTTGCGTGTATGCATCATTTATACATCTGGCCCCTGGTGTGCAGCTGAGGAGCACTGATTAAAGCGAGCCGTGCGCAAAGACAAGAATGTGGCGTTCAAGCCAAATTTCAAAATAAAAAGTCAGAGGGTCTCTGACAGCTGGTCTGACTAATAAGACAGCTGAGATGATGAGGTCAATACAGGGAGGTTGACGCATACTGTGTACAAAGAAAGGGTTTTGTTTGACCTAAAAACATAAACAGACATTTTAAACTGGCTTTCCTGTAAATCAGTATATGTCTGTAATGTGCAGGCAGCGGTCCTCGGAGTCAAGAAACAGCCGTGATGAGCTGGTTTGGTAACTTTAAATAGCAGAAGCAAGAATCTCAGATACTCATCACGATACAGTGATGATGCGACTGTATCACAATATAGTGACTCATTACATTATAAGACAGTCAGTCAGCTACATACAATGATACAATGAGTCAGATTGGAAGAGGAATCGGTTTGAAATGCCAAATTCCACAAATCTCCAGAGACTGATTGGATGGATTCAGCTCTCAAGTACTCAGCGCAAACGAAGGCATGAAGTCATTAGCATGAAGTCAATGAACAGAAGCAACCACGATGCACCCGCTGGGCCAACGTTAGCACTGATGACTTATAGATCCTTGGTGTGGATCTTGCAATCCTCATCAGGATCACCTACAGTGGAAACACGTCTCACATCAAGTCTACACATACACTGCAAGAGACCTGATGATGACGCTGATGAGCGCTTGAACAATGGAGGAGTAAGCAATACGATACTGCTGCATCAACATATCTAAACCATATCTAAAAGAGCTAATGTCACTTCTAGTTTAATCTTTCATGAATTTCTTGATATCTTATTGCAGGCCCACGTGGATGTGAAAAATCCACTTCTTCAGTGCTGCATTATTAGCAATAAAGAAATGAGCAGCAATAAAGTAATAGAACAAGTCAAGCAGACAGTAAAACAAACCGATGGTTAAATAATAGTTGCACAAGGACAAGGATAAAAGGGTACAAGATGTAGGATGAAGTAGATGAAATATGTAGAAACAAAGTCCAAAGTACAGCAATGGAGGTTTTCCTCTTCACTCTCGTGCCCCCTGAAGCCTCGCTCGGGCTGAAACGTGACAGCGTTTCTATTTTTAGTCAGCAAGTCTCTTCTTGGGAAGAAGCCAAAACACTCAATAGGTCGTCAGTTTGTGTCTCGCTGTCATGAACGTGGGCGTTTGTGCTGCTATTAGAGAACCTGTGTGGCATTCAGGATCTCTCAAAGTCTGTTTCTAACACTTATTGAAATAAACGCCCTGACTCAATTTTACTGCTTCACAGAGGCTTCGCACAAACAAGCAACCACTTTTTAAAAGAGAGTGAGCAATGGCTGAGTAGTGCTTGAACTAAACGCCCCTGAATTCAAGCATCTCTATCTGAGGGACTTCAGGGTTTGTTTGTTATGAGTCAGGGAAAAAGAAAATGTTCTCCGCATTGTGCGCCCTCTCTTTATCCTCTGCACTGCAGAAAATAACAACATCTTAATGGAGAAATTAAAAATGAATGTCTTTCCCTCATTCACACCGACTCTGCATTGACTCTCTGTTCATTTTCTCCCTCGCAGTCTAAACCTGCATCTGCTTTTGCTGTGAAACGAAATGAAAAAAAGATGCTCGAGCTGCACTGCTGCATCCAAATGTGACATCCACACTGCACTGAGTGCAGTTTAAGTGTCTGTCGAGGCTGTCAGAATCACCCAGCTCTGCCTCGCCTGTGTTTGTGTCGCTGCTGCTTCATATTTTTCTGCTGATTTGCTCTAAGCTCTCGGCAAGCATCCCCTGACTTCTCCTCTGCAGCTGTGTGAGCACTGTCAACAGCAATCCTTAAACCTGAGCCAGTCACAGTCACTGAAGTTGACTCCACAGAATCACATGTATTTAGCAATAAAATGTGCACTTTCTCATTTAAGTGCTGGTAAATTAACGTGATTAATTACTGCTTCGTGAGATTTTGGAGGGGAATTTTTGAGAGAATGAGGAATTATGTATCAAGTCAGATTTGTCAGGAGGTTATTAGAATGGATGGCAGGCAAGAAGGTTCAGAGTCCTATATGTGTAATTGCTTAGTCAGCAAAAGCAGCTTAGATAAGGTTAAAGAATAACAGTGCTAATAAACTTGTATCAAAACAGTGCCCCTGTGATGGACACTGCGTCTCCTCCAGTGCTTCCAAACAATGATCGTATTACTTGATTTTTATTTTTGGTATCTGAAGAACATTGCAGGAGAGCAAACCTGTCAAGCAAAGATTGCGATGCCACAGTTCAGATCATTTCCTCTGAATGTCCCCCTATAGACACCTCAGGATGTTACAGTAAAACTTTGCTTTGACAGCCTCATCCTGAGGGGCGAATTAACTGTGTAGGATCCCTTGAATGCTGAAAAAATGATGAGTATTATCCTGGTCTCACTTATCACCTGACACATTGCCTCCAGGCTTGGAAACTGTGGATTCTCCCACTACAAACTGCTCGGCTGTAGCTGAAGACTAAGCTCATCACTTGACGATCTTCCACATGAAATTCGGATCAGTTTGAAACGGAAGTTGATGTTTCTCGTCTGTACAAGTTTGAGGTCTGTGGTGAAATCACAGAGTGCTATTTGCATGTGGTCGTTTTCAGTTAAGCTATCCAAAAATAGCAGCTGAACTGAAAACGATCTAGGGTGTATGAAAACATGACCTTAAACTGGAATTTAAATCTTATTAGGGGGTTTTCTTATAGCCCTTTTCCACTAGTAACTACTCGGGTCGGCTCAACATGGCTGCACTCAATTTTTAGGGTTTTCAATTAGGCGGCCGTACCTGGTATCAGATACTTTCTAATACCAACTCTGCCGGGGTTCCAAGCGATCTGATCCAAAATGTGATGTCAGCAGGTTAGTCAGTGGTGCCACTTGATGAGTCATGAGTGCCTCTTTCATGAAAATCGAAACCGCCATTTTCGAACCTGGCAATAAGGGAAATGACTACACAAAAACAACACCGTAGTCCTCAAGTCTGACAAAAAGCCACACTGAGCAGCGGGTATATCGCCCCATTGTTGAGGTTTTCAGTTCCCATCCGAACGATCACAGGACTTTCATGATCGTGTTGCTACAATGACAGCACATTAGGGGGTACTCGATCATAATGGAAACGACCAAAACCAAGTTGAGTCGAGCCAAGTAGGTACTAGTGGAAAAGGGCTATAAGACTTGGGATGAGGAGCTTTGCTATCTGAAGGGATAATGCCTCATGGCCACCTCCCTTTGGAATTTTTCCGGGCATAACTTATGGGATGAGTCCCTGGTGCAGAACCAGAACTTACTGGAGAGATTTCACATCTCATTTGGCATGGGAATGACTTGGGATCTGCCAGGAGGAACTGGAAAGTGTTTCTGGGGAAAAAGATGTTTGGAACACCCTACTTAGCTTGCTGCGACCGTGACCAGACTTTGGATAAATGGATAAATGGATGGATGGATGGATGGGATATCCACCCTTAATGACATCCAACACAAGAAAGAGTAGATTAAAAGAGCAGTGTGATGCTTTTGGCTCACAGGAATTAGCTGAACATGCACTGATATCAAATGATAAGGTTATCATTTGAAACTTTAACCACGCTCAGTATGAGCATCCCAGATCGGAACAGTGTTTGTGTTAAAAGAAATTTTAATAGTTAGATTTTATGGCCAATAAGATGAAGGAGCTACTTAGTTGTTATTACATGTGATTATTTTGTGTGTTCATTGAAATGCAAATCACTTGCTGAGCATAATTATTTACAGTACTTGTAATTGACTTAATGTCTAGAATCCAGACAGACAGACTGAGAGATCCGAAGTCATGGAGTTTGTGCAGCTTAGTTAAGAATCGAGCCAATCACTGTTTGATTAGCGCTCATCAGAGTCTGGTCCCCCACAGGGAAGAAGACGGGGAGGAGGGTTGAAGCTGAAATGGTGGTCTCTTCTTCTCCTCCTTTCTGTCTCTCCAATTAGTATTCAGCTTAATTAACATGCAACCTGCATCTCTCCCTCCCGTATCCCTCCGCCGTCACAAGGAGGGGGCTCCAGTTATCACTCCACCTCCCGAACAATAGTCCCTGAGCGGCAGGAAGAAAAACACTATCTCTCTTTGTCTTTCTGTGTCTCTCTCTTTGACTCTGACATTGTCCATCGCTTTCAGTCTGCATCACTGATGAAATGCTTCTTCTTCGTGCCTCTGTCGGTCTCCTCCTGCCTCCGTCTTTACATTCCTCTCCATCTCCTCTTATCCCTGCGGTAGTTTAAAAATACAGACTAAACCTCTGCTACAGCTCTTTCCATTTCCCCACTTCTCGCTCCATCCATCCATCTGTCAGCCTGTTGGGACAGACTGAGCACCGAATCTATTTTCTTGCTCTTTTTCTTTCCTCTTGCAGCCACCCTCCATCCTTTTCCCTGTCTGTGTATTATTTATTATCTGGTGATATACTGCAGTTTATGTCTCTATATCATTATTTATTTGCTCATTAGAGTGTGTGACTCACTTTATCCTAATATAATAACGTAACGCATCATCTCCCTGATGCTGTTTCTATTTATTTACTTGCACAAACCTGGAAACACAATGCTTTGATGTTTTCATTTAGTGCCTCCACTGAGGGGTGGGGGTGGGGGAGGGTGGCGGGCTGGAGGATGTTGTCACTCCTGTTTGTTTCTTTGTTTTCTACTCAGCAGGGTATCTCAGGGAAGAATCGGTGCGAGATTGGTGGGAAGTCAGAAGCTTTTGGTGGTGAACTCGGTAACAGTATTTTTGCCTTATTAAACCATGAATTTTACGAGCACAAAGCAAATTTAAAATTCAGACTCTTTTAAAAAATTAAATTGGAAAAGGCTTGCTAATCCCTGAGACACTGACATCAATGAGAGAATCTCCACAAAGAATGACACCAGCCAGATGGTGAATTTGAACCCACGACCTTCTTGTTGTGAGGCAACAGTGCTAACCACCGCACTACTGTGCTGAAGATAGAGAGCTAATTACAAATGAGAAAAATTTGAATTGGAGACACTTGAGGCTGACTCCCAAGTTGTTCTGGAGAGACTGCACTGGGCTGGTGAGTTGTTGAGAGGGTTCAAATTGATCAGATTTCCTTTAAACAGTCAAGATAAACAAATAATTAAATACACAAATATTCACTTTTGGAGAGAAGAAATATTTGGAATTTAGAATTTAACAGTTTACAGAAAGATATTTTGAGATATTACCAGCTGACCAGAGGAAAAAAAAACTATTCAGGATACGTCTGCAGAGTTAATCTCTAAATTCATGTAACATCACAGCATTTAATACCAAGGTAGAACCTTTATAGTGAAAAGAAGATCAGACAGGCTGGAGTGAAAGTGGGTTGCAAAGCAGCTTGCAAATGCACAGTTTACATAGCAGTCCCTGCTTGAACTATAGAAGTGTATCAGCTGAACCATGATGGGTGTGGACTCATACTGAGATCAGCTGATCAGTACTACACTAAATATTGTTGAGTCTGTATCACAGTGTTTTCATCTGTAGTGTTGCGTGTTTGAATTAGCTTCTTGATTTTTGTATATCCTTTAATACTGAAAACTCATTTCCTGCTCACACAGAAGCTGACTGTTGCTTTCTCCTTCAGTAAGGTAACATTTATGCAAATAAGGTAAAGTTTACAATATCTACTGATTCAGGCCTACATTTCTTGGGAAAAATGTAATTAAAAAAGAAAACCTTAGATATTTCTTTCAATACTCTAACACACCCCATAGCTACATGTTGTCACTCATTAGTTAGCTTTGAAACCTGAAGTTGAGGGTTTTAGTTTGGACACAATTATATCCTGATTCTCCTTTCTTTATGCTAATGAGGACAATAATTTACAAAATGAACATCATGTTGGTTTTAATAAGACTTAACAACTGAGACATGAACTCATCAGAAAAGCGTTTGTTCAAACTAGATTTGGTTTTCTACAGATGTCTACAACATAATTGCTCCCTATTGGCAATTAGAAACAATCAGGTTTACGGCACTTCCACATTGGCTTAAATTTTAACATTCAGTTTTTATATACAGTCTGTGTCACACCCCCACCCCTATCTCAGCCTTGGAGGAGGATTGAACGCTGATTTCTCATTTTTCTAAAACATTCAAGCTTCATTTTAATTTTTTACCTGCAGTTTGTTCCTTCTTTTTAACTATTTGAGGTCGTCAAGGTCCACGAGGATACATCTAAGTGTATTCAAAAGTTTTATCCACAGTTTGTTTTCTCTGACTTTGCCTCTTTGGGCCCTGTTATACAAACAGTCTGAAGTGGGAGATGCATTTTTCACTTTCTTTCTCGTCTCCATCTCTATCCTGTTTAGCAGCAGCCTTGGCCAGGGTTATATTGCCCTGCACTGTGTTTATATTTTCTTCTTTATTTTTTCCTGGGCAGAGCGAAAAGCACCAGTTAATTAATACTGGGGCACTTCTACGCCAAACTCAACACTCAGCTTCAGAGGACCAGCGGCTGGCAGAGCGAGATGGGCAGTGAGAGATTGGATTTATTCATTAAAAGCCTGCAGTAAGTTATTACACCTCCGCTGAGAGGCTGCAGTGCTGAATGCTGTCCTCGTTAACGGCCTATCAAAGTGCGGTGGCGTAGAAATCGGCGGGTGAATCATCGGGCCGTCTGATCTACAGCCCAGCACTCCCATGGTATCATTTTGTAGTGTTGGATGTGTTTCTAGTTCTGCGTTATTTGGACTCATGAGCGCGCGGTGCAACGCCAAAACTGCTCTCACGAGGACGTCCAGCCTTGTTTGAAAAGAATCGTGGTTATTTTTGTTTGTGGGACTGAAAGGTCTGGAATAATAAAAATTAGTACTATCATCTACTTTTTCTTGTAACATATGTTTTTCAAACCCACACAGATTGTAGCAATGCCCGCTTTAATTGGGCCAAGCGTATCTTTTCAGGGCACAAACAGCTGAAATATTCAACTTTTTTTTTATATGCATATTTTCACTCCAAAGAGGAAAAAGTTGGCAGATGATGTTCTGGCTGTGGGTTGCGAAGATGGCTGAAAGTAAAAAGGAGAAGCTAAAATAAAATCTGATCTCCAGTGACAGGACCAAATTGAGGAAGTGCACATCGTTAAGGTTAGAGAAAGATGGCTGCAGTTGATCGATACTGATATTTGGTGATTTACAGCCCCGGTTCTGAAAATGTTGAGACCCTGAATAAAATGTAAATAATAATAATGCAATGAAAGTCCTCATTACACTATATTTACCTTCATACAACATCCCATCTTTTTGGAATTTGGGTTGTAACGGCAATTCCTATTGGTAGCACTGAAGTTCTCCTGGTGCAAATTTACAGACATTTTTCTGCCTGTTTCTTATATCTTTTGTCAGAAAACATATTTATAATTTTAAATTAATATCTTTACTGCTGGAAAATGAAGGAATGTTTCTTCTGGGTTGGCGATGAAAGGCTTGAGCCTTGTGAATAAGATCTTAGTCACTAAAATAGAATCTAAAATGAATGCAGCATATTGCGGTGGAGCCCTGAGCCTATAAACCAGGTAATCTAAAATATATTATCCAGTAAAATGTGAAAGTACAAGACAGAAGAAAATAAAAGGCCAAAAAATGTAAATTTACTACCGCTGGTCTCAGGGCGCAGACTGTAGAGCTCACTGAAGAATATTGGTGATATATTAGGTGTACAAATATATGGTTGGTAGGCTTGGCAGTGGTTTTGATTTTGTTTTAAGCTTCACCCCAAAGAACAGAAAGGTGCTTAACAAAGTAAATTGAATTTTAAATTTTTCATGTGACAAAAGGAAAACAACCTCCAAATCTTTACAAGATATTAGAGAAATCAAGGACTGTAAAAGTTTTTTTAATGTAAATCAATCATCCAAAATTCATCTGCGACTTGGGGCTGTCAGTTCTGTCTGTGCTTCAGTGGAAGGCAAACCTGCTACTACTCCTATCTGCTCGGCTCATCACCCATAGTACAGAAGCCAAGTTGTGCAGATGTGCATACAACATCAAGAAGCTGTCGGTGGACGGCTGGTTCAAAAAACAAACAAACACACCAAAGAAAACCTCACTGAACTTTGCTTTCCTCTTCTTTAAACTTAAGTCTTTTTTTTACTAAAAAACATTTTTTTAGGGCCAGAACCTCTTTGCTGGGTGTCAAAACTGTTTTACTTGAAGGACATTTCATGATATGTCACGTTCTCTAGACCCGATCCCTTTCTTTGGCACAGTGTCATCACTCTGCTGCATTATCTCCACGGCTTTACCAGATGCATCCACACAGACCGACAAATTGCCTCGCTGTTTAATGCTTAAACCTTGGTGGTTTCCCATCTTTGCTCAAATAAGAACACGGTGCATTATTTTATGCAACAGCCGAGATGCAAAAATGCTGAAAGCACAGGAGAAGAGGATGTTGAACAAACTAAAAAAGGACTCATCGAGCTGGAGTCATAGAGCGATGAAGTCGTACATCGCTTAAGAGACTAAAATGTGAAGCTGTCTATCAAAGTCTGTAGAAAAATTGTACCTCAGTAAACATTTCCTGCTGAGTTTATAGTCTTACTGACTCATTTTGGATCCTGGTGACTACAAATTAAGTCAGTTTTCTAAATTTTGATCATCCTAATTTTCAGAAAGGATTAGCCAGAGACATCCTTATTGGATGATGACATATGACTGATAAGCCAATACATCTTCTCAGATAGTTAAACACACAAACCCTACAGCGCAGATCCTTCAGTCACATTAAATCAGCGCCTGGTGCCAAAGGCATTAGCTGTCTCACAGTCACATCAGCTTCTCTTCAAATCAGATTTCACCACGTTGCAAAAATCCATTCACCCACCCAATAAGGTCGTCGTTTACCTCACACTTTTACATTAAGGTCACTTGATAATAACTGGACCAGCTCCATAAAATAATTAACGCTCTTGAAAGTTGCATTATGATGTGCTGTGTTTTCCTGATAAGAACTCATTATGGAAATACCAAATATCCCAACGAGCCAAAGCAATAAATACAAGTAAGTAAAAACAGTCTGTTTCCCCTAGAGCTGTCAGAAATGTATAAACGGTCCTTAAATGAAGAGTCTCCAGTTACAGTGTGATTGACTATATCTCACTGAAAACGCTGTCTTTAGTTTTAATGAGACGGACTAAAACAACAATTTGCCTGAAGCATAAACCCCTTCTTTGTAAAGAGGCCACCCTGCCTCAGAAGAATGCTTTAAACTGGATACTAAATAAGCAGGATAGCTGCAACAAATGGAAACAATAATAAAAGAAAAGCATCCCTGAAAGAGAGTTTAGACTTTTCCACTTGTCAAAGTAAACTCATGTCTCGCTAAGGATCAGAAAAGCTGCCAGGGCGTTTCAGGCATCTCAAATTCTACTGAAGCATGGCAAAGGTATTTCATTTGCCCGTGCTTGACACTTTAGCCTTTTCACATTCTCACCGTCATTCAGTGCATTCCTGGAAACGCTCTGACTCACTGTAAACGAGTTTCAGGTTTTCTTCATATTTCTACTTATTTAAACCCATTCACAACAAATGACTTTATTCTACCTCAGACTGTTTCTTGTGTCAAATCAAAACACTGCGAGGAAGGTATAAAGGTTGGAACAATACTACTGCTCCGACACACACTGAATGCCAAACACTGTATCCATTATGTTTTCTTTTTTATGGCTGTTTTTCTACCTTCAAGGCAGCCACTGCTACAAAAGACCTTGCAAGAGGAGAAAGGAGTATTTAATAGCCCCATAAGTCTGCAGATTCTTGAATGTAACCTGGGTTTTAATGCTTGATGTGCTAAAATTGTGTGTTCACCAGTGTGAGGTTTCAGGAAGAATGCTCACCTTCCTCTGTCTCGTGCCAAACGATACCCTCCAGGTTGACACTAGTCCCAGGTTGGCAGGGCCCCAAGCAGGCCGAATCACCCTCCAGCGCCCCTGACGCAGCTCCATCCTGGGTGTTGGTGCCGATGGACCTCGTCCTCACCGCCAGTTGCTTAGGGTTTGAGGTGGGCAGGGCCGGGGGGGAAAACGAGGGGGCCGAGGGCAGCGAGCATCCAGGGGCCCCGGGGTGGCCTGGAGCTGGGGGAGCTGGGACTGTGAACATGGGGTCCACCTGCAGAAAAGAGGATTCATTAAAGATCAGATTATGCCACTCAGCTTAGTTTCAATATATTTAATGAAATATATGTCCATGATTGAGCTTCCGCTTCTGCTGAAATTAATGGGAGAGAGAGATGGGCAGAAATATAAGGAAAAGGATTATTAAAGTCATTTCATTATTACTGGAGTGAATCCAACTGACAGATGATTATTTCAGTGTTGGATAATGCTGCATAATGGAGGCAAGAATCGGAAGGACATTTTAGAAGAGGAGACATTTTCTCCAAATGTCACACTATTCATTATTCCACCCTCAGTCTGCAGTTACCAGCTTCCTAATACTGAGTGTCAGCTAATCATCTCTCAACTGTATCCAGACTTTAAAAAAATCATTTTTTCTCACTCGGTCTGGTTCGATTCATCTTCATCTCTCTTTCCTGGCTGGTGGAGTCCTCACCCTTGTGAAATGCAAACATTTCACACTCGTTGAGCAGTTTTTGAGAGCAGAGGCTTGGATGAATGTTTCCAGCTAACGCACACACGTACAGAAGCTGCACATTATAATTAGCTTCCACTTTTGTACAGAGTGACTCAGAAAAATAATACAGTAGTGCAAGAAGGTAACAATGGATACATTCAGTGTGATTATAACAACAACAAAAAAAGTGTTTCTGCCAGGAAAGTGCTTAGACCCTGCGGCTTCTGGGGCCAGCAGGGCAGGGGACAATTTAATGTTGCACTCAATCCGTGTAGCCTATCCACCCACTAATTGCTAATTGTGGAGCAGTGAGAACATTTCTGCAAACACAAGGAGGTGGAATGAGACGGAGAGAGATGCAGGAGAATTTATTTCACGCTCTCAGCATCAGGACAAAAGTAACTGCTCAGAAATATTTGGAAATCACACATGACATATTCAGAATCTTTATTGATATTCATTGTGTAACAATAATGCGTGTGACAACTGTCAGTGTAACCAACATCATCAACCCTTTGAGGGCTGGATTCAAATTCACAGCACACCGGATTTGTTCTATTTTAATATTAATCAATGTTAAATGTGGACATAATTTTGAGGAACACTCCCTTTCAAAAAAAAACCTTTCAAGCTTTTTGTGTGTGAAAAGGTTAAAAGGAACACATCAGATATTTTAACGTTTATAGATTGTCTGTAGATTTTAATGTATTTGAGTCCTCCTGCTCTCTGGGTCACTGGGCTGACATTATGGAGCTGTCGAACAAAAACGTGAATTTCATCTGTTTAAGATGAGGGTTTGATATATCAGAGGGATTTCTTTTCAGATGTTTTTAAGTGTTTTGGTTGTAGTAAAATAATTCCCTGTAGGTATTAAAGACATCATAGTGTCATTTTACAGCATCAGCTATTCAGATTTCAGGAATGAAGGGAACGGCAGCAGAGAACTTGTAGCAGCTTTCTCCCAATAGCATCACCTTCATCCACATCAACCAGCTGCTTCTTATACACACACTGAAGCTTCTGATGGGCTTTAACGTCACTTCTGATGTTTAATTATCATTTAGAAACCTGTGCCAGCATGAGGGGGCGCCCTCATGACCACTCAGCATGCATTAGAACAATACCAATATTCTTAGGTCTTCTTCTTAGCCTACTTTGGGTTTAAAGGATCTGAGGAAAGTTTATATTTCACATCACTGTGCACATTCAAACATCAAACCAATTTGAGTCTAAATGTAGGAACAATAACACAGAAAAAACAATCCTATTGGTGTATCCATCACCAAGGCTTATTGTATACAAACAGATGAAAGAAACAGTAACATGTAATCTATGCATCATTTAAAGCTCTGTACTCAAGTCTTAAATTGGGAAAAATCAGAAACCGTTTTTTTTAGGTCTGCTAATTACAGAAAAATAGGGAGCATAAAGGGAGTAACATGTTTTAAAATGACAGGCAATTATAAATACGTTTCTATCAGCTCAACAAATACCAGCAAACACACAACCTCTTTCTGTGCAGTGTGTCACACAGTGTGTCACTAGCTAAAAGTATAGCTGCTGTATTTGAGACCGAGAGAACTCCAGTCAGAGATGGAGAAAGATGTAAAAAAGACAGGACAGACGACTGCACTGATCAGCGGCATTTGAAACACTGGAAATTTCAAGCTTAGTTGCCATCATGTCGATTGTCTATGACTTATAGTTGCGTATTGTTCATATCACGAAACGTCCTTCGAAACAAACTGAGGTATTAACTTTATGTTATTAAAGCAATCCATGAAAAAACTCGGGAGAAACGGGTTAGTTTGCAGCACTGTTTGCAAATTTACAATAAAGTGTTGGGCTGGTGCACAGTGGCTGTGGTGCTCATGGTCAGATTAGGTTACATCAAGTACAGCACAGATGAATTTGAACTGAAGCTGATATAAAGGCAGCAAACTGTCTGTCAGTGTAGGGGATGAAAATCAGCCAAGATAGCTAATGGATTAAGTTGTGTAAGATCAGCTGATCACCTGTACAAGAAGAAATCTACTGGACCTCACAACAGGAATTATTGTGATTTGTGGTGCTTTTCCGTACACTCAGCCATTGTCACCAATATTAGCGTTCCCCCATGTGCCAAATCCCACTTTAACCCTTGACTGCACTTTTTTTTCTGTTTAGGTGTAGAGGCAAAGAAAAACAAAAAAACATTTGTATTCCCATGGACTGCTACATTTTATCATTATATAATTAAAAGAACAAGAGCTTCAGTTAGCTTGGCATGAAAAAAAGCTGGTAGAAATGTCCTTCAAAGAGCTGCTTTTTACTATTTTGGGTATATTTCAGAGCTTGTACATTTTCACTTTTACTTGAATAAAGAAGTTTAATGAGTACTTCAGCTTTTATAGGAGTATTTTTTAACACATGTATCATAATTCTACTTAGGTAACAATTCTGCACTTTTGCCAGTTCTGCAGGGACCTGAAAAAGATTATTTTCAGGTCTGGTTAAACGCCAACATCACCATTGTTTCCCACTATATTAATCAATACTAAATTAGTTACGAGTCATTTCATATTTCTTCTTCGATTCCAGGCTCCAGTGGTGTTTCATAAACCCAAGAACATGTTTTTAAGTTCATGGCTTGTGAGTGATCTTAACTACTATCATCACCATAGTTAGATGTAATGAAACCCATGTCAACGGTGCCTTTAAGAGCTCCTCTCTTATCTTCACCACTTATTATAGTCCCAATTACAGCAGCTCTGGGAAATAATTCTGCTGAGAGAGCAGCAGCAATCAGCAGTGAAGGATTTTTCTCGCCATTATGACTCAATAAAGATTACGGGCTTGACAGATATCTCACTGCGCGATATTCTTGAGTGATTTAACGCTCAAAAGAACTTCTTCACCACGCTGTGTCTGGAAGTGCCCGAGAAAACAGCAGCACTTTGTCAGGTCCGACACGGAGCTTTTCTGTAGTGTTTGGTTTCCCAGATAAAGGAGGTCCGCTGCTGTTGTGTTATTATGGAGATCAATCAGTTCCTTGCAGGTTTCTCTAAAAATTGACAAGAGAAGATTTTTCTTACTTCTTTAGAGAGAAAAACAAAAGACTCGAGGGTGCCCTGCACCTTTTTTTAGAAATGCCTCCACTTTTTCTTCTACAGCAGATTTCGATACTGCCAAGTTTATTGTTGCAGCTCCAGCTCACTTTGG
Source organism: Simochromis diagramma (assembly GCF_900408965.1). Classification (NCBI taxonomy): domain Eukaryota; kingdom Metazoa; phylum Chordata; class Actinopteri; order Cichliformes; family Cichlidae; genus Simochromis; species Simochromis diagramma. Next base: position 870,777 of record NW_024387200.1, on the reverse strand, counting down.
AATCAGGGCCAAAAACTACTGGTTTCAAAATCCATAATCAAATATGATCATTAGTGTTTGAGGGAAATAGTCTCCCTGATTATCAATCAAAGGTTATCATTCAAAAAATGTTATTTAATTGTAAAAAAAAAAGTGAAATAGAAATAAAAAGAATTTCATACTTTGGCATAAAGTCTGAAAAAGTATTAGTGGCCTTATTAAAGGTTCTCTTTTTAATTAGGCCTCAGTCAGTAAAGGCTAGAGACCCGGGGGTTACTGCCAGTCACTAGCGTGAAACTGGTTCCAAGATTACGGTACTGCACTAAAAACAAGAATGATTGCTTTGGTTGCTAGCAGGTTACCTTTGTCCCACATGGTTTGTATGGAAGAAGCCGCTTGTTTGCAAACTACTCGACAAGCATTAGTGGGACTGTGAAAAGTGCGACGTAAACTAGACACGGACATCATTCACCATCAAAGTTAAGCTTCTGAAATGTGTTGGTTGGAGTGGTAAAGCAAAATGAAGGCGAACTCTCTCTGTTGTGGAAAAAACTACGTATGAGCATGACAATCTGCCAGTGGCTAAAGATACCAACGGGAGGTTTGTGGTACTACTACAGCTGGAGATAACCAGCAGCGACTGACCAACGAGTCAGGGAATACACATTTTTCCCAAGTTGAAACTCCATGTTGGACATGTTGAGATGTTTTCAAAAGTATTTGTTTTTTTAAACTTTTGTCTTTTTAACCGTCACCATTTGCTCAAGAGCCTTCACGGTCTCTCAGACTAACATTAGAAACAAGAATATAGAAACTATTTAAGTGGCTAAAATGACTGATTTGGTCCATTTATGCCTGTTTTAATTGTTGCTTTTGTGTTTTTCATTCCTATAAAGTTTCTTTTATCTGTTGCAGACGTTGAAAAATGTAATCAATGTGTCTTCATCAACAGAGCTGTTTTCATCATCACTTTACGCATGCTTCTGCAGCAGTAAACCTTGGTACTCTAGGATTGTTAGCCATGGTTTACTATGAAATATTACAAGGCAATGATTATAAGAAGAAACCAGATTATACTGTTAAAAAATATACACATATTTTTATTATCTGTTCAATATAATACAGAGATGCACCTCTTTCTTCAGAGTCTGCTGATTGCTTTTGGAAGATTTAACAATATTTTAAAACACAAAACATATTTATTAGTTTAGAAAACAAACTTGAAACGTGGTGGGCTGGCTCTTTTGAGAAATGCCCTGTTAGCTCTCCCTCAACCTTTGGGTTGATCATCTAGCGTTTGCTGTTCCCAGTGATATACATCGATTATTCCATGAAGCGGGACACTGTTGAGGACAAAGGCTGATGCATGAAGCCAAACTGTGACATGCATATATTAAAGTGGCACAAACACGTATTACTCGTCCTTCCTTTACTACCCGAGTGATTAATAAGTGGAAGAAACTCACCAACACTTGAGTTGCCTGTTTAGTGTCCCTTGCAGTATCTGTAATCCAGCTAGTATGAAAAGCTTTGTTTCGGCTGCGTACTGCACAGAATTTATGTTAAAACCTTGATAAACAATGCAAATTTATCATGCAAAATAGCAATAAAACAAAAGGCAGATAATCCTCTGTGCTTTCTGAAACCGTCTGTTAACTCCCACACAGCTGCTGACAAAGACCACACAGGACTTCTTCAACCAAATCACAAAGCAAATTAACTATAAAAGAAGAATCACGATCCCCGGTGATTTCTGTTCTGCCGTTAACGCCTTTTTTTCCTCCCTCAGATACCCAGAATAACAACGCTTGGTTGCAAATCACACGGCAGCTACAGTCGACCAGGCTGCAGACTCACACAGCAAAATAACAATAAAAACACAGGCCTGCTCCCTTGTGAGTCAGACGCTTCGAACAAATTATCCTTTCTCACACTGTTTCTTAATTAAAAAAATCCTTCAACGCACACACACAAATATAACACACCAGAACAGGAGAATCTATAAAAATATAGGCTTCAGTTTAAATCGCAGGTCGGCTTAGTTTCATATGATCTGTAATGATATTACTTAATGCGCTGGTATTATTCAAAAATACCATACACTAAGATTAAGTGAATAAATAAATACATACATAAGGTCATTAATTAAATATGAAATAATAATGAAAATTCACTCAGGGCTCTTTCTTAGTTTGTGGCTCGGCTCAGGTCATGAGCTGATGTTGCTGTGATTTCCCAGATTAAACACCAGTTTATCTTTTGCTTTATTTTTCTAGTCAGACGATTGTTCTGTTCATAGAACCTGATATGTTAAATGCACTGAACAGGGATCCTTTTAAATGTCTCGGTAATATTATTAACACAGTTGCGTCCAGTACAGTGCAGAATGGCATAAAATACAACACTGGTTTTCATGTGAAAACAAAAGCTTTCATAGGATCTGTGAAATGGAACAGCTTATAGAACCACCTTTTCCAGCAACACAGTCATTTTCTGTATGACTTAATCAGTCTCTCCCATCTTTGGTCTTAAAGATGGCCTCAAATTTCTTTAGTGTACAGAGGAGTTTATGGACGACTAAAAATTTCAAAGGTCGTGTGGCTAGAAAGCAAGCCCAGATCATCACCCTTCCACCGCCATGCTTGACAGTTGGTATGACGTGTTTTTGCTGATATCCTGTACTTGGCTTTTGCCAAATATGGCAGTTTGTTCAAAAATCTTCGCTTTAATTTTCCCTGTCCTAAAGACATTTTTCTATAAGTCTAGTAGTTTGTTTTCAGATGCAACTTTGCAGACTTAAGTCGTGCTGCTACGTCTGTTTTGAAGGCTCCTGACAACCCTTGAAAACAAGCCATAGTAGTTCAGTCTTTTTCTAATTGCAGTGTCACGACCTTTAACAGCTAACATGCTAACTGAGGCCTGTATCGTTTCTTGGTGCATTGCTAGGTCTGACCTTGGGTTGAATTTGCTGGGATGTGCATCAGTCTTTCTAGAGCTGCACTTCTTTAAAGGTATTTGACAGCAAACTGTTAAAACCTCTGCTTTTACAGAAATGGTCACACTTGCTGATGATCAGTTAATCTAGTCCATTTGATTAGCAGCACCTGAGTAACTCTCAGAATTTTTTCACATGACTGTAAACAAACTGTTTCATGTATCATAAAATTAGCAAAACTGTGTAAATGTAAAAATATATGTTTTATTGTCGGGAAGGATTATTTCAGCAACTCTGGGAACTAGAAATGCAGACATATCTTGACCAGAGGTTCCTACAGTAGCCTTTTCTGTAAGTTGAGTTATTAAACACTTATCAAGTAATCAAAAAATAAGAAACTTGTCCAGTAATCTCAGAGTTTCTTGAGAGAGGAGAGCTGCATTCTGAGGAGCTTTGGAAATGACCTGTTACAAGGTCAAAGTCAAATAAATTTTATTGACTCTTCAGATATTCTCTGTCTTAAATAGGCACAAGTTCAAGTTTTGTAAATAGGACTTAGTAACAGATTAGGGGCGAGCACAACAATAGTTAGGCATTTTCTACATCACCAGCTTGTCTGCCAAAGTTTTATGGATTTCCACACATTTCAGCACTTTGCTCAGTCTGTGGCAGTTCACTTACTGTATCTAAATCAGCCCAACCCTGCTTTAGACAGACTTTGCTTTTGGTTTGCTCCATAACAGCGTATAAAAAATGACTCTATAGTGGTAAAAGCCTGCGTCCATAGTACTAAGAGCAGAAAAACAATACAACAACATACAGTACCTCTGGGAAATAGAAAATGCAGACATATCTGTTACCTGTTGTTAATTCATCAAAAGATCAATGAGCTTATGCCATAGTGAAGCGTCACTTCATTCGTCCTTCACTTCACTACTCTGCATTCACTATTGGTCAGAATTTAATCAAACTTACACAGAACAATCACCTAACGAGCGTAACGGGTCATGCAAAATGTGTCAAGGTCAAAGTCGTAAAATTTTACATTTAAAATAAGTGACTTTCATTTGAATAAAGCGTTCATCTTCCTGCAGTCATATTGCAGCTATGCATGGCTTTCCTCTGAGTAACTCAGGTGTGCATTTTTTAAAACTGGACACGAATGCAAGGTCGATAACACACTTAAGTGCAAAGGATAAAGTGCTGTATGAATATGTGCGTGAAAAAGGTGAACGTGTCTAGTAGTGGAGAGTGCTTTAAGTGGTGCTTTGAGATGAGAAGTGCCACATCAATGCCAAAACTGGTATTCGTGTGGCATTCGGTTTTCTGACCTCGGAGTTCTGTTAACATAATGCAAGTAAATTAAAAATAAGGTACAGAAACATATGCTGCTCCTTTTGTTGACAGCTGATGTGCATCGGTGCTTGAAAATGAGCACAGCAGTGCATCATTGCATCCAAAAAAATTCTAAAAAGTGTGATGTTTCTGTATTGAAGAGCATGATAGAGTATTGTTGATTACAGCAGTCACGTTGATCTGTAGATGAAATCGCTTGCGCTCATGATGCTGATTGGTTGTGAAGACTTTATGTTGTGAATCCACTCCACTGCCTTTCTTCTATTCTTAAGTCTTTGTTCTCCTCCCAGGAACTGACTGAAACTGCATCGCCGCCGCTGCCTCATGCTCCTGCACGTGCTGATTTCGCTTGTGTTTTTTCGTAAGTACCCAGTATCTTTTTCTGTGATGCCTTCTGTATCTTTAGAGAACAAAGATCAAAATAAATAAATAAATAAAATATGGAAAAAAAAAAAGAAAGTGAAGCCCGAGTGTTGCTGCTTGAACTAATCCACACAGGAACACGAAGTATATCCAAATAACACTAAAATATGCATGGACCCTGGAGCTGTGCACAACACAAAGTCTCTCTAGTTCTCACTTTCCTTCAGATGATGTCCATGCTCGTTTTTCCTCTAAGAGTCAGATTCAAATCACCAGACAGTATCGAACCATTAAAAGGGATGTTTAAGCATTTCTTATTATTTCTTCTTAATATTTGCTATCTTGAGATTACCAGAGGGTTGTAATAAGAAGCATCTTCCACATAGTTGGGGTTGAGCTTTGAGTTAGCTGGTTCCACAAACCGTAGACGAACCCAGTCAGAGACAACGAGTACCTTAAACTTTAAAATTAAATATTAAAAGCTACTCTGTATGATATCATAGCATGACCATGCTATAATATTCCTTTTGTGTTCACATTGTTGGTAAAAAAAAATGTGGGTGGTAGATGTTATTTAGATGTTAAGAAGTGACCATTTTAGCGCATAGTTAGTTGCTCACTTTGCTTGTATAATTCAATTTTTGTGCATATACATGAGAAATTATTCTTGATAAGATATTCTAATAAATTCTAATGTGTCACATTCTAATAAATGTGACACAGCATGCAAAAACCAGGCTAAAGTCCAACATTTTTTTTACATTTTCCTAAAATGTCTAAACTTCTTTTTTTTCTCTATAAATGTTTAACTTGAAGGTGACAAACTGTTTCCACTCTGAGAGTGAAGCAACATAAATATTCACTTAAAAACTCCACTGCAACCACTGATTGATCATAATAGGCAACACGGTGACTTCATAATATCTGATATCTATATCTGATACTGTAATACAGATACAAGAGCCTTCGAGACGTAGTTTGGTTCCTCAACTCCCGACTGTTTAGGACAGGGGTGGGCAACTCCAGGCCTCGAGGGCCAGTGTCCCTGCAGGTTTTAGATGTGTCCTTGAACCAACACAGCTGATTTAAATGGCTAAATTAGCTCCCGCAGTTCTCCAGAGGCCTGGTAACGAACTAATCATGTGATTCAGGTGTGTTGACCCAAGGTGAGATCTAAAACCTGCTGGACACTGGCCCTCGGGGCCTGGAATTGCCCACCCCTGGTTTAGGAGGAGATTGCAGACAAAGAAATAAACAAACAGACAGATTCTGTTGTCTGAGAGATTTTGTGTAATATAGTAAAATATAGACTAAACAATTGTTCAGTCTATAATCGATTCAGTGTCATTCAGCTCTGTAAAACAAACTTGGCAGCAAATTAGGACCAAACACAAACATTTTTTCTTATTTATTTTTATCTACATGCAAATTTTCTCGACACGGTCATGCAAACCGTTACTGCACAGCTTCCTTCATTGTTGTTATTGAGGTAGGCTCAACAGGCTGAGCAGATGGTTGATGAAAGAATTTGTTTTAAAAGTGGCATTTCTAGCTGCTTTTTAAACCAAAACTCTTGTTATTTGTAACATGACCAAAATAAATTAGCATAATAATTTAGCAAGTTAAGAAGAGAGACACTTTTATCACACTGAAAACTCAGGATTCAACATACCTAACCCTAATGCTTTAATTTGCCTTGCAGTACAACTCTGTGAAAGGAAGCACGTGACAGTGAGACGTGAAATGGTAAAAAGCTGACACAAAAACAATGAGGTTTCATATTTTGGGCTCTTTCATGAAGAAGACGGTTGAAAAAAGAAAATGATTCAGGTGACATGCTGTTGCCTTTAAACCCTGAGCTGGTTTAGAAAATGCTTTGTGATGACTGTTAGCAAGAGGCCAACATTTCAGAGAGTACTGATTACACTTATATCTGCTAATGTCCACGATCAGTTAATGTGCAAGGTTATTATAGTGAACTAAAACTAAGCTAAAAACTAAAACTAGGTATGCACAAACATTTTAGTAAACTTAGTAAAAATGAAACTTTTAAAAAAAATGAACACTAAATGAAATGACTTTGTGAACTAAGTAAGTGGAACAAAATTAAAATATAGAGAAAATATCCTTCATATTGTTTGCCTGATCTGACGGGCATGTTTTTGAGACTTTTGGATACAAAACTAAATCACCTGCTTTCAAAAATGTCTTATTTTAATACAATAAATACAATAATACTTAAAAAGTCTAAAAACTAACACTGAAGATAATAAAGATTAAACTAAACTGAATGTTTCAAACACTAAAAGCTAACCTGCCGTGCATAAATCTGAAAAAGAGCAATTCCCCTTTAATTTTGTGACATTTGACACGGTTGGGTTGTTATTAAAACTCTTTACCAGATTTATACTCATTTCATCTTTCTGTCACGTAATAAATTTAAATTGCATGTTAAAACTAATTTTAAGACTATTCCAATACTGCACCCCTCTCTCAGACTGCTAACTTGCACGCTTGCATGTTTTCTTGAGTTTCCAAAAGTAAAATGGGAGGCAGAGCTACCTCCCAGTTTGGACTCAAGAGACAAACTGAATCTCTGCTTTTAAGTCCTCCTATTTGATAAAGCCTACTGTGGATCAGGTGACCCTGAGCCATCCCGTAGTTATGCTTCTATAGATGCAGGCAGCTGGGGGACTTCCCATGGTGCACTGAGCACTTCTTCTCTAACCCTTCACTCTTCTCCTTTCACTCCCTTATGTTTATTTGCCACTCCTGCGTGTAATTAATTTTTGTGTTTTGCTTTGCCAGAGTTTTCTTCCTGTTTAAAAGGAATTTCTTCCTTACCACCATCTCCAAGTGCTGGATTACATCGGATCATCTGATTAGTGGGTACTGTGGGATTTGTGTGTTTGTGGTGGGGTGGGGTAGGAAGGTTCTCCTTATCCTACCTCCTACCCGTTTCCCCTGCTCTCCTATTTCTGGTATCCCTGATATAATCCTTGCCTGAGCCTTATTGTATTGTTTGCCTCATGAAAGATGAACTCAAGATAGTCAATTATCCAGTAATCTATAAGTAAAACTTGAAACAAATGATAAATAATTGCATTTTAATGATGCTTTTCTAGGCAAATGAGGCACACAAAGTGCTTAACACGGCAAACCATGTTCACAAATCCACATATATTTTATTGTATAAATGCACCACTTTCGATACATATCAGACACGGTTCACTATCTCGCCCAAGGACACGTCATGTGGGCCGAAGAAGCCGGGGATTCAACAACCTGCCTTCCAATTAGTGGACGGGCGCAACCTCAGCCGCCTCTTGAAATACGCCAATCACAGCATCACAGAATCAAATCAAATGACTTGATTCATTTGATCAAAATCCCAAATCAAATTTAATAAATTTCTATGAGATTATGCCTAAATTTATATTGTTCTTGCCTCTTGTAAAAGAGGCTTCAGGGACTTCAGGGATCTCAATAAAAGCCGTGTGTCAATTTCACCCTTTAAATCCACTTTGGTGAAAGGGAGAGGATGAGGAGGAGAAGAGGAGAAAGCAAGCAGAAAAATCTGCTGCAGTTCAAATAAAGCAGACTCAACTTTAATGTTTCCTCCGACACACTGGAGCTTTGTGTCGAGGTTGAATCACAAATAGCTGTCCTAACTGGCATGCAGAGCTGGATTTACCCAAATTAATCAGGAGAGGGAGGCTGGGTGGTGAGAGTCAAGGGAGCCAACTGAGTTTTCCATTAATTCTCCCTCTAAAATCTATAATTAAACAAAGAGACATTTTTTCATCTTTGGTTTTCATGTTTCTTTTTTCCTCTAAATCTTGAATCGCATTTTTAAGCGCCCACAGAGCAATGCGGTTTTTCAAAAATGCCAAAAAGAATTTGAATCAATCCAATTATCCCTCCATCTTTTCCTTTTTCCACCCATCCATCAATCCTCCTTTTTCCTTTACCTCATTTTCGTTCTCATCCCTTTTTCTTTTCTTCCTTTTCCTCTGCTTTCTTTGTGTCCTTCCTCCCCTCTCCCTCCTCCCCTCATATTAAATCCCTCAGTGAGCAGCCTCACTGATGTTTTTTTTTTCTCGCAGACAAAAATCATCTCTGTCTTTATTGTCAGGCTGCTGAAAGAGGAGGCGTGTGTGTGTGCGTAGACAATCTGTGGTTTATCGAGTGTGTGTTTGCGTTTGTGCTTCACGCGTGACTGTGTGTGTTTTCACGAATAGTAGCCATTTTTCCCATTTTCTCTCTCCAGCCTTGCTCATCTCAGCTCTTCCTTTTTCAGTCCCTCATCAGCACACACGCAGACACGCACACAAAAACCACTTACCTTCCTATTGAATGACAAGCTCTAATGGCATTTAAACCAACCGAGTGAAAAACAATGGACATTACTCACCGCTATAATAACTCCTGCTCCAAAATATCTCAACCTCTTTCTTTCCTTCAACACTGCTGCTGCACAATCAACCATTAACAATAATTACATTAGCACAATTCTGCATAAATTAATCTCCCCGAGTTGCAGTGTTTGCAAGCAGCGTTTTCATAATGATGTAATTATAAAGCATCTGAAGTGAAGCAGACATCACACGCTCTCAGTGTGACGGCTGATGAGAGACTCCATCGGGGGAAATGTGAAACCTTAAAGATGGCAAAGATGATTGGCCAGTGAACCATTACTTCCAACTCAGTAAACAGCCTGTGCATGGGAGCTATTATCCTTTCAAAAAAGAGATTGTAATAACATGGCAACCCCACATGTGACAACCAGATGTGGCTTGCCAACCTTGAATTGCAAAAGCAAACATGAACTAAAGGAAATCCAACGGCCACCACACTGTTTTCAAGTAGGAAGATTAATTGCCGCATTTGCAGATGCGTGCAATTTATCATTTTATTGTTGGACTGAAATTTACAGACTAACACTGCTTTTGTTGCATTAATGTAACTATCAACAGGCCTCTGTGGATTACATCTAGTGCTTTAGATGCTTTAGACACCAATAAAACACATCTTGTTAGCTCTGTAACAGGATATAAATATAGTGGTTCACTGGATTAAAAAAAGAGCACAATGGTAGAGCATAAACAAGTCGACAAAAATATAACCGTTGAATAATCCTCGTGGTTTCTATGATATCCTTTGGCATCTACAGGATTTTGTGTTTTTAAGAGTTAGTTACAGTAAGAGGAACATTGTGGTTTTGTTTAACTAAAATTATTTGTATAACATTTTTTGCAAGTGCTTCGCAGTTTCAATAAAAGCACAGATTAAAGACACATGCATGTGTCTAAACATACAAACACACAGTTAGACATATACATAGAGTAGTGCATACACACTCCAATACACACATTAGGAAAACAAGAGCCAAAAATAATGGGCTGGTTGGCTGAATCAGTGGTCATTTAATACAGACCACTGATTGAGCTGACCTGACAGGCTGTTCAGAAGTTCAGGAGCCTCAAAAGCGTGATTGCCTCTGGTTTAAAAAATTAGAGCAAGGAATAGTTAAAAAACCCTGATCAGACCAGACCAGAAAGGCTAACTGATGGAAAAAGTCTGAGCAGGTCTGCTGTGTAGACTGGAGCCATGTTATTAATAACATTTTTAAATGAATTAGAAAAAAGAAATGAAGGGAAATGATAATTGGGGTGATGTGTTGTGTGCTGGCTTGTTGTTTATGCAGTCGAGCTGCTGCATTCTGGACCAGTTAAAACAAGCACTTAAAAAGTTACTTACAGTTATCAAGATGAGAGAAAATGAAAGTGTGTACTAAAAATGTGAGTGTCAAAGGTTTGATTCTTGCAGAGTTTCTTAAATGAAAAAAGCAAGACTGGATGAGCTTTGAGATGTGAGATTCAAAAATCAAATGTTGGTCACAAATAATGTCAAGGTTCTTAGCAAAAGGGTTTGATGGAGCCGATGTAAGAATTGCCATCCTTTGAGAAGCTGTTTGAGCCGAAAACGAGCACCCCAGTTTTTGCCATCATTGCAATGGAGGAAATTTAAAGACGTCCAGTTGAAGCATTCACTGATGTTGTTTGACTAAAAGAAAAGTACAGCTGTGCATATTATGTGAGATAAACACATAATAGAGATGAAAAGCAAATTAGCTGCAGCCAATGGGACAGTAAGTGTAGTTAGTCTACTTGCCTATTCTAGCTGCCCTGTTTTGGTGGTGATGTACACCAATAACGTTGACATTACCTTGCTTAACCTTAAATCCTGCTTCATAGCACAGAGCTGTGATTCGCTGCCCCTCGTAAACATACGATTTGAACAGCAGATGGGTGGGGCTTCTGTGCTCACAGCTGCAGCTGTTTGCCTGAGATATTCACTCTTTATAGAGAACCAAGAGTAGAAAAAAAGTGCCTGAAACAGTCTGAAGCCTGACCTCTTGATGGAAATTCCTAGTATATATGCTGGCCTCATTTAAGACTTTTTCTTTATATAGTATGTACGACTAGAAAAAGGGAAGAGCACACAAACCACATCTCCAAAAACCACATCCCCTGATTTGCCATCATATTGTCTGAGTCAGATGAAAGCAGCTTTAATCTGATTTGGATTTGAGCACATATGAGACACTCATTGCCTGAGTCAAAGAGCGACTGAAGCATCCCTCTGAGTGCAGCCGCTACAAGATGTTTCAGGAAAGCTGCAGTTAAATAAAATATGAAAGGAAGCGAAGAAGAAGAGGATGTGAGGTGATTCTTCGACGAGTTTTCAGGTAATGACAGACGGTGGGAGGTGAGATTATGATGCTGTTTTATTTCTGTGTTTCCTGTGGCTTTGGAGGCTTTGATGAATGGATGCAAAGGAAAACCTGCCAGCCTGCAGAGCAGAGCACGTGGGCGTACTGTCATACCATGAAGCCTTTTTCACTCTGTTGGCACTGATACTTTGATAGCTAATGGACTCTCAGTCCAGCCTCCACATGAGCTGGTCTAAAAACACCCTTCACACTGCCGTTTGCTCGTCCACTTGTTCTCCTTCTCTTCTATTCAAGCTTCTGTCCAATCAAGTAAAACAGAAAATCATTTTCCTTCGGTCTGCATCAGGCTGATTAATCAAAATGCCAATAAACTGAGCCAATATTGGCATGTAGTCAGACTTACCTAGCTTTGATTGATTACATATTTATTCAAGCTGATCAATGATCTTTGTCAACCCTCTCTCGTTGGGAAAGGAGAGCAAATAAACATGTGCTGTGGTATCACTCCACAAATTTCTGTCTGCAGTAATGCCCACAGTAACGACAGCAATGGAGCTGCACCCCGGCTGTGCAAAATGATTGACAGTTTGAGCTCACAGATTGCACAGTAGTAACAGTTTTGTTGTTCTTAAAGCAAAGGTAAGGCTTCAATAAAAACAATACAGCAAACAAAATCATGTGAAATCGTGATTCTTTGCTTTGGTTTGTTTTTTTTAAGTGACACTCCTGGAATTGCGTTTTTTCGTAGACCTTGTGTAAAAAGTCAGAATTGTGTGAAAGAAGAACCGAAGGCACCTAAATCTCATAAATCATGCAGTTTTTCTATTTGCAGTCATGCATTCAAGTCTTGTGGGTTGATCTTTGTTTAACAGACCGATGTACTACCTTTTGCTAGAGGCAAGGACATAAGATGCAGCAGTACAAGTCATGGCCTGTGATAAACAAGACAAAATACAAACTGCTGGAGCTTCTCCACTCTGGCTCTGCCTTGAACAAGTGAACAATGAGGGAACAGCGTGCTGGCTTTGTGGATCTATGGACGCCTCTGTCATCATATTGTAACCACAATGATATCACGTTGTCCAAAGCTCAGTTTCTGGCCGGTCATAGGGGATGTAAAGTCATAACAGATATATGACCACAATACCATATTTTAAATGCCTAATAAATGTGTAATAAATAAATAAATCTGGAGGATAAAATGTACATTTAAAGGGTAAATCAGGGTACATTTTGAAAAGAAACTCAACCAATAAAACTAAGCCTCAGGGCTTATTATTATTATTCCCCATTTTCTGACCTATTTTTGATCCTGAACTTGTCTTGTTAGTTGGAAAGAAGTTAATATAGAAATTAAAGGAGTTGACGAGGAAGTTCAACAAGTTATGCCTCAATTACAGGATGCTAGTGAAAATCCTGTGTTGGTTGGTGAGTGGTTGCTAAAGGTTGCCAGCTCTCCGGTGAACCTGGTCACTAAGAGGATGGTGTACCAATAACTCCCTTGTGATTTCTTTGGTTGATAGCAGATTGTTGCAGCTTCCTGTCGTTCACATGCATGCCAACTTGCCTGCAAACACTTGCTAACTAACCTCTAAGGGGTAGCAAAACTTGAAAGAGCAAACTGGAAATGGAGACCATTCATCTTCAAAGTATGTTTTCCCTTACCCTGAAATTAATACATTTAGAAAGGCACAGTTTCCCACAATTTCACTGCCACTTAGCAAGTAGTTGGCAAGTGTTTGCTGTTGGGTAGTATAAATTTTTCCAAGCAAATTGTAGTTACCAGACTGGTCTGTAGGCCTGCATAACTGAAGCCTAAATGAACAGAATGAAAGCAAAGAGGTTATTAATGTACTAATGTGTCAGCGTGAGTTGTGCGTTATTGTCTGATTGGGGTGCGTAACAAAAACCATTTAGTTCTGCTGACATGCTCATTTGCCTGGTGTTGAATAATAATAATGACATCTAATGAAAGTGCAGCTTTGCTGTTGCTAATTTATCGTTATTGAAGACACTGATGACTCTGCCTATATGTTTGTTACATTTCAAACATGCTTCCAGGTTTTGCCACTCTTATTCTCACTGATTTATTCCAGCCTAACAGATTCAAACCTCAAACCTTTAATTTCAAATAGCTTTTAATATTTGACACAAAACATTTTCATTTAGACTCTGAGGGTTTTGTTTATTGGGGTTTTACAGTCACCATGTTTTAGGGGTAAAAGCTGATATTTTTAAGGACTAGACAGCTAAACTCCTTTGTATTATATACCTAGCTTAAGGCTGGCGAGTGGAACTGAAGCATGCTAATGTAGCTATGTGTTTAAATAAAGAAAGCAAAATTTAAAAAAAAGGAATTCCAAGGTCACTCGCTTATTTTCAAAAGCTTCTAAAGCTTCAGATTTTCCTCATATTCACAAGGGGTCTACTTCTGCCTTCTGCCTGTCTGATTTCCATGTTTTCAGTCAATAGTCTCCTGTCAATCACAGCCCCGTGAAGCCAACACACAAAACCAAAGTAAAACTCTCCTGCCAGTACTGCTCTCTGCTGAAGCACTGAAATTAAAGGTGGATTTTACCCAACAAAAGAAGGAAAAAATAAATATTTCTCAACAGGGTGAACATATCAAAGTGTTTTCTACAAATGGGCGATGATGAAATTTTGCACAGTCTCAGTCTGCAGCAGTAAGCGCAACTCATCTGCAACACAACACGTCTCTTTGCAGCAGAGGACTCAACTCAGCAGGTTGTCAAATGGATGTATTCTGGTTATACTCTTATATAAAAGCAACATTACTGAGCATTTGTGTCACTTTGTGGTTAAATTGCCATCCAACAGCAACAACATCATTATTTGTAAAGAGATTTCTGAATTTCTGTTTTAAATCTGGGGCGTCCTGGCTGAACTCTGAATCTAAATTAATGTGAATTTCTGTTTAATGTGATTTCTTTTTTATATGTAGAAGACAACAGTTTTACAGATTTGCAACAGATGGCATCTGATTTGGGATTTTCACCAGTTTATCACAGTTAATTGCAGCATTATCACAAATAGATTGCATGCAATTACCAAACTGACCCCAATAATTTTGGTTGTTCTGCAGTTTCCCTGAAGCGGTGCACTATCAATCAGACCATTTGATGTGTACTAATGCAGTAAATTTAATTCTTGTTCATTACTTTTGTGCAGAAGCCGCTGTCATGCCTTTTTTTCCCTTTAGGCATGTAGTTCTACTTATTGTCAGTCTGCTTCGTCTCTGCTCTTTGTTATGCCTCTTCTCACATACAGCAGTCATTCACCAAACACACACACCCAGTTAAACAAAAAGATGAGGCGAAAAATTTGTACCCTGTCTCTGCAAATGCACATTTGCATTAAGCTCGATTTCAAAATTAACCCAACACACACAAACACCCCCATTCTCTCTTTCTCTCTTTTTCTGATGATGATGGTGTAGCTGTTCTGCACACATTCATGAAATTCTGTATGTGCTGCATGTACCTGCACACATTGTTGGTTATATGCAGGGATGCCTACATAAAACTAGAGTCAGGTAGATTAAATGAAATACAAATCCCATCCTGCGAGTCAAAAATTGCCTTGACTGGTGTCCTGATCACTCTGACCAATGCCCATATTAAACAAATTAACCAAAGCTAATTTTCACAGCCAGGGCAATATCAACAAATATTTAAAAGAATTAAAATGTTGTCTTTTGCGTTTTCCCACCCAGAATTCAGCGTTAATGCCATCCTTCCACACAAAGACTTTACTGGGTCGCCCATTTATTTCTTGTGAGTCTGTAGTCCAAGATGGTATCACTGTAGTCCAGCAGCTCACTGCGGCAGCTGATAATTTTTCTATTTATTGTCAAGTGTTACTTAATAAGTCATTGGAAAAGGTGTGGTTTCACGTCTTTTAATGCCCACCTACATGTGTACCCCAACCCTGTGGGAAATGATGGATTTCTGTTTGTAATGCTCTAAACACTGACATTGTTTTACACAGAGATCTTTTTATATCAATGTTTCCTCCTTGTAACATTCCCAGAATAAAACTCAGAGTTTAACAGCTGTAAATTTTAGTCTTTGCACATTTTAGCAAACACGTGTCAGATCCCTGGTGGTTTGTCCTCCCACCCTTTAGAAATCCACATCAAGACTTCACAATCAGACATTTCGTGCCTTTAGAAAACATGTTCAGTCTTTTGGAAAGACATCTGGCTGGCTGTTAGATAACTATGTGTCCATGCTGGCTCCAGCCAATATTCTTTGAAAAAGGAAGGATAAACAACATCAAAGCTCTGCTGATTATCAACCTCGGGTGAAAACTGGACACATACTGTATGACGCAAGTTTGAATCCTGCTGAGAGCTGGTGACCTTTATGTGATGATAAATAAAAAAGCAGGACCCATCATAAAGTCCGGTCAGTGATCAGCAGAGGGTAAAGAAATGCTAATAAATATTTGAGACGATTAATTTAATTATCCAATAAAAGTGAATATTTTTATTTAGTGCTCTATAACTGTCAATAGTGGGAAAACGACAGATTCTCTCTTTGTATCACACTGTAACACTTCCAGTCCTCATTAACACCTTTTTTTCCCTTTTTAGCATCATTAGCGCCTTACAGGTGTAAGGTGGTGACCCTGCACAGCTGCTGCTCAGTTTTATCTTTTCCATGCTGATAGTTAAAGATGTTCCAAGCTCTGTAAGCGATCTATTTGATTTAAAATCTACTTTGGCTATTCTCTTGGTTTAACCACTCAAACTGAATCCTCAGAAGAGAAAATGTTGAAACAATGTTACATTAAAGTGAAAGTCACCAAGACAGCATAGGGAGGAGTTCGGGGTAGACCAAGGGCTAATAAAACACTGGCCTTAAATGCTTCATAAACTTTGAGAAGACAGAAAATAACCCCCTGATACTAAAAACAATCAGCAGTTAGAGCTTTTATTTGCACAAAAAGTACCAAAATTTACAGTGTCTTGCAAAAGTATTCGGCCCCCTTTTCCACATTTTGTCACATTACAGCCATAAACATGAATCAATTTTATTGGAATTCCACGTGAAAGACCAATACAAAGTGTGATCTTGCCACAGATTCTCGATTGGACTTAGATCTGGACTTTGACTGGGCCATTCTAACACATGGATATGTTTTGTTTTAAACCATTGCATTGTTGCCCTGGCTTTATGTTTAGGGTCGTTGTCCTGCTGGAAGGTGAACCTCCGCCCCAGTCTCAAGTCTTTTGCAGACTCCAAGAGGTTTTCTTCCAAGATTGCCCTGTATTTGGCTCCATCCATCTTCCCATCAACTCTGACCAGCTTCCCTGTCCCTGCTGAAGAGAAGCCCCCCCAGAGCATGATGCTGCCACCACCATATTTGACAGTGGGGATGGTGTGCTCAGAGTGATGAGCAGTGTTAGTTTTCCACCACACAGAGCGTTTTGCATTTTGGCCAAAAAGTTCCATTTTGGTCTCATCTGACCAGAGCACCTTCTTCCACATGTTTGCTGTGTCCCCCACATGGCTTGTGGCAAACTGCAAATGGGACTTCTTATGGTTTTCTGTTAACAATGGCTTTCTACTTGCCACTCTTCCATAAAGGCCAACTTTGTGCAGTGCACGACTAATAGTTGTCCTATGGACAGATTCCCCCACCTGAGCTGTAGATCTCTGCAGCTCGTCCAGAGTCACCATGGGCCTCTTGGCTGCATTTCTGATCAGCGCTCTCCTAGTTAGGCCTGTGAGTTTAGGTGGACGGCCTTGTCTTGGTAAGTTTACAGTTGTGCCATACTCCTTCCATTTCTGAATGATCGCTTGACTCCGTGGGATGTTCAAGGATTGGGAAATCTTTTTGTAGCCTAAGCCTGCTTTAAATTTCTCAATAACTTTATCCCTGACCTGTCTATTGTGTTCTTTGGACTTCATGGTGTTGTTGCTCCCAATACTCTCTTAGACAACCTCTGAGGCCGTCACAGAGCAGCTGTATTTGTACTGACATTAGATTACACACAGGTGCTCTCTATCTAGTCATTAGCACTCATCAGGCAATGTCTATGGGCAACTGACTGCACTCAGACCAAAGGGGGCTGAATAATCACGCACACCCCACTTTGCAGTTATTTATTTGTAAAAAATGTTTGGAATCATGTATGATTTTCGTTCCACTTCTCACGTGTGCACCACTTTGTGTTGGTCTTTCACGTGGAATTCCAATAAAATTGATTCATGTTTGTGGCTGTAATGTGACAACATGTGGGAAAAGTTCAAGGGGGCCGAATACTTTTGCAAGACACTGTAAGTGCCAAGTGAGTGTGATTTTATCATAGTCTCAAGGTTTTGTTGTGTTTTAGAGTTTCACTGTCATTCTGGTTCTATTATTGTAGGTCTGTACCTTACAGTATAAAGTGCATTGAGGCAACTACTGTTGTGATTCACTCTGTGTGCCTTCTGTCTCATCTATGATGTTGTGTCTTTGTCTTCCCATAATTCATGCTCTATAATGCTGCATTTCATTGTGTTGGTTGCCAGTTTGTGTTTTGTGTTTACCAGCTCATCTTTGTTTTCTTCTTATGAATTTTTGTATTCAGTTTTTTGTTTTGAGTTTGATATTTCATCGCTCACAATTTATTTGCTCATCCAGTCTTTGGGTCCTCACTCCTCCCTTGACACTTTTTTAACATGTAGGCAATTTTCCTAAACTTTACCAAGTAGTTTTTAGCAACTTAATCTAACCCGATTAGAAGAAAAATACCACAAAAAGAAAAAGCACATACAAATGATAAATTAAAATATATAGAAAACCTCAGTCCCACCTAACAGACATTGCATTCAGCTGTCTGGCCACCTTGTAACTTATTCCATCACCAGCCCTCCAAATGACAACTCTGTTAGTCTCAAATGTAAATCATTAAATCTCAGCGTCCAGTATTTCAGTGTTTTTGAGTATCTGAGTGACACAACCTGGCACAATTCCAGTGTTTTGCATTAAATGAAAAAACAAACCATTAAACAAACCATTAACCTGCTGTCAAGCTAATTCACAAAGGATTGTGGAAGAGACAACAACAAATCAAACAAATCATTTTTTTTAATTAACTAGTATTATTTTTTAAAAAAGCTAATAAGGAGGATAATAATAAGGATAATAAGAATAACAGTGGTCTGGGGTAACACAAGAGTTCTCTCTATGCACAATGCAAAAAAAGAGCAAGAAGGATAATGCATAATGTTTGGTATCAGGAAAAGCAAGAAATAATATGCTTCCAAGTAATAATTTATTTAAGAATAAACCATTTTCCTCTCACGTATGACCTGAGAGGAAAATGCAATATAAAGCAGTCATGTGTTCACAGCACATACATATCAGTTTGTGGAATGTGGCTAAACAAAGAAATTTTAAAAAAAGGTAAAAATATTGCACAATATAAGAATAAATATAAGCAATACATATTTGATGGGCATATAGCTATACAGCTGTTCTATTGTACAGAATGAGAATATTGTTATGTTGTTGATATGAGAGAGCATTTGTCTACACAGGTACACAGATGTGTGTGTGTGTGTGTGTGTGTGTGTGTGTGTGTGTGTGTGTGTGTGTGTGTATATATATATGTACATATATATAGTTACCAATTGGATTAAGAAATTGTTGGCAAACTTTGGGGCAGGTCTGGATAAGCCGCTGCTTCTTCCTGCTCCTTTTCAAACACCTTTTGTTTTTGTTTTACAGATAATTTTGCTGGAATTCTTTTATGTTTATTTTCCATTTCCTGTGTTTGATAAATATATAAATATAAATAAATAAAAAAGAAAGAAAGGGTTGTGGATGATGATCGATGATGGTCAAACTTGCTGTATGTGGACGTGATGAATGTGTTAGTAGAAGTTTAGAGCCAGCAAATATTATGACGTGGTACGGTTTACCAGTTAAGGTCGGTTGAATCATTCATCGTTGTACGTCACTGCATCAACATCTCTTCATGCTAGGAGTGAGAATAAAAACTAAACTATGTGTTACTGAGCACACTGTGTGTTTTACAAGGTGGATAATAGAACTTAACGTCCTCCCCGCCAACAAAAGAATGATTGGCCTACGGGCAGACTGCCCAGCCCTACTAACAAAACCTTTTCCTTTAGAGTCGTTTGCTTTCACCTCTCCCAAAAAGCTCAGGAACCCTTACAGTATAATACAGTTTAAGCTGAAATTATAGAAAAAGGTTTCATATTTAATAAATGCATGATGTTTAGTGAGAAAAATCAAGATTACGATTACTGACCAGAATAATCATGGTTATGATTTTACAGCCTTAATGCAACCTATTTAATAAAATGTATGCCATAGCTGAAAATGTAATACATTCATTGTCATCATGAAAGCTTTCAGCCAGTGAAACACGGCACAATAGTTTTATTTGTCAGAAAAACACTTATCAAGAGTCTCAGCCTATTATCCTTCATAATCACTCACTCTTAAAGGTGCAGTTTTGGAGGATTTCAGCTTAAAACGCTGAAAACTTAAAAAGCCAAGTAAGTGCGTAATGGACCCGTAAAAAGCTGGCTGGGCAAAGTGATCTGGTTATTTTTACATGGATGAGAAAGAAGAAATGGTGCATTAAAGAGGAACATTGCCCTACATTGGCCTCTCCTCATCACTCTCAATCCCGATGCTTGCTTCGCTTGCTTTGGATCAGCTGTTTACATGCGACACTACAACTCCTCCTGAATAAACTAAACACTGTCAACGTCACCATGGAGACCAAGCCTGCACAAACCTGTTAAAACCCACCAGGTAAACGTGACGATTCAAAAGCTGCGACTACAGCACAACGGGAAATGATGCTTCTGAAAAAAGAAAATGGAATAACCGGATATTGGCGGGTGCGTTGATGCTGCTGCTGCAAGGTGATCAGAATTCAATATTAGGCGATAGGATCCGTCAGGAGCCGAGTGTTTTTGTTTCATCCTCATTCAGCCTGCAGGGATCCAGACTGACAGACAGAAAGTGATAGCAGAGCAGCCGCTGTCATTCACAGAGAAACTCAAGTGCATCTTATTGTCATGCAGATGACAGCCTGAGCCTCAGCAGCAGCAGAAGAACTGCTTTTATTTCTGCCAGTGTGGCTAGATCAGATTTATATTTTAGCGAGAGGGTAGCTTTTTGAAGGTAAATTGGAGCATTTTTCTGCAAGAATTTTTGCTATGATACGGTCTCGGTTAGTCAGTGCGTTGCTCACAAAATTCAGTACAACATATCTGCTCCACCAAGGAAGAATCACACCAGTTGTGATGATCCCTTGAGTTGGTTCACGTTTCTGCAGTTTCCTTGTGCTCTCATCGTGGTGTTAAGTCTATCATTAGCCATTTCTGGGTCCAAATGCTCTTTCAGTTCCCGAAAGCAAACAATTGTGAAACAGTTTAACTCCAAAACGTTAATTCATTATGAGGTTTAGCAGAGCTGGAATAAGTAGTAAGTAAGCTAGCTGGATGACATCTAAAGATGTGAGGTTGTAGCATGCCAATAGTTTCAGAAAAAACAAAAAGCAAAGCAGCTCAGCTAGAACTGTGAGAGTAAAGAAGCCGCTCTCAAAAGGGTTGGTGAAGTGTTAAATTGTTTGTGATCAAACTTCATGCTGAGCGTCTCAATTGGGCAGAGACAAATGCTATAGTATGGCAGCAAATAGACAAAAAAAGCAGACCAAATTTCTGCCTGGAGAATATCTGCGATGAGACCATCCACAAAACAGGATTAGTCATCAATATGATGCTGTATGGTTTAGATTTCTTCCTAAGTCTCAGACAACCTGAGAGGGATTCTTTTCTAAAGTATTCAAATATTTGGGCTGTCATGGTTTTAAAACCTTCGTTTAACAATATGTTATATAAAATGAGTGCTAATAAAAAGCTGGAGAGGTTTGGACTCTCAGCTTAGTAGTTTCTGGAGGCTTTGTGCTGATTTTTTTTTTTTAAATGACAGGAAGAATAGCCATAAATTTTAGCATTTATGTTCCCTTCAGGATGATGTGTAAAAGTGATCATTTGATGGTTAATCTTTCTCTAACATCACATCATTTAGTTTATGATCACTTAGCTCTGAATGGAATCTTGTTTCTACCAGCTATTGCAGTTTTTAAGTGGTGGATGCTAATAAGCATTATAGACATTATAGACCAATCATTTTCTGGACTCTGTACTTTGGAACCTCAACATTGTCGTGTAGACCACAGCCATGTTAGGATTTTTGGAGACAAAAGTGACTACTGGACAGAGAGTGAAGTGTTAAGCTGACTAGCAATGTGCATTCTTATATACCTGCTAATTAGTAAGCTAAGAAAATCCTACACCCTAAAACTGAATTAAAAACATCATGTACAATATGTTTGTACAATTAACCAGACAACAAGCTCTATTATTGATCAGACAGTTGCATAAAGAAGCATAAACATGAGCAGGAGGTCCAGTAGAGTCACTGGTGGATGGGACATCTACCAGATAGCTATTAGCTACAGCTCCCTGTGTCTGCAGCCACATATTAATCATCCCTACCTTAAAGCCTTATAAATAACTTTTCTCCAGTGTAGTTGTTATGAACAGTGTCAGGTTTGTATCTAATAGATTACTGCATAACTACACATGACAAAGGTTTAGGAAATCCGCTCATTTTTCGTGTGTCTGAAAGAAAAACGAAAATATCAGTTGATATGTTAGAATATCGAACTTTGAAAAATTCTCCGAAAAAACCTCCAGGATATTCAGCCAGCTCTAAATTGGAGAAGAGAAAATAAAATACAAAGTTGATTAAATCTTCAGCAATACTCATATTTCAAAAACAAGTTTAAAAGAAGGCTCTTCAGTACTGTCACCAGTTCCTTCTGTAATTTGCATTTAATGTATGGTTCTGTATAATCTTCTTCCATTTGACTGTAGTTCATTAGCTCTATGCACAAGTACAAGCTCTTCCATGTACTCACTGTTTCCACAGTTGTTCTCATCAGCAGGGCGTAACTATTTAATCCAATTTTGATTCCATTTAAATTAGATGCATCATACATCATTCATTCTTATTGTGCCTCCATTAATTTTAACCAGATTAACTTCCAAAAGGTGCAGCAGCCCAAAAATCTGTGTTTGGTTCCAGAGTAATAATTAAACACCAAGTCTCGAGATACTGGAGACATTTGATTTGAAGGCTAAACTTAAAAGCCGCAGATGACAAACGCTCAGTTTGTGGGGCTCAAGTGAAGGAAACATGTCAGAGCAGGAGGACTGCAGTGCATGAAACTGGATATTTCTGCAGTGGCTGTGGTGTTTTTTTGTTCGGCTTTAAATTCATATGCAAAGACCATGATGACACCGAAGCTAGTGGTGCATTCATCCACTGAGGTGTAGGAAGGGTTCATGTAGACGACATTAAGGGGAAAACCGTCAGTCATCTCTCATACAGCTGTGAGAACACATGTTATTTATATTTTAATGAATAATTGCATTTGAGCTTTGCAGATGCCCTTGAAACTCTTGTGCAATCAGTCTGTAATCCCTTAAGCACCTTTAGGTTAATTTGTGAAATTTTCACCTGGGTGGAAAAAAAGCATTAGCAAAACATTTTTTATTTATTTTTACTTCTTCTTAATCAAAACTGTAAAATAGGACATAAATGACAGCTTGTTCATATCATTAGAAGGCCGCTGAATTTACACAAGATTCACAAAGGAATCCATCATGTCAGACTTGAAGCTTAGTTCAGTATCTATAGGCTGTACGTATGGCCCACTGCTGTGTTGGTGTCGGATAAGAGGGTGGGACTTTATAGCTAAGGGCAGCAAACTGCATCCACAAACTGTATGGATGCAAAGCAAAGACACAAATATCTGCTGAGAAGTACTGCTGGAAGTATCAGACTAACAAAATTGCATTCCCAAAACAAAACATAAAGCAAAGACTTATTGGAAACCTCACAGCAGGCTTCAGAAATGATTCAAAAGGCACCAACCACACAAATGCAGTCAAGAAGTCCAGTTCAGTGACAGACAGCTAGTACACACAGCCGCCTGTGTCAGCACACCTGCCAGTCACATAATCCATGTCCCTAACTTTTAACCTCAACAAAATCCAAATGTATGACCCATAGGTTGTTTTCTGAAGGGGGAAGTTATCCATAGAAGCTGACACCAGTTTTTGTATCAGGCTGTGAATGTGTGTTTTTTGGGTTCATTTTCAAATGAAAGTCAATGAGGGCATGGATTGTTTTGGAGCAAGCCTCAAGTGGCCATTAATGGAACTGCGGTTTTTAGCACTTGTGTTGACATTTTTGTCATAGAAAAATTACGTCAGTTCAAATGAGGAACTCCTGGGTGAGATCACTACAGTCATGTTATTCTATATGTTATTGCTACCATTAGCGTCTAGTAGGACCAGAAGCTATGTTCTTATCTTATGATTGACAAGTCACACCATCAAAAATGCACAATCATAATTAAATTTACTTTGGTCCAATTCAGTTCAACTCAAGGTGCTTTATATTATAAGGCAAAGACAGAGAAAATAACACAGGGAAAACTCCAATAAACACTTAGCGACAGTGGGAAGGAAAAACTCCCTTTTAACAGGATGAAACCTCCAGCCGAAGCAGACGCGGAACAGTGAAAATGCTCTGCTCAATGCTTCAGTAACAGGACTTTGCAAACTTATGTGTGACCTCACAGTGGCTATGTCCATCTTTACATACAGTTTGGCTGCACACTCTTCACATCCCATTCCCAGTGAGCATGATCTGCAGTGGCCCCACCTTACAACCTGCAGGACCCAAAGGATCCGCTGCCAGCAGAGGTCCAATGGCCCTGCCCCGACAGGTCAGACGTGCTTAATGATATGACTAATTTGTGCATAGTGTGACTTTCTCATTTCCCTGATTCTCTAAAGCAGATGTGGAGAGTGCAAACTCAGGATGACCCACAGAGATCCATTCATGGAAATAAACTTGATTTATTTCCATTATAATATCAAATTAGCCCAATTTCCAGGGTTTTAGTCTCTCTATAATCAAAGGACACCCAACAGTTGCCGAGTGGAGCCCAGATTCTTGTTGACAGGAAATGACTTACAGCCTCCACAGACTGAGCTCAGGGTGACTGTGTGTGTGCGTGTGTGTGTGTGTGTGTGTGTGTGTGTGTGTGTGTGTGTGTGTGTGTGTGTGTGTGTGTGTGTGTGTGTTTCACTGCTGAATGGGAATCCTTCAGATCAACAAATAAACAAAGCAGCCAGTGCAGACCAGCGTTCCTCCTGTCAACAGCATCTGCCAGCAGCAGGAGGAAGCTTCAGTTTTTCCTGCCTCATAAAGCTAATCCTGCATGTGTGTTTCTAAAAAACTAACAAAAAATACACCTTCTGGACATACTCCATCTGCTTCTTTTTTGTGTCTTTGTCTTTAAGTGCATGTCCTCTGCTGTTACATCCCATTCCTCCCTCCCTATCAGACATCTCTGTCCCCATCTTACCTCTCCACCCATCCCTCCATCTCCTCTCTGCTGGATGACTTATTCAAAACCCTCCAAAAAATGATTTCCCAACCATTCCTGCTAGGCCGCTGTACCGGCTCAGGAGTGGCTCATTAAACCTCAGCCATCCGACCTGTCAACCCGCAGTATTTACGTCTTATTTTAAAAGGATGTGACCCTCGCTCTAAAGCCTGATTATATTTGATATCCTGAGTGTCTTCCTGAATGAATTAAGCAAACAAAAAGGAGGATGTCAAGGCAAGGCTAATTTTTATTCTGTGTTTTCCTAAGTTGGTGGTGCACCTGGGAAGGATTATTTAAAACCAGTACTTTCAGGTAAAATGAATGAACTTCTTCAAGCTCTATCCATCACATTTGACAGCTGGTGCGACATGCAGGCTTTATCTTGAGGTGACCACTGAAATTCAAGTTGATTTAGATAAAGCTTTACAATAACTGCCTAGAAGCTGCCAGACTTAAAGACATGCTTCTGGAAGGTTAAATTAAGCCTTCTTTATCTTATACTATGCCTTTTCTTTAACCAGTTGTTTTAGCCCCTCCCCATTTAAGCCAACTTTCAACTGATTGGCTGCATTTCAGAAACAGAAGGTGAGTTGTGCTTGTGTGCCTAAATCAGTGGTATTAAGGACCCTTCTTTATGACATCATGCAGAAACAGTAAAACAAAGTATCTTAAATGCAGCATTTATAGCTCTTGGCTCACAGGAGCTACTTGTAAACACACTGATGTCATTATCTGAAACTTTTGCATATAAGCAGTCAACACCTGACAGATATAATGAAAAGCATAATAAGTCTGCTTGAATGAAATAATGTGACTTTGTTGTTGCTCTCACCATGATGGACAATGACATTTGCCATTTTGTTATATTACAGCATCACATTTTAATTCCCTTTACTGCTGAGTTCTTGATGCACATGCCTTCTCCTCTAATCTCCAGGAAAAACAAGGAGCACTGGATTAAATGGCTCTAGAAAGAGGAGGAGGAGGAGGAGGAGGATGGAGATGGAGGACACACTGCTGCTGCTGCTGCTGCTGCTTCCTCCCTCCTCCTCCTCCTTTTTTCTTCATCTTCCCTCCAAAAAGAAAAAGGAAATCTCAGCCTGGTAAACATCAACACAGACACAGAGAGCGGGAACAATGACACCAGCTGGGCAACAACAATGGCAAATAAATATCATGTGGCAGCATTTAACCATTCTGAGTGTCTGCTGCTCCTTTGTGGCCTCTACACCTGCATCTGACTGACCGCCTCCCTCCTTTTATTTCCGCGTTAGGCTAAATTAAAGGCAGCTTCCTGCAGGTGTGCTTCTTCTTTTGTTGCCGTGTTGCATTGTTGTTTCCCCCCCAGACAATAAAAGCTGGCTCACCTTCTCGGCTCCTCTGTGCTTCTTGGCGGCCGGCGTGTCGTCCTGCTGCCGTCTCACAACAATAGCGCCGGTTTTAACTCCACACTCCAGCGCGGTTTTCCCGGTGCTGACGGCGGCGGCACCGTTACTATTGTTGTTATTGTTTACGTTGCTGATATCTCCCGGGAGCCTGGAGTCCGGAGCGGCGCACAGGCAGTGTCCGGAGCCGTCGCGGCACAGATGATGCTCGGGAGCGGGCAGGGCGGACGACGGGAGGAAGACGGAGGGAGGAGGAGGAGGAGGAGGAGACGAGCCATCACCACCGGGCTTCTCCTTCCTCGTTCGGGCAGGAGGAGCAGCGGCGTCCCTCTCCCTGTCTCGCTCCCTCTTCCAGCCCCGGATCATGTTCTTCCCCTTCCTCTCCTCCTTGCCTTTGGCGCATGACGCAGAAGGAGCGGTCACTTCGGAGACTCCGTTCCCGCCGCCACCGTCCGCCTCTCTGCTGACCGCTGAAATCATCTCCAGACCTTCTCCAGCGACGCTGCGTCCTTGAGCCTCCCGACGCTGTTGCTGCTTGCCGATCCCGAAGCACGCTTCTCCGCCGCCTCGCACCACGACAGCAGCCGCTGATGAGTGATCCGCCGAAGCCGCCTCCGGTTCCTCCCGTCCCTCCCGGCCGACTCCTTTACGCTTAAGCGCGGATCTCCTCGGCTCCGACCCGCCGCCGCCAGGTGTCCGGGTCTGGAGCGAGGGCAGGGCCGCGTGTCTGTCGGCTGAGCCAGCGGCACTGAAGGAAGAGGAGGAGGAGGAGGTGATGGAGACAGAGGAGGAGGAAGAGGAGGAGAAGGCGGCGGTGTGGTTGGGTGACAGCTCCTTGCAGTCTGTCAGCAGCCCTCCATTCTCCCCAGCTCTCAGGAAACGGTTCATCTCCTCGTTTCCTTGTCTCCTTTGTCGATCTCCACAATAATCAGCATGCAAGTCATTGTCAGAGCGCCAGCCAGCCGCAGTGTGGCGGAGAGCACCGGAGGATCAGGCCCGCTCCTTCACAAACTACCACACAGACTGAATGACAGCTCGCAGTATCTGACAGGGCTGCTCGCTGTTATCACCCGCAGCACAGTAAAACACGATAATCACAAATCTACACTTGTGTTTTCATAAAATAATAAAAACAATACGAATAAAGTTCATAAAGTCACATTTGGAAGGTTTATTTCAATCCAGACAATAAAATGCCCCAGTAATATATGGATATGTAGCACATTACTGTTTATTTTCAAAGAGAGAATAGATGGTTTTGTTTTCCTTCGACTGTGAATGCATCTTCCCAATGTCTCAGATGCCACTTAATTACTGTCAGAAAATGCAATTAGTTGGCCGCAGGAGGGCGCTGCCGTGTTTGTTTTATAGTTTATGCATCAGCTCAAGTGTCAGTGATTGGATGCCCACTAAATTCCAGCTCGATGTCTTTGTTCTTGGACTGCTATCGCTGCTTTGTATGATTCCGTTATTTAAACTTCAAAGAAAATTTGAATTGCTGTTGAATTCAGTGACTACAAAGATGATGACAGAGTATAACTTAGTGGGGTTATGACAGTTTAAAAAAGAAAACACTTTTTAAGGCAAATATCAGTATTTTTTAAGCTGTTTTTATCAAAACTGGCCAGTGTTTCTGTATGTTCAGCTTTCATGTACGAAATTAAAGTTTATTATTAGAGATTGCTTTAGCAGAGCTGCCCAAAAGATTGCTTGGATGCATTTTGAGACTGTTGCTAAGATATTCTTGTTAACTTTTTAAAATTACACTTTTAATCTTCATTCTCTTTCTGAAATAACCCCCCTTTTTTCAGCTTCTGCCTCTTTACAGCCACTCTCTCTTTAATAATAATGGATTGGATTTATATAGCGCTTTTCAAGGCACCCAAAGCGCTTTACAATACCACTATTCATTCACTCTCACATTTACACACTGGTGGAGGCAGCTACAGTTGTAGCTACAGCTGCCCTGGGGCAGACTGACAGAAGCAAGGCTGCCATATCGCGCCATCGGCCCCTCTGGCCAACACCAGTAGGCAAGTAGGGTAAAGTGTCTTGCCCAGGGACACAACGACCAGGACAGAGAGCCCAGGGATCGAACCGGCGACCTTCCGGTTACAGATGCGATTCCCAACCCCCTGAGCCACGGTCGCCCCGACCACAGTTTAAGGTAACGTTCCTCTGATTGGCTGCCCTTCACAAACAGGCCCAAACAATGATCTTTAACAATGACCATGTTAAAGAAAACCCTCTCTGCTTGACATCACACAGATCTACGATTAGAAAAAAATTACTGAAATTGAGTGTTTAGAGCAGTGAAGCCTAAGCCTTTGACTTTCTTTTGCATAAACATACCTTGCTATTTGAAACTTCTGCCCAAATGCTGTTTACTGTCACCAGAGTTGAAAACATATGTACCTGAATTTAACAGTAAATCTGTTACAGTGCACCAGATAACCTTCAGTTAAGGTTGTATGATTACAGGCCACGTTGCAAGAGCACAATGAAAACTTGCAAAGATAAGAGCTATGCAGTGAGCAGAGTGATCTAATCACATGCACACTAAGCACAAATAGACTCACGGTAAGCACAGAAAAAGCCTTTGTTATCATGGAAAATGGTGGAAGAGACACATAATTAACTAGAACTTTCTAATTTATTAAATAAAAGAAGCAGAAACTGCGATAATCTTTATGGGATGTGTGAGACAGTGTTAACAGCATGTCAGGAGCTACATGAGTATTTGTATGTTAGGTGTGCGGTGTTGTGTGGTGCAAAAACTAAAATAACCAAGCCACAGCCAACTAAACAAATAGCACAACGCTGGGTGAATGGAGAGAGAGCATACACGCTCCTGGGAGACTGTCCAGGTGTTTCCAATTGCTATGATTAACTATGCTTCTAGAAACCTGCAAGGCAGCACAGAGGGACAAACAGGCGGAAACACACAGCAGACCTGGCCAGGGCAGAAGACCCTTCACACCACCAAGAGACTCTATTGGGTACCTTAATCAGATAGTTTAAGATTACCACAAAGAAATGTGAAACTCTGAAGGGAAGGCTTAAAATGCCCTTAAATATTCTAAAAAATAAATATGACATTGAACCAAAAAAAACACACAACAAAATAACATTAAAGAGACTCAAAACGATCATATAATGATGGATAGCCACATTTAGACCCAAATGAACAAAACTAGTTACAAAAACCACACAAATACACTCACAGGGTTTAAAGACCCAAAGCAATCATAACTTCATGCAGTTAGCACTATATAAAAACCTCCATCATCCCAACATGTTAGAGACGTAAGAATGATATATGAGCATCATCTGTGTTTCCTTCACAGTGTGGAAGTGAAACCATCTTCACTGACAGATAAATGAACGAATCAAGAGGCCGAGGAGGAATGAAATGGCATCAATGACAAGTGTGTATATCCAAATAATATTGTCACTCTGCTCAGTGCTTCTAGTGTGAAGATATTTTTTAATGTTTCTATTGGTTGTGATTAAGAAATAATACTCTGCAAATCTGAACAATCAAACAAACTAAAATCATAGTCAGTGTCTGTTAATGAGAGTGGAATAGCAGTTTTGAGTAACACAATCTTTACACATTAAGTGTGTAAAGACAAAATGTAAATTAAGGGAAACACAAATTCAAAACGGAGAACTTAAAAGACAAAAGCTGGTGAATACTTAGGTGTATATCAACTTTCCTTTGCAGTTTATGGCGAAGACAAATTTGGTTTCGTTGCAGAAACTCCTTTATGTAAATTCCTGAAGTTTTTTCCCCATATTTGCACAAACACTGCTCTGTTCCTACATGCGTTAAATAAGCATAACACAACATGCAAATGAGACTGGGCTTCCTTTATTTGCAGTGTGCACCTGCTTCCAGTCACAGAAATGAAGCAATCTGACTGAGAGGGAGCGCAAATAAATATATTCGGCAAAATGCTGGAGTGCTCCCGTGAAATGTCTAATTTTGTACAAAACACATTTATGAGTGTGTCAATCAGTAACCAGAGATAAAAGGTTTAGGATTGCAGGAGAAGGAAGCCTATCAATCAAACAGTGTCAAAGCATAGACCGACAGCAGATAAAATCCCTGCCGGGATCCAGCAGGTATGTCATATCTGACCTCATTGTGCCCTGCAGTATACCCGAGGAAGAATGGAGTACACTCCATCGAATCCAACACAACATGAACTAGAAGACAGCAGTGATAAATAGTTTATGATGCAGAGACGAGAGTCAGCTGTGCCTCCTGTCAAGTACAGACTACTCACTATTAAAGGAAGAGGTGTGATGTCCACACCTGTCTTTGGTGCAGAGGAAACTGGGTGTCATGAGAAAAAAAAAGTTCTTTATGGAGTGTAAAATTTTGAAGCAACAACAGCAACAAAAACATCCCAGATGGTTGCACTACATCCAGCTGGGAGTACTCACTACTACTCTTGTTTACTTAAAACAAGCCACATTTGCTCAGATATGTAAATTGGTGTCATGCCTCTATATCTATGCTCGTAATCTTAGCCCATTAAGGGCTACGCTGTTTTGTTTTAAATTTCCATCTTTTAAAAAGCATCGGCGATTCTATCAGCGACAGCTGCGAAACTGTGGGGTCAGGCTAAACATGTATAAATAAAGCATCACATAAACAGATGCATGCATGTCATCCACCTGCATATTAAAGCCTTGAACTTATTAAAAAAATTATTATTCTTTTGACTGGATGTGGCCATATATGTACCAGGGGTTATCAGCTAAGTGCAAGTTTTCTAGCTTGGAATTCAGAATTTAATGTTATATTAAACAGGAAGCAAAGTTTGGCTGTGATGGCAAAAAAAACTGTTCAGCTCACAGCTTCAAGACGACACCTCGCTAACCAGTCTCACTTAAAGCTGTTGTTTATTTACAGTCTATGCCCACAGCTTGAGTGATGGCAAACTGTGTGTCATGCCAGTAGTAGTCACTAATGTAAACAGCAGGCCTAATAACTTAGTCTGATATGTAATAAAAAGATCTCATAATTGTGTCTAATGCATCAGTAAGCCAAAAAGTGGCAATTTTTTATTTAGTGTTACATTATCACAGTTTAGAATAGAGAAACTAGCAACAACTAATTGAGCCTGTTTAATTTTTCATAATGAGAACAAATGCAGTTGAAACACTTCATGTTGAATACAAAACTATTTAAAACATTTTAAATATTATTATTTGACTGACACATACAGTATTTGGTACACTCAGTTTGTTACTTTATGTCAAAATTCATATGGAATATTAGGCATAAGCATTTTAAACCTGCAGTTCTTTTGGTTTATGTTTGCATTTCAAAGGACATCTTGTCTGTTTACACACCTTTGATCCAGTGCTCTCAGTATGCAGATTATTTTCTCAGCTCACGTGAAGCAAACTGCACAGAACTGGCCATAAAAGTACTAAAAACCAAAAAGAGAGTAATTTTGGTTATTTCATACTACGACATGGGCCACATGAGAGTTTCGCGAGAAAGTCAGCATTTGGATCACAGACTGTCTTCACCTTATCTTTATAATCAGTTCTTTTAAAAAGAAAAAGCTGAATCAGCTATTAAAAGACCCCAGGGGGAAAAAAACCCACTTGGCAAACAGTTCAGCTCTGTTTGTATTTCAAAGTGCACCACGTTGTTTCTGTGTGTACGTTCCCTAAAGAGGGCTAAAGTCAGTTGTGAGCCAACAAATATAAAGACACAACAACAAATGTTGGAGAAATCTGGCAGTTGCTAACAGACTGATGAACAGTTCTTCATAGGACTGTTGGAGATTCCAGAGTTGTTGTTGTTGTTTTTTACTTCAGACTATCAGTGTTAAACTAATAAGACTGTATTGCTCACTCTGACTTTTCTCTGTAAGACCTGACTTAAACATGGCTTTAATAAAGTTTCACAAATAAATACATCCAAAAAGTAATGTACTAAAATGGTATTTATCAGTGAAATAATAATTGTAAATAGAACCAAGATAAATGATTTTTGCTGTTGTCATTCGCCTCTTTTATTTGCTGTCATTTCATTTCAGCTCAGTGTGAGAGTCTTTACTGGTTAGAAAAGGAGCTGAGGAGACGCAGGTAAAGCAATGATGACCACCAAAGAAAATATTTTCATCTGAGCTGGGGAGTCTTGTCAACTCAATTCAAATTATTTTGTGGCACAAACAGAGAAAACATTGTTTATAAAATGGTAACACTTTGCTGTTACCCATGGTAGCTCTCCAGTTAGCATCCAGTGCACGGATGCATCCTGATATAAACAATAGACTGGCCCCTTAGATCCATGTGTCTTTGATTCACTTTTGGACCCATATCTGATCTAAATTCAGAATCAGAGCATTCCTAAGTATGGAGAAAATGTTCCTGACAGTCTTATTACAAAAAAATCCTTGTAGAATAAGTAAGAACGCCTTGTTATGCAGGGGAACAAGACATTATCAAAACCCACAAATGATAGACTGATCCATCCATCCATCCATTCATCCATCCATCTTCTTCACTTTATCCGGGGGCAGGTTGCAGGGGCAGCAGCCCAAGCAGAGAAGCCCAGACCTCCCTCTTCCCGGCCACCTTCTCCAGCTTGTCCGGGGGAACACCAAGGTTTTCCCAGGCCAGCCGAGTGATATAATATCTCCAGCGTGCGAACCACCTCAACTGACTCCTCTCGATGTGGAGGAGCAGCTGCTCTACTCTGAGCCCCTCCCGGATGTCTGAAATTTTCACCCTATCTCTAAAGGAAATGTCAGCCACCATTCGGAGGAAGCTCATTTCTGCCCAGGATCTTGTTCTTTTGGTCACTACCCACAGCTTGTGACCATAGGTGAGGGTAGGGACGCAGATCGACTGGTAAATCGAGAGCTTCGCTTTTACACTCAGCTCTCTTGCTCACCTGTTCACCATGACGGACCGGTACAGCCTCCACTGTGATCAGTCTATCTGTGTCAAAAATATGGCCCAGGGGCCACAGCTGGCCCTCCAAATGATCTACTTAACAATAGTTGCAACTTCACATTTTCACAAGTTCACATTTTTCTAGATCTTGACAAATTTTTTGGATCAGCAAAAGCAAAATGTAATAATTATTTAGTAATGTACATGAAATGAGACGTACTGTTTTTTAAGGGCTGTTCATCATTTTGTAACTGCATGGTTACTTTTACTTCTTTATGCAAAAAAAGGTCATTTTACCATCAGTTTAATGGTCTGGCCCACTTGAGATGAGTATGACACCCCAGAGCCAGTCATCTTTATTTATTCAACATTCATTTTTATACACCATCTTGAAGCTTTTTTGACTATGAATTGTCTAGTTTTTTGTGCGTGTGTTTTTAAACATTAAATGTTAAAGACCGAAGCCACTTTGGTCCTTTCTCCAAGCTATTTGCACTTT
Organism: Simochromis diagramma; assembly: GCF_900408965.1. NCBI lineage: Eukaryota > Metazoa > Chordata > Actinopteri > Cichliformes > Cichlidae > Simochromis > Simochromis diagramma. Next base: position 837,072 of record NW_024387200.1, on the reverse strand, counting down.
TAGCTTCATACAGGAAGTATTTTCTGCCATAATTAAAATGGTGTCATTGCTGCACAGGAATCGTGCACCAATCAGGAATTTATTAAGGATATATAAGCTAAACACTTTAAATCCAAACAAGTATTGATAAAACGTGTTTAGACAGACTGTTTTCATGACCAACCAATCCTTAGCTGAGAGCTCTCATTACACACGTACACTGCAGTGCGCGCGCACACACACACACACACACACACGGCCAGAACAACAGCTGGATCGTGTATCCTCACTCCGGCTGAGTGAGGAGATCAACATGTTAAAAAAAACATCTGAACCTGAACTGTTGGGTCCTCGTTTCTTACCAGCACTTTAATCAGATTAACTGTAATGTAATGAGTTACAGTTTTGTGCAACAACATGTAGTTTTGAGTGCAGGCTGCATGCAGCCCGTGTAAATACTACTTACATAAAATTTTTCGTCGTGCAACTACAGATGTTTTAAAGATTGAATGCTGTAAATCATGCCAACAGGAGGGACATTTTCTGAGATAAAAATGGGATTATAAATTATAGAAATTAAGATGTGGGTCTATTTATTGCAATCCAATCCAGCTTTTTCTTAAATCTTTAAGGGGCTTCTCCATGCAGCGTTCTAATTCCCCACTGGAAAACAAACATGCACATTTCAACATGAAGAAAGTCGGTAGGGATACGGGGATACAACAGGCTGAACAGGTGAAATCATTTCCCCTCAGCAAAGGGAACCAGATCAGATTTCACCCTGTTTAGACAGAAGTGGAAGGTAGAAGTATTGTTCCTGTGTAAATAAAACTAGATTGATTATGAGACCATTTTAAGTTTAGGAACACAAACAAAGCCGAGTAAAATGTCACTGATCAAAGGTTCAAATGCGCACATCTCGAACACACACACACACTTCACCCTTTTGTGATCTGGTTGGCTGTGACATGTGAAACCGAGGGGCCCAAAGGACACTCCCACAGACAGGCTAGCAGGTAGGCGTAGGGAGCAGCGGATCAGGCTGCAGTTCTCACGGCAGCAGTCAGGACGTCTAGCTGAGCGTTTGCTTGGAAAATATCTGCTGAGCGTAATGACAGAACAGTGTGGGAACCAGCAGACGTCGCAGGAGGATGCCAGGAAATGTAGCAGAGGAGCTGCAAAGCATGAAGAAAGGGATTCTCAGTGAGTCTGTGGCTGTAAAAACAAAAACATCTCTAGAGTACAAAAGGCAGTGTCACACAGATATTTGTGTTAGCTGTTTTGGTTGCATTAGTAAAAGTTATAGCAGTACTCATGTCTTTTTGAATAGCAGAACAATCACTCAGATTATTGACTGATTAACTGACAGATCTTCTTGGCTTGTCAGCTTTTGGAATTGCATGAATTAAAATGATTCAGTCGTGAATTTACCACATGGTGAATATGGAGTCTTTAGGTCCCCAGGAGACTTAGATATTCATCACACAACCTTCACTGCAAAGAAAGAAAATGCATAATGAGGGATGCACATTTTATGAAGGTTGACTTTTATTCATAATTAGCTGTCTGGATTCTTTATGTTTACTTACCAAACTGTTGGATTCGTGATTGACTGGCACCATGGTGGGTTTCTTGACTTGTAAAAATTCTGCTTTATCTATTAATCGCTTGGAAATTTTCACCTTGAGCGATATCTAAGGTGTTATCTATTGTTTTGCAATGTCACAGCAGAAAGTTGGGAAACTTGGCTTTTGCATTGCAGCTGGACAAGAAAGCAAGATGTGCTATTGCAGGATTTTCCTTACGTAAAACTCCAGAGAGTTACAAAACAAAACAAAATACCAAAGAAAAAAAATCTTTGCATGTTGTGTTGATTCCCGCTTTTCTTGGACAGTATGATTTTGGGTTTCATTTCACTTTTTCCTTTCGTGTGTAGTTCAGATACAGAAGCTGTGGCAGAGGAGCAGCAAAGATTGAGCAGGATGTGCAGTGAACCACTGCAGGCTGCTGATCAGGAGCAGCAGGAGCTAACAGGGAGGAGAAAGCCAGTGTTAGTCAGGTAAGTTACAAACGTTTTTCTCTGGTTTTTAGCCATAAATATCTTTGTATTGTTTAGATTGTTGCATATGAAATTCAGACGTCATGCTAGGTCCAAATATGCCCAGTTATGAATATAGGTTTACCTTGAAATTTTAGCTTGCCCTTTGGTCACCAGAGGTTCAAAGTCTGTAAGGTTCAAACAACCACAGTACAAATAGTTACCCACTTCCAAGGTTGAGTTAAATAACTTTGTGACAAGCCATAATACGACTAAAGGTACATTATGGTATAATATTTGCTCCTTTTGGTCTTATTCATTAACTGGGATTCACCAGAAAACAACACATTTTCCATTCTTGACCTCTGCAATGCTGTTATATCTCAGCCCACTCCTTGTTCTCTCCTGAGAAGCAATTCCAAGACACTTTCTATCCTCTGAATGTAGACAGGACTTTTGCTGATTAGAGTAAATTCTATATCTTATGTGATGTTTTCTTTAAAGCTTTTCTTTTCTTTTCTTTACTTTATTTTTCTTTTCGTTTCCTTTCCTTTGGACAAACACTGATGTATCGTAATCCTTGTGGTGTGTTAACTTTGTGTGTTACAATCCAGCTGATCAAGTAAATAGTAGATTTCTCACTCTGGATCGGGAGGAACTTGCTGCCCCATTCGGGGAGTTTAATTATTCTGGCTCTTATACAAGAGTGATGGGACAGCAGAGCGTCAGATGCTGAATGTTGCTGCGTATACAGCAATGCAGGCGTTGTACCAGATCATTGTGGTGATGAGTCAGTTAAGTGTGAAAATCAAGGTTTTGCCTTACCAATCATTTCATGTTACAACCTTCACGTATGATCATGACTTCTGGGTAATGACTGAATAAATGATACGACTGAAATAAGTTGGTGTGGCGGTGGACCCAGAACGATAATGTAATCTGTCCTGAGAACAATGCAATGTTGCTGGAGACGAGACCATTTGGAATATCCTGTTAAACCTGCTGCAACCACAACAAGAAAATGCACTGATGGATTGATGAATGATCAGTTTTCCACAAAGGGTTGTTTGACTTCATGCTCAGCACCCACAGAAACCTTTAATCTCACCATGATCTGACTCTCAGAAGGTTCCTCATTGTTCAGAATAATAATCTGACCTTTGACTCTTTCCCACTATCTTAGGCAGCAATCTTCTCTAACCTCAAAATGTGTAACAGTGGAACAATGACTGCAGGTTGTTTTGAACCATTTGAACAAATTGACTTCTGAATTGTGGTTTTTTGAAAGCATAAATTCAAAGAAAATCCAATTTTTTGAACGAAGGAGTCATATGATGGTGCTAATCTGCTCCAGCTTTAATTATAATGCTGTCCTAAAAGAGAGCATGATCTTAATCATTTCAACTTCATATTTTGATTAGAACATTTTTTTTCTCCAGCCTCAAATTATTTGAATATTTCCTGGTTTTCATAAAAGTATTATGTCAGGTGTCGACAGCAGGCTGCTATTGTTCTTAAATACACTAAAATTAGTTTACCAAAGGTTGCTGACTTCTGTTTATCTTCTGTCTTATTGGCTATGTAATATGTTAAATCCTCTCTCTGAAAATTCTCTCTGTCCTCAGGTCAAAGACCTTCGACCATTCTCTCCTGACTCAGGTGCAGACAGACCCAGACTCCAAGATCGAGAGGAAGAAGTCTCACTACAGCCAGGTGAGAGGTCATTAAGTAAACTCTGATACATATTTTATTACACCTATAAATGTTACATGTAGGCCATTCTCGGTCACTTGGTTTCCAAATGAGTAATATCAGATAAAATTTCTGCTGACTCGCTTTTTTCCAAGCAACCTTATTATCTTAGAAATGTATCAGGTTATAAACAGTTTGTGGGTCAGGCCTCCTTCTGGTTGGTCCTTCCTTTACTTCATGACGCCAACATTAACACATCCAGTGTTCTGACATGGCACCACAAACCAATGTGAGGAATGAAAGTTTAAATAACATCACTAAATTGCTGCTTTAAATTTTGTTCACAAAGACAATGGGTAATAATAATAATACAGCCTGGCTATACAGTATCTGGTACTTTTTAGGCATTTGAAAGTCAATTAAGAATTAAAAAAATATTTTTCTAATCAGTTTTCACAAAGAGGTTTTTGTACACTTTCAAATGAAAGAATTTAAAACTTTAAAATAACTTGTTAGTAAATAGATTAATTGGCTAATGACTTGTTAGCTATAGCTTATTCAAAGCTAACAGTGGAATTATAGTGATGTTTATAAAGTGGTTAATGATTCCACCAGTATTAAAGATACTTAGTCTAAATTTGTATATTTAAAAATGATTTTATATTTTAAGCTATGCTTTCATGTCCAAAATATCTGCATATTGCATTGAAGAGCAAGAACATGAATAAACATTCGTGTAGTGCTACATGATGGTGCAGTGAGTCAATGTGGCCTTTATTTAACCAGGCAAAACATTAAGAGCACATTGTTTTTCACAGCACAAAAAGCAAAACTTCTTAAGGACACGAGTGTTAAAACAACAGCGTCACATGTCCAGGGGTAAAATATTGCTCCCTAGAGGTGAACGTTTTAGCTCGAGATTAATTACAAAGAATATCTTTATACTTTGTAAATGGTTGAAAATGCCTAAGCCAGTCGGTTTGGTTTAACTTAATACCACAGTTATTTTGTTAAGTTTGCCTGATTTGGTCTAAAAATGCATTTCTCTAAAATGTCCTTTGCAATTCTCTTGCAAAAATGTCTTATAAATTCTAAACTGTAACTGGTATCCACATGATTTAAACACCATGATTGCCTGCACACGCACAAGCTTATTTTGGTGTATGGGTGATGTTTCTATGATGGAGTGGAACTAGAGCTTTTTCTCTGTCTAACAACATATAGATATACACTGCTGCAAAACAACAATCCCATAAATAAATAAATGCTCTGTAGTAAGTTAGCTCTGTTTCAGAACTTTACTTTGAGAGTACCGTGAGTTTTACAAGCCACATTTATTTATTACTTTTCTCTGATAAGAATTCATCCAAATGTCAGCCGTAGATTTAACTGATATGTGTGTGTGTGTGTGTGCGTGTGTGTTGTATTTCAGCTTTCGAAGACCAACTGCCAGTACCATAAAATATTTAAGGAGATCAGCAAAGAAGAACAGCTCAGACAGAGTAAGTCTTTAATGATCACAGCTATCCACTCCACCTTAAATACTGAATGAAGGATTAGGTCATAGTTGAACATTTGATACCAGAGCCTCTTGTTAACCACCTGATAATAATAGAATCCCTATGATAGGACTACAGTGTAAATTCAAAGTCCGATAATAACTTTATCAAACTCTTTTGTTCAATACAAACACTGAACTGGTCTTTTCTTGTTTTTTTCCTCACAAACATCTAAAAACAATGTGTTTTTTTAATGTGCTTTACTTGTTTGTTAGGTTACACCTGTGCTCTTCAGAAAGACATCCTCTACCAAGGACGCATGTTTGTCTCCGACCACTGGATCTGCTTCCACTCCAAGGTGTTTGGAAAAGATACCAAGGTATGCATTGATGTCTGTTTTGTATCAGCTCACAGGAAAAGGCTGAGAATCTGAAAGAGATTTCAGGAGAATCCACAGATGTTTTCAGTGGTGTTTCTCGGTTCCACGCGAGTGTCAGAGTCTTTGTTGTGTTGATGCTGTTTAAAGTGGCGAACACAGTGAGGTGCCAGCAGCAGCCGTTTGATTTGATGAGATATGTCGGTTTAAATTATTTAACAGTTACCTGGAGAAGTTTCACAGAAAGCAGAACAATTTGCTGTCGTTCAGAAAGCAGCAAACAGTCAGTTTTATCCGTTACACAACACTTGAGACCAAGAAGAACTCAGTGATGTAAAATACGATTTTTAACCTCAATTTGATTTTTATCAACACAATTTAATTGAATAATAAGTGTGTCGTTGTTTTGGCAGCACAATCATGGAGCTTTGCTTCATGAATAGAGGACGTTTGAGCACTTTTGAGAGCTTTTGCTTTTTCACCTTTACTTCAGTTTTGCAGGAGTATTTTTTTTAAATATCTGGACTTCCACTTAAGTAAAGAATGTCTATACTTTTGCCACATTTTGATCCAAGCAGTGCTTCTGCAATAAAAAAAGACTTTTTCCTCCATGAAGGGACATGCTAAGTGGATATTGATATTGTGCGGGCATTGTAGCGCATTATTCTTTATTTTGTAAGCCAGCTGTGTTTACACACACGCAGCCTGCAGGTACAGTCTGCAGAGGGACTAATATTTCGCTGCATGCATGAACACATGCAGATGACACCTTGCTGCTGTGTGGTCACGACTGGATTGTTTTACATCTGTTACTGTATGGGAAACATCTGGAACTATCAATCTAGGCTGAGAAAGTAATTGCAGTTAATGTGTATAGATGGTGATGATTAAAGCTGACGGAGGTCAGTGAACAGCTCTGTCACAGTGAAGCCGGCCTACAGGTGCGTGAATCTTTTTCTCTGGTTTCAAAGCTGGTATGAAGGATCGAACTGTTCTGTGTCCCAGGTCGCCATCCCAGTGGTGTCCATCAAAAACATCAAGAAGACCAAAACTGCCATCCTGTTGCCAAACGCTCTGGTGATCGCCACCACAAATGACAGGGTGAGAGAAATCTCGCTGCTTCTCACCACGATTTGATGAATTAAGAAAAAAACACAGTATTTTTGCACATGTGGAAAAGTATCCAGAAGACATTTTTTCTATTTCTGGTGTTGCAGTACGTCTTTGTGTCCTTCTTGTCCAGAGACAACACCTACAAGTTTTTGATGTCGATCTGTCCTCATCTGGAGGTAGGAAAGGCTTTTTATTTAGATCCATACAGACGTGTTATGCTTCCTTGTTTTCTGTCGTGTATGTACTGCTCGTGATCAACAGGTAGACATTGTGAGCCGAAAACTCGGGCTTTAAACTAAACACTCAGTTTCAGATAATTTTCTTTTTTACTCTTGTGCTTTCTTATGTTATTCATTTTAAATAAGTTTGAATCATTTAAACACATGATGTTTGGTTATGTATTACATGAATATAAATAGGGGAAGAGTCCATGCAGCAGCCCCATTCCCTCCTCAGCTGAAAACAGCTTTAGAAGCCGGAGGTCACCGCTATCGCCTCGCTTTCCTCTGGTGGGTCAAACACAGCAAAAACACAAACAGCCGAATGCCATAAAGTTTCCTGATACAACGGATACTGTTTTCATCCTGCCTACATATAATAAAAGATATAAGAATAAGAAAGCATCATGCTTTTGGGTCCATCCTCGCACTTGTCTCTCTGGTCTCTTTTCTGACAGAAAGATATTTTAACACATCAAACTTGAGGTGAAATAAAACCAATATCCTCGAGAGCTGGAGCTGTAACGTGGCAACTAAGCATTTCGACCTATGGGGACAGAAGCTGTTCAGAAAAAAAAGACTCCCTGCATGAGAGCCGGAGCCAGCTGGCAAATCGTTTAGTAACATTTTGCATATGTTCCAACTGGATATTTGTTGCATGTTGTGTTTATGCATTCAACAAAGCTGTGTCCAAGAGAGAAGGCTGTCCTGTGAGACACTTCCTGATGTCAGTATCAATCGCCCCAGGTCCTTGTGGCTAAAGCTTTATGTATTTATTTATTTTTGGCCACTTTATCCCCAAACAGGATCTTTGAAATGTTACTTTTTCTCATTTTAATTCATTTTGTGTTTTCTCTGACCCCAAAAGTCTTTATCTCTAAAAGTGATGCTTTTAGAGTGCCTGTGCAATTTAATACAACTGCATAAACTCCACAAAGCAAATGTGTTTTAATATAATCATTTACTTTTAATGTTGAGGTTGTAGGTGAGTTATTGTCGTTTTATCATTTTAATTACTTTTGATTGATATGTTTTGTGTTTTTGCTTCAAGTTCAGTTTATTTTCGGTTAATTTCCCATGTGTGTTGGCTCCTTTCATTTTACTTATTATTGTTTGAACGTCTTGAGTTACAGTTTAGTTTTTATTAGTTTAGCTGTTGGATTTAGACTTTTTAAATATTATATTACATGGGATATTTGCCAAGGGATACATTTTGGAAGTTAAGATAAAAGATAAAATTAGCTGACACAGCGAAGCCGACGTCAAGTTTCTGCAGCAACATCTGCAACAAGAACATCAGCAACTGGATGTTAGATTTTAGATTTTATTTTATTTTTTAACGTATAAAATATTGTTTCAGATAGTTTGAGGGTTTTTTAGAAGTCTTTTGCACAAATAATGAAAATTTACAACCTTCATAAAAGCAGAACTACAACACAAATTGTATTCAGTTGAATTAAATTGCAGCTTTCTAAAAGCATTAAGTTCTCATGTAACTAAAGTGAACTGTCATTTCCTATTTCCACCCTGGAATCTTGGGTTCAACCATTTTTTAAATGTTTATTATTATTATTCACTTTTGTTTTTGTTTGCTCCAATCAAAATATCATTTGTAGGAAAATGTGAAGTTTTTTTCAGTACAGATACGATCGATATGATAGACATGCTCATGTTTGGATGAGGGGGTGAAGCAGCTGCTAGTGCCTGCTAGTTATACTCTCTCTGTGTCTGTGAATTTCTGCAGAGTGAATTCAGCGACCTGGATGGAGCGATGAGACACAGGAGGCAGGAGATGGAGGAGAGCAGCAGCTCTGACTCTCAGGTTCCAGACTATGAGAAGATAGAAGGTACTGCATCGCTGTCCAACTGACCAATTAGAAGCAGTCGCATGCATCGTCGCATGCATCGTCGCATGCATCGTCGCATGCATCGTCTGTGGCTGTCAACGTTTTACTCACAAAACCTGAACCACTTTTGCACTTCAGTAGCAGAATCTGACTTGTGCTACTTAGTGCTGCTATAATTTTCCTTCTTTACTCTTTATTTTTTGTTGACGTTTAACCCCCCCCCACACACACACACACACACACTCACACAGCTGTGATGAAGTTGAAAATGAGCAGCTTGTAGTGCAGGGTTTATTCAAACATACTTAGTGTGTCTTTCTCAAGAGGACTTAATCGGGATTACAAACCTGCCCCAAGTCATAACAGGCCCTGGGTTTCCAGTTTTGAATGCTTTGCTTGCCTTTTTGCTTCTATAGAGTTCACCGTTCCTCCATTCCTGGATATGCTGAAGCGCACAGACAGTGCATCATCTCCAGACCACCAGCACAAAGTGAAGAACCCACATCTGAACCAGCAGGGTCCAGACAACAAGCAGCACTCCAAGCACCACCGAGGTAGGATGAGTCTTTAATCAGGGTCGTGTTAGTTTAAACATCACTTTTATTTAAACCACTGGCACTGAACCTCTCATGGGACTATGAATTTATAATTTTATTATTTTAGTCCCTACATTTTATTTCTCTTTTTGGTCAAATTCATCATAGCATTGGCTCAAGTTTAGCTGACTCAGCTCCTTCTGTTTGGACTTATTTCTGTTGACATTGCTGCCTGCAATGTCCTGTACTGCTGCTCTCCCCACCTCTATTTTTACAGCCAAATATAAACTGCCGCTAACTTTGTAACAGTAAAATAAAAAAATCGCTTTTAGAAGCGGTAAAATGAAAATATCCTCAGCTGTACTCAGGATTAAGGAGTCAGTCTGAGAACGCCACAATTCAACAACATTTAACTCTAAAAGCCACGAGAGGTGAGCTGAGGTGCAAAGAAGCACCGATTGTGATCTCATATGTGTCGTGTATGCAAACTGACCCGCGGGGATTTCCCAGAACACAAACTTGTCAAATATAAATAAATGTAGTCCTGAATGATCTATGTTTATCACTGAAAAAAAAATACTCTGTTTTTGTCAAATAATAATATTATCATGTACCAACAGTAAACTCGATTTTTTTATCTGTTATTAACAGCGTCTGTATTGGTCATAATTTTGCACATTTGCAGAGGAGATTTGGCAAAATGGGTTGCACGAAACATTAGAAACATTTGTTTCTAAATAAAGAAATACGTCACCTGGATAAATATTTTTTCTAAATGCATTAGATATCTTCTTCCCAGAATCCCTCACAGCTGCCCAAATTTCCTGCATATTCGCCATCCATCCATTCACTTCAACTTATCCTTTTCAGGCTCACGGGGAACGCTGGAGTTTATCCCAGCTGTAGGGACAAGAGGCAGGGTACACCCTGGACAGGTCGCCAGTCTGTCGCAGGGCTAACACATAGACAGAGACAACCATTCGCACTCACATTCACACCTATGGGCAATTTAGAGTTTCCAAAAAACCTATCCCACTAATGGCATGTTTTTGGACTGTGGGAGGAAGCTGGAGGACCCAGGGAGAACCCATGCAAACACGGGGAGAACATGCAAACTCCACACAGAAAGACCCCGGCCTGATGGTGGAATTGAACTCAGGACTTTCTTGCTGTGAGGCAACAGTGCTAGCCATCGTGTCACCGTGCTGCTTCTTCCATGTTAATGAAAAATATGCCCATATGATCCATTCTTCCATCTGCTCTCTCCTGCTTATCCAACCATAACTCTTTAGCTCCACTTCTTTTCTTGCTTATATTTATAATGACTCCTTTTCATATTGATTTCTATGAGTTGATGAAGCAGTCTATTCCAACCTTTTTAATGCAGCGCTGCTCTCACACGCGTAGGGCATTTTACTTTGTGTCTTTTTGTCGTAAACAAAGACATATTTGTTTGATCTTTCTTCAGGCTCGGATGTGGTGATTGACAGCAGGTGTCTGAAGCCAGTTTCTCTCAACACTCTGCTGATGGTCTACATGTTCCTGTAAGTTTGCTGCCTTTGATTCATTCATTCATGTCTTCAGTAAAGGATTTTTCTGTCACTCGTCCTAATTGGAAATTAAGCTGATCACTTATATGATCTGCGGATTTATTCCATCCATTCATTGGATGCACATTAATTTCAGTTTATCATTACATTTTCATTTGTAGCGCATTTTAGCCTCATTTTGCTCATCTTCTCTTTTACCTGTGTTTTTCCTCAGAGTGTGCACCCTGGTCTTGTCTTCATGTTACCTGGCGTTTAAGATCATCTCACTGGAGCAGAGACTGACAACGCTCGGCGCTGTGGCCGAGTTCACACACCCGGAGTGAGTCGTCGAACTGTCTGAGACTCTGACAAGCTCTAGAAAACTTAGATAAAGAAGGTTGAAAAAGTGAGAAATTAGACATGGAAATGATAACCAGATGAAAGAGAAACAAAAACTGCAAAAGCATCACGATGAATTTTATTCACATCCTCACAAAACAAATTTAAAAATAGCCCAAATAATGAAGCTAATGATCCAAACTAAACAGGCAACAGTGGAGTCACAGACATGAAATGGTTTCCTTATTTCGTCTCAAGGACTATGGTACAATAATCTACAAGATTTACTTTTCTCTGATTTATTCATATTAGATTTTTGCTGATACATCTGACCCTTGTGAAGATTTTAAATCATTTTCATGGTGATTATTTTTGTGTTTTATTACCAGAAACAATTTTCTGAGTGGGTCCGCTGACGTAGGCACAAATCTTTTATCTGAACTGCTAACCATCAACCTGATGAAGCTGGAGAAGGTTGGTCTGTCTTTGTTTTTTCAGATCAAGTGTTGATAGATACAGCCCTCTGGATGTTCTATAATCCCCATTGATAATTTAAAAAAATGTTCAAATCTGAGCAGTTAGAGGTCTGAAGCCTGAGTTACTCACTTTGGGATTACACAGATCTCATTATTTGACGTTTGGGCCATGACTACAAGTGTATGCACTTCAAAAAAAACTAAGGAAAAGCATAACAGGTCACCTTTAAAAATTGCGTGAATGTGTTGTCAGGAGTTTCTTTCATGAGCCTCTGAAAGCACACAGCAGGAAGGCTTCAGCAGTTTCCAAAGAGCAAAGTGTAACTGGATGCCTGTTGCCATTGATCAAACATTTATAGTCAGTGATCAGTTCAGAGCATCATTTGTAAGAAGAGCTCCATCAGTCTACACTCCATTTATATTTCAGGCTGACATTCGTCTCCTTACAAACAAAAACCAGCAGCTGACAGCCGCCTCAGTGTTTTAGACGGAAAATAAAGAAAATTTTCATCAGCAAAAAGGTGGTAAAGTCTCAGAGCTGTGTCAGACTGTAGAGTCCATCTTGATCCTGAGCGAAATGAAAACTGGAACTTGACTGGAAATATTTATTTCACATTAAACTCGCTACTGAAAGAGATGATTTGAATTTAAATTGCTAGGAAGGGAGAAACTATCTACAGCTGCCAAAAAGAGTTAGGCCTGTAAACATGTTTTAGAAATAAACATCAGTCTTCATGTTTGGAAGAACTGCAGTTTTCTGCACTTCCATTGGCTTCATGGAAATCTGCTAATTGCACTACTTTGTTAAATAAGCATTATTTAACTTCATCTTTTACTCAAATCAAGTGGTCGTCAAAATTAGTGAAAACTCATGAATGTTGTCGTGATGGATACCTCCATCTTTTATATACAGTCTATGGTTTCCATGTGTCTGCAGTGGTCTACTTGATCTCTCTGCAGACTGACTGCACAGAGATTATTCCAGCTTCACGTGTGCCAGAATAGTAAACGTGTCAATGATGTTGGTACTGTTCTCCACATCATCTGTGTTATAACAGATATTCATGTAGACATGACCCTAACTGCTGTTTCAACTGCTTCAAGTCTGAGTCTCTAGCTTTCAACAGGAACAAGGAAATGACCTTAACAACAAGATAAACAGGAGCAGGCTTCATTTTGAAATCTACACTTACTAACCAAGACAAACATTTGCAATATCATCAGATACACTTATCTGCAGTCGAGTTTTCTGCCAATACAGTTTACAGTTAAGCAAAAGCAAACTTTGTTCTTTCAGGTGCAGAAGAACCTGCAAAGACTGCTGGAGGAAGCTGCCTGAAAGTACAGAAAACCAGTATAAGCACAGTGAAAGTCATATATATTATTTTTGTAAATATAGTGTAAATATGTATGTTTGTTATTAAAAAAAAATAACACTACTGGAATGTATTCTGCCCTATGAAGCCAAAATACAGTAACTACTGTATATATTTGGTCAAATATACCCAACGTCTGGGTTTATATTTGTTACTTACATACTTTTGTATTATTTCAAGACTTTTTGTGCTCCAAATGTGTAATTGAAAGTGAAGTCACAGCTAGCATTAACAGCAGCATTCTATGTTAGTTTTTTCAGAAACTCCCTGACATTGGTATCAAGTTTCTGTACTGTTGTCTGTCTTTGTAGGGCAGCAACTCTAATGATACACACAAAATAAATCCTTTTAAAAGAGAAAAACATTAATGCTAAAAATGGTCCCCTCTGGTGAAATTTGAACTGTTTTGCAGGGCTGCACATAAGTGGTCCGCAGGTGCGCATGCGCCATCAAAATAAAAGACGCGCACCAGATACAAAGTTCCAACGCGCGTTTGCGTACATAAGATTTTCTGGAGGAGGACAGACATTTGTTTAGGAATATGTCGAAGAAGCAAGCTCCTTTAAGCAATTACAGAAGGAGTCCGGACAAATGATGAAACAAATGATTAACGCACAGAGATGTGGTGCAGAATATACAGTGAAAATCCCACTCTAGCGGACAAAAACAGTGCCTTTTAGTCCGCTAGAGGAACCACTTTTCCGAGAATACGCGCTTCTTTTGCGGTTCGGACTCCTTCTGACATTTCTTTGGAGGTGGAGAAACACCAAAGTAATTGCTTAAAGGAGCTTGCTTCTTCAACATCTTTAAGAGTTCTAAATAAATGTCTGTCCTCCTCCAGAAAATCTTATGTACGCAAACGCGCGTTGGAACTTCTTATCTGGTGCGCATCTTTTATTTTGAAAGCGCATGCGCACCTGCGGACCACTTATGTGCACCCTCACCCACCTATGGGTGTGCACCTTGGTGTTCAACTTGGTCATAGTTAAACCATCTTTAGCTGTTGTTGAGTAGTTGCTAAACCTGTGCCAGGCTCTGGCATTTCAAATGACCATTTGATGATTTAAAGGTGGAAACATTTCTGTTTACTGAACTTGTTTCAGTAAACTTGTTACAGTGATGTCTGAGCCAGCTCAACACTTCTGTCTAAATGTGATATTTAACCAAAAATAAAGCAAAAAAGTTTACATTCAAATAATGAATTCTGATAAAAAATTAAAACACCAGAACGCAGGTGGTGGCCATAGCTGGAGGCCATGGCCAAATTCTCCTAGAAAAAGAAAAGGAAAGTAAAGGTGCTTTGCTGCTTTACAAGTATTTGTTACCTCATTTTGCAGAGGATACACTGGACCAACCATTTTCAAAGGAACAGAGAGATAATCCCGTCACATGATACAAAGTGTTGCATACTATAATTTAACTGTTTTTGAAGCACTTCCATTTAATACCATTAGTTGCTAGCATTGCTACTTATGGCATTAAATATCATCACAGGCAAACTATGTACTTATGCTACTCACTGTTATGAAGTTTTGCCTCGTGTGAAGCACTTTATAATCACAGACTGTATATTTATTATGAACATCACTATGATGATGATGTCACCAATTGGTTTTGGACCACTTTATGAAGCCTTAGCTTTAGCATTTTTGTTTTTATTAGACAGAAGTGATCACATTAGAATGACATGGTAGAGTGCTAAGTTATCAGATGTAGGCACCTGCAATTAGGAACAAACAGCACAAACACAGGGCCAGTTCAGTGAACTTAATTAGTGAAGAACAAAGCCCAGCAGACAGACATCAGGTGCAACTTCCTGTGTCAGGACACCTGTAAAACACAGCACACCACTGACACACTATCCACATGGATCAGTTGTAGCTGCTATCCAGGGAGAATGTGTGAAATGTCTATTTTTGCTTCAGAATTGGAAGACTGGAAAGTATGAGTCTACTGGAATTGACTCACTTTTAGAACTAGTTTCATCTGGCCACTTGAGCAACTGCAGCTACTGGAAAATTCAGTGTTTCTTAATTTTTCAGTCCTAGAATTTGCCGCTTGAGTGTAAAATAGATTCTTCCAAAAATAAAGGTAATTTGATATCTTTAAATGGTCAAAATGAAGTGAAATTTGTAATAATAATGGATTGCATTTATATAGCACTTTTCAAGGCACCCAAAGCACTTTACAATTCCACTATTCATTCGCTCTCACACACTGGTGGAGGCAGCTACAGTTGTAGCCACAGCTGCCCTGGGGCAGACCGACAGAAGCGAGGCTGCCATATTGCACCATCGGCCCCTCTGGCCATCACCAGTAGGTGAAGTGTCTTGCCCAAGGACACAACGACCAAGACTGTCCGAGTCAGGGCTCAAACCGGTAACCTTCCGGTTACAAGACAAACTGCCAACTCTTGAGCCACGATCGTAATGCAGACTGCGTTTGTCCTTATTTGATTGCTGCAAAATGCAACTTTTTGGGATTACCACTAATTTTATAAATAAATATCACTGTGTATTTCAAGATTCTTCCACAAGTGTCTCTGAAGCCCATGGTTGTTCATTTTGGCGACAGGCGTGGGACTGTTTTCCCCCCAAGCAAGCCCAACTTTTAAGTGGTGTACTCACTGCCATTTCTCATGTGTAATTAACAAAATACAACATAAAATACTCAGTGCTATAATGCCATACAAACCAAGGCTTCTAATATTTGTATTTCTTTTATTTCTAAGACTTTTCTTAGAAACTGAACCTTCCTCTCTTAATATAATTTATACCCCTTTGTCTTTCTGTTTGCGTTATGTTCCTGAAAAATCACATTTACTTCCATTACTTCATCCCTAGTAAAATCAATAAGATAAATAAATTACATGTAAGCTTGAAATAGTTCAAACTAAAATAAAACATTTTTGTGGTTAGAATTAACAAAAAATTAATTGCACACAGAAAAAAAAAATCTTCTGTTGAAAATAATCTTTAAATTTGTGAATTATGAAACAAAACAGTTCCAGTGGGATGTGCCGTCATCTGTGTTGTTCGTAACATGACCACTGGGTGGCGCCAAAGTCAGAAAGAATGTTGCGGTTTGCCTCAAACATTAACCCTTCACAGTTACTCTTTATATACTAACTTTATGACAGTGAAAAGTACTAGCATACAGTTATTATGTGCAGCTACATCTACTGCAAAAACATTTGTCATTTCTCAGCTTGCATAGCTTCTCTTCTTCTCTGTTTTACTCTTCCTGCCATCAGAGGTACAAAAAGAGGAGCTGAAGGAACTCCAGTCAGTCACAAAATAAGACCGATTTTGAAGATTCATTTTAAACTGAAATTGGTTATAAGAATTATGATTTTTTTTTTTTTGATAATGCTGCACTATAAATTGCCGTGTTATGATGTCATGGTGGGTATTATTGGTATTTATTTTTCATTTAGGCTACTATTAATTAAATTGACAAAATGGTGCAATGAAAAGGGCTAGTTATGTAAAAACCCCTCCTCTCACCATGATTTGTATATTTCAGTTGTCAGAATTGCAATCTGATTTTTTAGCCACAGTAGGCAAAGAAACTAAGCCTGTTATAAAATGCTCATGGATGGGACATTATTGAGAGAAAATGTACAGTGAGCAGGATATATCTTTCAGTATGGTTATATTATATTAGGGAAAGATTGTGACATAACTAGCTAGTTGACTTCTGACCTATCAGCCAATCAGCTCCTTGTCTTCTCGAGGTTGTCGCTACATTGCTACCCGACTTGCTACTTAGCTTAACCTTTAAAAAACAAACTTAATTTACAGAAAACTTTACTTACATTTTTACAGAAATTTAGAAAGGTTTATTTGTTGTGTGCATATATTTTTATAGCTAGTCCCAAAATCAATCCCTTAGCATGCTGGGTCCTCTGGATTAACTTCTGTGCAAAACTGTAAATAAAAGCTGAGTGTCACTTTAGAGTCTAAAACAAGTAAAGCCAAAGCTCAAGTGTCCTAAGGGAAACACCTCTGGTTACAATGAGATTACATAGAGGTCTATGGCGAAATAATCCTATGCTTCCTGGTTCTGTGACCACAGTAAACGGTTTCCTGGTTAGTTTATGGTCTCAGTCACTAGTTCTGAGTCTTATTAAACACCAGCATTATGTTTAATTCGTGATTTATGGTCCTATTAAAATGAAAAAGACACGACAGCCATGCAGTGTGATGATCAGCCAGATTCATCCCTGTCTTGGAGTATCTGGTTTCCAAAATCTAACAGTGAGGACAAAAACATTCAGGTGAAGTTTAAAAAATGACGATATGACCATACAGCAAAGAAACACATGATGTGGAGCTGTAAGAGGGAAACACATTAATATTTTTCTTCCATCAGTCCTACTGTATGTTGTCCAGTTGCTAAATCTTAATTTATTTCCTCAAAGATCCATTTTACACAGCTTCAGTTGGTGGTGTTTTATTTTTTTCCTGAGTTACAGTTTATGTGATGTAGGAAACAGAAATTACTCGCTGCTCTTCTCCATCGCTGACTGAAGTTACACAAACAGCCCCAAAGTGTCTACTTGTAATTCTACCCAAGACCCATAATGCACTGGGGGGAATGAGGGTTTCTATGGTGACTCTGACAGTCAACAAACATGGCTGACACAGGGAGCGCTGACCAGCACGAGTGAGTACATTTTCTGATTATTTCACACTGAACACAGAGCTGTAAAGTGTTATTAAATGCACGGACGTACTTCCTTTCTCCAACCAGCATTCTGCACAGTCCGATTCAACAAATGAGTCCCGCTTTTCAGTGTAACAGCAAATAATACAAGAAGTTAATACCGTCTGTTTTATTTAGTACATTAAATGGTTTGTTACCGAAAATAAAATCTGTACAAAAATATGTGTAAAATCAGAAAATGTTCCCTTTTTTTCTGAATGTATTTTAGATGCATTATCTTATTTCAAGAATCTATTTTAGTTCTTCTGATATGGAGAGTAACTGCAACCATCTCCCAGTGTTTCAGACTGCATTAGGGTGGAGTGGGGTCTGTGAACCAAAGGAAACTATATTCAAGGAAGCAGGCAGTTCATTATTGACTTTAAATCAAGTTTTTTTTTTTAATTCAATAGAGATTACTGGGACTAATTTAGAAAAAAAAATGACCCAACGTGATTGCATTGCACTTCCATTTCCTCAGGCTTATCTACTAACACTAAGAGGCACAGTCTTTGCAGCACAGCAGCACCAAAACTGCAGCTCCTTTAGTTGTCTCTAAACTTTACAAACTAGCAGATAAACTGAACCAAACTGCATGAATCCTCCAGAGTGCCCAAAAGCCACACCTCATATCCTGTTCTATTTACTCCCAGACGATCATCATGCCACGTCCCAACATTTTCAGCCCGACATCCAATGATCCCCAAACTCTACGTGATGCCGTGGAAGCAGGACATGAAGAACCGGAGACTCCTGATGAAGGCAGGTGTCAGTCAGGAGAACACATCCAATCAGATTTCTTTATGGCAGAAACAATGTTATTATTGGTTTGTATTTTTTTTTATATATATATTTGCTTTGGGGGGGGTTTAAACTAAGGACAGCGTGGTGTGTGATGGGTAGGACGACTCCATCATCTGGCTCTGTGGAGTTTGTCTCTTGCCCTGTGGCAGCTGGCTGAACCAGATAAGCAGAATAGGGTACATGGGTGGAAGTTTAGAAAAATATTCTCATAATAAAGTGTGTGACATATTGTGTAATTTCCCAACATTTACTGCATAACTTTTCTACACAAAAATGCTTACCAGTAGAAGGGTTAACAGCTTAATGCTTTAAAGAAAAATGTAAGCTTTTTTAATGTAGTGAACAATTAAAACATTTTATGTGGTAGTTTACTCATTCACCTAACAAATGAAAGATCCCTGATTTTATCCTGGGAGGAGACAAATCCATTTGGGATTGCATGAAGAAGGGCGTCTGGTGTAAAACTCAGGTGACCCCTGTGAGTAAAGGAGCATTCAAGAGCAGCTTGAATGGGAAAGGCCTAATCATTACAATGCCTCTTGTCCACACACCACCTTAAGAGGTGCAAGTCATATTAAGTTGAAAATGACACCCTAAATACAGAAAAATTACATGAGGAATGTCAGGAAAGTAGTAGGATCTATTATGAAGTTTCACTTAGAGTAAGTTTGCTCTTTATAGCTTTCTTTTTCCTGTTGAAGCTTGTTACACATTAGCTTTCAAATTGTCATCTTTTTTAATACTGGCTGTTTTGGTATTAAGATATATATATCGTTTTAATTAATTAAGTATAAAGTATAAACACAGGCATGTATATAGTGCAGTCTCACTAAGAAAAAGCTTCCTTGGGCTTGTTGTGAAAGTCATGTAAATGTAAAAAAAACCAAAACTTTTTCCCGTTGATTCAGTTTCATTTCCCCTTTTCCTAAAAGTCGGTTGATATTTTTATGTCAGTGAACTAAACTGATTTTCTCACTTTTTGTTAACTATGGTACGATTGCTCAGAACGCAGCTCTGGCGGGGATCCCCGTGGTTCCTCTTGAGGAGTCTTTGTGTTTCTGTGGTCGAGAACGTCTCTGCCACAGCCAGGACTCCGCCTACAGAACCACCTCTTCCTCCTCCTCACCTCCGTTCAGCCAGACAGGACTGCCCGCTCATTGCTCCTCCCACTTCTCCAGGTGAAACCCCACAGAGACTGACTGAGAAAAGGCCAGCTGTAACCACCTATGACAATAAATTTTTGGACGATTTGCTTAAAATAAAATAAAATCTTTGCTACTTTTCTCCTCACAGGTATAACAGCTCTGCGGTGACGACCAGAGGGCTTTTCCAAACCTGAGTACAGATCACAGAAACACTAATAAAACATGCATATCTGATATAGAAACAAAGCTCTGAATCCTGTGTGTTTTGTACTGATATCCAAAATATAAATGTAGCAGAAACGTTTGAGTTTAAGTATTTCTTTGGCTGAACTTGAGCCGCTAGTAAAGAGTAAGATGACTTTAACAACTTTAAAGCTTCTTCCATAAAAACAAAAAAAGAAAGGTAGAAATAAAGGTGGAGACAGGGTCAATGAAGGACATAAGAACTGTGAGCACCAGGAGTAAAAGTGAAAAATAAAACAAATAAAAAAGCAAACAAATAAAAAAAAAAACAGATGATTTGACCTTAAACGTGTTAAACGCCCCTTCTGAGAAGAGAAAACACGCACTTACTGAGGCTTGAGTGTCCATTAATGGGCCCATTGTTCTGCTTGTCTTATCAGATTTCATTAACTTCAGGTTTTAAGGTGGTAAAGTTGTGCTCAGGGACAGGGAGGCTCACAAAGCTTCCTATTGATGAAATTCTAAGAAAAACTCTCAATCATGATCTTTTCTAAGAATTTCCCCCGAAAGTTAGAATAGTAAATCCTGGTAAAGATAAATGTTATTCCCAAAGCATCCTTGCCCCCAGAAGAGTTCAGGTGGAAACCTGTTAGGAGCAGGTAGAAAGGGTTTTAAGAGCTTTGAAAGTTTTGTTAAGCAGAGGAGACAACATGCTGCCAGTGTTTCCTCTCCAAGAGAGCAAACAAAGTATTTGCACAATCTGATAAAATTTATCTTGTTTAAGCTTTAGAGCAGGGGAGTCAAACATAAGGCCCGGGGGCCACAGTCAGCCCAGCAAAGACTCCAGTCAACAGGACGGCTTTGGAAAATGTTAAGGAAGGTATAAATTTTGGATTTTTAAGTGTATTTTCACAAGTTTTACAGCTGTGGCTACTGATAAACACCTTCCCCATTCATTCAACACCAAAATATGTTTAGAGACAAACGATAAAATTCCAGAAAAGCTCCCTTTTTTTCCACTATTTACTACAGAAATCTCAGTGTTTTCTGTTTGTTTGTCTAAAGAGTCATGCTGATGGATTTCTTACATTTGCTACAGCAGCATGACATTAGAAAAAAGAGACCTCTGTTTGTAATTGTACTTCTTTTCCTTATATTGAGTTCATTCATTTCAGGGGTTAAATGCATATTATGGTTTTACACTAGCAGAAAGGGGAGTTTCACTGCTCCAGGCCACTTAAGATCAAAGTGGACTGTTTGTGTCCTGCAGTGTAAAATTAGCTTGAGCTGCTTCAGAGGCTCCATTTATTATACAACATGAAAAAACAAACTGCATGGACAACGCTGGCATGTTCATGTTTAACATGTAGTCATTAATTCACAACAGTAATATGAAAGAAACCAAGACAGACAGAGTCGGTGTCACACTGGTTATTTAAAATGTCTCAAAGACTTTCAGTATTAAATAAATCTATCAACAGAATATGAAGAAAAAATTGTTTACATGTATACATGTACACACTGTGAAAAAGTATTTTTTCACATTAAAGTATTTAGTATTAGGCAAACAGTAAATACAAAATAAGGGAAACAGCTTTCCAATGCTGTTAAATGCTACAGATTAAATTGTGCACGGGTCAGTCTCATCAGCTCTCTCACCGAATACGACGTCTCAATCAGGGCAGAAAGTGCGGCGCTCACCACAAGAAAGGACGACTGAAAATGTGAAATATGCAAACAGAACAGGAATGATGACTTGGATCTTTCAGAGCCTTTTAACCTGAGTTCCCCTGAAATATAAACTGTTAATCTGAGAGTGCCCAACTCTCTGAGTGAGAGCATGGATCAGAGCAGTGGTGGAATGCACCTTAGTACATTTGCTCAAGTACTTTACTGAAGTACAGTTTTAATGTACTCTGTTTAAGTATTTCTCTGTTATGCTGCTTTCTTTTTCTGCTTCACTCCATTACAACAATCTAACCTTTAACAGGCCGGAGTCTTGCTTCCAGTTTATATAACAGAGATGTTCACTGCATGAAAGTTTTGATAATTGCAGTATGCAGTGTAAACAGAGATTGTATGAGAAGGTTATTTTTTTATGACCATTAACTATTAGATCATTGTCACTACTTTTTGTGTTGAAGATAAAACTCTTGCTCCTTTCCCTGCTCAGAGTTGCTCGAACTTTCCTTAATCCATAAAATCACATTTTAGGCTCAGTTAGAAGCTCTAAGAATGTTTGTTAATCCCGGCCAATCATTTTGTTTTTCTTTGAGAAGTGTTAAACATTACTCGTCTATGGTTTGCACAACTTTTTCTCATCCGTGAGTCTTATCCTTGTTTGAGCTTAACTTGTTATTTCCTAGAACTGTTTCGTTGCACTTTCTTGCCTTGCAAACAGTTTCAGGGTCAGTCTTAATGCCAGATGACCTGGTGCCTTTGTTTAGCTGTGACTGGCTGATGATTTGTGTCTGTGGAGGGAGGAGATGTTTGAACAGATTAAACAAAGTGATAACCTGAAGTGATAATGATGGGACTTTTTGTGAGGAGTCAGTCACTTTTTTGAAATGTGTCCTAAAATATAGACCCGAAACCACTGGTGTAGATTTTGTGGGGGTATCTTTACCTTTAAATTGCATAAGTAAAGACTACATTGTCAGCGAGAGTACCATCAACCAGATGATCCCCTATGAGCAACATTTGGAAAAAGTGTAAAGGAAGAATTCTCTTCTAACAGGAAGACCACCAAGAGAACCAGGAAGAAGCCTTGGAAGGCTGATTGGGGATGAGGGAAATGGAAGGAGACAAAAAAGGAGCATAGAAAGACCACAAATAAGAAACAACTACAGAAGAGACAAGAAAAAAAGTTCATTGTATTAAACAAAGGTATATAAAACATGGGGAGTGAAGGAGAAGGTCTCAGTCCATCATGGGAAATCCACCAGTAGCTTCAGCCTACAGCAGCAAGTCTACAGGAATCTAAAAAGTTGAATCCTGATGACATCTCTCTGGGTGCTCTGGCTTCCTCCCACAGTCCAAAGTGGTTAGTGAGGTTAAGTTAAGCCATTCTAAGCTGGTCATAGATGTGAATCTCCGTCTGTCTCTCGGTGTTAGACTGACAACAGACTGATGACCTGTCCAGAGTGTTTCCTGCCTATCACCCTGTGGCAGCTGGGATAGACTCCAGGCCTCCTGTAACTCTGAATTGGTTAAGTGAAAGAGAGTGGATGGATAATTTGTTTTAATATATTATTTATATGAATTATATCTATACACCATCATCATCATTATATAAGTCATTGTACTTTTCATGGTCCAGTCCACTTGGGCACCTGATCTAGAATGATTTGTGTCTTATCTACTTTCAGGAGTCGAATTATCCCAGTTGTTAAAGCTAAATAAAGTATTATGAGTATTATGTAAAATAAAATCAAGATTGTTTATGTATATTTTCTAATATGACGATTATCTTTAAAACAAAGTTAAAAAAAAACACAGTGTAAAACAATTTGTTGGGCTCTGAAAGCATAATCATGTAAAACAAAATAAAAGAGAGAAACACCCAGGGACACTCAAAGGAAAGCCAGGTTTATATAATAAACATCAACTCACATAGTAAAGACAGCTTTGCGCCTGCACCTCAGTCTTTATCAGAACATCCTGGCACACTGCTATTTCCTGTCAAAACCAGTGATGAGCTGATAGCAAGACTGCAGGTTTAAGCAAACACTGCTCAATTAGCAGTTCTGCACGTTTTTTTTTATGAAAACCACATTTTGCTTTTAAATATTTTCAAGATCAGAACTTCTATATTTACAGGAAAGGCAAATGCATCAGATCATCAACTCTCAGTTCACAAAAGCCAACCAATATTTGATGCTGGTGTTACTCATTTCTCATACTCCAGTTTTCAGGATTCACTCTGAAACTTTTCATCATTCCATTAATATTCAAACGTTAAGCTGTTAAACCAATACAGTCCTTAAAATCAGGGTTACCAAGGCAATAGCAGTCAAAGATCACTCATTAGTTTTGCAAAGTTTAAAAAACGTATCTGAGTTATGATGAAGTGTTGCCACTAACTCACAAACCACATCCTAAATAAAGATTAGATGGTCAGGTTGATTTAACTGGTTTCCGTCACTCTTTGTTTTTATTGTTCGGTGTTCGGTTTCAGCATCAAGAGCTTCGACAGAGAAAGCAGCTGTTGTTCCCCATGCTAATGCTGCTGCTGCTGCCTCGCTTCGTGCGTATCTAGGCCTCTGTGTGAATGTCTCAGTGTGTCACCAGCAGTGATTACAAATGTCATTGTTTAATGCCAACACACACTCACATGCAGCGGAGCGAGAGGGGGTGGTAAAGAGGGAGTTGGTGTCTTTTACATATATTATTTACGGCAGTGAGCCTTGATGCAACAGAATAGTAAATTAAAGTCATTGTGTTTGTGTTTATAATGATTTTACAGTTTACTTTGCACCTACTGGATGAACTGGCTCCAAAACAGTGGTTTTGCTTCCCTGCGCAAGACTGCCAATGAAAACTAAACATGCTCGTATGCTTTACAAACTTTATGAGGAGGAACTCTGTTGCTCTACCCTTTGTCTAAGCGTCGTGTTAGTCTCTTCCTCTTGACTGAAACGCGCTGGAGCGCGTGCCGGAGTTTGGTGCGTAATGGACACCCATCCATCCTTTCTACTCTTGCCTCCTCCTCATTGTTCTCCGTGTTCCTGGCATGCTGGGCTGTCTCCCGAGTCCAGAGAGAGGAGGAGACAAAGCCAGAGATGACAATAAATCGTCTGAGTCACCATCTGAGGGAGAGACAGAGGGAGTGAGAACGACTTCGTGTCCTTTACGCATGTTATGAGCACTTTCAGAGACGCTTGTCGTGCGTCCTGGCGCATCCAGTGATTAGAGGTTTCCAAAGTACAGCGGAATAGTAAATGACTGTATTTCAGTTTATCCGTGTTTGGAATTAAATGTGGCAGGTTCCCTGTAGTTTTGGAGCAGGTGCTTTTTCCCGCTAACCGTTTGTCTCTCGGTGCATCACTGACAGAAATGTCGGGTCAGAAACCGTCGTTGAGGAGCGACGACTCCGCGCAGAGCCGCTTTCAAGTGGATGTGGTGATGGAGGCATCATCTGCAGCGCCCGGTCCGGCTGCCCCCTCTGCTCCGGCATCCACTGATGGATCCAGACCTCCCGAGGAGTCCAAAGGCCGGTTCAGGGTGGTGGGCTTCATGGATTCGGGCGCGATGGACATTGGACTCCCACCTGATGTCTCCCATGAGCCGGACACGGCAAAAAGCGACTCAGTCAGCCTCCATTCAACTGGCACGGGGCACACTCACATCTCTGACTCCCACTCCAACACCTACTACATGAGGACCTTCGGACACAACACTATAGACGCCGTGCCTAACATTGACTTCTATCGGCAGACAGCCGCGCCATTTGGGGAGAAGTTGACCAGACCGTCGCTGTCGGAGCTACACGACGAACTCGATAAGGTAACAAAAACATTTTTTTTATTGGCTTTGTTATTAAAGGATGCTATTAAATTTGTTATTAAAATAGTTGATCTCAAGTTTCACATCAAACACAACGAAGGCGAGAGTAAAGAAAGAGTCACGTTATGGTAAAATCGTCAACTTTAAAAGGCAGTTTAGACGCGGAGAGTTGAAAGGTTATTTCCCAGATTTAAAAACAGAACTAACACGTCACTACGCACTTCCCTGTTCACCTGATGCAAGTCAGTTCATTTTTCAGTAAACAGAAAAGATTCCCTTCGCTCTTCGCTCTACACAATACCGCTTCTCATGACCCTGCAGGCACCCCCAGCCGCGCTCCCACTCCTTACATACAGTTCAAGGTAACAGACCACCATTGTACAATAACAGTGAGCCAGAACACCAACTGGGCAAAGCACCACCAGGACCTTTAGGCGTGCCTTCATTTAAACAGTGAAAAAACACGAAAATCAGGCATCTCGTAAAGGTGTCGCCCTACTTCCAGTTGTGCTTCTTGTTGAACAAGTTCACTAAAGTACATCCAAAGTTGGACAGTCTGACACATCTCTCCAAATTCTCCCAGTCTGGCAGTGGATTGGGATCCAGTGACAGTGAAGGCCATATGAAGTGATATGTGTTATTTATCATCAAGTCCTCTTTGCCTCTGATTCACTCACATTTTTGGTTTGATTTGTCATAGAAATGAAATGTGTTTTTCTTGATTATATGCGTCAAAAATCATAAATTTCACTGGTTCTAATTTCTGTGGTTAAGCCTATAAACTGCCTTTATGACTGGACTCAAAATCAAACCTGATGGACTAAGGTGCCAAACTGGAGGCACTTTAGGGTGTTTAGTGGAATCGTTCCTTGTATGTGCACATACACAGATATTTAGCCATCTCACAGAATCACCAGCATACACATACACGGACATCAGTTTGTTTGCTTGAGCGAGGCTGTGGATAACTAACTGCTTTGCTGCTGTGGGGGTCATGGAAAATGAGTTATACTGCACATGAAATGATTTCACTTATTATATAACAAAGCCACAGAAAACTAATTAACACACTATCTTTATCCTTATTGTGGTGAAACGCCACCTTTAAAACAAAAATGTAAGTTTCCAACCCAGGTAAGTTTAGTTAACTAAACAGTTTTACATTTTCAGATGTCATATTTCAATTTGAATCCACTTGATAAGTAGATAATTAAATAGTAAAATGTTTTAAATATTGAAATAAATAAGATAAGACCACATTTATTCATTGCTTTTATTGCTTTTATTTTTTCCTGTATACTATTGACCAGTCAATCAACTTATTTAACTTCTACCCAGAGTTTCAGATTTTCTGTTAGGATTATCATTACATAAAGCATATATATATTTATCATTTGACTAAAAAACTTCTCTCTCACAAAACTAAGACCACTGACTGTCTAATCAGAACTCAAGAGTCGCAAGTTCTCAACTTTTAAGTGATTGTAATCATCCTGTTGATTGTTAGGCTTCAGCTCTGTCCAAGTTTCTGTTTTCCTGACTTGTCTGGATTTTTTTTCCCCTCAGGAGCCCTTTGAGGATGGTCTGGCCAATGGAGAAGAACCATCGGCAGCTGAGGAAGCGGCAGCACTGGCAGCGAAGGAGGCCAAAGGAGGAAGTGTCAAATTTGGTTGGGTTAAAGGAGTCCTGGTTAGTGTTCATGTCATGAATGAAAGCACAAGGTGCACTCTGCTTCTTCTTGTGGTATTTAAATGTGTTGAACTACTTAAACAAAACTGTAAACAGTCAACTTTCTTCCCACAGAGCGGGCAAGAATGAAACCTAGACAATCTAGTGTCCCATAATTAGACAATCAAATACATAATCTCATCATCTTAAGGTATAAAATGTATTTTCTCTGGTTATATTCCTGTCAGGTTGGATCATTTGAGAATAATTCTAGATTTAGGAAATGTAAACGAACTTCAAAGATCCCTATACAGACAATGAGACACTCACTTCTTCTCTCTATAGCTACAGTAAGCTAAGCTAAAATATTGCAGAAACTGGTTCTGCATAGAGTCTACACAGTGGTGATCAGGGGTGGAAATGTGCTGCCTCTCATCCGAATATTACTGCATCAATGAGAATGCGCTGTATAGAAGTATAGAAGCTTGTCTGTCATATTGCACATGAAAAGCTTGTTATTAAGGTTGGTGCAGGAAGGAAGACAGTAAACTCGACCCAAAAGCAAATGATGTACGACATAAATATAGCATCGTCCTTTTCTCAGGTATTTTGGCTTTCTTTTTGGCAGCTGTAAGGTTTAATTCAATTCAATTCAGTTTTATTGAATTGAAGCGCCTTGAGGCAACTGTCGTTGTCGCCTCAGGGCGCTTTAAATTGTAAGGTAGACCCTACAATAATACATACAAAGAAAAACCCAACAATCATATGATCCCCTATGAGCAAGCACTTTGGCGACAGTGGGAAGGAAAAACTCCCTTTTAACAGGAAGAAACCTCCAGCAGGACCAAGCTCAGGGAGGGGCGGGGCCATCTGCTGCGACCGGTTGGGGTGAGAGAAGGAAGACAGGATAAAGACATGCTGTGGAAGAGACAGAGGTTAATAATGAGTGTGATTGAGTGCAGAGAGGTCGATTAGCACAGAGTGAATGAGAAAGGTGACTGAAGAAGAAACACTCAATGCATCATGGGAATCCCCCCAGCAACCTACACCTGTTGTCTGTCTTTACGTTTTAACTGACTTCTGTTTGTGTGTTGCAGATCCGCTGCATGCTGAATATCTGGGGTGTGATGCTCTTCATCAGAATGTCCTGGATTGTGGGACAGGCTGGAATTGGTGGGTACAAACAATTAGTGACTCAGGGAAATGTGTGACACCCTTCATCACCCAGTGCTCATATGACAGGCTTACATGCAAACAAACGTTGCTTTGCGAGCCATCAGAATATTAAACAGCTTGTTTGCAGAAAGAAGATGAACTGAGAGGCTGAACCAAGATAAATGAGGATTGTTTTGAACTGATTCATGTTATTCATGCATGCGTAAGGAGGGAGGCTATTTTTAAGGTCTGATTTTGTTCAAGCTCCTCTAGTAAAGTATAAGCATAAAATCACGGAGTCTGAAATAAGCAGAAAAGGTCTCTTTTAAATTTAAGTAGAGATAAAAGTATTAAACAGTCCTCCACCCACACAGTAAAACACCTAAATGGAATGCATACTATCTTTAAGTTGTGCATAAAGGTACAGCAGAACCAGCTAGGAAATGGTGTGCTGGCTACACACTGACAAGATTTCAGATCAATTACATTATGCATTACTGCTCATTTCTACTGATAAGTCATTAAAAATAGCTCCTCTATGTTTTGCAGACTGCTTATTGACCACATAAGCTCGTGTACAAATATAGCAGGCACTAGCTCTAGCTAGTTAGCATATTATAATAGAGTTTTTTCTTAGAACTTTATTTAATCTTACCTGTGATGATGAACTGAATCTAAAAATAAATAAATAAATAACCTGCGAGGAAGCCCATTTGGCCCATAGGCATGTTTTATATTTTGTTTTCAACTGTACTGATTTGAACTTGGATAACATTATCGTGTTATTTTATTGAAGAGTGCTGATTTTTGCTCATTTGCCTGTAACTTCACATATTTTTCATGTTTTTGTAAAACAGGACTGACCATTGGTATCATCTTGATGGCCACTGTGGTCACCACCATCACCGGTCTGTCTACATCTGCTATAGCGACCAACGGCTTTGTACGAGGAGGTGAGACCCATATAAGACGTTTTACTTTTACAAAAGGTCTTTAAGGTATAGAATTTCAAAACTAAACCTACAAATGGACTAGAAACTGCTCAAAATGTATGACAGCAGCAATAATTTATATCACTTAACATCTGAATGTCATGCCATCCAGGAGGAGCATACTATCTGATCTCCAGAAGTCTGGGGCCTGAATTTGGAGGCTCCATCGGTCTTATCTTTGCCTTCGCCAATGCCGTAGCTGTGGCCATGTATGTCGTAGGCTTTGCAGAGACAGTCGTTGAGTTGCTCAATGTAAGAAATGCTCTGGTGTACTTATGGAAATCTCTCTGTGATATGCGAAAGATTCTGATAATGAATTAATCTGTTAATTGGTTGCAGGACGTTGATGCCTTGATGACTGATGAGCTCAATGACATTCGTATCGTTGGGACTTTGACCATCATCTTGTTGTTGGGAATCTCTGTAGCTGGGATGGAGTGGGAAGCCAAGGTATAATTACAACAATGTCCCGGAAAAAAACGTCAAAACCAAAGGCTTCAGTGAGATTTCAATAAAAGGGCATAAATCATTTGTGTCCTTAAAAATGTTGATCATGTATTTCTCGTCAAAGCTGCTGAGTTAACTTTGGGATTTGGAGCTTTTAAGAAAAAGTCTGCTGCCAGTGTATGTGTTCATTTCTGAATGCAAATCTGCAATCAAACTAAATATAAATTAAAAAAGAACAATTTTTGGTGCGTTAGCACCAGAATTAAGCATGTACTTCATTTAGAGGATATAAAGTACTGATACAATTGATATCTGGATCGATCCCTCCACCTCTGCCTCTACCTACCTCTGTATACATTGGTGATTTGAGTCTCTGCACAGACAAAGCAACATACATGTTTGTAACAGGGTGATTTTAACTGAGAAACTGGAGCAAATCTCTCTTCTTTCTTACTCATGTGTTTTCTTCTACTGTCCATCAGGCTCAGATTGTCCTCCTGGTGATTCTGCTGGCAGCCATTGTTAACTTCTTCTTTGGATCCTTCATGCCATCAGAAAGCAAAGAGCCTAAAGGATTTTTCGGATACCGCAGTCAGTCTGCATTCTTGTCATTTCTTCACACGGGGATTAGCATCCTCTAAATTCAGTGTTAGGATTCGTGTTGATAATCTATCTTACATATTCTTCTCTCTTTGATTCTTCTCTCTTTTAGCGGCCATCCTTTTAGAGAACTTTGGTCCAGAATTCAGAGATGGGGAGACGTTTTTCTCCGTATTTGCCATTTTCTTCCCCGCAGCTACTGGAATTCTGGCTGGAGCCAACATCTCCGGAGACCTAACCGTGGGTTTTGTCATCTTTGTACATTTATATAAATTCAAGTGAGGATTTTGGTCATATGTTGTGACAGTATTGCTTTTTGTTTACACAGTAACCAGATCACACAGAGACTTGTGAGAAAAGAAAACCTTTTTTCTTTTACATAGAATCTTTTTTACTAGTTTATAATTTTTGAGTTTAGTTGTTGTTCTTTTTTTTTTAATGCTCATACTTCATGCACCTGATGTTTGAGATGTATAACATAATTCATCCTTTCCAATAAATTAAAAATGTATCCCATTCTCTCTTTAGGATCCTCAGTCTGCAATCCCTAAAGGCACTCTGTTGGCAATCCTCATTACAGGGCTTACCTATGTCGCTGTCGCCTTCTCTACAGGTACTTTAACAGTTGTGAACCTGTGATAGATAGATAGATAGATAGATAGATATAGATAGATAGATAGATAGATAGATAGATAGATAGATAGATAGATAGATAGATAGATTTAGAAGTAAAAGCTTTGTATACATGTCACTTTACCGATTACTGATCTACATTTGTGTCCTGGTTGTGCCTCCTGCAGGCTCCTGTATTGTGAGAGATGCAACTGGTGACCACAATGACACAGTGAGCCCCACAGTGAACTGCACCGATGCTGCCTGCACGCTCGGCTATGATTTTTCCATCTGTAAGGAGGGAGGCTGTCCATTTGGCTTGATGAATGACTTCCAGGTAACACTGAAGCAGATGATCTTAACACTACCTGTTTTCTTGGTACTTACCGTGTTGATTGTTCCAAAGATTATGGCGAACATATCACGATTCATAATTCATATCATAATTGTGACAATGACCAGTTTTGAGTTTGAGTATAACTTTGGCATAAAACTGTGTAAAATAAGTTATTTATAAAACCCTGCTTTGATGTGGGGATACTGCGCGTTTACTTTATGACCACTGTGATAGGAATTATGAGATCTAATCAATTAAGTGCAAGATGCAAGGTGCTTGAATTATAAACAGGATGTCATGTTCCACAAACAGTGGGTTAAATTAGAAAGAAGCTGCATTAATAAAAGACAAAATTGTGCTTTTAGGAGGGAGAGAGGAAAATATATTTTGTTTCTCTTTTGGTTCACGGCCATTAATGACTAAACCCTCATTCATGCGCTATTATCTGTGAGTAAATATCAAAGCTGTTACCATCTGTGTAAGTAGATTTTTTGGCTCCCAGCTGCACATGTGAGACTATTTAAGTTTTTTATTTATTTATTTATTTTTATGATGAGCATCTTTTATGGATCAAGTGTGCGCACACCACTGGGAAGGATCTTAAGATTAAGTTCAAGTAAATGAGAGTCTGGAGCACCACCTGGTGCAGCATCCCTTCTTCCTCTTGTGGCTAAAGGCAGTTTATTTTGACTCAGCTGGATGTTTGGGCTCTTTGCTTTAATGCTAATCAGATGATTGCTTGGTGACGCTGCTAAAGGTCAGGGGCTGAAATTGGTCCGTTTCTTCCTGCTGCTATGAAATATTAAAAGTACTTTATGCTCAACTAGGG
The DNA here is from genome assembly GCF_900408965.1 of Simochromis diagramma. Classification (NCBI taxonomy): domain Eukaryota; kingdom Metazoa; phylum Chordata; class Actinopteri; order Cichliformes; family Cichlidae; genus Simochromis; species Simochromis diagramma. Next base: position 805,070 of record NW_024387200.1, on the reverse strand, counting down.
TACCGATGATTTCACCCCTGCAGAAAGATGCGTCGGGATACAAGCAGAGAAAAAAGTCAAACTTAATTTGTAGAGCACCTTTTCATGCAGGTCAGTCAGATCACTGACAAGCTGTTTATAGGCCGGAGCAAAACTAATTGTAAAAACACAGAAAGTAAAATAAAGTTTCAGTAGACTACAATTACACTACAATGAAAGAAATAAAATAAAAAGAGATTAAATAATATAATACTGGATAAATTGGATTAAAAGGAGAGCATCACAGATGAGTACACATAAACAAATACAATTAAACTGTAGTAAGTAAAGCAGAAAACATTAGTAAAGTAAGTAATGTCTAAAGTACAACCAAGCAAAACACCAAGATACAAATGACCTCTATGAGCTGCACATGGCAACAGTTGGAAGGAAGAACTCACTTTTAACAGGAAGAGTCCTCCAGCTGAAACAGACTCAGCGAGGGGGAGCAATGTGCCATGACTGGTTAGGGTCTGCAGGGAAAGCGAAGTAAGAAAAGGAGAGCATCAAAAGAAACGATGAGGAAAATGTGTGTTAGAGTCGCAGCAAGTTGGGTGAGGTGACCAGGACGCCACCACCGTATGGAAATTGATGCTTTCAGCTGATATTAAGACACATTAAGAGATATTTATTGTTTACTTCAGTCAAAAATTCCAGACAATCCTAGGAAGTTGTATTACATAAAGTCGTTCGCACACAGGCAGCTTGACGTGAATTGAATCACCCACTTCTATTGTTTCCAGTGGAAGCCTACACACTGGCGTCAGTGCTGTGTCAGGATGCAAAACTGTCCCATTTCCTGTCGTCCACACACCTCCACAAAAACAGCTGTTTAATCAGACTGACAGCGTTTTTACACATAAATTGTGTGAGCAGTGGGTACTCGAAGACACAGACACACAGGTGAAAGTAGTCAAGACAAGTGAAGACTGAAAGACATAAAGCCAAAAAAGACACAAGTAAAAACTAACTACTCAGCAGGACAAGACTGACCGTACACACAGTAAAGATGAGCATACAGACCAGGAAACACCAGGAGACAAAAAAAACAATAATTAAAATTAAAAAACAAATATCACCAGTCCAACTTCTGTGGAACCAAATCTCTCTGTAGCATAAAGCAACAATCCAAATTCACCAAACTATGATAAATGTATTCATTTTCTTGACTGAGCAATATGATGGCATATATGGCAAGACAACTGAAATCTCTGTATGCGTTTTATGTGGACCAAACTCTATCTCAGAGGACTTTTTGAGACGTGCAACAATCTAATCCAAGATATTTTCATTTTATGGATTAAATTAAATGTCAGTAAACTGTCTATGTATATGTTTGACAGTCTGCACAGGCACTGGGTGCACATTTCTGCTGTTATTATAACTCCTTTACATAAGTCATACTTAAAAAATGGTACTTAACACGCGTGTGAATGAGCAAGACTGCTGCTCTGACCCTCTTTCATTGTATGTGCATGTAATGTAGATGGCTGGAGTGTGTGTGTGTGTGTGTGTGTCTGTGTGTGTGTGTGTGTGTGAACAAGAGAGAGAGAGAGAGATGAAGCTGTTCTCAAACAAAGTGCAGCAGAAATAATAGCGACTGTTGTTTTGAGTCACAAGGTTCTCGTGGCTCAGTGCTGAATGAGAGCATTGAAAACATCCACCTACACACACACACATACACATGCACACACAGAGCTCACTGACACTGATAGCGCTGACATGTTGCAGCACTACAGACCGAAGCAGCTGCTCGAGTTTCATTATTACTGTTGTTGAAGAAGAAAAGCAGATCTGAATGAATCTGATCGTCTTTGACCCTTTAATGCCTTTGAATCATATTTGCTACATGAGTTTCTGAGACCTCTGTCTCATCAGCGTGATCAATACTTGCCATAATTTCTAAATGTTATGAACAAAACTCTTTTTTTTGTCTAAAATTAAGATTGTTGTTAACAAAAAGTTGCCAAAAACACCCAAGGTATCAATTGCGATACAAAAAATATATAATAAAAATATATCACACACAACATGATATAGCAAAAAAAACCATCTTAGTTCCAAAGAAATCTGAATTTTCTGGCGATTTTTTTGATGGGTTTGGTCTTCGACATCATACATTGTTCGTAGGTGTCTGTGTAGAGCTGTCCTCCCTCCTTCACTTCCATCAGATATGAAAATATTCTCTCTTGAGATGATTTATACAATCGGCTCCTTTAGGAACAAACTCAGTTGAATGGGTGATGTTTTTGCACCAAATATCTACGTCACTGCTTCATAATGATGCACCGAGTCCCAGTGAGTTGAGTCAGTCCTGCTTCAGAATACACTTTTAAAATCTCAGAGTTGCTTTCTCATGTGCAGAAATGTTCATGTGGATTGTGATTTTCACCAAAAACACACAAAAAACGTTCAGGACCTCCTACCCGACCGTGTAAGAACAAGCTGTTTCCAGCCGTTTTTAGCTAGATTTTGATACCAGACCATCTTCTAAGCATTATTTCAACTGTATTAAATAAAATTTCTAATAAAGTCATGACTGAATACAATGGGTGTGAAATTTAAAAACAACATTGGTATTCAGACTTTCAATATAATGTTTCAAATATGTCTGTGAAGGTTCTCAGTCATCCAGGTCATCGTAGTCAAAGGAGCTTGCAAAGAAAAGCGTCTGGACTTCTTTAAGTTGCTTGAAGACGTTTCACCTCTCATCCGAGAAGCTTCTTCAGTTCTAAGGTCAAAAGGTGGGGAGTCCCAGATTTAAACCTAGTGGGAGTATCCCCCCGCAGAGGGACAAAAGGACCCCCTGATGATCCTCTAATCGCCTGAGCCAAGGTGTGAAACTGGGTGTGGGTCCCAATCAGCCAGAGTTTCGGGTGAGCTCATTGTGAAACCTGGCCCCACCTTATCATGCGAATTCCTGAGGTCAGATGGCCCAGGATGTGAGTGGGCGTTAAGGCGTCTGGGGAGGGAACTCAAAACTGGATTACAGATGGCAGGTTTAAATCTGGGACTCCCCACCATTTGATCTTAGAACTATAGAATATTTTTCTTGCAGCAGAAGGGCGGAGGGCACTAAAGTATCAATCAGTTAGGGGTGCTCAACTGAACATATGTGTCACAGTAGTTAATTAAAACTTTAGTAATATAAGTAAAAGTGTTATGACATCATGCGCCAAAAGAAAACTTTCACGAGTTAAAGGCAACAAAGTAACAAAATGCAAAACAAGCATCCACTGATTCTGAGATCTTCTGTGAGGGGTCAGCTATGACCGACAAAAAAATATCTGCAGCCTATAACTTGGAAAACATTGTATTATGCAGGTATGCGTGCTTTCATGAACTATAATATTTGTGCTAAAATGGTGGGAAGATTTTTCAGACGTGTTTGATTTTATAGAAAAGTAACTAAAATTCAGAGGGGGACAGTTGTGTCACTTTGCCGTGCACATCTGTCAGAACCTCTGTCCCAGACATATCAATATTATCAGAGCAGAAAAAGTAATATTCAATCTCAAATATCAGGTTGTACAAGCAAATGTGTATAAGAATGTAAACAGAACCAGTACTGAGATCGCAGTTTGTTGCATAAATTTAGGAAATGTGACGGTACTGTACTTGCGTTTCAGTGTTATAGCAGATGTGGCGGCAATGCTGGGGATGTGTAAGGCAGCACAAGTGCAGCGACAGTAACATCGTGGCTTGTGGCAAAAACTCACAAAAAACTGTCAATGGAAATATCTTTAAAATGCTTCAATTTCTGCTTCATTTTAGTTTAGATTAAGCTTGAGTACTGTATGTGTTGTGCTGTCACAAAATGACAGAACATTACGTTTTAATAACAGATATTTAAATCGTCTGACAGAAACCTCAATACTGAACAGAGTTCATTTAGAAGCAAATTTACAGAAAACACCTCTGTGGAAATGGCACACGAGTGACATAAACAGAAGAAACACAGTCACACAGGTGGAATATTGAGTGAATTATTATTATAATAATAATAATTAATGAATTATTGAAAATAGAAGAAATGAAGGTCACACTGCACACCATCAATTATCCACAATAAAATCAGAGACTTTAAAACTCCACTAACATTGGCCAATGTATATAATCGATCTCTCAAAATACCTGAATCGTGTGACTTTTTATATACTCTAGATGTTTATTGGTCAGTGTGACTTTAAAAGATGCTCATATGTCGTGCAGGTTATGAGTCTGGTGTCGGCCTTCGGTCCTCTGATCACCGCGGGGATTTTCTCAGCCACTCTGTCGTCAGCTCTGGCCTCGCTCGTCAGTGCGCCCAAAGTCTTCCAGGTCAGAACCATAAAGCTCCAATTTACTTCTGTTTCAGCTGTTTTCGGACTTATTTCCTCATCTGCCTGCTCCTGATTGTTTCAAAGTTGCTTGACGAACCTGCCAACATTACTTCTATATTTATTAAACTGAGTGATTTCAAAGTTAATAAAAGCTGTATTTATTCCAGGCTCTCTGTAAGGACAACATCTATCCTGGACTTAGTGTGTTTGCAAAGGGTTATGGCAGGAACAATGAGCCGCTCCGTGGTTACGTTCTGACCTTCTGCATTGGTCTTGCCTTCATCCTGATTGGTGAGCTGTTTAAGTAAACCTTCAGCTCCTGCATAAGAAACATAAAGAATAAAAATATCTACAAAAAAAATGTTAAACCTGTCTTTTGTCCACTAGCGGAGTTGAACATCATTGCTCCAATCATCTCCAACTTCTTTCTGGCCTCGTATGCTCTCATCAACTTCTCAGTTTTCCATGCCTCCCTGGCCAGCTCTCCAGGTAATCTGTGGAACTGTAAAGGAATTATGACTAGATTATAGATTATATGAAAATTACCATAGTGTTATGCTAGTATTTCTGAAAGTTTTCTCAATCTTCCTTGTCTTGACTCATCTCTTAATGGCATTTTAGCTAGTATACAAATTGGTGAATGATGTTTATAGTACAAAAAGTCCTTTGTTGTTGTTTTTTCACTGAACTAAACATAATTTCTCTTAAAAACATCAAAAGAAATCCCTCTGTTTGGCCTGTTAACATCTGATCTACTCTCACCCCTCCACTACAGGGTGGCGCCCCAGCTTCAAATACTACAACATGTGGGTATCCCTTGCCGGGGCGATCCTGTGCTGCGTGGTGATGTTTGTCATTAACTGGTGGGCGGCCCTCGTTACGCTGCTCATTGTCCTCGCGCTCTACATCTACGTCAGTTACAAGAAACCTGGTAAGAAGACAATGGCACCACATTTGATCCTTTCCAAACTTCTAACAACGACCTGCTCGCCAATATGAAGCTCTGGGTCAAGTACTTCCAGCTGATTTCACGCGGCACCATTTAGTGGCCGTTTCTTTAATGGCTACTAAATGCTGGGCGTCACCAAAGAACATCTAAATACTCAACACCTCCCATTCTCTGGATGTCCGACTTCTTACGAGAATGAATGCACTGGTGTCATCCTCCAGTCACTGGGAAATTAAATAAAAATAGAGCAACTGCGGCAAAAAATAATAAATAAATAAATAAATACAAATAAATAAAAAATGCATGGTACTGATACCTGAGCTCATGTCAGCTGACATATTTAATGTATGTAACTCTTAGTTGTGCCCATTCTTTACTTGAGCGTTTCCATGTTTATCCACTTTAAACTTTTGCTCCAGTAGGAATTTTTTGGCTTTTTAATCAATATGTTTGATTTCTCCCAACATTTTAAAAGAGATCTGTGTGTTAATTTAAACGGTGCAATGAACAGAATAATAATCATAATCTTATGAATGAAAGTTTTCTGGCCTACTTCAGTTTTGACTCTGTATATTCTGCATCTTGGCTTTTACGAGCTATCTGAGGAATTCAAGCAGCTCATGGAAAACAAACTAAATATAATCACTTAATAAACTGTGATGTATTATTTAAAACATATAATGCAAAGCAGTTAACATTAGTCCCACCTGCACGACCTGCAACAATACTTACTGTATTAACATATTAATATTGCATATACTGTATTATGCACTTTTACTTTCTTTAATGTTTATCTTGCTTTATCTTATTACGAATTCATCTTTTATATGCTGCAATTAATGATAACGACCATGATGATGATGATGATGACTATCATTATTATATTGTGGACAATTGAACTCCATGAGCTGACCAATCTACTCAAATTCAAACTGCTGTTTCCTCTAGATGTGAACTGGGGTTCATCCACTCAGGCTCTGATCTACAACCAGGCTCTGACTCACTGCCTGAACCTCACCGGAGTCGAGGACCACGTTAAAAACTTCAGGTCAGCATGAAGCTTTGAGTGGAGCTGAACTCATGGACTAAAAGTGACTGAAACAAAAACCAAACCCCACCTTTAACTCTAGACATGCTGACCTGGTAGATGTTACGAGGTTAATTCTCGGCACTCGTTCCCAACACAAAGGCATTCAGTAGTAACAGTGGAAACTTGGCTCTAACTGAATTTAAATGATCAAAATTTAATCCAATTTTAAAAGTAATTATTTAAACCAAAATAACCTGACTTCTTGTTTTAAAACTACCTAAACTTGACCTTATGTATAAAATGTATATTGACAGGCCGCAGTGTTTGGTGTTGGCGGGTTATCCAAACGCTCGACCCGCTCTGCTTCAGTTGGTGAATTCTTTCACCAAGAACGTCAGCCTCATGGTCTCCGGCCACGTCAGAACTGTACGTACCAAATGTCGTCTGTTAGGTCTGCATGTTACGCTTTCTTTCACATGGCTGAAACGTTTTGTGCTTCATCTCCTCCCACTCCTGCTCCAGGTGTCCCGTCGGTCGAACTTTAGGGAGCTGTATCAGGATTATGCCCGCTGTCAGCGCTACCTCAACAAAAAACGCATCAAGGCTTTTTATGCTCCTGTTTTTTCAGACAACTTGAGGCACGGAGCTCAGTTACTCCTGCAGGTACAGAAGAAGCCTTCTTTTTGCACCCTTCATCTCATATTAAAGTCACCATTTACAAATATGTGTTTCCTCCCCATGCTAGGCTGTTGGTTTAGGTCGTCTGAAACCCAACACGCTGGTCATGGGTTTCAAGAACAACTGGAGTGATGGAAACATGAGAGATGTGGAGAATTACATCAACACTATACAGTAAGGTCTTTTTAAAGAGCTACCAACAACCAATTTTACAATCATACTGTTTTTTGTAGTGCTGTTATCATTAATCGCGTTAAAATGACGTTAACGCCATGTAGGCTCTCTCTATCAGATTGTAATGTTAAAAGTTAAGGTTAAAAAAGTGGACTAATCTTTGTTTTTGATGCAATTTTGCAGCTGAGGTTCTGCATCACACGTGGAGTCATTTTTGTATAGCGTTTCATTTATTTATTTATTTTTAATTCCAGTGATGCCTTCGACCTTTTGTTCGGTGTGGTAATCCTGCGGCTGCAGGAAGGACTGGATATTTCTCACATCCAGGGACAAGGTACGTCTGTCTTTTTCTTCATATCCATCACTTTGTCTACCTTCTGTTTATACCGTGTTTGTACCCCTGCAGACGAACTGCTATCATCCCATGAGAAGCCTCCAGTCATCACTAAGGATGTGTTGATTTCTGTCATTCCGGCTAAAGACTCAGATTCTGACTCCTGTCCTTCAAAAACCACCAGCAACCAGAGCAGCCCGCTCATCACGAGAGGTAAACAGTGAGGAAGAATTAAAATTATACCTCAGCTTAGCCTATTGCTCTAATGTTTACTTTTTATACAACTCTCACTGTCACAGGACTTGTTGTTCTTATATTTTATTGAAGTATTTCCATTTTAAGGCAGCTCATCGTTAGCGGTGAACAAAAAGGAAGAAATTAAATTGATCTCTTTTTCTTTTCTAGCCATGTGCTATGCTATGGAAATTATTTAAAATCAGCAATGATTGAAATTGACTGACTTCTCGTCCAAAAAACATTTGGCACAATCACTGCACAGTCTCACGGCTAAGTTTGTGAAATATTCCATTGATTTATGTTTCTAGCATTTTTCTAGCATTTTTCTAGCAGCAAAAGTATATAAAAAATTAATTATTTGAACAGCTAAAACTCTGTTTTATTATACTGTACTGTTGTGAACCCTGGTGATACAGCTCAGGAGCTTTTGTGTTTCTTTGACTTTACCTTGTCTTGTGCTCTTCCATGTGACGTGGCCTACCAGAGACCAAGTCTCCTCTGAGCCTGACCGACCAGCGTCTGTTGGAGAGCAGTCAGCAGTTTAAGAAGAAACAGGGCAAAGGAACCATTGATGTGTGGTGGCTCTTTGATGATGGAGGTTAGTGTTCTCATTGTTATATGAAAATAAAAACATATCTGCTGAACTGACTTTGGGTCCTATGATTCTGTCAAAAAGTCTATACATAGCTAACTGTTGGTTGTGATTTTCGATTCATACGTGTCACTGTCGTAAAAAGTAAGGTGAAAAATGAATAGACTTAAAAAACATTCAAATCTGTGGTTCCCTGATCTATACTGGAAAACAGATTTTTGTTCAGTTTGGGTTTTTTAATGACCTGTATAATCTCTGATGTGTTGGTTTGCAGGCCTGACTCTGCTGATCCCCTACTTGCTGACCAACAGGAGTAAGTGGGGCGACTGCAGGATCCGGGTGTTCATCGGCGGAAAGATTAACCGCATCGACCACGACCGCCGAGCGTGAGTCAACAGCTGCTTATCCACCTATGCCAAGCAATAAACTTTACTTTACTACAAACTTGACTTTATATCCACATACATTTATTATTGTGTTTTTGTTTTTATGTCACGTCAGGATGGCCACGCTGCTCAGCAGGTTCAGAATCGACTTCTCTGACATAAACGTCCTCGGTGACATCAACACCAAACCCAAGAAACACAAGTAAGTCCTCTGAAACTTCCTGAGCTCAGCAGCTTTGATCACTATGGATTTACACTAAACACTATTGTGTTTTTAATGTCTTTAGCGTCTGTGTTACGTGTGTAAATTGCTTACAAAGTGTTGGAAAGCCAAAGTCAGTCTGATAGCGCTACTCTAAAACCTAATGTATGTGTTTTGTTTTGTTTTTACAGTAAGCTGACCTTTAAGGAGCTGATCGAGCCGTACAGGCTGAAGGAAGACGACATGGAGCAGGAGGCTGCTGAGAGGCTGAAGGCCCAGGAGCCCTGGAGGATCACTGACAACGAACTGGAGCTCTACAAGGCCAAGGTCTGTCCTCATGTTGCAGACACACTCAGACCAATCACAGTGCTCTGTTCAAGTGGTTTATGTAAATATACTGTGTGTTACTTTCAGACCAATCGTCAGATCAGGCTGAACGAGCTGCTGAAGGAACACTCCAGCACTGCCAAACTCATCGTCATGTAAGAACTTCGTAATAACTTTGTCATCATCGTGTCATCATTTGTTTTAATTTACAGACAAACTCGCATTTAAAAAGCCTGGTTAACCCGGCTGCTCATTTCCATGAATCAGGTGTTTCTGTGTGAGCTTGCATCTTCTCCCTGTGCCTGTGTGGGTTCCCTCTGGGTACTCCAGCTTCTTCCCACACTCCAAAGACGTGCATGTCATGTTAACTGGTGATTCTAAATACACCGTGGGTGTGAATATGAGCATACAGCTGTCTGTGTTGAAGTGGTGACTTGTCCAGTGTCCAGTGTGCACAACAGTGTCTTTGGATCCTGGAATACTCACTACCAAAACAATCATTAATTGACAAAATAATGCATGACAAGCCAATCACTGCTTGTATGGACGCCACTTTCTGCAAAATGAAATAAAACCATAAGAGGCCAGATTAAATTCTTAGAACAATGAAAAAGAACACCAGTGAACTTACAAAAGCTTTGGACATTTAGCAAATGCACCAGGGGGATGTTAAAGAAGAACAATCTCCAGGAGAAAGCCATAAGTTCCAAGTTCAACCATAAAGAGAAGACGCCAATGACAGAAAATACAGAGGATTCACCACAACCATTTATCAAACTCAAGAACAACAAGTTAAACTTCACCAATTCTAAAGCAGCATTCTGTCTGTTCAAGTCAACCTGTAACAAAGCGACAACAGTGCGGAGAAGTCCTGGAACCATGTTTTATGCTTCGGAGCCGAAGTAGCAGCAGCAACAGAGCTGGTGTGATGCATGGGCATGCATGGCTTCCATCCATGTGTGCAGCAGATTGTGAAACATGTTCCATCACAATATTTAAAAAAGCATTTTATATATGATTGTGTTAACTTGTCCAACTAAACTGGAACCCAAAAAGCAGTTAGCTATCCCGCGGATTTAAAGTTGAGAGTCTGAAATTTTGACTATATCTTAAACTTTGATACTGAAGAAATCTTAAGACACTGATGACACTCAGGGAACTTCAGAAGCATTAAAGTGGATGATCCATAATGCTCTGAGCTCCAGAATTTATAGTTAATATTTTATAAGCTGTTCACGGTTAATTCAGAGCAGTTAATTGAAAAACAAACAAATATAGTTAAAATAATGAGACATAAAGTGTGACTCATCACAGCTGTTACATATAAAGTAAATTAGACCTCTCACATTGAACTTAACACGTCAAAATAATTTGACCTTTAAGCTTACATGTTAATTTAATGACATTAACTGCTCATAACTCATAATTACAAGATCATGCAGTCTTCTTTCTAACGCTGCTCTGGGTTTGATTTTGATATATATGAATATCATAAAAATTAAATTTTTCTTTCTCTCTCTGTGTGTGGCTAGGAGCATGCCTTTGGCAAGAAAGGGCACAGTGTCGAGCGCCCTCTACATGTGCTGGCTGGAAACTCTGTCCAAAGACCTCCCACCATTGCTGCTGGTGCGAGGAAACCACCAGAGCGTCCTCACCTTTTACTCCTAACACACACACACACACACACACAGAGTCATACACCTACTCTGCTCACGCACAAACATACAGTGTGTCCTGCTCTCCATATTTATTACAGTATGAGAAAGCCTCCGTCTGCACAAAAACAGAAACGTCGTCATGCTTTAAGCTTGTGAAACTGTCCAGCTGTGAAGGGAAAAATTATTAGGACTAATATTTTTTTCCACTTGTCTTAAATCGATTGTTTTTAACATGTTAATTAAACCCGGTCAACATTTAGATTTGACAATAACACTAACAGGTTGCTTGTTCCGTTTCCTCTGTGAGTTTTATGTGAATGAGAGTAACTACAGGTAAATTCATGTAAAAGTTTATTTATAAGGATAAAAGTTTGGATTTGAGAATGTAAGCTTCTGTGATTATAAAATGACGTTTTTATGGTTTTTCCCCACTGGGTTCACAAAGAGAGATGCTCCATCTTTGTTAACTTTATTTTGTACTTTATTTTAATAAAGGATTAACTAAAACATATGCTTTATTGAAGTTTGGTTTTTGTCAGCTTTATTCCTGTTCCTGTATTAGTGAAGTACTTAAAGTCAAAATCAGAAAATAATCTCATCCTCAGCAATGTAACTTTAATCTGATGACACAATTCTTTAGTGAAGGGCTGAAAAAAACAATTCACATAAACTCTTTTTTATTTGTATGAACTCCGTAAGATAGTGGCATTAGAGTAGAACAATGACATATACACTCAATAGCCACTTTATTAAGTATACCTTGCTAGTTGGACCAGCTTTCGACTTCAGAACGATCTTCATTTTTCATGACATAGATTTAACAAGATGATGAAAACAATCCTCAGAGAATTTTGTCCATGTTGACATGATCGCTTCACATTTGTCAGCTGCACATCCATGATGAGAATATCCTGTCCCCGCCATCAGAAGAGAAGTATACTGTGGTCATAATGGGATGGACATGGTCAGTGACAATACCTGATGCTTTCATGCTGTTTACACCAAATTTTGACCCAACCATGTGAATGTTGCAGCAGAAATGAAGACTTATCAGACTAGGCAACATTGTTTTTAATCTTTCATTGCCCAGTTTTGTCAATACCATTTTAATTATAGCCTCAGTTTTCTGTTCTGGAAGCAGCACATTGTGTTGTGTATTCAGAGATGCTCTTCTGCATAACTTCTTTTGTAATGACTGGTTATTTAAATTATTGTTTCCTTCCTATTTTCACACAGAACACTGATGGTTACTTTCTGATGATTATGTGGGAACCTTTCTGTTTCTAAAAAGTCAAATCAGTCTCTCTGACACCAGCAACCATGCAATGTTCAAACTCATTTTAATTACCTTTCAGTGAGATTCTGATGCTCAGTTTGAACTTCAAAGGGTCAACTTATCAATGGCATTATGCCTAATTGCAACAGATTTCTTCTATGTAATAATTAGAGGACTCAGTTAGCAGTAATACTTAATATAGTGGCAGGTGAGAGCATATAGGAGGAAGCAATTTTACTATGTAAAGAACTCTAACATAGCTTCATTCTTCTATGACAAGCTTTTATTCGGAAATACTACGGCGCCGGGAGGACCTGAAGGCAGCACCACCCCTAATCAGCGTGGTTGTTGCTCTTGAACACACCTCGTAACATTTTCTCCAACAACAGGAGACGGAGGGGAAGTGAACGCCGAGCGAAAGGCAAGATATGACGCATTAATAATCTTTCACATGAAACTCAAAGTGAAATGTGATGCTTGGTCTCGTTTAAACGAAGCTTAACCGGCGAAAGTCGCTCCTGTTCGTTCGTGTTTTCGTTTCCTGAACTGTTAATGAAACAGAGCCGATTCAGAGGCCTTTTAAAACCACATGACAAACAAACACTGTGTCCAAGCTTAATCTTCAACACTGTGGGATTTGTAAAAGCAAACCTGCAATTCAAGGTGGTTCCTGTAAGTTTATTTCGCAACCGTTGTCGAGGTCAAAGGGTTCAGTGATTGACAGCTCGATGCGCTAATGAGACAGGGAGGACTAATTAAAGGGACAGTGTAGAATTGATGCTGTAGGTTTGTTTTTGTTTGTTTTTTTACTAAATTATAAGTTTAGTAACTTATGCATTTGCCATTTTTGTTGCCAGAAAATTACAAAATTTGATAAAAAAAAATTTGTCATGGAATTTTTTTTTCAAAATAACTATTTTGAAATAGTTAAAAATATTTCAAAATTAAGTGCAGCTGTCAAGTGAATGCGAATAAAAAATATTTTGTCTAAATCTTAAAGAGCACAGCGATATCAACTGAAGTGAACAAGGGTCAAGCTGTTCTTTACAGTAATACCAGTGAGTGCCACAAGATGGCACAGTTAGTTAGTAACTTTAATTAAATTGGAAACATTGTAATTAGAATAATTGGAACCAAATATTCTTGGGTCTAACTGTTAGTAAAACAAGAGCAAAATGTATTTGTTTTCCATATTTTAGTCTTTCTCTGGATGTTATATCAAACCACTCAATAGGAAGAATAGATAGCATTCTAGTTAGATATCAGTATTTATTTGGGTCAATTTTGCTGTAGTACTTTTAGTTTTTTCAGCATTTTAAACTCTGAGCTATATTTTGAGGTTGTTAAACCCAAATTCCCATTTCTTGACATTAATCATCAATCAATTATTCAAAACGTTTTACCTTTTTATCTATGATTTAGCTTTAGCTCTTATGTGTCAAATGAATACTTTTAAAATACTTTTATCATTTATTTGTAACTAGCTGCTTCCATCTGTTCATAATATCTCCTCTGACATTTTGCCAGGTCATATATTACCCCAGGTTTCATTGTCTTTGTCTCGGGATCCAGGATGACGAGCTATCAACTGAGCGCGAAGGAGGACATGGTGGAGAAGTTTCTGGATGCTGCAGCAAGAGGAGATATGTCCCAGGTGTCCACCTTGCTGTCCCATGTGCCCTCGCTCATAAACCAGACAGGATACAGCGGCTGGACCGCACTAATGCTTGCAGCTCGCAATGGACATTCTCATGTGGTGGAGAAGCTGCTGTCACATGGGTACATCACTGCATTTCTCTTAATTTGTAATGTTATTAATGCACCATTTGTTAAGTGAACAATACTAAAGAGATATATTGTGGAATATTTTTTCAAAGCTGCATTAATAATTTTTAGCATTTAGGGGATGCATCTATTCCACATATGTTATGTTTAGGTAAATATTTGCAGACTTGATGGGCAGAAACATAGGAACTGCAAAGCATTATGAAAAGAGGCTAAAGCGAGGTTTTCAAATATTTAAAGAAACTGAACCTGAAAGAGCAAAGTGAACAGAAGTCTGTATTTCTTTGTTTTTCAACAGAAGTTCCTTATTTGTGTGCACAAACTTGGCCAAAAAAATTTATTCTCATTCTGAAACAAAAGATGTAGCTAGAATAAAACTTGGCTACACACAGGTACGTTAAATTAAAACGTATTAAAAATTAAATAGGAGTAGACTGAAAGTCAGAGAGAGATAAAACTGTAGCTAAATTTTTTTAGCATATAGGAGCTATATGCTAAAATGACATTTTAAAGTATAAAACAAGGCAAAATAGGGATAAAACTAGTGGTGAAAATACAGTAAAATTAGGATTTGCAAGAAAACCAAACAAGACAAAAAATAATAAACCTGCATTAACAGCGTGATGAGGCAAAAACCTTTACTGAAATAAATCAATATAAAAGCTGAAGAGACAAAAAATAGTAGCAAAAAAAACCCCATTTAGTATAGAAAAACGTCCTCAAAGAGGCTATAATAAACAGGTACGGAAAAAATATTGGTGCAATTTAAATGAAAACATCTAGAAACTTAAAAGTCTAAGTTGTAAAAGCCCCAGACTTTGATGTGTTGTAGCCTTGAATGTATAAATGGATTCCTGACTTCTCTAAAACCTTTTTTCTTCTGTCTTTTAGCTGTGATAAGTTCATAGTAAACAGTTCATCACAGACCGCCTACGATGTTGCCAAGTTCTGGGGTCACAAACACATCGCTAACCTACTCTGCCAGACAGACGATGGCTGCCGGCGAGTCCTGCCGGGCTCCGACATCAGTCCGCAGGAAAACTACTTCAGCAGGGAGACGCTGGACCGCCTGAGTGGGAAGAGGACTGACAAGGCCTGGTTGGAGGCCAAACAAAGAGAACCAGATACTGTCTACCTCATATTCTCGAACCTCAGCCCCATGCTCAGCACATCCCAGGAAGACGACGGCGCAGCGGTATGTTTATGACCTACAGCCTACGGCTAGTTTACATGACAAAGATGAAAGTCATGTGAATTGTGAATCTGATTGCAACAGGTTGAGAGCAAACTGTGCCGGTTCAGATATGAGGCAGTTAAGGATCTTCTGCAGAAACCTGCAACTGTGCTCATTTTCCTCGGAGTGGAGAAGAGGAAAAATCCCTCCCCTTCCTCTCCTGAGGAGGGTATCCGGGAGGCTCCTGCTTGGTTTGCTTTCAGCACTGATGAAGATGCTGCTGACCTTGTTAAACGGTGCAGGGAGAAGAACTGCTCCTTTCCAAAGATGCCAAACAGAGACCTGCTGAAACTAAACGAGGAAGAGGCCGGTGAGACACACAAAACCTGTGTTGTTGTTTGATCACCTGCCTCTCTTGTGTCACAGTATAATACTTCTTCCTGCTCTCCTTGTCTGCAAGGAATCGTGGCTCAGGCTCGATCGGTGTTGGCCTGGAACAGTCGCTACAGCTTCTGTCCGACATGTGGCAGCAGCACCAAACTGGAGGATGGAGGACACAAGAGAAGCTGTCTGAACTCTGAATGCAGGAGTCTAAAGGGGGTCCACAATACCTGCTATCCACGAGTTGGTATGAATCTGCTCATCTATCAGCTCATCTGCACTGTAGTTAATACTGTGTAGCATCATGCTGTGCACAAAAAACATGACCAAAAAACGTAAAAGCTAAAAAGAACAGAAAACTGTAATTTCTCCAGTGGCTTCTTGAGGCTGGCTCTAAGTCAAGTCCTGCAGACCCCCCATATTAAAAAAGCTCAACATGGGTGCCTGTTATGCTGGTTGAAGGCACGGCCGTATGCAGCAGCCTGGGTATGATCCTGACCTGTAGCCCTTTCCTGCTCTCTTCCCCCTTTTTGTTGTCTACTCTTTATTGTTGATGTCAGATAAATTCAAAAATGTCCCTGAAAAAGTCTTTTAAAAAAGCCCAACAGAAACGGACATGTTTCCAGCCTGGAGTTAAATATAGTTTTTATCTCTATAGCCATTTCCTTTCATATAACAAATGAACAGAAATGTAATACTTTTGTAATTCACCTGCTTCAGTTTTATTACAGTTTGACGTCATATCATATACTATAATAGCTTTTGCCCACTCCTAGTAACAAAGTTTGCATATGTTTGTGATTTCAGACCCAGTGGTCATCATGCTGGTGATCCACCCAGATGGAAACCAATGTTTACTGGGAAGGAAGAAGGTCTTCCCAGCTGGGATGTTTTCCTGTTTAGCGGGATTTGTAGAGCCTGGTATACCACACACTCACACACACAGAAAAACTGCTCAGCTGTTAAACAACTGATGTGAGCCTGAAGCTCATCCTCACAGGAATATTAACCATAAATCAAGTCTCAGCTATAAAAATTAGGGTGACAGCTTCTCCCTGTCCTACCCCGCAGGGGAAACGATTGAGGATGCAGTAAGGCGGGAGGTGGAGGAGGAGAGCGGCGTGAAGGTCGGACCGGTTCAGTATGTCTCCTGCCAGCCCTGGCCGATGCCATCCAACCTCATGTTTGGCTGCCTTGCTGTCGCCATATCAACAGACATCAAAGTGGATGAGAATGAGATAGAAGAAGCTCAGTGGTTCACACGGCAACAGGTAAGTAACAGTGCGACTATTAGTGGAACTGCTAACAGGGATCATGATGTTAAGAGTTAATAATAAGTCTACTGAAGATAATTTTATAACAACAACTTGGAAACTGTTAGCATCAGCTGTATCAACTAGAAATTCTCCAGAGCTTTCATGCATATCCCATGGCCAATTCTTCTAATGCTTGAATGAATGAACAATTCTAGACATTAATGAGACAGAAATCCAACTTTTCTGCCTGCTCAGGTAATCGACTCCTTGTTCAGAGGAGCATCTCCAGCTTTTAACATCCCCCCCAGGCAGACCATCGCCCACCAGATGATCAGACATTGGATCGGCATAAACGCTAACCTCTGACAGAACACCTTCATCACTCGACCACCTGCCCAGCTGAGGAGGTCAGATGGATAGGAACGAGTTTGTCCCCAGTAGATTAACTCACCACATTCCTCAGATTGTTCATGTTGTGCTTTAATATTAGTTTACTGCGAAGTGACTTGACGCATGTACAACAATCTCAGGTTTGACATTTCACCTCGGAAATATCTGCAGTACGATGACGAAATATGGAAGAAGAAGCATGCTCTGTCCAGATTCAGTCCAGAAGTAGTTGTCAGAAACTGTAATTATTTAAAATAAATGTATTTTAAAAAATGTAAAGTAGTATTCTCCTCGCGTGTTTTATAATAAACTACATTCAACTTTCCTTGGATTAAACAAAACATTTGTGACAAGAAATTAATTCTCAAACATCCATTTCATCTGCCAAACCATTCAGAGTCCTCAGGGTGGGGGGCCTTTTGTTTATGTTTAATTTGTTTTCATTTACTTTAATAAGTTCATTAAATCTAAATATTTCAGTAAAATTGCACAAGAGATTCTGATGATTGCTGGATTATTTCTAGGAGCCAAAATAAACTTCAAGTATTAAATAAATTAAAGCCTATCCTTTGCATCCTTCTGTCACACCAACCCTATATGACCACATCAGTGACTCTTCTCTGTGGTCTTCCTCTTTTCCTCCTGCCTAGAAGCTCCATACTGAGCATCCTTTGTGCATCGTATCCACTATCACTCTTCTACACTTGTCCAAACCATCTCAGCCTTGCCTCGATTACTTTCTTCAAAATGGTCAAATTATGCTGGCGCGACAGCTCATTTCGAATCCTGACCTTTCTGCTCACTTCCTATGAGAATCTTAGCGTTCCGGGTTGTAAGAAGTCTGAAGCCCATCCCTAAATATATAAAGGTTACCCCAATGACTCAGTTATATATTCCCAGAGTTAATTCACAAACAAGGTTCCTTCTAAAACAGACAGCGATTTTGTCTGATTGTCTTCAATGCTCCGGTGATTATGATCCATCTGTCTCCTGTGCATTCATAGAGAGCATGGTTTGCTTTATGAGAAATAAATCGCAATTTGGAGTCCACCGGGGCGTCGCTTTTCAATAATTCATTTAATAACTTGAACTCATGAAGAGAATTTCTAGATGTGTTCAAGGAGTGGAAGGTGTTTTGCAGATTATATGGTCTTGCAGGGAGTAGAAGTGGTTCAATATCTGACTAAGATGCCGCCTGGTGGCACTGAGGATGCCTCAGTATCTTTCTAGAAGACTTGGTTGTAGCTGAACAGGGGCTAAAAAAAAAAAACTGGGCACTATTTTCAGTCTCATATGGAGCCCTATTATGATATTTTGTAATAAATAAGACCCCACAGAAGCATTACTTTTCCTGTGACTTTGTCTGTATCTTGGCTGTCCGTGCATATAAGGTCTTTCTAATGACTTGTCTGGTTAAGTTAAAGTTCCACTGACTTCCTGCAACATTTTGTGGTGTGAAATGGTGAAAAGTCCAAGTTATAACTCTTTTGCACAATATAGGATATTTTTGAACATAGCGTATAAGTGTCTGTTAATGATTTGAATTATTTGTACTGTACACTGCTGGGTTGCTTTATCTATATTAGTGCAGCATAATGCAATAGTAGATTAACATTTTCAAATTTGCAAAATAATTAGTAACCAAATCTTTACAATAATTGGTACAGAATAAAAGTATAATGTTCATAACCAAAACATAGTGAAGTAGAAGTAGAGAGAAGAACATGTACTTCAGTTAAGTATTTGGCTGAATGTTATCATATTTCAGAGTGTCTGGTGGCACCCACATCTTACAACGATGACATACGTTCACATTATGAAATACATGTAATATACAGCGTATTAAATGCAGACACCAAGATGAGCATGTCTTAAGATAAAAAAGGAGGCCCTCCTTGCTTATTATGCTGCTGTGGAACTTTCCATATTTTCTTTATACAAAAATACCAAAAATGCAGAGCCGATGAGTCTGCCCCACAAGACAGGCCATTGTTTTCCTTGCTGTAATAAACCTTTGGGCCACATCTTATCTGAGCTCATTCGTTGCTGAGTCTGTCTCAATGTGTTTTCACCCCGTGTCACTGTTAGAAATGTAACCTGCATCACAGATCAGATAAGAGCAGTCACTCTGCCTGCCCCAATTCAACACGTGCTCTGTCTCACAGGTCATCGGATAAACAGGCTGACTTTCAGTCAACAAACCAGGAAAGTGACTTCTCACAGCAGCCTCGGTCTGATGTGATATCTCGGAGATGTCAGCCTGATTTCTGTCCTTGTCGCTCTGAGGAAGCCAGAGCTTGGTTTCGTGTAGCGGAGCGCCGGCAGCCTCTTGATTTTCTTCTGATATGAAAACCTTGATAGGAGGACGGGACTGGTTCTCTGTGGGTTGTGCACTATAAGAAACATACTCAGAGTCTAGAGTGAGGCAGCCAAGCAACAGCAGAGAGGTATCCTCACGCTGGTCATCATCTGGTAAGAGCTGAGAGGTTCGCTCAACTATGATGAGACTTTTGTCTCTGAGGACATCAGTCACCTGGAAGTCTTCAATATTAAGGATGCTCCTCTCTGCAAATTTCTGTTGAAAAGAATGAATGAGTGGTCATTTTGTGGCTGGCTGCTGTAGCTTTACATATATTTGTGTTTATTGTTTCTCTTTTTTTTTAGTTGTGCAAACCCTAACGGGTCATTTTGTCAGTCTTAGAAGTTTTCTTGTTCCCGTTTCTGTATGGTGTCTTTGCCATTCCCCCCTTGTTGTCTGTTTATTAGCATCCACAGTTTTCAAGATATCATGTTCAAATTTTGTGTGATGGTAGATATCATTAACAGGTGTTTTTGTTATAATTAGTTGGACTAATATTGTAAATCTGAGTCTGACGATGGGCACGAAGTCTCCCATGCACAGATATATGAGCTGTAAGTAATTAACCCAACTATGAAAGCTGTAAAAAAAACAGGTTACCTCGTGGTTTGGGTCCATCAGCCACTGGCCTGTTTTGCTTAGTCGAGGGCTAGAGATTAGCGGGAAGAAGTACGACTTGTACCTAAAAAGTAATGTTGATTAAAGTCATTATCAGTGACAAGGACTAACCGCGTACTATCAGAGCATTCACTTCTGATTTTTGGAAACTGTTCCTGTAAGTCCTAGAAACCAGGAGAATCTTCAGGAAATTGTTCGCATTTTTGCAGCATGTTTAATCTTCCAGAGCCAGATTGACCAGAAAAAGCAGGTTCCTGTGCCAACGACTTGAGGTCAGATAAAAAAAGATAACCGCTGTTAAATCCCATAAATGTTTGTGAAATACTGGTAAATATTCACATTTAGGAAGCTGTTCTCAGACAAGTTTTGGTAATGCTACTGCAAAATATGACTTTAGTTAGTAGCAAATAACATTTAATGTACATTTTTTCCCTTCATGCCATGCCTTGCATACAGTCTTTGGGCCAAAGATCACATGACATACATGAAAAACAAACGCATTAGTATTACTAAAAGAACAGATTGCCCAGCACTCACAGATTCCTGGACAGGATGGAGAGGATTAACACAGTGACAGCAACCAGCAGCAGAGGAATCGCTGTAGCCACCACCGTTACATCATCTGGAAAGAAGAATATCAGATTCTCTTTGTTTCAAAAAAACAGAATAAATAAATCACTTTCCTGCAGTCACAGCAGTATGTTTCTATCGCCTGTACTTATGTCCATCATCTGGGTCAGTTGTGTACCTCACTGTCGAGCATTTTCTGTAATAGCCACCTGCACTTTATCCATCCATCCGTGCTTTTCAAATTAAAAGCCTATATAACAAATTCAACATTTTATTGCTCTCTATTCTGTTATTTCTCTTATTGTGCTATAAGAGTTATTCAGTTTTTGATGCTGAAAGAAAAGCCATCAAGCTGACTTTGATGTAGGCAGTGCACTCATTTATAATTATAATAGAAAATATCTTAATTGCAAAGTGCGTTTCACATAATTGTGTCTTGTAACATGTGAAAAGTTCTTATTTGCATTTGTATGATATAGACTTTCATCTTTGGGGGGGAAATCCTCCAGAAATACAGCAGAAACATGTTTTGATTTTTTTAAGATAGTTTAAGTGTATTTTTGTTTGTCTCTTGGGTTGAAAATGTCAGGTAGCAAGTCGTGCTGTCCACTACAAACGATGCTGTTTTGTTTTGAAAGGGGTTAAGTTACTGAACATTTCTGAAATCCTGCAAAATCAAAGTCAAGACTGTCAAATTGGACCATATCAGTTTTGGCAATAAAGTGATAATATCTGAAAATAAGTTGTCGCTTAACCTCCCTTGCGGCTTTGAAATGTGGAAGCTGCAATTTTTGTCCATTTTAAATGAAAGTCCATGTGCTCTGTTAGCCCAGCCCCAACAAATGAGACATCAACAGAAAGAGATACATAAGCAGTGCTTGATATAGAGATCTCAGACTCAGACAGAGAATCAAAATTAATTGCTGGCTCTTAGGAGGATATACAACTGGTTTCACAGGTGAACAAATGCTGCAGTCCACACACCAGGGGGCGCTGCAGATATGGCTTCAATGATTGATTCTAACTATATTGAGAAGAAATCTACTACAAAGAAATGTAGCCAATGCTGCAATGCAAAAAAACCACAGAAAGAAATCTGGTTTTGGGTCCAGTGAAACTCACCGAAATCTGTCGTCATTTGAACGATGCTTTTAGAAACATTATCAGCCAACAGCGTTACAGAATACTGAGCATTGGGCATCAGGTCATAGAAAGTGTGCTGCTGGTCATCTGGCCACAAAGGTAAAGCTGCAAATGAGAGAATGTATGTTGCATTTGCAAAAAGGTGATAAAATATGCATAACAGTTTTCTGTAAGCGAGAAAATATACATGGACAAATCTAATGAAAAAAAGACAAACTTTTTTTTTTTTTTACCGTGGAGTGAGATTTTATGTTAAAAGGCTCATTAACCCACATACATTGTTTGTCTGAGTGTTTCCTCAGAACTGCTTCATATCTGCTCACTCTGACTGGCTCAGACTTCCTCTGCCACTCCCACATAATGGTCACTGATGTCTTCGTCACACTGACACTCAGATTGACCACCTCCATCAAAGCTGAGAAGATGAACACACACAGATAGAAAGTCAGATATAGATTCCTCATTTTCTCCCCCTGCATTTAGTTCAATGCAAATAACTTCTGTTCTGCTGTAAATTACTTTGCATATTATTCACCCATTTTACTGCATTAGCATCACTATTAATTGACTCTTAGATAAGACTTTTCTCATTTTCTACTCACAGAAACAATACTAACTGAGAATACTAATACTGAGAGCTGATGATTCACATTACCGAGTCATCCTGTGCAGACGCAGAGGTTATCACCCCCACACATTTCTATCTGAGCTCATATTTACCTCCGTACTGCAGACTTGCCGGCAGAGACTGACGAGACCCATACTGCTGGTTGTAAACAGGAAACACACTGATCAGGTACTCCTTATTAGGGTCAACATCTGGAAACATGCACAGTAAACAGAACAGCTGTATAAAATACAATGTATGTTATAGACTAAAATACCATATATAAGTCACTCTTTCAGTTTGATTTATTTCCCCTCACCCCCAACAGGTTGCAGCAGACGGGTGCCCCTCCCTGAGCCTGGTTCTGCTAGAGGTTTCTTCCTGTTAAAAGGTTTTTTTTTCTTCCCACTTTCTCCACGTGCTTGCTCTTAGATTGCTTTTTCTCTGTATTATTATGGGGTCTTTACCTTACAATATAGAGGGCCACAATGGTTGTTGTGATTTGGTGCTATATAAAACAAATCTGAAATGAATGAATTTAGACTTGATTTGTCAGGAAAAATGTACAAAGAAAAAAAAAGCTAACATAAAACTTCTCCCAAGAGAAAAGATGCACCTACTAGCTAATTTCCATCTGCACTATTTAAATCCACATGGACAGTCTCCAGCAGTAATACATCCCCGCACAGCGCCCCTCCAGCATTCAGCAGTATACGTAAACTGCTCTGCTTCCTCAAAACTCAGCAACAGCCCAAAGTGTGAAAGTGTGAGAGTGTGTGTAGAAAAAATTAGTCGCTAACAAATGCCCAAACATATTTTTAAAGACTTAATGACGAGCTGTTTGAGGAAACTGCTGTAAAATTCATCACATTTTTGTTGTAGATCTTATTAAAACACAACATAATTATGACATTTACCTGTTTCTTTATCTGGAAATCTCCATTTTAAAAAAATCCCCCACTAATCAAATGCAAATCAAATACACACAAGATGATAGCTTTTTCCCCCATGTTGGGCTCTGTTATCTAACACCATCTAGATTGTGGTGATGAGGTCCTATCAACACCACTGCACTTGCTATTTTGCATCAGCTTTACAGTAAAAGCCTGCTAGTGGAGAAATTTACTCAGCAGCACGTAGCAGCCTTAAGGATTCAAAGATAAAGCCAAAGAACAAGTGGCAGAAAGCGGTTTGCCCCAACAGTGAGTCAAACCCCATAGATGTGAAAATGCACTCCTTTACACCAGAAACACTTAATATGGCTTTTTTTTAAAAAAGAAACCTGTTTAAAAGTAACCAATTAAAGATATGCATTATTAGATCTGATCATGTTTTGCACCACTGCTGGCTGCTGTAGCTGCTGCCTCTCAGCTTTGCTTCACTTCCATGAATTTGAGTCACTGAACTGGACTTCTCTGTGCTGTCTGTGCCTTCTGGAGCATTTTAATGATATTATCTGACAAATAATGCAGTTTACTAACAATGCTATGGCAAAAACACTCATATTAAGGCTATTAAGGCATCTGTGATGTCACAGCGGGTTTGTCTATATAAAGTCTCTGGTTAAAATGCTCAGTTCTAGAGTGGCTGACTGCTTGGCCCCCACCTCTGCTAATTGGAATCCAATTTAGTGAACTGACGTTTGTCCTGTTGGTGGCTTTTTCAGCATTTTTAATGGAGTTATCTAACAATAATGTGGCTTGTTGTATGGTACAGCTTCACGAAAAAGAAGATGATGCCTGAGCAGTATGCTTTTATTCTGAAGTGACTGCAGGACACAGAATTCAAGGTGAAGCCAATATATCATATTCATTAAAAAATAAAATGACTTTTGTTTTGGGGTTTTTTTCCCCCTTTTCACCTCGTATGACGGTGGAGGTGATGAAGCCGTCAACTCGAGACCAGTGGCTGGTGGATGGACTCGTCTCAGGGTGCCACTGAATCAGGAAATAACTGACAGGCAGGGTGTGACCTTGGTTGATGGGGATCTTCCACTGGACCAGAAGCTCATTTTTTTCTGGGTAAGAGGTGGAAATCCACATGTTTCTGACAGAGGGAAGAGCTGCGAAAACAGGGCCCACATTATTACATAGATTAAGATGAAGAAGACAACGCTCATCATCAACAGTAAAATAAGCTACCATTTTTAAGTCTCCTATTTTTGAGATTCACAAACCGCACTTGTTCCAATGCACTGTGCATTTTTGAAATTTCTCTTCTTGTTAAACATATGAGGCAAGTTTTTAAGTAAAAAACAGACGAGATCGTGGAAAGATTTTGCAATAGGTTTTGTAAAAACAGCATGTCACTGGTCTGCTGCTTCCTTCGATGAAAAAATAACATGCAGGATGTTGCAAAAGTGAGCAGCACGCGTATCCTATCTAATATCTAGAGCTGGAAGCCAATAGTCACGATTGTGTAAGATACTGCAAATGTCTTTTTTATTTGTCCTTGAAATGTTGTTGGAGACATATACATACAGAACAAGGATGCTTTTGGCCTCTGCTATTTTTGGCAGTTAATATAGTCGGGTTTTTATTACATATCTAAATTTTGACCAGGTGACTGACGAGCTAGCCTGGGTGTATATATGTTTGTAGTGACCAGATATTATCAGTGGGTTGCTGACTGCCTCTACACCCATAAGACTGAGGCCTAAAATGCATTAATTAATTCTTCTCCTCTTGGATGCTTTTAGAGCTGCTGTCAAATATTCCCTTTATGGAGGAAAGAGTTCAGTAGCTTTAGGAAGAAATGCATTATTTAAAGCAACTCATGTTAAAATTGTGATGTCTGTGGGGATCAATATTCTACAAATACCCCAGCATATCACTCAGAACATTAGTATAACAATAACAATAATTACATGTCATAACCAGCATCTTCTGTCTTTGTGTGCTGAAGCTGAGATGGGCAGCAGGGCCGTAGCCAGCTGTGTTGAAGGCTCTGACTGTGATGCTGCAGTTCCCCTCCTTCACCACTAGGCGTGTCACATCAGTGGTGCTTTGAATCAGTCCACCTTCTTTATAGCTCATCTGGTATCCAAGGATTCGACCTTCAGTTTCAAGAGACTCAGGAGCCTAAGATGGAAAAAAGAAACAATAATAAAAGATTCATTTTAGTAAATCAGAACGGTATTTTTCTGCATTTATATGAGAACTCATCATCATAGGTAAGTGAGACACTATACCTTCAACATAATGAGATGAACTTCCAGAGATCCACCTTTTTTCTCCAGTCTGTAAAACACCTCTGGTGGCCTGGAAGGAACTAAAAGAAAAAAAATTGAGCTTTTTTAAAAAAATATATTAATTTATTTTATATATGTCAGTGTTGTAGCTCCTGGTATTCTGTCCCTGATGTGCATGCCTGTTACCTCTGTCCAGTGTTCTTCCTCTCATTTCAGAGCTCCAGTTACTCCAGAAGATCTGTTCCCTGCAGGCCACAGCAGCTCTGTAGACTGTAAACGGCAGGAGGTCTTTGATGGTGTAATTCAACGTCAGGTTTGCAGATAAATCTGGAACCTGGACACAAAAGCAGACAACCAAACCTATGGGACAAAGCTGACTGTAAGTGGACGTACTATGCTCTTCTATACTTCGATCCTGTCTACTCTGTCACAGTGCTGGATGGCCGAAGGTTCAAATAATGAGGTTAGTGCATGTACAAGAATCACTGTAAGTCAAAAGATCAGGTTTCAGCCATTTTTATTTTGGGATCAAAATGTTGCCTCTATTAAAACTTTATTAAACAATTAAAATACATTTGTGATTTAAGGAGCTTGGAAAGAAAAGCGACTGGACTTCTTTAAGTTTCTTTAAGACGTTTCATGTCTCATCCGAGAAGCTTCTCCTTAGATTACTACGACATGGATGACCTACATGTTCATATTGTGATTCCCTTTTTGGTCGTTTTTACATTTTCCAAAGCTTATTAAGCTACAAACCCTGTTCCAAAAGAAACTAAACAAAAACAAAAGAAGTTCACATCTAACAACACAGATATTTCACAAATCATTACCAACAGCAAAAGACTTGAATTTTAAGCTCAGAGCAAAAATCTTCCACAAACTCTTGTTTCATTTCCCCAAAAATAAACTTAAAGTCTGCTTATTTTCATTGGATACTTTTGTCCACGTTCTCCACCTGCAGCAGTTCCACCTCTCGCAGTGTCAGAAACACTGGCTTAAGGTAACGAGCTACAAAAAGTGAAGATGTTTAAGATTGATGCTTATGTCTACACATTCATAATCAGTAATTAATATATATATATATATATATATATATATATATATATATATGGATCAGCAAAAGCTGCAGCACATAAACAATAGTCCTTGAATTACTCAGTTATTACTGTTTGTGACAACACTTTCAGTATCCTTACTTTTTGGCGGAACTAAGCTACCTTAAACACACCTTTTTTAAACTTTTCACTTAGCAAATGTCAGTAAACAGTTTCTTTTGTTGTTCGTTTTGTTTGCGTTTCACTTCAGCAGGAAGCAGGAATATGAAATATTGTAAAAAATTTACATATTATTTAAATGTTTTCGGGTCTTTTTGCCTCATACTTTATGGTGGAAACTGAAATAATGTGCAGTTCTTTTTGGACTTCTTTTCTTGGAGTGCAGATACCTAAAGAAAAAGCCTACAGAGTGTTGGCATGACGCTAACCTTGGTCCATATGTCCTCGCTGTCGAGTCTGTAACGAAGCTGACATCTGCCATCACCGCTGCTTGTCCAAGACACGACAAGTGAGTCCTCAGTAGAGCTGAGCACAGTTAATACAGGTGTAGGGGGCTTGACTGAGAGGAGGAGACAAGGAGCAAATTACTTCATCATCATTTTATATGAGCGAACAGCAGAGGAAGATGGAAGCCAGGTGGATTACAGGTGACAGTCACAAAACGTGTGGGTGTCTAACCTGCTTCAAAAAGAAAGATACTGTGAGGCTCAGACCAGATCTCTGTCATGTGGTTTTTAATCCTTGCTGTCACATTGACAACGGATGCTGAGTTGAAGATGCCCTGACAGGATATAATTTCGTGGTCCCTAAATAGAAAAGATAAAACATCTGAGAAGATTCCACAAGATCACTTTGTAATTATCATCGTAACGAAATCATCAAGTTTTATACCTGCTGAAAATCAGGGAGGCGGTAGTCTCAGTGTCGCTGTTTGAGTCTAGACTCCACTCACATGTCATGGATATTTGTCTGTCTGGAGACTTTTGGTAGTAACACGACATGTTCAGAGTACCTGCAGGAAAAGAAGTTTAAATAACACGTCACTCCAAAAAGCTGAAGACTTTTTGGGTCATGTGAACGACATGTCTACACATCAGAGCGGGTTAACTGAACACGTTCTTCTACTGGGCCTACATTTAATGCTTTACAAAATTAACATGATTAAATGAAAACTTCAAACCAGTCACTGAGACCAAAAAAACAAACATCCAGAAACATATAACCAGATATATTTTTTAGCTTCTATTTACATAAAAAAAAAACCTTCTCAGTCATGTTTAAACAGATCCGATTTCTCATAGATCCTTATCCTTCTGCTGAGGTCCTTTTAGAAACAGGCAGCTTTACTTCATGTTTTTATTTTTTTAAATCAGATGATAAAAAACAATAAGCAAACATGTGTGCTCACTCTGTGTGGATGAGGGTGGGCGAGGGTCACAGTCTGCAGGGGTGGTGACACACACCCGTGTGTTTTCTTTGCAGATCTCCAGCTGAAAGTCTCTAACTGTCACTCCTGACGCGAAGAAACAGGGAAACAGAGAAAGTCAATGAAAAAAGAATAAAGATCATTAAAGATTTTAATGATTTTGGTGCCCTGGATGTTTTTGTAAAGTGTGAAATCGAAAGTGAGACAATGTTTATTCACTAAAGACAAAGACTATATTGCCAAAAGTATTCACTAACCTAACCCAGTCACTGAATTCAGGTGTTCCAATCACTTGCATGGCCACAGGTGTACTACATCAAACACAGACATGCAGACTGCTTCTACAAACATTTGTGAAAGAACTGGTTGCTTTCAGGAGCTCTGTGAATTCCAGCATGGTCCCGTGATAGGATGCAACCCGTGCAACACATCCATTTCCTCACTACTAAATATTCCACAGTCGACTCTAAGTGGTTATAACAAAGTGGAAATGATTTGACTAAAATTACAGAACTTGTCTGACTGTATTGTACAGTGTAAAGAGCATGGACAATTTCATGCTGTAAACTTTGTGGGAACAGTTTCAACATGACAGCACATAAGTGCACAAAGCAAGGTCAATAACAACATGGATGAGCTAGTTTGGTGTGGAAAGGACTCGCTTTCACAGTCCTGATTTCAACCTGCTAGACGCATTTGGGATGAATGAGAGCAGAGACTGCGAGGCAGCCCTTCTTGCCCAATATCAGTGTCTGACCTCACAAATGTGCTTTTGGAAGAATGGTTAAAAAAAAATCTCATAAACATTCCTAAACTTTATGGAAAACCTTTCCAGAAGGCAATATTATATTAAATCCATGAATTACGAATCCGATGTTAATCGTGTTTATATGTGTATGTGAACAAATGCTTTTTGCATTATAGTTTATAACTTCTCTACACCGATAGAAAGGTGAAAAAATGCCCGGCGTAATTCTGACGCTCTGTTTTAAAATGATTCAATAAAATAAATTTGAAAAAAAAAAAAAAAAAAAAAAGCTGTACTTCAATCAGAAAGTGTGTTCCCTTAAAAAAAAAAAAAAAACAAAACAAAACATGTAAACAAGAGCTACAGTTCAAACACACAAACACACAACTGAACGGATCAATAAAAGACCTTGATCAGAAGAAAAAAAAAAAAAGTCCTGAACTTTTTCTTCAGGAATTTAGCGAATTCAGTTTGGCTCCCTCACAAGCCAAACACTTCCAGTCCAGAAAACACTTTAGTAACATTAAAATGCAAAATCTGACTTTTAACATGAAACATTTGTGGATAACTTACCATAAGAAAACACACCAATCAGGAGACTCATCACTGTCCAGGTACAGAAGTGCACTTTAAGAACCCAAACATCCATCTTAACGGTAAAAATGATTTTCATCTAAACATCCAAGAACATCCGCACTTAATCTGTATGGTCTTTAAAAAAAAGGTTCAAACCCCACAGAGAACGTCTCTGGTGTGTGCGGGAGGAAGGAGGAAGACGCCTCTGCTCAGCTCTCAGCTCGCTCAGGAAATTGCTCCACTCATGTAATCAAGCGACAAACTTGTGAAAGTATGTTTATGCTTCACTTGTATGTAGAGGATTGTATGTCTATAAAGTTTAGTAGGATTACGGTAACTTTCAGCGCACTCTGGTGGATAAACTGTGTACAGCTATTTGACTCATGTAGTGAGCTACCAATCACAAAAACAAAAGCGTTAGCTAAATATACATTTGTACATGTTGGTTAGCAGCCATAGGCTGTAAATTTTTTAAATGTTATTTGTTCATCAAAACAGCCACCTGTTGAGCCAGTCTAATGAAAAACGAATTATTAAACTGTTAGAGGATAAACTGCCAGAGATACAGAAGAAAATATTGATAGTTTCAAGAATTTAAAGGAAACGGTACAAAAGAAACAAACTTGATGGACAGAATGGCTACGCTGCTACTGTTAGCTAACGATATTTAAGTTATTGCTAGCTAACATTACTTTTAAATAATGGTAGCATAATGAATACATACAACAAATAAATAGGCGCTGTGTGTTTACAAAGTAGTGGCCAGAATTGCTATAAAGAAGGAGAAGAAATGGGTTTAAAAAAAAAAAAAAAAAAAAAAAGGTCCAAGTGAATTTCAAACAAGTTTAAAAAAAAAAAAAAAAATGTTATCATAAAAAGTGGTGTTGATGATGGGATTCCGAGCTGTGGGGGAACGTTAGCTGAAATCTGTTTGGGAATTATCAGCATCAGGACCCATTACTTGAGAGCCAGTAACACACACGAACACAAAATGAAGCAATACCACACAGGAAATTAACAAGCCACAACTGTTCCTCATTTGTTTAATCTTTCCTCTTTTTTTTCCAAAGCAAAAACTTCAGCTTGTCTCTGGTTATTTTTTCTTTTTCTTATACAAATTGAAAACAAATCAAACAAAACGTCTTGTAGAAACATTTAAAAATGACTGACAGCGAAAACCCCCCGAAAAAACAACAACAAAAAAGAAATGAAACAAATAAGGAAGGAAGTTCTGTACAGATAAAAAAAAAAAAAAAAAAGAAGAAGAAAAAATAAAAAGGGGGGTGTTAAGTAAAAGGGATTCCTCTGTGCTGCTTACCACACTCAGAAGTGAAATATAACACTAAACAAGCTTCCTGTGCGATCACACAGAGCAGGCAGAGGAGTGCATTAATGTTGCTGCAGACTAACAAAAGGCTAAACACACGTACTATTAAGGTAAATGAACTTCATTAATGTGTCACTGGGTTTCTTGACCTTTGGGTCAAATGTCAAGTTAATGGATATCAGAAAACAATTTTCCCTCCTTAATCCTGAATTGAAAGCAGTGATTCTTGCACAGCAGCAGAGAAATGTGAAGAGAAATCGAGAGAAATCGGAGCCTTTATCGGCTCTGGTTGTGTTTCTGAGTTCAGCTTATTTACAAACCAAGTGGAAAAAAAAAAAACACATATACAGAACATTTCACCGAGTCTGGTCTCCTGAAATGTCCACATGATTTCAAATATAAGACATAATTATCTGACAAATCCAGAACCATTTTTGGTGGAGTTCAGAAAAATAAAACCCTGCAGCTACTCTGGACATGCGAGTTAAGAGATTTTTTTAACTGTGATTAGCCTCTATCCATTTCCATCATTCTGAGCCCGCACACTGGTCACTTTTAGACTGAAGTGGGCCAGCAATGTTGCTCGCCTGGACAGAGGAAAAATTCGTCACTGCAAAGTTTGGACAGACATGACAGAAAACAAAACAAACTAAACAAACAAAAAAAGCAGAACTTGTATGATAGCATGTGGCTTCATTATTACAGTTTTCTACATGAAAACATTCTTCTGTGGTCACAATTTGAAGATTCGAGAGAAGCTTTTTCGCTGTTGCCATCTTGGCGTTTTGAAACTGGGTGTGACGAGCAAAAACCAAACAACTGTGAAATCATAAGCTAAATTTACAAAATAATCTTGATGTTGACGAAGACCTGAAATGATTGACTGAGACCTTTAACTCACCAGCAAAGTTTTTACAGAGGTCAAGTATAAGGGAAGCTTTCCCAAAGGACTAGAACTCTTTATCGCCCTCTGGTGGCCAATATTAGACTGCAGGTTTAACGGCATACATCTTTTATACAGTCTGTGGGTTAGATTTGGAGATAATACCAAAAATACTTGTTACCACGTGTGCGTCAAGACTTTTGCAACTATGACAAATTTCTTGCACATTCCATCACTTTGCATTGTTTCACCGCTGTCAGTAAGTCTGTCTGACGCCACAGTTAAAGTGTAAAAGTGCCCTACGAATGACAGAGTGCCATTACTGTAACAGACTGGTAAGTCAGCCATGTTACCCATGTCTGAAAGGCCTACTGTTGGGTTAATTTGATTCATGCAGCCACCGTATAACACCGTGCAATGACTA
Organism: Simochromis diagramma; assembly: GCF_900408965.1. NCBI lineage: Eukaryota > Metazoa > Chordata > Actinopteri > Cichliformes > Cichlidae > Simochromis > Simochromis diagramma. The sequence goes on along the minus strand of NW_024387200.1, from coordinate 772,975 downwards.
AGGCCGGCCTGAAAACAGAACCATTTTCTCAACACTCTAAAACGTGTCTTGTGTTGAGAAAACAGTTAAAAAATAATGAAGAAATTTTGATTCCATAAGCTGATTCTTTCTCTCAACCTGTAACACTCGGCACTAACAGTTTACAAACAATGTCTAGCACCAAGAGCTTGTACCGATGTACAACTATTGCACATCTACCAGGGATTCCTGCAAATCCCTAAACCATCTGGTGTCTCGTTCATTTTTTAAGAACTTTATTTTGTCTGAATTTGTGTTTACGATGATTTTAGTGCAGCCAGAGATTCTGAGATGTGATACTGGTTTAGCCTAATGATCAGTCGTAGCGTCAGACGTTGTTTCCCAGTTGCACCAGATCCTATTCTCTGTAGGGAGATGACTTTTTTAAAATCACCTTCATCTAGATGCGCCAGCCCATCTCTGCAGAAGTGAAGGATTATCCTTTTACAAACAAAATCTATTTTAAATAGCTAAGAATGGAGCTACACTGTGGAGAGATTACAGAATGTAAAAGCTCATTCAGTCGAGGGAGGACCAAAGAATGGCGAATGCACCAATCGAAGGTGCAGACTCACAGATAGCCCTAGTTTAGTGCTTACATAAATTTCTGCTTAATGTTTGTGCACAAATTCTTTTTTCATTTTTCCAATTTTATTTCACAGACAACAATCCTGCATTTCAGTCATGGCCTTGCATTTTACCACCCTTTTCGCATTTTGGTATGAGAACTGCTGATTTTAAAGATAACGGTACACTCGGGAATACCAACCTGTAAAAACCCAGCTGATCCGTAGTCTGGATGCCCTTCATTTCCTTCACCTGGCAGATGCAGGTGAGAGACTATTTCTCACTAAATTGGCATCACTTTGGTGCAAGCATATTGCTCCTATAAATCTGTTCTAATTTACATTTCTCTTTACATTTTAGCTCTGATCTCTCTCCAAGACCTCTGAGAATGATTCCATACAGCTGCTGATGCTGCACCTGACGACCGTTTCTATCACCATCTCCCTTGAGTTACCTTTTCTAGGTTCATGATTAGGAGGGCAAGAGGTGCATAGGTCAAAAAGATCACATTTAGAAGGAATAAAGACAGGAGAGGAGAATTGAAACTGAAAACCAGAAGAAAAAAAAAAAACTGTCTGGTGAACGACAGCACTGAAAAGTCCCAGCGCTCAAAAAGCTGAGGACCGGCTGATGTTAAAGTTCTCAGAAGACACCCAGGTCGTGTTTTTCAGGTCTGAGCCAGAGCAGCGTTTCAAGTTGAAGAAAGCAGTCAAAGTTTACCGGAGCTGAGCCGAGGCAAACCGAACTGTTTTAAGTCCGTGTGTGTTTGTGTCAGTTTCTGTCTGCGTAGCAGCGCGTGCTATTTGTTGCGCAGCAACTCCAGCTGATCCTGGTACTCAGTGAACAGTCTCTGGAATCGAAGGTTTTCACCGATGACGGGCAAGACCTCCCGCAGCAGCTCACGCTTACGTAGACCCTAAAAACACACAAGACAAACAGTGAACGTGTGAGGACGAAGCGACTCATCTTTCCCTCTTTGTGTGCAAAAAGAAGCAAAAATATGGAAGAAATCAGAACTGTCATCTTGCAGAAGTGACATTGTTTACAGCGTGTGCGCAGTCGTTACAAAGTGTTCTTTAGTTCAGATAATTTCGGTTTATATCATCCAAGCATACTTACCAGTAATGTGTATCAGAGATTCTGGGAAATGAGTAAATGATCAAAACAAAGTAGCAATCTCAAATACTAAAAAAAATAAAAATACGAGCGGCTGCCAGTGTTACCCCTCAGCCTCCGAGCAGACACACCTATGGTATCAATTTCAAAATTCTACATTCGAAATCATTCACCACCTTGACAATGGGGTGGCGCAAGCTGCATAAACTGTCCAGGTGTAACACAAGAGAAACAGATAGACATCCTAAGTAGTGCTAATTAGGACCAGACTAATAAAATATTAGATTTGCAAATTGAAGCAGACATTTCCTAGACGGTCGGTACCACACAGCAAGACATAATATTAATGAGGCAGTCCATCAAAAAAGTTCAAAAGACACCAACAGCACAGACACAGTGAAGCAATACAGTCTAATGAGAGACAGCAGATGCTGATCAGCTCCAGCTTCCACTGTCTGAACATCTGCTGATCATCTCACTACCGTATTTGTAGTATTTTCACTATTTTCAGTTTGACTCCACTAATACCAATCAAATCTCTGAAATTGTTTCTCACAATCAAAGATAAAATATTAGGCTGTCAGAAACAGATCCTGGTGCAGTTTATAAGTGCAAACTTTCAACTAATCTGACATTTAGCCCACGTCCAAACTGCACCTCGGCTGACTTGTCTCAAACATCTAAACAAACCCTTTAAAGACAACTGAGCTGTTCTGTGCTTCACTTACTATTTGAAACAAATACTTTAGTAAAAGCTGTGTTTCATGTCACATTTTGTAGTGACTATACTAATAAAAGCTGTTAATATTCAGTGGACTTTGGATCATGTTAAAAGACAAAATCAAGAGGAAGAGACTGATTTTTGTTGTCGTACCAGTGTGGTGGGCTCCCAGGATGTAGCCGCTGATTTGTGGACAGGACCCAGGAGCTCCTTGCAGAGTTCTCTGAGGCGATACTCTGAGCCTGGAAGGAAAAACAGAAAAATATATGAAATATAAGAGTTGTTTATATAAGGCTTTTCTACAGTTGCCGCCTGTTCAATCAGACAATTGAGTCCAAATTTTCTGAAAGCACCTAGGCTGTTTTAGTTTCCACCATTTCTCATTTTCTATCAGAACACATCTGCAATACTCAAAACTGATGTTTGTCCCTTCAGCTGAAAGTTTGGTACCTTCATTGACGAGGAAACGGGCATAGATGAGCAGCCAGTAGCGATACTCCTGTGCTGACTGCAGAGTCAAAGCAGACGCCAGCTGATTCTCCAGGAAGGCCAGCGTCATGCTCTGCTGCAGGTGGTGAGGGGTGGAGGAGAGGCGGGAAGCCAGCCGACCGGCACTGCGGGGAGCACCGAGACTTTTTTATTGACTTTCTTTATTACATTTTATATTACTGAAGATGAGAAGTGCAGATTAATATTAAAGACATACTTGAGGTTGCGTCCCTGCATGACAGCCAGAGGCCCAGAGGACACCGGTGTATCGTGGCTAGGCAGGCAGCTCCTGAAGTCAGCACACTGAACCAGAGAGTCACTTTTATCTGCTATCAGAGTCCTGAGAGAGATGGTGTAATCACAGCTGTCAAATCCATTGGTTTATTATTCATCTGTGAGTACAGTGAGTACTTCCATAGTGTTTCTCACCATGTCTCCAGAGAGGAGCTGAAGCAGTACGACTTCCCGTTGGACAGTCCAATGACGGGAACTCCCTGCTGAGTCAGCAGAGACTGGGACACTGTAGTGTCAGCACCTGAAGACACAAACAAAGTAGTTTTCATGGAGAATAACACGGCTCGATTCGCTTATTAATGATCACCTGAGTCATTATATACTGTAATCAAATCAAATCTGGCCTGGAGAGTGCAGTGAAGCAAGTTGGACATAACCACACGTTCTCTCTGTTAGCCGGCGCTACAAACCCTAAAAACCACAGTGAGAGATAACAGGTGGGTCTGCCTCCGTCCCACAGCTTCATGGTGGTCATGGGCTAATACTTTCAGCTTTTGGTGAAACGCTACTGATTTTATATTCTCAGTGTAAAATGGCCTACTAATGAACTCATTTTTAATTACTTTTGTTCCACTAGCTGCAAGGCCAGCAGTGTAAAACAGAATTGGCAGCAGATTAGAATCAAGCATAATATTTGTTTTCCTCATAACCAACTGGGTGCATGCAAATTTCGTCAGTAAGGCACAGCTCAACAGACTGCACATTTAAAATAAATATCAATGAAAGTATACATTCTAAACAAAACTCTGAATATGACTTCTCTGGAGCAGGTTATGTGTTCAGCATTAGTCAGTTTAGTGTTAGATAAGCAGCTTTAACTCTCAATATACCCATTAACACATTAGTCTCGCTACACAGTGCACCTCACTACATCTCTCTGCTGTTTTATCGGTCAAGCTTGTTTTGATGTGAGTAGATATCAGCTGTAGCGATGACTCACCAGACAAAACAGTCAGCAGAGACTCGTTCTTGACCAGAGCCTTCTGTTTCTGAACATCCCTGCAGAAACAAAAAATGAATTATTACAAAGAGCAAAGATTTTAGAATAAAGACAAATATTCTTTAAATACTACCAGCGTAAATTAATGCACTTTCTAAATGCGTAGGCATCTCTGTAAAACTAGTTTTACCTCAGAGATCAAAGATAAAAAATGCAACAAAAGCTCCCGAGCAATTCAAATCAAACAGAGCAGCTGAACACTGACCACACGGACAAAGTCGCTCCAGCGGTCAGAACCATGACGTAGTGGGCAGAGCAGTGTAAGGCAGACGCAGGCGTGCCTAGCTGAATGGCAGGAAGGAGTCGTCGCCCACAGGAAGAGAAGACTGACAACATCCTGTCCTCACAGGCGACTGCAAGGATGTCACTGAGGGAGTGGAGGAGAATTAGGAAGACCAGATTTTGTGCTGTTAATTCATTTCTTTTCACATTTTCTGTCTTCAGTAAACCTGCTGATGTTTTCATTTCAAATCAGTAGCACTGTGTGGGAATATCCTCCCCTTTTCAGTGGCTTTCCCTCCTCCAACTGGGAGTTTAGAGGATAACTGCACACATAAAAAATATTCTGCATGTAATTTCGGCAATGAATCTGCATTACTTTACTTAAATGTCTATTTTAGCTTTAGTCGCTGACCTTTTAAGTTCTGAAGCTACTAGTTTTTTTTCCAAGTCACATCAAAAAGTGAAAGTAAATCAATTCAAGTATAAACAAGAGATTTTGTCTGTATGAAAACTCAGCAGCGCCTCCTACCTGCTGCCTGCAGCAACGACCACAGAGCTGGGCAGGAGCGTGTTCCAGTCTCGTCCGTCTCTGGAGCATCGCAGCTGGCTGAGCTTCGAACCTGCAACCATGGACACCTCATTCTCCACCTCCAGGAACACTGAGGGCTCCATGCTCACCTGAATTGAATTTGAATTTAATCTTTATTTTGAACATGTTAAAAAAGTACAACAACATAGAAATCAAAAGAGAAACAAAGGAAAACAAGCGACCGCAAATACAAAAACAAAAAAACAACAACAACAACTTTCATGTTCAAAAACGAGCAGGAAGAAGCAGAAGCTGCACAACAAACACTCTCGATAATGTATGGAGCATCGCCTTCATCAATTACAAATCCACCAAAGCTGATGTTTCAAGACAAGGGAGAAGACGACACTGCTCAAACAGAAAAGGGAGAATTTCTAACTGAAGAAACTGAAACGATAAGTGTCCAAAAAAAGCAGGCAGAGAACAAGGACGACCTTAGCTAGAAGAACAAGAGAACAAACTTAGCAAAGAAATAAAAAGAAAGACCCAAAGCCAAACCGTACAGCTTGTGAGAGATCAGACGGGGGATGCAAACAGATATAATTCGAGGTGAAAAACTGTCAATTAAGGTGGTTATAAAAGTACAATACATCTTCCAGCTGGATAAACACACTAAACACTTACAGTCCAAACCAAAGAGATGACAGACGGTGTGTTACCTGCAGACTGAAGGCCTTCTGTGTACTTGGTGTTGGTAGTTTGAGAACAGCGACAGGAGCTGGAGGAGCTACAACCCTGCTGGGCTCCCGTTCCGCGGGAGGAGTTATCTGTTATGACGAGATAAGTAGAAAAGCACACTTGGTTAACCTATTTTAGCTGCACCCAAAGAGCTTAAAATAACAGATTTTCAGGCTTCATCCACATATCCCTCTACCTGAGTGAAAGGTTGGGCCATGGAAGCAGCCATCTTGTCTTTCCTGGGCCGTCCCTTCTTCCTCTTCTCCAGCACCTCTCTTCCATCCAGCAGCAGCTCTGGTTTCCTCTTGCCAAATGTCAGGTTCTTGTTGATGGCAGCCATCTTATCCTCGCTGTCACTGCTGGTCTCTTCTTTGGTTTTTGCCTCCTTCTGGGCGGTGACGCCGTCTTTCGGCCTGTTGCTAGAACAGGACATCAGATATGTCTCTGTGTTCTGTTTTTGTGTTTGATGTTCTTCACTTGCACAGTTACTCACCTGTCTAACGGTGTGAGTCCAGCTGTGGACGAAATGGCGGCTGTCACGCCTGGTGTGGCCTTTGACCTCTCTGTAAACCTGGAGTCCAAAGCTTTCATTGGCTCAATCTTGGAGGCAGAGGTGAGCAGCAGACTGGATTTGACACTAGGACGAAGATAATGAGAAAGACAAGTGAAGGCGGGAATGAGAAAACCAAGCGCCATGTAAACGACTGGGAAGAGGAAGTGGGAAAAAGACAACACAGAGAGGGTAAAACAGAAAACAACAGCAAAAATTCCCTATCTGTGATCTCCATACCCATCATTGTTGTCCTCCATTGGCTTAGCAGTGTTGTTGGGAGGAGGTGAGGTAAGCATGGGGTCGTGTGTGGGCTTAAGCCCCATAGAAGAGGCCTGTCCTGGGCTGGAGTCGGAGCTGAGCTGGGGGGTGAGCTGGCTGGACATGGATGAGCCCGAGGGCAGGATGGGAACACTGTTGAACAAAGCCGGAGAGAAATCCCTGCAGAGAGAAAAGGGCCTGTGATCTTCTACTCTTCATCTGGTTAACATTATTATTCCTTTTATACAACAATAACTAACTTTAACCATCACTTTTTCTACATTGCATTAGCTCTGTGGACCAGAATCATCTTCAGTTTGCACCACGTGGCTTCTATGTTGTTAAAACACGCAACAATAGCCCCCTGTTTCAACTGTTAATTAAATCTAGATCCGGTTCAGACTGAGAGGAGTCTTTGAACTCGCGTGGACTCAAAACCAAAGATTTGACACTTCAAGCTCTTCTCTTATTGTGTTGCTGTAGCTTTGATGGCACAGAAGAAACCTGTAATCAGTCCAGCCGCTATCTTTGGAGTCCAAACATGATCTACCAGCTATTTTTGTGAGATCAGCCATCTTGTTCACCGGAGTGTGTTTCATGCCTTCCTACCCCGTGTCCAGCTGAGCAATGCAGAGCGGTGTGATTCTTCTTCTGCCATCTGCTGTTCTCGTCTCCACCTGCTTCTTCAAAAGATTCTGCCAGATGAGAGAATAAAGCATCCAAGAAATTTACGCTGCACAGATATAAAAAGGATGTTTTGACAGCTTTGGAAAATTAAAAGTTTAAAACATTAATATATATATATAAAAAACACAAGTATTAGTATATTTTAAACTGTGTTGGACTTTGATTTCTAATGTATATTGTCTCTACTCTAACAGTTTTCCAAAAACCCAATGAAAATATAATTATCAGGTTTCTGATATGCTTCCAGGAAGCACCTCCCAGAACTATGTAAGCATTTTTTCCCTTAATTTCATTTATTATAGATGGCTGCTCCATCTACCTTCCTGATGTCCTCCAGAGACTCCCCGTTCATCACACTGTTGAGTTTGGGTGCTGAGGATTCAGGTGCAGCAGCACCTGGTCCTGAGTTGGCCTGGGCAGAGTTCTGCCGCTCCTGTTGGTATTTGAGAATCTCGGGGTTCTCGATGATGGTGGTGGAGAGCTGAGCCTCGGGGCTGGTTATAGCCAGACTCTTACCGTAGATGTTCTGATGGATACTGTTCTATTTGTCACAAGAAGGAAAAGAAACGTTTTCTAGGAGGGAAGAAACCTTATTTAAACAAGAACCACCAACAAAATTTAAAAAAATCTGTTAAACTGCTTAGCAATAAAAACCTGGAATATAAAGATGTCGACCAATAATTATACATAAAGCAGAGTCTGGGCCTCATGTGGTGCATTTTTCATTCACTGATTACTTTTCTCTACTTCTAAGAATGAAAAACAAGATGAGAAGGGACAACTTTGTTATGTGGTTTAAATAAAACTTGGTATTTGTTAGCTGGTTTAGAGTTTATTATTAGCTAAATAAATAAAAGATGAGGGGAAGACTTTGACTTTAAATATATCAGCAGTACATATTTTCAGCTCTACGTTTTCATTGCTACTCTACTAGAGTAGATCTGTATGAGGCACAGTTCAAATAATCTTTATTTATCTTACTGGGCTCCTAAATTACTCCCCACAAGTAAAGAAAAACAGTACAGAAGGCAAGCTGCTCAGATGGTCAACACTCCTGGGCACTTACTCAGGCTCCAAAAAAACGTTTAAATTGGACCTCGTTTTTTCCAGCTCCATATATTTATTGTTATAGTCTACTGGAATAGCTTTGCATAGTCTGCACTTAAAATAAACCTTACTAATCTTACACAGGGCCTTGGTCTCTATCCCTCAGTTCATCTTCTGCTTGAAACAAGCCGTCTTAGCTCCTTATTCTCTAAACCTACTTTCTCCTGATTGGCTGCAACTCACAACCAAAATTAAACAGTAAGTGGGGCAGATTTCTCCGCACACCGGCAGAGCCATGTGCCTGAGATGACCACATTTGGGATATCCCCCATATGTCATAAAACACAGCCAAGAGCAGAAAACACCATCTGAAACCAAGCATTCAAAGCTTGAGACTTGACCTACATGATATCCTTGTACACAAGCTGACCTCATTATTTGAAACTCTAGCTATGTTTAACATGAGCATCTACCATTGTAGTAGAATATATATGACACAGGTCTTAAGTGTACACAGGACTAGTTGTAAACATACAGTCACAATTTCAGTGATGCCTTGATGCTTCTTACCTTCTCCTCTTCATTCAGCGGGTCTCCCAGTTCATCCAGGGAGAAGTCCAAATAGGCGACTGTGCCATCCATCGAACAAACCAACATCCCCAGACCCGTCAATGTCCTGATACACACATACATATCAAACTCAGACATTTATCACCACCAGTAATGTTTAATAAGCCTACACAAAACACCTGTATGCAAACAGAGAAGGGTGCAGGTAAAAAAAGCATCCACACACTGAGACATTAAAAATGATATCTGAAGTCAGATATCTGATGTCAGGGCGGTGGACTTAGAATAAGAGAGACTGCAGAATGTGACAGCCCACAATGTCTTCACTCACCAGGAAATGTCCATAATGGATTTATCGAAAAGATCATGGATGACCACAAGAGGGCGCTTCAGTGAGGTGAGCTGGAGCAGAGAGAGCGAGAGAGACTTTATTTTTTTATATCCTCCCAAACAGCTACTAAAACTGGGTTTGGCGATTCCTAGTGAGAAACCACTGAACTGGAAAAACTGCCCTCACTTGGTTATTAATGTACATGTCATCACATCAATAAGCCATGTAAACTGCAGCTTGACTAAGGAATGAGAGTACTAACTTTTATGTTTTACTATCATTATTTTAAACTTTAAAACTGTGGGTGTTTTACTGACCCAGACGGAGAGCGATCGGTCTTTGCTGCCAACAGCGCAGCAGCAGTACGGACAGCTGGGCTTCGGAGAGCTGCCGTTCTTCTGCTTCTTCTTGAAAATCTTTGGGTTGAATTTCTGTAGGAACAGAAACCAGGCGCATCAATAAGTAGCTTTTCTTTTGTTTAAATATAGATTTACTGGCTGAACATGTTGCTAGCACATCCTCACCACCACGGTGACAGCTTTACGGTGGCCCACAAAGTCCATATTAGTCTTCCAGCCATCTCTCTCCACAATCTGAGCGGTGGGGCCGGAGTTGTTCATTGCATGAGCCGACACAAGATACTGACCGTCTGGAGACCAGGACAGACGCAGGACGTGGGTCGTCCCACCGCACTGAGAGTGAGACAGAAAGAGAAAAATCCCTTAAACTGTGATGACAAAATAAAATCAAAACCTAAATCAATTAGTGGAAACACACAATGTATCCAGTGGGTTCCAATCAAAGCGAGAGTGGGTGTTTCTGTACCTCATTGAAAGGTTTGGTGATGTCCGCCTCCATCTGCCAGTCCACCGTCCGCCACACTTTCAGACTGTGGTCGTCAGCCTGGGAGGCGATGTATTTCCCCACTGGATCCCATGTGAGGCCTTTCACCAGGCCAGTGTGTCCTCGCAGAGTAGTGACCATCTCTGAATAGATCATTAAGACAGTTGCAGAGTGTGCAGAAAGTGTTTTTCCCTCTCAGTTAAAAACAAAAGACTTTTGTAAATATGAGCATTTTCTATTTTCCAGAGGCTGAGCTGTGGTTAAACTTTACCTGGAAATTTGCGAGCGTTCCAGATCACAATGGTGTTATCCACACTGCAGGAGGCCAGCCACATGTCATGAGGAGACCACGCCACGTCCATCACATCTGAAAACACAGCACAATGATAACAAATGATGACAATGGTGTGACACTTTTCTTTTTTTGACATTAATATGTCAAAGGGGATTTAAAGAAAGAAATTTACCAAGTAATGTACTGAATGTTGAAGGGAAAAAAATCTGGCTATTATCTGAAATATTTTTCCACTTTATTTTTGTTTTTATTATTTATTCATCGTCTTGTCTTTGTTTTTAAACATTTAACCACACAGCTGTTAGACCTCGAGAACACACACAATGAACAGAGGCTCTTTAACTAGCCAGGTTGGTGGATGTGTGCAGACATAGCTGGACTGGCCATCGGGCATACCGGGCATTTGCCCGGTATGCCCGATGGTAAATTTTCGTTTTAAACGGGCCAACGTTTTGTTGTTGTTGTCTTTTTTTCCATAACCGTGTAAACAGTGAAAGGTGGCAGATTGGACAGATGCTGCCAGACGTGTAAAAATAACTCAATTGTTTGGTAGTAGCTATGGTGGAGCTTTCAAAGATTCAGTAAAATTAGCAAGTGGTGGAGGCCAGCAGGTGGATGGGGGAAAGGGGAGGTGGAGAGACCCAAGGCGGCCGCCGGTCCAACTGTCAGGTGAAATGAGCTTCAGGTAAGAAGTTATGACCTGCAGTCTATCTGGGATATAAACCAAGTTTAGGTGGAGTTTATTTTCGTTGTGCTAACTTTTTACAGTCAGTTACAATAACTCGTGCTGCGTACTAGCTAGCATGACGGAGTTTCTATACAGTTGGGTGGGTGCTATGATGTTACTGGTGAACTTTATGTTATTCATATGGTTAGTTGAGTTGCCTACCGTCCTGTAAAAAACGGAATCCTCTGGTATTCAGAGTTAATTTTATGCGTTTCGTATTGAGCTGAAAATAAACGCGATTTGTCCCGTACTTCAGCTACAATGAAAAAAAAAAAAGACAAAAAGCTGGAGTTATTCTGCGTCTTTATGCTGTCAGCTGCCTCTTCTCTCACTCTCCCCCCTCCCTCTCCTGCTGCTACTTCAATCATGAAACTGATCAATGATCAGCTGATCGGGGTTTCTGCCGCAAGTCCCGTCTCTCTTGCTTGTTTATCTCCCACTTTGCACCAGAAAGAGGAAACTAGCGGAGGTCGCGTTAAACAGCAGAAGCGCCTTTAAACTTGATCAGCTGTTGTTAGAATTTATTTAATATTACTTTCTAGTATCAGCTGATGTTTGTTGGAGCCACAGCTGTAAAGCTGTTGGTCATGATATCCGTTTGGATATGTGGTGAGAGGGAAACATGAAGATGAAACCAGGAGATGTCCTTACTGGATCATCAGAGCTGAACAGGTGATGGAGAAACAGGTTTACCTTTTAGGTGACAGGAATGAGTTGAAGGGAAGCTATGAACTGTTTCTGAGAGACAACTTACACCAGGATCCTTTTCTATGTAGCTGACAGCTGGTAACTGTGCAGGGGCGGGTTTAGCAATGTTTTGCCAGGGGGCCAGGTAGAGCATTAACAGGGAGAGGGGGACACAAAGAAATACTTTTCTTTCTTATTCTCATTTAAAATTTCTAGCTTTTAACAAATAATTATCCGAATCTTACAACCAAAGTTTTCATCTGATGTCAAATTTATAGAAATCCATTATTGTACGTAGTAAGTTTTTTTCAGGGTCCCAATATAATTTCTTCAGAAGAAAGTACTGTACATGATGCCAGTATTTTCCCACATTTTCTAGATACTGTACTAGTACTTTGTGTAAAATGCCATCAAAAAGTCAGTTAAGTTTTATTCTTTCTCACCCGTCTTTCTGTCTCCTTTCACTTTTAAAAGGTTGCCATGTTAGAAAAAATATTTTGCCCTGCCATGCTGTTTATTGATGTGGTAAATAAATAGTTTATGAAAATATCACTAAATCTGTCATTTATTATTTTTAATATTCAGTAATGATCATGTCTCACGTCTAGTCTTCTCTGTCTTAATTTCAGGTTTCCACCATATGTTGTAGATAGCTCAGGAAGTTAACTCAACCAAGCAGTCTTTGGGTTTCGGCTAAGTACTGTTTAGAATACCAGAATAGGGAGGATGGTGTAGGTTTAAGTTTATTAGATTGATACATATGTACCAACAAGACAGTGTACATCACTGTCACAACGACATTTGTTTTCATTCAAAGGCTTTATGGTTTTTCCTATAATACCTGGTGGGCCGGTTTCTAGTCAAAATGCCTGGGCCGATTTTTTGTCCCAGTCCAGCCCTGTGTGCAGATGTTCAATATCTGTGAACATCTGCAACTTCTCTGTGCATTTTCTGAGCCTATTACCTCCAGTGTGGTTCCTCAGGATTGTGACACACCTCCACTGCTCCACATTGGCCAACTTGCTGCTTGACCCAAACACTGTGCTGGGACCGATGAACCTACAGGGAAAAGAAACACACAGACAGACATGATTAAAAAGCAGCAAATGTGAATGCTGACATAATTATCAACAATGGAGATTCACCAGAAAACATCAGTGAGAGGAAGTTAGCTTGAACTAGCAGGAAAAGGATAGCATGCATCCAGTCAGTTCATACACAGAGAAAGAACTGGGACATACTTTAAAGTAGCAAAGAATAATAAATATAGACTTTGTTACAAAAAATACTTGTATAATAATCATCTTTTATGGCTTTTGGCAACAAGAGCACTTCGTGTGAGTAACATATACCAGCAACTGAACGAGGTATCAACCTACTGCAAGTTCTGGTTATTCTGGTTGTCCGGGTTAGAAGCAAATTTCCAGAGAAGAGCTACCAGCTGCAGTATGGGATGTCAAAGTCTGTTCAAAAACCCCCTCTGGCAGTCTTAGTTACACTCTGGTGTTATTTTTATTCATGCAGCAAAATAAATAAATAAAAGCTAAAATTAGGTCCAAAATATATTTAGATATATTTATGTGACCGTTCTGCCCTCGGTGGCCCACCCAAGTAAAGTATATGTGTAGGAAACGGTGTGTCAAGATCCAAAAGTGGCCAGTGGCATGCCTCTCCTGGAGCTGTGGAATACGCCGATTATAGCTGTATACCGTCCATCAGCAGCAGCACATCATCCAACAGTAGCTGACAGCTGTAGAATCTGCATATGCCCCAACTCCAGCAGTAGCATACCACTGGCAATTGTTGGATCATGGTGCTGCAGAATTATTAAGGTTACAAAAATAGTAGATTTTTGTTTTTTTGGCTTAATTAAACAGCCCTAGTTTATAACAGTGACTCATATGATTGACCATTGAACAGCATGCTGGTGTTACTAGAACAAAAAAATAGAATAGGATAAATAAATAATATTGATTCAAGTTTATTAAAGTGTAGATCGTTGTAATATAATGCACTGTGGAAAGCCGTAAAATTGCCGCCTATCACACACACACAGTCTAGTGTGCGTTCACGCTGACACAAAAAGTTTCCCATTCTGCTTTCAGCTCAGTCACCATGGAAACGTCCTTGTTTGGCCGTCTTTCCAGACGTTTCTCGACAGATAGTGAATGCTGTTTATCATATTGAGCGGGTGACTGTGTGTATACGTACGCAGCTCTCTTCCACACCATGACCAGCTTGTCGTCTCCTCCAGAGGCCAGACACAGCCCGTTGTTGGACCAGCGCACACAGTTCACACAGGCTGCAGAGACACACACAAACACTTCTGCTCACTGAGGCTATAAATACAGTTTGTATGGATTTGTGCTGAGGAGGCTGTTAGGGTGGACAATAACAGCACCTGCAGATCAAGATGCTCTCATTATTAAATATGGCTGCTTGTTATTAGGTCACTGAACACAGCAGCAGTTTATGTCAGTGGCAGTTCATGGAAGGCGAAGTGATTTTAATTTCCTGCCGCTGTTATCTCCATCCATCCAAGGTCAACGTTTCCAAACGTTTTAGTCAGATGGGTTTATAGTTATAGATTTCCTTTCTTTCTTTTTTCAAAGTGTAAAAGGTCTAATTATTTTTTTAAATAGTTACTTTTCCTTAGTTCTTTTTTATTCAAATCACATTCTGAATACATCTTGAACTCTTTCAGACTTATCTTATAGTATTTAACTAACATTTTTACTCACTGACCCCCTTGTTGTGTTATATTCAGCTTTATACACCAGATTTGTTGTATCTGATTTACATTTTTACTTAATGAGCATTTTTATTTTTTACTCTATTTCATCAATTTAAATGACCTCTTGTCAAGGAAATGATAACAGCTGTGCATGTTGGTATTGCAGTACAGTCTACATGCATCAGATGTTTATCTGAGCAGCTTTCAATAACTGTTAAAAAACTAATTCATTAAAGAAAATTCCATATACACACAGTGTGGAGCTATCGTTAGAGACCATAAGTAACCCTTAAGTTTAATTAAGGGGAAAAAATGACCCAGAGAACAAATACACTCATTAACCAACCATATATACAGACTTTGATTACCTAAGTGATTGTCCATCTGGCAAAGCATTTTGGAAATATTCTCGTTCTTCTCATCCTCCTCTCTGAGGACCGGCGCCATGTTCCAGATCATCACCTTCCCCGAATCCTCCCCTGGAAACAATCCAAGTATTTTAAACATGAAACACCTTCACAAGGAGCAACAGGGAGAATTTTTTTAAAGCTGGAAAGTAAACCTGAACCCAGCTGTAGCTTTCCATCAGTTAGAATACTAAGCTGTTGTTTAAAAATGATCCTAAAGGGAGAAACTTTCATTTTAGCAGTTGTTGGTTTTACCTTGGCCACCAGTTGCAAATTTTGTTCCATCAGGGTGGATGTCAACTGAAAATATGGGTTTACCTGAGAAACACAAAAATCAACATTTAATATCAGTCATCTCAATTTTAATAGATCTAAAGAACACAAAAAACTGCAGACTGATAGTGTACACAGGTAACCTAGAGATACTGAGAAAACTGGAGGAAATAAAGGAGTAACTAAAAGGAAAGACACCAGAGTGCATCTGGAAAGTTTACAAAACCTTTTAAGTTTTCCACATTTTGCTGATTCAAACTCATAATTTTTACACCAATCCATACAGCACACACACGTCCCACAGTCACAAGCCAAAACAGGTTTTCTAGTGTGTTAAATGACAGCACTGACATTTTCCATTGACAAGGGTATTCAGAGCGTTTGCTCAGTACATGGCTAAAGCACATCTGATAACAACGACTTCCTGGAAATACTTTCTTGGCGATATGCTTTGGGTTGACATCTGAAGCTTAACACTGCTACACTCTCTCCTAAATTGTCTCACTAATATGCCCACAGCATGATGCTGCACCACACCATGTTGTAGTGATGGCACTAATGAGATGACTTCTGATTACCTTTAAAAACTAATGGCGTCTATGGTTGCTGGTTAATTTGACACTTCACCACAGAGGCCTGATTAGTAGAGTGCTGCACCAAATTTACACCCTGCAAGCTCTACAAAGGAAATCTAGATCCTAATTGATTGTGACAGCTGGGCTCTTGAGTATCTGGTCTGACAAAGGCCTTTCATCCTCAGTTACTCAGTTTGGTTGGGTATGCAGCTCTAAGAAGACTGCTGATCACGGCAAACTTCTTATATTTTAAGTTATGGAGGCTAGGGCTGGGCCATATCATACCGTTCACGGTAATACCGATATAATGTTCGGCGACGATAAGAAAATGAAATATCGCGATAGAATATGGGTAAAATGTGCATGCACAGTGCCTTTGTTTACATATGCACATGACGGAAAAAGCATGGCGGCGACGGAGAATGAGAAGGGCAAAAGCGGATCATTGAATGAAAAAGATGAACCAGTATTGGTTTGTAAAAATGCTGCAACTTCAGTGGTGTGGAACTGGTTTAGCTTTCGTCCGTCAGATACAAAACAAAGCACTATTTTTGGTAGAGCATGCTAGCAGGCCGTCGTTATTACTGTGTTTTTTGGAAAAATCTACAGTGCCCCTTATAATCCCGTGTGCCTTATGTATGAATTCTGGTTGTGTTTACTGACCTCGAAATGATTGTATGTGGTACACGGCGCTCGAAAATCTGTCAAATGTTTTAGTACAACTTTGCTAAGCTACGAAGCCGCACCGCTTGATGGATTGTCGGAGCATTACGGCTATCGTAGGCAGGAGCCTCGTGGAGTGATACATACTGTGCTTCAACATAATATTACCGTATTGTGTGTGTATAACCTCTTTTTAAGTTTTGTAGATATTCTACATGGTTATGTTGAGGATATGTCGGCCAATTTCCACTGGAAATGCCTTTTGGTTAAACTGTCAGCGAGGAATTTGCATTTGCACTGTTAAATTTTTTATATAATTTTAATGCACATAAAAAACAGCTGCTTGTTTAAGTGAAAATACATTGATGGTTTTTTGCATCACTGAAGCTTATTTTGCTTTGTTGCTGCAAAGTATTGTGCACAGATCCCCCTGAAATGCAAAAAAGCATGTAAATGAAAACTTTCCAAGCACACTGCATGTTGGACACATTTCAACATAACACAGGAACATGGCATTGACCTCAGCTGTTTGTTTTTTACCAGGCTTTGTTTAGTCTGCCTTATGGAAAGTTACTCAACTGTTCTGTGATTTTCCACAGGTATGTTAGTACATGCCCACACCCGAGTCTGTATTTCAGTGTCTTGTCAGGTTTACAATCGACATGCACTCGAGGATTTCCCTGAAAGGAAACCTTTCTGGTAAATCCTCCAAAATCTCTTTGGTAGTATAACCTAATTCCCTAACTCTTCCTTTAAGCCATGGAGATACATTACTAGGGATGGGTACCGGTATCCGGTGCCATGATGGCACCGGTTCTGACATAAACGGTAGTAACCAGACCGAAAAGCAGCGCACATGTCGGTGCTTTATTTTCCTGAGCTGTGATACACTTTAGATTCTAGCCAATCATTTTACGTTTCCGAGGATAGTAGGCGGGGCCAGGTACGTACGTTCTTTTAGAGCAGAGCTACAGATTAAAAATGCCCAAGGCAAAGCAGTCAAAAGTCTGGCTGTACTTCACAGCAAAATATGCAAACTCAGCAGCCTGCAACAAGTGCTTTCAGCTGATACTGTGATACTGTCAAAGGAGGTAACACCTCGAATCTGATGAAACACCTGGCGACGCATAGCGTTTTTTTTAAAAGCCGAGAAATGCGCCGTATTTGATAGCTTGCTGTGAGACCTCACACCGAGCACATCTACTGCGGGTGGGTTGCCTGTTATCGGACCCGGAGTTAGCAACATCCCCCAAATACACGAAGAGGAGAGTCCTGGCCCCTAGCCCTGCCAGTGTAGCAGAAATGATGACGGATGATGACGGCTGCAGCAGCCGTTCTTCTCTGCGTGAGTAGCTTAATGTTGTTCGTGTGTAATTTATGTTGAGTAGGCTAACCACGTTATTACATTAATGTATGTAAGGTGAACTAGCAAACATCATCATAGCTACATGCGGCTGTCTTCTTGTTTGATGGCAGATACTCCCTTCACCCTGGCCAAAAAGGCTAAAATGACCAAAGAAAAAGTGGAAAACAGTTAAACATGAGAGGTTTTTGGACAAGGTTTATGTTTTTTCCATTGTTTAAGCACTGCTTCCAGCCAAGAGTGATACCATATATGCCCCATAGCTGCAGAAAAGGCTAACGTTGTTATCTTTTTACAAAAAAAAAAAACAGCTGAACATGAGAGGTTTTTGGACCAATTTTGTGTTCTCCATTCTTTAAGCACCGGTTTAAGCACCGGCACCGTTTCAAAAGTACCGGTTTGGCACCGGTACCAGATAAAACCTAAACGATACCCATCCCTATACATTACACAGTATTTCAAAAACATCATCATTAGCTGGTTTCTATGTAATTTATACTTTTTTATTTTTTTTATTTTAAGCTAAAAAAAATAATGTGACTTGCTGTGAAGTTATGCACACACTGTTTCTTTAGGATCAGTTGAATGAAATGAGCAATTAAATACAAGAGACAAATATGGCAGTATCTTCCTATATTTCAAAGTGAAATCCAAATTACATTAAAGTAAGCAGCAGGGTCATTGCTGTTCCTCGAAGTTCGAGTCAATAGAGGCTCTTGGGGATAATTTTTTTCTTTAGATAATTATCTTGTTAATTCAGATATGGTCAAGCCAATGCATTGAGCTTCTTCGAAGAACTAATAGTGAGGCTTCAGAACAGAACCAGTGTGTGGCATATCCATCCTTCTGTGTACAGTCTATACAATACACCCTTACTTAACACTCGGTGCCTTTTTTGCCTAAGAAACCACAATTTGAAATAAGGTTATAATTGCTAGAATATATTTGAAAAAAGCTACTGTACAATAAAAAACTGTGACTTATTACAAGCTTCTCATTACTTAAAGTGATATTTATAAAAGATACAGTACTGTGTACTACGTGACTAAAGCTGAGGTTCATACCTAACCGTGCACTCTGTATGCACCCCTGAGTACGTGCTTTATTTTAGCAACAGTGCAAAAATGTATGTCTAAAAATTACAAAGAAACTCCCGTTGAGTGCTGAATTAAAAAACAAACAAACAAAAAAAACAAAAAAACAAAGTATTATTTCCTCAGTTTTCTTTGTAAACATATCAGCAGCTGGAATCCATCTGCTAATATAATTATACATTTAATACATTTGGTTTCATTCTATATTGATGCTGTTGTGCAATTTTGTTGGAGTCTTCCAAATGTCAATTATTTCACGGGCAAAATGTGCTCTACTAACAACAGTCGTTAGCTGCACCCTAAATTCAGGCCATTTTCCTGGCGGTTAACTTTCCAAACTGACAGCTTAAAAATTATCCCAGCAGACACTTGTTTATTTTTTAAGCTTTCTGTGAAGCCGTCACACAAATAAAATGTTAAAATATCCCACGGGATGTGAGTAAATCTGACCCCAAAAAGTCACTGCGAGGCAGTAACTTCGACACGGGTCATCTGCCAGGTAAGTTAGCTAACGTCAGGACACCAGAACTAGCCGGGGGGGCTAACTAGCTAGCTAGCTAAGGTTAGCAAACAAATATACTTTGAGCACAGAGACACTGACAACGGCACAAACACCAAATGCAAGTGCCCAAACGTTGACTTAGATTTAGCATGTGAGTGACTTTTAAGTGACTAACAAGTCAAACAAGTGTGCACCAGCACCATAACCATCATCATCATCATGCGTCCTTATCAAGTCGCCCCCCTCCGACAACAAAAGCCCAACTTGATCCAACAGATTCCTGCACAAGCTTACCGTTGTGGCTCACCCAGCTCGGCTTCAGCAGCTTCATTTTCACCCCGGGTATTTTATTTTAAATCCCTTCAAAACAAAAATCCATCCAGCGCTCACTTTCGGTTCATGGGAAAACTAACGAAAAGCTCCCTCCTATTGTCTCAAACTCCGTCCGACACTTTGTTGATTGCGCGATTCAACTCCCATCTCGCAGCATCCCCGAGTCCCCGAGTCGACCAACGGACAGCAACAGACAGGCGGCCCCGGATGACAAACGGGCGAACACCAGGCAGCTCAGGAAGTGTTTCCGTAAGTTTTGACCGCGGACAGGAAGAGGGTGCAGGCAACATATCATAATACACCTACGGGGAGATTTAAAATAGAAGACAACTACCAAAAGATAATTATTTGTGATTTTTTACTTATTAATTTTTTCGAATGCAAGTACTCAAATGTTAAACCCGAAAATCAACTCAAATTCACACCGTTTGTGTCGATTGGATCTGACGCGGCTTTTATTTTGAAAGGCTAAATGGCAGATTAGTGCGCAAACTCGGAGTTTCTTTTCGACAAGTTAGCACAATTTAAAATGTCTTTTAAATATTCTTGAAAATAAAACATTAAACATACACTAAGAACAGTTAAAATATGTTTTTATATTGGAGCTGAGAAGTTTCTGGCCAACTTCTAATTTGTTTTTGCTTCATCCCTTAGAGCTGGAAAAATAAATATAATAAAATTCAGATATTGTTTTGGATGCTTGTGTGGTGGCAATCTAATCCTGTTTACAGTGTGTTTATACAAAACTTTGTCCTTTATTTCAAGTCACTGAAATTTGCAGAAAAATTAAGCAGAAAGGTAAAACAAACAAACAAAAAACTGCACACATCCTTATCACAGTCTTTGCTTTTGCGAAAATGTGTAAAAGGATGCATATGGTCAACAATACACAGGTAGACTGAGTAGGCCAAGTAGACTCAGTTAGGAGGGTCCCAAATTTTGCACAAAAGTAACCTCTCACATTATACCAGCAGCAGCTTAAATCGTTGATACAAGTATGTATGCATAGAGGATGGAGCCATGCATATATGTTATTTATGCCAAATGCTGAATCTGTAATTTGAATATTGAAGCAGAAATGAATACTCAGCCTCAGTTTATGGTTTTTACCTGACAGGAATGACACCGGGTATGGTCATCTGTACATTCAGAGATCCTCTTCTGCTTACCTTGGTCATAACGAGTGGTTATTTGAGTTACTAGTCTCAACCATTGTATTAAGGCTGATGATAGAAGGTGATTTGAACAACAACCCCAGGTGTATGTGGCTCAAATTCACCAGATACACAACAGGCACGGGGCTGATTACCAACAATGATGAGAGAGAGCCAATTGACAAATAACATAGTAGTGGATTTCTGAAGGTCCAAGAGAACAGACCCACCCCCCAAATATAAATCAGTGGTCAGGATGTGGAGATTAAATTTGTCTCTGTCCACCTCTCAGAGTACCTGACCTGGACCACTCACATCTTTACTGTCATTGGCAAGGCTCAACAATGTGTATACTTCCTAAGAAAGGTTGGGCTACCTCAGAACCTAATTTCTGCCAGGATCCAGCTACATGCAATCAGTGGCATCTTTAAGACCTGGCACCAACAACAACACTTAAAGTGACTTAAATTTCTTACTTGTTAATGTTACCGTTAAGTGGCAGTCAAAAACATCTTAAGGGGTCTTTATGATAAGATTGAAACATTTATCACCTGGAACTTAGATGTTTCATCAAAAAATGTTACGAGTGTAGGTAATAATTCTGTGTCATACCAGAGTCATAGAGGAGAAACTAGGGAAATAACCATGACTTTATTCTGTTCAGGTGAAATTCACAATGAATTTGTAAAGAATACACAGACACATTAATAGAAACATCTTTATTGATCACAAACTAAATAAAAAAAAACAAAAAAAACAAAAACCTGATTATTATTCTTTTCCAGTAGAGTGATCAACAAAAACAATATGTTTAAGAAAAGGTGATATTTAATTAACATAACTCACTACTTCACAATGTGACTTACGTGACTATTATCATAACCTCAAGGGTGTATAAGTCATATAATGTGTGTTTAAAACATTTTTCAAGTGTATCCCAAAAGAAAAATGATTATAAAACTTTAAAGAAAAAGAAAAAACACATTTTTACAGTTCACAGCTAACCCCCCCCCCCCCAAAAGAACAATGCCATCACATAAATCTTCCCTGATGGTGTAAATTACACACAGGTAAATTAGTGTAAACAGCTTACTCACTGCTACCAAAATGTTACACTTTTGTTCTGTCTTTTGCTAGAGTCCTTAAAAAGAGTCAGAACAATAGGAAATATTCTTATCCAGCAACGGAAAAAAAACGTAAATGACCCGGAAGACGTCACTGCACGTGTCTGCCTGCTCAATTTAGAAGCTCTGTTTAAACAAACAGAGGGGAAAAACAGTAGCTTATATGTATTTTTGGCATTTCATTTTATAGGGAAGGCAACACTGGAATCCATTACTACAACCCTCAGTGTGTTCCAACTTCATGCTAAACTGCTGTCCTGAGGAAAACTTGCCAAAATTGTCTTTACTGATCAGAACTGCAAGAAAGAGTACACCTGGGGGCAGTATAGAGTCAGCCCCCCTTTAGCCTGAATCTGGTCCCCTCTGTAGACTCTCAGTATCACAAAACTGAAAGGACTGCACTTAATTGCCTTATCAGATTATCTTACATTAAAGGATTCTGGACAGATTTCACATGAAAACAGCTCAAATTTGGCAGAACCTTACTGATGCATTACAGTTCAATGGCATCATGAACAACAGACGAATCAATGCCTCGTACACAAATACTGAAAATCATAACCTTCACGAAGGATTACTTCTTTCAGCCGTTTCTGTAATATCCAAAGGTGATAAAGTGTTAATAATAACAAAGAATACCCACACAGTGTCCCAGGTAGAGCAGTGAGTTCAGAAATGAGCAGTTTTGTCTTTTAGTCTTTACATGTGGCATCTTCAGGGACCTGACATCCCTCTGAAAGTTGCTTCGATTTGCTCCAGTGTCTTGCCCTTGGTTTCTGGGACGAAGACCATGGTGAAGATGACATTCAGGATGCACATGGAAGCAAATAGCCAGAAAGTTCCTGCACTGGTTAGAAGATTCTGCAAGGCAAATAGGTATCCGGGGGGGGGGGCGAGAGAGAGAGGGCGAGAGAGAGAGAGAGAGAGCAAGAGAGAGCGAGAGAGAGAGAGAGAGAGAGAGAGGGGAAAGGCCACAGAGAACTATGTCAAAAACACTCAAATTATCCCAACTGCAGCACAAATTCAATTCAAATTTTCATCCCTGCATCAAAATATGTTTTCACAGCTTCACAAATTGTCACTTATATGAATTTAACTGTTATTTTTCCATTCTCAGTATGTTGGAGAGGCTTCTCCAGGTAGCAGAGGTGGCCTTCAGCAATGAGACAGACAGCTACACAATCCAACATCCAAAGCCAATTTAGAATGACCAATTAATGTAACATGCAGTTTTTTGACCTCCAGGAGGAAGTTATACAAAGATATAGCTGTACAGTAATCTAGATGTTGGTGTAGAGTAAACTTTGTTTTTTTAAATTCACAAATACAGATGGTTAAAAAAATAAACAAAACTATAATCCTGTACAAAAAAATGAAACCCATTATCCTTTGAGCTGAGAATATCCAATCTAAAAGTGACAGCGCTTTGAGACAATACAGCGAACCTAAGCAGGCTATGGAGTGACTACTGACTACTTAAGCTGCTGTTATGGTTGGCATGTTGGTCACTGCTCAGTCTAAATGTGACATCAGACCCATAACTATTCATAAGGGTGCTTGTGGTACACTGGACGTGGTGAAGTCTTCTCGTAAACAACATGTTTTGCAACTCAGCGGGAAAAAAAATGATACTAGAACAAGTCCAAAGAGGAAAAAAAATAATTATGGTGGTTTGAAAGTTTTCTCCACAAAATCTCATCTTTTTTTGCTCCAGCTGTTACAGCTTTTCGCCTTTGTACCCTGGTTATCTCAATGTGCCTGTACTGACCCATCACTGAAACAGCAATAGACATTAAGCTTTTCAAACACTCATTTTTCCAGCCTGACTAAGTCAGGAGTCATGCAGCATTTGTGAGAGCAACAATGGTGAGTATAAATGGCCAGTTAAGTCTGTTATGACTGATGGCAAATTAGGGCTGTTACAACAACTATGTGTATACTGGACTAAATGCTTCCCTTAATATGCTCGTTAAGTAGGAATGCACTTCTCTGCAGCTCGTCTCGTGTTGGCAGGGAAGCTTTCTGGGAATAAACTATGTTTGATGGGGGCGAGTCATCAACATTTTGCCATAAGTCAGTGATGATGTGTTTCCAATGTGTTCTGTGTTCTGCTATCTCATCACAACCATAATAACAAACAATAATGATTACTGTGTGACATCACTTTGACTTTCTGGTGAGTTACGTTATGCTAACTGTTCCAACAGGATCTTATTACACATCCATTGAACCATTTGTGGTAAACATGCGGCCTATGTGCCAGAACCAGCCCAGCAAAGGGCTCTACTTTGTCCCTCGGATGGTGCTGCAAAGTGCAAAATTTGCAGTGAAGTCTTTTTATGGCATCTTAAGTAAACATGCTGTATGCTCATGTGTTCACTAAAAAAAGGATCCCAGATGTAAGATAAAATTTCACTTCTGTTTAATTAAATTTCACTTCTGTTTACAATCCTGGTTGAAATGTGGTTTTATGGATCTTTAACAGATTTGGTATTCTGTTCAACACTCACCATCATATCCTGGAAGTTTTTGGTGACGACGAATGCTATGCTCCAGTTGGTGAGGACGCAGACAGCGCTGGCAACCCCCCTCACTTTCACTGGGAAGATCTCTGACATGACGAGCCACGGGATCGGACCCCAGCCGAGAGCAAAACCTGAACAGGACAGCAACAGTTATTAAAGTGGCATGGTCTGTTGGGGGAATACACCCACAAGTTTAACAAAAAAAAAAAAAAATCCCCATCAGCAGCACTAATTTGTTTGGGTGTTTTGGAGTATTAAATGTAGGGCTGTTCGATATAACGATATAACGTCTAATGTTTCATTTTACGCTATCGCTTGTTTCGTGGTGTCGCAAAATAAACTGTTTACGGAAATAGTTTTTCATCGTTTTGATGGTCACTCCAGGATTTCTTAAAGTTCTCTCTTTCTCTTATATATAAAATAACCACACTACGGACGAACAAGCGACTGTTTGTATGCGTTGTCGTTAGCAACAACGACGGTAAAACCATCGTGTGGCTCCGCCTTCCGCTTGTTTATTTTCCACGTAAACCTTTCACAAAAAAAGCTGAAGATCCTGTTGAGATTTTTCAAAATAAACTGAATCAGGTGAAATAGTATGTGGAGTGTTTACGGATGAGAAACTAAAAAGAGCCGTCAGGTGCTTAAAAAAAAAACAAACCTTAGGACAGGCTTTTACCCTCAGCATGCCGTGTAATAAATACTCACAAAATTGTGAAAATTGCGGCCGTTTCAACTTATGAAACACTCGACTCCAGGTACAGCACTCCCAGCTGACAACACTTCACGCAAGTTGCCCGAGATTCACAGAATTTACAGAAAATGTAAAACTTTTGTGATAAATATCGTCGTTTGGGACGATTAATATAGGATATATTAGGATATAGGATATGCGATTTTGGTCATATCGCACAGCCCTAATTAAATGTTTTGCAGATGACTGACAAATTTATCTCTGAATTTGTGATGGAATAGCCAAAACCATTAAATATCCAAAGTTATTTGTATTAAGTATAAGGTAAGGAAAAGGTGTGAGGACTACATCATTTTTGCATCTTGAAGTGGAGCTGATTGACCCATTTTTATATGCTGGAAAACTGACCTGTGATGAACACCGCTATGCTGGCCAGAGCCATCCAGGCCAGGTCACCATGGGGTTCTGGAAGTAAGGACATCAGGTAGAAGTAAACTCCAAATGCTGTGGTGCTGATGGCCATGGCAACACCTGTGTTATGAAATTACAATCAAGGAGGTGTCACAGAGAGATCTCAGGAATTATGGTTAATAATTACATTTAAAGATTCTGGCTACCTGAGATAATGAGAAGGACTTTCCTTCCAGCCTTGTCCATGATAAGCGCTGCTACTCCAGTAAAGACGACCTGAATGAGACCCACGATCACTGACGCCAGGTCACTTTGCTGCAGAATAACGAGAAAGACAGGTCTATAATGAATTTATGTTTTCACTGAAAACTTGTAAATTGATCATTTTGCTGTTGAATTCAATTTTCACCTCCAATGGGAGAGCTTTCTATTAGTGTGTTCACTGAAATGTTTCGCATTTTGTTACACTAACTTGTGACTTTTGTTTTTAGCCCTACTCCTATTCCCCAAAAAGGCCTTTTTGGGAAAAGTGCAACGCGACAAATCCATTTTTGATAAGAAGGTGCCAGCACTGTCCTGTGAAGTCTTGCTCTTCTGCTCCTTCATCTGCTTTGTTTAGTGAGTGATAGAAAGAGCAGTAGCGCCTGTGAATGAGCTACCTTAAAATGTGCCTGTTCAAATATATTCTCAGCATAGAACATGATGGCGTTGATCCCGCTCATCTGCTGGAAGATCATCAGCATGATGCCAATCACCAGAGGCTTGTAGACACCAGGATCCTTCAGGTCAGACAGCTGGAATTTAGAGCCCTAGGAGGAAAACAGAATAACGTCAATCATCAAGCTAAACTGCCAACATTTCCCCACAGTGGTTGAATTACAATTGAGGAGGGCAAAGGCACTGTGGCCAGAAATTCTTGTCTTATATCACCTGCTCATCACATGCTTCCTCAATACGGCCGCACTCCCATTCGACAGGAGCGTCTGGTCCACGTAAGAAGCGCAGTGACTCCACAGCCTCCCTTCGCTTGCCCTGTGACAGCAGGAAGCGGGGCGTTTCAGGCATGAAGGACATAAAGACCATCAGCAGCGTCGGTGGGATGGAGCAGCAGATCGCCAACCAACGCCAGTCCATAAAGAGACCTGCAGGACAGGTTCACACACACTCAGGATGAGCCATTTCTACAGCCATTCCTCATCTTTTGTTTAAAGAGATGTGGAAAAGAAGTTTTAGAAGCCATTCATTTTAATTTTACAATAACAGGAACAAGGATATTTATTATATTTCAAAATCGGCATCTAAAGTGTTATATGTGCTCAGAGAAGGTTGTTAATTTTGGCCAAACAGGTAATCACTAAATCACTGAATGAGTTAAAAAACATCTAACAGAGACATTTCCCCCTTTACCAAAAAAAAAAAAACACAAAACAAAACAAAAAAAGCCTCAATAGAAATAAGCAACATTTCTTGTACATATGAAAGACAATTTGATTCATATGGCCTTTTAACAAATTCCATGATGTGATCCATCGCATCAAACCATGCAGCTGTTTTGAAACAACTTTGTCTTAACAGTGAGAACCATTTGAACTGATGCCTCGAGGTTAGCATTTATGCTGCCCCCATACCTAAGTGTTTAACACCAAACATTACAAGTGAGGGGCGGATTTAAGTGAGAAAGGCAATGCATGCTCACTGGGCAGCAACGTGTCAATA
Source organism: Simochromis diagramma (assembly GCF_900408965.1). Taxonomy (NCBI): domain Eukaryota; kingdom Metazoa; phylum Chordata; class Actinopteri; order Cichliformes; family Cichlidae; genus Simochromis; species Simochromis diagramma. Next base: position 745,715 of record NW_024387200.1, on the reverse strand, counting down.
TTAAGGTGAGCCTGTCCTAATGTGTACTCTTGTGATCCTTCTGTATGCTAATGAGACAATAATTTATACAATGAACATCATGTTATGTTGAGGAAGACTTGAGGAGGCTAGTGACTGATACAATAAACTAATTAGGAACCTGTTTACTGAGGTTATAAATCAAATGAGCGATAAGCTATCTTTGCAACTGAGTAGTGAGCCCCTGCTGGCCATTAAAAGCATTACAGGTTTAGCTTTATTTTTCAAACCTGGAGACTATAGACTAGGGGTGGGCAACTCCAGGCCTCGAGGGCCGGTGTCCTGCAGGTTTTAGATGTGTCCTTGATCCAACACAGCTGATTCAAATGGCTAAATTACCTCCTCAACATGTCTTATAATTCTCCAGAGGCCTGGTAATGAACTAATCATTTGATTCAGGTGTGTTGACCCAGGGTGATATCTAAAACCTGCAGGACACCGGCCCTCGAGGCCTGGAGTTGCCCACCCCTGCTATAGACCAATGTAAAATGTCGCAGTTCCAACACGTGCTTTTTACTTCAGGTTTTTCCTGCATTCTTATACAATTGCCTTATTCCTTAGCATTTTCCTGTTTCTCAAACTTTATCCATAAGTTCTATTTGTCAAATGTTACCCAAGTTACCAGATTGTCTATGAAATACAGTTAACATAATACTGTGTGTGTGTGTACACACACATTTAGACGTCTTTGTGAGGACAGAAAATTGGGATGCTACTATACCTGTGGGGACCAACAGTCACTTATGGGGACAAAATGACCGTCCCCACCAGTCTGAAGGCATTTTTGAGGCTCATAATGTGGTTTTAGGATCAGGGTTACAGTTAGTTTGTGGTTAGGTTTAGACTGAGGGTTAGGGTTAGGTATTCATTTTTCATGGTTAGGGTTATGGTAAGCAGCTAGGAAAAGCATTATGTCAATGAGATGTCTCAATGTCTTCACACTTGAAAACAAGTGTGACTGTGTGAGTGTGTGTGTGTGTGTGTGTGTGTGTGTGTGTGTGTGTGTGTGTGTGTGTGCCTCTCTTTCGATGTTTTCAGTACTTTAGTGAATACAGTTCTCGATTAAGCCAGTCTGCCAATAATGAGAACAGAGCACCTTTTGCACAGGAACCATTCATTCAGAGCGTTGAATAAGAAGAGGTTTGGGCTTATCTTTTTTTGATTAGTTATAAAACTCAAGCGCACACTCTAAACTGATACGCAGAAAACTGAGTTTCAGGTTTTTTTTATTTATTTGAGTAATTTTAGCTTTGGGGGGCACACAGAGGGAGTGCAGTTATATTATGGTCATGTCAAAATTCAGTCACAAGGCTCAGACAGAGAAACAGGTTCTAAACCCGTTTACTGATCAGCTAAATAGTTGTTCATCATTTCCTGTTCAACTGATTCATAAATAAATTGTTCTATTTTTAACCTCATGATGTTATTCCGCAAGTTATCACTGCAAACTCTGATAGACCTTTGATACAATTCAAAAACCACATCTACCCACAACCAAACAGCTGTTTGACTGCAGTGTGACACAGTTGCTGTGTTTGCACAGCAACCCACCTCCAGAGCACCACGAGACAAATCCACCTCTCAAAACATACCAGCTTTTATTAGGAAATCATGCACAACACGCAGCTAACACGATTAGCCAGAAGCAGCCATTTTCACACGGGTCAAGCAGCGAGGCTGTTGTCTAAGAGGCAGCAGAGGAATCGGATCATATATGACGATGGTCATGTGAATGCCACATTTGTTACATCATCTTTCAATGATTTGTAGGTTGTAAAACGTTGTTGTTATCTCACATATTTTCTTGTATCTGACACTGCAGTTCTTATAGCCATGTAGACTTTGCAAAGGGAGTTTTAAAGATGCCATAAAAACTTTAAACATCAATTTCATACCTCCAAGATAAGCTCCCATGATGCCTATCACCACCATGAGCTGCACACAGGAGCCTAAAGTCCCACGGACCTTTTCATGTGCCATCTCAGAAATATACACCTGTTTGAGGGGAGACAAGGGAGAACATCAAAAATTCAAACCTTTAGTATACAGAACTGTTCTCTTAATGGTTTATAAAGCAAACACATATAATTTTGTTTATATAAAGTTAAGAGCACATTTACGATTCACATTTGAGAAGCCAAAGCCAACAAATGTTTGGCGTTTGAATGGACTGATCCACATTAACAATCATTTATGTTATTGAAGCAAAGGTGGTCTTATTCTGTTCATTTCTAGCTCCATATTTTTATTCTACAATGGCTTTGCATGATTCACTGTTCAAAACAATCCTTATTTATCTCACTGAGTGTAGGTGCCGCCCATCAGGTCATTCGGTGTCTGGCTTTCACACCATTTAAGGCCATGTGTCAGATTATACTCTCTAATTTTTTAATCATTGTTCAAGTGATACTGTGCAGCTACTTCTTAATCCCACAAAATGAAAGCATACCTTGTTTTTTCTGCCTGACATTTCAATTTACTGTCTAACAACCAAGTTTTTTGGAGATGGATTTTTTTCTTCTGGAATCAAACTGTCTAATCTTCACATCAACAGATGCCGGGTCAAATATTAAAGAGGCATTTAATCTGCTTTTAAATGACATACCGGGACAACCAGCGAGGTGATGCCGCTGGCGAGGCCTGTCAGAATTCTGCCAACGTAAAACATCCACACGTTCTGCGCCGCGATGATGATGGTGAAGCCGGAGACAAATGGCAGCGCGCATAACATCAGACTGACCTTCCTGCCAATCTTCTCCACCATCCAGCCACCAATCAGCCCGCCCAACGCTGCTCCCACCGTCACTATGGACTGAAACACAGAACAGATCATCAGCAATAAACGTTAATGAATTATTTGAACTTTATGTTGCATTTGATCAATTTTATTATTTTAAAAGAATAATTAAACAGGGTTTAACTATTTCTGTTGAGTTAACATCTGGACTATATTTTCTATTTTGCATTAGTGCCTATTTTGAAAAAGGCCAAAGCTCCGGCGCTTGCAGTATATAGACCAACTTTACACCAGTATGCCATGTAACACATGACCATATGTTTAAGTGAAATACTTTCAACCTATTTTAAAACAGACAGCTTGGCTTTAAAGGGTGCATATACTCTTTATACCCACATTAAAAGGGCAAAAATTACACAGATCCTCTCATTACAGTGGACGGGACTTGAAATGAGTGCATCAGTGGGAAACCTCAGGTTAAGTGTTTTGGAGACAAAGTTCAAGAGGCAACGCTACGATAATTTGGGCATTTGCAGAGGAGGGATAGTAGATAAACTGAGCAAATGATGTTGAGGATTAGGCTCCCAGGCAGGAGAAAAATAAGGAAGATTCACGAACATAGTAAAGGAGAACATGCAGACGGTTGATGTGACAGAAGAGGATGTGATAGGGTGAGATGGAGGCAGATGAACTACTGTGGCAACCCATAAAGGAAGCAGTGAAAAGAAGAAGATTACAGTATACTGGAGGCAAACCTTAGGTACTGCCATTCATGAAGATGTTACCTTTAACACGTATACACACAAAGCTGACTGCAGGTTGGGGAAACCTGCAGTCAGCTGAGACTGAAGGAGTGATGAAAAGATTCTCCCATTGAAATTGCTACGTCCGGATGAAAAGAATCAACCTTTTGGGGTCTCTATGGCTAGTTTCCCCATTTATCAGCTACTATACAGGAGGTGACTTCTTTTATAGCCACTCAACGGTGTGGTTGTCTTAAGGCTTAGCGTTAGAGTTGTGACTGTTATGGATGCCAGCTTCTATTATTTTAAACAATTAGACTAAACAATCCAGCCTCTCGTCCAAATGTGGTCACTTCTGGCTCAAACCCCCCCCCCATAAAAAAAACACAAACATGGAGGCGGCCAAAATGTTACCACTGGGTTACCAAGAAGGGAACCTACAAACCACTAGGCACATGGCTTCAGTGTTGTGGCTGATCAGTATATTAAGTTGTTCCTTCAGTGACTCTTCCACCGTTTTATGTCATAAACTGTTATGACCATGATTATTGAAGCTCTTAAAATGTGCTAAAATGATTAATTTTAAACATACAGTGAACACATTTTAATTTCATCCGGCTCTTTCTTGTGTGTCTTTTTTACAGGATGTGTTGGATGAAATGAGATGTCACACAAATCTGCTGTTAAAATTGCCTGGCTGTCATCATACCCCAAACCAGGAAGCCTGGTTATCGTCCAGTCTCAGCCGAGAGTCCTCAGTCTTGGTGAGTTCGGGGATGGCGGGAGAGCTGTATCCCAGCACGAACCCGAAGCTCATGGGACCCAGAACAGAGGCAAGTGTCGCAAGGTACAACTTTCGATTCTTCACTTTGCTGTGGAGAGAAAGAGGAACACAGATGAGTGTAGGAGGTAAAGGTCAGGTCTCACATATGATAGAAAGAAGCTCAGCCTCATTGATATGCTTCAGGGACAAAAGAGAGAATAATTTCTGCTTCTTCTTTTAAGCCTATAATATCATGGCATGGGTGACATGCATCATTTCTAACGGCTGTTCAGTCAGGAACACTGTAATCAAGAGAATACTGATTTGTATTTAAACTGGGAGAGCACCAGCAACAATAGGAATCCAGTACAGAATGGAGCAAGTATTACAAAAACTAGCAGATATGACTGTCATTAACTCGGACTAAGAATGAAAAAGCAGAGCTAGGATCACGGTGCTGCACAGTACTTTGCAGCTTTAGACTGAATGCAGGAAGAATAAAGCAGCTTTAATAGGACATGAGATTGTCTGTAAGCTCCAGTGAGTTTAAAGGGAGCATTGGGTGTACTAAATGATAATTGTTTCAGGGTTTGTAACATTATTTTGCAGATTTACATTAATATATAAAAAATGTAATTACATTAATGTTATTAAAACTTAAGAATATAAAAATAAAAGCTTTTTTTGCCCCCACCCCCCACTTTACAGCTACAACACCAGTATGTGGTGTACCACATGACCATATGTTCTGCTGGATACGAAAGCCGGTTTTGCAATCATCCCTATAATTCAAACTAAAGGTGTTGAGGTCAGGCCAGTCAAGTTCTTCCACACCAAACTTGCTCATCCATGTCTTCATGGACCTTTCTTTGAGCCATGATGGGCAGTACTGTTGGGACAGGAAGGGGCCCTCCTATAAATGTTACTGCAGTGTAGATCAGTATAAGCTTTCTGAAGCAGGAAACTCTGCATCAAATCACATGCTAAAATCTAGTTCTCAGAATGCTGATGTACTCGCTTTACTTCATTGTAGTGACGTTTTTCCAAAAGATATTCAGTCACTCTCTCTGCTGATGATGTACGCGAGTCTAAAATCCCTATATTTGTTCATAGCAACATGGTTTACATCATTTTCATCCTCATCAAACTTCTCCGTGCAGGACAGAAATGTGTCACTGTAGGATAAAGGCGATCACTCAGAAGAATATTGTATTGTATTGAAAAACCCATCCATGACAGCATACCACATCCCCCCAATGCAGAGGTGAAGGGCTCAGTGTTTTTCTTTAATTTGTCACTCATCTGTGTAATTCTTCTAGTAGCCATTGACTTTGGTCTAGGTCAACATAAAACAGTTGTTATCAAGCAAACTCCAGATTCTCCTCTGTGGCCCTTTCAGGTTCCAAATAAGCAAGCAAAAAGAAGCTAAGCAAAGATCAACTGCTTGTTCAGTATGCCATAATCTTTAAATTTAGCACACACACACACACACACACACCAATAAATTATGCTACACCATTAAAACTAAACAAAGCAATAATATCCGTAATTAAACTGGTTTCCCTAAAACAACAAGGGGAGAGTAAAAACTACAAGTCGGAAACATAATCTGCATGGTCTAGATAACTCTGTATATTTAGATGATACGTAAACCCTCTGAAATGATCTGCTGTGGTAGAGCTACACTGACCTCAGATAAGCATCTTGTTCGGACATGAGTCCTGTTGGATCTCCACCCTCGGCATCCAGCAGCCTTCTCCTCTCATCTTGGATGTCCATACCGACAGCAGTAGTAGCAATCTTTCCTGGTTTTTAACCTCTGTTCACCTTTGACAATGATCACATGTCAGAAAGTAATTTAAAAATCCACGAACAAAAGCTAGAAAAGCAGTTGAAGAAAGCGATAAACCACCAGGACGGAATCAGAAAAAAGAAGAAGTTAGACCATCTGAGATATCCGTGAAGAAAATATCGGACAATTCAGCTGGAAAAAACAATGTGACCATTACCGAGAACATTTGCTTCTCACCGGCGGTTAACTTGCTTTGTCAACATTGAAGTCAGCTGATCGTCCTGTGTTCCTCTTATTTCCTGTTTCCCTGCGTGTAAGTAGTTTCACAGTAAAACTCCTAGTATGAGGTCTATCGCCCAAAACAGACTGCAGTCTCCTATCTTTATTAAAGCAAAGATAGAGTAACAGACACCTTTACTCTAAAAATTAAACTCACTTTAATTTTTAACGTTTTACGAAGACGGGCAGATATTCTGGTTAATCGCGGTCATTCCTTCAGAATTAGTTAAAGCTCATTCCTTTAAGCTAGCAGATACGTAGCGTTACACAGTTCATTAATTTTTGCATGTGTTTTAATTTTACTATATAGCTACAGCTTATTAAAAGACGTTAATGTTATTTATTTTGCATTTTAACATGGCGAAAAAACAGGAAGGAAGCGATCTCTCGCTTACGATTTGTTTCCAAAATAAGAGCTTCTAGGAGTGTTGAAGTTGGTTTCCATGGCGACCCTCGGATTTTCAACATTAGGCAACAACTTTATACAAGCAAAGCAAAAAATAAAGGTCGTAAAAGTGACTGCGTAAGTGTAAAACAGCTCGAAACAGCAATTTCAGTGACGCAATGGACACATCTGCGGAGACAGATGACCAAACGGTAAAAAGTGACTGAAAAGCAACAGTGAAAATGTAGACAGGCCCAGCCTGTTGGTTGTGTATACAATATGTTTGTTTCATTTATGATGCCTGAGCTAGTTAACTAGCACAAACCCAGGTTAAATAACGTTACTGCTACTGAGTGAACATTGAAAGTGACGCAAAGTGTTTTTAGGTTGGAATAAGACTTGTAATTTAAAAATTTTAAATGCATAACAGCACACAATAAATGTTTTCCACTACCTTAATAATAGCCTCACTAATAAACTGTTATGTGATGTTGTCGAGTTAAAACAGTGTGCCACCTCAGAAAAAGTGAACTGAAAACTTTTGATTGTCCACCTCCAGGATGCAGAGCAGAGTTTTTTCCCCACTGCTGTATCAGAAGAGGAGCTGGTTGAGGCCAAAAGAAAAAACAGCCTAAAACGGCTGTTTGGCTCCAGTAAAATATTTCTTCACACAGAAAAATCCTGTCAAAGACCAGACCTGCAGGGCAGCCTCATCATTCAGAGCAAGGCCGCTGAGCAGTGAGAATCAACAGTGACTGATACCTATGAGTCTTGAATACGTACAGCAGTACATTTAAAATGGTGTTATACTTCTTATTATAGTCATTATTTATGTTATATTGGGCCTTTGTGCTTCATCTAAGTTCATCCTCTGTGTGGAATAAGTTGTTTTAGCTCCCTTCCACTTCCTTTAAAACCAAATTGTGTCTGATTACCTTCCACTTATATATATAGACAGTTTATTGAATTTTAAGTATTTTCATTGTTAAGTAATATTTGTTTTTGTTTTTGTTATTGCAGTTATATGAATGGGGAAGAGGCAATGGGGAAGTCTCAGTATGAGAGGGCTGTCATCTGCTTCTCCAAAGCCATCACTCTGCAGCCACAACAGGTCACCTTCCACAGTGGTCACACAAGATGTTGCTGATTTTCATGTAAAATAGATCAGATGAGGCTTTTTTTTTTAACATAACCATTAGTTATGCTTTCTGGATATTATGTATGCATCTCTTTTCTGGCCTGTGTCTTATACTCTCTATATTGTTATATCCTGTGATATTACATGTTCTAGGTTCAGCTATATGTGAGCCAGGCAGAGGCCTACCTACAGCTGTGTGACTTCCAGTCAGCAGCAGCCTGTTACAAACAGGCCTGGCTCTTGGAGCCTGGAGCCTTCGAGGATCGTTTGGCCTTCATTTACTATCTGCAGGTAGAAGTATTCGCGGGGTCCAATGATGAAGACTTGTCATGTCGTTTCTTATTTTCTGTCATGAATATACTGCTACAATGCTGGATACAAGGTCTGAACACTCAGTTTCAGAAAGTTTTTTTTCTATTTGAGGATTTTTATTCGGGTCATCTCAGGACACGACTCTAGCTGTGAGCACCTCTTAAGTAAAAAATAATTGAAAAGAAAAAACATGTTATTTTCTGTTTGATTTTAAGTTGTTGACATGAAAAATATTGCATATTGTTTGACAGTGTGTCTCTCAAATATACGTTCATTATATCATATATCTCCTTGGAATCTAAGTTTATTCTACATAGAACTGAGCTTATACTTAGTTCTAGTGGCTGAGTCAAACTCAGCCACAGGCCTGGCAGATCAGCTGATCTTAGTGCCAAACTACACACCCAAGTCGCAAATCTCATATAGCATGCACTAATTTACCTACTGCTGCCAATGTATGCCTCCTTGCAACCCACCTACTATCCAGGTTCTCTGTTTCCTTCTGTTTATGAAATAATCAAGGTTATATTTGTTGTCATTAATGCCTGTTCTGTTCTATGAGAAGGGTTTTTGTAGCGGTTTTCCTTGCCTTTAGCCTCCATGGAAAGGCGGGGATGTATACTGCTGCAGAGCAGAGCAACCAAACATTAATTACTACAGTTGAAATAAGAATCCTATTTTGATTTAAGTGGGCATTAGAGAACTATCCTAACATAGATCCCTCTGCCTCTTGTTGTCCCAGGGTCAGTGTTTGTTCGACCAAGGTTTTTTTGTAGATGCACTGGAGGCTTTCAGCAAAGCTGCTGAGGTGAAACCGGGTTGCAGAGCTCACAAGGTCAGAAGGTCAGGAGCCTGAGCCATAGCATCTAGACTGAAGTACAATATATGTTTAGTGTCTAAGTTACCTTATAGTTCCCTTATAATTGATTTGAGCATTTGTTATTCGTGTACAGAAGGTAAAAGATTAATAACAAGTCCCCAAGAGTTCAAATGTGAAATTAACAAACATACATATACTTTGCATCCCAGCTTGGCCTGTCTGACAGCTTTAGGTCGCCACACTGACTGTCTGAAGCTGGTAAATGACTGGATGGCATCAGAAGGTCCCACCTCCGACCTGTACATCCTCAGAGCCCGACTGCACAAAGAGCTTAACAAGGTCACATCTCTTACACCTCTCTGTATAACCTATGTAAAAATCTCAACATTTTGCGTTTTGCATTCATGTTCACGATATTTTAATACCAAGATTCTTTTATTGATCTCTGTGTAATGGCCCAATGTACTAACTATAGCTACAGAGCAGGACAGAACATGCAGCATTACAAAACATAGGCTGTAAAAAACAGTTGAAATTGGGAACCGAGGCTTCCACAAACTGATTTTGGCAAGAATAAATCAGCAATAAGAGAACAAAGTGCTGAGGTTGTGGATCCATGGATGCCTCTCATGTAAGATCTTGTCTGTCATCACATTGTAACCACAAAGATATCATGTGGTCTCAGTTAGTGTTCAGCCAAGCGGAAAAAAAGTCATATGAAATGTTTGTGTAAATGCTAAGTGATGTTGTAGATAAAGTGTCTACAAACAGTATACACTAATGTTGCTATCATAATGACTGCTGCAATAAAACAGCCAGATTTGGCCAGATTTGCAGTTGCTGCTATTTCCTATTTCCTCAATCTTTAAGTGTTTAAGTTTCATATCAGATATAACCTGCAAACTTTCTTGAGATGAAATGCGCTTTAATTCTCAACAATTTCATTTAGTCTGTTTTTTTTTTTTACTTCTGAAGATCTCATCAGTTCAAAGTTCTAAGTATACTTTGTCTACTGTTTAACATTTATGATTAAACCAGCAGAAACTTTCTTCTTCTATCCAGACATCAGTTTGTTATCATGACGTGCAGTTGGCGTTGGCGTTGAACCCGACCTGTCCGGTGGCTGGAGCTCTGCAACTCCAGCTGCGGGAAGCGAGTGAACAGGCGAGACAAAGGGCTGTGGACAAAGCTTTGTGTGGAGAGTTGCCTGAAGCCCTTTGCATGATTAATATCGCTCTAGCCAACAGCCCAGAGGACGGAGGCCTCTACCTGTTCAGGTGTTTCCAGCCAATGTGTAGACCTTAACAAAATCTGTTTTGGGACTGTTACACAGCTGAATGTTGACTTGCTGACATGTATTTAATTCAGCTGAATGCTATTCCCTTGCATTCGCAGAGGGACTCTGTATAGACGGATGAAGAACTTCATACCAGCCATTGAGGATATAATCCAGGCTGTGGAGCTGAGTGGAGAAGAGGAGAAGGGGGGACAGCAGGAAATCAGGAGTCAGAAGGTGGAGGTCAGAGATGATAAGGCTGAGAGTTGCTCTGTGCAGGAGGAGGCGCAGTTTCAGCTGGCTCTCATCTACAATGATTTTGCCGTTCAGTGCTTTTGCAAAGGTCTCTACGCAGAGGCGACTCTGCTTCTCAACAAAGCCATTGAGGAAGAGAAGGGCCAGGCAGGCCTGTACGTGAACCGAGGAGGTGAGGCTGTGACACCTGACCTGTCTGTGTGTGAGTCCTCTGCTCTTTTCACCCATGCAATGAAACCCCAAATGTTCTTAGATCAAGCACCCCCCAAAATACTGAACATCTTCTTTGACTCACCTTAAAATCTGTTGATTTTAATAATTAATATTCATTACCTACTGAAATGCTCATGTATGTGCTCTCTTTTTTTTAAAATGCATTATATATTTATTATATACATCCCATGTACAGTTCTTATGAAAGGGGAAACTCTGTTATTTCTGCTGTGACACTGTCCATTTTACATAGGAGTTTATGGCAGTTGACTCACTCTTGGGGTCAGCCTCAAGTGGCCATTTGAGGAACTGCAGCTTTTGGCCCTACAGCATTGGCTTTGGCACTCAGCCCCAGAGATTGCTGCTTGCTCTAAACATTATTGATTTGAGTTGAATGTAAGAAAACTAATGTCGAATTTTGTGTGCAAAGTATGTTTGCAAAGTATGTTTGATGTCCCCTTCCGAGTGATTGCCTGGACAACAACTTTGCATGATCTCAAAACCTGTTATGACATTTTTGAGAATTAATGTGTGAAAATTTCTACTTTCTGTGCAAGCGCAGATTCATATTCAGCACTTTGGAAGTTTGAGTAATGCACCAGCCAGAACGTGAGACTTTAAAGCCAAAAGTACACCTTAAACTTGACGAGCTTTTGTCATGGATCATCAGCACTGTGAATCAGGGTATTTAGTCAAAGAGGATCTTACACTGAGTGTCCTTCTAAGTGTTTGAGTTGAAGCATGTGACTTCCTGCACAGTAAAAGAGGCAAAACATCTAATGTGACAGGGGAAACTTGATAAACCAGATTTTTAGGCAGCAAGACTGAAGAGCTGCTCCAACTGAAGATCATGCACCGTTTTTAGAGTTTCACCACTCTACACTCTCCATCAGGGATGGATGGGGATAAAACACAATTTAATAGCCATGTATTTGGATAGCCCCTGTATCTCACATCTTACTATGTAACACCAGGGTGATTGGAAATGAATGGTTCAGTGACAGTAGTGCGTTGAGTCTGTTGGCAATACATATGCAGCTTCAGACTGCAGAGAGCATCTGCTGTCAGATGCGGGCTGTATAAAAAATATGTTGTACAACCGGTCTGTGGGCCACTTATGCTTACGCTGTTGTTGGTCCATTAACCAGTGTCAGAGAAGAACAGACATATCACATGCAAAAAGGTGATGTGAAATGTTAAAAACAGTGACGTTTGCAGTTGTTCAAAACCCCTCTCCGTCTCTCTGTAGGCTTTCTAAAGGGAAATCCCTCCATAAGCTAACACAACCACGGGAGCATAAGTTAAGCATGAATCCTTGGATTTCAGTTCAGTCCCACATCATCCAATTCCCACTACCCTGTCTTTCATTTTCCCTCTCATCGTTATATCCAGGGGCATTTGCAGGATTTTTGGTAAATGGGGTGGCACAGAGAGGAGGAGGAATGAGGCTGAGGCGAGCAGCACTGGAAAATGAAGCCAGTTCAATAATGCCAGGTGCTGGAGTTGGGGACTTTGTTGATATGTTTTGGCCACACGTGTTCCCTCAGAGAGAATCATCACTGAAAAACAACACAAAAATAGTTTCCTGTCATCATATGATGAAACATTTTGATCCTGCTGGACTAGACTGAATGGTTTGAAGATTATGTGAATCATTTGCTTGGCCTCTACAATTACCCAGCTGAGTGCCTGTGGGGAGATTTTGGACCAACATGTGAGACCCAACTCTCTCAGCATCAATCAAACACCAAATATGGGAATATCTGTAGGAAGAGTGCCGTTCATCGTTTTAGGGTTTAGTTTTTCACCCGTCTTTACATCATCAAAGCAGCTATTATGAAAATTAAAACCAGAGTTAATGTGTGTAAAGTTAATGAAATATTGACACTAAATGCTTAACTGAGGAACCATTTTGATGCTTATATGTGTATGTCAGACTGTTTCTTTAAGCAGAGTTATTGGCACTATGCTCTGGCTGACTACCGGCAGGCTGAGGAGATGATGCAGCCAAATGACCCTGCTGTCCGCCTCCGCCTCGCTGTCATTTACAACACGCTGGGATCTTTGTGTTTCCAGGATGGGTCAGAACCACACGGAGAACATCCCATTAACACCCACACAGATAAACTTATAAAGTCAAGTTATCAAATGTCACTTAGCTGATATACTGTTGAATGTGTGTGTCTGGATCTGCAGGCGTTTCCAGGAGGCAGTCGATATGTTTTCTCTGGCCATCCAGCACAACCCCGCTTCTAGCCATTACTACGAAAGCAGATCGAAGGCTTTTCGAAAGCTGCTGAACCTGAGCGGGGCCAGGCAGGACTTCATCTGCATGCTGATTCTGGACCCCACCCACGAGGAGGTCTCAAATTCTTTAATCTTTTGTGGTTTTCAGTAAAGCCACATTTCATTTCAAAAGACTTCATTCAATAAGATTAACGCAATGTCTGACAGAGCCCTTAGATAAGGAGAAGACATGACACTCAAATAACCCTGAATGGAAGTTGTTTTAATGTGAACAGTCATCCCAGCCCAACACTAAAGGAGCCAATTAACAGCTAAAATAAGGAAGTTAATGGCCGGTCATCTGTTAACTTCTAATCAATTAACAAGAAACTTTAAAACCTCTTGTGGGATAAACATTTACTGAAAACAATTTCAAAAGTTTTATCAGTAAAACTTTACTGATGCATTTCATTTTAATATTTTAAAATCTTGTGTTAATTGTGTGTGTCTGTTTGTGCAGGTGGCTCCTATGCTTATGAGTCTGTTCCCTGGCTGCAGGGTCTCTGATGTATTGTCCAGCCCAAAAGGACAAGCGATCAGAGCTCAGCTGATGGAAACCATGCAGGCCTGTAGCTCCTCCTCTGATCCACAAAGGTCAGAAACAATGGAGGTTAATTTGAAGGCTGGATGATACCTGACATTGAGGTAGCTGACAAAGTCAGTCTTTCGTTGTCTTGTGTTGAATTTTGTTCTTAGACTGAGTGAGAAGCTCTGCAACATGACTCTGACTAATGAGAGCACAGCGAGCCAATCAAAAGAGCCAAGTAAAGAAGGCAAGGAGCTGGAGCTGTGTGTGAACAAAGAGGACATGCAGATAACTGTGAGGAGCCTCCTGCAGGTACCGAGCAGGACTTCATTTATTTTAGTCCTTTCATTTAGTTCAGTTCTTTAAAAATTCTACTCAGATAATTTAAGTAATTTTCAGCTACAAATCAGTTTTGATCTTTTTTGCAGTGACTTCACAGCTGTTCTGTGTTATTGTGCAGCAGGTCAGCCGTTCATTCCTGACACTGCATCGCTAAACCACACTGGGACGTGTCTCACTACACACCACCAACCATCCATCAGTGCGTCTGTAAACATGAGAGGATGCAGTGCTGCAGAGTTGGCCTGTTTGGGTTCCACATCTGAGAAATGACAGCAGGAATACAGAGAATGGAACAACCATCATCAGCTGTAACTTTGTGTTTTCCTGTTATTTAGAATTACACAGGAGTTTGACGATCGAGAGAATCATTTTTAACAGTGCCCGATGAAAACGTGCTTCCAGATACATCGGCTGTAGATTGATATCAGAGTTTAAAATCCCAGTTTCACTGATAGCTAGTGCATATTTTTGTATTTGTACTTTTTCTTTTAGTCGTTCCTTCTGCTTTATCAAAATCTATGAGACACAGCAAAGGTAAATGTCATGTCAGTCAACAAGGCTGATATCAAACAACGTATCAGTTCATCCCTGCACAAAATTGTGTATAACTGTGTTCCTTATAATCAAGAAAAGTACAACGATTCATGTGCCTTAAGGAAAAAGTATTTCTGTTCATCTAGATGTGGCGTTTATTAGTAGGAGAAACATTTCATCACTCATTGAAATGACTTCTTTGGTCTCAGAGACGACATTCTTTTTGTTGGCCAGCAGGGGTCAGTGTTTATCTCACTGCAAATACTGCATTCAGATGAACAGGATCACTTTTCTAGGATTTTTTTTACCTGGATACATCACAACAAACCCTTCATATGAAGATGCTGAATAAAAATTAGAAAACTGCAGTTTCATGTCTGTTGAGAAGAACATAAAGGATACTAGGCGTGTTTATTTTTGGTGAATAAAACCTTTACATGAACCTAAAGTTTAATACATATAGCTGCTGCTACAAATACAACTATGATTTCTAAATTATAGATGCTGTTTCTAGACAGGTCTTCTATACAGTATTTACGGTTTGGAGATGGGCTCTAAAGATTAATGTTGCACAGCTTAGTATCTGACCAAAAATGAAATGTGGTTTCCCCCTTTTAATTTTACATGGACTGGTACTTAACATTGTTATACTCTAATTGTGCACTCAGTGTGGTTCATACAGCATTTTGTTGTATGCCTTTATGGAGTTTGTATCTATCAAGCCCACAGTTACACTCTAATGGATGCATTTAGGTCTAAATTAGGTTTCAGTATCTTGCTCAAGGGCACTAAGACAAATTTACTGGAGAAGCCAGGGATCTTTCAAAAATAATTAGTAGATGACCTGTTCTACTTCCAAGTGAGTGGCAAAAATGATTTTGCAAAACATGATGTTACTGTAAAATTGGTCCCAGACCTTTTGATAATTAAATGTCACGGTCAAGTTATTAATGTTCAACAAACAGTTGTAAAATTGAAATTTTCTCATATTTAGTGCAAAAGTTATTGGGTTATGACCAAAAATGGGGTTCGTTTTGGGAGGCTACAAAGTCAAACTGCAAGATCAGCTGAAGTGAATTCTAGCCCAGAGTGAGTGATTGGTCTGCTTATAGCTGAAAGTACAGCTGTCATATAGTCAGATATGGGTGTGCTGTTTAAACTTAGTCTGCCTACAGCTGTGCTGTTTCTCTCTTAATAAATGTCACTTGTGTTGTCACTGGTATGTGCTCTGTTCTGTGCTTAACTGGAGTGCATACGGGCAAAAATAAATTCTTACAGATAAAAAGGAGGACCTGACTGAAATGTGTTTGTTTAGGTCAAAGTGGCCTCCGACATTAATTTTTGACTAGTAAAATCTAATCAGTTCATTCGTAAGTCCAGGAAGATTTTTGTGAGAAAGACAAGAAACTAGTTTAGAGCCCTTCTTCAATATTATGTTCACGAGACAGACAATGGGAAACATATTGCTAATGATTTATAGTCTTAAATTGCATCATACAACAACAGTTACTTAAACTCTAAATCAAAGGTAACAACATGTATCTAAAGCACAGTGGTATTGTCCTTTAATGATCATGTACTGTAGCAGGTAGGTGCAATAGGTGGCAGCAGAGGCATAATATCCTAGTATGGCATTTTCACATGATGTTGGACTAGTAATATCTTCTTTTATATTTAGCATTACACAAAATGTAGGTTTCTGTTTCTCTAAATTCAGCAACAGTTCTGCATCTATAAATGTAATTTGTTTAACTAATTCAGGTGTGATTTACGATGATATTGGATGCCTGACATACAGTGTGATTGCTTAATGCGACAACAAACAGGTGCTTTGGTGAAAGGGTAGTGCTGGTGAGCGTCTCCTCGACTGATGAGTGAACCCACGCTGAACAGGGTTAAAGGTGAAAAACTGTGTCACTGTTCACAGTCAGGAGTTTAGTTCCACGTGTCACTGCCAAACTACAGATTTGCACAGAATCATGTGACTTAACATGAATAGTAAACTTGTTTCAGTTCCTCTTATTTCTCATTCTGATTGAGCATTAATAACTTGATTTATTGCCCATATACAGTAAAACCACCCGCTCTTTGAAGCCATGCTGTCTGAAACCTGATCCTTTCTAATCCAAAGACCAAACATGTGCCACAGCACATCTAATATGGTATTATTTCCTCACAAAAATCCCTTTGGGAGCCATATGTGTTGACTGACAGCTGTCTGAGGACATGGAGTGGTCTGTGCTGGTTCAGAAAGCTATTCTAAAAAGCAGAACAATAATACTGATGTCTTAGATAATGGGGGTGACGTTGCTAATTTTTTGTCTTACATGACATGTGATTATGTACACGACTAGTTGTCGAGGCTGTCCAGTAATTTGAAAGTAGTTGTGGGAATTATGTACCTGTTGCTTTTCGTCACCTTTCTGCTTCCTTGGTGAAGGGAACCCCTTCTCAGGTGATAGAACATGTGGATGAGCTTTCATATCTTGAGTCTGAATGTGAGGGCACAAATCAAAATTTGCCTCCACAGCACACATATGCCTACCAGTTCTCTTTTCCTATACCTCTGGTGTACCTGAGGTCTCTTAGGTGGAACATCAGTGTCCATGTATTCAAGAAGCAACACTGGCATTCACTGGCTCTCACTTATACGTAATTAATTAATTAATTAATTAGAAATTTATGAGAATGCATCAGTTTGGTAGAAGTCATAGTTACACACTAGTCAAATACTTTTTTTTTACAGTACTATTTGTTACATCTTGATGGTTAATTTTCCATTTAGCCTAACCACGCCATACTTCAACAGAAGGATTAGATCTGATTGTATCACAGGTGATCGGCAGTGGAGATCTGTTGTGGCTGCGGCTCTGTTGTTGTCTCTACGAGGCAGCTGAGCTCGCGGCATTAACAGCAGCTGTGGCAACAGCTGACGCAGAGAAAGGACCTGTGGCACAAAGGCTGCTGTCTCACCACAGAAAGTACAGCATAGCTAAAATCACAAACATACCACACATACCAGAGTCTGTCACAGTCGCTTCACGCCGTCCACTCTGGTGTTTAATTGGATCTAATAAAAACTAATAATGCTTATTGTTTTCGTCAGCATTTTTAATTCTGGGAAAAGTTGTGCTTTCTGGCCTAAAAGTGCTAATTTCCATTTGTCATTACATTTCAACTGACGTTAAAATTCCACTCTGCCGTGGAGTGTGGTCACGCTAATGTCAATTAAGGCTTACAGTGATGATTGTGATCATGATCGTGAGCTGGCGGACTGAGGTTCAGACGATGTGAGTGTGTATGATCCACATCACCCGAGAGTCTGTAAAAAGCTCAGATTTACTTGCATTCTGTAAATGTTAGGCCTTGTAAAGATTAAAATTCAGGTGGTAACTTAATGTATAGAGTTTGTTAGCTGGATCAGGGATTGTGAATAGTATAAAGCCTTCACAAGTGTAGTCATACAGTCTTGAATGTGTGTGGGCTCTCTGCAGAGCAGTGTGGCACAGACAGTGGTTGTAAAGGAGCCGAGAAGTGCTTCACGCTTGTGCAATAAAAGGCTCAAGTTACTCTCCGCTCAGGGCCGGGACGTGCAGCCAGCCAGGAGGTGCCGGTGGCCCAGCCAGCCAGGTTTCTGAGTCCAGACAAAAACACCTTTCTCTGGGCACAGGAGCTGGCGGCTTGGCCCCAGCTCAAAACATTCCCTGGTGGAGGGGAGGTACATTCTCTGTTTTGTCTAAGATACGCTGAGCACGTTTGTAGTCTTTGGGTAGTATTTGGGGCAGGTGACGTGCTTGGACGCATGGCTCCTTGTACTCCTGAAGTGAAAGCAGAATGGGATATGTGGGACTGGAATTAGATTAGTGCTGCTAGACTGAAGAGATCCTTGAAGTATGTGCCATTCAGGGCCTTTGTCAATGATTTGCTTCTGTAAAGTACATATCACTGCATTATGAGAAAGAGACTTAAAGTTCCACCAGGTTCATAAAGACAAGTTACAGAGTCCTGACTTTTTATTTTCATTTAGAAACATTATAAAACAAAAACACTTCATACGAAGTATTGAACCTTTCATATTATAATAAATAACAGTATATTACACATGTTCAAATATAGTCAAAGCTGTCCAGTCAGAGTCCATCTGCCCCTCCAGAAACACATTGCACTTCAGACTGATGTCTGGGCCTCTGCTTTGCGTCACTGATGCTCCACATGACATATTTGGCACCTCAAAGATGCATAAAATGCTAAAAGGTGCTTTACAATCTTATAATTCTCACAGGCCACGTGGTTCCTTTCCTTGAGAGAGACTGGAAAGAGAAAAGAGGAGGGGAACAGGGCAGACAGAGGCGAGCAGACGAAGGGTCTCCCCTGAGGAACATTTCTAAAGACAATTTATATATTTTGGAGAGATAAACCATCTGCCTGTTTGTTCTTCTCATAAATTTTCCAGTCAGTTTTACTGGCTTGTCTCAGCCACCGTCTCCCTGTTCGTGCTGCGTGTGTTCTTTAGTAGCGTGCTGCCTGTCCTCAGCTTCAGACAGCTGGGTTTTTTATCGGGTCTCTGAGGGCACCAGAGACCTAATTCTGTACTTTTTTTTCTTTATCTGCTGGTGGATTCCTAAAGTCGCTGCTGACCTTAAATAATCTACCAGCCAAAAATGATTTCTTGGAGTAGAAGGGAACATCCACATGATTGTTGGTTTCCTGCTGAAGTAGATTAACTTACCAGCCATATACGAGTCTATCAGCATTCTGTCAGTTATTTGGTGATTTTCCAGTCGACCTCTATCTACGCCTGATCTTCTGCATGAAATTACGCACACTGACATGTAGGTATGTTTTTGTGTTCACTTCCAGCCGTTCATCTCTTTGAGCTTGCTGATACTGGTCCCTTTGACAGGTGTGGATGGAGGGGGGCTATAAAGAGGCAGGGTGGGGGTGCTACAGCCTCGTGCCCACGGCTTTTCTGTGGGGACCGTCCACACAGTCCGAGATGACTTCTTTTTCGGTTTGTCTTTCTTGTCTTTCTTCTCTTTAGAAGAACCGGGGGACATGGTCTGCAGTAAGAATAATAAGGTAACAGGATTAGAGCAAAATTAAGGACATGAGCTTAAAAAAGATGAAATTATCACCTCCAAGGCTGTCAAACACATACAGCTTTCTTGCTGGTGTTCAATAAAGGCCTTTGGGGGTGGCATTTATTTCGAAGGTAGTGGCACATCGGTCCCCTTGTCAAAAAACAATAACACATACTCTGATACACTTGTCTGTGTACATTCTCACTCATTGAGGTCGTTTTGAGAGCCTTAAAATAAAAGGCAAATTGACTTCTGTAGGTGTTTGAAGAAGTTGCAAAGCAAAGGAAGTCCAGTTTCCCTCTTTTTTCATACTCTCATGACTATAGGCTTTTGGATTATCCCAGAAAATAAGCTCATTGGAAAGAAAAGTATATACTTACAGGTTTTGCTCGTCAGTATATTCTCCCCATTCTGTCACTACTTTCTAATACATGATTTTTTGAAGCGTAAAAACCGTCCCAAGAGGTAAAATGCTAATCACGGGTGATAAACGGCCTGCATTTAGCTGCTCAGCAAACACCTTCTTGGGGACATATAAAAGCAGTGGCGTATTTATGGCCGTATTTCTATTTTGTACAACAACATAGAATAAAAATGTCGTGTTAACCACAGACCTTATTTACGGGAATGAACATAAAGTCATTGAAAGAATCAGCCTACTCTCGTAAGCTGCTCGCTTACACTGAAGTTGTATTTTGGCATCTGTGGCCTGGTGCTCTGTTTATAGCATTATTCAGACAGGTCTGTCAAAGTCAACCAGAAACCTAAAAACCCGTCAGTGGCACCACCGCCAAAATAAATGGTAAATGGACTGTTCTTATATAGCTTTCTGCTCTGCTTGAGCACTCAAAGAGCGTTATACTACAAGACTCCTTCAAACAGGCAATCATAAGAAGCACTTTTTCTAAGTGTAGGAGCTTTCTGTCATACACATTCACACTCCAGTGAACATATTAGGAGCAACTTGAGGTTCAGTGTTTTGCACAAAGATACTGTGGCATGCAGACAGGAGCATCCAGGAATCAAACCACCAACCATCCGATTGCTGGATGACCTGCTGTACCTCCTGAGCCACACCCACATTCTCTACCATTGTAGAGAAACACATCTCATAAAACGTCTTTGTATTGCACCCCAGTATAAGATAGACCGGAACAAGCTCATTTTACTTTAAGATGAAATAACTGAAAGTCTCATTACTACAGGATTTCTATAGTGCATATAAATGGAACGTACACAGCAGCAGAGAGTGAAGCAGCTGAGCTTAGCAGCGTTCTCTCCCGTCCCTGCATAGCGGTTCTTCTTTGGCAGCAGCAGCACGAAGGAAACAGCCAGAGACAGATGGTAGAAGCTGTGGACATAGGCGTAGTCCCACTCCTGTGGAGTGAAAACATCACACTCTTTCAGTATGTAACCGGATATCGATGAACAACACAAAATGTTGTGACAGAAGATAAAACCTCAGACTCTTTAAGTAGATGTTCTAGTATTCTGTATGTTTTTATTAAATATCTGTTTGTGATTTGGCGGCAGTCACCTCAAAGTAGAAGCGCAGCATTAGAGCGAGAGCACCGAAGCAGCAGCCTGGACCGACCTGCTGCGTGTACACTGTCTTCTCCGGATAAACCGCCCTCAGCTGCTTCATCTTCTGCAGCTGCAACAGCAGGAGTTCATCACAATCATATTCACACATCAGACTTCACACAAAAGAAAAAAGAGAAAGTGCAAAAGGCGAAGAAGTAAGGTGCAGGGGATAACAAAGAAAGGAAAGAGTACAAGGAATGGATGGATTAGTCGAAAAGAAGAAGAAATACACAAGAGCACATTAGATAACAGCAAGGGTGAAGTTATTCAAGGTGGAGATCATGAATAAAGAGGGAGAGGAGGAGATAGAGTAGAAGAAACACTGAAAAATATTTGAAATACACGTTGCCATTTTTTTTGCCACTGACCCATTTGACAGTAATGATGAAGACAGCTGATCCGATTGGCCCGGAGTAGATCCCGTAGCCCCAGCGGTCCTGGTAGATCCTCACAGCGATGGTTAACACTCCAAACATAGTCATAGTGGAGCGCTGGGGTTCATCAAAGTCACCCAGAGCTGAGACAAGCAGATGAAGGATTTCAAACTCTTTCCCTCATGGATAAAATCATTACACTGCAGAGGTGCTGCACTGTTTGCCAAGTAGGGATTACAGATGAAGTTTATTCTCTTGTTGGGCTAAATTTGATCAATTCAGGACCAAAATTTCACAAATACATAGATAGGAACTGCAAAATTTCATAAAACCACTGATGTGAGGTGTGAACAATATGTTCAGATTGAAGTGTATAAGGAAAGAAGATTAAAAAGGCTGAACTGAACATTTCCTGCAATGTTTTTACCACCAACTGTCTACAAAAGACTGAGTTTGGTTTACGAAGTCCTGTTGTGAAGCATGCTACATTTTATCATACTTTTTTACTCTGATAGAGACCGCAATTTACAAATTCTTTCTTAAAATTAGCTATAAGGTCCATAAACTCTTCAGGAACATTGTAAAGACTTTGTTTGAATTTAACAACAGACCTGATTTTCTTAAACTAAGAAAAAAAGGTTTTAAGAATTCTGAAATTAGTAGAAGAAATCATCAGCAAATGCAGTTAAGTACACAATTTTAAAATAACTAAGGAAAGCTACAGCACAGTTTGTCAGCACTATTAAACATTAAAGGTTTTATATAAATAATTTCAAGATTGAAAACAGTCTGAATGCGTCCTATCATGGTTCAAGACCATCTTGCAAAAGAAGTTCTAATTTTAAGAATTTCCCTTCCTGATTAAATGAAGGTGACAAAATGAAAATGGATCAATATTTTACTGGCAGCCTTCCCACAGACACAGGAGGACCCCATCAGTTAAATCAGCTGTCAGGGCATTTGGCTCTTAGCAGCATGTGATTTAAAGCCCTTGTTGCAAAACCTCTGGGGGATCAGGTGGGAGTTAGAAGCAAATGTATTTATGTCTGTGTGTGCAAGTCTTCATGAGCACTTGTGTGCAAAGCCTGAACATGTGTTATCACCAACTGCTGCAAACCGAGCTTGTTTTTCATCGCTTGCTTGTGTCCTTTAAATATCTGGTACCGAAATAGACTGTAGTGAAAAAGATCAATCCAAAAAAACATATTTGCTGTATAGAGATACATGTCGAAATGTTGAATACTGCTATTAACTAGTCAAACCAGAACACTTTCTATGTAGCAGGACTCACCTATAAGTGTGACCCACATTGAGAGTGCAGTGCCGTAAACGCTGAAGTACTCCAGGATGTCGTATCTCATGAAACACAAGATGGAGAGACCTGGTCCATCACATGCATGGTAGATCTGCAGGAATACAGCATTCAGGAGGTCTATTAACCACTCTCACATCATCCCATTCACAGTTCAACACAGCTAACTGCTTGTCAGGTCATTGAGATTAAAGAACAGCAACAGTTTCTCACCGCAGTGAAGAACATGGTGAAAAAGTAGACCATGGCCTCCATGTGGAAGCCCCTCTTGGCGGCCACGCTGGCTGTAGGCAGGAACACCAGGCTGCTGACTGTAGGGAGCAGCATCTTGGCAATAAATGCACCCATGGCTCCTGAAGGGATGGTCGACTCAAAGCTTGTAGATGATAGTTTATCCTTTAAGCCTCAAAGGTTCTTGAGTCTTTGGCAGGTAAAATTAAAGTTATCCAAAGTTCAATAAAGTGTGAGATCAGATGGTACAGTCCTTGAGTGTCTTATGTCTTTCGGTGTGTGAGTGAATGAGGATGCTTATACAGCACACACTCCCACGCAGCATGAACACACCCAGCTGTCCACTTCGGCCCTTTAAAGTTTAAATGTCCTCGTGGATGGCAGGTCCACTGAGGCCTGTATGTGCAGTGTCATCGCTGGTCAGCTGTTTGCATACCAGTGCAACATGGGAGGGGCTGTGGGCAGGGTGAGAGCCATCATAACATAATGTAGCATATCTATGGACTATTTGAAACCAGGACTGGACACTAAGTGGTTGTGAGTCAACTTGAAGTTTAGGCTGGAATGAGCAGACGTCCAGCTGAAAGACCAATCCCAAAATCTTTATTGTGGTTAACTTGTTCCAAAGATCTGAGTCGAATCCACATTTGTGCAACTTTATCTAATGATATCATCCCAACGCAACTCTCGCACAATGTGACCACCTCCCCTCACAAGGCCTTCACATAACTATTGGTGGAAAGAATGGCATCTAAAGCCCCTTCGATTTAAAAAAAAAAATCCATGTAAACATCTTCTTTTGCTAACTGCAGATCATTTTTGATTAAATATGATGCAAGTTTTAGAAATCTGACTCATCTCGTGCTACCCTCCATCACCACCTTCTTAACTTTGCAAATTTAACTTAGTGTCTATTCCTTATTTTGCTGTTTTTATTTTATGTGAGGAACCCTGTGATTTTATTTTGAAAGGCTCTATATAAAGAAACGTACTTATGTCACACCGTTTTAAAAAGCCTTGGAAACAATCTTGCTAAATGCATTATTCAGGACTGCATCTATCTTTATGTGATGTCATTCAAAGACCAGATAAGATCATTTTGTTTTTTTCTCTGATATTTGATCCAGTGAGGTTGGCTGGTATCAGAACAGGTATTGAATCAACGTATGACTATGTCTCTCCTCTGAACCTTCATTGTTGGAAGGAGTCCAAGTTAGGCACAAAAGCATTTTTGCTAGGGTCTTTTCTTTTCTTTTTTTAATAAAGCTTTATTAATAAAATACTACATAAATAAGTTTTTGTGCAGTTAACAGCATCCCGAGTGAAGTGTGTTTTCCATTTGCTTTAATCTCATACATCTTTGCAGTTTTTTAGTTGGAATTCATTAAATATAACTCCAAAATTGCTATCTTGCAAAGGGAAGATGGCAACCAGCTCTAGTAATGCATCCATACACAACCGTACCACAGAGGACACGTGGGAAGGAGACTTTCTTAGCAGAACGGATTAACTTCCACCTCCAATCTAGCTTTGCTTTCAAAAAGCACTTTCTCAGAAGTGCTTTGAGGTCAGTCTGGTACTTTCTATCAGCTGGGATGATTGGAAAATATGTACATTTGGTGAGTCCAGGTCTGTTCAAACAGCATGTTTGCAGACAGTTTGTATTTTTTTTCTTGTCCCTCACTGTGAGGGAGCAGACTTCATAGTCAGCTCTTCTCTGCGGTTGCTTTCCTAGTGAATTAGTCTCCTTAGATGACCATATTTCTCCAGTGAAATATTGCATCCGATAGCAATAGTTGGCAGTTAACCTCACTAACATATTAAAAACTACAAAGAATATGTTGCTCAGTGAGGTTTAAACAAACCAACCATTTTTTTCTGAATTAGATTTTAACCAAGTCTGGAGTCTCACTCTAAACCAACACATGAAATCTGTTGAGAAACAGCTGTCATATGTTTCAGCGTGTTGCGGCTGTGCGATGTGGCATTGAGCCGACCCTGCTGAGGTCCTCCCATTAAAGTAAAGACATTCACCCGGCTCTGGGTATGGTGGTAAATACTTCTGCTGCTCTGGAGAATCGTCTGTTTTTCTGGAGAATTGTCATTATCTCAACATGACTCAAATACCAAAACATAAAACTCACTTTTAGTTTTTCTCTCAACTGACTGTGCTGCTGCTCTCCTGCCAGCCGATCTTTTTTTTTTTTGTCTGACCTAATAAAATGATATAAAATGTATTCATTCGTAATATAAAACAGGTAGTTCTAGCTCAAAATCTCTGTCTTCATTCAAATATTTCACAACTTGCAATAGCAGTAAACTCAGCAGGGGTAGTCTGCATCGTTAGGAAGCCAAGCATATACAAAAAAACATCAGCTCTTTTTCTAGCCATACATTTTCTTCATCGCTCGCCCAGTTAAGGGTCACCGGGGGGTTTGAGCTGGATAGATTACTGGGTTAGAGGGAGGATACACTCTGGACAGGTTGCCAGTTCACCTCAGGATTAACACAGAGGGCTAGACAACAATCACATTCTCACTCAACATTTAGTCAATTTAGGATCCCTGACTAACCTAAAAGGCATGTCTGTAGACTGTGAGAGTCACATGCGACTAAGAAACCTACTGGAATCAGACCGCAGACTGTGCATACTTTAAGGACTGTAAAGTCATTACCAGGAGTGTGAAAACAAGTTTTTAAGCCCTTTTTAGAACAAAAATCTGAAACATTTTTAAGCATTTTCCTTTTTTTCCATTCATCAGTCACTCTATGCATGCATAGTAACAAGGAGAAAATAAACTTCTTCTACTTCCGCTGAAATAAAGTTAATTTTGATCATAACTAAAGTAACAGCCCGAGAAACTACCTGGAGATCTTAAAGATGGCATTTGAGTGTCGAGCTCTGCTTGTTGACAGACTTTGGCTTGATGGTTGGGTGTAATGCTTTCCAAAATAACCCGTTACTGTAATCACATTACATTTTTCTTTAATACAGTAATGTAATATTTTATTGTACTAAATTCAGTAATCACGTTACATTACGATGGTTCTTCAGCTATCTGTTTGCCTGGCAGACAAAAACATCCTTCAGACTTGTGCTGCTCTTGTTTTTGTGCAGCGAGCCGGACAACAGCAGAGAACTCAACCAGTTTTTATTATATGGAAGAACAAGAGCACAATGGTAAAGTGCAAACTACGTCCAGGACAGAAACAACTGCATCATACACAACGCTGCGTCTTTGCATGTCAACAAAAAGCCAGCAAAGAGCTCAGAGGGATATTCAGAATCAGGATCAGAAATACTTTATTAATCCCGAAGGAAATTATAGGTTACAGCAGAGTGCATGCTCATCTCAGCCTATCAGGCTGATCTTCAACAGGTAACGAAGCCAGCGATGAGCCGGCTTGTGCCACTGTAGCCACCTTCTGCCTATAAATGCTTCTTAAGTAGAATCACTGTGGCGATCGCTTTGAAGTGACTTTGGCTGGTTTTCTGT
Organism: Simochromis diagramma; assembly: GCF_900408965.1. Taxonomy (NCBI): domain Eukaryota; kingdom Metazoa; phylum Chordata; class Actinopteri; order Cichliformes; family Cichlidae; genus Simochromis; species Simochromis diagramma. Next base: position 719,217 of record NW_024387200.1, on the reverse strand, counting down.
TGCTTTGTGTTGTTGTCTTTGTGTTCATACAAAACACTAAAAGAAAGATCACATGTGCCAGGATAGGGATTTGTGTCAGTGTGGGAGTGATTATGCATTCCAGGTCATGTAATGGAGTAATCCAAAAGTAATGTAACAAGTACTGCTTTCTGTGAGTAATTCAGTAACATACTCCACTACTTTTAAGACGTAATGTGTAATACAAGTAACAATGAAAAGAATGAAACCAAAGAAAAGCTTTCATGGTTTTTAAAAGAAGACTTGAAATGCACAGTAGAAAACATGCCTGACAGCTCATCTTCCCAAATGTATAAAAAATAAAAGACATTTCTTTTGAAATTGAGCTGAAGAGACTGCAATCTGACCTGGGAACAACTAGATCCCCAGAACGATCGCAGTAATCGATCACAGCCATGTCATTTTTACGGCACACGATCTAATCAGATTAATGAATGTTTCAGCCGAGTCAAAGCTCTGTGTAGAAACTTGAGCACCAAATAAGGCAGATTTCTGTTTGCCTCCTCAAAGCGAAGCCATATTTGACTTCTCTCGGCATTGTTGTTCCCAGAAAGAATTTCAGCCTGAACGTTTCCCCTTTAGCAGCAAGGCAGCAGCTGGTGCTCTCCTGTCAGCTGCTACACCTGCTGAACGGCACAAAGGGTGCAGTATTGCCGAGGGCTTTCACCACACGCCTCAGATTCTCGGAGTGCTTCAGTAACCCGAGTCGCCTCACCACGCCCTCTGCCGGGAACTGCACACTCTTTTCCAAACGTGTCTGCAATCTTTGTGGTCACTCTAACGTATGAGTGTTGAAGTAATGAGTACCTATTTAATTAGGTGCAAATTAAATGTGGGTCAGTCTTTGTAACCTTTGGCTTCCCACTGCAGGACCCAGCACAGCTTCATTTTCAGGGAGAACAATGTGTGTCTTCAACTCACTTTGTTGAAAAGTTGACTGGATTACACTGAGGCAGCAAAGCAAGTCTTCATCATGACCACTGCCAGTGGCAGAAAGAGTCAGATGGCCTTAGCTGACCCTGAACTGAGCCCTCTCTCACCCTCAAAACAGCGGTCAAAAGGTCAAAGAGGCCACTCCATATGAAGAGCTGACGGCCGAGAGCTGATCACTGCAGATATGTGAATGTGTTGTTTAAATGATGTAATCATTTCTCCCGGGAGGCAAAACTGTGCTGCACTTGAAAAGCACTGAAATAGATCATCTTCATAATCAGCATGTATTTGCATTTCATGAACTCCCCTCTATAGATTTATTCATTAACCATACTCACTCACATCACAAACAGCTGATTAAATATCTAAGTAAGGAGAATGTCAAAAAACTAATTGAAGTGGTTTAGTCGAATTTCTACTGAGTCAAATTTGCATTTATTTTTAATTTTGGCGGTTTCTGTCCTCCATGTAATGTCAATAGGAATTAGGAAGAGCTGAAAAAGCCCTTCTAATGCAGGTTTGAGACTTACATGCCCGTGAATGCAGAGTTTTTGGCAGCACAGTGTGAGGACCATTAGTTCTTCTTGTTGAGGAGAGTTTGTGGCCTGTGGTGACTTTCACTTCAGCACCCCTCTGTCTAAACACGGCGGGTTAGTGTGGGAATGCAGGCCAGACTTCCTGAACGCATCTGAAAAAACAACAGGCTTCTTTTTGATTCAGTAAGGAATAGCTGCGACCTCTGACCCCTGGGCCTTCTTTTCCAAATAACTGGAGGTGCTTGAGTTTTAGTGAGCCCAGTCACCGAGGACAAATGGAAAGCAACTTCGAGAGATTTCTTCAACACGCTGCTCGTGTTGTTTTACCTTGAGAGCTAATGTTCACCCCAGACTAATGTATTTTGACTCTTACTTTTAGTTTTTCAGATATTTAGTTGTCACCTTCTCAAATGCTCATCTACTTTTGCCTTTCCTTCTTCCTGAAAGTACAAGTGGGTTTTGTTTCACACATTTAAGGCCGAGGCTGAAACTGGCAACTTTTTTTTCTCCTAATTTCTCCTCTTCTCTCTGTGGTTGTGTTTATAACTGCTTTAATTGCTTTTTTTGTCTGAATGCGCCAACCCTAATGACTCCAGACTTTGTTTGGCATGCTGCAAATGGTCACACTCTCACACACGCACACACAAATCACACCCATGGGAGTGTTGTATGCCCTCGCACAACACATTTTCATAATAGCTTTTATTTTGTTGTCATGCGGAGGGAGGGTAGCTTTAATTGGTGTTGCTAGTGGTTGACGGGGCATATTCCTCTGGTTTGGCAGCCTCCATAAACTCCCTCTATCAGCTTGTAAATCTAGCATTGGAGCGGAGAGCCAGCAGACACACCGGCAGCAGGCTTAGAGGAAGGAGAAAAATGGATGGAGGAGGATCAGTGGAAAGTTAGAGAAAGCACAAAATGATGGAGAATATAATAAAAGGCACATTTGTCACCTGCACTTGAATGAAACACTGCAGAAGATGTGGATTAAACTAACTACAAATGAACAAGAATTCACAAGGATTAAAGACTTTAACCCCTTTAGCTCAGCTAAAGTGTCATGCCGATTACAGAAGCAATAAATTTGGCTTGTTGAGTTTGCGGAAACTCTACAGAATATTTTTGGAATTAAGGCTTTTCTGTGCAGGAAACTGCCCAAAAGAATTCACAAACAGCCTCTAGCAAGGGTGTTTGGAGGATATTTTGAATGGGGTGTCAAAAGGAGGGACCAAGAAGAAGGGTAATTCACGAGGAATCAGAAAACCATATCAGAAATATACACCAAACCAAACCACTCGATAATTTCAAGTCTGGACAGAACTCCTGCTGTCGTAAATAGTAGGAGGCGTGGTTGTTCCGTAACAATATGGCAGCTGCGCTGAAGCACAATATGCAACCACGAGGAAATGGAGCTAACAGAGAACTGGTTAAAACCCGAAAACATTTTACTCTAATGAGGGTTGCAAGTTAAAAACAAAGTCTCACACATCCTTTGAGTGTTCAGTATGTAAATGAATTGGAGAATGATAGCCAGTGGATAAATGTGAGGCACATCTGCTGAAAACTTAAAAATATATTGTTTTGCATCTATAATTAGCATAAGAGCTATCAGTGCACATTGATCATTCTTGCAGAAGCGCATTTGTGAGGTCAGACACTGATGTTGTTTCCCAGTCACCGCTCTAATTCATCCCAAAAGTGTCTTTATGGACCTTGCTTTGTGCACTGGTGTGCAGCACTGTTGGAACAGGATGGGGCTATACCTTAAACTGTTCCCACAAAGTCAGGAGCATGACATTGTCCAAAATGTCTTGATATTATGAAGAATTAACAGTTCCTTTCAGTGGAGCTGAAGGGCTGTGCCCAACTCCTGAAAAACAACCCCAAACCATGATCCTCCACCAAAATTCACACTTGGCAACATGTCATCAGCTATGTACCGTTCGCCTGGGAACCAGTTCAGTTCAGTTTTATATATACAGCGCCAAATCACAACAACAGTCGCCTCAAGGTACTTTATATTGGAAGGCAAACCCTACAATAATACATACAGAGAAAACCACAACAATCGTATGACCCCTATGAGCAAGCACTTTGGCGACAGTGGGAAGGAAAACTACCTTTTAACAGGAAGAAACCTCCGGCAGAACCAGGCTCAGGAAGGGGCGGAGCCATCTGCTGCGACCGTTGGGGTGAGAGAAGGAAGATAGGATAAAAGACATGCTGTGGAAGAGAGACAGAGATTAATAACAGGCATGATTCAATGCATCCATCCATTCGCTTATCCTTTTCCCGGTCACGGGGGGCACTGGAGCCTATACCAGCTGTCATAGGGCAAGAGTGTTACACACTTGGATTAAAATGAATTGAAACCAGTGTGGCTTTGTGAGTTCGCCTTTACTGTATCTGCAAATATATATTTATGTAGACATAGCACAACGTTACACACTTTTGCAGTCTCACACAACTCTTATAGGCGCACTGCCTTATGGTTAGTGGCTGGGCTTATTTACTCCCGCTAGAGCTGCTCATTTTAGGGGATACTCCCTCTTGTGGTGTAACGGAGGAATAACTACCCTTCCTGCACTATGTCATTTTTGGAGACTGGGGCACACATTATTTTACAACTATGAAAGAAAATACATATTTGAACAATCAGACCATTTAACTAACTATAATATTGTAACTAAAGATTATGGGGGGTGTCCTGTTTTGTCCACAATGAATTTCTCGTCCTTACAAGAGGCAGGGTACACCTTGGACAGGTCGCCAGTATAACACACAGAGAGAAACAACCATTCACACTCACATTCACACCTATGGGCAATTTAGACTGATCAAGTAACCTATCCCCACTGACTGCATGTCTTTGGACTGTGGGAGGAAGCCAGAGTACCAAACATGCAAACTCCACAAAGAAAGACCCCAGCCTGATGGTGGAGTTGAACTCAGGACCTTCTAGCTGTGCAGCAACATTGCTAACCACAATACCACCGTGCTGCTGATTTAATGCAGATAGGTCTGTTAACACATAGTGAGCGAGAAAGGGGATGGGAGAAGAAATAGTGCATCATGGGAATAGCCTACGCCTTTTGCAGCATAACTAAGGGAAGATTCAGGGTCACCTGATCCAGTCCTAAAGTAGAGATAGTGTCTGTCTCCTGAATCCAAACTGGAAGTTGGTTCCATAGAAGAGGGGCCACCAAATCCATACACATCATTCGGATTACCAGACTGAGAAGTGTGATCTGCCACTGCAGAGAACACATCTTCACTGTTCTAGAGTCCACTTATGGCGTGATTTACACCAATGCATCTGACACTTTGCATTGCGCTTGGTGATGTAAGGCTCGGATGCAGCTTCACAGCCATGGAAACCATGAAGCTCTGTACGCACTGTCCTTGAGCTAATCTGAAGCCAAATGAAGTCAGGAGGCCTGCAGCTATTGAGTCTGCAGAAAATTGTGAGGTCAGAGTAGGGACCACGTAAAACCAGAGTGATTGCTCTGTGATTTTGCGACACCTACCACTTTGTGGCTTAGTTGCTGTCATTATTAATCGCTTCCACTTCATCATAACACCACTAAAAGTTAAATATGGAATATTTAGGACCAAAGAATTTTCACAGCTGGACTTGCTGCACAGGTGGCCAGATTTCACTTCTTTGTTAAAAGAACAGTACAGAATGTTGCATTATGCTTTAAATGGGGCGCCATTTACATAGGATACATTGCATACCATACATTCATAAAGTGTTTAATACTATGCACTTAAAACACTTTACCTACCTCCAACTGATGGCCAACTTAAATCACCAAATAACCCAACATGCACCTTACATAATTTCTTCCAAGGCGCCACACAGTCACCCACCTGAATGACTCACATTAGGTTTCACAATGTGCCAATACAACACAAAAGTAATCATTAATGGAAATTAACATCTGTATCCCTATTCAAAAAATACATTTAAAGTTATTACCAAGTGCATTATTAAGTAACTGACACATTTTATTTGGATTAAAATAAGGACATAAGTTACACATGGACAGAATTAAATGAGAGATCAAGGGGGGAGAGAGACAAGGCAGTAACAAAGAGAACAAGTGCAGCGCTGCAAAAACAGCTGTAGAAACAGAGAAGCGAATAAACTGAAAGAGGAGAGAGACACATACGGAGAGGAGGAGAGGGAGGGGTGAGAAATAAGAAGCCGATAGAGAAAAACATACGTGAGAATAGCAGAAATCGTAATGAACAGGAGGGAGTGAGGCAGACAGATGGGGGGAAAAGAGGGGAAGACGACATGGTGGGCAGACACGGTGGTCCTCAGATGTCTGCTTGTCCTCCTCATCATTCACTCTTCCCACAGCGTCTCTCATTCCTCTGTCTGAATCGCTGTCCTCCCGTCTGTTGTTGGCTTCCTCAGAGTGTTTCGGATCACTTAAAGGACTAGTTCACCTGAAAAAGAAAGCGCAGCACGAAAGGACAAACCCCTCACACTAAACACAAAACAGCTCCATGTCCACTTTGTTCAACACAACAGATATTCATTGATCGGCCACAGCATTGATCACCTTGTTACTATGTAATGCTCTGTGAGATCCTGACAGTCCTGTGGATGTCACCTTGACACATACCTTGTTGCAAGCCATCGCTCTTATAGCTCCAAATTTTATTTGCAGCTATAATTTTATTTTTATTTCATTTGAAATGTTTTATTTTCAATTCAGGTGCGTTTCAGGTAGAGTGCTTTTGTTCTTTTCAGTTCACTGTTCAGTTTGGATTATTAGTTCACAACAGTACAATAATACGATTAAAAAAATGCAAACACACAGTCGCTGTCATATAGACGTGCCATGATCAGTAAACATTTGCATTATTGCCCTTTTAGCCTGTGGGTGCTTACAAATTTCAATAAATTGACAAACACCAAAGCCAAAGACATTTCATGCAGATTTGTATTATATTTTATTGTATTTATGGAGCATTCTTTCAGGGTTTTGTTTTTACTTCAATTTCCAAGCAAACCTACAAATGACAGCTACACTCTTTGATTGTATCAGCCTGTTATAGCAACAGTTTTCCCCCAAAAAGCTGCAAAATCTACTCAGGAACAAACTGAAGAAAGAACTCGAGGTGTTAACCCAGACTCTTAACTTTCCTGTTTCTTGAGAGATCCCCCCCACGATCCACAGTACCCAATGTGTCTGCAAGAGATGTGCTGGTATGCCCCTGTTGGGTCTGTGCTCTTGGTGGCATGTGAGGGATCAATGCAAATTAGGTGGTTTTCAAAGTTGCTACAAAAACAAGCAACTTGACCTTTTTTTGTGCTTCCATTTGCCATCGGTTGACGTCACCAGAATTTATCATTAGAAAGAAAAAAAAAAAACCTTGTCAAATGTCTGCGCCTTCCTTTCACGTATATCTAAATATTCAGTGTAACTGAATTTGAAGTGGCACATCTCTATCATAAATTCAGCGCATCCACCTTGAGAAGTTTGTGATTGTATTTCGGGAGATTACAGCTGTCCTTAAATTGCAGGACAGAAGCATCTTGCTCTGTGTGTTCTCATAGAAAAGTGTATCAGCATCTATTTTTGCTTCCATAGAAAATCCAGATCAGTGCAACACAAGAAAATGATTGAGAACTTCCGGAAAGTGAAGTTTCAGCTCAGTATGGAGGGCAGAGGACCCAGGGGAGGAGAGCACTGTGGGAAATGGGCAGTTCCTGTCTGTCTGTGTCTTTGTTCAATCATTTGTCTGCCTCTCAGAGTGACACGCTTGATCCCAACGGCAGTCTCCGAAGGAAAGATGGAGGCAGACTGAAGTTAAGGGACATTTGGATGGAATATAAACATATGAAGTTTTTGTTTGTATGTTTTTGGACTTGAGATTCTAATAAACTCAGGAAGAAAACAGAAAGAAGCCAGAGCACCAAACCAGGGGTGCTCCTGTTTTTTTTTCTTTTTTAACTTTACTGATCCTCCCACCTTCTCCCTTTGCTACCACTCTTGCTGCTCCTGCTAACTAAGGAGGAGGAGAAGGAGGAGGAAGAGGGATGCAGGGAGAGCACACCTTACCTCCCTCCCTTCCTTCCTCACTTTCTTCCTCCCTTTCTCTGTCTCTCCCACTCTTCACTCCACAGCAGCTCTCACCAAAACACCACAACACACCACCACTGTCTCTGGCAGGCTGACACACACTTACACATCCCTGCACACACACACACACACACACACACACACACACACACACACACACACACACACCTATACACATACACATACACACACACATACACACACGCACACATACACACATTAATCGGCATCCTCAACACAGACTGAGACGCCCTTGGACTGCTGCAGGCGAGGTGAGTGGGTAAATATTTGCAACCTCCTTCTATGTGTGCATGATTGTGTGTGTGTGTGTGAGTGTGTTTATACTGTGTGAGAGTTTTTCTGAGTTGTGTGTTTTTCATCCTGTGTGTTTTTGTGTGTGATTGTTTGCATGTCTGCATGTGCTGGTTTGCCTCTGGCCTCTGCTCTTTGTGTACAATGCGTGTGTGCATCTAAGTGTGCGCGCGTGCGTGTGTGTGTTTATGAGGCACACCAGAGCCAATGAGACTTGTGCTTTGCACCAGACCAAAACAAATCCACAAAATAATGCTGACTCTCTTTCAGAGGAGTGTGTGTTTTTGTGCAGGCATGCATGTGTGCGTGTGTTTGTGTGTGAGATCCTGGAGAGGCCCGAGTCTGTCTGGAAACTTGTCAGCTGTTGGGAGATGTGTGTGCGCGTGTGTAAACTGGTGAGGTAGAGGCTAATATTCGTGCCAGTGCTACTTGTCAAAGTGTAGTTTTTTCTCTCTCTTGTGGCTCTAAACTGCTGTAGAGAATTGGAAGAAAAAAATCTCCCCACGTCTTGCCTGTTGCATTTCCCTCACAAAAGGTCCTCCTAATAGTTTAGGAAAGTTACATTTAGGTCATTATTAAAGTAACACTTTAGAAAGTAAGTCACATGTCAAGGCTTTTTGCTGTGTCAGCCTTTAAAATGCCTAAAAAGCACAGACTTGATGGTTTTGCCATTAAAGAAATGCAGATGAAGAGGTTTGGAATAGTTCATTGTTTAAACTCATAACACCTAACAAACTGCCACTGATCTATTAAATGTTAGGTTTAGACAATGTCTACAGTTTTTTTTAACCTATTGGCCATGTACTTAAACAAAAATACACAGTAGGGTGATATTTTGTAATTTCTCAAAATATGCTTTCTTTGTGTAACTCTAAAATACAAGTCACCATTGCTGATGATCTTAGCACAAGTTTCCAAATTTAACCAAAAACCAAATTTTTTAGAAAATTTAAATGACTTTTGTTGGGAAGAATTATTACTTTGTTGGTCCTCTGATTGCTGAGCGTATTCAAAAACAAACTGTCCACAATGGGGCGATCGTGGCTCAAGAGCTGGGAGTTCGCCTTGTAATCGGAAGGTTGCCGGTTCGAGCCCCGGCTCGGACAGTCTCGGTCGTTGTGTCCTTGGGCAAGACACTTCACCTACCGCCTACTGGTGTTGGCCAGAAGGGCCGATGGCGCGATATAGCAGCCTCGCTTCTGTCAGTCTGCCCCAGGGCAGCTGTGGCTACAACTGTAGCTTGCCTCCACCAGTGTGTAAATGGGTGGATGACTGGGTGTGTAAAGCGCTTTGGGGTCCCTAGGGGGTACTAGTAAGAGCGCTATACAAATACAGGCCATTTACCACAAAGAACGACATATTCTGGTGGGGTCATTATCAGAATACAGTTCAAATAGATGAAAGAGGTCTGTAACCAGCCAGCTCCACAGTACAAGAGTTCACGTTACAATAAATTGGACTGAGCTCATAGAGAAACAGAGTTAATTGTCTAGTGAATTCACAGTTTGGAGTGTCGTGCTTCCTGCACGCTGTACCAGGCTCCACCCTTGCCGAAACCAAAACAAGTATTGCGAGTAGAGCAAATGTGTCTGAAGTGGACCGCTCCCTGCTGTGAACCACATGCAGAAGGGCAACTTCGGACAGCCTGATTTGTTGGCTGTTATCCACAGTTCTGTATGTGTTTATATATAAATACATGAATGAGCTGCTGATTAGCATTACCCAATCAATTGTTGAGTTCCCTTAATAACGTTAATATGCTGGTTTTTCACAGATTGTAACTGCTCACAATAACAACAGAATTCACCTTTAGTTCGTGAACAAAGCACTGTTGCTCTTCACCAATGTGATTATCAGTCCACACAGATTTAGTCCAAGATGCCTTGTGGTCAAAGTGGATTACTGATTGGTTCGAGCACATTCAAAAGACCTGCTTCTTTTCACTGTGAGTGAGTCTAATAAAGATGAATTGAGCGTGGTCCTTTTCCTGGGTAAGCCAGCTCTGAAAAGTGAATCAATAAATAGGTCAGGGTTCAAGTGTGAGCAATTTAACCCAGTCTCTGTTTGTCCCAGGGGCATCTGAACTCTGCTGACCCATCTTCAACTTCTCAGACTGCCTTTCTTACTCATCCTTTGCGTCTTCCTTCCTTTCTGTTTCTTTTGCTCACTTATCCATCATTGTTGGCTCTCTTGGTGGCTTTTTTCCTTTCTGTATACAAGGGAAGGGCCTGGATCCTGTTTCAGCTTTGCATGCACACTTGAGAAAGGAAAAGAGTTTGGCTCAAGGGGTAAAAGGCAGGAGAATGAATCTTCCTGGAGACAAGCAGACATCCCCAACCGCCTCATACTCCTCCATGACGTTATCCGAATTTTGGGAAGCAATGACGCACTGGGATTTTTCTGCTCACTTATGTGTCATTGCATTTTTTATGTCAAAAGTATGCAGTTTACATCTAAATTGCATTTACCATTAACTCTAATTTTCTGGGTTCAAATATTGGAGAAGCATTATCCTGTTAACTCTTATGAGTTAGCTGTAAAGTGCGCCACAATTGTCATAAGTTGTGTTTGCTTTCTTGTGAAAAAACACAATATTTGCAAAATTTTCCAGACTCAGCAGAGAAAATGAACTGTTAATCGCACATTCGGTGCTTCAAGACACTGAAATCTGAATGTCTCCTGATGGCCAGACTGGCACCTTTCATGGCAGTTTGCTGTGTGAGAATGAATTTTAAATTACCAAGACAAGTTCCACTGCAGCCCACAGCACTGATGACTTCAGACAATGGGAACATGATATCAGTATTTCTGATACTCCTTCATCTGCTTCCTAGAGCAGATGAAAGAGTATCAGAAATACCAGGCTCCAATTTGCTACCGAAAAAAAATCTTTTTATATTGTACCCACAGATATTGGAGCGAACTCCAACAATCACACAGTCCAATACGAACTGACGACAGGCAATAATGGCAAAGAAATAGATCAGGAATGATACAAGGGGAGAAAAAGTGCTCATTGCATCATGGGAAGTCCACCAGTAGGCTGAGCCTATATAAGTACTATGCAAAAACTAATTTTGATACGGTATGTGTAGATGCAAAACAGAGTCAATTACAATGAGCTTGCCTGTCAATATTCAGTATGACCACCTTTATTCTTCAACACAGCCTGAACTCTATTAGGCTCGTTAAGCAGTCTTCAGGAATACTTCTCCAGGATTCTTGAAGGACATTCAAAACTCGTCTTTGGATGTTTGTTTCCTTCTGTTCCATTCTCTGTTAAGATGATCTCACACGGCTTCAATAATGTTGGGATCTGGGCTCTGGAGAGGCCAAACCATGACTGCTAGGATTCCACTTCGGGGTTTTTTTCTGTCTCAGTATGACTTTGCAGGATTGGTAGCGTGTTTGGGATCATGCTGAAAAATGGAGCCGGATGATATTGCATGGTGGACCAAAATCTGATGGTACTTTTCTCTGTTCATAATTCCATCAATTTTGACAAAATCCCCAAAACTAAAGGTAACCTCAAACTATGACAGAGCCTTTTTGATGTATGCTCAATCGTCCAGGTAAGGAAATATCTAAAAAGTAGATTCTGTTCATCTGGACTTAGTATTTTTAGTTGGGCGACACGTTTTCACCACCCATCCATAGCAGAGCCTGCACTGTGTTTTACAGATGACAGGGACCTTCACTTTTCATGCATACTGATGACTGGATTGCAGGATTTTTGTCCTATTTATTAAGGACGTGACTTTCAGATACTGTTTACCTGCCAAAGCTAGCTTTTGCTTTTTTAGGCCTGCCTCCACTGATCCAGTTTCCTCACATTTTTTAAGGACACACTATGCCAAGTTTGAACTCGACACTGGTTCATCCCTTGAGTTAGGTGTCTTCACGGGTCAGTGTTAAGAGTCTACTCTGATGTTCAGAAACAAGAACTGGGCTGACAAAGAGTGCAGACAATGTCCAAAAACAACTTTGTAAAACCTTCAGAAAGCCTGGAGAACCATTGCTCAAGAACCGAAATATAAAGAAAAGAGGGGTGACTTAAGGCATTTGCACAGCGCTGTAGTAGAATACCTAAAGGATACTTCAAGGTCATCTGATCCTAACTATAAGCATTATCAAAAAAGAAAGTTTGAAATCTAATCCTAAAAGTAGAGAGGGAGATTGTTGGGCGAGTTTGACAGGCTCATTCGGTATTTCAGAAGACAGCGTTATCATTTATGGAAGATCATAGACAGAGTCCTCCTAAAACCAGTGTGTAACATATATCTCATTGGTATTAACCCTTTAAAACCGGTCGGAGCGGGCACGGTCCGTTTTGCGCAACTACTTTTAAATCCCTTAGAACTGCAACCACGTAAGCTAGCGCAATAATTTTTTTTGCATATGAAACCGGAGGAGTTGTACTTACATCTTATGCCATCAGCTGTTTGTAACACTTCCTACGTTAGAATAGACGTCAGCGTGAATTATCGTGTGTCCGCCATTACCTGCCTGAAACCGGAAGTGGCGTCATTTTCGCGAAAATGTAGTTTTTTACCATCAGGGCCTCACGAGCCTAAGTTATGTTTGACTTTCTGACTTTCTGTGTTGTTTCTGGGATGTTTAGAACTAAAATTGCACTGCTGGAAATAGTTTATTTTGATGCATATTCTTTTTTGCAAATTTACACTATAATATTTATTTTCGTTTTTCCTGCAGTGTATAAAAATTGGTGTATTTCAAAAAGAAAACTATGAAGACACTCAAAATAAATTTCCTGTGGTGGGAAACTATTTTGTGCAACTTTTTTGTATTTACAGTTTTGAGGGATAAGCCTCTTACAATTCTCTAACTAGAAATATATGTTAAAAACACAAAAACGATTTTCAATTCTTTTGTAGTTTATTGCACTTTCTTGCAATTTATGTAATTTCTATGCACTTAATGCATACATATTATTAAAATTTGGGCTATAATGGTTGTATTGATGTATAGCAACTTGAAATGCTCCCAAAAATGGCTCCACAACATGTAAAAATATAATAGAAGCTCTGGCGGACTTGGTTCTATGGTAGGTCTTAAAGGGTTAAGAGAAGAATAGCTTTCAAACACAATGTAAACAATACGTAGTAAATTATTCGGTTATTTTCTGTCCAACTGCATAACTGTATCCATCTCCATTACATGTGGCCACCAGAGACTGGAAAGCATCCAATATTAGATAATAAAAATCAAGTATTGGTCTGATATATTGTTTGATATGTCAGACCGGTCTTATTCAGTCCAACCTCTCAGGGGACAGACAGACTACTGCTGTCTGTCTATCTGCTGAGGCTGCCAGTGCTACATAAACAAAACGGCAAGGCGAGGGGCCCCAGGGGGCCTTCAGGGTGGGGACGGCTCAGGGGTGAGGGAGGGAGAGTCAGAGAGGATGAGGGACTGTTTACTTTTGTCTTATGCCTGGCCGCCTGGGAAACGACAGCGGAGGAAAGAAGGAAAGAGGAAGACTGTGTCTGGATTGTGTGTGTGTGTGTGTGTGTGTTTATTTCACTCCAGGTAGAAGGTATTCCTTCTACCAGGACCAGATGTGTTTAGTTATAATAGTGCCTATGACTTATGATGCAGTTTACAGTGTATTTAAACTGGATTTTAGAGTAACATTTCTGCATGTAATATACTTGTAGTAAGGACCAAGAAAGATACAAAAAAGAGGATACTGTCGCTAATGAAACCTTCGTGAATACATTTTTAACTTTTGCACACGACTGTATAACGAAGAATTACAGAAACATTAAATCTTCTAACAGTGAGTGATAATATTTTTTAAGCGTTTTTGAGTCGCGGAGCATCGACTACCAATACATGGTGTTTTAGACGGCTGGGCAGGTGTGAGGAGGAGCAGACAGATCAATAAGTAAAAACATCAATGCCTTATTGTTATTTAATCGAAATGATTTGGGGAATGAACAGCCTCTTTGTCAGTTGTGCAATGCCTGGAGACCTTAAGGCTGTCCTCCCTCCTGTGTAAACGTCACACTCTGTCCGTGCTGGCGTAGTCTTCCAGATCAACCTCAGCTAATAGAAACATCTGGGCCTAGTCTAGGCTACTTTTGACACTGAGAGCTCAATTATTAGATTGGCAAATGTTGTGGCCCAGACGTCATTAGGTGGGGCCTGCGGTGATATAACGCGTACCTGTGGCTAAGTTAAATCCGCCAAACTCTTCCTAATTCAACACTGTCTGTTAAGCCCAGATGTGGCTCATCGAAAACTGTGGGCCACACTTGGAAACTTCGGAAAAGGAGTTGAAATTATTTCCTCAACAAGTGTCAGATATGGCTAATAGCTCACACCATGATAATTACAATAGCAGACCATCCAAAGTAGCACCAACTTTTGACATGTTGGCGAGTTCACTTTCTCAAAAGAGCAATTAGGGTTAAAATTAAAATACACTTGGGTGTAGGTTAATATCATTGTGCAAATATGCGTAAGCAGCAAAGAAGGAGATTTGGAGAAAGTGATTGACTGTGTGTGTTTGAGCGCGTACATTTATGCCATGATGTCTGCATACCTGTACGTGCACAATACTCAGTGTGCATGTGTCTAAGTGTGTGTGTACAGAGTCACGAACTGGCTGAGTGTATGCACATGTGTGGCTGTGTCTGACTGTATGTGTGTTTGGCAGCTGGCCGGGCTCCAGCTGCGTCTGGTTGGATAATGAAGTCCAGGTGCTGCTGTGCCTGCTTTAAGACACCTGTCACCAATATTTAGTGCCAGAGAAAGCCAGACTGCAAACAGGGGCGAGACGAGCTGCTTGCTTATTTTAACAAGGCTGCCTAACTGGACCTGAGGAGACAGGATGTACTATGAGATCTTTCCTAGAAGCTCAATGTGTATATGAACGTATACGTCTGCATATGCGTCTCCGGAGCTCATTTAACTCCGTCTGCTACTGTGGATTCACATTTGTTCCCTGAAATTTAGCCTCAAAAGAAACAAGATTTTCAGGATTACAAAATTCAAAATAAATTAACATATATTTGCATCATTTGTTACGGAATAAACATAATTTTAGGATTTTAAACTAAGGGAGAGAAAACATTTAATTTCAGCAGGAATTTGAACATTGTATCGCTTGCAGACTCGTACATACAATTGTTTGCTTAAAAAACATATTTTTTGTGGAGAGAAGCACTAGAACCCATCAAACATTTATATTTTATACATTTGTATTTTTCAGCTGGAAACACAGCCTAGGCTTAAGAAAGTGTGGTTTTAACTAAATCAGTTGTAATAGTTACGCCAATTCTGGACTGGATAGTCGACTGGACTGGATATAAATTTCCAATGGCTAGTCAGTATGATGGTGGTCTCGTCCTTTTGCCTTCAATGACCAGCAATCTCCACCTCACTTTTTTGCAGCTGAATATGAATGAGAACTACAGTGTCTTGCAAAAGTATTCGGCCCCCTTGAACTTTCCCACATTTTGTCACATCACAGCCACAAACATGAATCAATTTTATTGGAATTCCACGTGAAAGACCAACACAAAGTGGTGCACACGTGAGAAGTGGAACGAAAATCATACATGATTCCAAACATTTTTTTACAAATAAATAACTGAAAAGTGGGGTGTGCGTAATTATTCAGCCCCCTGATTCAATACTTTGTAGAACCACCTGTGGCTGCAATTACAGCTGCCAGTCTTTTAGGGTATGTCTCTACCAGCTCAGTCAGATTAGATGGACAGCGTTTGTGAACAGCAGTTTTCAGATCCAACCTACTCTTGGTTGGGAATACGTTTCTGCTCAGTCGAGGAAGGTGTTGTTTACAAATGAGGAAAGAGTGGAACAGGACAGACTAACAGATGGATAGAGCCAAAAGTGGTGCGAATGCTGTGCCGGTCTGGTAGTGAGGAGATCCCTGAGCGGAAAGTGAAGCTGTTGACTTACTCTGCGATATATGTTCCTACCCTCACTTCCCCACTGGAGCTGAGGTCATTTACCAAAAAGGGGAGAACTTGTGTGGGTGGACTCTGTGGGTGGAATTTAGTGATTCAGGACTAGTTCAGAATAGAGCTGCTGCTCCTCTACAAGTGAAGGAGGTGGTTTGGGCACTTCATTTGGTCTGTCTCTTGAACACCTCTTAGGTGAGGTATTTCAGGCGGTACTTGATTGTTCTGGTACGTAGCAGGTAGGTGTTTGTGTTTTATACTTGGTAACAATGTTGCTAGCCTAACCCAACATGGTGATTGCGTCACAATTGACAAGTCAAAACAACATAACAAACAAATCAAATGTTATGGTGACTGTGGTTATTGATGTTTTTATCTCTACACACACCCTCTCATGGACGGTCTTTATCCTTCAAGCTCAAGTCCTCTATCAGAGGCCTGGGAGATTGAGGGTCCTGCGCATCACATGTTCCTCAGTGTGTGCTCTTTTGGACAGATATCTCAGATGTTGCTCCTCGGATCTGCTGGAGACACTTGCTAAGTTTGGCACTTGTGGGCTGGGCTGGTCCCAACTGGGACCACTGTTACCTTTACCCTCCTCCTGGTGTAGCTACATCTATCAGTGTGGCCGTTTTCCTCTGCTTGTCCACCACTGCTCGGTTAGCCAACAGTTTGTTGTCTGTCTGTGGAAGTCCAACAGGATCTTAGTTCAGTCATTCTTAACCACCCTAAGGAATGTGTCCCATTTTGACATGGAGACTTACAGGCCACACACGGCACACATGTTCCTGTATACTATGCCAGCCACTTGGTTATGGAGTTTTATGCCTTGCATTTGTCCAGGAACTGGTAGGATTTCTCAATGTCAGCCACTTCTTGTATCTGGCAGTGGTACATGCCATGCATGGACCTGCTGATGCTGTTCCCAGCTACTTGTAGCAGTCCTTGATGTCTGCAATTTTCCCTTCTGGTAGTTCAATCTCCTGAGTTCTGATTACATTCCCTCTCTTTGTTATCATCTAGCTACACTTCTCCAATCCGAATGAAATTCCGATGTCATTGCTTTATGTCCAAGTGATGTTGATGAGTAAATCGATGTCTCATTCACTCTTGGCATGCAGCTTGATGTCATCCATGTAGAGGAGGTAGCTGATGATTGCTCTATTCCATAGTCTGTATCTGTAGCCAGTCTTGTTAATGATTTCACTGAGGGGGTTCAGAGTTTTGGAGAAGAGCAGTGGGGACAGAGCATTTCCTTGGTAGATCCCACACTACATGGTGACTTGTGCTATAGATTTGAAGTTGTCTAGTGTTGTACACAACATCCCCATTGAATTCCTGATGAAGGCTCTTAGGGTAATGTTGATCTTGTATAGCTCTAGGCATTCCAGGGTCAATGTGTGGGCTCACTAGGTGGTGTGCCTAGTGAGCCTAGTCTTGCAATCTTGAGCGACTGTTCTGTCTACCAGTAGCTGGTGTTTTGGCTGATAGTTGGATGGGACTGGTCCCTTCTGGGGATCCTTGGTGATCTGGACTGTCCGGCCTTCTGTTAGCCATTCCAGGTGTCTCTCGTTGATTAGTAACTGGTTTATTTATGTGGCCAGACGCTTATGGAGTACAGTCAGCCTCTTCAGCCAGTTGGCGTGAATCATGTCGGGGCATGGTGCTGTCCAGTTCTTCATACTGGAGACCCTTTCTCGGATGTCTGCCACTATTATGGTTACTGGCTCATGTGTTGTGTCCTTCTACCAGTTGCTCTTCCAGTATTGCTCAAGCAACTGGTCAAGGCTGTGAGTCTTTGCTTGGCAGTTTCCAAGGCCTCAGGTATGGGCAGCTTGCTGAACCCCTTTCTTCATTGCACCTTTCTGCAGCTTACTCACTAATGTAACTATCCTTCCTCCAAATTCTCCTGTATCTTTTCTTGTGAAAAATGTAGCTAATGGATGATAGTCTACAAATAAAATGTATCTGCTCTTGAATCAGCACTACAGTATAGTATGATAAAAGTAATCGGCAAACAGTGCTAAGTTAAAGGTATGTGGCTGCAATGTTCGAGTGAACAAAAGAAAACTGGGATATGTTGCAGGAATTAATTTCTGTGCATTGAAACGGGAGCATTTACCTCTTCTGTGTCCCTTTCAACAATTAAGTATTGACTCTTACACTCCTCAAACTCATATATACAACTGCAGAGTCCTTTGAGTACCCTCCTTTTCCTGTATGTCTGTACATGTTTATGTTAGCCTCTACATACAGACATCTACATTTCCTTATAGTCTGAACAGCTGAACAAAGACCTACCTGTGTAAAGTCCTAGGAAACTTACCTTCATCCTTCCAGCACATCGGGACTTGTTTAAGTTTTACGTTGGCCTCTGTGCTGTCCAACTCCCGTCTCCAACACCTGTGGCCCTCAACAGCCTGTCTGTGCCACTCTCCACCTGCCAACGCTAGTCTCCACAGACTGCCAACACATTTGGATACCTACAGCTGGTACACCAAAACCAGCGTGCATTATCTGAGAAAATGCTCTTTGCTTGCCATTGTTTTGTCTGCATTTGTCTGATGTGTTCGGAAACCTGACTGTGCATAACGTACTGGATTATTCAAAGCAGACTTCACCTGAATCAGATGATCTTTTAGATACTTTAATGCAATTAAGAAAATAATGGCAGTTAACCTTTAACTCTGTTTAGTTTATTAAAAAATGAGTCCTATAGAAATTATAGAAAGTTATGAAAACAGCCTGAAACATCTTGAGAAAGATGACAGCACAGGTTAATCCTGTCCTCTCCAGTGGTAAGAATCATCTTGCGTAATGCTCTAATTGAAACTAAATAATCATGAAGTAATTAAAAAAACTGATGGGATTTTTTTGTAGCTGTTTTATGTTAAAAAAAATCAAATCTAACTCTTTCAGTTCTTGAGGCCGATGAATGATTTGTGGCTTTTGATGATCCCCCTTTGTCTTTTGCGTGACGTCTTGTTTTTATGTTACACTAAAATAATAATATGTGTTCCTCTTGAAGTGTGTTAATCTCTTGGCTGGATATCGCAACGGTAATTTTTCTCTACACTGGAAACAATCCCGTGATCATCCTTCACTGCTGATCTATGTTTGCATCCAGGCAGTTTTGTATTACAGAGGTCATTCTAGAATTACTGATTTGACCTCGCTTAATGTAACTCTCCGATGAATTTGTTTCTTATTAATGTTTTGCTTTTGCTTTTTTGTGCTACTAAAGGAAACGATTTTATTTGCACTGAGATCACCTTTGCAAATGCAACATTTTAAATCAACTCCAGGACCTTTTACCTCCGTAGCTGCTTCATTATGTAACCGTATTTCTTGAATTGGCATAAATATTTCTAATCATCAAATAGGGCTGCCACAATGAAATCTTTGCAAGATCTTCACTTTTTAAAATAGGATTGACAGAATATTTCAGTGCCAATGGTGCTCTTCTGCACATTGTTGCGTGTCTATTGTGTATCTGCTGTTTGACACCACTCCCGTAATTGCTCCAGTGCTCTCTTGAATCTTGGATCAGCAATTATGTGATTTCTTGTAAAACACCCTCCACTCTCTGCAAAGGTAAAAGACAGCAGCAGCACTTATGTTCAGCTAAACAACTACAGATGTGAGAGGTGAGGGCTTTCACTGCAGAGTCAGAAAGGAAATATTATGACCACAAATGTGTCCCACTTCAAACCCTTCTGAGAGTCTGGAAGATGAGAAGCCTCGATTTAGAGTGAAAAACACCCACATGTCTCAGCATCCAAAGTTCGCCTAAGTGGTTGGCCACAAGAAGTCATTAGCGGTCATCAGATTTCCCTTCAAACTCTTCCACCTTTGTTAGACACACATCTCTGGCTGCTTCCATTCAGAGACAGGTTTTTACCCAAATACCCTTCATTAATCACAGCATCAGGGCTGCTGTCTCATAAACCTCAAGATATTTTTGTTGACATTTAAAACTTATTTTTATTTCTTTTATCCTTTCCTCTCTCTCATTCATCAGGATGAGGGTGTGGTCATGGGAACAGTGTGGGGAGACAGGCGTGGTTCTGCTGGGCTTCCTGACGCTGACGATGTGTTTGGGAAACCTGTCCACCAGGGGGCTGCAGGTACACAGCAAACAGGAAAACACTCTTCCTCTGTTACAGGGAAACATTACACTCGGACAAACTGAAGCACATTTTGTCTAGCAAGAACTTTAGGACTCTCGGAGATGGATGAGGCGTACTCCTAGACCAAAGAGGACTATGTTTATACTGTCTGCCTCTGCTGCAGTGACTGAGTGAGCACTGTAACACTGCATATGAAGACAAGATTGTCAGTAATCCAAAGCTGTAGAACTACAACTAGTAAATGTTCAGTCTTCAGAAACATTACTTATACTTCAATGGGAATAAACATCACTGTACTGAATGCTCATGTCTTGATGTGGTAACTAAAACCTGTTAAAACAGGTAAAAATTATTTTATGTGTTGTATCTGGTGCTTTAGAACCTTCAACATGTGCTGACCAATAAGCCTGACACATAGGAAGCAAAATCAGTTTGAGGATGAATGATGGATGATCATATGATATCTCTAAGGGAGATGAGAAAATAGAAATTTTAGTTGGCGAATTTGTGTTTATACAAAGTAGAAACCTCATGGGCAGCAATTAAGCTGACGTAGAAGTGTCAAAAACTGCATTACCCACAGTGGCCACTTGAGGGTGGCTCAAATACAAGTCAGTCACTGTAGATGTCCACGTTAAAACGAAAAACTTTGCAGCACTGAAATGCATGTTTACAGTCAGGTACAAAGAACAGCTTTGATCTCGATGACTTTTAGCTTAATAAAAATTATGCAGGGGTGAATTTAAAAAAAAATCTAAATCTTGAGATTTCGGCTTTGATTGAGACAGGCAGCTGTAGCCTAACCTCCTCTAATAAGAGTCACTAAACAGGACATGCTATGTGGTGCAGACTGTCCAGTAAGTTTCTCCTAATTTTGAATATAGCTTGTTAATCAAGCTTTCTGGGGTGAACTGACAACTCCAGCCTCTGTCCAAATATGGTAACTTTGGGCTCCAAGAAACAACATGTGAAAGAGGCTTCAAAATGACCACAGTGGCCAGGTCCACCTATGGCGTGTACTTCATATTTGACATAATTCATTACAGAACAAAGCTTACGCTTTTCATTATAGTGTGAGCTTTTTGCAACTCCTAAAGAAACTACATTAGTAAGTACATAGAATTAGCCTTTAAAATATGATATTGGGGTTTAAAAAAAAAATTATGAACTCTGACAATTTGAATGATCGGATTTCTGATAAACAATATTCCTCCCCAGAAATAAAGCCACTAAAAGTAAAACCATGACATCGTGTTTAAACTGAAAGCCACTGAAAACAGTCTTTATGACCAGTTAAGTTAATGTAGGCTCATGTGCACCATATACATGCTATATGTCCACTGTACATGAACCGTTGCTATCAGTCATGAGTAGTCACATTAAACAAGCCTGGTGTCAGAGGTAGCGTACTGTAAAATGCCATGTTCAAACTAAATTGATCTTAATAGGATGGCCAGACTGAGAAATATCACTTCTTTCTCTGAGAGCGAAAATTAAAGAGTGACAGAATGCACCAACAAAGCAAAACAAATCAATTTAAACCAACTGAGCTGAAACTAAAAGACATAAAAGTCTAAAATACCAAATGCTCAGTAATTTAAGCAGTTTGGTGAACGGCCGTAAAACTGATCTGTCAGCCCACCGATCAATGACTCCTCTCAGCTCCCTCTACTCTAACTCTTGCCCATCTCCCATTCTCTTTCACATATGCTGAGTGTCTGGTATTTCCAGTGTCTCTCACTCTCTCTCTCTCTCCCACAGCTGCTCCATCTCACACCTTTTCAAGGTGCTCAGTGCACATTCCAGCGGTCACTCTGATAAATCTGTCTGAATAAAAGGCGACACAGCCACCGGCCTCAGTTAATGCTGCTGGTGCACATCAGGAATGTGTGAAATGCTGAACGTCTTCACGAGCCAAAGCCTCAGCACAAAACACTCTGACGATCATTTAGCGTGATTCTGCTCGACTGTGACGCACGCTGTTGTGCTAACTCTGTTTTTATACCACTAGCATTAATGCTATGACAGCTGCTAATGCTGCTTCTGCTTTTTCTGCCACTTTTGCTTGTGTCAATATTCCACAGCGAGTGCTAGCACTAGTGGCAGATGCCCAGAATATCAAAAGGTTTAGCAAATTATTAGCCCATTAGCCTACAGTGAAGTTTACTTGATCATGTCAGTTTTAGAGTACAATCAGGAATTTGCAATTCTGAGCTAAATGCAACAAATGAAATACCCCCTTTTATGGATTGAAATTTGCATGTTTTAAATAAATTTGATAATGTGACTTCCTGTGCTGCAAAGAAAGTTTGATCAAATGTTTACAAATTCGAAAGTTTACAGTTAGAGAAGATATGAGTATATAGTAGTAAATGGGAGACGAGGTTATTCTCCTGCTAGGCCAAGTTCATCAAGGCTACAATCCATCTTTGGTTCACTGGAGAGGAACCCAAATGGCACTGAGGAAGACCTCGGCCAGCTGCTTTATAAAACAGTTTTTAAAATAAAAACCATATGGCATCTTTAAGAGTATTAACACGAAACAAAGGCACTACTACATTGGCTGGTTAAGCAGTGTTAAGTAGTAAAATTTGTGTGTGTGTGTGTGTGTGTGTGTGTGTGTGTGTGTGTGTAGGAGGACGGAGTGGCCTCCAACAGTCTGGAGGAGCAGCTCGAGGTGACCACGTACTGGTGGGGGGAATGGGCCAAGTGGACAGCATGCACTCGTACCTGTGGAGGAGGAGTGATGTCACAGGAGCGTCACTGCCTCAAACAGAGGTCAGTCAGTCTGCACCAGACGACAAGCTAAAATATCCCAGAAATGGACACATCTCCAACCCTGTTTAATACTGTTCATGGTATTTTACATACAGTCAGCAGTTAAAGTGGGATTTGGCCTAAGATCACCGCAGAGGGGAAAATTACTTGCCTCCAATAAACTTCCAAATTTTTCTACTGTGAGCTCCAGTTGATTTTTCTTTGTAGGCAGACTGTCCTATAAGGTGCTCTTTGTGACTGTAAAGCTGACTGGTCTAAGGAGCTTGGAAAGAAAAGCGTCTGGACTTCTTTAAATTGCTCGAAGACATTTCACCTCTCATCTGAGAAGCTTGTTCAGATGAAGCTTGTTCAGAGTGGGAGCGTCCCCTCTGAACAAGCTTCATCTGAAGAGGGACAAAGGACCCCCTGATGATCCTCTACCTAATCACATGAGCCAAGGTGTGAAAACTGGTGTAGGTTACAATCAGCCAAGGTTTTGGGTGAGCTCATTGTGAAACCTGGCCCCACCCTATCATGTGATTTCCTGAGGTCAGATGGCCCAGGGTGTTAGTGGGCGTTAAGGCGTCTGGGAAGGGATCTCAAAACTGGATTATAGATGGCAGACGGTTGGTGTCGTAAGCCACCGCCTCTGTTCAAAGATGGTCGCTCACAGTGGACATAGATGGCTTCTTTCACTCCTCTTTCAAACCATCTGTCCTCTTTGTCCAAAATATGAACACTGGCATCCTCGAAAGAGTGACCTTTGTCTTTTAGATGCAGATGGACCGCCGAGTCTTGTCCTGTGGAGGTGGCTCTTCTATGTTGTGCCATGCGTTTATTAAGTGGTTGTTTGGTCTCTCCAATGTAGAGGTCTGGGCATTCCTCGCTACACTGTACAGCATACACCACATTGTTAAGTTTGTGTTTTGGAGTTTTGTCTTTGGGTTGAACCAGTTTTTGTGTGAGTGTGTTGCTGGGTCTGAAATGCACCGGGATGTCGTGCTTGGAGAAGACTCGCCTGAGTTTTTCTGATACACCGGCTACATAGAGGATGACAATGTTGTTGCGCTTGTTTTTCTATTCCTCCCTAGCTGGTGTCTGATCTTCTTTTCTGTGCCTCTTTGCTGACTTGATGAAATTCCAATTAGCCCAATCCTAATTGAGCTTTCATCAAATCAGCAAAGATGCACATGAAGCAAAGATGCAGATCAACTTATTTTTAGACTCTCGTGTTTTAATGGCAGTAACAGGAAAGCATTAAAGTACATATTCATGCAGAAACATTAATAGTAATGTGTGCCAGTTGTGCATGTTCTAATTCAATGAGCTCACAGTAAAATGTAGGAAATTTGAGAAGAGGAAACAGAAACTATAACTTCTGGCTGAAAATGCCTCCTTCGTGCCAGAGGTGAGAGGCGAATGGCCAGACTGCTTTGAAGTGATAGGAAGGCAACAGTAACTCAACACAACAAAGCTATGAAGAAGAGCATATCCGAATGCACACTTGTTGTACCTTGAAGCAGATGAGCTACAGTAGCAGAGGACCACACCAGGTGCCACTCCTGTCAGCTAAAACCAGGAAACTAGAAAAACGTTCACTTTTTTGAGCGCTTGGGTGAGAATTTGGCACAACCAACACAGAAGCATTCAACCATCCTGCCTTCTTGTTAGTAGTAAGTCAGATTTCTAGTGGTGGTTCAGTTATGTGGGGGATATTTTGTTCCCCTTAATATCAACTAAGCATCATTTAAAATCTTATAGTCTGAATATTGTTGCTGATAACTTGCCATGTCACAAAGCTCAAATCATCTCAAACTGCTTTCCTGAACAGGAGAATGTGCTTACTGTACTCAAATGACTTCCAGAGTCACCAGATCTCACTCCAATAGAGCACATTTGAGATTTGGCGCAATGAAACATTCAAATCTTGGATCTGCTCTCAACAAATATGAAGCTATTCTTTGATGCTACCATGTCAATATGGGCCCAAATCTCTTCCCCACCAAGGTGTACCCAATGAAGTGTATATACTCCAATAAAAGACCTACATAGGTTCATATTGAGTAGGACCTGACAGTCAACAGTTTCAATGCTACCTACTATATAGTCTCTCAGTTTAGAGTGATAAGTTTGGGGTGAAATGTATTTATGCTTAGCTAACAGACATGAACAATGCTGATATATTTCTACTGTGTTTTCTACTCAGTATGATTTTTATTGCCTTATTTTTTTCATTCAATGTTTGTTTTCGGTCCAAAGAAAGAAAGCTGCTGCTGGGAAGGACAACATGACCTGTACGGGAACTGCTAAGAAATATCATCTCTGCAACACCAAAGTGAGTCACACACTTCCAGTTCATTTTTGTCTCACACCTTTATTAAAACAAACACGGTGGATTTGACTGGCTGACCGAACAGGATGGCTGTCATGGAGCTGGGTGGAGTTCCCAACAGTGTACTCTCAGAAACCACCTCTGCACAAATAAAGGCTTAACAAGAATTTATTTGTATAGCATACCGTAAAACCACATATTAACAAGTGTGAAACAAACCTCTTTAAATGGTCTGTGTTGTGTCTCTTCTCTGCAGGAATGTCCTCCCACTGGGAGGAGCTTCAGAGAGGAGCAATGTTGGTCCTTTAACTCACAACGTTATAATGGGAGGAACTATCAGTGGAAACCTCTATATCCCGGTAATAACACCAATAAAAAACCTTGACAGCCTCTCTTTAAATAGTGCAGTGATGAGGGAATTCTTCTCTATGACCTGCTAGTCTTCAACACAACCAGAAACCAAAGTAACAAACTTTGTATATCTTCTGATAAAGTGGTTTTAACTGCATATAAAAGATGGACTTGGCCTCTTTCATTTTGATGTGCTGATAGTGGATGACCAGGTCAAGTGCTAAGGCATTAGTCAATGCTATCGTTGTTAGTGCATTTATAGACTGCATGGGAGCGTCACACAGACACTGGCCAATTAGTGCTACGAAGCATTTTAATGAACAAAATCACAGAATTTCTTAAGTGAAACTGCAGCACATCTGAAAATTCATCACACCAGCCATGAAAATGCTCCTGAAAGAGCGGTCAAGAGTTCCAACTCTGATCAGTTACTGTAGCTGAGGTGGGACCAGCAGACACTGAAAAAGACGTGACATTACCGCAGTTGGCATCCTGGTGTTTTGAACCTGGATGTGATTTAGGGGTGGAGCATACTGAAACTTAGAATGACCAAGATTTATAAAATGGACTTGATGTTTTATTCATACGACCTGAAATGAGGGACTGAGCCCATAAACTTAGCAGGAAAGTGTTTACAGAAACACCAGCAAAGGGCCGTTTTCCTAAAGACTCCTATAGGACCAGTAGTGTTTTTGCAACTTGAGCTATCGCCCTCTGGTGGTGTTTAAAAATAATGCACATTTGAGATGCCTTAGCATTTCCTTCAAAAAAGCTACTTTTTCTAATGGCCTTGTAGGATCTAACAGGCACGGCCTAATTTATTGGAACAGAGGGTAACGCGATAGACAGTCTCAGACTTACTACAGCAGGACTGAGGCAGGCTTGGGAAGTAGAAGCAAAATTAACAAGAATGAAAACAGTTTGAGATGTTTCAAAATAAAACAGGAAATGTGAGAACTTGAAACCAGGATATGAACAGTATGATGGCAGATAAATTCATGACTAATTGTTGAGGACTAGTTAAAGAATCCGATTTGCGTTTTTTATTATTATTGATTAATGGAAACCAAACCTGAGAAAAAAGGAGTAAAAGTATTACTTAGATTCATCAGGTTACAAAACCAGTGAGAGTTGATGTTGCTTTGAGTCCTCATAATGAAACTATAATTGAAATAATTGTATATTATTTATATACATCATACTGGTATATACCAGCATATATTTGTACCACTATGATGCAGTGTGAGTACAGTAGTAAAGAAATGAACAGTTGTGGCTAAAGAATAATTGTATAACATTGCCGGAAGTTATTAGGAATATGCAGTATGCAGTCTGACCTTGCGAATTTAAGTGGGTATAAAACAGTGAAAAACATCTACCATTTGTCTCCAGATGACTACGTTCATATCTCCAGCAATCCCTGTGACCTCCACTGCACCACGACCGACGGCCAGAGGCAGCTGATGGTGATGGCACGAGACGGCACGTCCTGCAAGTACAGCAGCTACCGCGGCGTCTGCGTGGACGGTAAGTGTGAGGTGAGTCCAGCTTCTTATTTATTTGGCATCACTAAATGCTAATGTCTCCCAATCAAATTTAACACAACATTATTTGTATTTATTGCCGAGCCACACTGCAGGATGTAGCATCACGTCAGTTGTTGGTTTCTGCACTCTATAATGAACATTACACCAAGAGAGTACTGGGTTCAAATCCATCATCTGGAGGATGCGGAGGTCACATATTTCTTGGTGTTTATGTCGGTTCTCTCTGCGTCCTCTGGCCTCCTCCCATAGTCCAAAAGCATGTAATTGGTGGGATTAGGTTAAATTGCCAGGGTGTACTTTGCCTCTCACTCTATGACAGCGTGGATAGTTCCTAGCACCCTTGTGACCCTGCACTGGATAAGTGGAAGAGAACAGGGCGGAAATTAGCTATACAGACCGAAACTGTATTTTGTTTCAGACTGTAAAATGTGTTAATCACATAGCCAAAGTTAGGTATGTTAAGATCTGTGGGGATTTGGAGCCAGCCTCAAGCGGACACTTCAGGAAGTACAGGTTTTACATTGCTTTGAAACATTGTTTAGATGCAGTACAATAAAGATACAGACACCTTCAATGCAGCATGAGGAACTATGGTTTTTTTTCTCATTAAGGTTGAGACAATAATTGGAAAATCCCCAAGAGTTACAATGTGTAGATAAAACAAAACATGAAGAAGCAATGAAGAAGCTAAATCTTTCAGTAGTACCATTTTTACACATGATACTTTTGTGCACAGTAAATTCTTCTGGATAACCTTCCCAAAACAATTGTGGTAAGCGAGCTAATTATTATCACATGTTTAGTACGATTCTTTGTCTTCTGTACTCCCACATCTTGCCTTGCTGCTCAGCCAATTGGATGTGATGGGGTACTGTTCTCCTCCAACACTTTGGATAAGTGTGGTGTCTGTCAGGGTGACGGCAGCAGCTGCAGCCGAGTCACGGGAAACTTCCGTCGAGGACCCTCGACTCTGGGTAAACCTCAGTTACCTAATGCATATTCAAAAACTATTATTACAGTGTAGCATGGCCTAATATAACTAGGACAGGACCAGACACTGAATTAAAAACGGACCGATCTGTCATTACTGTTAAATAAACAAAGAGCATGCCATGTTGCTGATGACTTTCTCTTTGCTGTCATGCAGGTTACTCTTTTATAACTCAAATCCCTGAAGGCTCCTGGGACATACAGATCATCGAGAGGAAGAAATTGGCTGATGTTCTCGGTACATACCCCTCCACGCACACACACAAATATTATTGCAGTGTGTAAAAAAGAAAGCAAAGAACTGTTTTAATTCTGCTTCCCCCCCCCCCCCTTAAAGCTGTGACTGATCAGGCAGGAAACTTCTTCTTTAACGGTGACTACAAGGTGGACAGTCCACAGAATTTCCATGCAGCAGGCACCGTCTTTAAATACCGCCGACCTATGGACGTGTATGAGACTGGTATCGAGTACATTGTTGCCAAAGGCCCCATTGACCAACCCATCAATATTCTGGTACACATTACCCTTTCCTCCTTTACTCTTGAATTCCATGATTTAAGTCTTGTTGTTTATAGCTTGTGGAAACCATGCTGCTGCCATGGTGCAAAGTTAAAGTACTGTGGCTTCATCCATAAAAAACCAACATGAAATCGATGCTTTCACCTTGGAAAGTGCAGATGTGCACAGACAACACCTATGAATTTCAAACCTGTGCACAAAAAGAACTATGAATTTTCATTGTGAGCATTTATTGTGTTGGTTCAATCGGTGACCAGTTAGCAATTTTAAGATGAAAAATTTTGAATATGCAAGAGCATATGAGAGCCCAAACCTCTCTAAAGGAAAAATAGCAACACGGCTCAGGTTCGTCAAGTCTCTTATGAATGAACCACAATACTTCTGGAGCAATTTGGAGGCCAAATGGAGAAGTTTGGCCATACTGCAACGAGCCACATTTGAAGAAAAGCATATACGGCATACCAGAACAAACACCTCATGCCAACTGTAAGCATGGTGGTGGAGGGGTCATAATTTGGGATTTGTGGCCTCAGGACCTGGGCATCTTGCATTGTTGCCCATGAACTTGCCCATGACAGCCAGAAATGAGGCCTTCAGTCCGACAGCTGAAGCCAAAACTAGGTCATGCAGCATAACAATGATCTCATGTACAGCACCAAGTCTACAACAGAACGGCTGAAAAAGAAAAGAATCAATGTTTCGCAATGGCCCAGTACAGACCTCGTGTCTTTGACGGGACCCTAAGAGAGCTGAGCATAGACAATCACACACAAAACATAATGAATCAATGTTGTTGTGGTGGAGGTCTGCAGTTCTGCTGCACAGGAGTCGTGGTGCAGTGGGTTCAGGGGGTGTCAGGAGGCTGGCAGAGCAGCTTGGGTTGATCAGCTAATTAGGCTCTTCTTTTATTGGGAGGTCGCTGGGACCGAGGAGATAGAGAGATGCTGGACAGCCGAAAAGCTGCACAAACAGTCGGATCAAACTGAAAACTGAAAACATGTGAAATCTTTCTCGTTCATATGACTGTATATACTGACTTCACATATCACAAATTCTCATTTTTAATCCCCATTAAAAATCGTTACACAATATTTCACAAAAGCCTTTATATGATAGAAATGTAGGAATATTTGCTGTAATGGCCTGTTTTTATTAACTAGCTATGGGCTAAAGGTCCCGCTGATTCAGACTGACGGCATGTTTTTTTTCCACCGTAGCAGGGGAGACTGCCAACACATTCATCCTTGAGGCAACAGTTATATAAAAAAAATTAATTAAACCGAACATTTTCTGTCTGAATGTTTGAGTCTATCTCTGAGACCACCTTGAGTTGGTCTAATTATAGTTTTTGTTTTGTGACTCCATAAACATCTTCGATTTACTCTCCTCATCTGACAGGTGTGGAACCAAAATGGCCGCACACCTTACATCACCTACGAATACACAGTCCTCCGAGACTCCCTGCCACCCGTTCCTCCTCCTCCGGTTTACACCGGGTCAGACACCTCAGCCGGAGAGGTGTCTGTAGAAGTGAGTGGTCTACTGACCCCCAATGGCAGCATCTGTGAACAGGTGGCTCCTGGGGGCCAGGTGGAGACAGAAGGTACAGATGGGCAGAAGGGCAAAGAGACCAACGAGGTGTATGAGGAGACAGCAGCCATCGACTGTGAAGATGGAGTAGCTGCCCCAAAGTTTACAGGTAGAGATTATGTGACAAGTTCTCTATAAACTATTACACTAATACATACAATTTACATGCACATTTTTAGAGAAAAATTTCCTTTACCTTTCTACCTCCTGGAAGTGTAGCTCAGGGCATATAAAGCAATATAAAAAATAAGTTCTGATATAAGATGACTGTAAGACAGATGATGGATCCTAAGCCAGGTAGCACCACCCTCCATCTTACTGCCTTATTCTGGATGTGTGTAAGATGGCCCTTTGCAACTCTGTATTATTCATGATACGGCTAGATAAAAACAATCAGCAGCAGATGAAAAATTCAGAGTTTTGTGGCGTTTTCTTCTTTTAAGAAAGGCAGCATCACAAACATGAGCAGTAATGGCACTTCCTGAGGGCTCTCAGCTCATTCAGCTGACTGCTGAGGCCATTACACCACTGCTTCAGGGAGAGGCGGCGGTGGTGAAAGGCTCGCCGTACACTTTTTACTCCAGTCGACATCATACTACGGACAAGATGCTGCGCTCCGACTGAAACCGCTCGTTCGTGTTTTCACTCTCTGTTTTTACTCACTGAGTTTTTACTCACTTTCTCTACATGTTAAAAGATTCTGCTTTAGTAAATAAAAGAAATCTGCCGGAACAGCTCTCTGTAACTAGTAACAAGGTAAAGCACAGACATACATGGTGGCCATGGTTCAGGTCTTTACCATTAGGAAAAGCTATAAAAGTAAAAAAAACATAAAAATACCTACAAAAATAAATAGAAAAATACAGTTTAAAGTCCAAAGAGCATGTCCTCTCTCACATTTTCCAAAGCAATCCACTGGACTGGTTTAGAAGTTTTCTGGTCCCAATTTTGGCCCCCGGGACTTATGTTTGACACCCTTACACGTTTTCAGCCTTGTTCTTTCCATGCAGAGATTTCTCCAGATTCCAGAAAATCACAGGTTTTGTTGGTGATTTTAGTGTTTCCTGTTTTTTTTTTAAAAATATACTTTTATGAAATGCTTTATTCAGATAACTTGTAATGACTTCCATCACAAGCAGAGCTGAATTTGTTGACTTTGTGTGAAGGTAACAGCAGCCAAATAGACAGCACTGCCAAACCTGTTACTGATGGTGGGGGCCTGGATACACCACCCGATTCCCCAAACCTCATCTGGAGGGTCCTGATGGACGGCCGAATTGGTGCAGATGAGTTACTTATCAACATTTCCACCAACCAGCTGCTGACCGAGGGAGACAGTTTGTTCTCTTCTGAGGTGGGACCAGCAGAAGTGGGTCTGAGCAGCCTGGAGCGAGATGATCTAAACGATACACTCGAGTTTACTCTGGGCCAGAAACGCAACGACAGCGGAGACAGCCAGAACAGGACGGTGCCGAGCGGCGGGAGGACTTCCAACCGCTCCAACAGAACCAGGTAATGTAAAAAGAGCATAAGGGACATCAGCATCGCATATGAGTTTTAAGATGATGCAGAGCAGAAGCCCGTTGTTCACAGGTTCAGGTTTGGGCTCACATAAAGACATTTCATCTCAAATCGGATGAAGTCTGGACTGAAAGTGTTCAGACTGTTCAGACTTTACACACACTGTCAAACCTCTGGACTTGATTCTGGCTGCAGGCTAAAGAGAAGCAGGCTGAGAGAAATGGGTGCTTTTAAAGAGATGTCCAGGCAGAGACACAGAGTGTCACATTGAGACAAGACTGACGGCAAGAAAAGGTTCAAAGTGAGAGTGCTAGTGGAACAGACAGCTTTGCCAAAATAACAGGTAGTCAGTGTAACGCAGGTAGAAAGACAGACGTACACTTAGACAGGTAATCAGGCACATGTGCATGTAGCTAGGCAGTTAGATGAGACAATATACACAATATACACTGTACTGGTTGCAAGAAAAAACAGCCATGTTAACTGACAAGCAGCAAAGCAGGAAGACACATAGATAAACAGTGCAGGCAGTAAATCAGTCAGACAGGTAGACCAATTGGCAGAAAAGCAGGTGGACCAGTACTGTACAAGGAAGCAATGCAGACAGACAAGTAGATATACGGTCAGTACGGCAGTCAGGCAGATATATGCTGCAGGACAGGCCGACAGGTAGACTTGGCAGGTTTTGCATTCGTCATATTTATAATTCATGTTGGCTTCACCCGTTCTGCAGCCAGCAGCTATAAAACATACAGTGACACGCCCTTTCCTCAGGGAGACAGAGACAGGAGAGGAAACGAGCGGAGCAGAGCAACACAGAGGGGAGGAAGGTGGAGGAGGTGGGAAATGCAGCCGTGCTTAGAAACAAATAATTCAAGGTATTTGCAAGAAAAGTGAGAAATATGATGCAGAGGGGAACGTGTTCCGCTGTCAGGCTGCCATCACTTCTGGTGAGAAAATAATGGACAGGATTTGGTCTGGCTTACATGGAGGGATGCCGGTGAGGTATAACTCAACGTGTCTCCAATTTTCAGATAAATGTCTGGGAACGACTGTTATGACAGGAATGTGTGCATGACTTTTATGTGACGTGGTGAAAAAACAAAGTGCGTCTGCCGGGATGCGGGCTGTGAATCAGCTGTCATGCTGTGCTTGTCTGAGGCCTGGGAGACAGCCTGCCTCTGCGTGGGTGTTTGTGTGTTTACTCCTGGGTATTCTTAAACGTCCTGAAAAGGATATTTCATTCAAATTGCCCGGTTTGAAGACGTGCTCTTAAAATGTTGCCCTGAAAACTTGATATCTGCAGGTTGAGGATTCATAGGAACTGCATCTGCATAGCATGCTGCAGTTGCATACTCAAACACACACAACTGACCTGTGTCCTTTGTGCGTGACAGGGGGAATCAGCGGCTCTACCAGAAGAACCTGAAGCTGAGTCCTGCTGACTTGTACCGCTGGAAACTTTCATCACAGGAGCCGTGCAGCATGACCTGCTCCATAGGTACGCAAACACTCAAAGCACACATAAAACAT
Organism: Simochromis diagramma; assembly: GCF_900408965.1. Taxonomy (NCBI): domain Eukaryota; kingdom Metazoa; phylum Chordata; class Actinopteri; order Cichliformes; family Cichlidae; genus Simochromis; species Simochromis diagramma. The sequence continues at coordinate 686,095 of NW_024387200.1, read as the reverse complement.
CCATGAGAACATCCATGTTCAGTGAGAGTGTGATATCAGTTAAGATCCCAGACCTGACAGGTCCCTGTAACACCTTTGACTCTTGAAACCTGACAGAGCTTGTGTGGTGCAGCAACTTTCTGTGCATTTGCTGTGCAGCGAAGTGATTGTTCCTTTCCATATAATTTGTAATTTTCCCATTGTCTATGTAAGACATGCAATGCATTCTGTTTCTGTTTAAAATGAAGATAGATTTAACAAGTTATTATTAACGTAATTTATGCCAGGGCACAAATTCAAGCTCCACTCCAATTCCTGAAAATTTGGTGATCTCTGTGTCGGCCCACGTGAGCTGATAGCTGTACTGTCTATGCATCCAGTTTGAACATATACCAGTTTTAGCCAGTCCACAGGAGCTGCACATGTGCAAGATGGTTTGCATTGCAACCCACCTCCTCTCCCGCTCTTACTTTTATGTTTCATGTTTTTTCTCTGTTTTTTAATGAACAAATGTTATGAATGAATAAGTGTTTCCAATTCTGGAAAGCAGCACAGCAACTTTACCTGTAAAAACCGCGAACGGGCGAAAGCATCTCAGATAGCATGCAGTATAGAGATTTTTAGCAGACAGCTGACACCTAAGCCATCAGTTTAGGATAAGCTGATCTACTGAGATTCCTGCTGAGCTTGACTTCATCTGAACTAGTGGTCACTTTGATTTCCACTGGACTTTTTTTTTCAATATAGGTACAGCTTCAAGACAAAACAGGAATTGCACTAATATACAGAAATCCAATGCACTTAGAAAGGACTTTGATACTATGTGTGCACTGTGCTTTTTTCCCCCCTTGTATATAAAATGTGTTGCATAAATCAGTTTACTCTGCCTACAATCCAGGAGTCTCCAGGTCCTTTGTCACATGTGTTCGTTACGATGGCGTGGAAGTACACGATATGTATTGCGACGCTCTGACCAGACCAGAGCCGGTCCATGACTTCTGCATTGGCCGAGAATGTCAGCCCAGGTGCGATCCCCCGGAGGAGCATAAACCTTTTAATAAACAGATCATTACTGTGGCTGCTTCTTTTCCTCTGATAATTATGGACAAATCTTTCAGGTGGGAGGCGAGCAGTTGGAGCGAGTGCTCCAGGACCTGCGGGGAAGGTTTCCAGTTTCGTCAGGTGCGCTGCTGGAAGATGCTCTCGCCGGGTTTGGACAGCTCGGTCTACAGTGACCTCTGCACCATGGCTGACCTGGAGAGACCCGTGGAGAGAAGACCCTGCAAGAGCCCCGCGTGCGGCCCACAGTGGGAGGTGGCCGAGTGGATGGAGGTATGATAAACCAGGAATGTGAGCTTGTACTAATATACTAAAACAATCTGATTTACTTTTCTGTGTGTTGAGTAGATGTAGCTGAATAAATAGCACTACAAGCTGAAGAAAGACATGTACTTTTGAGGTGAACTGTCCCTTTAAAACATACGGAGTATCTTTACTTTGCATATTTTTTTGTTTGCTTGGATTTTTGCATTTGATTTCTGTGCAAACATTCCCCGGCACTCTGCAGGATTTGTTTTTTCTTGCAGTGCAGATGTCTCTGTCGTTCTCTTGTCAAGCTTTGAGGGCTGCAGCTGTGTGCTACAGTCTTGTGGTCAGATTGTGGTCACTGATGGATTCTCCAGAAACACTTAACAGACACCAAAAACCCTAAATGTGACTCTGTTAGATTGTTAGAGGTTGTATGACACAGAGAGAGAATGACAGAAATGTCGGGTACGCATGCTGATGTTTTTTTTTCTTTGTGGATCAATGCAGACATGACCATTTAATTACAGATCAGTTGTTCCCCATGTATCTTTGTTGAAGGTCTGCAGTGTTTTTCTAATAGTTTTGTACTTTTTGGGTTATTTCACAGTCATTCATTCATTCTTTTACATTACATACGAACAGTAAACGGTGCTGTTAGGAAAATGTAATAAACATGTTTTTGGGGTGGTTTTGTGCATTTTTGAGGAAAAAGCTTTAAAAGTGATGCCTAGGCCACCCATAAAAGTTCCTACTGATTCTGAAATAATTTTCTTCTGTCTTTTCAAGATATTTATTCAAAGCAAAGATAAACAATAAGGAATATAATGTAATTAATGCATTTCTACCAATCAACGTGCTTCATTTTCTTCATGACAACGACTCTTTCCTCATTGCAGTGTCCTGCTAAATGTGGCCGCAAAGCTCAGGTAACCCGCGATGTGCGCTGCTCTGATGAGACCAGACCATGTGACCCGTTGACCAAACCGCCGAACATCAAAAACTGCACCGGTCCTCCCTGCGAACGCCACTGGACTGTGTCCGAGTGGGGACCCGTGAGTGTTTTTACTTTACACAAACCTGTGTGTCAGTGAACATGAGTGATGAGGAGTTAAAATCTTACCATATCTGCATATTTTATCTCTCGTCCCTGCTGGAATCTCAGACAGTGAAAAAAAAGGAAAGACGCTTAATTTATGTTTTAATGTTACAATCCGTGTCTAAGTTAAAAGTTCTATTTCTTTTATTTTAAATTATTTTTCCTGCGTCTAACATTCCTCCATCATTTTCATGGTTGTTGGAAAAACAGCTCGTCTGTCCCAGCCGTCTTTTAAGTGCCACGGTGTGAATTTATTGCTTTTATTGTGTTATGGACACGAGGTGTAGTTGCCGATGTTCCATTCAAAGTGAAAGTCTGGAAAATCGCAGGACTAATTTACAACCGCAGCCTCCGACTTGGAAAAACACAGAAAACTAAAGAGCTGTCACTTTGACACGCAAAAATCACAATTCATAACACAAGGCCCAAAAAGTTTATCTTTTTTTTCATAAATTTGCCAACTGAGAACAGATGTAACCAGATGTAACTTTTCATTTCTGATGTCTTCAGATTTACAAGTTTATTCTGTACTGGAAGGAAATTGGTTTGAAATTACGCCTGTCTCGTAAATGTAAATGACGTGGATAAAGCCATGCTGCTACAAAACTTGCTTATTGAGCTACACACGCCTGGTCTAAAAGTTTAATCGCAGGACGACCAACAAATATAGTTTTTAATAATAAACTCAGTGTGCGCAGCATAGTGAGGTTTTGCTGTTGTGTTGTTGATGAGCTACTTTAACTGCAGTAAATATTAAACTCTGGTGACATGTGTTGTTATTTAACATCTGCCTAAACACGGCCTCACATGCTGATCTTTTATTTTCCATGATGTGAGGTGACCTGAAATGACTTCACGCTGTGTGCGACAAAGCTTGGCTGCAGATAACTGTGATTAGAACTCAATTGCTCCCGCTTGATAATGACTCATCGGGCGTGACCTTTGTTTGTTGCAGTGCTCGGGGTCGTGCGGCCAGGGGAAGATGGTGCGTCATGTGTACTGTAAGGCTCCGGAGGGTCGCGTGGTTCCCGAGAACCAGTGCTCAGCAGAGAACAAGCCCTTAGCCATTCACCCCTGTGGAGACAGAGACTGCGCTCCGCACTGGCTGAGTCAAGACTGGGAGAGGGTGAGGCCCAGATACACACTGTCTGAATTAAGATGTTACTACGAGCAGACCTGACACACATTTTAAGTGATTTTTGTAATCACAGAAAAGCATGACACACGTGTTTGGGGGGACCTGGAGTTATAGCTCAGTAGGGAGCCCATTTGATTGCACTTTAAGAGGTCTCTTGTTCAAATCCCAGTGCCTAGAGTTATGGAAGGGGAAAGAAATTTATGCTTTACAAGAGGATTCTAACTAGTTTATGAGTAAAGATCATGCAGCTGTTTCCTCTGGATGGATACTGACTAATCCCATGAAAACACTTAGATATAGTTCCTTTATAAACCTAAATGCATTTAAGGCTTTATTCTAATTCGCTCTAGTTTTAAACTTTTGCTAAAGAAATGTTACTACATTCTAAACCTACCAGTAACAACCTTGATCTAAGGATCTGGTTTTAACATGTATTAGAGCATACAGTTCGGTGAGCATGCTAGGGTCTGCATGGGTCTGAGTGACTTGGATATGTGCAGATGTTAGCTTGCCTGCACATTTTTTTTGTGATAGTTCATATTTGTCCACTGAGACACTATTTGTCAGTGCACAAGCTATCCATCTGCCCTTCAGGTGGTTTTGAGCAGACTTGAGTGTACTCAGAGAGACTCCTCACCCGTGATGCCTGCATATGTCTGCAACAGATTATAATCCCTGCCTTATGCGTGCTGCATTTGCTTTCTGTTGGAAAATGTCAGACACGGGCAGTAGTTCAGTGGAAGAGCATTTGACTGCACATCACGAGGTCTCTGGTTCAATTCCTGGATGCCCCCTGTGTTGTTCCTTTAAAAATATAGGAATGGATATGAACCTGTCACCTCTGCAGTAGCTTAGGGTTTTGGTCTCCCTGTTTGGAAACCTTGTTTACAGGTCGTCTTATATTTCAATACTAACTCATTTGAAAAGCTGCATATGGAACTTTCTCATCATTACCTCTTGTAGAGCAGCCTGTAAGGGTTAGGTTTTAGTTTAGTTTTAGTTTGGATTAGGGTGACCAGGTCTGTCGCCTTAATCAGATTTAATCAGACAACCTTAATCAGACACTAAAGATGTCCAAAGACATGCAGTAGTGGCTATAGGTTAGTTGGGAACTCTAAATCGCCCATAGGTGTGAATGTGAGTGCGAATGGTTATCTGTCTCTATGTGTTAGCCCTGCGGCAGACTGGCGACCTGGCGGGAGAGAATGGATTGATATTTACATTAAGTGTATGTGTGAGTGCAGAAGGGAAGGCAGCCAGACAAGGTTATTGGTTTCCTGCCATTCAGGTGGATGTTACTTTGACATGTATCAGTCACATGTACCACCTCAGTTACAGACCACATTCAGGATATCAACAGACGGTAATCATAAAGAAGACAGCAAATGTTGGGACATTTTCATCCAACACCCTAAACAGTCAGTGCTCACCCAAAGACTCTTTAATTGTTGTTCTCTGAAAGACTTTCCTCTCCTGTCACTGAATAGCCAAAGGATTGTTACAAGCATGGGGTTTCTTAAAATAATCTAACAGCATTTAATATTTCACACAGTGGTAACAGTTCAAACAAAAAGGAAAGGAGCATGTTTGGAGATAGTGTTATCATTTTCATGAATATGCAGGGAAGATCTGTTAGGTTCTGAATATATTCACAGGATGAACATTTCCTTTATAAAACAAAAGGCCCAACTTGCACTGCAACTTTTGCATTTTTCAGACTGTTTATTAACAAAAAAAAACCCCAAGACAAATAAACTAAGGATATAATTTTTTATGAAATATTTGCAGAGCTTTATGAAGAAACTTTAAATGCACAAAGACCCTTTTTAATGTTAACAATGCTACAAAGATTTTACCTTTAACTGCAGTGCAACACAACCTGTGGTCGTGGTGTGAAACGGAGGATCGTTCAATGCGTCGGCATCAGCGGAGGAAAGTTCCAGATCTTCGATGAGGAGGCATGTGTGGGGAATGAGAAGCCTGAAGAAGAGAACACCTGCTTCGAGAGGCCATGCTTCAAATGGTACACCACCCCCTGGTCTGAGGTGAGCTCCACAGAAAGTCTTTGAGTGTGAAATAAGCTCTCAAAATGAAGATAAATTAGGATAACAGCAAAACAGACGTGTTTAATGACCGTGTTTCTGGCTTCATGTGCCTTCAGTGCACCAAGACATGTGGCATCGGTGTGAGGATGAGGGACGTGAAGTGTTACCAGGGCAGGGAGCTGGTCCGAGGTTGTGACCCCCTCACCAAACCAGTGGCCAAACAGACCTGCACTCTGCAGCCGTGCCCCACTGAGCCTCCAGGTAACAACAAAGAGAATCTGCTACTTCCCTCCTAACCACTGTTCCTAATGAGTCTTGCAGGCGTTATAAGTGAACTGCCAGCTGCTTTTTTTTACTCATGTCTGCCAGTTTTGAAGAAAGATAGACAGCTCAGAGTGGAGTATAATCTCCACAGCTGTTTGAAAGTTGCCTCCAGGACTAATTGTGAGTCTGACTGTTTCCCAGATGAGAGCTGTCAGGATCGGCCCTCCACCAACTGCCTGCTAGCTCTTAAGGTCAACCTGTGTAGCCACTGGTACTACAGCAAGGCCTGCTGCCACTCCTGCCGCGCCGTTCGACCTCCAGCCTCCTAGTCGAGGACGCCGCAGCCTTTCTCCAACCCAACTCTCAACTCCGGCATGAGGAAATACATTCAGCTGTACAGCAGTTACTGTGAATAATGAGGGAAAGATAAACGTCAGTCTGCCTTTTTTAAAAAGACGAAGTTCCTCAGATAACTTGGATTTAGATGGGTCAGTTTAAATGATCTCAAATGAAGTCCTGTCAGTTCCTGTTGATGTTACAACATCAGCTGCAGTGTTCTCACACAAAATTAGACAAAAGAAATGTGCACTTTGGGAGGCACTTTGAAATTAATGAGGAAGAGTAAACAAACGTCTCTTTTTTCTGCTTCGATGCTACAAAAAGATTTCAGTTTCTTCTTGTTTTGAGAGGATTTCCGACACAATGCATGATCAAATATTAAATAGTTCCTTTCTGCTCTTTTCCAGTCAATATTTGTATTTTTAGATTCTACCAGAGTAGCTTTGCATGAGTAATATTTCAAAATAATCCTCACGTATCTTATAAAGACCCTTGTGGCAGCATCTCAGTAACAGCAGGTACAAACAGCAGGTGAGTGGAGCCTCTGCTCTCACAGTCAGAGCGTTGTGCCCTCTAAATTTGCTCCTGAGCTCACTAACTTTTTGACCCAGCCTCTAGTAGTGAACCAAGGAAGCGCCGTTTTTGGCTCATTTATCATTTATCAGCCCCTCGGGGAAAATAAAGCAGAGCATGCCTCTCCCTTATTATCATATTTCTTCTTGTTTTCTTTATATTTAACCCTGCAGACCCTGTTGTACCAGTTGTTACTGAATATTTATGGGTCCATCGTTTCAGTTCCTTTAGAAAATTTGCGCTAAACAACATGCGGAGTTGGAGACACAACGGAGTCAACAGTAAAGCGGTCTCACAAACCTCTATCACCAGTTAGCAGCATGCTCCTGTTATCGCTGCAAGGAAGAGCTCTATTAAATTATTTCTCAACTGAAGATATTGCATGAGTAGAATATTTAAAACAGATACTGTTTATGAAATATTATTTAAATGTGTTTCAGTTTTAGCGTCTGGTATGGCCAAACAGGAAGTAAAAAAAAAAATTAAATATATATAAATATATATATAGCTTATATTTCCATTCCGTCTCCTGCCTTTTGACGCCACACCGGCGTGCCTGCAGGATATGGAAGCATATTTATTAGTGATAGAACATTTTCATTTAGCGTGACGCTCCTGATGCCAGTCTATGGTTATTCATCAGGTCAACTGATACCAGCTCTGGTCTGTGTGCGCGACAGAGGAGGAGAGAGTTGATCCGAACACAGACAGAGAGATCCCTGAAACTTGAAGTATGGGTGAAATGTATTCAGAAGACGTGTACGTGTATGTCTAACTAATGTGTACTGTGTTTTTATATTGCCGATACCTCTTTGTACAAAACTAAATATGGAGTTTGTGTACTGTTGATAATAAACTGAAAACCTAATGGTACTGACATGTATTTCAATTAAATAACAGTTCAAACATTTCGCCTCTCTCATGTTTAACTTTTGCACTTTTTTGATATTTTTCTTTACAGGAATGGATACCACATTAGTTTTTGAGTTTTTAATTTGAGTAACAAACTGTAGAAAGAAATCTGTAGGAACATTTTAACACATAGTCACAACAAGACTTGTCTGACTTGAAGATTTCTTTTTCTTAAAACACAACCGGGACTGGCTACTTTTAGATATTGTGCCAGTTCAGAGGATGGTAGTTTGTTGTTAGCCAATATCGGAAAAGCCTCAGTTAGACTGGGGCAATCGCACATCTTTAAGAAAGGTTAGTCTGTTGGTCCCGTAGGACCAACAGAACAGGAGACCCAAACTCCTGTTCACTAGCTGGGCCCACGTCTTCATTTTAGGTTTGACAGCGTTTTAGTAGGTAAAAGTGAATGCTTTGACATGAATTGAGCTGCGGTTTGGGAAAGGCCGGAAGGGGACTGGCGATGGCTCTTGGGCCTGACAGATCCCCATGCACTAAATAGAAAGGAAGAAGTTAAAGAATTGAGAACAAGGAGGGAGGGACGGTGGGGCGCGTAAACGAGAATGAACAGCTTGCAGAACTGGGGGAACCTATACAGATGACAACCGGAAGGAGTGTGTTTGGAGGTGTGATCCCGCTCCTGAAATTCCGATACATAATCTCCAATAAAATTGTGTCACGAAGGGCAACTGCCACAAAGAATAGTCTGCAAATCATCTTTTGTGAATACAGGAGCAGCCAAAATAATCTTCTTCATCTTAGGAAGAGTTAATATCTTTAGATGGCTATGACAGAAGACTTGAAACTGAAAAGAAAGGCTTTACTGGGCTTGTTTGCGTTGCTATATCATAGCAAGATGTGAACTGTGAATGAATGAACTGCACTGTGGCACACGTCTCCTTGTCCTTGACTCCCACCTGTTTTTACTTGTTTATATCATGTTTGCATGCAGATTAAGCCTGCATTTAAATTCTATTTATTTAGTTATTTCTCTCAGATCGTTAAACACCACCACGACAGCTGTGCCTCACACATATATATCTAAACTCTCATTTAATGTAATAAGAATTATAATCAATCAGATTATCCTGTGTCTTAATGATGTGATACTGATAAATCTGTGAACTTACACATTAATATTCAAATATTATGGCACGGTTCTGGGTCATTTGACCCAGGGTTTTGAGTTTTCTTATACTTTGATATTCATTGTTTATGTTTAAGTCTCATTTACTTATATTTACGCAGCTGATTCTCCAGGTGTTTCCACTTCCCCTGATCACCTCCTGTGTGTATTTAAGTCCTATGTCTTCCTTTGTCCAGTGTCAGGTTGTGTGTTGAGTTCTCGTCATGTTTCCAGGTCACGTGAACTCGCTCATCTTATTAAGATGATATCCACCTTGACTGCTCAGCCTGATTGTTAGGTTAAGTGAAGCCAGATATCCCGGGTATGTGAACTTGCTTCGTAGTACAGGGACCAGGTCTATAGGCCACTCCACTGTAGCGGCTGAGGGTTATTATCTCAAATACTTATGCATTTGACAGCAGGTGTCAAAGATATGTGTCAAGGCTGTGCAGTATAGACGACCCAAATACAGTATGCTGTCAAAATAAAAACAAAGGCCATGATCTTTGGTCTACTTAGCAAAATGCTAAAGATCCAAACCATAAACTAAAGTTCAGCTATACGAAGGAGCAAATGAGAGAAAACCACATGCAGTAAGCAAAAATGAGCCGTCTATCAGATGCCTTATCACAAAGGAAAAGGGCAAATAGGGCTACATTTACACTGAGAGCTGATTGGGACGTGACAGAAGAACAAAGAGACAAAGATGAAAAGAAATGAACACAGGTGAAGACAATCAGGGCAGAATGTAAAATTAATGTAAGACACGAAAGAAAACTAACCTTAAAAAGTAAAACAGGAAGTAAAAAGTAAGGAAGTAAACAGCTAAGCCTGAGCATGAAGATGAGACAAAGAGAGGCATAAACAGGGAGACTGTCATAACAAAATCAACACAGAGACCACAGAAATACGATAATATCACACAACCCAAACATCTTGTAAAAAAAAATAACAACAAAAGCAAACAGGAACCACAAGCTCAACAACTTCAAGAATAAGAAATGCAAACACTAAAACAGCACAGAAATCTGGGACCAAGGGCTCAAAGCAAACTGCAATTTAAATGACATGAAAGTGTAAGAGTTTCATTTGTAGCAGACGGAGCGACATATTCTAATTTAGTCTAGTTCAGAGTCCTAAAACTGAGTCTATGGTCTGTAATTTAGCTGGGCTAATATACTGTAACTACAATATGTGAGTAAGTGTAGTTATTTTTTTCATACAGAGTAACGTAAAGTGTGAAAGTGGTGCTGAGGACGTTGTGTTCATTCTTCTCCAAGACCCCCCTCTCCTCTCTGAAGCTGTTTTGGATGTAGACAAGTCAATGATATAATGCACATTTTGCTTTGGTCCTTTTCTGGAGGGAATTACACCGACACCCCAAAGTTTTGCATCATTTTATTAACACAGTAAATGAACTTGACACACAGAGCGGCTACAGTAAACAAAGGTTTGGCTGCAGAGGTGACTGACGCCTCCTGCTGGCCAGTTTGACAGACCCAAACGTCTCATCTGCTGCACTGACAGGATAATTGAAACACATCAAGCAGACAAAAAACCAAAGCAACAGTTTCAATCTTTTCTAAAAAAATAAAAAATAAAATAAAAAATGAAGAACTGCTGTGGATAAAAACTCTGCAGTCATCACAGAGAGCAACCTACAGCTGTATCTCGGAAAACACCTTAAGTGGCACAAATATGTTCTCTTACCCTGAATAGTGTCATTCCTCAATGAGCAGAAGCAATCCATGACCCAAACTCACACAGATCAGAAGGAGCTGTGAGGACAGTGCTTTACTTAGGACGACCAAATAAAAATATAACCTTTCTTGACATCTTTTCTAAGCATGTTCAGCTTTCTGGAGGCTGCATGGAGAAATCATGGGATGACCATATGATACATAATGTATGGAACATGGTTTTTCTGTGGACATTAAACTTAGAGATAATAATCCATGTATGAGGTAATGAAAGATGTGTAGATGCTGCACATATATGTTCATTTATTTTTTGATGCAGTGAATTGAAGGACTAAAAGCACCTCACACAAACAAAGTGAAACAGCGAGCAGAGGAGAGAAACAAACCAAATGCACTGACTAAAGATGGTGGCTTCAGCACCAGCTGGCACAGACCACACTATGACAAGGGGGCAGGAGTTGGATGATGTGCCTCTCTGTTCTTGTCTTCATGGCTGTGATTCTACCATCCATCCGGCTTGAAGCTTGTTAGAAAAGTGAAGGATCATTTGCTAATGTTTACCAAAAACTGAACAGATCTACTGTGCAGTCAGTTTAGCTGTGTCAGTGTACAAACAGCCAGTTTTAAGTTTTTTTTATTGCAGTAATGCTGCACTAAACTAAGTAAACCTGCCTATTTCTTAATGGCCATCATGTAGCAACTGCTCTGGTTGTGAAGGACAGTGCTTTCCTGAATTGATAGCTTCTATTACTAGTTTCAAGCCGTTATTTATTTGATATAATATGAGGTTTATTTTAAATCATGGTCTCGTTCAGAGTGAATTGTGAAGCAGTGTATGATTGAGGGCATGGCTGGTAAGTTCCGGTTGTATAACTGTGTGGTCTGTTCTTGCTCTTGGTTAGATTTACCTTCTTGCTCAAAAAAGGTGGCCAAAAAATATCAGACTCCAGCAATGCAGCTGGAGATATACATATAGGCATATACAGTCTCATAAGTTTTCATCATATAGTAAAAGTCTTCTGCTGAAAGATTTCCAAATATGTTTCAGATCACAGCACTGCAGGTTGTGCACTGTTTGACAGACAGGCAAATACACCCAGTCTCTCTGTGAGCCTATGAGAACAAACCTTTTTGATTAGCAGCGTACTATTTTATCATACATGTTGCTAGAGTGAAAGTTTGCTCCAAACAAAGTTTCCGATCCGATAAATGTGTCAGCATCTGTGTTGTTTTGTGAAAGAAGAAGAAATGAGTCCAGGAGCTGTAGAGTTGTTTCTCTCTATGGATGTAAAATTTGTAAAATATAATTTGGATCTACTGCTCTGTCATCAAGAATATTTGACATATATCTGTATCTTTTCCCCTTAAATACTGTATGTACAATTCATTCCTCCTCTTTTAGGTATTAAATACTTAATATCTAAGTTGGAGAACAGCGTTTATCTACAGCATGATGTCTTAACAGGATATAAATGTTGTCCCTCATAATTCACAGTCACTGGATCACTGAATGCTCCAGAAAAGCCCTTTAAAATAATGTTAGTTTTCTCTGTTAATACTGAAACAGTCACATACTGACATATCACAGCCTGGCTCTCCAGCCTCTGATGTCGGAAGGCAAACACAAAAACCAACAACCCCGTGTTGACCCTGTGTGACAGCTGAGTCAACCAGAATCTGTATGAGAAATTATTTGAGCTTTTATGCATTTTTATGTATCCGTTTTCTTCTTCTTCTTTCAGCTGCTCCCTTTAGGAGTCACCACAGCAGCTCATCTGCCTCTATCATCACCATATCCCAGCATCCTCTTCTGTCACACCCACCCTCTGCATGTCCTCCTTCACTACATCCAGGAATTTTCTGTGGTCATCCTCTTCTCCTCCTCTGCACATTCTGTTTTTTTTTAATTCTGTCTCTTTATACAAGGTGTGATCAATCTAGCCAGTCTCCCATTCATAATCACCTCCTCAGGCACGTCCGAATAGCTGCGAGTTTTAGACCATGTCACGGAAATCTCATTTTGGGTATTTACAGTGTGACCTTAAACTTTGGCAGAGGTCAAACATCTTTTGTTTAAAACCGACCCAAATTTCACAAGAAGGCGATCAGCACTTGGTGATGACCAAGAAGCTGCTCAAAGGCAGAATTGCTCAGTTTATTAATCACGAGTTCATGAATTCAACGTGGGGAGTCTGAGGGAGACCAGTCAGAGGGTCTGTGGTGTGGTTTTATGTGCCGTGATGTGTCCGCTCAGAGTGCAGAGTGCATTGAAAACTCCACAGCAACGCGATCATTCACCAAATTTGCCTCACTGGCATTTTTACCACCAAAATAAAATGAACTCTTAAGATCAACGTTTTCGCACAGTGAAGGAGCTCCAGCATACACTGCATGAAAAACAATAGAAGCCAGGATGAAACCAGTCCACAGGTGCACAAGGAGATACACTTGAATATGAGCCCAAATTAAAACTGGGTAGACTTTTTGATTTTTATGAAACTGCGCTGAAAGTTCTGATTACAGCTTGTAAAAGCATGTCTTTTGTTTCTGATTTTCAGTGCTCAATCTCAACTCTGTGTGACGCATATGTTTTTGTTAAAAATTACATTTTTTTTGAACACATGGCCTCTTATGGCATGAATCTATTTAATCGCTGCGTGAAAACTTTTGGTCTCGTGCACTTGGTCTCAACACCCGATCACTCTTTCAAAGGAAGAGACCGTGTCTGTGCAGTTATGAGCTTTTACCTGAAGTTAAACTAAGTGTGTAAGAGTTGAAAAACAGCTTACATACAAATAAATACTCTCTGTTGAAAAAGATTATTTCCTCAGTCGTTGGATTTAACAGACCAATAGCTGGGGACTATTTTCAGTGACAGATTAATCTACATTTGGTGCTTCAGTGGTTTTTTGTGACAGCAGGACGGTGTGTGCGGGGCTAGGCCTATGTATGCTACAATGTTTGCATTCATGCTAATGAAAGAACAAGTCACCGAGGTCAACAGTGAGATATCTAACTATTTTAGGAACAACAGTGGGGCTCTGTGGGACAGAGAGAGCAGGCTTTGATACACTCACATAATACTTGCTGGTTTTGGTCTGACATTAGCTTTAATATCCACACAACCAGACTTATCTTACCTCCTCTGTTCGCACTGGTGTGGTGCATTTAAACAAATGAAATCTGTGTCGATTTTTGTCGATTCTTGTTTATGCTTTGACAGCAGATATGTTAAGTAGCTACTTACCTAGCTATTCAGCAAATAAAAGGAGCAGTTTTTGAAATTAGTCCATTCGTGTGTTTCGATGATGCATTTAGCGTTGCAGAATTTCCATCATCGCTGCCCTGACGTTTGGTCTAAAAGCCATTTAACAGTTTAACACTGACAGCAAAGTGCTGAAATAATTGAATGTGTATCGAATCGTTTAAATCAGCGGTGCTGCTTTCCTAAACGTCGGTGCTGACGCTGTGGGTGACTACTTCCTTCATGGTGACCTGGCGGATGAGGTTCAGCTTCTGGTAGAAGCTGGCCAAGTCCATGGGCAACTCCATGTCCTGCTGCTGCACAGTCCTGTAGCTGATCCTGCGACCGCCATTGCACAGCCTCTCTGGGTGCTGCAAGTAGAAGGGCAGTGAGCAGCGGGCACAGGAAGGGCAGAAGGCATGCGAGCGATAGCACCTGCGTGGCGGCGGAGGCGGAGGTGAGTAGCTGACGGGGCCGTTGGCTTCAGTGAGGAAAGTGGGAGGGTACATCTCGGGCTCGTCACTGTATTGCTCTGGTGTCGGAGGCGTAGGAGGAGCCGACAGAGCCAGGGGGCGAGACGGCGACATGGTGGCGAGCTCAGGTTCCTCCTCTTCCCCCTTCTCAGACTCCTCCCTCTTACAGCAGTAATACTGGACCAGGTGAGAGTCAAACATTTAAAAAGACAAACGGTTAACCAAAGGAGAAAATAACGAGCACTTTCAAAACAAATGTCTTGATGCATTCTCAATCATCCAGGTAAGTAAATCTCCAAAAATTGATTCTGTTCATCTGGAGAAAACGCTACGTCCAGATGAACAGAATCAACTTTTGGAGAGTTTCAAATCATATGTTTCAACCAATCGGATCCGTGTTAACTATAAGTATAAACCACAGTAAATATAGGGCATGGAAAAACAAGCTGGTTTGCGTAACTTTGAAAGATAGCGAGCGAGTGTAGTGAGCTAGTTGGCATGTCTTTGTCTGAATCTTAACATTTTCATGAAAGCAATGAACCGTCTATCTATGACCACCTACTGGTAACATGGAAGAAATCAGGTGTAAACAGAATCACAAAGATGAAGAACAAACTGCCAGCTGAGGAGCTTTCAAAGCTAGGAAGTAGCTAGCATATACTTGGCGTCTCTGTGAGAGCATGAAAGGCACTTGCAGACCATCACTTTCAAATGATATTTGGAAGGTGATTACAAAAAGTATCCATCACTCCTAAAACTACAGTTGCAACCTTACATGCTAACTGCTAGGACTCACTCAGGAAGAAAACATGTGGATGTGAGTTTCTGAAAGTCTCAAAAAAAGTCCCATCCGGTTTTAAAGGTTTTACAGTTGAGGATTATTTCAACATGAGTTATTTGTTATTAGTGTGCATGCTCTGTCTCGGCAGGTTGTGTTGCACTATTTGGATGTCAGCTGTAGATTTCTAAAAAAAAAGCAAGATTGTTACACAAATCCAGTCTGGCTAAAAGTAAACACAGAAATGTTCCACTTGTACTACTTTGATAATTAGGAAAACTGTCTGGGGCAGCAAATTACTCCCAGCTTTTTGCACTGCACACATCATGTGTGAACATTTGTCAAGTTTCTTGTTTTCATGAATACGGTGCTGAGGTGCATTTTGCATTCTGTTAAACTTTAGATGTGTAATGAACAGTGAGACAATCATACCTGCAACCTACATAAACACAGCACAGCGACGATCGTCAGTAAGATGACTGTAGCCAAAATTCCTCCTGCGATGACCACTGTCCCGGCTGACATCCGAAATCCTCTCCATCAACACCCTGCAATCAAAGCAATGAGTCAGAGTTTATTTTTTGGTTCGAGTAGTTTAAAGGACTTCACACATGACTGAGAAACCAGTAATTATTCATCCGGACAGCCATTTTTGGCAGTTTATCTGGGTTTGGGGTGCAAACCCAGATCAGTGATTGAACCTGGTTAAATGGTCAAACACGGAAGCAACGTATGTATGATTGGTTTAAAGGAAACTCAATCAAAATCCAGATTGAGAGAAGGTCTTAAGTTTAAAATTATTTTAAACTTTTCTCAGAAGAGAAGGGAAAAGGGAGAAGGAGACCACCGAGGGAATATTAGCAGGGTTTTCCTGACTCACACTGGGATTTGGCTGGTGACTGACCTGCGTAAGGACAATTAGTCAGCATAAGAGTAATGAGTCTGCAATGAGTCTGTGTTATGTTATTTGATAGAAATCTGTGGATTTTTTCAATTCTCTGTAAACAGGAATGTTTGTTATGGTTGAGTAACTGAAACCCTCATTAAAATAACTCATTTAAAAACCTAAACTTATTACAACGCTGGCAGTTTCCCTTTGGCTTTGCCCAAAAGCTCTTTTGGGAGAAAGTGAGGGTTTCTATGCAGGAAACGCTTATTAGAGAAGAGATTGGGTTGGAAATGGAGCAAGAGAAGGAAGAAGAGAGAGAGGGACAGGTCAGCCAGGAGGTGCAAAAGAACAGATGGAAAGAAGATAATGAGAGGAGGGGAAAGAAGCAGGGTGAAGGATACACAAAGATGAAGAAGGTCAGAGAAAAAGAAGGTAATGAGGAAAATCATGTTATGGGGTGAGAATAGTGACGGGGAAGGAAAATTAAAAGAGATGATGATGATATATAAGGAGAAAAGGGATGTAGATGGTGGGTGGGGAGGCTGTAGGAAAGATAATGATGTTGCTGTTACATTTTTACAACTATACTTTATGGCTCTGCCGTGAAGCTCTAAAATGTTTGAACTCTTGCCAGCAGCCATTACAGAAAATACTGCTTATTGATTCTAATACTTCATTTTTGTCAGTAATCTAATTGGTCAGAAAATGTAGTCACAGTAAGCCAAGTGCAAAGCCGGCCAACAATCGAGAGGTCCAAGGAAGAAAATGCATTTCCCACTTGATCCAGACTTTAAGGAGAGCTCAGTTTAACATGACAAACCATAATCAAGCATCCTCGAGACATTTTAATCTGGATTTTCCACTGAAACAGCTCTTCTCAGAGTTTTCACATTGGCATTGAAATCACGTAAGAAATATTGTCAAGTTGAGTTCCACTGTGTCACACTCTGAAGTGGACATTTAGTCATACCTTTCATCGTGTCTGGATTATTAAAGAACAATAATCAGGAGGTGTACAAATGTATAGGTTTCTAATAGAAATTGTATAATTTCTTTGTGTTCAGGTCAACTGGGCTTCTCAGACACGTTGTGAAGGTTAAAAAAATCTAAACAAGCCTCACTTGTCAGTATTTTACAGGCTAACTGTCCATTAAACATTTGGCGCCTGTTACTTGAAGGCATTCAGCTAAATGCACTTAAAACAACCTGAGAATTAAACAATAAAGCAGCCATTGGCGCACAAACATGCACTAAACTGTTTTCAGATTAGAAATTGGAAAAAGGTTACACCTAATCTAGTTTGTCTCCTTCAAACTATATAAGAGAAAAACAGAAACATTACATCATTACATTGTATCATTTGCTTTTCATTCATATTTAATACATGTATGGTCCCAAAGCAGAATTACATGTGTATTAGTGAACTGAAAGAAAAATTAAAACACTATTGAGTCACTAGCAAATGTTCGTCAACCATTTAATGCGTCAACAGAAGGAAATCTGACAAGTTCCCCTTGCAGGCAACTGAATGACTGCAGTCAGTCAGTCCAATGTTGCATCGTGACTTTGAGTTTTCTTGATGATTTACAAAATAAATCATGACAGACACTAAAATGCCAGCAGGCAGATGCAGACAGTAACATGAAAGGAGATGTAACATAAAGCTAAAATCTTAATACAATACAAATTCTCTGAAACTGTCCAAAGCTTCATCAGGGAGAAAAAACTTCCTCATTGGTGGATCCAGAATATGAGTTTTTAATCATCGTCCGTTGCTCAGCAGTTTGAGTTTGTTTTTTGCAGCAAGTACTTTGAGTACTCAACAAAGTGGAAATTATGCTAGTCTAGTACTGGAATGTTTACCATAAGTGTTAGGCGACAGATTAATAAAGTGCTAGACTTTAACACATCAAAACTGGTGAACATGCTGTTTGTGCCTCACAAAAAGCCTTATAATTGTCAGGCAATTGGATTAAAAGTACAATTATTTTTTTTACCACAGGTAAAAGCTAGCATACAGCTTGCATACGCAGGAGTCTCGAACTCCAGTCCTCAGGGGCCAGTGTCCTGAGACTGTTGCAACACACCTGAATACAATTAGTAGGTCATTAGCAAGACTCTAGAACTTGACTGCATGCAGAAGTGCCAACCCCTAACCCTGCTCAAGTAAATTTCAGTAAATGTAAGTGTTTGGAAAAATGTACTTCTAAAAGTACTTTTAGTGCACCATGTTTGTCATTTTCTTTGGGTGTCTACAGGGATTGTGCCATATTTAAAGCCAACCTGATGCAGGTTTTCGAAGAACCACAGGTTTTCACTTCATCATCAGAGAGTGGCGGTAATCCACCTAGAAGCTACCAGATGTCATAAATGTTCTGTGGATCTGTAAGATTGCATGATACAGGACAAACAGGAGAAACATACAAATACAAAGGTACTTTCTAGAATTACAAATAAATAAATGCAAGGTTGAGTCCAAACTTTGGTTTAGAAAACTAGGATGTGACAAGTCTGCTTTATGGATCTTTTTAGAGCACTTTTTGGTATGAAAATAATTTAAGGAGCTAAAAGTTGAGCAGTTCCCAGTAAATAATAAATATTATTATATACTGAATATATAATAATATAATATTCATTATGTTTGACCTACTTACATGGTAAATGGCCTGTATTTGTATAGCGCTTTTCTAGTCCCTAAGGACCCCAAAGCGCTTTACACAACCTGTCATCCACCCATTCACACACACATTCACTACATGCACGTTTCTTCTGATAAAGGCCTGTCACAGCCATTTAAACCAAAATTAAAAACCCTATGGATCATAATTTATAGCAACCAAACACTAATGCATGAATTAAACTCTCTCTGTTACTTGCACATCACAGAAAAGCACTACCACAGGTCTACTTGACCACACTTTCATGCTACACGCATTTTGTCACCGTAATCCATCTGAACTCTCAGCATCATTTTCATATGATCTCTAATCTGTAAAGGCTCCAGGCTGAAGATGACAGCATGTCAGCGTGCTGTGATACAATCAAAGTCGGACACATTTGAACTTGAAGCCACTCAGAAATTTTATACAACACACTCTGAGCTGATGAGCTCCCTCATCAGCAGGCTGAGGATCAACTCATCACTGGCTATTGCGTTGGGTTTCCATAGTGACGGTACCCTGTCACCCCCGAGGGCTGGAGAGTCATTTACACCCACACAGCCAGTCAGCATTATACACAAATGACCAAACACAACACACACTCGCACACACACACTCAAAGGTCAACAGCCATCAGTCCACCCTTCAGTGCTTGCTGAGCGCTTCACTCCAACTAAGCACAACATATCTTCTTCATTAGACTTAAAAATGAAAATAAATCTGATATGTTAACCCAGCTTTCATAAATATTTATAACCAGGAAATGGGCTGCAGAAGTGAAATTTTCTTAAAACCAGAAAAATATAAATATTTCAACCTATTTTTGTGCACATGTTCTAGAAAAGCACAATAACATCCTAAAACCTTTTTCCTGCACTTCTTAATTTTAGAAAATTCTTTACACGAGTTTATTTGTAATGGAAAGGCTGATGTTTTATCACCAAACTGATGTAATTGCATTTCTCTTCATTGGTGATGGAGGTTCACATTGTGAAGCAGGTAAAGGAAAAACAGAAAGTTTCACTCGTATGTCAAAACAGATTCTTTTAGATGTTTCTTACTGTCGACAGAACCAATTAAAAAACAAAAAGCAAAAGTTAAATTTACAATAATAACAATTATTGTCAGTTTATCCAACATCTGTGGCTTCTTCGACAGAGCCGTAATTTGTTGAGTAACTGGCTTTTGTTAAAGAGGGCAGGAAGGTGGAAAAGGTGCTGAAAAATGCACTAATGCATTTTTCAGCACCTATTTATGTTATAAAGAGACCGTTCTATTAAACCTGGTTTTCTCCTTCAACCCTTTCAGTTAGTTTCCACTCAAATTCTTTCACAGTGTGTGATTCAAATGCACAAACATCATATAGAGTCTGAGCCAGAAAATTATGAAAATATACCCAGTTCTTGATTTTTTTTAACCATTTGATTAGATTACATTCAGACGATTAAAACTTTTGTTAAACAACCAAGGAAATGTTTAGAGCTTCTTATTTGAAAAAAAGAAGTAAATTTGTAGTTAAATGTATGATTTCAACTAGGAAAACAGAGGCAAAACGAATGAATCTGATTTCTCATCTTTTCATACAAAAGAACTGAGTAGGATCATGAATCTAACATGTTTTTATAAAACATAAGTAATGACTGACTTTCTGTTCCTACAATGTGGAGATAATCCAGTAAATACAGTGAAGTTAATGATCCAATTATTACCCAGCATTAGAATAATTATTGTAGGGTCTACCTTACCATATAGAGCGCCTTTATGGGAATGCTGTTGTGATTTGGTGCTCTATAAATAATACTGAATTGAACTGAATTGAATTGAATTATTTTGCGCACAAGCTGCGGTTCAACACACATCAGGTTCTCTTCATTAAACACTCTTTCATTCCGTCCGTTCATCATCTGAGCTGCGTTTGCAGATTCTTATGTTCTAAATAAAAATACAAAGTTATCCACAAATTTGGAGGAAAAAAAAAATAACTAAGACCCTACAATTGATTTAAAATGACTTTTTCATGCCCCCACAGTGGGAAGCGTTTTTTGGAGACCTGATAAGAGGAAGAAACTGCGTGGCTAGATGGTGTTTGATTTATTAACGCGCGTAACAGGCGATGTGTGCATTAAGTGGTAATCTTACCCATCACATTAGTATTTGGATGGTCTCATGGCGTTAACCACGGCACCTCCGCTTCAGAATGTCCCGTTTTGTGACCAGAGGTGACGGGAAAGCAAAGTCGCGTTTAAGCTGGATGTTACCCAATCTGTAAATCTGTGAGTTTATCTTTATTCACATCCGCGCGCTGGTGTGAGCCATGACAACCATTAGTAGAAATCTGTGTTTCAGTTAGAGAAAGACGAATCTTCAAATATTTTCTGTAATTTCACAGCCTGTGTTTCACTCCAGGTTTGAGATGCATATGCGTAAAAACGCAATTCTGAAAAACAATACAGCTCTTTTTCATCGAGGAGCTGTCTTCTCACACTTTCTTCTTTTACTTTTTCATGACTGGCTGTGTTGCAAGTTGGAGGTACAAAAGCGCTCATGAACTCAAAAATCCCGAAATCTGATTGGAAATATTCCCAGTGCGAGTTTCAGGTCCCCAGATTTTCTCTTGGCTTTGGTCCCAACAAAATCTTCAAAAAGCGGCTGATCCCAAGGACGAGAGAGGAGGAGAAAGGGTCGGGTCCGCTTCTAAGTAACTGCAGGTGTATGCTGTGCACACTGGATCCGGTCTCATCCTGTCTGTGTAGCAGCACATATTTCCGATGCTGACCCGAGAGAGGACGCGACGTGCGTCACAGCAGCGCGCTGCAGAAACAGGTAAAATCCAGGTAGATTCAGGGGGGAAATAGAAAGAATTGTAATAATCTGCTTTCCCTCTTCTTAGAATACGTTGAACATTTTCCAGTATATGAAAATATTCGACACTAAATTACCTTTGTAAAAAAAATTTGTTCTAAACTCACTAATTTTCGTAACATATATAAAACTGTGTGAAATACACAAATATATATACATACAATTATATATAATTATAGGATACTGAGAATATTTTTTCAGTTTTAAAGCCAGCAGCTTAAAGCTTAAAAGTCACCAGTAATCTTAAATTAAAACACACGAACATATCTGAACTGTGAAGGTGTTTTACCCTAAATTATGTTAATATTTTGTGTTAGTTAACAGCATAGACTCTCCGTTTTATCACCCACTGGTCTCTTGACTTTTCTGGACTTGGTTTTCATATTTAAGGTGGAAAGCTAATTAATTAGCTAACACAAGCTTTGCTAGCAGGCTGCATCTGCGCAACTGAAGCTGAGGTGAAGTCTAACAGATGTTTACAGCTGCCTTAGTCAGATTCCATCTGTCACTTAAAGCAATCAGGCCCCTACTAAAGCTAAACTTTAGCTCTTAATACAAATTTCTCTGTTAAATGTAGAAAAAAGTGTACAGTTGTTAATAAGGGATAACTTGGCTATGAGACAACTAAAAACAAAAAGAAGAGTGTCAGTTTTGTTTCTTATGGCAACAAAGAGTACTGATTTTGATCCAAACATCATCCATTGTCTGATGAAATAACTGCAGTTTTTATGCCTAGACTGTAACAAAAAATCTTTAACAGCTTAAATTGAATAAATTTATGTCTGTATCAAATCTAATTCCCTTAGTTTGCTCTTCATATTCGCTCTTCAAGGGACAAAAAACCTACATTAGAGCTGAACTTGTTCATCTTATGTGATCTTGTGTCCAAGGAATATTTATGGAGCTACAATTTCACAAAAACTGACAGATGTTTAGTTTATGTTGCAGAAAAAGTTTGTTTTCTAATCTGAAAGTGATTTTAATGTCCATAAAACTTTCACACCTTTTTTGTGTTTAAACAGGCAACATAATTATAAAATGTGACTTACCATAGAGAGAAATTTAAATTTGTTGACTGAAGAGTTTTTTGTTTTTATTTTTAAAATGACCCAACAGGATTAAAATTCCTCCAAAATAGATATAGATAAACAATCCCATAC
Source organism: Simochromis diagramma (assembly GCF_900408965.1). Classification (NCBI taxonomy): domain Eukaryota; kingdom Metazoa; phylum Chordata; class Actinopteri; order Cichliformes; family Cichlidae; genus Simochromis; species Simochromis diagramma. The sequence goes on along the minus strand of NW_024387200.1, from coordinate 663,552 downwards.
TTTCTGACTTTTCTAAAGATATATCAAAAAGATATTTGTATTCAGTCAGCAAGGAAGCAACAAAGCTCAGATTTGGAATATGTCTTTGTTCCAAATAAATATAAGTTTTTGTTTCTTCTGGGTTACTCTTTGTTCGCAGTCTGCCACAGTCTCTTTTTTCCCATCCTACACTTGGAGCGGCACCAAGAAGAGACGAGTTTAAGGGCTTTATAGAGAGAAAAGATTTTATTGCGTGAATTATTTAGAGGATAAAGCAGGCTGAGATTCCACTGTATTGTACAGACACGAGTGTGTAATATTAATGGAGTTGAGATGTTAGAGGTTATTTTTCGTCTTTTCTCCTGCTCCTGCGGTCTTGCAGTGCTTCTTTCTTTCAGCATGCAGCCGCTCCCCGAGGAAGCCTCTGCTCCGAGCAGCAAAAAGTGAAGATTTTCGGGTCAAAGCTGGAACAGTGACAGCACAGTGACAAACTGTGTCTTTTATTAGGCTGTTTCAGGCCAGAGAGCAGATGTTGAGTTTAAAGTTGTAAATTGCTTATAGACTTTGATACACCAAAATAGGCTCGGATCATGCTCGTATGCTTCTTAAAATCATGCTTCTAACTCATTAGTGGGGGGTGTTGTTTGTTTTTTTAAGGAATATTGCAAAACATTGTTATTATTTTTTGTCATAGAGCTAACATTTCAGTGTATAAACGAATTCAAGGCCTCATTTAGTGTTCTTGCCTCGCTGCTGAGAGATAACAGTCTAGTTTTACTTACATGTTCCACGTTAGACAGACGGGGTGATGTTGGCATAAGGTGCAGGTTTGTGCCCCACTGATACATTTATGTTTTGGAATTTGCAGATTTTGTTAATTTAGTTTTTACTGTCTATGACATTTGGTTTAATTAGGTTTAAGCACTAAAACCTATTCAGGAAAAGATTTTAGTGCTTAAACCACACTTCTTACTAACAGTAACACTGCTTGCTACACATCAGTTGGCAGTGACAGATCTCTCTAACTAATGACCCAGTGTGTAAATGGACCTCACCAGAGGCACTAAGGTACTAATACGACACAGATGGAGAGTCCACATATTTGTTTCTCACAGCTGGAGCCCTCAGTTGTATCTCACTGAGTTGACTTAATTGTCAAGCGCTGACATAAAAAAGGCAGCTTCAGATTTTGTTATGTTAACCACAAAACTGATAAGAAAAATATTTTACAGTCTACAGCTGAGCAAACTCAGATTCATTGTGTAGAGAGTGGACGGGGCATTGCTGACTTCAACTGAGGATATAGTCGGGTGGTGGAAAGAACACTGAGGATCTCCTGACTCCCACTGACACTGCAGTAGAGTCCGGTGATGAGGGGGATGACACACCCACCACTGGAGGTCAGGTTATTCATAAAGCTCAACTCCACAGCAGATGAGATTCACCTTAAATTTGATGTTTCTACAGGAACATTACAGGATGAGGAAAAAGATTTTTGATGAAGTTCCAAAATCGTATCTACTTACAACATAAGGAAACTTTAAAGTGGTCCGAATTTGCTGTCTAACAGACTGTTTGTTAGTGCCACTGGGGTCACAGCTGAGTTAGTTGCTTCCATTTTGACTACATCAAACTGTGAACATGACGCTATTTAAACCTCAGTGAAAGGACGGACACATGACTCCACACTCAAACGCTGCCTCTCTCCATCCTCCTCCTCTCACTGGCCGTTTAATGGCATCGCTCAATAAGACAAACAGGCTTTCGGTGTAAGTCGTCCACTTTGATGTGGAGATCCACATTGATCTCCACTTCGGGGCGACGGATCAGCTTACAGCAGGTGCACCTGCCAAGGTCAGGTAACAGACACTGAAGCACTGACGAGGCGAAGTCCAGTACAGATGAGGAATTCAGTGGGTCACACAGTAACGTCAGAATAACCAGCAACTGAAAATCTGTTTCCATTATCAAAATTAAAGGTGTGGATTTCTCAGCCTGGAAACTGAAACTTGAAAAGCCAGTCTGCAATTTATATACATGTACATAGTATGTCCAGCTCAATCTCTAGCAATAGCAAAAACCTATAATGTTAGAGAGAAACCCCTAAAAATCAGATTCCTTTTAACAGGAGAGACCTCTGTAAGAACCAGGCTCGGGGAAGGACAGGGGCAGGTTTGGCAATAAAGGGAAAGAGAAGAGAAAAAGGAGCATAAAGAGACCAACGACAAAACAAAAACTAGAGGAAAGAAAACCAAGAAATTTATGACACACATGTAAATATATGAAAAGAGGGGAACAGAGGAAAAGTGCTCAGTGCTTCATGGGAACTTCCCTGGCAGTCTCAAGCTATTTATGCACCCATATGGGATAGTTCAGGAAGAACCAGGCTAACTGTAAGCTACACAAGAAAGGAAATTCTGACCCCAAACTGGAAGCCGGTTCACAGGAGAGGAGTCTGATAACTGAAGTCTCTGCCTCTCTTTCTAATTTTAGAAACTCTAGGCACCACATGTAAGCCTGCAGTCTCAGACCAAAATGTCCTTTTGGAATAGTATGATGTGGTGAGTACTTTAAAATGTGACAGGGCTTAAACATTCAGGACTTTGTATGTGCAAAGAAGGATTTGAAATTATTTTCTTCATTTAACAGGGACACAAAGAAGAGAATTTGCTCCTTTATAAAGCTGATAACAACAACAAGTAATAAGCGGATAAAAAAGTATCACCAGTTCAGTGCCTCTGTTAAGAAAATGTAAGGTGCAATTGTTAAATGATGACCCAAACTGTGAAAAACTGAGTATCACACAGTACGTGTATTAACCAACTGTACAGGGATGAAGTGTGTTGTGTTTTTAATTTTGTTTTTTAAAAGAGCAAACAAAAAGTAACAGTTTTTTCATAATTAAAATGATAACAGAGCCCTGTTGAAGTTTGAAAATGGGCTAAAATAAAGTTATCTGTGTCTGTGGTTTTCTTCGTACTCTTCATCGTCTAAGCAGGCGAGTATCTGTCCTCCAGGACATGTTCCACTCCAGTTCAGGCACTGCAGAATACTTGATGTGACACAGCGTCATGATACCCACCAGATGCCTTCAGTCCTCCTCTGTATCTCTCACATTCTGCTTCGCTCTGACTGATCTGAGCTCTTGTTTTTTCAGTCGGAGCGTCATCCAGAACATGGCTCCTGACTTAGCGAGCCAAGGGCTGACAGGATGTTTCCATCTCCCTCTGGATCTCCACACAAAATCTGTTTACAGCTGACGCATCAGCACAACAAGCTGCAAGATCAGAGCCTGAAACACGCATCAGTGCTTTCTGTGGAAGATTTAAGTCTTACTCCTTATTATATACAAATATAATTTTTTTTTTCTGGCAAAATCAGACTTATTTTTAATATGTTTGCTTGGATTGTAGTGTAAGAAACTGATGTGCTGTTCTTGAACTCGCTTCCACTTTTGTTTAAGTTTTTTGCATGTTTTTGCAACAACTGCACAGCGATATATAAATCAATACAAATAATTTACACTCAAAATCAACACTTGCACCTTTTTTGACAGTCAAATGTTTCTTTTTTGGGGCTGATACCGCTCATGACGAGTTGGTTGCTTAAGGCTCTTTCTGCTAAATCCTATAAAGTCCGTTGTTCATCTGATGTGACATTTTCACTTGCCACAGAAATTCTGTAAAAAGCCTTTATTTCTTAAGATTAAACTCAAAATTTCAGTCAGTTTATTCAACAAGTCCAACAAACGCAAACACGTTTGTCTCTTAGCTGTGCAGAAGGATCAGCGTACAGCATGCAAGCCGTTTTCTTTCCAAATAACTGTTTCACATTCGCTTCAATCAAACACCACAACAGACAGTAGAAACAAATAGATATAGATAGAGTGTTGAGACTCCTCAGTGCATTGGATTGGCATAACACAGACATCTTTGTGGCCGTCATCAGCCGGGACAGATCCTCATTAAAACTGCTTTTTAGCAGAGATGACTCTTCTGTCTTCTGGCATTCAGTTACAGTTAAATCTGCTCTGACAAACTGGCCTGCAGGTTTAGATTGTGTCAGCACTGCCCTCCGTCCCAGCAAATCACGGTGGTTAAAGTCATGTTGGATTCCTCAGAAAAAGTATTGCATTCAGCTCTGAGAAAACATGGAAAAATATCTTTTAAATGGAAAATGTAGCTTAGTGAGTTCCCGGTTAGGTTATGCAAGCATTGCACCTGCAGCACGTCATTATAAATCTGCACTCCTTTTTTTTAAAGAGGCATATAATAGATTTAATAGAAGCAAAATCACTCGTAATAGTCTAACACTTTAGACACAACCACCAAATAAGGGCAAACAAGCCGGCTTCCCACTTTAAAAAAAACATTAAATGTGTTGTTTAATCGGGAAACTATAGCAAATGTTGGTCACCATTTTTTAGGGTTCAAACCTAACCAAGGTACAAGTCCAAAATATCAGTTTTTTAATGATAATTAGCGAGGTTCAAAACACAGAAGAAGAAGACTAACATAAGACGAGGAATAGCGAAACACCCGACTCATGAACACGTCACGTGTTTGTCTGCTGGCACAGAAACACACAGTGTGTCTCAGTTCTGGTACAGATGCTCTCACACACAGAACATAAGTACAAGAATCTCAATTTTGATAATGTAGTGTTGTCTTAATTAGAACATGAGAAAATGTGCACGCATTAGAAATGTTTGCAAAGTTTGGTTGCAGCTGTCATGCTAACTACTGAATTGTGTTAGCAATTTGCAATTTTCACACATTTACAAAATTATTTTACTGTAAAATAACTATTACAATGTAATACAAAACTAGAAGAAAAATGAAAGCATTTCATGTAGCAGTTCTTAATAGTGTGAAAGTGTGAACATACATGAGCTAAGACACAGAAAATTAGAAGGGCAGACAAGAATAGAAAACAGGAAGTGAAGGATTTGAAAAGAGGGAACACAGGTTTGTACAAAATAAAGCAACAACACTGTCAGAAAATATAGAAAAACAAGAAGAACTGCAATCTCAAAGTAAAGCCTGAAAACATGGGCTTCATATTTGGACTTTTCTTTGCATTTCAACATTGACATCGAGTGCTGCTGCAGACACCTGATCCTGATGACTTTCATTTGAACGTCTACATTCAGTGTGCGCATCAGAGCAGTTTGCCTCCACTGATTTGGCTTGTGAGCTTACAGGTGTCTATTGTTCTGCCTGTTATTTAGTCTAAGGAATCCAGTGTGAGAAAAACAGGCACCTACGACCTCTGTAAAGGGAAAGCAGGGAGGGAGCTTTTGGCACCTGGCAGCCTTATTATCATTTCATCAGCTCAGAGGTTGTCTTTGAAAGGACAGACTCCTGGATGGCTACCCGCTGTGGTGTGAAGGCCCTCGGTGCTGTGGTGAGCTGGATTTCCTTAAAGCAATGGGGATGTTAGTGCTACATTAACCCTCCCAGCCTTTCCCATGAAACCCCAATGTTTATAGGGTATATAGAGTTATCCTCATGTTACAGCTCATGATGTCAGGCTGCTGCTCTGCGCCGTCTCCCTGCGTCATCAGTCAGCTTGGATCCATTGAAATGGCCCTCAGATCCTGAAGAGTGCACAAACAGACCCTCACCTTCAGACAAAACAGAGGAAAGAACCCGTGTTCCTCCTGTCGTCATGAGCTTCTGTTCTTACCTCGTGGATTTGTTTCCAGCGGTTAAATGAGTGTAATTCGATTTTTTAAAAGGATCAGTAAACCAACCTCAGCTGCAGACTTACAGGTTTTTGGCTGACAGGTCAAGCTTTAGAAAATGTGATATTTTTTTTTCTTTTACATTAATGATGTCAGTTGACTCTCTCAGTGGGATATTACTAAAGCTACAGCACTGAGAAATACAAATTCATTTCCATAAAGTTATACATGTATGTAATTTACTGGCTAGTGGCTCATATTTTTAACACTTTGATTTAATAATATAATATTATAAGATTTTACGTGCGATACTGAATCCCTGTAATTACCCAACAGAACAGCAAGTTTCAAGAAATGATGTAATAATTCTGTCTGAGCAACTTATGCACAAGTGTATAAGTTAATGTTTTATTTAATTATTGTGCAGTCTGTGAAGTCTCAAAGAAATCAAAGCAGTAAATAAATTATTGGAGTGGGTTAATGAATGGGCTCAGCATAAGTAAAATAATTACTACTCTATAAAAAGTCTCAGTAGTTACGATGTTTGTGACACTATATTTGTACAGAGCTCAAACAAGAGGGCAGAGGAAAGACTCAGCGAGGACTTGGGTCCTGCTCCACTACCAATCTCTGCCTTAAATCATCAACTTCCAGACCTGAATATAATAATAATAATAATAATAATAATAATAATAATAATAATGATGATGATGATAAAGTAATAGCCAATACTTTATTGGCTAGTGCCAAAAACTGAAATTCCTCTAATGAACACTTCAGTTTGGTCCCAAAAATCACATCCTATAGACTCCTGTGTTAACATGCCCAGCCTGGTACAAAGACTTGTCTCCTCTTCATGTCAACTCTGAGTGGGGAGATTTTTTTTCTAAATCATCCATCTAGATACTAAAGTTAGCGGTGTGGCTTCTTTAACTGACAGGCGTCTCTGCACAGGCAGCTAGGCCTTATCTACACTAATTAGAGTCAATCAACTGGACCTCTACCGTGTGCGTGTGTGTGTGAGTGTGTGTGTGTGTGTGTGTGTGTGTGTGCGTGTGTGTGCGTGTGTGTGTGTGTGTGTGCTGTTGGTGCCTTTTAAGGCTTTTTAATGGAATTTTCTGCTTGTTATGTCTCACTGTGCAGAAACAGCCTGTCCAAGAAATTTGTGCTTCAGTTTTGATAAGTGAAATTCTAGTATTTTATTAGTCTGTTAATTAACACTAATTAGCAAATGTTTGTGCTTGTGCGTCATGTCTATAAAGACACAGCTTCCAACCAAGGTTGCTAGCGTTAGCTAATCACATCATCTAATTCTCATTCATGGCAGTGGCAAAAAAAAGCTGAGTCATCAAAATCAGCATCTTTGATGCTGTCTGTGGTTAAAATGTCAGGTTTTACACCAGAAACAAACATGTCTATGGTTTAATACAGATCATGCTTTGACTTTGTCCTTTCGCTGACCCTTTTTGAGCCTTTTAGAGCATTTTTATAGTGATATGTGACTATATTAATTGCATACTTACATTACTGTGTGGTATAGGCATAATAAATTTGCTAATGTTATTCTTAAGTTTATCCTTTTGAACTTAGCACTAATTAATCAGTATCTGTGTCTTTGCGTTTGGGTTGTGAATTTTATGGAAAAGAAATAAGCTGTTTTTTGCACACAAAGACCTAAAAATAATTAGACACAAAGAAGACGCTAAATAAATGAAACAAATGGCTTCAGTTCAGTTTTTAAATCTGCTTCTTAACTCTTATGGTTTTCTCCACAGCTGGAAACCTCAGCTGGATGACACTACAGCTTAAAATATAGCTCACATTCTAAATTGTCTCACAAGATAGAAGAAAAAAAATATGATCTTAATACTTTTGCTAAGTTCACCAATTTGAGCACAAACTAAAAGCTAACATCAGAGAACCCATAAGTGCTCTTGCATGTATTTTTGCGAGTCCACAGTTTGGTAACAAACTTAGATTTGAAACGTTTCAACAATGACACTAAGTAGCAAAGTTCTCACTGAAAACCATTCGGTAGTTAGAGACATTTTTGCATGAAACATGTAGGACAAAGAAAAAATCTCTTAAAAACATAGTGATTATTGTTTAATCATTTCGAACACTGTTACTGGGTCAGAAAGGTAACATATTTGTTTGTAGTAACACAGAAGTGTACGGTCTAAAGTCATCCCACATGTGCCATCTGGTTGCAGAGACACCTCCTTATCCTCCCCGTGCAGTGCTCAGCAGAGAACCAACAGTATTATTAATAATGAAACACAAAGATTTCTACTTGATGGTTTGGCCACTCTGTGATGCTCCGACCACACTTTTAGAAAAATGAAAAAGGCTTTTTCAAAGAATATTTCAACTCATCTCCAGTGAAGCGCGCCGAGAGCATCTCTGTTTTGAGGAAGCTTTTATGGCGTGTGGAGCCTAAGAGCGCCTGCCCGTCCTCATCTTCCTGCACCGTCTCAGGCTTTTCTGTCCCACTAACACAGCAGAAGACGGTTCAAACATTCAGATGTCAGAGGCTGCAATGATTAAATGTTCAGCTCTAGAAAAAATTCTCAATTTTTCTTAGAGAAAAATGATGTAAGGATGAACCAGATGAATTGTTAGTGGAGTAGAAAGAGCTTTGCTCTGAAACAGTTCATCTTAAGATAAAAAAAAAAAACATCCTAATAATTTACTGTTCCTGAAAGAGCTGATGGATATTGATGCTCTGGTAGCAAAACTATTACTATGGGAGAGTCACAATAATGTTGATGTAATAAATAAAGTGTAATAATATAATAATAATAATAATTTCACCTTCAGATGTAATAGGAAGGTTTTATTTCACTCCATAAGCATTAATGTGGATGTTGGTCCCCCCTCTTTGCAGCTGCAGTGGCCAAAGCTTTGTGAGGTCAGAAACCGATCTTGGGCAAGAAGGTCTTGCCAGTCGCCTCCTGCTTCATCTCAAAGGTGTTTGACGAGGTGTCGTGCTATTATGGTTAGTTTGCACAATGGGCTACAGTCATGCTGGAGCAGAAAAGGCCCTTTCCCAAACTGTTCGCACAAAACTGAAAGCAGAGTTTTCATCCATCAGTCTGCCTGATAGAGAAGATCATTCATCACTTCACAGAACATATATGAACTGCATGAGTCCAGCATGAGTCCTCACTCCACACAGTCAGCTTCTCTGCTAGCCGTGACAGTATAAACATGTCTTAATTGTAGTGTTCTTTAAAACTCATTTTCTGCATTTCCTCCATTTGTCTTATTTCTGGCTTCTTTTATCTGTACAGAATGTGTAGACCCAGACGACAGTGTGATTGTTTATCTCAAACAACACCAACAAACAAATAAAGGAGAAACTGAAAGGTCCGAAATAATTGTCAATATCTGTAAAAGATTTTAGGTGTTACCTGCTGACAGGCGGGTTGAAGAAGGAAGCTTATTGTACTGTATGAATTGTGACAAAGCTGGAAAAGTCTTTCATAAATAAATGAAGGTTAAAAACTTTGTCACACTCAAGGTCATGCTATTAAGATATGCAGATTAGGTCCAGGTGAAAAAACAAGCATGTGTGTGTGTGTGTGTGTGTGTGTGTGTGTGTGTGTGTGTGTGTGTGTGAGAGAGAGAGAGAGAGAGAGATCACTTTAATAAACCATGCATAAAAGGTGGAGAATGCATAAAAATAAAGGTCGAGGAAACAACTGGCACTTTCTGAGTGCATACGCTGTCATTAGCAACGCTCTGTTACACGTGAATAGCACTTTAAAGTGACTTCCAACTTTAAATAAAAAAATCTATTACATTCAAATCATAAAAGAGTGTGAAACTGAGCCACGCCTGCAGCTTTGATAAAAACTGCTCCTTGGAAATATGTTCAGGTACGTAAACCTGACCAGGCTTAAAACTGTGTTTTCACCGTCACATGTCTTTATTCTCTCAGGAACATGAATCTTGACTAAACATTTCTCACCCACTCCGTCCTGTCACATTGAGATTTTACCCACAGGGAACCGTTCTCTCTCCTAACCAGCCTTTCTGGAACTCAAACCAGCGACTGTACGATCTACCCTGAGGTTACCTGGTGAGTCAGATTTAGACAAAGCAGCCATAAAGTTAAGTTTTACCTTTCCTCCAAAGGCATCAAGTCTCAGCTCCCAACTGTCACCCTGAATGTATTCCAGTAAGTTAATGAATATTCGTTGGCACTTAAATTAGCATATTTTTCGGGGAATTAGCATAGCCAGTGACATAAATGTCAGCAGGAGGGGAACAGCTGAATCAGAGGGCATGCAGAGAGAGAGTGGGCAGATCGGCCCCCTGAGGGGACAGCAGGTCAGCATTCATTATTTTCACGAGCTGGACAAGATGCAGGAAGGCCTGACAAAGTGGTGGCAGCAAAGGAGATCGTTCACAATACTAACATTAAAGTCCAGGAACAGCTGGTTTAGAGGCAGGTAAAACCTCAGATTGTCTCACTTCCTGTCAGTGGGTGGAGCCAATAGATCACAAGATTCCTGAAATACTAGAAAGAATTTAATGACACTCATGTGATAATGCTACGTTATCTTAACATTACTAGAATGAGTGAAATCTGTTTCCAAATATGGTAACCTTTGGCTCTAAAAACTGCAACATGGCAGGGGGCGTGACAACACCGAGACTTTAAAAGGAAGAACCCAAAGCAACTGGGTTGTGTCTATGACTTTTTATATACATACACTGATCCTGATAAAATCCAGAAGCTGGAACAATCAAGCTGTTCTATGATAGTGCTGATGTTGTTTACTTTAGTCTTACCACTCCAGATGTTTTCCTCTCCTCTGTTCAACTTGGAAGTTGGTAAAGTTGCTTCTTCCTGCTTCCTATGTTCCTCAAATTTAACTTGTACTTTGTCATCTCTGACTTCGCTGACTGGGAAACTCCTCTTTCACTAGTTGGGCCCACATGCTCATTTTAGGTTTGGCAGTATTTTTAGTAGATAAAGGCGAATGGCTTAAACAAGAATTGAGCTGCGGTTTGGGGAATTCCTCAAAGGGGACTGGCAGAGGCTCCTGGGCCTGGCAGACCCCCCATGGACAAATGAGAAGTGAAGAAGTGAAAGAACTGAAATAAGGGGAGGGAGGGTGGGGCACGAAAACGAAAACAGCTTGTAGAAGTGGGGGGTCATATATAGATAAGACCCAGAAGGGGCTTGTTTGGAGGTGTAGTCCCACTCCTGAAATTCAGATAATTTATCTCCAACTACAGAGAAGAGACACAGCCAGAAAATTACCCCTAGAAAGGTTTTTCCTCTGTGTTGAATAAAATCAAAGGGCAGAAGACAGAAAGGTGCATCCTTATATTGGAGATAAAGTATCTGGATTTCAGGAGTGGGACCACGCCTCCAAACGCTCTCCTTTCAGTTCTCATCTATATATATTCCCCCAGTTCTACAAGCTGTTTGTTCTTGTTTACGTGCCCCACCCTCCCTCCCATTTTTCAATTTATTTTCTTCAATTCTCATTAGTCCATGGGGGGTCTGCCAGGCCCAGGAGCCTCCGCCAGTCCCCTTCTAGGCCTTCCCCAAACCGCAGCTCAATTCATGTCCAAGCTATTCACCTTTATCTACTAAAATGCTGTCAAACCTAAAATTAGGATGTGGGCCCAGTGAGTGAATCACAGTATATATGCCACATATAATGGAGCATAATAGACTCTTTGACTAATGACCAGCTTTTTGCAGTTTGTCCACAAATACCCCCCTGCTGCAAGTAAGATGAATCTCTGCATTTTAAATGATGAACACAGCAGCTTCACTAATCACATTTCTTAAGCAGAACTTGCACTCGGATTGATCTTGTGATTGGAGGAACTGTAGAAATTTGACTTCAACTTAAGCAGCAACTTCTGTAAAATTCAGTGTTAATTAGGATTAGTGGGAATTATTTTGTTTTTGAATGCTTTATTATATTTTGGTGAGACCAACAATAGGTCAAACATTCAGATTCTTTCATTTTTTGTTTTTTTAATTAACTGCAAGTCTGTTTTCCACACTGAGATAATAGCAGAAAAATTAGAAATGCTGCTTTACTACCTTGTGTTTCCCTGATTCAAATTTTCTTTTTGAGACAAAATGCTACTTAATTGATCCATCCATCAATGTCCTTCCACTTATCCAATTCAGGTGAGCATCTAATACTCTCAATTCCACTCAAATCTTTTCTATAGTTTTTATATTGCCCTGGTTGCCCTCCTACTGTTTCCACCAGCCTGATATATCAGCCTAAACTATTCCTGTACTTAAGTTTTAAGCACTGGTGCTTTCCTGTGTGAGACTGGCTGAGAAAATACTGATATGATCCTCAGCAACTATCTAAACTAAACTATTTTGTTTGACATGGATGCATGCATAGAGCCTGAGGATATACTCCTGTTAGTACATATCAACTCAATATGACTCTTACTCTCCCAGGAAAACAATGTAGAGCAGACACAGAGCCAACATGAGCCTATCAGACTGTGGACACGCTGCATGCGTGCCATTTAGTGCTATCTTGAATAATTAGGGCAATAATAATGAATGCAGTACTGTTAAAACAAAGATGACCAGGTTAAGGTTATTTTATTATGCACTTTTACAGTGCTCCTGCTTTAGTTAGTTCCACCATCTTAACGCCATACATCATACATCATAGCAGGTCTCACTACTGTCTTTTAAAACTTCTCTTTCACTCTCGCTGCTATCCATCTGTCACAAATCACCCCTGACACTCATCTCTACCCACTCCACACTGCCAGCATTCCTCTTCTCCTCATTGTGCATTGTCTCATTTACACACATTTATTCTGTTTTACTTATACTGCCTTTTATTCCAGATAACAACTTAAAGATATTTTTATTTTATATTATATTATTATATTATGGACCATCGTGGCTCAAGAGTTGGGAGTTCGACTTGTAATCGGAAGGCTGTCAGCTTTGACAGTCTCGGTCGTTGTGTCCTTGGGCAAGACACTTCACCTGTTGCCTACTGGTGGTGGTCAGAGGGCCCGGTGGCGCCAGTGTCCGGCAGCCTCGCCTCTGTCAGTGCGCCCCAGGGTGGCTGTGGCTACAATGTAGCTTGCCATCACCAGTGTGTGAATGGGTGGATGACTGGATGTGTAAAGCGCTTTGGGGTCCTTAGGGACTAGTAAAGCGCTATACAAATACAGGCCATTTACCATTATTTTTGGGGTAGTATTTGGGAATTATTCATTTTATACATATATATGAGGTGTACATCACATTTTGCTTTTTGTCTCTGTGTGAGAGACACAGTAACTCAGAGAGCAGCGGCTTCAGGCTCTCCTTACTGTCAGTGTCTCATTAAAACTGGCATGGTGTGGTAGTTCATCTGTTTTTTAATGAGCTGTTTGCCTGATCATCATCACCCTGAGCACAGACAGCTATCCATCTAACAACCCAAAACAGAACAGCTCATTCAGCTGAAATGAAGCCTGACACGGCTGTCAAGGACACTGCAAAGTGCCGGCTCGCCCTAAAACACACGCTGGTCACCCTGTCTGACCTTTTTTCCGTTGCACTGCCGACCCAGTCTGCAGAATGTGCTGCTGTGGACGCACACAGCTGACAGGGTCTGAACTGTGACTGTCTAGCATTCTTGGAAATCATTTGAAACTGTACTTGTTTTAAGGGATCTCATATTTGGATCAGATATTGATCTGGATCGGGTAACTGTGCCACTGTGCCAACCGATTTTGTCTATTCAGTTCAGTGTTGTTCTGCATTTACTATGCCACAATTCAACAGCAGGGCATTGGTATCTAACAGGATATCTGGACATACTTTATGCATTTTTTTGTACATTTTTAATTGTAATCAAGTGAGCTGACAGGATGAAAAATCTGCAAAGATTATGATGTTTTTCCTGTTGGCTTCCCTCTCTCTCTCTTTATATTCAGACTTGATGGGGAGCTCGTACTACCCAATGAAAACATTACATGTAGTCATCGACTACATGTAGTATTAATTTAGTACTAATTTACTTCAATAAACTTTCAGGTGTAGTGTAGATACACACACACATTGAGAGAAGAAATTAGCGTGATGTGCATCAATGATTCACACTGAGCTGAACTTGCTAGTATAAAACATTTGGTGAATGATGCAAATAGTTTTTCATTTTCACTGCCTTTGTCCCATTGTTAAATTCAAAGTCCCTGCATTCTTGCATGTATTTATTCCAAGCATACATAGATGTAGTATGCCAAAGTTTAAGCTGTTCTATGGTATTCCATGTATTCTGTGCGTATGTTTACTTGTTTCCTGCATGTGTGGGTTTCTGCTATTTAATGTAACAAATATTAAATGGTCATAATAAAGGTCATCCCATGTCACCATCCCATTGTGTGGTTTCTTATGGAAAACTAATGTTATGTATAATCTGGCAAAATGGCTTTTTTATTGTAAATTTTTTAATGTTATTTTTAAGTGACTCAAATTTTCATATTGTCTATTTAAAAAAAGAAAAATCTACAAACATGATCCAATATGAATCCCACATACATGATTCTGCTTCATGTACTCAGCAGAGCCCCATGTGAGAATAAATCTGCAGTTGCAATCTTCTGTTTGAGTGATGCTTGCAAAGAACAACTGTGACCGGCTGCTTTAGGAAACATAAAATACACGTCTTCTATAATGTGAGATTTTAAAGATTTAAATCTCCAGTAGGAGCCAGCGGACTTGAATCTTTGAGAGTATATCTGTGAGTGTTTGAGACAAAGAGACAGAAAGATATAGATAGATGGCAAGATAGGAGTCTATGATTTATTTATTTGTGGGTAAGTGGCAGTGAGAGCTGCAGTAAAACTGCTGCATGAGAACATTTCACTGGAACGTCCAAAGCAGCAGCCAAGTGTGCAGGAAGTGTCCTGCAGTCATCCTCATTCGAATCAAGTGCTGCCATTACATCACCTCTCCTGTTGACGTCTCCAAATTATGCATAACCTGCATCATGCTTGACACACCCGGTTAAAGAAATAGTGGGTCTGTGGCTGCTGATGTGCCACATATGGATGTTTGTCAAGGAAAGGTCTCACTTTTAAATGCACCGTTTAGGGTTTAGCATGATTTCTTTTAGTATTTTAACGTAAATGCTCAAACTTAAGCACTTCTCTCTCTGATGTCTAAGCTTAACCAGCGACTAAAGTAAAAAATAAGCACAAATGAAAATCATGAGTTATGAGTGAAAGCAAAGGAAAAAAAAAAGAAAGAAAGACATCTTAATAATTTGAAGACATGTTGGTATCTGACAGAACAGCAATGTTTGATGCCTTGGGATGAGAACACGCTACCAGCCCTACAGAACACCGTTCTTTAACTAAAATCTTAATTCTTCACCACTCACTACCTCCAGCCTGTGAACCCAGCATAGCACCTTGTGTGCCAAGACATTTAGTCGATCCAAAGTTCAGAACAAAAAGTTTGAATAAGCCCCGTTTATTATTTATGCTCTGAGTTTTTGGAATTGTCAGAAAAGCACAAAGTGTTGATACTTTTTAAAACCCTCATTATATTTTAGGCTAACAAAGATTTATTTGGGTCTCAAAGTGCCTTCAAATGCCTGGCTCCTCTCCATTTGAACCAGCTCCCGGTCTGGGTTACAAAGACAGGAGTTCTCTCTACTTCTACAATCTTTCATTTTAACTTTAATTCTTTTGTTTGTTTGTTTGTTTGTTTGTTTGATTGATTGAAAAAGCTTAAAGTTAAAGCTGGACCAGGTGACCTTGAACCACTCTTTTAGTGAGACTGTTATACTCTCAGGTTGCTGGGGTAGTGTCCCATTATGTACCAACCATTTTTTTTCTCCCACCTTCTTTCCACTACATGTTCTTTTTTGCTCACTCTTTTGTATTTTGTGTTTTCTCCTGTTTGTCATTAGTGCTCTGCTTATGCTGCTCTTTCCTGTCTTTTCTTTCTTCTCAACCAACTGAGATAAATGGCTGCTGCTCTCTGAGTGGTTCTGCTGAAGGTCTTAGAGGATCATCTGATTATTGGGATTCTCTGTCGTACTGTAGCGCAATATAAATATGATAGTTGTGTATATAAATAACATTATATGAACAATAGATAGAAAAATGTAACAATTTAAATGAAAGTGCACAAGTGATTTCAGAGTCAATTTCAAGATTCTGGTGCTGACTTATAGAGCTCTTCATGGACAAGTTCCTGCCTACATCACTGAACTTCTACAGCCCTTTGTCCCCAGCAGGTCTCTTAGGTCATGTAATCAGGGTCTACTTGTCATTCATCATAGAAGGCTGAGAACTAAGACAGAGCTTTTGCCACTGTGGCTCCCAGACTGTGGAACTCAATCCCACTGAGCTTAAGATCTCTGGACTCAGTAACTTCTTTTAAAAAAAAACAACTAAAAACATCTTTTTAGCAGTGCATTTTGTTAACTGTTGTCTGTTTTGTTTTATACTTTGTTATCCATGTGTGAAACACTTTGTGATCTTTTATCTATAAAGGTGATATATAAATAAAGTTTATTTACTTACCTACTTACACACAAAATCTTTGAACATATACAGATGTTATAGTCAGGCAGTATAAACACATGCGTATGAGAGAAGAGAATTCATTTCTGACAAGAAGCTGGAGTTTTCTAGTCAGTTGCTGCCTCCTGCTGACTCTCTGCCCTACATACATATGCATTTATAAGCTTATGCTCTGCTAATGCCATTTTAAGTTTCAGAGAAATAAAGCACATAATATACCTGTTTGTACCAGTAATCCATAATGACTTCTTCAGTTACAAACATTTATTCAGAAATGTATTCTCTGACATGAATCTCCAAAATGTTTTAGAAAATATCTCTTTTGCTTTCTTTGATTTACAAAAATACAACATTATTTCTTCCACTCCTTGGGACCTACATTAAGAAAGTTGAGGTCAAGATATCTAAACTTTAAGAAATAAATGTTATTTCAATGTTTACATTTATATTAATGTTTAGAGAGGATAATTTATCTGAATTTTACTGGTTCTCCATCAACATCGCAGGCTCAGTTTATGCTCACGCCATCTGCTATTACCTGCTGAAATGCTGTCAAACCTAAATTATGTGGTTACAGTACTGAAAAAAATATTTAAAGAGGTAAAATTATAGTGAAAGTGGTCAATCTATCCAAAACCACAACTTAAGCACAAAGACAAACTCCTTCAACATCTCATTGATTTATGCTTTTACCTACTGAACTGAAATTGTTGACTTCTCTTCTCTCAAATTCAGTGAAAGTGCATTCTGTCTCTGTCTCTGTCTCAGAAAACAGCTAAAGACATTGACTGTATAATGGACATTGACATTGATGTCAATAATGGAGTACTTTTGTCTTTGCTGTTTAATATCAAGTTGGATTTCGAATGCAGCGATTTATTGTGAACATTGCCACAAAAAATTGTATGGAGGTTTGAATAATAAATAATAAATTAACACACTCGCTTTTGTTCATAAAACTACAAAACTAAGGTTTGTAGGTTTTTCTCTTTCCATCATCTGTAATGCATGTTGTTGTTGTGCCTATTTGTGTTTGTAAATGCACATTAAAAATGTAATTTGAAAGCTTATTTGGACTTCATTAGTCTGTGCCCTACTTTAAAGGAAAAAGAAAGGCAGGCTATTATGTAACTTTTCTACTGGTCTGGCCAACCACAGATCAAACTGAGCTGTAACTGTTCAACTAAAGTAAGTTTGACACCACTTGGTTAACCTGCGCATTATGACGACAGAGTGGTCTTAATACATTTCTGTCACCGTATTTTTAGCCTCTAGGCTGATCGTGATCACATGCAAATTCAATTGGTTGCTAAATAAAATTGCATATACAGAACCAGGGCTTCTGGAAACAATAGCAAACATGCGTGATGAGAGTAAGAAACTATTGCAGTTCCAAAGACAGATAAAATCTGTCATTTGAAATGAAAAATAAATTCATTTGTAAAGGGCAGTGAGCAGCATTTGGCAAAAATGACATATTAATGCCAGAGGACAATGATCAGACAGCTTCTAGCTGATAGGAAAGCATCAGTGACTGAATAACTGTTTGTTACAACCAAGGTTTGCAGAAGAGCATCTTTGAACACATGTCAAAACTTGAAGCAGATGGGCTGCAGCAGATGACCACACTGGGTGTCACTCTTGCCATTTAAGAACAGGAAACAGGAGACATTGCATGGTACTGGTTGACTGGAAAAATGTTGCCTTATCTGAGTCTTGATTTCTGCTCCAACATTAATTCATTGTTCAGTTTTTTTCACCTCTTTGTGACTGATGGTTGACTGACGGGAGACGAGGACCCACATTAATAAATGAAAGCCTGAAACTCAAATCTTTGCTACTTGGCAAAAGGTCTACAAAAAGAGATCAGATGATGAAACCAATGCAAACAGACAAAATAGCAAATACAGGGAACAGAAGAGAGAAAGGAAAAAGGCTTACACAATAGTCCAACGACCAGGCGCGCGCGCACACACACACACACACACACACACAAATAGGCACTAACAATGCAGTTTAAAAAAATGTTGTCAACCCCAACAAGCACTCAATTAATGTAGCTATCATCCTACTCTAATGTTACCAAGACTGGAGTGTATTTACCTCTTTTACAGCACAAATGACTGAGCGTACCAGAATCTGTAATTGGTGGACTAATGGCAGATAACGAGCTCCATTATTCTCTTGTTAAACCCCTTTAGAGTCTGTCAGCCGTTTAATATGTGTAACAGGTAACTTCAGACAACCATCATAAGTGAACATAGTTCATCACCGAATGCACAAATACCACATTGAACTCTAACTTTCACAAACCAGCTGCTTTCAAACCCTCAGGTTATGTAAGATGGCCTGAGCTGAAGTAAAAAACTGACCTGTCAGCATTTAAAAGTCCTTTTGGAAAATCATCATCAGGGATCATTTGATTGTTATCAGCTCACAGTTCCACTTGTTCAGCTAACTCAGGTAACTTGCTTATCTGTGAAGTCACCATTAATGGTAGATGATGTAGATTTTAGACCAGGATTTGCAATTATCAAGTTGTTTTTACTTACTTCAATTTCACAAGGCAACAATGCACAAATGTAATTGCAAAAAGCATACTGTGTGAAATATTACAAGTGGTGGTTAATGAGGAAGGAAGGAAGCAACCTCCACTTTAAAAATGTAAATAGTCATCATGTATGTCAAAAATGTGAACACTCACTGGGAAAGGTAGTCTAAGGAGCTCGAAAAGAAAAGTGTCTGGCTTGAAGCTTCTTCAGTTCTAAGGTCAAATGGTGGAGAGTCCCAAGAAGAACCCCTGTTGATCCTCTACCTAATCACACGAGACAAGGTGTGAAAACGGGTGTAGGTTACAATCAGCTAAGGTTTCAGGTGAACCCGCTGTGAAACCTAGCTCCACCCTATCATGTGATTTCCTGAGGTCAAAAGGTCTAAATGTGAGTGGGCATCCTTCTTGGGGGACGCTCCTGTAGGGCTTAAATCTGGGACTCTCCACCATTTGACCTTAGAGCTGAAGAAGCTTCTCGGATGAGAGCTGAAACGTCTTGAACCAACTTAAAGAAGTCCAGGCGCTTTTCTTTCCAAGCTCCTTAGACTACGATGACCTGAATGACTGAGAACCTTCACAGACATATTGGGAAAGTTAATAAATGCAACGTGACACAAGCACAAACACACTGTAACATGTTATTGATCTCTGCTTTCACCCACCTGTTGATTGGTCAGAGTCCAAAATAAAATATTCGTCTGCAGTCAGACACGCGTCAGACCTAGAAAGACTTAGCAACTTACACTTATGATGGTGAGTAACTTTTTACTTCACAGTAAATGTTTAAACAGGTTTTGAAATTGTAATTAATCTAAATATAAAACTGCAAAACAAGCAGACTGTTCACTTATTGCTGAAGATAATTTAACATTTGATTTCTAAGGAATTTTCGTTTTCAGATTTTACCATATGTTTGAGTTTCATGTTTCTTGTGCAGCCTCTGCGTTTAGGGTAACAGTGGTGGTCAGCTGTTTAATGGCTGCAATATAAACTGTTTGCAATAAAACAGCTTTTCCTTTTTATTAAAGCTGTCATTGCTGTTGCTGCTGGCTCTGTCCCCAGCCAGTCCTCAGGGCACTGTGAAGAAGCACTCAGAGGACAGAAATGGTAAAATGTAACTGGCATTATGAATTTGCAAAAGTGTCCTCAAAAGTCCTTTTGTGAAAATAAACAAGTGAGATTCACTTTTTTATACTAGCTCTAAAACTACTTAGAGATGAAATGCTCAGATAAACCCACTGTACACTATGTGCTCAGGAGCAATAAGCACTAATCAAACAGCTAAAGACCAGGATTCGTCAGTCTAAAGGCTGCAACACACCGAGCACTACAAAATTGTCCTTGGATCATCAATTTACCTTGAGGCACTGGAATTGTTTATCTCTTGCTTAAATCTGAATTAACCCATTTAGAAATATCAGGAAATAACGTGGGGTCCAGTTCATATTTTAATTTTTAATTATTATTATTTATTTATTTATTTTTTACCAAGATTTGGCTTAAACCTGGTTTTAAAACCATTTTAAAAAAGGAAAAATGGCTTCCAGCTTTTGGGAACATGATTGGAAATATTATGTCCAGTACGGTCTGACAGTCATAAGAAATTCTGAAATAAAAGGGAAATTTAACATGAATTTGAACTACTAGGAGAAAATATCATAGTCAAGTTAAAATTGTGTCAACCTTATGAAAAGAGCAGTTTCTGAAGTTTCATCTTTTCACACTTGCATATGATTATTTTTTTAAAAAGGTTTTTGTTTTCTTTCGTACAGTGACCTCTCTGAACCCAGATCTGGAGGACAGAGCTCGTGAAATGACTGACATCTCAGTTAACACATCAGTATATCAACATCTTTTGTTTCCAGCCAAGATGAAACAGAAAAGGCAGGCGTTTGATAATAAGGGCAACGTGAAATGGCAGACCTGGAATGGTTCCCTCCCTGATGGAGCAGTGCTAATTTACAACACATATGTGGGACGTAGTGACTATGTCTGTAAACATGGATGCCATGCTGGCTTCTACAGCCATAGCTTGGGAGATTTCTGCCACTATCCCTATGGCGACAAAGAGCATCGTACGGGCTCATTTGATATCCTTGTGAACGAAGATGACTTTGAGATCGTGGAGTGGAAGAAAGGTTCCTATGGTTCAGTGCCCGAACATGCAGTTAGAACATGTTCTAGTGATGAGGTTTATGTTGGAAAAAACGAGTATGGTCTAGGTAAAGTGCATCGTAGACACACTGCATTTTTTCTACCTTGGAGAGGTAAAGAATATTGGTACAAGTACTATGAGGTGCTGACCATTAATAAAGATATTGACAGTGAGATCATCTCTGATGTCAGATATAAAACTAACAACGCTAAAATCATCGAGTATCCTCCAGAGACCATGCGCACCTCTTCCAGTATTAACAATGGATGCAATCCAGTGACAAAAACAGTAACTCTTTCAAAGTCAGTTAGAGATGAGAAAAGGTGGGACATTCGCGCTTCTGTCTCGGTTGGTGTCACTAAGACTTTTACTGCAGGAGTCCCTACCGTAGCATCCGGAAGCATTCAGGTTAGCGGTCAATTTACATTTGACTATTCAAATGGGGCAACTCATGGAGAAGAGCTCATCCACACTGTTGAAGTACAGGTCTCCGTCCCACCAAACCACTCCTGCAAAGTCAAAATGCTGGCTTATAAGTATGATGTAAACATCCCTTTTACTGCTCTCCTCACCCGAACCTACAGGAACACAGCAATGAAACGATCACACATCTCAGGGACATACTACAGCATCCAGACGGGAGAGGTCCGTGCTGTGGTAGAAAGATGTGAATACCTAACCTCTGCACAGCCATGCCCACAAAAGACATAATAACTCAGTTGGTCTTGTTTTAATCAATTTTAAATCATGCTTTTTATTTGTTTTTGTTTCTAATGTCTCTGTAAAGCACTTTGAATCACCTTGTTGTTGAATTGTGCTATATAAATAAACTTGCCTTGCCTTGTAATCATGTGTATATACAAGTTAAGTTGTAAAGTAAAACTTAATATTCCCCCCAAAAATAAAAATGGTAAATGGCCTGTATTTATATAGCGCTTTACTAGTCCCTAAGGACCCTAAAGCGCTTTACATATCCAGTCATCCACACACTGGTGATGGCAAGCTACATTGTAGCCACAGCTGCCCTGGGGCGCACTGACAGAGGCAAGGCTGCCGGACACTGGTGCCACTGGGCCCTCTGACCACCACCAGTAGACAACGGGTGAAGTATCTTGCCCAAGGACACAACGACCGAGACTGTCCAAGCCGGGGCTCGAACCGGCAACCTTCCGATTACAAGGTGAACTCCCAACTCTTGAGCCACGATCGCCCACGATAAAAATGTATCAAATGTTCTGTTTGTTATTGCAGTATTTAACTTTGTTGCCTCACAGCAAGAAGGTCCTGGGTTCAAATCCACCATCTGCCCGAGGCCTTGCAGTGTGGATTCCCGCAGTGTCTGCATGTGTTCTCACTGGGTCCCCTGGCTTCTTCTCACAGTCCAAAGACAAGCAGTTACTGGGGTTATGTTTACTGGAGATCCTAAATTGCCCACAGGTGTAAATGTGAGTGTGAATGGGTGTCTGTCTCTGTGTGTTAGCCCGGCAACAGAATGCCAGCCTGTCCATTGTGCACCCCACCTCTCGCCCTATGGCAGCTCGGGTAGGCTCCAGCTTCCCTGTGATCCTGAACTCGATAAGTAGAAGAAGATTCAATTCAATTCAATTCAATTTTATTTATATAGCGCCAAATCACAACAAAAGTCGCCTCAAGGCGCTTCATAGATACAGACAAAAACCCAACAATCATATGACCCCCTATGAGCAAGCACTTTGGCGACAGTGGGAAGGAAAAACTGTCTTTTAACAGGAAGAAACCTCCAGCAGAACCAGGCTCAGGGAGGGGCGGGGCCATCTGCTGCGACCGGTTGGGGTGAGAGAAGGAAGAAAGGATAAAAGACATGCTGTGGAAGAGACAGAGATTAATAACAGATATGATTCAATGAGAGGTCTATTAACACATAATGAGTGAGAAAGGTGACTGGAAAGGAAAAACTCAATGCATCATGGGAATCCCCGGCAGCCTACGTCTATTGCAGCATAACTAAGGGAGGATTCAGGGTCACCTGGTCCAGCCCTAACTATATGCTTTAGCAAAAAGGAAAGTTTGAAGCCTAATCTTGAAAGTAGAGATAGTGTCTGTCTCTGAAG
The DNA here is from genome assembly GCF_900408965.1 of Simochromis diagramma. Taxonomy (NCBI): domain Eukaryota; kingdom Metazoa; phylum Chordata; class Actinopteri; order Cichliformes; family Cichlidae; genus Simochromis; species Simochromis diagramma. Next base: position 640,546 of record NW_024387200.1, on the reverse strand, counting down.
CTGGTTCCACAGAAGAGGGAAGAAGATGTACAAATAACCCCAACCGGTCGCAGCAGATGCCTCTTCTGGAGGTTTCTTCCTGTTAAATAGGAGTTTTTCCATTCCATCTCACTGTCACCAAAGTAAAAAAGGAAAGACCATCTCTGAATTGAGGAGGGGGCCTAAGGGTACATCGTTCGCCATCTTACAATGCTGTGATTGCAGCCATTCCCCAACTGTATGTGAATGGTACTCATGGCCATTAATCAGTGGTCTTTGATCAGTGGGTTTTGGTCAGTGGTTGTTGATCAATGGTCATGAGAATTTGCATATTTAAGATTAAGGAACTGACCTCCCTGCCCATTGTTCCTTCAGTGGGCTGGTTTCAGTCATTATGCAAATGTACTGTTTATAAGATTGGGGAAACCTGCAGTCAGCTGAGACTGAAGAAGTCACTTGGATGAGTGACAAAACATTTCTCCCACAAAACACTACGTCCAGATGAACAGAATCAACTTTATGGAGTGATACCAAAGTGCTTGCTTAAAGGGAATATGTAATTGTCAGGGTTTTCTCTATTGTATTATTTTAGGGTTTTACCTTACAATATAAATCACATTGAGGTAACAGTTGTTTTGAATTGAGGCTGTATAAAAACAAATTGAATTGAATTGAATTAAATAGCTGGACTGATGTTTGAACGCATACAAATTGGCAACTTTGCTCTACCTGCTTAGTTTTTATGAATCTATAAGAATAATTATGATGATAATTTTTTTCTTTGCTGGACTGTAGTATTTGATATCTTATTCAAGGAATTGTGACCCTCTTAAATCAGACTAAAAATAAAACTTCCTACCTTCCTTCCAAGATAATGTGATAAAGTAAAGGAAGAGCCACACTCTCCTTATCTCTGCCCATGTGCTCACTAATAATAAATAATTACATGCTGACTTACCAAGAATAAACTTTTTAGTGGTGTGATCACTACATCAGTTTTTAATTCTTCACAAAAATTGTGAAAACAGTTCTTGTACCTGGCTTTCTTGTTGGGTGTTTTCAGTCAATCCAGCAGATGGCACTGAAACCTCATTAACTGCTCACCACAGCCTTTTTTTATAATGAAAAAAAGGCTAGTTTACTACTAGATTTACTAGTTTAGACACAGTTTTATTGAAACTGACATTTTAAGGTCAGTTAAGTTGACATTCAGCAACACTTTCATTTTCATCTAATGCATATAATCATAATTAAATGCTAAAAATAACAGTGTATACTTGTATCCATTTTCTGTTTAATACCTTCTTCTACTGTAAACAGCTAAAATAATTTCATACAAATTCAACAAAAAGAGGAGTTTGATGGCTAAAATCACATTAGACATCACCAGACATCAGACTGAGGTTTGTTGATTTTATGGACAAGGCTTAGATCCACCTGAATGCCGTTATATTTACCAGTGATGGATGTTATTCGGATGTTCCCATTACCGTAAGTGCGCCTGAGGCATCCTGTGAATGGGATGTCAACTTTGTATTTGTACCGGAGCATATTAATGACACAGGACTGGTTTGGTGGCACAGTGACCTCCACAGATACAGTATCAGTGACGCTCTCTGTCACAGTTGTTCCTTGGATGAATGCAAAGGACACCTCAGTGCTTATGTGAATTTCTTTTTTGAAAAGGATAGGGATACCAGTTTTAATGCTTGTACTAACAGTAACTGAAACAGAAGAATAGGTGTCCCACCTGTGCTCCACCTGACTCGTCTTTGAGATGGAACTTGTTTTCACTACTGGGTGACATTCATAGTTGCTGATGGTTGCTTCATGCATGACCTCAGGAGGACATTGGAGAATTTTAGTGTTGTCAATGTTGTACCTGACATCGTCAACCTGTTGGCTGACTATATTTTCATTTGTGGTCAGGACCTTGTAGGATTTGTAAGTATATACTTTACCCTTCCAGGGCAGGTAGAAGGCCTTTTCTTTAGTGGACACCTTCCCAAGAAGTCCATGTTTGTTCATTCCTACATATATTTGCTCCCCTGGACAGGTCGAGAATTCTTGGACACCTTACCACATGAATTATCCTTCCACTACAGGATCTCAAAGTTGTCTCTGTTGACCAGTAACTCAAAGGGAAATCCTCTGTGAAATTGTTTTTCCGAGCAAAGAAACAATAAGTACCCTATTTGGAGGTATAAAAGCCTGTGTCACACTTATATTTGCAGACATAATCAGTGCAATGAAAATATCTGTTGTGAATTGAGACAGCAGGGTTGGGAATAGTAAGTTTAAAGGTGATCCACTCCAGGTTGGAGTCAATGGTAGTCTTAAAGGAAGAAGAATGAACTGGCTTCCTCTGTCTGAACTTAGTAACACTAACAAGAGGCTGGTCTGTTAGCATCAATCTGTTAGCCGATTTCCCAGGACCCCCAGTTGCATCTGAATTCACCAGTGAATAAAAAGAAAGAAAAAGAGAAAGACAAAAACATCGAGCTTCTGGCTTGGTTTTATCATTCTGGTAATATATTCAAGTTTTCTGATTACTCTTTCATCTTTATTAATAGACTGGATGTTTTTCTATTTCTGTGGTCTTATTTCAGACATAAAATCTTGAACATATAAGATTTTTATTATAAATCCTATAATCCTTTTAAAAAGGTTTTAATGTGATATATTTTGGTCTATAAGACATTTCCTTTTTCAGACATTTAAGGAATGGAATTTAAAATGAAATGAACAGTAGTTGTTGTTGTTTACCATTTCTCTGCTCTATGGCATTATCACTGTAATTAAAGAGAGTTCTCCAGTACACCTTGTGTCACTTTGAGTTTGATTGATGGCTTTGACCTTTGACCTCGGGACTTTCCCACCTGTCACGTGACCGGAAGTGTGTCTTTGATCCTGGACTTTCCAACTAACCTGAAGCATGCAAGACGCGTGATCGCAACACAGCGACATGTTAGAACATCCGTCACAGATGTGCAAAGAAATGTTTATGTTCATTCTGAGAGGGAAGGTGGAGCTTGGAGGAGGCAACATTAAATTGGGACCTGACAAGACTGGTGTTGCTCTGCTTGGTTCCTGATTCTGCCTAGACTGCTTTATCTTTCCATCCTGGAGAAAGAGAAGTTCAAAGAAATCATTAAAAGCCCAAAATAAGACATTTACATCTGTGATGTCAACTTGACTAAGTGACTAGGGATGGGTATTGATAAGATTTCCACGATTCCGATTCCATTTTCGATTCTGTTTAACGATTCGATTCTTTATCGATTCTTAAAAAAGGAGAACACTAAGGTCGATTAGCTAAGAACTTTGTTTTATATCTTCTCTTTGAACAAGATAGAAATTTAGGAGTAACATGGCCTTACAAACCCAACAGTGAGATCTTAAGAGATCCAGCCTACGGCTCTTCGATGGGGTGTCACAGGGTAAATGTAAAATAATAAAATAAATATTCTTCTGTAGCAATAACAAAGTATAACATAAATTATTCTGTAGCAATTACACAAGAATATCCAGTAATGTCCCTGCCTACAATTACACACATTCACTTACCGAATATCGGGGGCATCTGCTGTGGCAAATGGGTTCAAGCCTTTTACCACAAACTTAGTCACTGCTCGGTGACATTCGTCTATCCTGGTCTGAAAGGAGACGCTACCGGTAGACTGCAGCGAAAACTGCCAGCATCTCTCTCATCATGGTCACCTAAACGCACAGTAATGGCAGGTTTTGTAATAAGGCAGATCGCGCTAACATAATATGCACTGTTAGTTGATTATTTACCTGCCGCATTAACGGGAGAGGACGTGCAAACGTTACCGCTGCTGCTGGGTTGAGATTCACGAGTCCGGAGTGGAATTAAAAACACGACATTCATTTTAAGGTTATCGCGTGTTTTATGAGCAAATGCTTTTGCATATTCGTAGTGTTTCCTCCCTTAAATGAAATATCTACTTTGCAAGTATTGCAAGTTGCCCTGTTGTCTTCCATTCTCGTAAAGTATGATCAAACTTTTGAGCATTTGAGCCGCTTAGGCACCGTGTTTCCTGCCGGGTAAATGACGCTCCGCAACGTGGTGACATCATTCGGGGCGACTGGAATCGATAAGGGAATCGTTTGCAAAAATGGCAAACAATTCCAAGGGATTGAAACAGTGGGAACCGGTTCTCAACAAGAACCGGGTTTCGATACCCATCCCTAATTGTGACCTAGTTTATTTAAACAAACCCAGTAAAAGCTCTGAACAGCAAAGCTTTGAAGACACTGAGTCAAGAGTCTGAACTGTCTCAAGATGGGGAATTCCCTTTGAAAGAGGAGCTAAACGTTTACAACCTGTTTTAAAAATGCGTAATGTTTATTAAAATTGACAGACAACACAATAAGCAGTGCTCACCTTCCATCTTCGGTCTGCTTTCGCTTGCTTCAACTGTCCTGTGACTTCCTTGTGATTAAGTATGTATGTACTTACTTTTCCTTTCCACTCCCTTGTAAGGAGGCCAGTGGGATAAAAATAGGATGTGAGGGAGTTCCCTGAAAATATTTTGCTGTTATATTTCTGAATGGGGGGAACAGTCTAAACACAGTCGTTATCAGGGTGTTGTTGTTCAGCTCCAGCCTTGAGACCACAGCTGGCGCCGAAGGGGTATCCATGTGAAGTGATGGTGTTTTTTACTTTAGTGCGAACAACTCATATGAATTTCAAAGCTGTTCTAACAGTCCGACACTGGTCTCTCAATCTCCCGTTGGAGAGCCGTGAGCTTCTCCATGATGTTATCAAACTTACGCTCCGTGATGTTGCCATTCTTGTGCGCAAAGAGCCGATTCTGAGAACTATATAGTAATGGTGATGCTATTTCCTGGAGAAATATCTGGTGAATTGATTGGACAGGTGGCAGAGAAGAGGCACAAAGAAGTTGTGGGAATAAAGAAAATATTTTACTGCTACATATAGCTTTCATCATTATCATTGCATTAAAAGTTCATTAAAAGCTACTGGCATTAGATTAAAACTTTTATTACAGGTGCGGCCATAATCATTTTATACACACATTGCAGGTTGTGCTCATCAAAGAGTTGATGCTCAGTCTATTTAAAGGTCTTAAGCTTCGTTTGGCTTGATGTCCTGACGATCTATGGTGTAAGTGACTCGGGGCAACAGAAGGTTAAAACGCATACACGCTTACAAACACAAATGATTTAAAAATTCCAGGCCAAAGGCTTTTTTTCTTCTAACTGCATTTGAGTTTGCCTAGTAACAGGTGACAGAAGAAGAGTCAAGAAGAGTACAAACCCTCAGGGACCATCTGGAATGTGAAATAAATTGCCATGTATGGAAGAATGTGATTGAAAGAGGAACTTCTTTCTCTGTTTTTAGCTTTTTAATTGACCATTTACTGTAACTGATGCATGTCATATTCATCAGTCACGCATGAAGGGGCGGAACCCTGATGAAATAAAAGCAGTCTGAAGGCTATTTTTGGGCGAAGATCTATGCTGATGTGTTGCAGTGTACATCTTCCCACGTGTGTGTTCAATAAAATCATTGTTTGACGGCCCTCTTCTGGGCCAGTGTTGTTTTGTTCTTATTCTCAATATTTAGAATTCGGGACAAAGAAAAATCCTCACGCTTTTGTTTCATTTGAATCATTTATGGTGACTTAAATGCAAAAGAACACCTCTACGACATTGTCGACTATGAAAACACATCTTATGTGTTATGTATATTAATGTGTAAATTAATAATTATGTTCTCTTTTTGTCCTGGTTACTTGGATGAAGAAGTCACACATTCGTGAAAAGGAAGTTTATCTTAATCTGACAACAATCCCCACAAAACCAGTAAATGGCTTGCATTTGTATAGCGCTTTTGTCACGGTCCTGGGTCATTTTGACCCAGCGTTTTCAGTTCTTAAATTCCTTTGTATTATGGTTTGTATTCTGATCCTTTTGTTATGCTTTGTTTATTAGTATTATTCTGTGTTTCAGTTATTCTTTGTGAGGGATTAGTTCTTAGGTTGTGTCTCTTGTTTAGTTTAGGTTCAGTTCAGTGTCAGGTCTGTGTCTGTTTCTTGTTTCCTGTTTTATTGTGAAAGGTTGTGCCTTGTGTCAGTGTGTCTAGCTTTGCTCCCTGTGTCTCCCTCCTGTTTTCCATTTTCTGATTACTCCCCTGTGTATATAAGCCCTGTGTTTTCCTGTGTTTCCTGTTGTGTTTTACCCTCAACCTGCTGTGTGTTTAGTCTCCTGCTCTGGTTTAGTGTTTCTTTCCCAGTGTTTCAGTCCTTAGTTCCTCTTTAAGTTTGACTTCCGTGTTGAATCCTGCATTTTGGGTCCACCACTCCTGCCTGCCTGCCACACAGCTAACCATGACACCCTATGGACCCCAAAGCGCTTTACACTACATTCAGTCATTCACCCATTCACACACACATTCACACAGTTTTCTTTGACCAGTTTATTGCTCAAAGTCAGTATCCAGACAGTGAAAGTGCACAGTCTGCTTTATGATTCAGCCATAAAGCAGCTATATAAACCTGGAGGTGTCCCGAGGTGGACTCACCGGAGAGCGACAGTAAGGGTGAGTGCTGATCAGCACATTCATGCTCAAATTTCAAATGACAATAATCTGACATATTCAGATGTTAATTTCCTTATGAAGTGGGATATTTCTTTTTATTTTATAAATGTGTTTAAAATAAAAACCTAATCAGATGTGGCAAGAGGAACTCTACTATTTTAATATATAGTGTGGTTTTAAGAAATGCTTTAATATTACCATTTTAAGGCAATAAGTCATCAAATGTAAAGTTATTTTATACGCTATATGTGTGTTCATAACTTCCACCTGACCTATAATGGAAATAATAACATGATAATATATATTTATATTTATTAATTTATATATTTATAATAATATAGATTTATAATGCTTTAAATTTGTATTTGTTTTGTTTCACTGATGCATACTACTGTCATAAATACTGTCTCTTTTGGGTCGGTGGGATGGGGGGAAATGTAGAATAAATAGACCCAATACACCCAAAAATGTAACATAGAAGATAAACTACATATAAAGCGTTATTGTGGTGGCAAAGATGTTTATTTCTTCTATATTTTGGGGGTTTTCAGTGAAAATGGAGTTCACTATGTTGGATTCTAACCTTTCAGAGTAAAGTCAAAAATAAACTGCTGTAAATTTAGTTCTTTGTCGTTTAAGGTGTTTGACACTGGTGAAGATAAAAATTGTAATAACTGAAACTAGCTGAAAGAAAGAAATAATATTTGAAACTGTAAAATATTACGCCAGAAAATATTTGAGCTAATTTGTCATTTGGATAGCTGGATTGGTGGAATAATATATTCTGATGTTAAAGATTTAGTTTGTAAAAAGATCTCATAACTTAGAGGTATAAGTGTTTTTGTGTTTTTGTGTTTCACCTTCAGATGAAGCTGTCTGTCTTGTTGCTCTCGGCCCTGCTGGCTCTGTCCTCAGCCAGTCTGCAGGACATTGTGAAGAAGAGCATACAACTCAGAAAAGGTAAGCATATCATACGTTTTATGACATATTGTATAGAGATATGGATAACAGCTTTGTGTTACACCCATAGTAACACTTAAACTGAAGTAAACCTGAAGTGTGTTGCGTTCAACATCCAAAGATCCCCCACAAAAATGTAGTTTCTGAATATTTTGCATATTTTGTAGCTAGAATAAAAGAAAGGAAAAACAACCTTAATTCAGGATCATTCAAGTGTTAAGAGGTTAAAAAGAGATTAAAGCTTGTTGCCTGAATTGTTGTTGATGTGTTTAACACTTATCTCTTCTGTTTTATGGCATTTTTTCTTTTCTTTGTCTCTCTTATATAGTGTCCTTATTGAAACCAGAGCTGGAGGGCCGGGTCCCTGAACCAACTGGTAACAGAAAGGTGTTGGGTCCTCTAAATCCTGCTGATCTGGAGCAGCAACAGGATCTGCCTTCCTCCTTCCTCTTTGGCGATAATGTCAACCTGCAGTGGCTGACCTGGGATGGATCTCTGCCCAATGGAGCCGTTTCCATCTACAACGGCTATACCGAGCGTATTGACTATGTCTGCAAGTACAAGTGTGAGGCTGGCTTTTATAACCCTAACCTGGGACCTTACTGCCGCTACCCCTATGGTGACCGTGAGTATTACGCCCCTGAGTTTGAGATCCTGGCTAACAAGGACAACTTTGAATTCCTGGAATGGAAGGAAGGCTCCTACGGTTCACTGCCACAACATTCAGTGAGGACGTGTGCAGGAGTTGACATCTACGTTGGAAAGAACAAGTACGGTCTCGGGAAGGTTGTTCCTCAGTTTGAGGCCTTCTTCCTGCCCTGGGAAGGTGATGAGTACTGGTATAAGAACTACCAGGTCCTGGCCATCAACAGGGACGCCTACACCCAGCACATCTCTGATGTTAAGTACGGCATTGATGAGGTCACCATCTTCCAGTATCCTCCTGAGACCATGCGTATCTCTGGTATCACCAACAATGAGTGCCAGACAGTGGTGAAGACAGTCACCATCACAAAGACCTCAGAGGTGGAGACTACCTGGAACATCGGACGAGCCACGATGCTTGGTGTCACGGGCAGCATCACAGCCGAAATTCCCTTCATCGGCTCCGGGGGCATTGAGCTTGGTGCTGAGAAGACGCTGCAGTTCTCCAGGGGAACCACCGTAATCGAGACACTCAGCCACTCCGTGTCTGTGGAGCTCACAGTCCCACCAAACCACACCTGCAAAGTCCGCATGGAGGGACGCAAGATCAAAGCCGATATCCCCTACACGGCTCGCCTCAGCCGAACCTACCGCAACGGAGAAACCCAGTGGACCACCATCACCGGGACGTACGACGGAGTCCAGATCGGAGAAGTCCGGGCAGTGGTGGACCGCTGTGAACCTGTCATAGATGCCAAGCCTTGCCCCTAAAACCTGGGAGAAGACACACTAAATCATATTTTTCTGATCTTATCTGGTGATTGTGATAATGGAAGCAAATGATATGTCACAATAAAAAATACCACTCATGTCTTTGTTGGTAAATTTATAATATCTTTCATGTGCGCAAGTGTATGAGTTTATTCAAAAATAAAGCAATTTGGCACGTTTCACTCATTTTGTTAATTTAGCTCATTAAAATCAATCACCAGAATGTGCCAAAAAAAGGGTATCTGGGCAATTGAGGCCAGATATGTATCAAGCACGGTTTTCTATTTCTGCTATATCGTTTGTAAATTGGCACAATACTTTATCTGCTTTCAATAAAGACATATCCCTCTATTAACCCACAGCATAGCAAACATAGTACTATTTCAGATTCATTAGAAGGCATAAATTAATTTTTTTTAAACTAAAGTGAATTGAATGGTACTTCAACTATTTATTGTTAACATACTTTGATTATTATTATAAGCAGGCGTATATTTGAGTCCAATTTTTAAAATGATGCATTTGTTGCTTGCAGGTTTTTCTCCATTGTTTCAGTGGGGCTCATGTTGGTGTGGAAATATAAACCTTTAAAATGCTTAGGGAAAAGTTAAATCAGTCTAGAAAACAAACAAAAATCATTTAAGTAAACCAAGCTTGATGTACATAATTTCTAACGTCTCACCTTTGGTGCTTTAGATCCCAGTGTTTTAGAGTTCCCTGCACTGTCGCCTTAGAAAACTTCAGTTACAGCCATGATCTAACACAAAGAAGGTCTCTCTTTGATAATAATTTGACTTCTGACACACAGTTCTGATGTCATGCTACTCATTATCACAAAGCTGTAATTCAAACAGGTGAACCAAGACTACAGGTTGAGTTACACAATTGAAAAGTTTATCTTTATTTTCACTGTCAGAACTTGTGTTTTTAAAATGTTTCCTAAGTTCTAAAACATTCAAATTTCTCTTTTTGGAAGAGAATATTTACCCACAGCTTTCATCTGGTCTCACATAGCAACCCAAGGCAGCATCAGTATGGGTTTATAGGCATAATAACTCTGTGATAGGCCCTGGGGTATATATATTTTTTTCCCTTTATATTATTCAGTTCTTGGTTAAACTTTTATTCACAATTCACATTAGTATCATAGATATAAATGTGTTTTGGTAGAAGACTGAATAAGCGGAAAAGAGACATTAGTTCAGTCATTTTTTCAAGACAGCGACGCAAACTGATTTCAAACATGGGTAAGAAAATAATTTGTTGGTGTTGGACAACTACAGAAAAACTTTCTGGAAATGATGTGCTAACACATAGTAGAGTTTTTAAAAAGCGCTTTTAATTTGTTTTGTAGCACAATCCATTATCCAGTTTTGACAATGAATAAAATAATCATTTAATTTGAAACTGTAAATCACACTGAGAACATTTAGCCTCTATTGTGTGAAAATAAAATGGTGAGACAGAAAAACATCATCAGCTGTCTGACTGAATAACTGCTTGGCACGCTCACTGATATAGGCTGAATCTGAATAGCATAATATAAATGTTCTTTACAGACAGAGACTGAATGCTGAAGCAGCTGAAACTGGTGACTGTGCAGTTTAATCAGTGCAAATGACCTTTGCACAGCCTTGTTTGATACACAGTCCTCATTCAGACCTAAATAAATAAATTGATAATAACTTTCTGTCTGAAGGACGCACAGAGATGGCCCTGACATCAGCGATTTTCAATGATAGCACTGTGTGTGGAGAACAATGTCCGTGCTGAGCGGCTTCTTCTCCAGCTGAATCTTGGCAGCCAGCGACATTACGCAACAAGGCCCGTCTTAATCACTGACCCGCTATTACAGGAGATCTAATCAACTTGTTCTCTGTCCGAGCTTATCTGAACGTACAGGATCTTTTCATCAGCGGTGAGAGAGAGGCCACAGCACTTTGGACATCATGTGATTGAGTAGATACAGCACACTAAATCCAAGCAAATTTATTTATGAGGCACTTTTAACGATCTTATTAAATAAGAGCAAGGATCAATAAGGAGTCCTGTTATCATCAGGCACATGAGGACTTTTGTTTCCAACACTCGTGAGCTGCAGACTTTCAGGTCAAGGTCAAAGGCAGCCATCCATTCATCAGTCTTTAAGCTGACCTAAATTCTTTGCAAATTTAAGGAAAACCCTTAAATCTTGACTTCCACAGTGAAACTGTGGCTGGCATGTTTTGGGTTCTCACAGTGACTAAAAACCAATACAACAGATGAAAGTGCTCCTCATCTATAGGCCAAGAGGGGTTTGATGAGGAAGACAATGCTGTAAGCTAGGCTCCTCATACGTCTGTTGGAGTTTTGTACACTGACGTGATAAAAGCCTACATCAAACACCAAATAATAATAATAATAATAATAAATTTTATTTATGAGCGCCTTTCAAGTCACCCAAGGACACTTTACAATAGGATAAAACACTCAGTAAAACGATGGCAAAATAAGAACAATAAAACAAAAGCACAAGATAAAATTAACAAACAGTGGATTCACAGTGAATATGCAGATTTGAACAGATGAGTTTTGAGTTGGGATTTAAACTGTGGGAGAGAACCAATGTTTCTTATTTCTGGGGGCAGAGAGTTCCACAGCCTGGGAGCAGAGCAGCTGAAAGCTCTGCTTCCCATGGTGGTGAGGCAGAAGGAAGGTACAGCAAGCTGGATAGAAGAAGAAGATCGAAGTGAACGGGCAGAACAGGTAGTGGTTAACAGGTCACAAAGGTAAGGAGGAGCAAGGTTATGAATGGCCTTGAAGGTGAGCAGAAGAAGTTTGGAATATCTCAGTGTGTTGATGTTTTTCAAAAAAAAAAAATCAGTCCACAAACCCCCTCAGGAGCAGCTCTTTTTTTGTACAGTACATTAACAAGGTCATTGAAAAGTTTCGCCACATACTATTAAAATGTTCCACATTATCTAAGTACCTGACCTGTCCCTATGTACGCACATAGGTACGAGTCAGTTCACACAATTTTTCCAGCATTTCATCACTTCATAGGAGATATTAACAATTCATTTTGAGGGCTGAAAATTTTTAAGTTGTTAAAACAGTGCAACCAAATTAGTTTTCTCCTTGGGTATCACAATGGAAAACCAAATTCTTTCTTACTTCTTTCAAAATTATTTTACTCATAACCAATTTTCAATTCACGTTTCAATAGCAAAACTGCACCAATTCATCATCTGCATTGTAAAGTAACAGAAACAAGCATTCGTACCCTGGATGTCTGGCCTATTTTAGTTTTTTCAAATCCTCTGAGCGGGCAGAAGACTTCATGACACTCACAGCCTCTGTAAGACTGTGTCCTTGAACAAGACATTAAAGCTGCCAATTGGCTGTAACTGTCAATATGATTACACACCATATGAGTGTAACGGTATGTTGCAGAAGCTCAAACAAACTCAGTTAGTTTTCCTCCCTCCATAGAAGTTTGATTTGAAGTTTCACGTGCAGTTATTTTCTCTTCAAATCTTTCAGTAAAAACGTTTCGATTCAAAGTGAGCAGCAGGACAGAGCAAACTGTGAACCAGCCAGACGAGAAGCTTTATCTCTCCTGTTTATTGAGGGCAATAAGTCTGGGAGGTTTTAAAGCTTCACACTTACTGCAGGTAAGAGTCACTGCAGAAGGAACCTGTCAAGGTAAAAAAAAACAACAAAAAAACAACTTCTCTATATCTGAATGAACGGCTGCTGTGGGCTTGAATTTAAGGGGTTCTGTTTTTTTGTTTTTTTTATCTCTGTCTTATCTGTCATGTGAAATCAATAAACAGATCAACAAATTTCAGGTCAAAATCTTTCTTACTGTTTGGTTTTATACTCGGCATTCGGGGATGATTTCTTAAGTCTGATCTTCATTTAGTAATCTTATAAACATACAGTAATGGGACACTCAGTTTATAATTTACCGCCTTAATTACTAATTTATGTGACGCTAATCCTGATGTGACATCATGCAGATGTGACTTTCTTTTATTTCATTCACTTACCTAAAGTAATTTCTATACATTGTATGTAAGGGCATGTGATACTGGTACTATTTAGATTCAGAGCTGGTTCTTTTTTCATTCATTTGGTTTCATTTTTAGAGAAAGATTACTGTAATTGGGGATTTATATTTGATGAATTGTAGCAACCTAGCTGTGTATATGGGTACAGTCATTTATAAACACCAGTGATCTTTACATAAACAACAAAATAACAGTCTTTTCTAACAATACACTATTTAAAGATATATATTTTAAAGTACACAAGCTAAGTCAGCTGTGTGTGTCAAAGGCTCATCACACACAGGCAGAGTAATCAGTGTTGCATATATTATGCATACAAATGTAAAAGTTTATAAATGCATCTTATTGTATAAAGTTCTCACGTCTGTTTTCTGACTAAATATTTATATCAATAAACTAAAAGTCAAGTAATATAATTTTTATTGCCTCGGACATGAATAATAAATCTTTCAATGTATTCTGACTCGTCCAAAGCAGATTACTGGTAAGTATTCGTCTATATCTGTTTAATTAAAAATAAGAAAAAAAATTAATTGGATTAAAATTGACTCCTATTTTTAATAGTTTTCCATTTTTTTTTCCATTGATTTAAAACTGTGTTGACCACATGAGTTTTTTAATGGTTGTTTATTTTTAGCTTTTAGAAATGTACATTTCCATGTTGCAGCGTTCGGGCACAGTGACAATGGTCGGGCATTGTACAGCTACAAGCATTTCACCCCCATGTCATACTGTGTATGGTTGTGTGTGTGTGACAAATAAAATTTGAATTTGAATTTGATTGCCAACTGATGATGACATACTACTGCCGGTGTTTCTTTGTGTGTCCAGATGAGGTGGTGTGTTGCTGTTCTCCTGACACTTCTGCAGCTGTGCAGCCCGGCGCTGCAGTCTGACCCGCTGCTCTACGTTTTCCAGCAGCAGGATGGGGAAGAAAAACCCAGCAGTCAGTCACATTATAATCCTACAGTTTATCACAGCACATTACTTTAATGACTACATGACTCCTCCCACTAGAAAAATAAGAACCGTGTCTGAGCTCCAGTTCTAATCACTTGCACCTGTGATTTCAACACTCGAACTTGCACACAGCTGAATCATCTACTTCTGTGTCAGACTGATAAAACCTGGATGTCAAGGATCATCAGTGTTCGTGAGAGCAAAGTCTGCAGTTTGAAGACTTCTAACTTTTAAAAAATGCATTGCTTAAAAATGTGTTTTAAAATTTATTTAGGTTTTTCAGGGGAGAAGAAATTACACTGATAATTTAAAGTCTTAAAACTTAAATAAACTCATGTATCAAATATGACACACTGGGCATTAAGGGGGGTTAAAGCACTGAAAAGGGGAGATTTTTCTGGCCACACCAACCCTACTCAGCCTTCTTGGCAGATTTGGCTTTCTTTATTTTAGTTTTTTCTCATTTTGTTTCCCCCAAAATATATTCAAATGACGCATTGGTCTTTTGGCTCTGTAGAACGTGTCCAACTTGCATCCGAGATGTGTAAGTCCAGTTAGTCAGGCTGGGACTAAAAATAAGAGGAATGTTGGAAAAGGTTCAGAGGAAATAGCAACCAGGTTTAATCTAAGGGATTGCTTTGTAACACTTTTTTCCATCACCTCATGTATGGTGTTATGGTGCGCTCATGTAAGGTTGTGTTAAGATTGTGAAGGTGCTGAATTTATATTAAGACCCTAACCCAATAACTGTCACTAGTGGATACACTTTCATCCTCACGGTGCTTAAAAAATAGGTATGAAACTACCTGATGTCAACAATGTTTCTTTCTGCTTAACACTTTGGTTGAAAGCAAGTGTCAGTCTTTCATTCAAACTCGATTCTGCTTTTGTCTTAACAGTTTTGGTAGTAAATGTTTCAAATGAGTTGAAACTTTTGTTTGTCTAGAATAAATCCTACAGCCACTATCTTTCTATCTTGTCTTACAGAGCCATGGCTTAACCCCACCTTGGGAAATGTTGTTCCTTCCCGGGGAGCTCTCAGCCCTCCTAAAGTTGCAGAAACCTCAGAAACTGAGACGACTTCACACTCAAGCCCCATGTTTGGTGAACATGTCAACCTTAGGTGGGTCACATGGAGCGGTTCCCTCCCAAATGGCGCTGTTGCCATCTTCAACGGTTACACCGAACGTACCGACTATGTGTGCAAAGTCAACTGTGAGGCTGGTTTCTACACTCCCAGCAAAGGGAACTTCTGCCAGTACCCCTACGCTGACAAAGAATATGCATCCTCCAAGTTCGAAGTCCTGGTTAACGTGGACCACTTTGAGTTCCTGCAGTGGGTTGAAGATTCACATGGCTCTGTTCCTGAGTATGCCATCAAAACCTGTCCCGACTCAGACATATATGTGGGTAAGAATAAGTATGGTCTTGGTAAAGTGGTGACCAAACATGAAGCCTTCTTCCTCCCCTGGGAGGGGGATGAGTACTGGTACAAAAACTACCAGGTGCTTGCTATCAACAGAGACAGCTACAGCCAGCACATCTCTCATGTAGAGTATGCCATTGACCAGATGGAGCTGTTCCACCATCCTCCAGAAGCCCTGAAGCTCACTAAGGTCACCAACCTGGAGTGCAGAGATGTGGAGAAGACAGTGACACTGGAGAAGACCAGTACAGTGGAGAAGAAATGGGACATCGGCAGGGAGACCCGCAATGGCTCTGTGTCCACCATGACAGCCAAAGTTCCTATCTTTGGTCCGGGTAATGTGGAGTTGTCCAAGGAGCAGACGGTGACCTTCTCAAAGGGGACCACCATTGTGGAGTCAATCAGTCACGCTGTCTCTGTGGAGCTGCTGGTCCCACCCAATCACTCCTGCACCGTGAGGATGGATGGCAGAAAGATGAAGGCTGACATCCCTTTCACCGGCCGGCTGAGCAGGACCAACCACAACGGAGACACCCACTGGACCTACATCACAGGCACCTATGACGGCGTGAGTGTTGGCGAAATCAATGCTGTGGTGGAACGGTGTCAGCCAGTGCCTGATGCTGTCCCCTGCTCCCCAGATCAAAACTGATGATGAGTCTGCTGATGCTTTGTTTTTCAAATAAAGCGCAATCAAAATTCAAGGTGAATCTTTGTTTTGTATTCTTTAATTTTTGGAGAATTTAAAAGAATTTTGACTCATTGAGCTCCAAAGCCCTACTGCTTATTTTGATATCTACACACTAATTTTAAACATGTAGCATCAATCTTTTAGGATTACATGAACTGCTATAGTTTACTTCCTATGTTGTGCATTTGGTTGCCTAACCAATAAACTTGCAAACTTGTTCTTCGTCTTCTTTCAGATGCTTCCTTTAGCAGTCACCAAAGCAGACCATCTGTCTCTATCTCACCCTATCCCTAGCATCTTCTTCTGTCACACCAGGCCTCTGCATGTCCTCTTTCAGTACATCCACCCATGATCTGTCACTGTGGCACTCCTAATAACATGCATTACATTTTGCTGTTCATCCGTTGATGAAAAGTTTCCAAAAGTTCAAGTGAAAGGGAAATTGCCAGAAATTGGGAAACTACTGTGTTCCACTACAGCCACAGCCATTAAACACAACAACAAAAAGTAGTTCTAAATAGAGAAGATGAAGTAAAATAAAGTAAAATAAAATTCAGTTTGTACATAAAAACACATTTCGATAAATGTAATCAAAACTCGTTTAAATTAAATATTTATTGAAATGTAAATAGTGTTAAAAGGTTCATTGTTTGCTATTTTCAGTCAATAGACTTCCAAATTTGTGTTTGCTGTAATAATCAAGTCGCCGAGCTAGATGGCGCTGTGTCCCCACAGAGGAGAAAAAGTCTGTCCGCCATGTTTTCTTGCTAGCGCTCGTTGAGCGGTTGGTAGCATGACAGGAGGGCAGGAAAAGGTTATGATTAATTACAAACAGATAATAAATATCTGACAAAGTTACAGTTCATATAGTGAACCCCAGACGAAATCGATGAATTGACAGAATCGACATGAATGCCCGAACAGGTACTGTTGCTTCATGACTGTAAATACATGTGGAAACGCCTGATTTCTTATTAACTGTCAAGAGAAGACGATCGGTTCTATGAGCCGAATGAAAAAGGGCTCAGTTTTAAGTAAGTTTTGCCAGTATTTGTTAAACTTTTTCAAGAAGTTGATTAACTTTCTAATGATGCGACGACTTTTGACGAGAGTCATAAACAGAGTTCTGCTGAGCGATCCGTTTTCACCTGCGATGATAATCGAAGCAGAAATACACAATCAAGGCCGCCGAAAGATGGTAAGTGTTAAACCTCGTAATCAGCTACATACTGTCTACTACACTCCAAGTTCTCGGGCAGCTGTATGTGTTTACTGCTATAGGTATTGTAAGCCCCTAAAACCAGTCGTCAGATCTCGCCAAACTCCATTGAAAGATCTGAGAACTTATAATTTTTGTAGGGTTTGTCAAATTGTTCATCACCTTACTACATTTTCAAAACAATTACTGAGTTACTCAAACCCCCCTTTGTAATTTGGCGTAATTGCCCTTAAATTAATTACTGGTTAGTGTGGGGATAATTTTAGAAGGAAAATGCTTTCATTCATTTCAGCCAGCTTGGGTCTTTCCTTATTGTTGTATTTTTTTCTATTTTATTTTAATCAGCATATCTAACAGTTTTATTTTAAAATGATGTCAGCTGTCCTCCCCTGTGTTAACTTGTCTTTGCCTTCATAGGCTTTTGTTAAAAATGAATGAAACCTCAATAAAGACCCTACAGTGTTTGCAGTTTGTAAGCAGCTATAGAAGCTTTATACAATACAGTGCAATACAACACATTACAATGTTGTCTATAGTTGTTTTTCCTGTTAACAGAGCTGTTACTGAGTTTTTGGTCATTTTTAAGTCTAAATCTAGAATCTCTCTGTGTTTGCATCTAGCTCCAGTTTAAAAAGCTTATTTACTCAGTTGCTTTTACCTTGTCTGAATATATGTGTAAATATATATAAAAATTCAACAGTCTGCTTCCTTTGACTCAGACAGTCTTCTGTTCCTGTAGCTTCACTGCAGAGGTGTATGCCTTTAACTGTGTGTCTGCGTTTGCTTCAGGTGGTGGGGCTGGGTAATCCGGGGATGGAGGGTACCAGACACAGCGTTGGTATGACAGTACTTGGTGCTCTCGCTGCCCGGCTCGGTGTGGCAGACCGCTGGCGTGGCGACAAGTACGTGTCCGGTGAGGTCATTTTGTCAGAAGTCCAGCAAACGAATGTGGTGCTGCTTCGTCCCCGGCTGCTGATGAATGTCAATGGAGTATCAGTGGCCAAAGCAGGTGAGGTCATTTCTGTCTTTGTAAGTGATTTTCATTAAATAAATTAGGCTTTTTTTCTTTCTTATCATCAGCTGTGAAATGTGGCATGTCTCTGCACAAGCATACTGAGGTGGTTCAACCTCCGTCATCTGTCACTCAGGCAGCCAGAAACAATTCAAGCTGGAAATTTAACTCCATTGAGGTTCAACCTGTGTTATTCAGCCCTGTCACTATATCAGACTTCTGTCTATGTGATTGAAAACAATCAGTGAATTATATTATTGAATGTAAAGAAAATTTAGTCCATGAATTGGAGACTTGTACAATATTTTATGTAGAGAAGCAGCTGCTCAGTACATGGAGGATGGATTCTGAGAGTTCTGTCTACTCATTCCTGCTTTTATAATATCATAATTGTAGGAGCCATTTTTTGTGTTGTTACCTTATGTGTAACATTTTTGTGTTTTCACAGGATGTTGTGTTTATGGGACTGTATTTAAGGTAGACGTGTAATTAGCGTCAGGTGTTGTTGGTCAGAAGAAGTGAACAGTTTGTGACCGCTGCGCTGTTGTGAGTTATGTTAAATGACTTTGGATACTAAGAGAACTGTTGAACAACAAATACAACCGATGGAATGCAATAAAGTTGTTAAACAGACAAGATAAGTACGGCTCGAGTTATTGGACTATGTCAAGTTTCATTCCTAACAGTGACACCGCATGACCCCCACCATCGAACACCTCAGTGGCTTCAGGCGTAGGCTTAGCCTCTACAACAATAATAAAAATGTTCAATCTCACAGAAAACCAAAAAGACTCTTAGTCGACCACTTCACGCGGCCTTCATTGGACATCGCTTCTGCTGAGAGGAGTCTTGTGTTGATCTTCTGATTGTGTGCTCAGTTTGCTTTAGGCTGAATAAAGACTTTGACACATCTTCTTTATTTTACATGTGAGAACTTTGATTTTTATTATTATTATTATTTCAGACTTTTTGACAGTTTACAGGTGTACGTGATGTTTGTGTTTATTTTACTTGCACATTTATATGAACAGAAGGAAGCTCAGGTTCAAAGTGTTTAAGGGTTCTGTACTAGTAAAGTTTTGTTATCCTGCTATATTATTAGAAGCAACCAAACTAAGAAACTTTTTTTTTTGTATGTTTTGATTTGTTTAGCTGCCAAATATGGCGTCAAGGCTGAAGATATCCTGCTGGTCCACGATGAACTGGACAAACCTCTGGGGAAAATCGCCATCAAACATGGAGGAAGCGCCAGGTGGGTCATCCTCTATCATAGTGTTGGGTCTTGGATTGCTTCGGACTCGCCGCGATCTGTTTACGTCACCAACAGTATTCATTATCTTAAGCGATGTATTGACAGTGGTGAGGGAAAGCAGTCACTAAAGTATCACCAGGGTACATTTAACATTAACTTTAAGGCCAATAAACAAATATATTTCTGTGTGGAAGTGCAAGTGCGGCTTTTAAACTGCATTTGCACTCATTCGTCCAAACTTTCAGACTGGAAAGTTTCTGTCTTCGTGGGGAAAAAACAACAGCAACAAGGCTCCACTATATTTTAAAGACCTGACAGTGTCTTGTCCCAGTAGAGCACTTCTCTCTCACACTGCAGGTTTACTTTAGAGCTTCCAAAAGTAGAATAGGAGGCAAAGCCTTCAGCTTTCAGGCTTTTCTTCTGTGTAATCAGCTCCAGTTTGGGTTCAGGAGACAGACAGCCTCGCTACTTTTGAAACTAGGCTGAAAACTTTACTTGAAACTTATTTTTTGATCAAACCTGGATCAGATGGAGGGATCAGGTGACCTCAAAGCATCCATTAGTGATGCTGCTATAGTCTCAGGTTGTTCAGGGACTTCCCATGATGTGCTCAGCACTTCTCTCCACCCCCTTTATTCACTCCCTGTGTGTTTATGCGTCACCACTGCATGTCATTAACTCGAGTCTTCTTTCCTATGCAATTTGTGTTTGTCCTTATTCTCTCTATACTCTCCTTTTTTCCACTTCTCTTTTATCTGTTCTCTCTAATATTTTAGGGTATTTACCTTTCACTATTAAGCAATTTGAAGCAACTGCTGTTGGGAATTGTCTTTGTACACATAAGATTGAATTCTCAACACCTCAGTGTTCAAACTTGGAGCATGTGGGAGCTGCCTGAGCTCTGCCTGCTGTGAACCTTGGTGTCTTCCCGATGTCGAGACGAGAAGACAGAAGCAGCACAACCAGAAATAACAGCGAAGTGAGGCCTGTATTTTAAAACCAACAAACTTCTAATCAGCACACACAGCTTCTCTCTTGGGCCTTAGTCATTCTGGTTCGTCTCTTGTCTCTTTTCTTCCTCCTGCTACTATTTTTGCTCTTGATTGCGCTGTTGTGATGAAGCCTCCCCGAGCTCTTCAGACTCTTATGCCTGACTCTCATAATGTTGCAAATGGTCTGTTTTTATTAATTTTATGCCATGACGCTGGTTGTATCTCATTAACTGTTTTGTCATTTTACTTACTAACAATAAGAATGGTGTTCAGTTAACAGGCGTCCCCTCTCAGTACGTTTCTCACTGCTACTCAGAGCAAGCTGGATAAAGCAGTTTAATCCTGCTTGAAAAGCTACGTTAGGCATTCCAGCCGTGTATAACCAGATGGTGATTTATGAAAATTTAATGTAATGCAAGAAACTGCAACTGGTGCATTTGGTATCCTGAAGATGGACAACAAAACCAAAGAAGAAAAGAGGTTGTCAGATTGATAAAATAAATGTCGCTTCTCCTTCCCCACAGAGGTCATAATGGAGTCCGCTCCTGCGTGGACTGTCTTCAGACTGATGTAAGTCACTGGTGTGTGTGTGTGTGTGTGTGTGTGTGTGTGTGTGTGTGTGTGTGTGTGTGTGTGTGTGTGTGTGTGTGTGTGTGTGTGTGTGTGTGTGTGTGTGTGTGTGTGTGTGTGTGTGTGTGTTCACTATCACACTGATGCTCTTTTTTTTATTTTAATGTCAGATTTATACTGAGAAACGTTTCGTCACTCATCCAAGTGGCTTCTTCAGTCTCAGCTGACTGCAGGTTTCCCCAAACGTATAAACAGTACATTTGCATAATGACTGAAACCAGTCCACTGAAGGAACAATGGGCTGGGAGGTCAGTTAGCTGAGACTGAAGAAGTCACTTGGATGAGTGACGAAACGTTTCTCCCACTACGCTACGTCCAGATGAACAGAATCAACTTTTGGAGATTTACTTTCCTGGATGATTGAGCATGCATCAAGACGAAACTGTTAACATAGTTTGCCGGTCACTTAATATCCATACGCAAAAGTCCTGAGCCGCCCCTCATTTGTTTATACTTTGTTAGTAAAATGGGAAATAGATGTAACGATTTATTGAAACATGCAAACATACATGGAAGTGCAGTTTTCAGTTCTAGCAGGCTGGTATGACCACCATCATTCTTATTCAACACATTCTGAACTCTGTGAGCAGCTTTCTTGTCATTTCTTTAAATAGTCTTCAGGAATAGTTCTCCAGGCTTCTTTAAGGACACTCAAAGCTTTTCTTTGGATGTTTCTGCATTTTGTTACAATCTCTGTTAAGATGATCCCACACTGCTTCAATAATGTTGAGGTCCAGGCTCTGATGAAGCCAATCCATGACTGGTAGTGCTCCACTGTGTTTTTCTATCCATGTATGCTTTTACTGCACTGGCAGTGTGTTTGGGATAAGTGCATCAAGGGACAGGTGCATGCATCAAGATGTGTTTGGGATAATTTAATGCTTAAATATGAAGCCATTGCCAATCAGATGCTTTCCAGATGGTATTGCATTGTAACATTTTGCACTTCATTATGTTCATGACTTATTCCGTTTTGACATGATCCCTAACAGCACTCGCTGCTGTACCTCTTTCTCGACCTCCTCTGTACATATTGATGACAGTTTGAATCATGACGCTTCCTCAAACAGTAGATGGATCAGCTGCAGGTCTTTTCTGGATTTTTTCCCCACAGTTTCTTGGGAACCTGACTTTCAGATATCTAGAGCAGATCATCTACTGTAGATATTATTTAGGCATGCCACTCAGCAAAAGAAAAGATATTGCTCAGGTAAAAGGACTGGACTGAAAAAGTAAAAAAAATAGGCCGTGTCCTAAGAAAAAGTTTGAAAACCCTTCTGAAAGGTGGAGAACTATTGCTCAAGCTTTAAAAATTGAGGTGTAGAGACTTTAGTATTTTACTGTAGTCAAATGCACTTTGAAAACATGGACATATACTCAACCAAATCTAAAATAGTATCAAATAACAATTAGATGAAGATATAAGTGTTTACAGCTTAAAAACTTGTACATTGTTTAACACCAGGATCTTTTTTCTCCTGCAGGTGATGCCTAGAGTTCGGATCGGGATTGGCCGGCCGACAGGGAAAACGTCTGTGGACCGTCATGTTCTGGGCAGATTCACCACAGAGGAACAGAAACTCCTGGATTCTGTTTTGGTCCAGAGTGTGGACCTCCTCCTTTCCCAGCTTTCCCAGCAGGACTCACAACAGGACTCCCCGCTCCCCTCCTCACCAGCAGGGGGCAGACAAGCTGCACAGAAGAGAAACGAGAGGGCCTGCTCAGGCTCACCAGCTGAGGACTCTGCAGCAGCTCAGAGCTGAAGCTGAAACCTGAACTCTGTTATCACACATAGAACTGCCTCAAAGAGAAAACATGAACCACTTTATCTGTATTTATTCACTTAAAGGTGATGTTGTTACATGAAAAGTCTCAGAGAACAAGAGGAGAACCGAGAAATCTTGTTGTCTTCAGGTTTGTTCCCTACACGATGAACCAGTTTTTTTTATTCACTTCGCTGAAAAGCTGGAAGTGAAGCCAGAAGCTTGGCTCAGTCTGTGGCAGAGGACAGTCTGTCTGTGAGATATGAAAATAAATCGTTATTAAACGAAATAAATTTGATTATCTGATTTTCATGCACATTAAGAGCAGTTGAGCATTTATTTACATTAAAAACATTTAAAATCTGCAAACTATAGACTCTCTGACACCAGTACTACTATACTAATACTAATAATACCTGCCCTGACCGACTAATTCTAATAAACTCACTGACCACTTCATGAGCTTCACCGTGCTCATACAGGTCTGGACTCCCTTTTGCCTTCAGAGCTGCCTTAATTCTACCTGGCACAGATTTAACAAGCTGCTGGAAACAGTCCTCAGAGATTTTGGTCCATGTTGACACGATAGCATCACACAGATGCTGCAGATTTGTTGACTGCACATCCATGATGTGCATCTCAAAGGTGCTCTATTGGATTGAGATCTGAGATCTGTTGAAGCTGTTAAAGTACAGTAAAGCCATGATATGTTCAAGAAGTTTGAGACGATTTGAGCTTCATGGTGTGTTTTCCTGCTGGAAGAGGCCCCTCTGATCATAAAGTGATGGACGTGGTCAACAACAATAGGTGGGCTGTGGCATTAAAGTAATCCTCAGCTGGTAATAAGGGGCCCAAAGCGTGCCAAAAAATATTTATAATATGAATATGTCCTCACAAAGATAGCCAAACTAACATGCATGTATCTGTGTGAGAGTCCTACACACAGAGTGGAGCAGGCGGTCACTATGCTGGTAATAGAAAACAATTTTGAGCCAAACCACCACCCTAATCCTACCGCACTCACTCTGATCCACAGCAGTTCACTCATAGTTGCAGACACACTGACATATCTAAAAATATTCAATTTACCTCCCACAAGCGACGCATACAATATATGAAATACTCTTCTTAATATGTGATGGGATGCTAACAACAGTTTATTATACTTTGCACTCTGCATTTGCACTTTCTTCTTGCAGTCGGTCAAAGGTCAAAGTCTCTGAGCCTTCAGTCGTGTGTTATTGATTTTTTTGTTCTTTATTTGATGATCATGTTCTTTAAGTTAGAGGCTTCCTGGATGTTTTTTATTCGTGAGCAATGTCAGTAGAAGGAGCTGAACCGCTCTAAAACAAAGACTTGTTGAAGCTCATCTTCTCTTTTTTTGTATCTGAGAGTCCACGTGTGACTCTGCCCCCGACATACGGTTCTCCTCTCCAGCTCGTCCTCCCTGTTGTGGCTCTTTTGGCCAAAAACATATTGATTTCCTCTTCCGATTGTCCCACTAATTGCGCCTCTTCATCAATTATGTGTCTTTAATGAGTTGCATCCCGTCAAGAGGTGCGCTGCATTCTCACACTGCTGAGAATGCCAGAGGAAGGTTAGCGGAGGAACGGAGGGTTCGGCGGGGGAGGTGGCGTACAAAAAAAGGGCAGAAAACAGCGGAAAGAGGCTGACGAGCCGCTGAATGAGGGAAATCAATACAAAGGAGGCCAGTAGATTGCGATGGAGGGCAGAAGAAGAAAGGCAGGGGAGAAACAAAAGGGGGCAAACATTGTTTAGACCCAGATTTTTGAGGCCTTCTGTCCTGCTGTAGCTCAGACGTACAATAGCTGTAGGGACACACTTGTGGACATGAGGGAGAGAAAGGGGGGAGCTCAAAGGAAACTTCTATGACACCCCCCACCACACACACACGAACACCCTTCGCCCTCCTAAACCCCCCATCTTTCTCTGCTGTGACCCCGTTGAGCCACCTTTTCCCTCCATCAGGCCACTTTCCCAGCCCTTCCTCTCTGGTCAGCTTTATGAGGCCTTACCAGCAGCTTCAGTAACTTTTCTTCTGTGTGGGTCAAAGGTCAAAAGCAGGCTGAACACCCAACCTTTAGAGAAAAAAAATAAATTTATTCAAGAACAGCCCTCAAACCCTCCCCCTGCGCTCTATTCCCTGGAATAGCAGCCCAGTGGGGGGTCTTCCCTCTAACTCTGAAGTAGCACAAAACGAGCCCTCGGACTCCGCTGGCAGTGGGAATTTAGATAATTTAGCTTATTAAGCAGAGCTATGTTAATGGTATGTATATATTTAATCAATGATACTTTATATTTGGCCCTTTAGAACATCATTTTCCACACTTGAATAAAAGTTGGTCCTCACTTGGTGAACCCTACTCCCGACTTTTCCCAAAGCTTGACCAAAGACTTATATTTCTGAGTGAAATGTCTAAACTTTAATGGATTATTTCGCACATTTCTAGCTCCATGTTTTTATACTTTGACTCTACCAGGGCAGCTCTGTGCAATTCAGAGTTCAAAATAATCCTTATTCATCTTACATTGGGACGTGCTGCAGCCCCTCAGTTTATCCCTAATGTGAAATAAGCTGTCGGGGGTCTTCTTTCTTTAAGGTGATCCTGCCTTTAAACTAGCTTCCTTCTGATTGGTTTCAGGAGGTTTGAAAAGCAGGTAGGTGGGGCTTCCTGTCTTTATGACATCATACTGATCCAAATGTAGGAAAAAACTCCTTGAAACTAAGTGTCTGAAGCCTGAACTTTTGGGATAACAGGGATTGTCTTTACATGCAGTGACCTCATAATATGATTATCTGAACCTTTGGGAATGTTAAAGGATAAGGCCTGAACCTCCATTTTAGCAGAGTAGACGTCCCTGGAAAAGCACAACAAGTCTTTGATGAACAGTTTTGATTATAGGCAGAAATGTGGGGACAGCAGCTTATTGAATTTGAGGATGTTTTTTCAGTGGGATAAACAAAATCAAGAACTATCCTCAGAGTATTCTTGGGTTTTTCAAGTTAAATCTAAAACCACTAAACTAATGTCTTAGCTCTGACTCAGCTTAGAGGTTCATAACGTACATACAGTGTCAATGATCACGTACTTCCATACTTTGAATATGTACTTTGACTCTGTAAATGCTGTCATGCTATAAAAACAAAGCTACAATAACTATTATCAGCGAGAGAGAGAGAAAGAGATGCCTCTTTAATGACACAAGTTTGAATTTATTTTGGATTTTCTCTAATACACACAAGGTCAAAAGTATACATAAAGGCTCAAATACATACACTCACTTAAATCTTTTAATAAGTGGGGCTAAAGCGTCTTCTAAGTTGACAAGGCCTAACCTAACTTCTCTTTAGTAATCATGATTGACTATAGCTGGTAGTTTTTCTTTCTGAACTCATCGGATTGATCATTGTTCAAAGCAGTGGGAAAGTCCAAGAATAGTAGAGTTGCACAATTTTACCTAAGTACAAGTTATTCTAATATGTCGCCCCTTTGCCAGCGTCTGGAACAACATCCAAAATGTCACCAGTGCAGTCCAGAAGATAATTGATTAGGATGTTCAAGAACAAACCCAGAAGCCACCAAGACTCAAGCCTGCCATGAATTGAAAGTGCTGGAACACCAGGGTGCTGGCAGAGAAAGAAGCTTCTGCTCAATGACTGACATGTTCAAGCTTGACTGAAATTTTCTGCAAGCCAAATGCCTTCTGGAGAAAAAGGTTTTATGGTGAAACGAGACAAAGCTGTCCGAAGACTTCATGAGTCTTTGGACAGCCTATAATGTAAACTACATAAGTGGCCAACGTCATTGTTGAAATTTATGCTGTGATGGTACAATATGTGTGGTTGTGGCAAACACGCTCCTGTGAAGTCCTCCAAAATCCTAATTGTGCATCTTTGGAAGATAAATCCTGTTCCAGAAATGCAATTACATCAAGTCAGTGCAGTCCACAATACTGTGACCGGTCTGATTGTTCCTGTGCACTTTTTCTGTGCTACTTTTTGGCAGCAGTATTGTGTACAAAATATGTACAAATATATTTGCCCCCCCTCATCTACATCCTAACTTATGACGTAACCAGAAACCCCTCTTAACCGTACACAACAACATTTTACGCCATTCATGTTGTAATGGGCTGGGTGGACCCAACATGTAGTTAAATTTCTCGGGAGGTGCACGTCAAGTTACATTTAAGGTTAAGGTAGGGTTTAGAGCTGTTTCCGGTTACGTCATAAGTTACAGCGTAGATTTCCCAAAGCATAATTAAGCCGTTACTCCTTAAGTTGCGATGTAGGGTTTCAGAGGAGTTTGCACCTATGATGTAGCTACGGCACAGATTTCCCACTGCAGTAACAGTAAAGGTGAGGCTTGTAAACCTAAGAATTCTATTTTTGTTGTTGTTTTTCTGACTGGTGCCAATATTTTTTTTTTTACAGCTGAAATTTTGTTAACCTATTTAAAATTATATTCTTACAATGCTGTACTGAGTTATGATGATAGTATGGCTGAGAATACCTTCATGATTTCCTAAATATAACCTTTATATATCCTAAGGGACTCACTGTGGTGCTAAATAGTAAGCTAACAGCGACCTTAGTGTGTTTTATCTCTTCATTTATTACTGTAATGTTACAGCAGGGACATGTGCTGCATCTGAGGTCCTTCAGTATCACTACAGTTTCTTTTTTTTTTCTTCCATCATCACAGAATAGACTGAAGCCATCCTGGTTTCCCATGGCAGTTCAGCGTGTTACAGTGAATCCAGGCCCATTGGGGACCCCTTTCTCATTCGCCTCTTTCCGATGAGCAAGCATTAATAACGCGTCCTTTTCTCCTTTCATAGCCATAATCTCCAGTGATCTCAGGCCTCCCGCACTAAATTATTCTTACAGGCCCATGAAAAGGCAGCAGCGGGGCCCTTTAAGAGGCAAATGAGCATCCAACGTGCAAAGATGTTCCCAGCAACGGAAATGTTAACTCACCGTATAGAGCAGAGCAGGGCAGAGGGAAACCACTGGCATGTCTGATGAGAAGGGATGGAAACATTTGCCATCGCCCTGAAGGCAAAGCCTGCTGGGTAATTTATCCTTTAACCCCTTGTCTAACTGTTTACATTTGGCTTTAAGCTGATGGGTTTATTTAGAGCAGTGCTCAAGGAGTGCAACCGTAGAATAAAAAGAATGTTGACTCCACAATGTAGGATTTATTTCAAGCTTTCAGACCACCATGAAAAACCAAATGTCAACCATGACCGATGCCAATATTTAGATATACTTTGGATTTCACACACAGCCGTACATTTCTAAGCATTTCTCTCATTTTGTATAATTCTGCACCAAGTGATTTTTGTTTGTAGTCCAGTAGGTAGTAACACTTTCAAAGTAAAATACAATTTATAATCATATTGTTTCCAAAATCCTTAACATACTGTAGTTGCCACATTCAGATATTTTAGAACTATAGAAATATTTTGGTAAATGTGTAAAATACACAGCTTTGCACATAATTTTTGCCAGAATATCTTTCTTTTTCTTTAAAAGACATCATGGCATAATAGAGACAGCTGAAACAAGTATTTACACTGTCATTTTTCAAATAAAATAACACATATGCTATATTATTACTGTTAAACCAGATATAAGAGGTTTCTCTTAGATGGCCCTCAAGGTTTCAGTATAGGAAAGGGCGCCTCTTCTGCTAATTTCCAGCTTCGATATATTTAATCTTGCATTATACAAAAGTACTTGAGTGATCCAGACCTCTATCTATGTTCGGTTGGGCACTGGAGCAGCCCCTCAGTTAATAGTCTGTCTAAAACGAGCTCTTTTACTCCCCCCCCCCCCTCCCTGTGAGACAACTTTAATCTGACTGGTTGCCCCTCATAAAGAGAAAGTTTGAATAGCATGTGGGTGGAGCTTCCCTGCTTCAGATGACCATATTAGGGATGTCTCTTTTAATGACATCATACAGATCCAAGTGTTGAAAAAAAAGTCTCACAAATTCAGCCTGTTAGAACCGTCTGAAACCTGAGCTTTGTTCTTATAAGATTAATGGTTGACTGACTTCATCGTTTGAAACTTTGGCCATGTTTAATTTAAACATTCACCATGGAAACAATGTATAAATACAACTGAAGGTAAGGATTAAGTGATCATGTATCAACCCTGCGCTCATTGAAGTTCTCATCTTTTTAACGTGCTATATCAGTCATTGAAAGCTGAGCCTTGGGCCAACTAAGATTTAAGAGTGGACATTAAGCTTAGTTTCGGGAGATTTTCATAGCACGTAATCTAAACCATGTAGAAACATTGTAATGATCAACCTCATGTTGTGGATGGACTTCTTTTAGATGTTTTCTTTGCTGATGTTTGATACATTCATCTCTTTTATGAACTGAGGGAACAATTTAACCCTCACATTTTCCCCATACTAAAGTGTTTAATTAGCCTAACCTTAGTACTCTAGCTATATCGTTATATGTCAGCCAGCCCATTTCACTAACCTCGTCAAGCCTCTATGGCATTTAATTTTTCTTCTTTGTTTGTGTACAAAATTATAGCAATTAAAATGGTAAAACATAAGGAGTTATTAGAGGAAACAAAAAGGGTTGTTTCTGCCACTGGAAAAAATAAAAATAAAAAATCGGATCAAAATTTCAAGTTATTTCCTCAATTTTGAGCTATTTTCCCAGATGTTAGTGAGTAAACTGTTTGACCTCAAAAAACTTTTGAGATTTTTTTTTTCATTTTCTGGTAGTGCAAACAAGCTCTCTTGGTAATGTGATTTTTATCATTTAAAATAGCTACCAAACTGAGAGTTTGTGATTTGTCTGTGAGTTATACTTTTATGATTGTTCACTGCCATAAACTGTGAATATGTTCACAGCTGCTGACAATAAAGTAATTGCACACTTATATCAGTAGATATATGAGGAAAAGTGTTCCTTGGTTAACAGTGATCAAAACAGGAAAGTTTACATTGTTATTAATTATTATTTTCAAAATCTAAACAAAGGTCATTTTTAAAAAAAAAAAAAATTTTAATTAAATTTTACATTTCTCTTTAACTTTAATATGGTAAGTTTATTTATATATACTTTACTATAAGTTGGATTAAGGATAAAATTTAACAAAAACCTCTGTTTATGTTTTCTTAATAATCTGATGATAAATTGGAGAGAGTTCTTTATGGATTAACCAAAAGCTTAACCACAAAATATTAATTTGCGTCAATTAATTTTTTTTAAGGTGTTAGGTCTGCAACACAAACATGGCTCAAAGTGTGTTTATTATTTGACTTAAAAAAATTATGATTCATTAGCAGGAATAGATTTTTATGCTTATGTTGACTTACAAGGTCAAAAAAGCTTTTACTTGTTTTTTTATTTGTTTTGTTTTGTTTTTTGTGGGCAAACATAGAAAAACTGTAGGAAAGTTTAGTTTTCATGATCCACAGCTCATATTACAACATCTGTTCTGTCACGTGATAGAAAAAAAGACGCATTTTTTGCATTTTTACAGGTTGTTGACCACCTAATTCACAAAATGTAAGTCTTTAAATCCTTCTTTAATCTTTATTTACTAATGAATTAATTTTAATTTGTCTTGTACAAAGCTCCATCTTCCCAGTCAGATGGAGAGACCCAGAAGAGGATTTCATTAGCTTTTAGCTTAGCATGATTACTGAGATAAGGTGGGAAATTCTATAACTGCTCGCTGATCGTGGTTTCTTTCATGCTCCTAGTTAAATTAATGAACAGCTAGAATCTAGAATTTACAAGCTAATAAATGTACAGTTTTATAATTTACATGATTTCTTTCTTAATTAAAATATTTTCCAAGCACATACATAACAGACATATTCAAAAATTTAATTATTACAACCAAAGAAAGTTTCTCTATATTTTTAATTATATATTTTAATTAAGACTCACTTTCACAGGCTCCTGTGATTGGAACCAGCAGCATTTCTTCTTTAAATGTTGTTTATAACTTTCAAGCTCAACAAAAAAATTTGATCTGCTTCAGGACAGAAATAAAGAATATAATAAAGAATGAATAAAGACCTTTTCTTTAAAATAGGGAACATTTTACGGGTAAAATAAAAACACTGGCTGTTTATGATGCACAAGTTTCCTTAAAAAAAAATCTCTTTGCTTGAGGTCACTGTGATTTTATGTCCCCCTCTTTGTTTGTTGTTGTTATTGTTGTTGTTTTCCCACCATCACATCATCAGCGAGGGAAGTCTCTGCAAGCTCCAACTATCTTAGCAAAAAGGAAAACGTCATGCACACACAGTGTGTGTGTGTGTGTGTGTGTGTGTGTGTGTGTGTGTGTGTGCGTGTGTGTGACAGAGAGAGAGAGTTACAGTGCAGTGTTTGTGTAGGAGGGTTAACAGTGTTTTGATTGTAATTAGGAAAGAAGAAAAAGCTGAAAAAGAGAGAGAGAAAGGGGGAAAATGAGACCGTTGTTTCTTTAAGAGGTTTGCTCCTTCATTGGCAGCTGCTCTCTCTCTCTCTCTCTCTCTCTCTCTCAGTGCAGATTCATTACTTCTTCTTCTTCTTCTCCTCCTCGGGGCACAATGGGCATTTATCATCACCCCCGCGGTGCGTGTGTATGTGTTTATTCAAATCTCTGTACCAAGAGCGGAGCGGCCCCACTCCGGAGCTCTCTCTCGGTGACACGGACGCACGGGGGCTCATTGTTGGAGGAGCCCCAGAAAAAGCCCACCAAATCGGCCAGTAGGAGAGAATGAGGAGGATGAAGAGGAGGAGGAGAGCAGCAGCGACAGAAGGAGTCGGGAGTCAGCAGCTGCGGTGCTGTTGATGGTAGCGGTATGCTGTCCACTCGCACGCCGTCTCTCCATGCGACCATCCGGGGGAGCGTCCAGCTTCGCTGTCCGTCTCTTTGCTTCCATTTCCAGCATCTTTTTCTCTCTTTTTCTCTCCGTGCTGCTGGAGTAGCCTGCTGCTTCCAATTCGCTCTCCTGGAACTACACGCGGAGGAGCAGGTGCATCATGCAACCTGCGTGTCATTTGTCCTTTTTCTTTTCAGGGGAAAAAAGGTGAAAAGGAGGTAGATGGTAGTTTCATCTTTTCTTTTCTTTTAGCTTTTTTTTTTCTTTTTCGGGGGGTAATGAGGGGGGGCGACAAGGGGAAAGGAAGGATGGGAGGATGGAGGAGAGATGCGTCTTAACAGGTGCAGATATGGCGGAGAGGAGGTTTTTTTTTTTTTTTTGGGGCACAAAACTGCTTTGATTCCCGGATTCCTCCTTTGGTCAGCAGATGAGTTCGTGTCTGGGTTTGGTGTTTGTGAATGGAGGGAGATTTCCTTTTTCCCGCTCCATCAGCTGCTGTTTTGGGAGATTTTATTTTGGAGAGTGGCTAATTAACGGCTGTAATTGGATAATGTGGCTTTATGTGGCGCTGCTGTTGACCTCACTTTGAGCTCCGATTGAATCGTGATGAAGGAGAGTCACTTGTAAACACCTGAACCCCCTCCTTTAAAGCCTCTCTCTCCCTCACGAGCGTCTCAGTTTGGCTCCTTTTCCTTTTTCTGGTTCATTTATTTGTCTTATTTTGAGCTCTAGCTGCTGATTGTCCAAACGCAATTCTTGTGAAATTTCAAATCCAACCCGAGAATTGTGCCTGGACATCTGTTGCTGGACGCTCCTGCACCTCCTGCTCCTCCTTCACCAGGATAAAGTCTGTTTTTTCCCTCCTCTGCATGTTCCTCGTTTGGTTTTTCTTTTAAAAGCATGATCACGTTTAACGCGTTTGTTTCCATTTTGATGTGTGCTGAGGGATTTCTATCAGAGGACCACTGTAATTTTTTTCCTGACATCTTAAACTTTCATTTCTCCTCATTTTTGATTCATTTTAGCGAATCAGAAAACATTTAAACACTCGCTTTCCCTCCCCTCCAGATTTCGTTTCATTACGGGCCTGCAGGAGTTGGAAGAGAAGGAGGAGGCCAAGCAAAATAAGTAAATAAATAAATAAAGACTGATAATTAAGTATTTTACAAGCTGAGACGTTTTTTCTAAGTTGTTGGAGTGAAACTAATATTTCTCCGGCAGGCCCAGCTCCACAGCTTCTCTCTTTATTCGCACTTTTCCTGCTGAAAACCTCGCTGGGAAGGTTTATTGTCGCTCCACTGGTGAGCTTTTGTTACCGCCTTTTGTTGGCGTTTTGGGGATTATAATTTGCATAATTCTTCAGGAATGTATCATTTTAATTTTGTTTAACAAACCGTGACCTTTTCCAAACCCTTTATCCTTTTGATAAAGGACGCCATTACAAGCCAATAAAGAGGAATTCGTTTGTACTCATTCTACTGTTAATGAATAATAAAGAATTAATGATCATTGGAAGAATCCGATTTTTTTTTTTGTTCCATTTTTCTTCTTTTCTTCATGTTTTTGTGTTTATTTCCCTCCACATGCATCACCTTTTTTTAAAAAATTTATATTTAATTTATCAGAGCATAAGTTAAAGTTTAGCATGTTAAAAAGTTGGAAAAGGAATGAATGAAATGAAATTTTCTTTTGATCCAAAAGGCCCACCATGTTCAGTTTCTTTGGGTGCTTGGTTTTGGAGTCCCAGTTTATTTTCTTTTTCATGAGAAGTTTGGATTTTGGCAAAGAAAAGAAAAGAAAAAAAGAAATAAACGGCCAAGTTTGGGAAAATTTTGGTTCTTACGTTCATTAGATGTAAGACAAACTAAATAAATCCATTAAAAAATACAATTGCAATTCATATCAATATTTTTTTTAATAGAATTGTTCCCACAGTGAGATTTTTCTATCTGAAACAACCCACTGAAGATTTTTAATTGTATTTTTTCAGTTAAAATCGTGTGAAAACTGTGGCACCACAGGAATCTGAAAAGCTGTCAGCAGCAGGGTAAACCAAACGCTCAGTTTAACTTTGGCCTCCTTTGGGTTTGGGACAGGGGTCTGTTTGATTTTCACACCACAGCATCACCTCAGCTTGGATGCGTTGGGTGTCCTCAGACTAATTTGCTGCTGTAATCCGCTCTCAGCGTGTTGCCCGAGGAGCCGAGCTGCTCTGGGATGGAGCTCACAGGATTAAAAACTCAGGGAGGTGTGTGTGTGTGTGTGTGTGTGTGTGTGTGTGTGTGTGTGTGTGTGTGTGTGTGTGTGTGTGTGTGTGTGTGTGTGTGTGTGGTAAATGCAACACCACCCAAGTTGGGGAGACAAAAGAAAGAAAGAAAGAAAACCACAATGTTTGTCTGCTGAGTGTCACTGAATGCCCCATAATGAGTGGATCAGACAGGAGACCCTCTCATATCCAAACAACATCTTAAGATCAGGAATGCTTTAAATTTGAGTTTCAGGTAACAAAATTAGCCATAATTTGGATAAAACACTAGATTTTCCTTTAAAACCAAAGAGTGTTTTATTCAGGAAAAGTTCTTGTAGCTGGTATCAGTTTTGAATTGTCAAAATCTGGAATTATGAGGTTAGAAGTAAAAATCAGAAATCTCTGTTTTCTGATTTTGTTTCTTGATGTACAGACTCAGACTGGTCAATCAAAAAATGTCTGGTTCTTCCACTTTTCTGTAAAACTCTACATAAAACCAGTTCTCTTTTTGCAACTCCTCATCTGTGCTCGCTTTCATTTCTTTTAGATGCCCGAGGAGATAAAAATCATCCAGTAATTTACTAGAAAATTGCAAAATTTTAAAGCAAGAGCCCTAAAACAAAAAAAACTAATAACTGTGTAACATTGGCAGGGATTTCTGGGCTTCTGACTAATTGGTTTAAATTTGCTGGATTATTACATTTGGTTTCATTTTCAGCTTTTTAAAAAATTATTCCAAGGAATAATTTTTGAAAATATAAAATTATAAATGATAACATTTCTAGTGGGAATGTTATATAGCCATTCAGCTTTGAAGAGCATTCAAGCATAGAACCAAACGCTCAGTTTATTTCCCATCATTTGAAGAAATTCTACAAAGTCGCAAAAACGTTTGCAGCTGAAGTGCTGATGTAGCTGAAGCTTCACTCGTTGTGGCATTGAGGGTAACTTCAGGCGCACTTGCAGCTGAGTGCAGCTCAACGAGGGATTGATCAGTATCGGCAGTAATATTGATGACAAAGATATCTTGAGGAAACAATTAGGAGAGCAGTGTAATGATTAGAGGGATCATTAGAGCCATTTAACCTCCATGGCATCTGCTGATGAGGTATGGACTGATCGCTGATGTGTTTCCACTAACTCTGGGGTCCTGAAAGCTCGATGGTGAAACTCGGGATTGTTTGGTGTAACTTGAAATCTTTGTGCTTGAAATCACAAACTATAGGGGAAAAAATGAGCATTTGGACATATAGGTTTGAAAAAGCTCCTTTGTGAGCTGCCGCTTCACTGTTTCAGGCAGACATCTTTGGCCTGCATCTCAGAACAAAAGGACGAGTTCATGTCCGTCTTCATGTCTGTGTCTCATCACACATATTCTCCGGATTAATTGAACATGAATATGATTTCAGGTGCTGACGCAGCTTTAAAACCTTTGAAAATGCTTTCTCTTCCGGTTTCGGCCTCCATGTTGGTCACCGCCGGACGGCATTCGTCTCGCTTGCGTTCTGCTCTGGGTCACTCACTTCCTCCTTCACATGCCACCTCCTTCTGTTCCCAAGAACACCATCACTTCCACAGTCACATGACCCAGGTTGTGTCATCGTCGGGACACACACACGCACACACACATTTAACGCCGCAGAGTATAAAGCACGGAGGACGGAGATAGAGATGAAGGGAGGGGACCGGATGTGGGCGGAGGAGGAGGAAGAAGAAAAGGAGGGGGTGTGGGAGCATCACAGAGGTGACGTCACATCACGACCTCCTTCCCAGCATCCCTCCCTCCCTTATTCCCATCACACACACACACACACACACACACACACACACACACACACACTCAGGCAGCAGAACCAGCATCTCACAGGCGCCTACAGGAACGCCACGGAAATGACCTCCTGTGACTCCACGGAGACATGACGTCTTTTCAGTAGACGCGAGGAGGCCGTTCGTAGGTACATCTGTGAGTGTGTGGGTGAGCCCCTTCGTCTGCAGAGGCGGTTGTGGACAGGTACAATAAGCGGGTCGCCCCCGCTGAGTGCTGGTGAGGCTGAAAGGGGTTAATGCTTTTGGTTGGAGGTGTCAGAGGGACTGCAGATGTCCATATGATATGATCCCCTCCCCTTCTCATTCCCAGCAACGCACACCCACCCAAACGCCATCATCAGCGGCAGCAGTGAAAATATCACCGCCGCTGGCGCTTTGCAGGGAAAACTGGCGGCCATGTTTTGGCCCTTAAAACAACGGATTTTTAAAAAAGTGGCTGCCTTTACGACTCACGCACACGAAACACTAAAGTGCGTGCTGCCTGTGTGAACTTACACCCTTTTCATCCTTACATCCTTCTCTTTGCGCCGCCATTTGCTCTACCATTTCATCGCCAGCCAGCAACGCCTGGGACGTCTTCACCCGTCTGCGACCGGGCTGCCATCACTACCATACCACCCCCCACCACCACCACCTTCTCTAACCCCACACTGCACCACTGTTCAATCCCAGTGCAGACACACAGCTGCAGTTCAGCAGGGGCGCTCTGACATCACCGCCTCCTTCCAGCCAATCATCTGCTTTGTTTATTTTAAGCAACATTTACTGCTTGGCCAGTGGAGGACATGCTTTTTTTATGTAGCAGCAATTTCACATGTCTTTGTGGTCGACTGTTCCTGTAACGAGGAGTAGAGGTGTTTTAATCAATATCGTAAAGAGGGTGGGAGGTTTTTTTGGGGTTGGTTTTAAACAGTGAATAGAAAGAAAAGTCCTTCAACTATCAACGCAGCAATGCATCACTGCGATGACGCCTGTGCGGTTGCAATAAATGCAGCCATGCAGAGTTTGGCTAAAGTGCCACAAATAAAAAAAGACAGCTTTAAAAAAAAAGCCTTCATGGAGGAAAGGCCGAACTGACCTCAGGTCGCGGTGCTTTCTCAATAAATCAGTCAAGGAATTCCTTTCATTCATGTTCAGCACTTTGCGTTGGCTCTATTTTAGGCTTTGGATGTCGTCTTGCTTTCAAAGCACTAATATTTAAAGACAATGTTATTAGAACTCTTTAAATCCCTGATTTAATTACTCTGAATCATCACTAACTGATTGTGTCTGGTTAGCAGTTGGAAAGAGTCAAAGAATCTGGGTGAAGATTTATGGGTAAATTTGTTAACAGTAAAGATGCTGGTTGGAGTATAACTTCCAGAAGTTGTTTAATTGTTCAGTTGAAATGATTATTTTCCTTCTTTCCCTGATTTGGGATCTTACCCTATCCCAGCATCCTCCTGTCACACCAACTTCATTACAACCGCGAATCTTCTCTGTGGTCTTCCTGGCAGCTCCATCTTAAACATCTTTTATCCGGTACATCCACTATCCCTCCTCTGCACCTCTCCACTCCATCTCAGCCTTGCCTCTCTAACTTTATAAAACCGCCCAACCTGAGCTGTTCCTGTGATGAACTCATTTCTAATCCTGTCCATCGTGGTCACTACCAATGAAAATCTTAGCATCTTAACCCACAAGAAAGTGGTCCGTTTTTCATAACAGCCTCCCTGCTGTCGATCACAGTCTTTAATCTGGCATCTGGCAACTGTACAGAAAGACTGAGGCTCCTTTTAATAGAAGTGTTAAGGATTTTCTCAGGAGGTGTGAGTGTGTATACTGCTCTAATAATAATGTTTGACACAGAAAAATCAGAAGCCACACCTGGCCGTGCCTCGCAGCATACCAATGTACCTCAGCACACCATTTGGGAACCATTAAACAACAGAGGTGTCAAAATCATTTTGGTCCATATACAAATCAAGTAAAATCGCTGCGATCCATTCTAAAAAACCTCCAAAACAATGCTTCCAGCTGTATGCTAGACACTCCTGGTTAGAGGATAAACTGACTGGGTTATAGTATTTTTGCACTGTTGAGAATTAGAAGGAAGCTCCAAGGATTTTGCACCTGTGATTTAGACTATTATTGAGCAATTTTGGAAGAAAAAGAAAAGTCATAGCACCCCGCTGTCTCGAAATATAATTGTCCTTTCCTACAAGGAAGTGATTAGTTCTAGATTCCTCTGTTTAAACAGTGTTCACATGAATAAAAATGTAACAAGGCTGTAAAGTGTAGATTGTTTTCTGAATGAAATAACTTGAAGCAATCTTTCTTTTCTCCAAGTTACATGATTTTCCTTCTTTTCAGCGAATAGATTTATTTATACATTTTGAAGAAGAAAAATAAATCTGACACATCTCGGATTAAAGGTTTCAGAATTTGAGAAAAATATTTTTTTAAAAAGCACATGTATGGTTTTTTAAAAGTGGGGGAAAAAAACAATAAAACAGTATTTAACTGTTATTTTTAAGCAAACAATGTCTATAAAATGTTAAAGTATTTTAAACTATGTGTTAAACTATGTGAAACCCTTTGATTGGATTATGATATTTAGACTGGATACAATATGAGGTTTAAAAAGTAAATAAATAGTCAATTCAAATAATTTACTCTTATTATTTACTAAGGGTCAGGAGGGTTTTGTGTGTGGGAAGGTTAAATTTAGAGGGAAAAAAAATCTTTAAATGTGCAAAGACTATAAAAGATGGAAAACTTAATAAACACATATTTTTTCCTCTTCCACACATACACACCCATGAGGCTTTTGGTGCACTCATTCCTGCACGTAAACAATCTGCCTAAATGACATCTACTTTTAAAAGCAAACACTGCGATTGTGCTGCTGCTTGTTCGGTGGGATCAGCGAGCTGTGCAGAGCAGCTGCAGAGTCGCGGCTCCTCATCTCTTTCAGCGCTATTACCATAATATGTGGTGGGAAAGAAATC
Organism: Simochromis diagramma; assembly: GCF_900408965.1. Lineage (NCBI taxonomy): Eukaryota > Metazoa > Chordata > Actinopteri > Cichliformes > Cichlidae > Simochromis > Simochromis diagramma. Next base: position 601,664 of record NW_024387200.1, on the reverse strand, counting down.
GCTCATCAATCAGAAGTGTTGGGAAAGTGACCACGCCAAAGACCCGGGGCTGGCTGTTTGAGCAGCAGGCTCACAGGGGTCAGCCGGGGTGCTCTGTGTGTGTGTGTGTGAGCGTGTGTGTTTTGTCATTAATCACTGCAGGTTTGAAGAGAGCGAGAGGCGTCACACCCTTTATCCTTCCCTGCTCTTCATCCTCTGCCTCCTCCCACACGGCCGGTGGCCTTCGCACCCCATCTGACCATCACATTGAGGCCAAGGTCAACCTGATCACACCCCCCCGACTAACAACTCATCTCCCATCAGCCCTCTCCAGGAATCAACCTTCACCCCCAGCCCACTCGGAGACGTCCTCGCCTCACATTCCCCCCACTGCGTCCCCTTTGTTAACCTGTTGTCCTGGAGACTCGATTGCCACTGAGACCACCCTCTACTGTGTGTCCATGTGTGTGTGTGTGGCAGAGGTCAGGACAGAAGCTAAAATAACAGATAATCCCACAGAGCACCGATCAGGCTATGACACCATGGAGGCCACTCAGTGGCAACCTAAACAACAATAATTTCACAAAAGGAAAATTACACTTATCACATAAAATACGCGCACAACATAGAAACAAACAACTTAAAGCTTTTTCCAAAACACCAATCTGGAAGCTTTCTGGCTTCACTTTAGTCTCCTTCTATTAGCCAATCAGGTCTGAGCAGGTAGCGTGCCGGTTAATAGGGAATGCCAAAAAAAGGGAACGCCAAAATTCAACGTTGGAACCTCTGAAAAAGCCAATTGCAGACAAATTGGCTTTTTCATTGGGTTTTTTAAACTCACCTGCTGCTTTAAACAGTGACTGACACATGGAACAGGACGTCTTAGCTAAAAGCTCTGTGAGGCACCATTTCAAGGTTAATGCTCATCTTGGGATGTAAAATAAGGCAGCTCTATCACATGGTACAGGTGTATTACCTTGTCACACATTGTCTCCTTTGGGTGCCTTGATGCAGTGGCTGCAGTCAAACAGGCCACTGAGAAGTAACGGTCCAGTTTAAGCTATATCCACACGTACACGGTATTTCTGAAAATAGAGATTTTACTCTTTCATTTTTACAAAAAAACCCTTAAATCCATAAATCTATATCAAGCACGCTAAAGCAACAAGTAATGATATAACCCCAAAAGTATCAAAATGTTAGCTAATCAGAAGCCTAAAGGTAAACGTTATTAGGCGAACACAGATGAAGAAATGAGTCTTATATTTAGAGAAACAATAAGGCTGAACTAGTGTCAGTGTCACTCTGGAGAAAACGTGGACTGGGAGACGCGTCAGGAAAAATCCGTCGACATCTGTGCTCTGTTCTTACTCACTCCGATGCCTCAGTGTTTCTAAGTGTGGGGACAGTAGCTGTGTGCAGACAGTAAGATTAACAGCAACTGTCATTTACTATGCACTGAGAGATCAGAGTGATGGCAGCTACATAAATTGCTGGTTGGTCGACCAGCTGGTTGGAATACTTTGTTTAGTTTTTTTCCCCATGCTCATTAGATTTAGGCAGACAAAAACATGCTTTGATCTCAAACATTGTGTTATTTCCTTCTGAATTATTAGTTAATATATTCAAGTTTGGGTTTCTGCTTAGGTTTGACCATATTTGTTATGTTTGACGTTTTGATTTTAAGTGAGATTTATTTTTTTTTATTCCTGATTTTTTTCTTCTTTAGTATTCTTGGATGGTTAACTTTAGTTTTATTACAGTGTTTAGTTCCCTCGGTGTTTCCCTTTTCATTTGTCCTTTCTCGCTTTCTGTGTTTATGCATTTGTCCTTCTGTGTTCCCTTCATCGTGTTTTCGTGTTTGATGGGAGTATTCTTGTCTCCATGTTTAGGAACAGGTGTTTTAGGTTGTGACCTTTTTTACTTTGGTTGATTGGTTGATAGATTGTTCTCTTGATTACTTTCATCTGTTTGTTTGTTTCTAGTCCCTGGTTACTCCTCGGTGTATAAATAGTCCTTCGTTCCTCTTTGTCTGAGCCTGTGCATTTTGGATTTGTTCTCATTTAGTTGCTTTTCCTGTTTGTTTTTGGTCTGCATTGGGTCAACCTTTGATTTCAACCTGACAAAAAAGAACTTTAGGTTAGGTTTAGGAATAAGATTATGCTTTTGGGATGAAACAGTTAGATTAAAAGAGTTATTTAGTGGTTTGAAAATTTAGGAGGTACTGACACAAGTTTTTTAATATGGCGTGTCATGATCTGCCATCAAAGAACACCTTCTGTGTAAAGGAACCATATCTGTTTAATAAAGTAGCATTTTACATTTGCCAAGGCTGGCAAAAATGTCACCAGATATATCAAGTATAATCAAAGTGTTGGACTCGAAATAATAGTCTAGTCTGCTGTAAGCTTTGTTACAGGTTACTGAATGGTACATTCCATTCTCCTTTCGTGTCCCCACCATATTGTCTAGTGTGTGTATACACCCCACCAACCAGCCCTGTGTTTGCTGTCCATTGAGATGAACTGGAGAAGCTGGGTTGGATCACCGTTCCTATTGTAAAGAGGACTGCAGCACCTTGCAAGCTGTAAATAATTATATTAGAATGACAGCTGTGGTTGTAAATTGTTCTGCACAGGTTGCTGTTCTTGTCTAGTTTTTGGGGTTTTCTGGGGTTGGAGACACTTTGTTAAATGTTAAATTCTGAGACTTTGTTTCTAGCATCTCACCGTGACTTGAGAAAGACGCAAGAATGTGACTTTTCCTAGAAGAGAAGAAGAAAAATTGCTAGTGAGTCTGATCCAGGCAGCAATTTGACAAATATTTAGTTGGCAAAAGCATATTAACTTGAAGAAGGAAAGCTTCTGCAGGCTTTTTCACTAAACCACAGCTGTCAGCACCACAACATCTGGTGGCAGGTTTTCTGATCCAGAAGCTGCAGTGCTTAAAAAATGTATTCGACCGTATTTCAGACATCTGTCAACTTGTTTAAAACTTATTTATTTGGCAAATAACAAACAAAAATCAAGTTAGTGGCAGCTTAAATTTGGCTAAGTCGGTAATTAATTAAATATAGCATTCCACCATTAAAATGAAAATATTCTGTTCAGGAATGCAAGTAAACAAAAATAATTTAACAACAAAATAAGCTCTTTGCCATTTTTACAGCTTTTTTGTAAAACAGCACATTTTAAAATTCATTGATAATGACAGCAATTGTATTTTAGCATTAAAATATTATTTTGATTATAGAGCTTGCACATAATGGTAAAGTGACGCTTACAGAAACATTATCTTGGTAACTACCGATGCTATTTATTTACGGTACCTATTAACCACTGTCTATGACTCTAGCACGTCAAAAGTGATTATATTGAGACCATTGTAGTGCTTAGCTGTCAGCTAATGCTACCAAGTTCGGTTCTTCATCAACAAATGTCATGAATGCAGCAAAGACACAGATACTTCCTAATTAATGATGAGTAACATGCGTAACCTGTGTCGTTGTTGTATCGTTCTGTTCTGTCTGGTGTTGCACTGGCTTTGTTTTGGTTTTTTTGTAATTTTTGCACACTTGCACTTTATGTAGCCCTGTGTTGATTGCCTATGTCACATGTAGCACCATGGTCTTGGAGGATCGTTGTCTTGTTTTGCTGTGTACTGTACCACTGCACATGGTTGGAATGACGACAAAGCAATTTGACTTGACTTGACTTGAAAAAAACAACAACTAAAATTACACTGACGGCAACGCAGACTTCTTGAATGGTTGTGAATACAATTAATCTCACAACAACCCAGATTATTGGTCACATAGTTGCAGTAAAATTCCTTTAAGAGACTTTAGCAGAATATGTAGCGGTCCATTTCAGTTACTCGATTGTGGCTCAAGAGTTGGGAGTTCACCTTGTAATCAGAAGGTTGCCGGTTCGAGCCTCGGCTTGGACAGTCTCGGTCGTTGTGTCCTTGGGCAAAACACTTCACCCATTGCCTACTGGTGGTGGTCAGAGGGCCTGGTGGCGCCAGTGTCTGGCAGTGCGCTCCAGGGTGGCTGTAGCTACAATATAGCTAGCCATCACCAGTGTGTGAATGGGTGGATGACTGGATGTGTAAAGCGCTTTGAGACTAGTAAAGTGCTATACAAGTACAGACCATTTACTCAGTTAGCTGAGTGTACTTTGCAGACATTTTGCAGCTGGAGCTACCTGTGTTTCAAACACACCTGTTAATCAAAATATCTACATCTCTTCTCCTGTAACCTGCTTTGTATACCAGCTATAATACTGGGGGATACTGGCTACAGTAAACATGTTTACTTCTCTGGTAAAGCTGGTTTTTTTTAAAATGGGAGTCCGTGGGGTCGGACTTGCTTTGGCAGGCTTCTTTCTTTCTTGATCATTACATCATGTGTTTGAATTTTATGGTTAGATGTCAAACACTTGGTGTCTTCACCGAATGCTGCTGCTGCTGTCTAAATATAAATCAATGCTGAAGCTGCAGTATTGTACACTGTACAAGATCAGATATGTTTGGAAGTCAAACTTCAGGCAGTAGGTTACTAAAATGACGGTTATTCCATATTTATTTTCCCATTACATTTAAAGGTTGATAGAAGCCAGCGTGGTCACAATTATATTTCCTTTTAAAATCTATGAACTTTTGCATATGATGGTATGCTATTCTACACACACAAATTTATTGAAATATCATGTGCAACTTTTGAGTGAGCTCTCACTCTGGTCATTCCTACACCTCATTCCTACATGCCGTCCCATTCCTCTCCATCCTACTGGGGGGACAGCCGGCTGCAGGAATGCAGGCCCGTCCCAACCGTCCCAAATGACTGCACACACAAAAAAGGATTTAACTCTTTGTCACAATTGTCCCCTCACACTCCGGCCTGCAAAGGGAGGAAAAAAAACAAAACAGCACAAGACTCCTGAATCCACTGCCCCTCCACCATCTCGCCACCCTCAACCATGACCCACCCCCCTCCCTCCACTGTGGCCCCTACCTTTCTCCTGACCCCGGCCGCGTGCATAAAAGACCCATCAGAAGTATCGCTGGCCACATTTACAAGTGAAAGAGGCTTAATAATGGAGCGGTTAGGGAGAAGAATGAGAAGACAGAGGGGCACTCACAGATGTGGAGGCGCAAAGGGAGGGGGGAGGAAGGAGCAGCGTCCCATTGTTGCCCCCGCCACCGTCACCACCCAGCTCTGGTGGAAGGAAGGAAGAAGGGAGGGTTGGCGAGGGGTGAGGAGGTAAAGTGTGAGGTGAAAGTTACTTTTTACACAGATTTTGATGGAGGAGCAGAGAGGAGGAAGAGGATAAAAAGAGGGAGGAAGTAAATGTGGTGAATAGGAGGTTGGGGGTGGAGCACAACATTAAATCGCAGAAGAATAAATTAATACAACTACACTACTCTTACCTAGGAAAAAATAAAGGCTTGTCCAGCTGTTCTACTGGGAGCGTGTGAAAAAAAGCTCAAAGGTCGCGGTGTGTGTGTGTGTGTGTGTGTGTGTGTGTGTGTGTGTTACGGTCATCCTGGCTTTTTCTTTCCCTGCGTCTCTCATTGTCCTGAACTGCATAGATGGCAGCACACAGCAACAGCAGCTGGGGTGAAGAGGCCTCTAAGCTGACCTTTGAACCCCTCCTCTTCCTCACACAGCCTGTGTGGTGGTGCTATTGGTGGGTGGGGTGGAGGGCGGAGAGCAGAGGGTGGGGGTTGATGAAGTCATCACAGCAGGGTCGTGGTGAGATGTGGCATATATAGGAGGCAGCCTGGTGCCTTTTGAAAGGATGAGGAGATGTTTCCAAAATTTCATCAAGCAGAGAGGAAACTGAAGTTTGGAGGTTTTGGCTGGTTTCCTGTTTGGTCGGTCACCTCCAGCAGGTGAGAAAAATGGCAGTTGGGCATCTCCAAAGAAACCAAGTTGGCTGAGAAAACAAGCTACAGTAATCTGTAGTAAATCTGGCAGCATCTGAAAAGTTTTCATTGGCCTTGGCTCAAAATTTGACATTTAAATGACAAACTTGACTCTAATGTTGTTTAACTTGACGTTTCTTGGGGTGCATACTTCAAGCACATCTCGTTGCTCAAGAGAGTAAAATCGAACAAAATGAAGAAACAATATTTAAACCGAATTTTGTCTCACGCCAACCTCATCTCCTAACATGAATCTACAACCAAACTGCTTCATTATGTTTGAGAAACGACCATGTTCTCAAATCTCAGAAGCACCGTGCACCATGATTCTTACTTTGGATGACACCAACATGACCTACAGTTCTTCTGTGATGAATATTTTTGGTGATTTGTGATTAATTTATGTTCTTTAATTCAAATAAGTCTGCCTTCTTTCATCTGGGAATACTGGTAAAAATCAGAAACTTCCAGTAATGCACCTCTCCTCCAGTTTTCCCATGAATTTATGTGGCACAATTCCTTGTTTTGTGTAGTTTCTGCTCACACTCTAACCAGTCACTTTAGATAGCTGCCCCTCCCTGAGCCTAGTTCTGCCTCTTCGTGTTTGAAGGGAGTTCTTCCTCCCTACAGTTGCCAGGTGTTGTTTAAACAGGTAAATTATACTTCTGTGTCAGATCATCGTTACTTACATCATGACGGGACCCCATTTTAACTCTACGTCGAAACCTGACGTGCACCTCCCTCCCAGGAAACGTAACTACACGTCGTGTTGACACATACCACGGCGTGAATGTGTGAAAGTGCAGCGTAGGGATAAAGGTAGTTTCCGTTTACATCTGTTAGGTTTACCTAAAATAAAGACAAACAAAACCTAGAAGTCTGTCGCACAAAGAGAAACTCAAGAAGTTAACCCAAAGCACAGTGCTGCTCACACACACTACCAACAAAGGTATTCTGGCGCTGGAGTGCTCTTCTTTCTCGTGCTCCCTTATCTAATTACTGAATGCGTTTAGCTGTAAGATGCGGTACCTAAGGCAGCAGAGAGAAAATGCAACACATGTCCGCACATGCAAAATGGGCGCTACACAATAAAACTGAATTGAAATGAACATATGAAGATGTAAATTTTAAAAAATAACTTTCACCCCAGAGTTTTGACTCCAGGGTTCATTTTTAAATCTCATGTTTAGGCGACTGTGTGGTAGGATTTAGAAAAAGCCAATTCCAAAAAAAGTGACCAGACAGTGTAAAATGTAAAGAAAAACAAATACAATTGTTTACAAATCTCATAAACAGTTATTTTATTCACAATATAGAAAACATATCAAAACTTTAAAGTAAGAACACTGAATACTTCTACTTTGAAACCATACTGTTAATGGTAGTATGAGTGCTTTTAACAAGCCAGAAGGCCACTCTCCTCTTTAGTCTGGAGGATGGTGCATCCTTGTTTTCCACTTTGCCTCAGTTGATATTAAACAAGCTTTGGGCCAGAGAATGAGATCTGTACAGATATGACTTCTTCCATATATAATGGAGCTTTGCTCTGCATTTGTGGATGGCTCCATGAGCTGTTCACAGAGATTGGTGGAAGTGTTCCTGAGCTCATGCAATGATTTCATCATGCCTGTTTTTTAATCCAGTGTTGCCCTGCAGGCCATAAGATCACAGGCATCCAATTTAGTTTCCAAACTTTTATCCATTACACAATCTCTGACTCATTTGATATCATGTACTGTAGGTGATGAGATATTTTATACTGAAGATCGTTAAAATTGTTCCACAATTTGTAGATACATTTTTTATGGATTACTGAGCCTCTGCCTTTACTTTCGAGAAACTTTGATTTTCTAAGTTGCTCGTATCATTCCCAATCATGTTACTAATCTCCATCTATCCTAACCTGTTACCAGTTAAATACATGATATTGCTCCAGCTGTTTTCTTTAAGTAACACCAACTTTTTACAGCATTTTTCTGTCCCTGTCTCAACTTTTTTGAGATATCTTGCTGCCATCAAACTCAAAACTAGCTCTTTTGAAATATATATTTTCTATTTTTTTTTTGTGATTAAAATGTGCATCTATGAGATTTGCAAATTATTGCATTGTTTTTTTTATTTATATGCTACTCAGTGTCCCAATAGAGAGTAGATAAGAAATCTGATGGGGTGGTGCTTTTACCTAAATACTAATATCAGCTTATGTGATGATGTTTATCAGGTATAATTGTCTAGGTTAGGTGGATGAGAATCTCAGCCTCAACATGAACAGGAACATCTAGTCTAGGGACTGTGAAGTATTGCCAATATTTACATCGAAATCAATGCAAGAACTTTTTCACAAATTGTACATAAAATAATGTGAGTTAGTTATAAATTCAGTGATTTGTTGAATAAGTTTATACTTTCCCATATTTCAAGACCATCTTGCACCAGCCTTCCCTTTTGTTTCTCCAGTGAAACGTCCAGAATTTGATCGCTAAATTTTAATTTACAAAATGGTCAATGGTGATGAAGAACCACTCACCAGTGCTGTCACCTATTGGTTAGTGAACTCCAGTTTCGAGGCTTTGTGCATTTGAACCGCTGTTGTGTTGAAACCAGATGTGACAGCAAGGGACAGATCTACCGGCTAATGACTTGTGAATCTCAAATTGTTAATTAACGAGCATACCCAGGACAATTCTCCTTTCTGAAACTTGAAAATGATAACCATGTGAGATAAAATGAGTGATTTAGCCCAAAAACCATCATCAAAGTTTTTTCAGTCCAAGACCTGTTTCTCCTTAGACTTCTGTGGGACTTGAAGATGTTTTTGCAAACACGGGTATCGCCCCCTGTTGGCAATTAAAGAATGCAGCTGGATGCGGAATGATTCTGGAGCCTATCCCTGCTCTCACAGGGCAAGAGGAGGGGTTTGATCTGCACAGGTACCCAGTCTGTGGCAGGGCTAACACAGAGAACAAAGAACCATTCACACTTTCACACCTACAGCCAATTTAAAATCACCATGTAATTTAACCCCAACTGTGTCTTTACCAGAGAGAACCCACACAGAAAGGATTCAAACCCAGGACTTTCTTGCTGTGAGAGGATGGTGCTAAGTACCACCCCACTGTGCCAACAGTGTAAAAATGAGGTGTCATGCGTAAATGAGTTGGATCTAATGACAAGTAAGTTAAGAGAAATGTCCACACAAGTGAGAATGTGGCTTCACGGACTGAAAAGAGTGAACAAACACAGCCTCCTGAAGACCTCTGACACCTGTTCATTTCCGATGGAGAAACTATTAATTTCCTGCTCAACGAGATATCAGAGCTACGTCTTTCTCAGAGATCTAATCAGCATCGCATCTCGTACAGAGAGCTGATACACAGCAGCTCCAGTCATTCACAATCAAGGACAGGTGGATTAAAAAAAAAAAAAAAAAAAAATCATGCTTCACCCTTTTTGAAGCAATTTGTAATAAAATAACAGAAAAACAGGCTTTTATAAAGTTTTCAGTGCTGGATAATGTTGAGAAAGGATGAGTTTTAAATGAACAACATGTTGTTGTATTACATGACCATTATCTACTTGTTGAGTTACAGCAAATAACAGTCGTTAACCGCTTTATGTGAAGAACATTGACTTCACTGCAGGTTTTACAGATGTCTTTCAGTCTCTTGATATTTCAACTGTTAGACTATGGATATGTAATTACCGTACAAAACAGTGACTTATCTTTAGAAAGCATCGTCAGTGTAGTAAATTTAACAGCAGCTTTTTCATGCACAGTCTTGCCCCCCAAAGTCTTGATGCATGCTCAATCATCCAGGTAAGTAAATCCCAAAAGGTTGATTCTGTTCCTGCAGTCAGCTGAGACTGAAGAAGTCACTTGGATGTAGCGTTTTCTCCCATTGAAAATGCTACGACCGGATGAACAAAATCAACCTTTTGGGGTCTTGCTCCTCAAAGTTTTTCAATGAATGTGGCAGCAAATGTCTTAGTTTTTTGTGATTGTGGGGTCTAACTAAGCATTTTCAGTACGAGTGTCATTATGATTGGAGGAATAATTATCTCAGAATGAAAAACACAGAACTCCGAACGTATTTACGTTAAACAACTTCTCGATTCAGTCGCTCTGGGCACTTGGGTTTCCAGTGGCAAATAAATCACAATAAATGATAAACAGAAGAATGAATGTAACTTCGAGTTGGTTAAGCGAAAAAAAAGAAAAGAAACTGGAGATTAATTTAGCAAAAGAATGGGGAATGCCAGGCCTCAAGGGCCGGTGTCCTGCAGGGCCTTGACCCAACACAGCTTATTTAAATGGCTAAATTACCTCCTCAACATGTCTTGAAGTTCTCCAGAGGCCTGGTAACGAAGTAATTATTGGATTCAGGTGTGTTGACCCAGGGTGAGATCTAAAACCTGCAGGACACCGGCGCTTGAGGCCTGGAGTCCTGCAGTGACCAGTTGCCTGATTCAACATAAAGCACCCAAAGGGTTAAAAAGTAATTGGACCCTTTACTATCTTTCTTTGAAATCAGAGTGGTGATTGTTAAAAAACTGAATCAAAAATAAATAAACAAATAAAGCTGTAGTTACATGTCATATTCACAGAAGCAATGGGAACAACTTTATTAGGTGATCAAACGCGTTTCAGCTTGTGGCCTTCACCAGGATCAACTGAGTCTTCATGCCATCAGATGTTTGATCTTCTCCATGCACCTTGGAATTGGTGAAGTTGTCCCAGAAATATTTCTTGATATTCTCAGAAGTAAAAAGAATATTTTCCATTAAAATGCAAGAAAACAGAGAAATCTCCCTGTTTTAATAAATAAATACTGGACAAAAGGCACAGAACACCTTTCTTGTGCCATTACATTTTATTTTTGCTTTACATTGTAGCAGTAAAAGGTGCACAATACCTCAAACGCTTCAGTCACGAATGTTCAGAAGCTGGACCTGAAACTTGTGTAACTCAGAAGAAACAACAAGGACAAAAACCAAAGTGTTTTGTTGTGGAGATTGTATTAACCGTGGTAGTGTGAGGAGTCTAACTGTCGCCGATTATGGATGGCATAAAAATTTTCATACAAAACATGACTGAGTTTTAGCCTGGAGTCTGCCTTCTCCATAGCAACACAGCAAAGCTGAGTGGAAAAAGTAAAAATCAATCAAAAAAAACTGGCATTTGATTTGACTATTAGACTTTTCTGTACTGAAAGCAAAGCTAATGAACGCTGATCCCTGCGGCTGTCTTGAGTTTCACGAGCCTCTGTGTGTGTGTCAACCTTCACCCTGATACGATAAGAATTTCATCTTCATCCTGTGAACTCGTTACCCTTGTTCTTCACTGCATTTAACAGGCAATTTATTACAAGAAAAAATTAATACTTTATAATTAGTAATTTGGTGTAAACAATCCAAACTTTTGGCAATATTTCATAATTGATAAAGAACATCAGGTCTTTTTAATACTCCATAAAGTGCACTTTCAGTGTTTTAAAAACATCCCTACCTGCTGCCTTTACAGTACAGTTTAAAGCAATGAAACAAAATAAAAGCACTACAGAACTCACGCACATGGGAGTAAGTGAATTAAAATGCACTGAGCTCTTGGTGAACTCAGCTTCACCTCCGTTACACTTGTCTAAAACAAAGTCTTTACTGCCACCTGATGGCAGAAGTGGTCACAAGCTCCCAAAATATGGCATCGAGCCTGCAGGGCTGCAGCACACAAGTTGGGGTTTTTTTTTCCCCAAGTAAAACTCATCTCTTCTTCTTTCATTTGTTTTAAAATGATCTGGCAAAGGAGCTCCTTTATCCTGTGACATCTTTCAGTCCTAAAATATATTCTACTTTCTAATAAGCCGGCTGATGACGTGTACTTTCATGTCAAGCTCTCTTTGCCACAAGCCAAATATGTCGCTTCATCCGGGTGAAAAACTTGGATAATGATCGTCGAAAGTCAACACTTAGCAAAAATCCCATTGCTGACAAATGTTACCCAAAATAAAAACAATCTTGTGTGATCCCTTTTGGGAAAAATATTAGAAAAATGAAATGAAGACAAAACAAACAAAAAAAAGGTCTTCGCTCACTCAGCAAAGAACCTCCAGCTGTTTAGTCCGCTCTGGACACCTGTGACAATTCCTCATCAGTGTGACCATGAAGGGATGGCAGTGTTGACAAAGAATAAATTAAGACTGGATAAATAATGAGCCTAAAAACAAGAAAACATCAATTAATGACTTCCAGTTGAAGCCTTTGAAAACTGAAACCACAACATACCAACAAAAATATATAAAAATTAAAAGGTAGAGCTGGGTTTGAGGTAGAGTGTGGCATGACTCCTGAAAAAGTCAGAAAACGCCAACTATACCTTCATGGAGACACTCACTGATTGCAAATCCGGACAGTCAGGAGTTCCACTCCCCTTGATTCCATGCTCCCAGGGCATCCTAGCCTCCAGATGCTGCTCTGACCTGCATGTGAGCATCTTTCTCAGATTTTCCCTTTCAGTCCTAGAAGTTAAACCCAGTTCCCCTCAGCTCACAGGAAAAAGTTGATTTTGGCAGGGACAGTCTTACAGCCAGTGCTGGAAAAGTACTTTCCCTTAGCTGGAGTGTAGTTCATGTCGCCCCCTACTGCCTCCACCACGTCATTGCGGCTGCAGCTGCCCCGCTGGCAGAGCTGTGAGTGCACGCAGCGCTCGACGTGGTATCGGCTCAGGGGCAGGAAGGGAACAAAGCGGGTGATGAGCTTCTGCTGAATGATGTTGGACTTGAAGAGGCCGCCTGAATGGGGGGTAAAAACTCACTTCAGTTACTGAAGTAATGAAAGCTTTCATCAGCAATGCACTGGAAAATTAGCTCAACGAGTCTGCTTAATTTCTGTGTTCATTATGATGCACTGCTGCAGAGCGATGATGCTGCTTCTATTATGGGCTTTAATTTTATATTCATGATTAACTTAAATGAATCAAAGTCAGAAGACCAGTTTTAGCTCTGGAAGAGCACCAAAGCATCAGTATCACTGCCTTCTTCCTCTTCTAGTGAACATGCAGTAAAAAAAACAAAAACACTGTGTTTGAACAAACCAAGGCAAGAACACTGACATGAAAAAAAACTCTTTTACCTCCTGACACCAGCATTTAAAATGTCTTAACCTTCTCACACTTTCAACATACATCTTCACCTGCTCCAACTGAAAATCCAGGTTGTACAGAAGCCGGAGTCATCACATCACACCTTTCCCTAAACCTCCTGATAATGGCTCACAGTATGACTTAAAATGGATTTTAGGATCTATTTCAAGGTCCTTCATGGCTTCTCTCTGTGCTACATATCTGAACTAAGAGACCTTTACTCAACAATCTGAGTCTTTGTCCAGGCTCTCATGTGACTGTTATCTGGTGCTGAGGCTATAGCCTACTGGCCAAGCGTTTATGACCCATTTAATTTGATTGTAGTTACTTCTTTTTTAATTTATTTCTCCCTTTAAATGTTATTGAACGTAAGTATTGATCTGTAAAGCATTTTATGTGCTCTGTAAATAGAAAACATTAATATTTTATCATGGTTATTGTTACTTTTACTTTTTCTACTTCAAGCACTTTGCAACTTGTTCTCTAATATTTGCCTTCCTCTTGTTTTTGTCTATATTTCTCCTTTTTGTTATTTCTACTATATTTACTATTATTTATATTTTATTCAGTTCTCAGTTGATCAGCTGAGAACTCCCACAATTTCGTTGTACATGTACAATGACAAGTGCCATTCTATTCTGTTTTATTCTATCCTATACACAGAAAATACTGAACTTTAATCAAACTCTGAAGCGGTTTGGGATGAAACCGCCTTACCCTAAGAGTGTGGAGTACTTAAACATGTAAAATGAGTCTTACTTGTGTTATTGTTGTAAACTGCCTGTGCGATGGCCTCCTGCAGGTTGTCCAATTTGATCTCCTCTCTCTCTCGTCCAGCCTGACGGTTCTCCAGAGCCACTTTGTTTATCACCTCCTCTCCTGCAGTGCTGCACACAAGAAACACAAAATAAGCTGCCTGTCCCTTTGTAATAAAAAAAAAACAAAAAACTTTCTTCTTTAAGCATCACCGGGAGAGAAATAAAGTTTTGAGCATTAACAGTTCATGAAAGCTTTAAGTTATTTTGACAAAGAGAATACAAGAACTTCTTTTGGAGAGAGTTCATATCCGCAGAATTAGTGTCATATAGATCCTTCTTGGTGCTTTAGGAAGCTAAACACTGGACATGCCTCACTGGATTAGGGGAGTGTTTAGTACCTGATAAAGAGGTATATCGCCTTGCGGTAGTTGGTGCGAAATACAACATGAGACGGACCCAAAAAGGGCTCCAGGACATCAATGAGGCCTGGAGGCATCTTCTCCATCTCATCAAAAATGAAAACTGAGCGAGCGCACTCCGTCAGGTTTCCCTGCACCCAGTCCTTCAGCTCCTCCTACAAAACCAAAGGATGGATATTTAATTTCACAAGCTCCCAACACATCACCTATGACTGCAACTAACAATGCTTTTAATTACGTCTGCTGCTGTTCTGCTTTTATTACTTAATTATAGGCTGTGTAACATGTATAACTGCAAGTACTGGTGTCTGAAAGGCGGCACTCGCTTGTGAAATTTTAGTATATAATTAAATGATTACTAACTAGTTCCCACTTAGTTAAGTCTGTCCGGTTGTTCAGTGATGACGCGACGAATCCTACTTCCGGGCCTAAAGTAGTCTGCGTTTAATATGGCTTTTGTGTTGTTAACATGTTTAATGTTGTGTATTTTCTTCTATTTAATCTCAAAAAGCTCCTAAAACAGTCAGTGATCACTGTTGACCTCCCTCGGCTTTTATTACCGCTAATCATTTATTTAAGCTCAGTTTTTAAAACCTTAGGATGTAACTACAGCCCAGCCCATGCAGCAGTATATGAATGACTAACCTCGTATTGTGGATGGATTATCTCAGCTGTTCTCCTGGCTGAAGTTTGGTCCGTTTACAGCATCCTGCCATGCGATTACATTTGTTCCTGACCACCGAGAACACTCACGCTAACTTTTATCGAGTGGGAAAAAAGTTAGCTTGTTTATATTATGCTAACATAGCTGTGTCGCTAGCGGTCACGTAGCACATCATTATATACCAGCTAGCCCAACTTCAGTAACCCTACAAACGTCACTGCTGTTTAGTTTTCTGTCTTCATTTATGTTGGAAGTGATAACAGAGCTGTACGTTTTAATTTGTTTCCAAAACCCCGCAGTCAGGACATGCTATATTGTATTTAGATAGAAGCTAGCGAGCTAACTCCCTTCTAACTTCTAACTCCGTTAAATGTCATAAATTCCGTTTTCATGGATGCCTGGATGTTAAACTCAATTGTTACACCTGGTAGAGCAGAACGCTGATCATTTTATTAAAGATGAAAGACTTTAGACAGTTTTTCAACTCTCAGTAATGCCATAGTGATCGTTTGATATATGGACCTGCAGCGGAGTTTAGGTCCAGACACGGCTAGTGACGTCAGACTGAACAATCGGATTGACAGAGTCTGCTGAACATAAAACAAAAATGATCATATGAGTCAAGTATCTTTTTTGTGTCTATTTGTGTGATCATTTTTGTTTTGACCAGCCCATCTTCCCTGAAATTGGGAGCAAAATCACAGGACTCTCTTGTAAGTTCTAAATGTATGTTCCTAAGAAGAAAGCAGTGTCCTGTTTGCACATTAGGAATGACAGCATTCAAACTTCCCTTTGTTATGGTCAACAAACATTTTATATTGAACACACAATAAAACGACTAGTACATTACTTCACTACTTCAGATATAACCATTTGTCTTTCTCAACATACCCTGTACTGCTGGACTCGGTGGGGCAAGGGGAAGTGCAGCGTGGGGACAAACTGGTGGACATACGGGCTGCTCATGGCTGAACCGTACAGATGATTTCCCAGCATAGAGCTGACCAGCGTCTTTCCCGTCCCAGAGGAGCCGTGGAAAGACAGCACCAGTGGCTGACTGGGGCTTTTATTATGAAGGAACCTTCCCACCTCTTCTGACACAATGTCCTGAGCCAGATGCTGTCCGTAGACATTCTTGTAGAGGTCCCACTCCAGGTCTGGCGATCAGAAAAAAAGGACAGTCACAATCTTTCTTCGTGCAATACTAGAGGGGTGGGGTGCCCTGTAATAACCACAATAAAGGGTTATAGGAATAAGCTTCAGGAACAAAACAGAGCAAGAAAATTCTACTTCTCGTGGCTGTTATCATGAAAAACCTGCAAAGTAGACAACTAGCTAATTTAATTACAGATATTGTAAGAGATTTCTTGTATTCAGCCAGCTAGCATACCAGTTAGAAAAGCAGGAATAAGCTACAATGAAAGCCTTAATTGCCTCCTCGGGAACACTGTACACTAAAAAAACAGTTAGCGGATATAATTTTTATAGGAAACACATGTAGTATAATACAGCAACAATAAAGTACGGTTTCATTAACAAGCTGTTTGCACTTTGTTTTGGTACAAAGCTAGCTGCTAACACGAAGCAGCCTCCGTAGGTTAGCATCGACAAGTACGTCTCACCTCTAATATTCGGCTTAAAGTCACAATCGCAGCTGTCCGATATGGTGCAGTAAAGTTTCTGGAAAACGCAGCAGACTGGGTTACAAAAGAACAAAAACAGCACAAACAGTGTCGCCAACATTTTGGCTGCCTGCTTGCAGACAGAAAAGCTCAGTTTGGAGCTTCTCCTTATCGCTACCGGCTGATTTTGTAGTTTTTTCCTCCCCGGAAGGCGCCCAGAAAGACGTAGCTCAGTGACGAACTGGACTACAATTCCCAGAGAGCATCCAGCACGGGCCGTGAATTGTAGGACACGTTGGAGGATCACAGTCCAGAAAAACGCATGACTTTGGCAAACTTTACTAGAAATCTGCCTGACATGATAGACGCAGTTTCTGTTCTACCATTTACTTTAACTGGAATGGGGAATAAGAGGGCGAAACGGTCTGGTATCAGGATTTTTGTTTGTTTGTTTGTTTGTTTGTCTGAAAGAAAGTTGTGACAACAGGTTTAACAGGGTTATTGCTAACAAGTCACAAACTTTCTTGTTTTTAGTCGAAACATCAAACCTGAACCCCAGACTTCCAGTTAATTCACAGATATTCCATATGGCGTTTAGGTAACAGTGAAACAGAAGCAGAAGGTGCGGAAAGGCCACATACATAATGTAGCCTTCAATTTTACTAGATAAATAGAATCTTGCATACTAGAACATGGGTAAAAATAGGAAACATGGTGTAAAGTAATAGGTTATATAATTTATATTCATAAACCTAAATGGGATGGCTCTAAACCTCATTTTTTTATCACTTTGATGTTTATTTATTTATTTACTTATTTACCTGGTATGATTCCATACTTTCTAGGAACTTTAAACAACAGGATATTTAAAAAAAAACTTTGTTGTTGTATCTCCAAATGAAACAGAGACAAACCATCTGGGTTAAAATATCATACTTAAAAATGCAATTCGCAGTAATTTCTTAAACATGTTTAATATCCATTTAATGTAATTATGCATATAGATTTTTTTGAAAAATGCAAATAAAATGTGTTTGTGTTTGTGAAAGGTCTTCTATTAGCAAGTCAAAACAAAACAAAAAAAAACAACAACCCAGAGCTATAAATCCAAGTTGTGTCCTGCATACAGCAGAGGGAGCTATTAATGTGAAAATGATCTTTGATGGAGTCATGTGTTATAACATTCTGGGTCCTTGCTTATGTTCCAGAAAAAAATAAAATAACTTAATTTGTTTGTTTAGGGTTTTTTTCCTTCACTTTTGTCATGGACAGCACACTTCAGATATGCACCTCAGTGAGATGTCTGTTTTTGTAGTTTTATTAACAGTGACCTAAGCTTCATGCATATGATTAAACCTTTTTTTTTTCAAACTAAAATACAATATTTTGCAATGTTACATTTTAAAACATCTTGAATAATGGTAATTGGGTGTATACCTTCAGTTCCTCAGGTTTATGTTTTTGAGGTTTGTGAAACAGACTAAGGAATGTTGGTGCTGCTTCAGCACAGGATGTGCTTTGAGCGTTTTAGTGTTTAAGTTTTGACTTCCTGTCTTTGGTTTATCACTCTAGGGACTCTTTTCACCTAACCAGTGTTCCACTGTATCATTTTTAATGAGAGTTTTCTTGCTGTTCTTTGTAGTTGGGTTGTTTTCCTTTATACTCTGATCATTTTCTCTAGTTTCTTGACTCAGACTTTTTGACTGATTGTCTTCATTGCTTCCAGCTGTCTCCTGTTTCCCATCCCCGTTCAGCTCACAGTGTAAAAAATAGACCTGTCATTCTCTTGTGATGTGTTATCTCTACACGTTTCTGTTCCGTCTTCTGCAGCTCTTTTAATTTATTCTGTTGCTCCCCTTGCTTAAGTTTTTAGATTTAGAATCTTCACTTAAAACTTGAACTTTTTGTTCAGTGTTCTCTACCTGGTTTTATATATATGGGTTTTGGCACAGACACATTTTTAATGATGCATTTCCATGATTTGTTTGTATATTTTTTGTACTTTTGTACATGTTACCCTGTAAGAAAAATCATGAATTTTTAATTAAATTCAATTCAATTTTATTTATACAGCGCCAAATCACAACAACAGTCGCCTCAAGGCACTTTATATTGGAAGGTAGTCCCTAAAATACATACAGAGAAAACCCCAACAATCATATGACCCCCTATGAGCAAGCACTTTCACGACAGTGGGAAGGAAGAACTCCCTTTTAACAGGAAGAAACCTCCGGCAGAACCAGGCTCAGGGAGGGGCGGGGTCATCTGCAGTGACCGATTGAGGTGAGGGGAGGAAGACGGGACAAAAGGCATGCTTGGGAAGAGAGCCAGAAATTAATAACAAGTTTACAAGTAAACAGGTATTTTAGAGATATTGCGCAAATGGTAGTAAGTAGTCCTACATATTCCAAGGTTCCTCACAGTGTTACTGGAGGCCAAGGTAATGCCATCCAGAGTAAGATATCATATTTCTCATCATATTAGACTTTAGGTCCTATTACAATAGCCTCAGTTTTATCTGAATTTAGAATCGCAAAGTTACAGGTCATCCAGGTCTTTATGTCTTTTCCTGCAGTTTAACTAATGAGTGTCAAAAATCTGAAGTGGTTTTGTTAATTTCATTTTCCTGATTGTAACTGGGTTTAGAAGCAGGTGATTCACTTTGAAATGTAAATTCACCACAGCAGAAGAATACAGGAAGAGTTTGGCATGTTCAAGTTCATCACTCCACAGAAATATGCCACACACAGACTGACATTGGGGAGTGATCTGTAACCCCCTCAAGCCTGTAGGTAAAAGCTTTAATGGTGGAAGCGTTGAAACAGTAGGCAGTGATTTAGAAAAGCTTCAGCACCGACATGTCAAAGGCAGAGAGGGGAAATTTACAACTAAATAGACCACAAAAAGTAGGAGGTTGGCTTTGTTATATGGCCCGGGGAAAGTGAGACATGTTAGTGTGTATGCTGCAGCGCGGCTCGAGTTGCCAGCTAGCTCACAAGCATGACTGTTTTTATTCAATAAAACAACCTCCAGTGAAATAAACGTTTATTTACACTTTTTGATAAATAAAAAGTAAAACTGTTTAAGATTACAAAAATGATCTGCACCTGTGTGCCGTACTCGTGCAGTTAGGATCAGTTCACTCCCCTTACATTAAAAAGTGACTTCGTTATAATAAGAAGAAAAAAGAATCAAAGAGGAAACACGAACTGACCCCAGGTTACATTTAATAATCTCTTCAAATGATAAAATCCTAATTACTGAAAAGATACAAAAAACTAAACAAAAACTGAAATGCAGATGTACAGTTATTCTGTTATTACATTCTACAATGTGGCATATGTTTGTGGATTTAGCTAAGGTCCAGCCTTTAGGGAGATTAAAACATTTACAAACATGAGCCTATCAGACTGAGGCACAGCCTCGGTAACCTAAAGGGCACCAAATATTTACACTTCCAAATCATGTGATCCTGTGCCACTTTCGAGTAGATACAGTCCTTTGTTAGGTAAACTAACACAGGACAATGTTGATCTGTGACGTTGTTGAAGCAGTGCAAGTCCTCAGTCAAAAATAAAGACACCCTCTGGAGACCCCATCAAAGCATTTAGTGGTTTCTTTCACAAACTGTCCTTATTCTGCTGAAGCTTTCAGACAAAGTTCCTCAACCTTGAGTTATATCAGTTTAGCTTCAAAAGGAACTGGAAAAGTGCTGGTATGGGAAGGTAAGCATTTATAAAATTTCAGTCTCACTCTTCAAGTATCCCGGTCTGCTACATGTGACAGATTTGAACTAAGTGGGTGCACTGCTTCGTTCTGGTGTCTACACGCTTAGGAAGCCTCCTTGTTTGAAAGATCACAGCGCTTTCCCTTTTAATGAGCTTTCAGTGGAGGAGCTTCTCAGTGTCCAACACAGTAATTGTCCATGTATGTAGGCATGAGCTCATAAACAAGGCCTCTAAAAACAGTGCTGGGGTCAGTGTCGTCTGATGGGTGGCTCCAGCTTGTTGGACAGGGCGGTGAGCACCTGGTCAAACTTAGAGTATCGCAGAGCCTGTTGCTCCTCGGCCCCCCGGCTCCCCCACAGCAGCCGCATCTGGAAATCAGTCAGGAAAAGCTCCAGGACTTCGGCCTGCTCCCGGAAACCTGCAACATCACATCAGTTTAACATTATTAGCAGCACAGGAGTGTAGAAAGGAACCAGAGGACTACCATTTCTACCACAGAGGTCTCTGTAACCGGACCTGTCTCAAACATGAACAAGAACAGAATATATGTGTGTGAATAAGAGGGATGAACAGGGAAGCTGCAAGGAGCAGAGGTAATGAAGGTAGAGTTTAAATATCAGAGGTCAACTATCAGAACAGACATAAAGTGCACAAGAAAGGTGAAGAAGAGAGTGAAGCCAGGGTGGAGGGAGTGTGGATGAGCATGAGGGGTGATGTGTGACAGAAGCCAGAGCAAAGAGAAGTTTTATTACATGGAAGTGAGACCTGCGGTTGGCGTGACAAGAGGTGACATGACATCATACCCATAGGGCATATGGTGCACCTGATGGATGAAGACCCCATCAGGAGCAGAAGAAGCAAGGAAGAGTTTATTTACAGGAAGTGAAAGAGTAAGTTATTGCAGTTCACTATACAGCCTTGGGTTGTTCATTTGGCCTACCAGGCGTGAAGCTATTTATTACTGATTAATAATAATATAAACTTAAATAAACATAAACTTAAATATCAACTTAAAATAAACCATCAGATCAAGAATGGCCTTAGAACGGGATTTAGGAAATTATAGCACTTTTCCTAATTATTTTTTATAATCAGACTTATTTAATGCTGCAGCATGTACCAGTCTCTTCAATAAAAGGTTTCAAATGTAGTTTGACTTGCATGCATTTCATGCATGCCTCAATCTGACTTAATTATATTTTATTGCAGGTTGCCACCTGGTTGGAACCACTGTGTTGGCCTTTTTCCAGATTGAAAAAAAAAAACATGCTCTAGGCTACCAACGCTTAAGTGGCTGCTAAGAACTGCTAGGCTACTTTTCTGCTAAAACTTGAGGAAAGCAGTATTTAAAAAAAAGAAAGGGAAAAAAGTGAAAGCACATTAGAAACAACATGAAGAACAGCAAGAAGCTGCAGCACCTAACATGCGATCAGAGTTCCTGCAGTGGAATGGCAACTGTGTGGAGAGTAAATACAGCAGGTCCCAAGACGGATCCCTGTGGTATTTCGTGTTTAAATTTTCTAAAGGTTTGTATTTCATTTGCTAATGTTATAAAGCAGACATACTGCATTTTGTTTTCGTCAAAGCTCTCTCACCTTGTAATTTGCTCTCAGCATTAGAGCGGTAGATGCCCCCTAGCTGGGCAATGGTTCTCGCCGCCCCAAGGTGGAACATGACCACTTCCACCCCAACTTCCACCGTTTCCCACAGTTCTGTCCCCTCCTCACCCACCACCGCATTCTTCTCCATCAGAGTCAGAAGAGGGAGGATGTGGGGGAAAGTGGTGTTGGACAGCGGACAGCTTTCTGGAGAGTTGAAAGACAGATACAGAGATCATGTTTGTTGTGGAAACAATGGTGTAGCACCAAGATATGAGCAGGAATTGTTTCTCCATGCTTTTATCATGTGGTGTCGAGTTCAGGAGACGCTCTACCTCTTCCATCGTTCAGGCTCTTCATAAATGGCCTGAGAGTTTTTTCATAGAGAATGGCACCTTCTGTGTGCCGCTGCCGTAACGCCATCCAAGTCTCCTGCAGACGGGACACCTGAAAGACCGAAGAACAACACTATTGCTTTTGTGCCTTCCTCTTGTTTTGTATATATTTGTTTTATTCAATTTGTCTTACTATTTGTATTACCTGCACAGCTGAACCCACAATTGTTTGACAGCTAATCTTATAGAAATTGTCCCTGTCTTTATTTTTTTCAGTCTGAAAATATAGTTGAGATGTATATGATTCCTAAAAATATTCAGAGGTGATGTCTTTTTTTATGTAAAGACAGTTTTGAATATATACAGAAACTTTGCCAGAAAAGACGGTAGGTGAAGTGTCTTGCCCAAGGGCCGGGGCTCGGACTGTCACATATTAAACAAATATGTAAGACTGCTTTCTTCCATTTGCGCAACATCTCTAAAGTTAGAAATATCCTGTCTCAGAGTGACGCTGAAAAACTAGTTCATGCATTTATTACTTCCAGGCTGGACTACTGTAATTCATTATTATCAGGATGTCCAAAAAACTCACTGAAAAGCCTTCAGCTAATCCAAAATGCTGCAGCAAGAGTCCTGACAGGGACTAGAAAGAGAGAGCATATTTCTCCTGTTTTGGCTTCCCTTCATTGGCTTCCTGTTAAATCCAGAATTGAATTCAAAATCCTGCTCCTCACATACAAGGTCTTAAATAATCAGGCCCCATCTTATCTTAATGACCTTGTAGTACCATATCACCCTATTAGAGCACTTCGCTCTCGCTCTGCAGGCTTACTTGTTGTTCCTAGAGTATTTAAAAGTAGAATGGGAGGGAGAGCCTTCAGTTTTCAGGCCCCTCTTCTGTGGAACCAGCTTCCAGTTTGGATTCGGGAGACAGACACTAGCTCTGCTTTCAAAATCAGGCTTAAAACTTTCCTTTTTGCTAAAGCATATAGTTAGGGCTGGATCAGGTGACCCTGAATCCTCCCTTAGTTACACTGCAATAGACGTAGGCTGCTGGGGATTCCCATGATGCATTGAGTTTTTCCTTTCCAGTCACCTTTCTCACTCACTATGTATTAACAGACCTCTCTGCATTGAATCATATCTGTTATTAACCTCTGTCTCTCTTCCACAGCATGTCTTTTATCCTGTCTTCCTTCTCTCACCCCAACCGGTCGCAGCAGATGGCCCCGCCCCTCCCTGAGCCTGGTTCTGCTGGAGGTTTCTTCCTGTTAAAAGGGAGTTTTTCCTTCCCACTGTCGCCAAAGTGCTTGCTCATAGCGGGTCATATGATTGTTGGGTTTTTCTCTGTATCTATGAAGCACCTTGAGGCGACTTTTGTTGTGATTTGGCGCTATATAACTAAAATTGAATTGAATTGAATTGAACCGGCAACCTTTCGGTTACAAGACGAACTGCCAACTCGTCTTGTAACGAGTCGCCCCCTTATAGCAGCATACACAGTAGGCAAGGGGTTACAGCCTCATGTTTATTGTACTACGCTGTGCCATTAAGTGAACATTTGTTAATCTCTTACCTATACCCTGGTTTAACTTTACCCCGGGCAACCTTTGTTACACATTCCTTGCTCTTCCGGCTGTTTCCTGCGTGCCTCCCCTATCTCCATGAACACAAATAACCAAAGCTCCGTGCAGTGCATGTTTACCTGCGGAAGCTCCAAGGCTCTCATGACTGTAGCGAAGCCAAACATATTGCCCATTGTGCTCTTGAGCTCAGCAGCGATTTGGATGATTTTGTGAAGCAGGCAGGCTCGTTCTTCAGTCGTCCCCGTGCAGCCCAACACGTGCACAGCCAACATAATCGACATGGCTTGAAACCTGCAGGAATGTTATGTTATATCAGGTCATGTCAGCCCACACAGTGATCACACTTTGCTTAAAGAGGTCCTTAAAGTCAGAACAAGACTTCCAAAAGCAGGAATAGGGAGACAACATTGAAAGGGAAAGCAGACATATGACTAAATAAATCACGCAGTTAAAAGAAGGCTAAAAAAAAGATGGAAAGAATTATAAATTACTATGAATAAATTAGGAATAACACACCATGTCATTGCTGTTGTGACACTCCTGTGTATAAATGCCCCACTTAACAGCAGAAAGTCTTAAAGCCTGGTAACAAAGCCAGGTTGGTCTCTCTAGTCTAGTCTACTAACTTCATTAGCAGCATTATAGTTTATGGTTCCAGTTTGTAAAAACATTTGCTAGTAGATAACTTTGCAGATAACTAAAAACCAACTTGGTGGACAAAAGTCTAATAAGGCTCATGTCAGATATACACCGTTCTATCACGCTAATGAACAGCTGAACTGGTTGAACAGTATTCACCTCTCCAGCAGGTCTAGTCTTAACTGTTGTCCATGTGGCAGCGTGAGCAGCTCCATCCCGGAGGTAACGCCCATCATTCTTTGCACCTCTGGCGTGACCTCCAGAATTCTGGCCACCTAGGAACACACACAGATGTAAGAACTGCTGCATTAGATTTCAGTTAGCGGAACCAGGATGAGCAGGAAAATACACTTTAAAATCTCCTGAAACATCTGCATGTTTTCACACATCAATAACACTTTGATTTAGAAATGGTTTAGAATTTGCATTCAAACAAATACCCCATAGTTTACCTGTTATCACTAACGCATGGCTAGCCCTAGTTTTCCTTCTGCATAGTTGCCACTGCATTCAGACTAAAATAAAGAAATCCCTAAACCTTTCTGCAGAGCTGCAGTCCATCCTTAAAAAAAATCCCTATTACTTTACAAATATTGATTAGAGCAGCTATAAACAGTACCATGCAGTCAGCCTTGGTGATGTGTTTGGCCATTGTCCTGGGATCGACCTCCACCAGAAGCTCCTTCACCCTCCGCAGGACGCCCACTTCTAGAGGCTTATTCTCTTTTCCCATCAATGGTGACTGGTACCTGCTGGGTTTGAAACAGGAGACCGTCTCCACCACAGGCGAAAAGTACACATTCCCATCCTCGGCCCTCAGTGGGTCGACCCCCACTGACCCCTCTTCTGCCTGCAGCCTCTCCACATAGCTCTGAGGACCAGGGTACAGCTCTGTGTAGCAGCTCCCGTCTGCATGAGAGGAGGGAGAGACCTGGGTGTGGTGAGGTTGGGGTCTGTCAAGATGCTGTCTCTGTAGGGTGCTGCTGGGAGAGGGCAGAGGTTGGACGGTGTCCGAGCGCCTCGGCAGGGACGGAGTCACAGTGGGAGTCCGGCTGCTGGACGGAGTTCTGGATGTGGGGGCTGAAGAAGAAGGGAGGGAAATTAGGAAAAAGATGTTTACAAATATTTATCCAAATAAAGCAGAATAAATATATACATTTCAGACACTACTTGAGATACATAATAAGAGGAAGTGCCACATTCTATGTGGATGATTATTATAGACTAATGAACCCATGACAATGAAATATACTGATAGAAATATCATCAGTATAGCTGATCACTGTGGTTAATAGTTTTGGACAATTATTTTAGGGCTCTAAGGCAGAGAGGAATATTATACCATCATGGCTTTTGGGTTGACTCATAGTTAATTAATGTTAAACTTTCATATTTTGTGCGCCTCTTATTTTCACCTTAGTCTGTGTCTTGGTGTTTCCCTTTTTTAGTTTACTTCCTGCTTTATTTTGAAGGATAATTTCTTTTTTGCTTTCTGCATTTTCACTTCCTTTCTGTCAGTTTATTTCTGCCTTCATTATTGTCTAGACTGAGTTTACTGGTGCCATGATATTTCTCTCCCCGATTTAAATCTTTACTTACAAACTATAATGTCATTTAGTTTATTCACCGTTTTTTGGTTTCTTTGACTTCACAGTCATGTCAGTTAATATCAAGCGGCGCTGCTCAATTTGTTTTTTAATAAACAGAAATGTAGATTCCTTTTTATCATTAATTGTTGTCTCTGAATGCAATTAATCTACCGTGTGAGGACATCCAGTAGAATCATGTGAATCATTTAATTAATTAATCAATTAATAGGACACACCTACAGTATAATGTATCTTTTGAAGACTTGCATTAACTCTTTCGAACTCTATTGCAGCTTTACTTGGGAATTTTTTCTTGTTAATGTTTTTTTCCCTGATCATTAGCTCATGGCCTGCTATTTGTTTTAATGTGCAATTTATTTGTCTTGTGAAACAACGCGTTCACTTTTTTAAGTCAGAGGGCGAGGTAATGAAGTTCATGTAGATGAACTCACTATTTGAACACACTGTTTGATTAATGCACACCAATAACCTTCTACTTACATCACACTCAATTACAACAGTTTATTTCTATGTTGCCTTCAATTTTTCAATTACTTCCATTTTATCCTCAAATGTTTTCACCCAAAACCATTCATTCATTTCAGATACACTTGCCTTTGTCTATAGTAACCTGTAGCAACAGTATTATCTACTACATCTATAGATCAGAGTTCACAACATTTGATCCAATTTTCTCTTATCTCTTGTCCAATTTCACCTTGCTGCTGA
This sequence comes from Simochromis diagramma, assembly GCF_900408965.1. Lineage (NCBI taxonomy): Eukaryota > Metazoa > Chordata > Actinopteri > Cichliformes > Cichlidae > Simochromis > Simochromis diagramma. The sequence goes on along the minus strand of NW_024387200.1, from coordinate 574,955 downwards.
AAACTACAAAAGGCTCTGAACCTTACTCCTGCTACCTTAGAGCCAATGCGGTCAGAGGTGTTTTGCTCGTCAGAGCCCGACGGCAGTCATTCACTCAGAGACCGGTGAAGCAGGCTGGACACACAAACAACAGGCTCTGGTTGAAACGTGAGATCTTTTTACAGGGACGCTCTAGGTAAGTACTTAGATCAAAAACCCAAGATCAGCAAAAGTTTTAGAAGATAAAATGGCATTTTAATGTAAACCCCAAATACCTTTAATGCTGTTTTAGAGCATTTCTTTGTGTAGTTACGCTGCGAGTTCTGTTCTGAAATATGCATGACCAACCAGCTAAGTTGTAGCATATGGATTCTCACAGAGGAACAGAATATTTCCCAGGTGTCTCCTCTCAACAATAACAAGGCTGAGCTTTATGATTGCATGGAGGAATCTCACTATATAAACTATCCTCCTTCACAGTCATAGTTTGTTCTGATCACAAGGAACAAAAGCAAGAAAAAGAATGAATTGTTTTGGAATCGGATGCATTTCAGCTTGGAAAATTGTTTTCTTTCGAAAAAAAGAAGGAAACTTCAAAGGTCACACAAGTTCAGACTTTCTCAAATTAAATACAGAGAGAACATGGAGTTACTTTTTTTGATGCAAAACAGAAAGATTTTTCTTATACAGTTTTGTTTTGATTATTTTAATGTTGGAACTAAGGAAAAAATGTTAAGTCTTGCAAGCACAAAAGGTCTTTTGACTGGTGGTGGTCAGAGGGCCGGGTGGCGCCAGTGTCCGGCAGCCTCGCCTCTGTCAGTGCGCCCAAGGGCAGCTGTGGCTACAATGTAGCTTGCCATCACCAGTGTGTGAATGTGTGGGTGAATGGGTGGATGACTGAATGTAGTGTAAAGTGCTTTGGGGTCCTTAGAGACCAAGTAAAGCGCTATACAAATACAGTCCATTTACCATTTAACATTAAACAATGGCAGCTTTTACATTTTGCTTTATAATTTGATACCCACTAATGCTGGCAGCTGTGAAACCTGAGAGGGAACAAAAAACAGCAAACAGCTTTGTTGCCTTCTTTTAAACCTCCTGAGATTTAGAGGCAGGAATTTCCACACTGCAGTTGAACCAGTGAGCTGCAGAAAATCTGGAAGCTATGCAAGTATTAAAGTAGGGTGCCTCAGCTTAGTGAAAAACTACTGGAAATCCTTTGTAGAAAGACTGGTGGTGGTGTGAATCAGGGTGGTTTTAGCTATACGGCAACCTTTGCTGTCAAACATAAACTGAAATGACTGAGTTATGTTATTTACTCAGATTAGTAACCTAGATCACTAATGATGTACAATGCCACATTCCCAAAGTGAAATTACAAGGCTCAGAAGTTACCTTTTTAAGTACATCCTGACTTCTAATCAGGAAAATAAATTGGCCTCTTGGATTTAACTGTCATTCTTATGTTTAATAAGAATCACTAGATAGCATCTAATGTGTTCTTAAACATTCATAACTTACGTTTTGGTTGTCATCATTGCAAGTTGCAGAAATTCATTGTCATTTCTTGATCTGGAGTCACTACATCACTGCCAATATCTTCCAGTGTGTATGCAGGAAGGAATTTTCTAAATCATTTTTGTTTGTTTTTAAGTTTATAGAAACCCTTAAACTCAAGGCCCTTACTAAACAGATGGAGAGATTTAACATCTTGACATCTTTGTCAGAATCTCTTTCAGAGATGTGCCATCCGAACTTGCTGGCACTTGCAGTGCTGCTATGCTCTACATTGTTGGTAAATGGAGGGAAAGTCTTGGTGCTCCCTGTGGATGGAAGGCGATCGTGGCTCAAGAGTTGGGAGTTCGCCTTGTAATTGGAAGGTTGCCGGTTCGAGCCCCGGCTTGGACAGTCTCGGTCGTTGTGTCCTTGGGCAAGACACTTCACCCGTTGCCTACTGGTGGTGGTCAGAGGGCCCGGTGGCGCCAGTGTCCGGCAGCCTCGCCTCTGTCAGTTTTCCATCTGACACCTTTTATTATGCAATTTTTCTTTTTTTATTGAGGGATAATTGAAGTCACTATTTTTGTCAAGTTTCAGCTTTACCATTTTGTTACATGAAACATTTTAAAAGTTCTTATTGTTTTTACTCTTAAACCTTTTGAGGTCGAAGTCATCATCAGCAATGACCCCCAACCCCGAGTAGTATTTATTTAAAACTGTTTCCTAAGGTTTTGATCATCAGACGAAAAACTACTAAACATTCTCACTGACAATATATGAAAAACTATGAAGGGTTAGGTTTAACGTGATTACCTTTCATGAAGCACTAACGTCTTATTTGCTGCGTGAGTAAAGTGAAGTATTGGACTGTATCACTTTACTGGAAGAACGTGAAAGCTGAAGAATTTGTTCAAACTGGTCTTATCCTGAAGAACAGAAATTTTCCATCACTTTCTAATAAGAAATAAAGAAGCTTATCGGTGTTTCCTTACATTATTTAATTTGACCTGAATCAATGCAAGTTTTTAGTTATTGAAACCAAAGAAGACTTGTAGGACAATCTCATAGTGTTTAGAGTTTCACTTTAGTTTTTCAAATTCACCCGCATTTCATTATTTTTTTTTTAAATTTAATTTATTTTTTTCAAATGGTACAGTGAATTCTGCCTTTTTTCCCCCTCATATTTACACTTTAATTAAGATCATATGAACAGTCTGGGGTTCCACACCACAATCACCTTTACTGTGCAACATGCTCGTCTCTAGCTCCCAAACTTCTTGTCAGCCTCTATTTACTGAAGGAACACAAACTTCGACTTATCTCTTAAAAGAAAACATTACTGCAGATAATGAGCAAAGTCATATTTAAAAACAAAAAGTAAAAGATTAAATGTTTAACATGAATATTCATAAGAATCAACGAAGTTTACATATATAAATGTTGACTCTAGAATTCAAATCAAGTACAAAAAGGTTTAGCTGATTGTAACGTTTGAAATTAATTCTAATCAAGAGGACAAGTTTCACGTTTTTTGTTGGAATCATTGTTTAGTCATACAGAAGTTATTTCTTGTTTTGCTGTTTCTTTGTGACTACGGTGTTAAAAAGGTATGAAAATTTAGCGGCAAAGTCACTAACTTATCAATAATGAGATCAACAGTAGGAGATACTCACTGCTGTGAGTAAGAGGCTCATGACTTTAAGATAATAATCTACATCTATAACTTAACCTTTAAATCTGAGTTTTTATCTTAAAAGCCAAAACCAAAGCAGACCTGGCAAATACATCTGACCTCCAAGTTTATATATTGGCCAGTCCATATTTTCCCAACTTAAACTTTATCTCAGGTATATCTGTCATTAGTTATTAGGGTGATACAAGCTCTTGAACTCAAACCATTTGCTTAAGAAATAATCTAACATCTTGACATTTTTGTCAGAATCTCTTTCAGAGATGTGCCATCCGAACTTGCTGGCACTTGCAGTGCTGCTATGCTCTACATTGGTGGTAAATGGAGGGAAAGTCTTGGTGTTCCCTGTGGATGGAAGTCACTGGATCAACATGAATATCATTGTCGCAGAGCTTCACTCCAGAGGTCATGAAGTCACAGTGGTGCAGCCAAACGACACCTGGTACATCAAGTCAGAGTCCCCTCACTACAAGACCATCACTATAAATTCCTCAGCCGGATTTGATGAAGAGCGCTTTGGGGGATTTGCTATGAGAACACTAATCATGCGTCGACAAGGTGCTTCACTTTGGACACGTTTATCAGTGGAATATGATTTAGTGAAAGAGTTTTATGAAATGAATAAGAAAGTGCTTGAGATGGTGGAACGCATGTTTGAGGATACCAAGCTGATGCAGAGCCTCCATGATGCCAAATATGATTTGGTTCTGACTGATCCTACGACTGGTACAGGTTGTCTTATGGCTCATCGTTTGGGTCTTCCACTTGTCTTTAATGTCCGATGGACTATTCAGGGTGAAGGCCATCTAGCAATTGCACCTTCCCCACTCTCTTACATCCCCATACCAGGGACAGAGCTGACTGACAAGATGACTTTCATTCAGCGTGTCCAGAATATGCTCTACTTTTTCTTCACATGTTTTCAAATTTGGTACGTCACAGAACCAAACTACAAACCATTTGTCCATCGTCATTTTGGCAGTGATGTACATTACATGGAGCTGTTTCAGTCAGCAGACATCTGGCTGATGAGAAACGATTTCACCTTTGAGTTCCCTCGACCCACAATGCCAAACGTTGTCTACATGTCAGGATTTCAGTGCAAACCCTCCAAGCCCCTGCCTAAAGAGCTAGAGGACTTTGTGCAGAGTTCAGGTGAACATGGTGTCATTGTGATGACACTGGGGACGCTGGTAGAAGAACTTCCAGAGGACATCGCTGAAGACATTGCTGCTGCTTTTGCAGAACTTCCTCAGAAGGTGATTTGGAGGCACAAAGGCAAAAGACCATCCACCCTTGGTAATAACACGCGAATCTTGGACTGGTTGCCCCAAAATGACCTCCTGGGTCACCCCAAGACCAGAGTGTTTGTGGCCCATGGAGGCACCAATGGGATACAGGAGGCCATTTACCATGGTGTGCCCTTGGTTGGCCTGCCACTTATGTTTGACCAGGCTGATAACTTCTTCAGGATGAAAGCAAGAGGTGTGGCCAAAGTCCTTGATATTGCAACAGTGAACAAAGAAAACTTCTTGGAGGCGCTAAAGGAGGTACTCTACCAACCATCCTACAGGGAGAAGATGAAGGAGCTGTCCAGCATCCAAAGAGATCAGCCTACGAAACCGCTGGACCGAGCCATGTTCTGGATCGAGTTTGTCATGCGGCACAAAGGAGCGGCGCACTTAAGGACGGAGTCTTACAAGATGTCCAGCATCCAGTACTACTCGATCGATGTGGCAGCCTTTCTGCTGGCAGTTATTCTGCTAGTATTTACCATTTTTATTTCAGCAGTCAAGTTTCTGTTGCGTAAGTTATTTTACAGAAACAAAGTCAAAAAGGAATGATGATTGTGTTACAAACTGTGTATGCTTGTCATCTGTTCTCTATTCAGGAGAAGGACAGAGATCAATTTGTACTGGTAGTGTAACAACCCTGAGTGTGTGCAGCTCAGTGCAACAATACAAACCTCACATTTCCTAATGACCTCAGTCTACTCATATTTTAGATGTCTTTTTGTTTATTTGCATTTGGATCTTGAAACTTTGAAACATAAATACATTGCAGGAAAGTTTGGTGACAAAGTAGAAAATAAGTAAAGGAATGAGTTGTGAGTTTAAATTAATATGATTTTGAATATTTTGCTGTTGTAAACACTTTAAGAATCACCACATTTCTTAAAATTGTCTAACAGTTAAACAGGAAGACAATTAAATGTTTCTCACTCCTGTATGGTGATGATGTTTAATGCGTTATTAAGAGCACATAAGAAGAGTTTGGCCTCGTGCAGTGCTCAACTATAGAATATATTTTATTATATGTATTGCTGCAGAAATTTCACAAGACTTTTTTGGAGATATTTTTCAAATTTATTAAAAAAAACAAAAACTTCTGTAACCTGACCAACATATTCACAGTAATATAGAAACAGTGTGCAAGTAGCTGAAATTCACTGTGTACTGTATATTTTTCCTACTCTATTTCAAATGTTGCTGGAATAGAAAATAAAGTAAGTTGAAATCTAATACAACTATTTTGGTGCACTGAATTACATATTACCATAGAACACTATTGATCACTTTGTTGATTTAAAAAAAATATATACAGCAATGTCTCCATTGTTACATTTATTTTTAACTGAACTACATTTAACTACAGAGCCCCGCAAGGGACATTGGAGGAAAAAAAAAAAAGATGAACTTTAGTGAAATCTCGCAAAATAGGCTGCAATCCTTCACAGGTCGCATTTGAAGGCTGAGTCGGTGTATCCTTCGTGGCTACTTAGTTTTAATATTACTCTTTCTCGGTGAGAAAATAAACTTTTAAGATGTTTACAGGCATGAATGTAGCTGTGTAAACTTCAAATATCTGCACTTTTTATCAAGACATCAATTATTTGCAAAAGTGCACCGACGTTTTCGGAGACATCTGTTACCCACCAGCTCAAAGCTGACCGGGAGGTCGAGGCCCACTAGAGCTGGGGGGGAACACCGCACTCGCAAAAGTTCTGCGAGATCTCGCAGAAGTCCATCTTCTTCTTCTTCTTTTTTTCCTGCAATGTCCCTTGCGGGGCTCCGTATTTAACTACTTGAATCATATATTCAGGATTTACGAAAGTTTTTCATCTGACACCGATTTATCATGTGAGTTTTCTTTAGAAGTCAAGTTTTTTTGTCAGATTTGAGAAGTACACTTTTTTGTTTTCTTTTTTTAAAACGTGAAATATTTGAAAAGTTCTTATTGTTTTTACTTTTAAACTTTTTGAGGTCTAAGTCGTCATCGGCAATGACCCCAACCCTAACATTAACCCTATGCAAACAGAATAGGAGTAAAGTGATATATTGGACTGTACTACTTTATTGGAAGAACGCAAAGGCTCACGAATTTGCTCAAATTGGTCTCATCCTGAAGAACACAAATATTTGGTCACTTTCAAATAAAAAATAAAGACGCTTATTGGCTTTTCCTAAAATTATTTAATTTGACCTGAATCAATACAAGTTTTTAGTTACTGAAACTAAAGAAGACTTCAGGGAACACGAAATTGGTTAACAATTTAAAGCTGTTCTGCAGCAATGGAGGCTGATCAAGCCTTGAAAATTGGTGCTACTAATTCCTACAGGTGTCCCAACTTTTCTGGATCACTTACACCCCCTTCTGTCTGCATAAAAGCAGTGTGGGAACACACTGTGTTACCAGACCCTAATGAGCATCAGTTGAACAGTATTGTACAGCAGAAAGCAGTGTGTTGCTACAAAAATGGCGAGAAAAAGACAATTAACAGTGGAAGAGAGCCAGACCATCATAACAATTAAAAATTTAGGTCTGTCCTACAGAGAAATTGCAAAGAAAGTCAAGGTGTCAGTGAGTACAGTTTCCTTCAACATCAAGAGGCACTCAGAAACTGGGCAAACTCTGACAGGAAGAGGTCTGGCAGACCCAAAGCCACAACTGAATCAGAGGACAAGTTTCTGAGAGTTAACAACTTGAATGATAAGCGGCTCACAGGACAACAGCTTCAAGCACAGCTTAATGGTCGCAGTAAGCAAGTCTCAGTTTCAACTATGAAAAGAAGACTTTGAGCTGCAGGTTTGACAGGACAAGTTGCAGCAAGAAAGCCTTTGCTAAGGTGTAGGGATGGGTATCGTTTAGGTTTTATCTGATACCGGTGCCAAACCAGTACTTTTGAAATGGTGCCAGTGCTTAAACGGAGCTCGAACTGGTGCTTAAAGAATGGAGAACACAAACTTTGTCCAAAAACCTCTCATGTTTAGCTGTTTTCCACTTTTTCTTTGGACATTTTAGCCTTTTTGGCCAGGGTGAAGGGAGTATCTGCCTTCAAACAAGAAGACAGCCACATGTAACTACAACGGTGTTTGCTAGTTCACCTTACATGCATTAATTTAATAACGTGGTTAGCCTACTCAACATAAATTACACACGAACAGCATTAAGCTACTCGCCCAGAGAAGAACGGCTGCTGCTGCCATCATCATCCGTCATCATTTCTGCTACACTGGCAGGGCTAGGGGCCACGACTCTCCTCTTCGGGTTCTTGAGGGATGTTGCTAACTCCAGGTCCGATAACAGGCACCACACCCGCAGTAGATGTGGTCGGTGTGAGGTCTTGCAGCAAGCTATCAAATATGATGCATTTCTCGGCTTTTAAAAAAATGCTATGCGTCTCCAGGTTCGTCGTCAGATTTGAGGTGTTACCTCCTTTGCACAGTATCACAGTATCACCATAAAGCACTTGTTGCAAGCTGCTGAGTTTGCAGACTTTTGACCGCTTTGCCTTGGTCATTTTTAATCTGTAGCTCTGCTCTAAAAGAACGTACGTATCTGGGCCCGCCTACTATCCTTGCAAAGGTAAAATGATTGGCTAGAATCCAAAGTGTATGACATCTCAGGGGAAAAAAAGCACTGAAATATGCGCTGCTTTTCGGTCTAGTTACTACCGTTTATGTCAGAAGATACCGGTACCCATCCCTACTAAGGTGTCATAATAAGACAAAAAGGCTTGCCTGGGTCACGAAACGCCACCATTGGACTACTGAAAACTAGAAGAAGGTATTATGGACTTATGAATCAAAATTTGAAATCTTTGGTTAATCAAGCAGGATCTTTGTACGCCGTCGAGTAGACGAAAAGATTGTTCCACAGTGTGTGCCATCCACTGTCAAAATGGAGGAGGAAGTGTGATGGTCTGGGGCTGTTTTGCTGGATCCAGGGTTGGTGATTAGGACAGAATGAGCAGCACCCTGAACCAAAACAGCTACCACAGCATTCTGCAGTGCCATGCAATACCCTCTGCGCCTAGTTGGTCAAAGGTTCATCCTACAGCAAGATAATGACCCAAAACATAAGTCCAACCTATGCCATAACTACCTCAGGAAAAAAGAACAAGATGGTAAGCTTGAAAACATGGAGTGGCAGCACAGTCTCCAGACTTAAACCCCATCGATCTGGTTTAGGATGAAAAGGACAGAAGAGTGAAAGCAAAGCAAACTACAATGGCCATACATTTATGGGAACTTCTGCAACACATATGGGAAGAACTCTGTGAAGAATATTTGATTTCTACTGTAGGAAGAATGCCACAAGTGTGCTCGGCTGTTATATCTGCCAAAAGTGGCTACTTTAATGAGTGAAAAGTTTAGAATAGATTTTGTCAATAAACTGATTCAGTGATTTCTTTTTTAACTCCAATTGCTTGTTTATACTATGCTTTCATTTCAATGTGCAATGAGACACTAAACTTCATAATTTTCAATTAGAAAAATAGAAAAATTGGGAGTGTTTTAAAACTTTTGACCAATAGTTTATATGAATGTTGACTGTGGAATTCAACTAAAGGTCATCAAAATTTCTCTGATTGTAACATTTGACAATAACAATAATGGACTGCTTCCAAAACCTTAAATTACACCATAACCCTAATCAAGAGAAGGACTTTCATGCTCTTTTGGAGGATCATTTTTTATTCATACATAAGTTATTTCTTGTTTTGCTGTTTCCTTGTGACTACGAAGTTAAAAAGGTATGAACATTTAGCGGCAAAGCCACTAACTTATCATTAATGAGGTCAACTGCCCAGGATGATCACTGCTGTGAGTAAGAGGCTTATGACTTTAAGATAATCATTCACATCTATATCTTTACCTTTAAATTTAAGTTGTTATCTTATCGACGCCAAAACCAAAGCAGAGCTGGCAAATACGTCTGACATCCAGTGGTTAAGTTTAAATATTGGCCAGTCCATATTTTCCCAACTTAAACTTTATCTCAGGTATATCTCTCATTAGTTATTCGGGTGATACAAACTCTTGAACTCAAACCATTTGCTTAAGAAATAATCTAACATCTTGACATCTTTGTCTGACTCTTTCAGAGATGTGCCATCCGAACTTGCTGGCACTTGCAGTGCTGCTATGCTCTACATTGTTGGTAAATGGAGGGAAAGTCTTGGTGTTCCCACTGGATGGAAGTCACTGGATCAACATGAATATCATCATTGCAGAGCTTCACTCCAGAGGTCATGAAGTCACAGTGGTGCGGCCAAACGACACCTGGTACATCAAGTCAGAGTCCCCCCACTACAAGACCATCACTATAAATTCCTCGGCCGGATTTGATGAAGAGCGCTTTGGGGGATTTGTCATGAAAATACTAGACATGCGTCAACAAGGTGCTTCTCTTTGGACTCGATTATCAATGGAGTATGACCTGATGACACATTTTTATCAAATGCATGTGAAGGTGCTTGAAATGGTGGAGGGAATGTTTGAGGATACCAAGCTGATGCAGAGCCTCCATGATGCCAAATATGATTTGGTTCTGACTGATCCTGGGATTGGCACAGGTGCTTTAATGGCTCACCAATTGCATCTTCCACTTGTCTTTAATGTCCGATGGACTATTCAGGGTGAAGGCCATTTTGCAATTGCACCTTCCCCACTCTCTTACATACCTACACCAGGGTCAGAGCTGACTGACAAGATGACTTTCATTCAGCGTGTCCAGAATATGCTCTACTTTTTCTTCTCAATGTTACAAATTTGGTATATGACAGAATCAACTTACAAACCATTTGTCCATCGTCATTTTGGCAGTGATGTACATTACATGGAGCTGTTTCAGTCAGCAGACATCTGGTTGATGAGAAACGATTTCACCTTTGAGTTCCCTCGACCCACAATGCCAAATGTTGTCTACATGTCAGGATTTCAGTGCAAACCCTCCAAGCCCCTGCCTAAAGAGCTAGAGGACTTTGTGCAGAGTTCAGGTGAACATGGTGTCATTGTGATGACACTGGGGACACTGGTAGAAGAACTTCCAGAGGACATCGCTGAAGACATTGCTGCTGCTTTTGCAGAACTTCCTCAGAAGGTGATTTGGAGGCACAAAGGCAAAAGACCATCCACCCTTGGTAATAACACGCGAATCTTGGACTGGTTGCCCCAAAATGACCTCCTGGGTCACCCCAAGACCAGAGTGTTTGTGGCCCATGGAGGCACCAATGGGATACAGGAGGCCGTTTACCACGGTGTGCCCCTGGTTGGCCTGCCCCTTATGTTTGACCAGGCTGATAACTTCTTCAGGATGAAAGCAAGAGGTGTGGCCAAAGTCCTTGATATTGCAACAGTGAACAAAGAAAACTTCTTGGAGGCGCTAAAGGAGGTACTCTACCAACCATCCTACAGGGAGAAGATGAAGGAGCTGTCCAGCATCCAAAGAGATCAGCCTATGAAACCGCTGGACCGAGCCATGTTCTGGATCGAGTTTGTCATGCGGCACAAAGGAGCGGCGCACTTAAGGACGGAGTCTTACAAGATGTCCAGCATCCAGTACTACTCGATCGATGTGGCAGCCTTTCTGCTGGCAGTTATTCTGCTAGTATTTACCATTTTTATTTCAGCAGTCAAGTTTCTGTTGCGTAAGTTATTTTACAGAAACAAAGTCAAAAAGGAATGATGATTTTTATGCTTGTCATCTGTTCTCTATTCAGGAGAAGGACAGAGATCAATTTGTACTGGTAGTGCAACAAACCTGAGTGTGTGCAGCTCAGCGCAGCAATGCAAATCTCACAATTGTCTAATAACCTCGGTCTAATCACATTTCAGATGTGCTTTTGTTGTTTGTTTTTTTCCAATCTTAAAAACTTAAAATGTATATAATTTTCAGTGTTTTTCAGTAAAAAGTTAGAAAATGAGGCAAGTAAATCAATAAATTAGTTACGGGTTTAAATTCACGTGACTTAGAATATTTTGCTGTTGTAAACACTTTAAGAATCACCACATTTCCTAAAATTGTCTAACAGTTGAACAGGGAGATAATTAAATTTTCCTACACCCATATGGTGATGATGTTTAAACCTTCATTAAGAGCACATAAGAAGATTTTGGCCTCATGTAGTGCTCAACTATAGAACATATTTTATTATATGTATTGTTGTAGAAATATTACAGAATTTGATGGTGATATTTTTCATGTGCATAAAAAAAACTTCTGTAACCTGACCAACATATTCACAGTAATATAGAAACAGTGTGCAAGTAGCTGAAATTCACTGTGTACTGTTTATTTTTCCCCACTCTATTTCAAATGTTGCTGGAATAGAAAATAAAGTAAGTTGAAATCTAATACAACTATTTTGGTGCACTGAATTACATATTACCATAGAACACTATTGATCACTTTGTTGATTTAAAAAATATATATATACAGCAATGTCTCCATTGTTACATTTATTTTTAACTTAAGTACATTTAACTACAGAGCCCCAGAAGAGACATTGGAGGAAAAAAAAAATAAAGATGAACTTCAGTGAAATCTCGCAAAATAGGCTGCAATCCTTCACAGGTCGCATTTGAAGGCCGAGTCGGTGTATCCTTCGTGGCCCAACCTATCCCAGAATTCATGACACGGCCCAGCCAATTCCAGTTTCTAACAATGGCGGCAAATATCTGCACTTTTTATCAAGACATCAATTTTTTGCAAAAGTGCGCCGATGTTTTCGGAGACATCTGTTACCCACCAGCTCAAAGCTGACCGGGAAGTCGAGGCCCACTAGAGCTGGGGGGAACACCGCACTCGCAAAAGTTTTGCGAGATCTCACAGAAGTTAATCTTCATTTTTTTTTCTGCAATGTCCCGTGTGAGGCTCCGTATTTAACTACTTGAATCATATATTCAGGATTTATGAAAGTTTTTCATCTGACACCGATTTATCGTGTGAGTTTTCTTTACAAGTCAAGTTCTTATTGTTTTTAATTTTAAACTTTTTGAGGTCTAAGTCATCACTGGCAATGACCCCAACCCTAACATTAACCCTATGCAAACAGAATAGGAGTAAAGTGATATATTGGACTGTACTACTTTATTGGAAGAACGCAAAGGCTCACGAATTTGCTCAAATTGGTCTCATCCCGAAGAACACAAATATTTGGTCACTTTCAAATAAAAAATAAAGACGCTTATTGGCTTTTCCTAAAATTATTCAATTTGACCTGAATCAATACAAGTTTTTAGTTACTGAAACTAAAGAAGACTTCAGGGAACACGAAATTGGTTAACAATTTAAAGCTGTTCTGCAGCAATGGAGGTTGATCAAGCCTTGAAAGCTGGTGCTACTAATTCCTACAGGTGTCCCAACTTTTCTGGATCACTTGCACCCCCCTCTGTCTGCATAAAAGCAGTGTGGGAACACACTGTGTTACCAGACCCTAATGAGCATCTGTCAGTGCGCCCCAGGGTGGCTGTGGCTACAATGTAGCTTGCCATCACCAGTGTGTGAATGTGTGTGTGAATGGGTGGATGACTGGATATGTAAAGCGCTTTGGGGTCCTTAGGGACTAGTAAAGCGCTATATAAATACAGGCCATTTACCATTTTGAACAGTATTGTACAGCAGAAAGCAGTGTGTTGCTACAAAAATGGCGAGAAAAAGACAATTAACAGTGGAAGAGAGCCAGACCATCATAGCAATTAAAAATTTAGGTCTGTCTTACAGAGAAATTGCAAAGAAAGTCAAGGTGTCAGTGAGTACAGTTTCCTTCAACATCAAGAGGCACTCAGAAACTGGGCAAACTCTGACAGGAAGAGGTCTACTCTGGCAGTACCAAAGCCACAACTGAATCAGAGGACAAGTTTCTGAGAGTTAACAGCTTGAATGATAAGCGGCTCACAGGACAACAGCTTCAAGCACAGCTTAATGTCGTAGTAAGCAAGTCTCAGCTTCAACGATGAAAAGAAGACTTTGAGCTACAGGTTTGAAAGGACGAGTTGCAGCAAGAAAGCCTTTGCTAAGGTGTCATAATAAGACAAAAAGGCTTGCCTGGGTCATGAAACGCCACCATTGGGCCACTGAAAACTAGAAGAAGGTATTATGGACTGACGAATCAAAATTTGAAATCTTTGGTTAATCAGGCAGGATCTTTGTACGCCATCGAGTAGACGAAAAGATTGTTCCACAGTGTGTGCCATCCACTGTCAAACATGGAGGAGGAAGTGTGACGGTCTGGGGCTGTTTTGCTGGATCCAGGGTTGGTGATTTGTACAGAATGAGCAGCACCCTGAACCAAAACAGCTACCACAGCATTCTGCAGCGCCATGCAATACCTTCTGCGCCTAGTTGGTCAAAGGTTCATCCTACAGCAAGCATTAGGAAAATATATTTTCTAGTGCTTATTTGCTGTGTATTTTGTTTTATGCATTGAATAACAGGCCAGTATATTACAGGCCACTTTTCAGTTATAAACTGTGTCATAGGTCATTGCTTAGCAGAGATGGGCAGTAACGCGTTACTTGTAACACGTTACTGTAATCTGATTACTTTTTTCAAGTAACGAGTAAAGTAAGGGATTACTATTGCAAAAACGGTAATTAGATTACCGTTACTTTCCCATAGGAACGCTGCGTTACTGCGTTACTAAAACCGTGACTTTTTGCGAGAATGTCTCACGACAGTGACGTAAGCGAGTGCGCTGTTAGTGACAACAGCTGTGTGCAGATCAACAATGGATCATATATCGAGTGCAGGAGAGAGTATGAGCGTGCAGCGTTTAAAGCGTGGAAGTACTGACCTTACTTTGAGTTTGATTCCATAAAAAGTAACAAAAACATTAGCGTCCATCGTGTGTGGGAAGAAAACTTCTTTTTACAGCGAAAAAAACCCCTAAACTTCCAAGCAAGCACCGAGTGCGCAACAACGTAATGGGAAACTCACAGAGAAACTCGCGGATTCTTCAACTGACCGCTGCACACCTGCACCAGGGTAAACCTCCGCCTACCGTAGTCCTGCTTTACAGGTGAAAATAGAGCAACAGGACCGCTGAGTCTTTGACTTTATTTATTTTCTGCTGTGTTTTACTTGCATCTATTTGAAAGAGTGAGTGTAAACACAAAAAATATTTTATTTTATGTGCTGGAATGTGCAGAAAATAGGTTTAAATGTTAAACTAATTTATTCAAGTCAGAGAATGGTGCATATAATTAAATTTTTGCTTGATGCATAAAGTTAAAAGATTAAAACTGATAAAACAAGTTAAAAAAAAGGGACCTTTCCATTTGATTACATTTTGTATGATGGATTATGTAGAAAAAGTAGAATTGGGCTGAAAGATCTATCGCTTTATCACCTCTTCAGGTTGTAAATCGTGTTTTTAAAAAGTAACTAAGTAACTAATTACTTTTGAAAATAAGTAATCAGTAAAGTAACGGGATTACTTTTTTGGGGAAGTAATCAGTAATTAGTTACTGATTACTTTTTTCAAGTAACTTGACCAACACTGTTGCTTAGCAAGACTGAAACTGTGCAGGACAGGAAGCTGCAGAGTTGCAGAGAGCATGGCGTGCGTTTGCTCTGCTAAGAGAGAACAAAAAGAAACCCTGGGGCAAGAGGCAGTTAAGAAAGATTTCTAAGTAATTGCATAAGATCACGGAAAAAGGAATTGTGTCTTACTGTCACTAACGGTAACTGATGCGTGTTATGTTATCTGCTTACGCATGAGGGGGCGTGAAACCTGACATATAAAACAGTATGACATGTGCTTCCTCTTTGAGATCTATGCAGAGGGTGACGTTGTGTACATCTCCCACATATGTGTTTAATAAATAACTGTTGTTGACTGGACTTGATCTGAGTATTGGTTGTTTATTCTCAGCACATCAAAAAAGAATCGGGACAGTTTTTTGTCTTTCTGCCCGGTTGATGTGAGTCTGAGTGTTAAATTGAGGAGGACAGAGTCCAGTGTCAGATAGACAGGAATCAGCAGATCAATCGGGTGTACGGGGCCCACTAAATTAAAGGTAAGCACAACCTTTTGATTAATAACTGAATTGTGCTGAATTGGAAAGCTAAACTAAATTAGCACTTTCGTTTGTGGTACTGAATCCGATACATATCTGATGTTTTAGAAAGCGACTGCTGTTTGAATGTCATGTCGCGTTACGTCACTGACACAAGACAGACGCCAATTATCAGCACCGCAGAAGCGCCCGAGAAGACATCGTGAACGCTTCCTGGCCATCCAGTGAAACATGAACATTTTATTTGAACTGTATAATCTGCAGATTCTGACAGAAATCTGCAACTATCCTTTGAAGCACCGCTCCTCTCTAAAACAGCAATAAGAATAATTATTAGGCCATATGTAAATAACACCATAACTTTATAACTTAAAGCACAATTGGGAAACAAAGTCCGAAACAACTCTTTACATTAAGGGCCATCAGTCAAACAATACTGTTTGGTCTGGGTCTAAACAGAGCGCGTTGTGTGACGTCTTCTTTTGCGCATGCGGGCCTCTTTGAGGGTTCACACTAGAGCACGTTTGCTGTCACATTTTATTTGTAGTGTGAACAAGCAGACAAAAAAAATCGGATTAGATCAAAAAATCGGAATTGAGCATTAAGACTTGCAGTGTGAACGCAGCCTTAGTTGGAAACTGTGGTCCTTAAACTGAGTGTATCAAAGCAACGAGGATGTGGTTCTGATTGTGTTGTTTTTGTTAGACTCAATACAGACGAGCGAAAGCAAGAGCTGCGTGTAAGTATTATTCATTCATCTCTCCTCACTATTCCCCCTGTTTAAGGGCACAACATTAGGTTTCACATGATTACATTTAATGAAGGACTAAAGACTTATTTGCTGCATGAGTAAAGTGAAATATTGGACTGTACCACTTTACTGGTAGAACATGAAGGATCAAGAATTTGCTCAAATTGATCTTATCCTGAAGAACAGAAATGTCTGTCTCTTTCAAATAAGAAATTAAGAAGCTTATTAGTGTTTCCTTACATTATTTAATTTAAACTGAATCAATGCAAGTCTTTAGCTACTGAAACCAAAGAAGGCTTGAATATGGGCTCAAAATGTGGTCATAAATATTTTGTACTTGTAAAAAAGATTTGTGTGTGTAAAAAAGATTTGTATGTGTGTAAAAAAGATTTGTGTGTGTGTGTAAAAAAGATTTGTGTGTGTGTGTAAAAAAGATTTGTGTGTGTGTGTGTAAAAAAGATTTGTATGTGTAAAAAGAATTTGTATGTGTGTAAAAAAGATTTGTGTGTGTAAAAAGAATTTATATGTGTGTAAAAAAGATTTGTGTGTGCGTAAAAAAGATTTGTGTGTGGACTTAGAAAAAAAAAAACCTGCAAGTTACAAGTGCGAATTTTGACCCTATTTTTCTTCCTTTCATCTGATTGGTCAATGTCATGTCAATCACAAATGTAACAATCCAATCAGAGAACAAATGGGTTTGGCTGTCGGAGGGGCGCTTTTTTGAACTGCAGGTCCTTGAAGGGTGATACAGTTTGAAGCTGCAGGATCTCTATATAAATATCCGATAGCAGCTAGGTCCCCTAAGTTTCAGTAGCTGTTGAAAGGATAAAGTTGTGGTATATCAGTGGTTAGAAATACCATTATTACTTTAGGATTAGTTTAACACAAAGTCAGGGCTGACCCAGGACCATTGCTGTGAGTCACAGTGCGCAGCATAAAAGTCCTTTCACATCGGACGCAGGATGTGCTGCTAATGCTAACTGCTAACTAAAAGCAAAGGATCCAGAATTTGTTACGCTGGCTGCTGGGCTCTGTGGGTTTTTGCAGCAGCTCTACCTGTACTAGATGCACCTGCTCCTTGTCTTTTCTATCTCTGACTTTATGTCCTCTACAAGAGTTTCTGGTTTTTTTTTGCTGGTTCCTCAAATGTTCAATAAAAACATGTATGCTAATTCATAACGAAGAAAGCTTTGTAATGAAGACTGTCATTTCCAAAACACTGCCCGCCCCCACCCCGCGGTCCGCAGCGCTGTTGAAAAGGCTGTGGAAGTCCCTGTATTAAACACGTAGACCTGTGACACAAAAATCACCAAACTCGGACGACCACAGACTGTTTTCCTTCGTGGTGATGAAGGAAAACGCTGGGTTGGCATGTAAAAGGGCATTTATTCCCTTCAAAGACCTGCAGTTCAAAAAAAGCGCCCCTCTGACAGCCAAACCCATCTGTTCTCTGATTGGATTGTTACATTTGTGATTGACATGACATTGACCAATCAGATGAAAGGAAGAAAAATAGGGTCAAAATTCGTACTTGTAACTTGCAGGGGGTTTTTTTTCTAAGTCCACACACAAATTCTTTTTACACATACAAATCTTTTTTACAAGTACAAAATATTTATGACCACATTTTGAGCCCATGCTTGAAGGACAATCTCATAGTGTTTAGAGTTTCACTTTAGTTTCTTATTTCTTATTTTGCTTTTTGTGACTGCGATGTTAAAAAGGTATGAAAATTTAGCAGCAAAGTCACTAACTTATCACTAATGAGGTCAACTGTACGAGATGCTCACTGCTGTGAGTAAGAGGCTCATGACTTTAAGATAATAATTCACATCTTTATCTTAACCTTTAAATTTACGTTTTTATCTTATCTAAGCCAAAACCAAAGCAGACCTGGCAAATACGTCTGACATCCAGTGGTCAAGTTTAAATATTGGCCAGTCCATATTTTCTCAACTTAAACTTTATCTCAGGTATTTCTCCTTATTTATTAGGGTGATTCAAACTCTTAAACTCAAACTCCATCTCCTCATAAGAGATGATCTAACATCCTGACATCTTTGTCTGACTCTTTCAGAGATGTGCCATCCAAACTTGCTGGCACTTGCAGTGCTGCTATGCTCTACATTGTTGGTAAATGGAGGGAAAGTCTTGGTGTTCCCTGTGGATGGAAGTCACTGGATCAACATGAATATCATCATCGCAGAGCTTCACTCCAGAGGTCATGAAGTCACAGTGGTGCGGCCAAACGACACCTGGTACATCAAGTCAGAGTCCCCTCACTACAAGACCATCACTATAAAGTTCTCGAATGGTTTTAACAAAGAGCACTTTGAGGCATTTGTAATGGAAACACTAATCATGCGTCGACAAGGTGCTTCACTGTGGACTCGATTATCAATGGAGCATGACTTAGTGAAACAGTTGTATCAAATGCATGTCAAGGTGCTTGAGATGGTGGAGGGAATGTTTGAGGATACCAAGCTGATGCAGAGCCTCCGTGATGCCAA
This sequence comes from Simochromis diagramma, assembly GCF_900408965.1. NCBI lineage: Eukaryota > Metazoa > Chordata > Actinopteri > Cichliformes > Cichlidae > Simochromis > Simochromis diagramma. The sequence continues at coordinate 556,223 of NW_024387200.1, read as the reverse complement.
ATATGATTTGGTTCTGACTGATCCTACGACTGGTACAGGTTTTCTTATGGCTCATCGTTTGGGTCTTCCACTTGTCTTTAATGTCCGATGGACTATTCAGGGTGAAGGCCATTTTGTAATTGCACCTTCCCCACTCTCTTACATCCCCATACCAGGGACAGAGCTGACTGACAAGATGACTTTCATTCAGCGTGTCCAGAATATGCTCTACTTTTTCTTCACATGTTTTCACACTTGGTACGTCACAGAACCAAACTACAAACCATTTGTCCATCGTCATTTTGGCAGTGATGTACATTACATGGAGCTGTTTCAGTCAGCAGACATCTGGCTGATGAGAAACGATTTCACCTTTGAGTTCCCTCGACCCACAATGCCAAACGTTGTCTACATGTCAGGATTTCAGTGCAAACCCTCCAAGCCCCTGCCTAAAGAGCTAGAGGACTTTGTGCAGAGCTCAGGTGAACATGGTGTCATTGTGATGACACTGGGATCTATAGTGGAAAAACTTCCAGTGGACATCACTGAAGACATTGCTGCTGCTTTTGCAGAACTTCCTCAGAAGGTGATTTGGAGGCACAAAGGCAAAAGACCATCCACCCTTGGTAATAACACGCGAATCTTGGACTGGTTGCCCCAAAATGACCTCCTGGGTCACCCCAAGACCAGAGTGTTTGTGGCCCATGGAGGCACCAATGGGATACAGGAGGCCGTTTACCACGGTGTGCCCCTGGTTGGCCTGCCCCTTATGTTTGACCAGGCTGATAACTTCTTCAGGATGAAAGCAAGAGGTGTGGCCAAAGTCCTTGATATTGCAACAGTGAACAAAGAAAACTTCTTGGAGGCGCTAAAGGAGGTACTCTACCAACCATCCTACAGGGAGAAGATGAAGGAGCTGTCCAGCATCCAAAGAGATCAGCCTATGAAACCGCTGGACCGAGCCATGTTCTGGATCGAGTTTGTCATGCGGCACAAAGGAGCGGCGCACTTAAGGACGGAGTCTTACAAGATGTCCAGCATCCAGTACTACTCGATCGATGTAGCAGCCTTTCTGCTGGCAGTTATTCTGCTAGTATTTACCATTTTTGTTTCAGCAGTCAGGTTTCTGTTGCGTAAATTATTTTACAGAAACAAAGTCAAAAAGGAATGATGATTGTGTTGCAAAATTTGTAACCACTTTCGTTTCTGAAAATGAGCACAATATAAATGTTTTTTGAATTTTCATCTTGTCAAGTGTGAATACAGATAAACAAGACAATGTTGCTGACTGACATTACTGATTATGTATAATCTTTATAATCCATACATGTACCCTTCAAAAAGTTAAATGAAATTAAAATGTAATTACAGGAAAAAAAACATTCGCAATTTGGCCATTATATTTACCATAATACAGACAGAGTGTGCAATATATAGAATGAAAACCATACTGTTGCACTGTCTTACCTGTCAGCATTAATCACAATCTGTCAGGATTGGTTATTTAAGAAAATGGCTAAATGTTTTTATTGCTGATGTAATTATTAATCTTGCTATATTAATAATTACTACATGATTTCGGGATTTCTGCTATCTAATTAGTTTGCAGCTTCAAAAAACACAATTTAAATTCTTAATAATAGTTTTGTCTTTTAAACCTTTGATGTCTACAAATGTTTGGACACACCTTCTCATTTAATGGGTTTTCTTTATTTTCTTGAGTATTTACATTGTAGACTCTCTGTCAAGGCATCAAAACTATGAATAAACACATACCGAATTTAAACAAAAAAGTGTGAAATAACTCAAAAAATATTTTTGATTCTTCAAAATAGCCTCCCTTTGCTTAGATTACTGCTTTGCACACTCTTGGCATAATCTCGTTCAGCTTCATGAGGTCACCCGAAATACTTTTCCGACAGTCTTGAACGAGTTTCCAGAGATCACAAGCACTTGTTGGCCTTTTTGCCTTCACTTTGCTGTCCATATCATCCCAAACCATCTCAATTGGGTTTAGGTCAGGTGACTATGGAGGCTGACATCTGGCACAGCACTCTATCACTCTCCTTCTTTATCAAATAGCCCTTACGCAGCCTGGAGGTGTTGTTTAGGTCATTGTCCTGTTGAAAAATAAGGACAATGACCTATATATATATATATATATATATATATATATATATATATATATATATATCTTTATCAACAGTTTGATGTCTTTATTAGAATTCCTGATTATTCTTGCCCAGATCTTGTTATACTTTGCTCTTTTTTTCTGTTTCCTTGTTCCTTTTGTGTTTAAAACATGGAAATATAAATATTCTTCATTATACATTATACATAATCATACATTAAACTCAGAGACCCATCCTTGCATTAAACATCAACTAGATTACAGCAACTATGTTTGTGTCCAGCCTGTCCACTGTCACGCTTCTCTTAAGACTGAACTAATGCACATTTAGTATCTAAATTCTGGATAAGGAAACACTTTAAGCTTTGAATAAATTTTGAATGATTTCTTTTAACTCTTACTATTCATCAGATGTCATCTTTTACTGGAAAAGCAAAATGACTACATTTAAAACATAAAATCATGTCGATTGTGAAAAATGTTAAAAGGTTAAAGTGTCTAAGGGTTTAGCCCAGGTCTACACAAGTGACCTGCTGCTGAGGTTATACAAGCCAGAGAGCAAACAGCCACAGATCCTCTGAATCAGGTTGAAGTTCCTGGCTGTTGACTAAAAGCCAGGCAGACCAGGCTGTTGGGGCAATAACAACCCAAATAAGACTCTTTTTTTGACCCTCTTCCTACTGCTGTACTATTGATTCATCATAATACTGATGAGTATTTAGGGATTATCAAGCTGTGAGGCAAGAGGAGAAAAGGTTTAACTTACAGCGGCTAGAAGGAGTAGAAAGAAACAATTCTCCAGGACTCAGCTGGCCATCCTGTTGCCTGTTCACGTCTGCCACCTTGTGGTTGTTAGAGGAAGGACTACATGGAGAGAGATGGCACATATTATAGAACCACAGGACTCATTTTAATTTCATCCACCACATACAATACAAGATTGTAAAGAGGATGAGTTCATGTTTTTACTTAACTGCTCTATGAAGCCCTCCATTGTTTTTCCCCAAGTGAATCAAGAAATTCAACGTGGCAAACTTTTTATTGGATTATGTTTTTCTTTCTTACTATAAAATAAACTTTATAGCCTTAAACAATCAAAAGTCAGACAATTCATTTACAGTCCTCGTGTGTCATAGTTTTTCACATGAGTTCACGCTGTGCGTTTATTATGTTACACATAAAAATCGTAACTTAAAAGGAATTAAACAAGTGGAACTGCACCTTCTCGGACAGACCCTCTCCTCTCCTCCCATGCTACCGTTCCTCAGCCCCCTTTGACCCGATGAGGTGACGGCAGTGGTGCAGAAAGCCGTCTCCAGGTAGCTAAGTGGCAACGTCCTGTTGACTGGCTGGTGAATCTGAGCTCCGCTCCACCGAGTCAGAGCCGCCCGGCTGCCCACATAGAAATGAACAAGGGCAGGTAAGGAGTCGAAGGCCTCGCCCTCCAAGCTGTACTGAACCCGAGTGTACGTCTCAGCGGACTGAACCACCGCCTTCCCGATGACGAAGTGAAGCGTTTTCTGCTCCCACCGGCTGGTAAGGACAAAGTCACCCTGACTGGACTGAGAGTCCCTGACAAGAAAGTCACCATGGTTCACCACAAGGCTCTCCGACACCTGAACAGATGTTTAAATTTCTGTTAGTTATTAGACGTTTCATCATTTTTACATTTATACCGATGTGATTAAAGATGCAGTGTGATGTTTCACTTTTATTTTATGTTGTCTAATTGATATATTAATTTTATTTAAAAAAATGTTTGGAATGAATTGGGTTAAAAAAATACAATAATAGTCACATAACTCAAAATGTACCTGTGTTTAATAGTGATGTAAACAATATTTGTGAAAGTTTTTTTTACATTTGCACATCTAAACACTCGGACACAGAGGAAGAAATCCAAGTTAGTTTAAATCTCATTCCTGAAAGTGTTTCTCAAACTGTGAGGCTTGGATAGGGCTGCTGCTGGAGGGTGAAACCACCAGGGGAAAAATAAAGTCAAACTAATTTAAATAAACAGGAGTCATGAAAAATAAACAAGCATTTCCAAACACTATCATGCTGACCTTTATTTCACTAAATTCCCTTTTTGTATTGACACTAAACGATTTATAAGAATTGTGGAAGCATCAACGTTTCTGCTTCTGCTTTTTTGATTTTTGTATTTAAAATGAAAACTAAGAATAGAGGCTGGCATGTATTGAACAGAGAGGAAAACCTTTTGAAGGGGTTTTGTAATATAAAGTATACCTAAACTCCTTCTAACATCATTCTGTCTCCAAAGTTTAGCCCGATGCTCCCCCTTGTGGCCTAATAGCTACATGACTGTAGTATCTGAATAAATGCCGTAGTAAGCTTTGCAGTCTGGGATTTGCTGTGTGGGGTTTGCAGGTTCTCCCTGTGACTGTATGGGTTCTCTCTGGGTTTTGCGAATCTGAATGTTTTCTGTCTCTCTGTTAGCACTGCGATAAACCGGCAAACTGTCCAGAGTGTACTCCACCTTTCACCCTCTGTCTGCTGGGACAGGCTCCATTGACTCTCAACTGGATAAGCAATTAAGAAAACTGATGGAAGTTATTTCTACAGGTTCTGATTGTTCAGTTCTGCTCTGAATCCAGTTCTAGCTGGATGGGGCAAATGCATTTCTTTAAAACAAGCTTGCTTTAATAATATGTTTTTTAAAACCCAAAGATACTCTCTGTTTTATCAGGAAGCAATGCAGCAAATCTGACAGAAAAAGAAAAGATGCAAAAGAAAAGGTGTTCTAATGGTGATATAGTTATCCATGCTTCAGTGAGCTCATTAGTCTCTTAGATTGAAGATGCTTTTTAACCAGCATGAGCTTTTCCCCTGAAACAACAACCTTTTCCCTTCAGGTAGCCTTCATTCCCACATCAGCCTATCAGCTTGTCCTTCCATCATAGGATGTTGGATACATCTGACTTTTTGATAGGTGCATTGCATATTTTTTAAACTTCATTTTATGTTTTAGTTTTATTCTTTATTCTCTGTAGAACTACTTTGTTACATTACTCTTTATGTTACTTTTTTGTTACTCAGTATCACCTGTGTAGATTCCGATTAACAATCTAACACTAAACCTTTCATATTCACACATATCTGCACAAAACAATCCCTGTCCTAATAAGGAGAACACCTAAAAGTCTTTTCCTTTCACAGCCTAGACAAATATCTGACAAAACCAACAACCGATTCGGTGAAGAAACAGCCCACAGAGCACATCACAGGAAAAATATTTTTCCGTTAGTGGGCTCGACTGTATGAACAAGTATGGAAATGCACACTCCTACAAGACTTTTGTTGCGTGTTGAAAAACAAACTTTGACTCTTTGGTTCACGCTCACTTACACTCTGGGTCAGGAGATGTGTAGTACTCCTGAAGGTTTCCCTGATTGGTTAAGTATACTAATTTTCTTTAGCTCCAGTTGCTTCATCACGAGCCTCGCAACTTTGGTGATGAAGCAGCTGGAGTCCAATGTTTTAAAAAAGTGAAAGGAAAAGTAAAGAAACTAAAATTAAACCAACCTTTGAGAGCATACCCCCCCTCCCCCCATTCACTACCATCCTCACACCCACTTAACCACCACCGCCCACTATTTCCACTCTCTTGTTTTTGTTTCATTGCTGCATTTCTAATCGATTACTATCCCACGCTCTAGTCTGTAGTGACGTCGATCAGTAACTAAGAAACTAAAGCCATTTTTGTTACGTAATGTTCACAGCTGGTTTGTGGTGAAAACACGTGCTTGCTTGCTTGCAGGGCAGATGCTGGGAACTGTTTTTTTTCTCCCCCACATGTACTTCTCCAGATATTACCTGACGTAGCCGTCAGAACCACAGTTGGCCAATTGGACTATAAATAGACGTAGCCATTGTGAGATCACCCACTGATTTAAGCCTCTGCATTTTGAAGCTTCGTCTTTGGTCAATACCACATTTCTTAGTTTCTTAGAGCTGGAATATTCATACATATTTAAACTTGCTAGCTAATGCTACCTACAACCAAATTCATGGAAAGTATTTACTACAAAGCAAGCCATATTATTTGCCAGATAACATCATTAAAAGTGCTCCGCAAGATACCAAACATGGTTGAGAGGTCTAGTTCGGTGAGTCAATTTAATGGAGGTCAGGCCTAGCAGGTAGCTGTTGGGTCTACCTGTTGACTCACCTGTCATTCAAAACAGTCATACCCTTAAGATTAATAAAATCCATACAGTGGATAAGAGAGCTCAATAGTGTTTTTTGAACAAGGCTGTAAACATGTCTGTTTGCTGGATATACTTTGACATGGGCGTCAGCCTCAAGTGGCCATTAGAGGAACTGCATGTTTTTGTCACTTCAGTGTTGGTTTCTTTTTGCAGCCCTGGAAATGCTTGGTCAAAATTAAACAGTCCATTAGAGTCTGGCCCGTGTGATGCCCAGTTCCATGCAAGTGACGCTGTGTAATTGTCTCGTAACAACTGAGTACCCCTCGATGCCTAAACATTGAACAGCCAGTATGTTCAGGACTGAAACACACTATTTCCTGCTGAGTGCTGCATAAGTAACAGTGCATAAAGTCCAGAACTGATTCTCTCAACATTGTCTGACCTTAATGCATGAAAGCTAAAAACATCCTTTATTCATATCCTTTTTGTGTAACCCTAAATGACACAAGTAATGAGAAGCGTTTTTAAAAATTATGAAATTTTCATGCAACAGCTGCAAAAAAAAAAAAAAGTGTGTATTTGCATGTGCGTATGTCAGAGGCAGACCTGCCAGGGGATGCATCCGTGGTACCAAGCGTGGCTCTTCAGGTTTGTGCCGCTCAGCCTCAGCTCTTCCTCCAGCTGCTTCCTCAGCTTCTCAGACGGCGCCTCCAACCAGAACTTCTCCTTGGAGAACTTAAAAGACATGACAGGCGCACGTTGAGAAACAACCTCCCCATGTACGAACACAGGAAGGCAACAACATGAGTTTAAGCCATTGTGTGACCTCTGCTGGCTAAAGGTCAAATCCCAGCAGAGTCTTTTATCTTCTGCGTTTTTCCTTCCTGAAAAAAAATCTAAACCAGATTGGCTTTTTAAAGAAATGGCTAAAATACAAGCATGTAGCCAATCTGCAGCCTTCTCTGCTGTTTTTGTGTGAATGTCTGTTAACAGAGGACAGAGTGGGATGAGGGAGGTGGAATAGAGAGAGGGAGGATTGACAGCTCTGGCATTCCCACACTGGCATCCACAGTGGCGGCACCAGAGGCCCAAAACCCAGACCCATGCTGGAGTTTTGGCCTTGTCACTGTGGCAACGTCATTGTTAGATGGGGGTCATCGCTCAGCGGCCTTTGTCTGTCGTGTCTTTATGCAAAAAAAAAAGAAGAAGAAGAAGCTACTGTATACAAAAATTTATGTTAAGGACAAGCTGGGAATACTGGGAGTGTGGACACACACACAAACACATTCCTCAGCTTTATAGGTGACATGTTGTTTTTCTGGTCCCTGAAACCTCCCACCCCCTTCTTCTTTGACAGAATGGTTTGCCCCGTTGAACTGGGAATCAAAGACTGGGAACGGGGCCAGGACCACTTCAAAACAAAATAAGATGGTGTGTGTGTTGTGAGGTAAAGACCTGGAAGCCTCCAGCTCTAATTTCATTAGCATTATCATTCACTGGCAGCTTGTAACATTTAGACAAGTGTGTTTGTCAAGTATCTAATTATAAGTCAATGGAGTGGAAATCATCTTGCTCTCCGAGGCTCTCTCCACCTTTCCTAAACAAGGCCGCCGACCGAGACGCCACCATTGCCAGCGGTAACCAAGTCAGCTCAAAAGTATGTCACCGCAGAGGGGCTGCATTCCCCGAGGCTTTTCTGTCACTGTCCTGATTGAATTAGAGCCACAGAGCCGAGTGTAGGGAATCACAGAGGTTTGCTGAGAGGTCCATATACAGCTGGAAAAAGGCTTGACCACAGGAAGTGAGAAAGCAAAAGGAAGCTGAATCAAAATGAGAGTCAAATGTACTTTAAAGTCGCACAAAAAGGTAAGCTTACTTTCACATATTCTCCTCCACCATCTGTCATGGCCTGATGCCTAAAAAACAAAGGAAACAAGTTTGATTTATTAAGAATATTAGTTTGAACTTTTTCTTGTAAGAGTCCCCAATTACCTATCAGCTAATAATTCACAGGAAAGTTTCTAAAAAAAAGAGTCTAACGAGGTATTAATGACAGGGCAAAATAAATATTGAACCAAGCAAATTATAGAAGAAGGTTCTCTCTCTTCAACACATCCAATGCCACAAATAAGCTCCAGGTGATCTGAGCAGAGTTTAGCAGATGTCAATCAAGTAAATAAATAACTATGATTAACACATTTTAGAAAAATGTGTTTGTTTCATCTGTCTGCTAGAAAAAACAAAATCACCAAATATCGGTATCAGTCTTTAAAATCCTGTATTGGTCAGGTTAGTATTTGTTTATTTATTTTTCGTCTACTTTTAATTTTTTGTTACTTATTGGATGCGATACAAGCACTGTGTTTTCATGAATGATGGCTGCTCTGAATAAATTAAGTTGTTTTTTTTTCTTTGTTCATGAATTGCTCAGTAGAGATCAACAGAGCAGCTATGGGAAAAGAAAAATCGACCAACATACAATAAAGATCCAAGCAGGAAGAATCTGGGACCAATGACTAGTTTCTGTGTCGGAAAAGTGAAGCCAAAGTGGTAGTGCCCTAAATGTGTATTCTTTTTAATGACCACCAGGGGGACAAAGACGTTGTATAGAAGTCTATGTGAAACAGCACTCAGCTCATTGCTGTATGACCTCACTAAACACAATTTTAAATAGTTTCTGGTCTCAGTTGCTACTTTAAGCTCATATTGTAATCAAGTATGTAATCGGTCTGTCTGTCAGTTAGCAGTCTAGCGTTTTTAATATATGATTCTCAGACTTTGTGTCTTCAACAGCATCTAGCGCTGATTTAATTTAGGTGAAAAAGATCACAGCAAATGTGACAATCATTAAAAACTTTATATTACCCAGAATGTTTTTATGGATCGTCTTCAAACTTCACAACACTAAGCTAGGCCTTGGGGGGCACGAGTACATAGGTAGGGTAAGCATTTGCCCTTGATCATATTGTAATAAAAAAAAATGGCTGACGTCAGCATGTTATAAAAAAAAAAAATCATAAAACATCAAAGTTTCAGTATAGCTCTCGTGTTTCTCAGGGAGCCTTGTTAGAGGAGAGAGAATCACCCGCCGCTTCATCAGCTGCCAATGACTTGTAATTGAGAAGTTGTTAACTAGCAACTGTGGGGTGGTTCAGTCAGACCTCTCCCCCCGCCCACCTCCGCCTGTCATGTCTGGTTTCAAACTACCAAGAGGCCGCTGAGCTCAAAGCTTCATGACGGTGTTTTACTAACCAGTATCAGACGCCACAATATTTATGTCCAACTTTTATACAGTCTATAGCTGGGAGTCAGTTAATACACCGGAGCTGAGTGTTTGCATGTCATGTTTACACCATACCATGTCGTCCTAACCCCCCCATCTGCTCTGTGCAGCTACAGCTGGCACTATTTTTAGAGTTGCCGAGAAGAGGGTCGCTTCTGCGACGCGTCAGAATCAAAGTAGAGTCTGCAAGGTGGTGAAATAGCTGACACTGCTACATCATCCACTGAAGCTCCACAGGATTCAGTGTGTCTGAGTCAGGTAACTACTAAATGTAGCCAGGGGGTCTACAGCGCCTGCTGTTTCCAGAAACCACATTTTATGCAACTTTCAACAAACATTCAACGTGTTTTGTAATTTTCATCTACTGTGACATATTTCCTGTCGCACTCATGTAAGATTAGAGTTTAAACTGTTGCAGAGTCGTGGTCATTGACATAGCAACTCTATGGTATCAGATAAAACAGCAAACAACTGTCATCACGGTCACATTCAGCTTTTGTCTTTTATTGTTCAGCCTTGATTAAAGGCTGGAAATCCAACAGCCCTGTTTTCAAACAGCACGTTTTCCTTATTGTTTGTCATCATAATTTACTTGATTTTTTAAAAAATCCCATATCTTGATAAGTGAGTAGCAGTATTATCAGTTAGTTCTGGTAGCAGCAGCAGAAGTTGTACATGCTTTATGCTGTCTGCTGTCCATCGGCCCTCTTGCGAAACTCTCTGACAGCAGCAGTGAGTTCATTCGACACCGCCCAGCAACAACATGCAACCCAACAAACTCCTCCAGGGAGGGTCGGGAATATTCCCGCTCGTATCTGCAAACCGTCTGTTTTTCAAGACTGAAGCAAAAGAAACATTTTTTCTCCATGATGTCCATCCACACAACAGCTGGATCCTCACCAAATCTGAGGCCTGTGGGGCTCACAAAACTAAACTCAGCACTCAGAGGACCACTGACACTTTTCAAATGATGCTTTAAATAAAAAAAAACTCCCAAAAAGCAAAAGCTTTGTTTCTTTCTGACAGCTCTGATGCATTATGTCAGCGCAGAAACACAGCACACTGGCAGGGTGAAACTCTCTGCTCTTCCTCAACTGGCTGCATACTTCCAAGAGTCAAGGGAGGTGACCTTTTGTTCCCAAACACAAACTCTGAGAACAGGCAGCACACACTCACAGATGTGGACATACAGCATGAGAAACGCGCTGGCATTCAAAAACTAAACCCCACGCAGATGATTTTAAGCCCTGATATACTGCTTGTGCTGTTTGGGAATGATGCCGACGCTCACTGGCTGTTTTAATTATTAGATTAAACCCTTTAGGGCTAGGAAGGAGGAGGAGGGTATTTTTATGGCATTATTGAGGACAATATAATAAACAGGAAGTCAGACGAAGACAAAACTCCCAGGTTACAACACGGCACCCCATTCATTCCAGTAAAAGCTGCTTCATACCTGCTTTTTCAAACTCAGGACTGAAAAACTCCAAGTTTCCAAGTATCAGGATGTTCCAATTCTGAGATCCTTGGAGCAAATAAAAACAGAGAGCACCTCTCCCTCACAGGATAAAATAAAATAAATGCAAGCCTCTTCTAGATGTTCCAAATGGTTTAAAAGCGAGTATGGACGTCAGGATCAGATATCGGGTGACAGCAAACGACCACAGTGATAGCAGTAAATACTGAAAGTGCAAATGCAAATTTATTTTTACATTTTTTCTTTTTATCTATCTTGTAATTGACTGTATTACTTAACCAATAAACGCAGGTTCAGAACATTTATATTGTATTATATTATATATTTGTTATATTCATGTAATTATTTATAAAAAAGTTAAGCTGATTTTTCCATTCAAAACACATAATGACTCAGTCATTTCCTTGCAATGAGGAATGTAGCTTATTACTTATTAATGACGAATTCTGTAAAAATAGGATGTGAACCTCCTTGAGAACAGGAAAAAAGCTGGTGGTTGCCCGGTGATTGTGTTTAAATTTTTCACTACTTTTCAAACAACCCAGAGGATAAAAGAGTAGCGCCCTCAACCCTGAGGTCTCTGTAAGGAGACGGCTCAGGTCACCTGATGTGAGATATAATGATAGATGTTTTTATCTCTATTTAAAGGCGACAAACTGGAGACCTGCAGCTATATCTAAGAATAAGCTTATAACCAGCTTATAACCAGTGGTCAACGTCCACTTATACGTGGACAGGATACTGTCACACATGGTCAATATTCTTCTGCTCACATTTTTTCTTCACACTTGGACCGAACCACAGTTAAAGTCTGTTCACTGTTAAGTTATAAGACTGTTTGCAGTGGCCTTATCCATGAGGGGAAACTCCCTCCACTTCAGGGCTGCACTCCTCAAACCAGCACCAAATTTTACAGCAGTTCCTGCTCCGACTGCCAGCAGCTGTTACGCCATCAAGCAACAGCAACACAGTCAGAGAGACTCTGCCTGTGGTTTAACGCTTCCCTAATAACGACATTAGTTGCAAAGAGCTGAGGCTGACTGCAACAAACACAGAGTGGAAAAAGAAAGTCACCAAGCCTGGATGACTTTTTAAAAGCAGGTCAAGTTCAGCCTCAGTGACCACTTCTGCTCTGATGGCTTCTTAAACTTGAATTACCTCCTTTATTGCAATAAGGTGAGAATTCAGAACGTGCTGAGTTCGGGCAGTGCAATTCCTCCGAAACTGTGAACAGCTGAAAGCTGATGTGACACCTCTGCGGCTGCGCTGCGGGTAATTTTAGGCAACTGCTCTTACTACTACTTACTAATAATTTGAGAAATCTCCAATTTGCCTGTCTCATCGATCGTTCGCGGGATATGCCTCAAACTTGATGGGTTTCTGGTTGTTTGGATGAAGATTTCTCATTGTTTTCCTGTTCCCACTGAGTCCACTACTGTGACTGTGGCTCTACTCTATCTGCAGGGACGGGGCCCACACACCAACACAGCCATGTTTGTTTAAATATCTTTGTGAGGGCATTCATCCACATGAACGCACGTCACTTAGTTTAGCGATACCACATCTAAAAGTGTCCGACATGGCGGTGTTTTGGTCCCACACTGAGGTTTGAAGACCATCGTCTACATCTTAAGGCTTTGTAGTGTCCCGTGGGTGCAGGGTTGAAATGTGGAATAACAAAATTCAGACTGGTTCTCAAAAAGACAAACAGGCATTTAAAAAAAATGTTAGTCTTTGGTTTCCTGTGACAAACAGCTTAAGTCATCCAGTTATGTTTTCACTACACACACATTCAACAAGTGTGACCATACAGCGGTCGTCTTTTCAAACCAGCAACTTCCAATTAACTGCACAGTCAGGGAAAATCTGTAAGTTGGGGCTACACTTACCCGGAACAGGCACTGCACCGGTAGTTAAAAGAAACGCACTGTTAATGGGAGGCTGGACGAGTCGTCTCTGTTTATCCACAAATCCACTCTGAGCCTTTTCCCCTGACAGCTACAGGACACCATTTCCTCTTATTCTGCTACTGAAAGTCGATAATAAAACTAAAAGCTTTCCTTTGATGCTGATGTGAGTCTTAAAGCCGTTTAATGTTAGTTTTTTTTAACAGATACTGAGGATTTTTGGTTGGGAGATCTTCTTTCTCCTAAAGCTTCGAGTTTGAAAGAACGGGTGTTCGTCGGCCCTAACTTATTTCTGTCTCCAAAACATAAATACATAAAATGGCAGGAGCCAAAATGCTAACAATAAGACTTCATAATGAAACAACATAAGCCGATTTTTTAAGTAAAACAACCAAATATTCATCATTCTCGTCATTTCAGACGTTCTTTTTTATAGATACAGACACATTTCCTTTTACTTTCACTCTTGTTGGCCTTTATCAACCTCTTGAACTCTCTAGCAGGTTAAGCGAGTTCAAATCAAATGATCAGGCTGGTGATAATTAGCAGGCCTGTTATCACAGCTGTCCGATGAACTGTATATTAAGTTGAGATTCTGGACGTATCAATATTTTGTTCAATATTTTGAGCATTTTTGTGATTCTGACTTTGTAAAATTTTGGCACCTCTGAGCTTTATTTTTCCAGTAATGCACTGGTATCAGATATAATTACATCTACACGAATCACACCGTCACTTCGCTGTTTTACTCAAATGTTTGGTGACATTTAGAAGCTTGAAACAGATCTTTGCAAACGAAACTACTTTAAAGTCAAATTCTAATGATTTTTTTTCACAGTTTTACAAACTAAATTCTTAATTACAGCATAATGTTAACAGGAATAACAGGACGATATATACTGAAAAAAGAAAAATACCAAAAAGTTCAATTTGGGAAGACATAATCATTTACTTCAGCTTGATTAAGATAGACTTTTACCTGCAGGGCCATAACATTTAAGTATTTTCATAGCCTTTTATTTGTACAAGAATCATTCATTTCTTTTATAATTTGGATTAAAGCAGCAGAAGGTGGGATGCTTTTCCTTGAAGCCAGCACTAAGCGACTGACACAAGGTCGCAAAACTGTGACAGCATGCAGCGGGACATACAAGTCAGGTGGAAAAGAGACGAAGTTAAACCTGCTGCTGCATCTCTGCCAAAGAAGTCTTATCACTCTTCAGAGTGAAGCAGCGCAGGATCAAATTCCTCCGCTTATGTAACTAACAGACCGGTCCAGAGCCAGCAAGCCGACTCACTTCAAAGTCGACTTGTAGCTAGTAAATGTTTTACTGATCCTCGTTTCAGGTTTTATGGCACCAAACTAACCAAAAACACGCCTCTATTTCCGCCTTTACAAATATACTTCAAACGAAAGAAAAGCGACCGAAGGGATAAAAATATCAAAGCCTCGGAGCTGAGACTGTTCCCCGAAGCAGATTAACAGATGATCGTGACAGATAGTTTTCTCTGACTGTCTCACTGTTTCAGAAAAAACTAACTGTGTGTGTTCTTCAAGAAACACAAACCCTGATCTCACAGCCTGGCTCCGTGTCATCAGTGGATAAAGAGTTAATAGCGGAAGCGGTTTTCTCACCTTTCCCTCCTCACCCCGCTTAACTTTAAGTCCCCAACTTCACACATCTTGTCCCGAGGTCAGTCCTCACGGCTTCGCCCAGCTGACTGATAGCCGCGGTGAGTGGGAGCGGAGCTACTGCGCATGTCCGCAGCGACAGCTACTTTCACAGTGCATTTTAATCTTCACGTGTTGAATATTTGAGAGTTTTATTTTTTAGAGAGTGTCATAATGTTACTTAGTTTCTTTTCGATAATTAATTAGTTATTATTTTACCACAGAGTTACTTTCATTGTCTCTTCTGTTACAGACAATATTTTCTATTATTTCATTATATTTACATTTTAGATCTATTCATTTTAAATATTTTCATCCAGCATTATTTGATTCAGTGACTCGAGCTTATAGAGTGTTGTGCATTTTATATTATTTTTTAATTTAATTTAAGTTGATTTCATTTTTATGCTTTATTTTTAAGATTTATATTCTTTTTTCTTTTTAAACAGATAATTTAATAGATCAGTGATCGATTAAGTGACTGATTTATTTCAGGTCAACTCAATATTAAATTAATTTCCACTAACAAGCAGCTGGGTGTCAGGTGGTCATGAAACATGACCTTTTTTCAATCTCTCGTGATTATTACTATTTTCTACTAATAGTTTAAGTCTCACAAAGACACTTTTGTGAATTTTCAGTCTGTTTTTCTTATGTTTCTAACTAAAAACGTTTTTCTACTGATATGAATTGACTGCCTGAATAACAATCAGGCTGTGTATTTCTGACCTGCATCTTCTGAGAGAAAAATAAATAAACATCTCACTTGTCAGCATACTCCACTTCCTGTGAGCTTTTCACGGTTGTGGTGGTTTCCTGTGTACGTGTGACGCCTCGCAGTCTCTCTGTTTGGGGGTCCAGGTGGCTGTGGGCTGTTTCAGCTATAGGATCCATCGGCACATACAGATCCTGGTTCGAAGCAGCCTTGTGGCTCTTAACTGAAGGCTCTCTGGCTGTTTCTAAATCATTCTTGCTCTTTAATGCCTCACTGCTGGTTAAAGATTCCACAGCAGGATCACAGCTGTCAGATTCTGAGGTCAAAGGTGAAGTCCGGCTGGATGTTGGTGTCACTGGCAGTGACCGGGCCAACGTAGAAGCTGGCTGAGGCTTTTCCATATTGTTCACACTAAGGCTTGTCAGAGCACCAAGCAGGGGCGAGTCCCGGACATGCTCTCCCGCCTTCAAATTGCCCTGCCTCTCACTCATCCCTTTCTCCTCCTCCTCCTCCTCTGTCTTGGTCTTCTTCTCCTTTAGCCCCTTAAAGCTCTTCTTCTGCTTGTCATTGCGAGGCACAGTCCCCACATGTGTGTACATCTCACAGGAGCGGGCGTAGGTGGGGCTGTGGAGGCAGGACTCCATGTCGTCCACCGACTGGTTGCCCATCCCTGCAGATTTGTCCCCGGAAAAGCTCCCATCATACTCCAGGGACGCTTTGGTGCTCTTCTTCCCTGTTGAGCGGCGGAAGGAGAGATTGGAGAGGCTCCCGAACAGTTTTAAATCTGGAGAAGAAGAGTTAGTTAAAAAGGAGTTAAAAAAATTTTTTTAAGTGCAAAAACATTAATAAAAGCATTTTTAAATTACGCAGCTGGAGAACACAGAAGCCAATGCCTAAGTGCTTTCAGTCTTTTGAATGGCCAACAGGGGGCGACTCCTTTGGTTGCATAAAGATGTCTGAATGTATAGAAGACTATGAGAAAATTAGCCTCTTCTGATTTAATCTATGACATCAGTATACACTTTGCTGGTGACTTTATGGTCTTAATTGCCCGTTTAAAGTCCTCCATCCACATATTCTCTTCCGTTTGTCCTTATCAGGGACGCAGGGAGACTGGAGCCTATCCCAGCTATCATAGGGCGAGACACAGTATACACCCTGGACAGGTCACCAATCTGACGTAGGGCTAACACAGAGCGACAGACCTGCTTAATAAAATGTGATGTTCATTTTGTAAATGTTAGTCCCATTTAGAGTGAAATAGATGGGTAAGCAGGGTATAGAGTGTACTGTGATTTTTGGCTTCCTGGTCAGATCCCTGTATGAGGTCTGGTTTTATTAAAGAAAAAAAGAAGAAGAACAAGAAGAAAGAAACACCTGGCAGTGACCTAAAATGCCAGCTGTTACCTCCCTGTTGTGTCGTATACAGATGTTTTCTCAAAGCTGCTGCTGTCTCACATTTCTGTCCAAAGGTTTTGTGCAGCAGGGCTCATTCTCACTCACAGCATGTCACAAATTGCAATAGCAACAAGCTCTTGGCATCACATTCAAATGCAATAGTCGACCTGTAAC
The DNA here is from genome assembly GCF_900408965.1 of Simochromis diagramma. Lineage (NCBI taxonomy): Eukaryota > Metazoa > Chordata > Actinopteri > Cichliformes > Cichlidae > Simochromis > Simochromis diagramma. The sequence continues at coordinate 539,315 of NW_024387200.1, read as the reverse complement.
CTTATATTTTGAACCAAACCACAGAAAAACCACGTGTTTTTCAAACCCTAACCGAGTAATTAGTAGTGCCTTTATAGGGCCTAAACCATATATATAAACCATATATAAACCTAACCATATATATATAAAGTAAACAAAGCATGACACCTTTTTAGGAACAGTGATAGGCTTGTGTGAGAACCACAGACTTTATATACCCACATGTTTGTTTTATTTTTTTACAGGTTTGTTACTTGCTAATAGACGTTTACTCAGTAAAATCTTTAGATGACTCATACTGTAACTCATACCAGGTGACATTGTTAGTCAGATTATTCCTGGAATCCTTTTAAAATACTGTGAGACTGTGTTTAAAATTATCTTCAAAATAAGAGCTCAAAAAAGAAAGGACATCATGGTAGCCTCCATCTTTTGTATACAGTCTGTGATTTCAAGCTTGTTTATCAGAATTGTTTTAGAAACATAAACATGCAGTTTTTTTTAATTGTTTTTTTAGTTCATGACGTCTTTATATTCTCTGACTTTAGATCTTTAGTCAGAGAGTTTCTCAACTTTTTTGCTTGCTGAGTGAGTTCAATCAATTTCTTTGTCATCTTTTATCTTTTAAAAAATAGAAAAACAGGAAAACACAACGTGTGTGTTAAAAACTGAAAAACCCCAAATTCATCAAGATTAAACGCGACAAAATGATTTTAATCTGGCTCGTTTTGCAGTGATGCACTGGCTGATCCCTGCACAGGGTCATCTTTTTAATTTGGGTTAGCCCCTTAGTGACATGAACATGCACATTTTAAACACACATTAGCATCAGTGCAGAGCCATTATGTCCCTATTTAGACCTACAGCTGCAAACCAACATGTTTTCTTTGCGTTGGAGGCATTTGAGGAATGTCATCGTACCCTTGTTTCTCTCTTATGAGGTGAAGCTCCCGAACTTTCACCAGTGTTCAAGTGTTTTCCCAAAGGACCAATTAGGCTCTGGAGGCACTGACTGTTGTGTATTTAATTCAGCAGCTAAACATGGACTCATGATTTGGAGAGAAATACAAAGATGGGGTTGATGGAGGGTAGATGTTATCTTTTACACTTGAGCCAGCATGTGTCACTTCCACATTGTTCTTAATCGATTTCCATGACCATAAAAATGAGAAAATGTTCTTTATTGGCTGTCATATTTTAGAGTAAATCCCACTCAGTGGAGTTAAGTTAAACACTGTAGTACTAAACAATCAACTTAAAAACCTCCTCTCTTTCCAATAAACAGATATGGGCATTTCCCTTTGTGTCATTTATTCCTTATATGCTGTTGAGTTTTGTTAAGTTTATGGTCAGTTTTGCTTCCTGTTCCTTTACTTAATTCATCCCCTTCTCTGTGTTTTTTAGTGCTGTCTCATCTCAGAGAGAAGTGAACATTTGTCCTAGATATGGCCCACATCTGTGGTTTTCTATGAACCACACTGAACCTTGAGCCAGAGGTCAGATCAGTTGTGACATCTGGGGCACATCTGGCCCACATAGTACTTTCTATAACCCATGCCTGACCTGCTTTATGCCCACAGAGCACCTGATGGTGCCATAACTGAACCGTACGTGCCAAAAGTAGCCCAGACCAGGCCCGACTGTGCGTGCCTGCTACCTGGACTGTTTTTCACTCCCTTTGTCTCCCTCTGTTTGTTGTCAATGCATGCTTTGTCTCTCTGACATGCACTTCCTGTTTTATTTTGGTAGCAACTGTATTCGCTTGGTTGTAGAAACATTCAAAAATCCCAAAGAACTTGTTAGGCGTTGAGTTCATTCTGTTTTTAAAATGGTTTCGCTTTCTTTGAGATACAATTACTTTGAGGAACTGAGGAAAAATGATCTACTGTTAACTCTAATCAGATTTATGTATATAGTGCCAAATTATAACAGCAGACAAGCAGATTTTACAAAATTTGCAGCTACGTCCTTTGCCAATTTCTGTTAAGGAAAATAATGCCACGATGTGCCAAAATTAATGTTTTTCTGCAGCAAACAGATTCACTTCAGCATTTATGATCCTTGGCTATTTCTGTAAATGTCAAAGGACAACGTGACACTTAAAGCAACAACGTGACTCTAAAATTTGAACTTTTTAAAACTATTCAACTGAGCTCCATTGGAGGTTTTTGTTGTCCCGAAGCCTGAAGCTGATTCGTTTTCACAGAGTGAATAAATGTCCTCAGGCTGCCTCAAAAAAATCAGTTTTTATAAGACAGCTACCAAGTCAAGCAGCAGAAGAAGAGATGCACAGAGGCCTGTTGTCCTGTCAGCAGGAATTCGCTGTCTTTTCTTAGCTCAGCTCTGTGCGCTCAGCCGGGCCGCTGTCCCTTCAAACAGCACAAAGGCACGTCTATGCTTCGTTAACAATGGAGCAAAAAGATGTTTGTAAGTGGAACAGTGGACAAAGCAACAGCGGACACGCTGGAACGAGCGCCAATAGAGCACATTCATTTATGGGCTTGCACAAATAAACTTACATCAGCCTCTTTTACCAGACTCGTCTAATACCACTGTCTCTGTGCTTCTACTACTACTTTTCTACTTCAGCTCTACTAAGAGTTAATATATAGTAATATTATTCATGTCTTATGTACCATACATACAAGACATTTTCAAATATGTTTGCTTTAGATTACTTCCTCCGCTTTGATACAGTTCCATATTATAATATTTATAAATGTAACCTGTGATAAGTTACACTAAGGTTTTGGGGGGATTTTTAATGCTCAGTATATTTGTGACTGATATCAACAGATGTTAAACAAGATGTATTTTATCATATCATGGTGTGGGTCGCAATGTCGCATCACAGGAAGAGGTTCCTGTTTCAGGGCACTTCTTTAGTGTCATGTGTTCTCTCCTGATGCTCCAGCTTCCTGCCGCAGCCATTGTGTTGAATGGTGATTCTGAAATAATCTAAGGTATGAATGAGTTCAGATTCAGTTCAGATAATGGATGGTTTTCATTTTGTCTCCAGCAGACTTAGAGACGGTGCACTGGGGTTCGAGTTTATGGTGACTGAGCTTATATAGGTAAGTAAGGATTGTGCCCGATCTAAAAGTGGCCACCTGAGCTCATTTTATTTATATGCTTTTACATATAACCACTAGAGATTGCTTAATTTTAAAAATGCTTCTACACTGAAAAAGTGTTGCATTGCACTCCACTGTAGCAACAGAAAATTGGGATTTCTGGGTTAACACTGTTTATTTCACTGTACCTAAAATTAAAAATAACTTACCATGAAAATAATCAACACAAACAATTTGTCAAATGTGAGAATCTGTACTTCAAGTAAAAGGTTTATATTAAATTACAGTCTGAGTACAACTAATAAACTTAGCTGTAACAAAATAGGGTAATTATTAAAGTTGGTTCAAAGTAACATTTCTTTTCAGTGTGTTACGCTAAAGTCACACCAAGAAAAACTGTGGTGGAAGACGGCGGTCTGACTAAAATTACTGTAACTTTGTGCAATGAACAAGTTCCCTACTCGCTTTTGAAATGGTTGCTTCGAAGGACTGCGATCACTCACTTCAGTCTCACTTTGGTGCATCAAAACTGAGTTAGTCTGCTCTTATTTTTTAGATTGAAAGTTAGCAATTGCATGAAATCGCTTTGTGAAAATGTGGCAAGTAAGTATGATAAATCAGTGAAGATCACATATCTGTTGCCATCCACATACACAGAAACCTACTTTCATAATCCAGCCAGAAGCTCAAAGATCTGAAAATACAACATGAATACAACCAGCTGAATAAAAGGAGAACCTCCGACTGCAAAGACGCAAACTGGGTGCTGAGTAAGATTGACTGCCATGCGTAGGCAATCTGTTTGCATTTACAAATAAGAAGGTAGTTATTAGAAAGTCAGTCAGAGAGTGACTGTGTCAGTCTGAGTCTGCTAGGACAGCGCGCAGGTTGTCTTTAGGAGACGAGACTCAAAACCAAATTTAAGACGCTGCTTTTGTCATTTGGCTGCTCTGATATTCCAATCAGATTAAAAACATAATTTAAAAACATACAATAAACAATATCTGGTTGCAAATTTAATAAATTGTTTCAAATTCTTTTGGCTTTTATTATAAAGCATATTTCAGAAGTCTGCAAGTTGCAGTTGGAGTTTCAATATAAGTGAGCTGTTTAAAGTTTCCTTAATCTGGGGCGTGAACACAGCTGCAGCCTGTGGTTGTCTAATAAATGATGAATCCCTCTTCAGCTGTTTGTGCCTTTTGGAGCACTGAGGCTTGCTGTGAAGTCCAATCTGTCCTCACTAGTTATCTGTAGCCAGTGCAAATATCCTTTCTATGGAAGCAGCTTGCCAACCAGGCCAGTGAGCTTCAGCTGATAGCTTTACCTTTGCATGTAACAGTTACGTCGGGCTTTGGAAAAATAAGATGGCAACAGCAATTTACCAACAGTCAAACACATGAAAAAGGTTTGCAAGCGACAGACAAAAAAGCAAAGAAAGTGAACTGAACACAAGTGAACATCAAAAATGGCAGAACTATTAAAGACAGCAACAGAATTTAGCTAAAAGAATAAACAGAAGACCACAGCAGAGGGGGAGGTGTTTGAACTATCAATTACAGTAAAATGTGCAGCGCCAGCCGCAGTGATAAGAGTAAGCAGAAGTGGCAAGGCAGCAGTAAAAATATTTTTGTGTCAGGAAGTCTGACTGAGATCAAGATCTGCTTTGCAAAAACAACACTGATAAGTACTTTAATACACAAATTCTCACCCGATTGCATTTAGTGAAAAACAGCCGTCACACACAAATTAAACATGGAGAGTGTTTTTATATCCGCTGTCCAGTTTCTGCAGCTTCCATTGCAGATACACAGTCACTGAACTTTTCTACAACACAGTTTAGAACATTTAATGGTAATTTATCACCTGTGTGTAAAACATTTTTAACAATTAATGTCTTCAAACGGCTTATTAGGCTTAGTTCCTACTTCTAAGCTGGACTGCTGTAATTATTATCAGGATGTCCTAAAAACCCTCAAAGTTGCTCCAGAATGCTGCAGCCAGAGTTCTGACAGGGACTAGAAAGAGAGCATATTTCTCATGTATTCTCATCAATCCAGAATTGAAGTTAAAATCCTGCTCCTCACATGCAAGATTGTGAATAGTCAGGCTCCATTTTATCTCAAAAACCTCATCGTACCATATCACCCTATTAGAGCACTTCGCTCTCAGACTGCAGGCTTACTATTTGAAAATAGAATGAGAGGGAGAGGCTTCAGTTTTCAGGCCTCTTCTGTAGAACCAGCTCCCAGTTTGGACTCAGGAGACAGACACATCTCTAGTTTTAAGATCAGACTTTCTTTTGTGCTAAAGCGTACAGTTTACTGCTGGATCAGGTGACCCTGAATCCTCCCTTAGTTATGCTGCAATAATTCTAGGCTGCTGGGGGATTCCCATAATGCATTTCTTTTTCACTGACTATGTGTTAATAGACCTCTCTGCATTTAATTATTACTTGTTATTAATCTCTGACTCTCTTCCACAGCATGTCTTTTGCCCTGTCTTCCTCATCTCACCCCAACTGTTAGCGGCAGATGGCCCCGCCCCTCCCTGAGTCTGGTCCTGCTGGAGGTTTCTTCCTGTTAAAAGGGAGTTTTTCCTTCCCACTGTCGCCAAAGGTCTTGCTCATAATGTTGCTGGGTATTTCTCTGTTTTATCATATGGTCCTCATCTTACCATACAAACCACATTGAAGCAACTGTTGTTGTGATTTGGAGTTATATAAATAAAGTTGAACTGAATTGAACTGAGATCCCCTCATGAACCTGATAAGGATAAGCGGAAGAGAATGGACGGATGGATGATCAAGATCCCAAATATCTATTTACAACATGTCACATGAAATTTGTAGATTTATCTCAGAAAAAGCTGCGTGCCCGGCAGAGAGACACAGGCTAGTTTGATGCCACAACTTTTGTACTATTACTTAGAAGGATTACGCCTTTCACCTAAATTTAAACGTCCTTGTTAGTAGATCTGCAATGTTGTAAGATGACTGATAAGTCATCCAACAAAAATGTTGGAAAATGACTGTTTCAGTCCTGAAACTGAAGTTTTAAGCTTTGTATAGAACATAAGCACAACTTTAATTCATGTCATGCCCAACCAGTTTTATCTTGTGACCTTTGGACGATCTAAACTTTAGAAAAAAATATTGCTGGATTTCAGAGCAAAGATTTTTTTTTTTTACTGTGAATGCTTTGTGTGAATTCTGCTGTCACTACCTTTTCTTTTTAGTATTTTACACCAAAATATAAAACTTTAAACAGTTTTTAAAATCAGCCTAAAATCAGAAAAAGTTCAGTCCACCATCAGGTGCTTTTCTCACTGACGGATTTGATTTACTTTTGCTGGATCCTTTAGGGCGACAGATGACAAGTACTTTTCCAAATAATTCCCCATCAGAAAATAAAACATAACTTACTCAGTTTCCGTTTGCTCATGGCTCACTGGTGGAGTGTGTGGGCTTCCTAATAACATGTAAAGCACTCTTTAAAAGTGTCCTCCACGTCTTTCCAGCACCATGCTCTTTACTCAACAGAATGAATCTACTTCCTGTCTTGTGAACGCAGCGGAAGCTGGGGGTAAAATTTCAAGTTTTCGCTGTGCTGTCTTGTAGCAATCAGATGACAAGTCCTATCGTCACTTTACACTGGAAGTGAGAGGTGCAACAGCAAATTACTGTTTTCTCTCTAAGTCACTACCCAACCAACAAACCAACAAACAGGAAATCTCATTGTGGTTTCTACAAGAAAATTATATATTTTTACTTTAAATATAATTTAAATTCAGACACTAGTAGATACACAATGGTAGCTGGAAACTCTTTTTTTGGCATCTCTATAATCTATACACAAGAAACATTAGCAGCAGTTATGAATTTAAAGATATATTCAAGACGTGTGGACTGCTTACCAATAAATCATCTCTTGTCTGTCGTTGCCTTTTAGCAAACTGTATAATGTTTGATGTATGTATGTATGCCATAATCAAACACGTGAACATGTTTACAGTATCCATCGGTATCTAGTGTGTGTGTGTTTTAATATACTTATTTTTATTTTATTGCTTTTCTCCTTTCATCACATCTGCATCATAAGCTTTATCCATACATTCAGATTTTTGATCAAAAGTAGAAAAAAGAGACACTGATGATCAATAAAATAATGCATCCTTTAAGTAACGCAGTCCTGCCTGTGTTTGGCATGTTTCTGCTGTACACCATACCAAGACAAAGCCTAAAAAGTCTAATTTAAACCAATTTTTAAAAAGTCTTTTAAAAGCAAACACTGCCATTTAAATAGTTTCACTTCCTGTTTCAGTTCTTAAAATCACTGGGTGGCGTCCAAACTCCCCTGAAACACCCTGCATGTTAAACATTTCTAAAAGGAGTGATTCAAAATCCTTTTCTGGCATGACCCAACTGCAGAAGAAAAAAAAATCTTATCTTATCCCCATTTTTAAAACATTTTAAACCCCCCCCAACATTTTTTTTTGGGGGGGGGGTTCCTACATATTATGTCATTCGTGGTTCTGTGCCCCACTATGGGGCCCGTGCTGCAGTTTGAGAACCAATGTGACAGAATTAAAGAATAAAAACACGTGAAGTTTGGCTTAAGAAAAATATCCGCCCATCCATCGATCCATTCACTTCTGCTTATCCTTTTCAGGGTCGCGGGGGGCACTGGAGCCTATCCCAGCTGTCTTGGGGTATATATATAGGGTATATATATATATATATATATATATATATATATATATATAAATTAACATGATTACTTTATATTCAAATGTATTTAAATAAAAGCTACAATTATAGACAAGTGTAGTGCATAAAATATTACAGAATATTAAAGAATATGCAATAGCAAGTGTTGCTGTCTGCTCGTATTCTCATTGCTTTTTTCAAGCTGTTATAGCACAGAACATGTTCCTCTTTAACAGACACGAATCGTAGGAAAGGAAAACATGTAAGCGCAGCACGCGGACTTTCATCTGTTTACAGGCTCAGTAGGTGGAGGCACAGAGCTGTCAGCATCTTGCAACATTTCCTGCCAACATTTCCTGGTGAAGCAAAATCCCAACACCAACTGAAAGGATTTTACATTCATCTGCACCTTTGTAAATTTTTTTAACCACTTCCACTCAGTGACGTTCAAAACTCTGTGACCATATCAGACATCAGTCCTCCTTTCATGCAAAGCTGAAGACTAGTCAGAAAGTCAGAGGCGGCAGGAGCACAAGATTTTCTGAAATGATGAAATATTTCAGATTCCGCTTTATTTCCAGGTCAGCAATCAGACTGAAGCAGATGTCATCAGTTATGTTAATTCCAGCATTCAGATGATTCTCAGATGGTTTTCATTTTAATCAGCCTCCGAGAAATATGTATGTCCCTCAAGCTTCCCGCACTAAGCAACAATGGGATTTAGTTTTATTCTTTATTTGTCAAGGACCACTACTGTGGCCATGACTGGTTTCTTAGAAACAAAATCTAAATGAAAAAGGAGACTCTTTAAAGGCGGAGCTTCTGTTGGGAACTTTACTGTAAGCGGCTGACGTGACAGCTGTTTATGTATTCTGAGAAAAAACTGCAACTCGTTTCCATAGTAGCAGTTTTACAAAGTATCCTGAACTGTTGAGATGAGGTGAAACAGTCTAAAGTCCAGTTTTTATTCTGACAAAGAAAGGACTCGGAGTCAACTCATAGCTGGACTGAAGGATTCTAAGGACGTACGCAGCTGGATCAGCTGGGCCCAAAGCACCTGATGTGAGCACAGCATCAGAAGATCAATGCATCACACTTGGTTCAAATAAAAAACAGAACAGAAAATTCTTTTAAAATGCACAGAAGGCTTTGTAGTAATGCTCTCAGAGGACGAGCAGTGTCTCTAAACCATTTCTTGGAAGGAGACACAAAGAAAACCCCTCAGGCTGCAGGACTCAGAGAAACCAGTTAAAAATCCCCACTGAATAATTCCAGTTAGAGATTAGTGGCAATAGAAAGGTGACTGTGAGGCGACAAACACAAAGGAAAATGAAAAAGAATGCACAATAAGACTTTTCATTACATTTAACAAATTTCAGTTTTCATTATGGACATCTCATTATTGAGATTGCTCTGTTAAAAGCCATCACACTGAATTATCTAACATTGAATTATCCACACAAGTCGACACAAAATAATAATAATAACAATTTACTACTTGAGCCACAAGAAATTGAAATCCTGGCTGAGTTTGGAGCTGAGGAGGTCTCCAAGATATTCAGAGAGGGACAAAACCAAATTACGGCATCTGGTGATGGTGGCCACTGATTTTTCAAACGTGTCTGCTTCAGTCTGGGCTGTTTCGAATGGATTTTGATTTCCTGAATCCCAATACGACAGTTAAAACAGCTGACTGGTGGTCGTTTACACACATCTACATTATTTTGATGAGTTGGATGCCTTTTACGTCTGTTTGTGGCCACTTTATCTAAAAATCTGAAAAAGGGAAGCAGTTACACAGCGGCTATTCTACCACAAATAGACTGACTTTATTTTGAACCCAGTGAGGCCAGATCCAGTCGTTGCTGTTTCATCAATTACCCAGAATATTATGACATGATGTTAGTTTGTTTCATCACTTGGCAACGTGCCTGTTTACAGATGTCTCTACAACCAACCTTATTTATTCAGTGATACATGGCACGAAAGAGGAAAAACACTTCAAATTCTGAGGAACAGTAAATCAAATATATACTCTGCTCAAAAGCCCTTCAGATCTAATGGGGACAAACAGCATTCTGGATGTCTGTACTGATATGGACAGTGTGATGTGTTCAGAATAAACCTACAGAGAGTTGAATTCAAAGACGCCCTGAAAATCAAAGTGAAAAAATAATGCAGCGGGCTAGTCCATTTAGGCAAAATCTCAGTAGTTTGCACGGCCCCACATGCTTGTATGCATGCCTACCAGCGTTGGGGAATGTTCCCTATGAGACCACGGATTGTTTCTTTGGGGAGCTCCCCTCAAATCTGGACCAGGACATCACTGAGCTCCTGGACAGTCTGAGGCGCAACCTGGCAGCCACCCATTGACGAAGCATAATGTCCCAGAGATGTCCTATTGGTTTCAGGTTAGGCTAGCGTTATGGGTCGGTCAGTGGTATCAATTTCGCCTGTAGAGATCTGTGCATCCCTCCATGGATATGTTGCCCCAGACGATCATTGGACCACCACCGTTTGACATCGGTGGTATAGCTTTGAAATCGGTGGTGATTGGCCCGTAACACTCGCCTAACCTGAATCCGAGTTAGACTAATGAAGGTTATCTCTCTCATCATGTCAAATGATGTCACAGGTAACACAATGTTCTCCCCACCCTCTTCTGACCTTTTCACGTCTGTCGCGTGTGGTCAGGGTCAACCTGCTCTCATCTGTGAAAAGCACAGGGTGCCAGTGGTGGACCTGCCAGTTCTGATACGCTCTGGTATATGCCAATCTGGCTCCATAGAACCAGGAAGTAATCACAGGTCCCACTAAAGGACATTCAGTTCTCAGGCCACTTTCACAAAGTCTGTTTCTGACTGTTAGATCAGACATATTCACACCAGTGTCCTGCTGGAGGTCATTATTGTAACTCTGGCAGTGTTCATCCTGTTCCTGCTTGCTTGAAGAAGCAGATACCGGTCCTGCTAATGGGTTAAGGACCTTCTACAGCCCTGTCCAGCTCTCTTACATTAACCGACTGTCTCCTGGAATCTCGCGTGCTCTTAAACCTGTGCTGGGACACACAGCAGACCTTCTGGTAATGGCATGTGTTGATGTGCCATCATGGAGGAGGTGAGCTACCTGTGCACCTCTGTAGGGTCCAGGTCTCAACAGCCCAATGCAAAACTATTGAAAAAGAGTCAAAAAAAAGAAGAGCAGGGAAAAATGTCAGCAGCTGTCACCAACAAAACCATTGCTGCTTCAGGGCTTGTCTCATTGTTTCCCCTCCACCGAACCTGCTGTTAATTCCATAAACACCAAAGCAACTGAAACTAATTAACTTCTGTACTAATTAACAGACCAGATCAGTGTCCCAGAAGTTTAAATGTCTTGATATATACTCTGTTTAAAAAATGGTATTTTAATTGTTTTGAGCAGTGTACATTAAAGCGTATATTTTAATGTCCATCCATTTGTCTTTGCTTATGCTTTTCAGGGTTGCAGTGGAGTCTATCTCAGCTGTCTTAGAGTGGGAGGCAGGGTACACCCTGGACAGGTCACCAATGTGTCGCAACTATGGGCAATTTAGAGTTTCCAAATAGCCTATCCCCACTAACTGCATGTCTTTGGACTGTGGGAGGAAACCACACAAACACGGGGAGAACATGCAAACTCCACACAGAAAGCCCCTGGCCTGATGGTGGAATTGAACTCAGGACATTCTTGCTTGCTGTGAAATTGTTCTTGCACCGTGCTGCGCATAATTTAATGTGTTTGTTTTTTTTTTTAATGTCTAACTTTACCTTGTAGAATTACAGATTTCCCGCTAAAAGAAAAGTCCAGGTCAGAGTAGAGCTCAAAAGCTCAAGTGATTGATAGTTTGAGAGACTGTCCATCAGAAAATGAGCACCTACTAAAAAATATTCCACTAATTTCTGGTTTCAGTTAGGAACTTTAATCTTAGAACTAACCAACAAACACGTCATGAAAACCAACCGACAAACCATCGGACGTTTTAAGCGCCATTTCTGGTTTTAGTGACTCATAATTTCTAAAGTTTGATAACATGTATCCTGAAAGCATTTTGGCTGAGGACCAGTGATATCAAAACTTCTTTTAATCATTTAGTTCTGTTCTACGTTTACACACTGCCGGTGACACAGACTGAGGTTTGTGACATTTTCGATGAATAAAAGCTCGTTTCACACACAGACTGGTCTGTTACTGGGCCTGAACTGTGTTTTGTTCTGTCCCAGCTGCCAGCTGTGACTTTCTGTCTGCTGCATACAACAGCTGTTATGTCATCTAAACATTGAGTAAACACAGACAAACAAAGGCTGTACCAAGGAAGACATGTTACTGTGTGAAAACAGCAAATCAGAGTACTCTCACAGCTGAAATGCAGCAAAACAATGACTGCCACCGTGCAGGTACAGCAGGAAGAGACTAAGTAGGGCAGTAGGTCGTTTCTGTATGAGACAACTTCCTGAACAACAAACACTTCAACATGCAAATTTTCATGTGTGAAAAAAACCCATCCATTCACAGCAAAGACGTCCACCTCAACATTTTTCTGCTATCACGCCCACTATCTCATCTAAGAAGTTTCTTGAACTTGCAAACGAGCCAAACTTGCCCAAGCTGTGATTGTGTTAGAGGTGAGTGATAGAGGATTTAGATATTTATTTATTTATTTAGATATTTAGAACATTTACATAATTTTCTATATTGAGACACTTTATTTTATTTTGCTTTTTCTACAATAAATATATTGTAAGTAAATCCATCTTTCTTTCTAGGATATCCTAGGTTAGAGGTGAGTGTTAGAGGATAGAGATACTTTTCACCCCAAAAAGCCTAAATATATAGTTTATTGTTGATTGACTGCTGCTGTGGCGTTCGTGTTCTTCATGTTTCTGGTCTTGGCCACTAGGTAGCAGCATAACTCCTCAAACAGAAGGCGAGCTGGAACTCGAGGTCACTGGTGACTGTTTACATGTCTGTATGAGCAGCAGCACGTACTTCACAATTTTAACAGAAGCTCTTATTATAAGGAAGGAAGCGGTTTAGTTTCCGAGTATTGATAAGAGTCTTTCTGTTTAATTTGTGCTCTTGTGCAGTTTGTCCAATTCTAAGAGTTTTCATCTTGAATTTCAGGGTCTCTAAACTTCACTGAAGTACAGTCACACCCGTTACTGCCGTTTAGGATCCTAATTGAGTAAGACCAGAAGAATTCACTTCAAATATATCTGAAGCGTTGGCTTTTTTTCCTCTGATGGTCCTTTCACAAATCTTTGTCATCCAAGAGAATCACTTGCTCAAACAAATTCTTGTAAATTTTAAAAAATGTTCTCAAGAGAACTTTGAACTGGCTTACAGCTTAGAAAATGACTACAAGGACACTTACAGGAAACTTTCATGACTCTTCAAACTTCTTCAATTTCAAAGAGAAACTCCTCAGACCTCTCACATCTACAAGTTATTTTATTTTAAATAATATCCCGCACTGTTTGCTGTTTACACCACTGCACATACCAAACACAAAGAGCTATTTTGGTTTATTTTACAGAGCCAACAAACAGATCAGTAAGTATTTTGTTTTATTGATCTTTTATTTATTTGGACTTATTATTGCCATTATATTTACAGCATTGTGATGGACCGAGCAGCGAAGGAAACTCAGGCACAGGTTAAAGTCCAAAAAAAGTTTTTTTTTTATTTAACCCAAAAACATAGTTGGTTAAATCATATAAAAGAAATCTAAATCTTGGGTCCATAAAAGATGCCAAAATAACAGAACTCCACTCGAAGTTGCCAACAAACAATACTGGTAACTCAAACAAACTGAGCTAATTAAGTGAGACAAAGGAAAAACTTAAATAGTGGCTGATCAGCCCACAAAAACACAACACACGAAACCTAACTGAAACTAACGTAACGAACTCCAATCCCCCCCATGATCCCGAGTTATGGAATGAGCCAATTTGCTGCTCTCCATATAGGCTTGCTCCGCCCCTTTTCCACCCCTTGGCTCCTCAATCAAGGGACTGCAGCAGCTGCAACTGAGGTAACTCAGAAAACAAAGAGATTAAATCATACATAACAGTGTAAACTAAAATGTGCGCACTTATTTTAGAGTACAGTGTTATGTATGTGAATTAATTCTAAACCAAAACTGGTTATTCATTGTCCCGTAAATTAATTCCTAAAGAAAGACAAACGTCAAAGCAGTGTTTTATATAAGCCTCAACACTGATATTACCACTGTGTGGCTGCAGTTACAGCCACACAGTGGTAATATCAGCAGCATGTTTTTATCCAGTGAGACATTTTGCTTCACTTTTAGATTATTTAGATCATTTACATAATTTTCTATAATGAGCCACTTTTATTTTACAGTGTTTTTGTGGCTCTTTTTCTACAATAAATATACTGTAAGTAAATCCATCTAACTGCAGTCGATTAATTACCCAGGATAATATTTGAAAAGTGAAAAAATACTAAATTGATATCTCTCTTTAAATCTTGAGCTCTGTTGGTTTCTCTGAGCTTTCTGAAAGCACGTTGCACTCTCTGGGGATCTTGAATGCTCTGTTTTGCTGGTTTCATGGTTAAAGGATATGGGGGGGGGGAGCTAATATTTTGCATGCAAAAATCATTAATACATGAATTAATATAGTGAAGTAAAAGCATAAAGTTGCTCAGAGAGTTAGAGAGAGGGGAGCTTTAGGTAAAATAAGTATCAGTGGAACAATAAAGAGCAGCATAAAAGAATACAACTTGAAGGTTTGCAGTCAGATTTACAGGTTTTGGATTTACAGAGCCGTGGTAAAATATTCTGTCTTTTATGAAATCAAAGTGAGATGCAGCATGACTCGGGAGTATCTGCATCTGAAAGCAATTTCATTGACCCAGGATCAGTTTGGAGTCGTGTGTGTGTTCTCAAAATAGGATTGCTGTCTGCATGGGGTGAAAATAAACATTCTTTTTTATCTGCCGCTAATAAAGTTCATTTGTCCTTAAAAGAATAAAATTCTGTTTGTTTCCACATCAGTTTAGGACTTCTCTGAGGCTTAGACACGGTCAGGATGTAATCCTGGATGAGTTGTGAATCAGTTCAGTTCACTTTCTGTTCTATTTGCTCCAAAAAAAATGAAATCTACTGTCAGCTTAACACTGTTTTCGCTTTAAATAATGTCAAGCTTTTAGCTAAGGGGTTCACTCTCAAAAAGGACGTCAGTCTTTTGGTCAAATGCAGAGACACGACCAAAGCAAATCCAAGTTTTTCTAATTTTACAATGAAAAAAAAACAAACAAACTTGGAACATATTTGTGTATATAAAGGCTGCAACTTGGCAACAGTTTTATTGCTAATTGATCTCAACTGGCAATCATGAGCAGAAAAGGCCCAAAAAAACTGTTTATATTGAGCAACATCGTCTTCTGAGAGCTCTCGTTATAGTGCCTCAAATCAGAGTGGGGAGGAGGAGGGGTGGATGGGTGATAAAACGTTACAGACCAGTGTTGGCATCTTCAGCCTTTTGTTTGGAATAATCATTATCTTAAAAATCTTAAAATTAAGTTAAGATTAAGATTATAACCCCCCCCCCCAGCCTTAAAATTTTGTGCATATGTATGTAAGCGTACATTACCATGACATTGCCACAACATCAAAGCTTGGTTATAAATTTATATGTATCTTTTTTAACTGTTCAGTTTAAAAAGTATGTCAATCAGAAACAAATAAAACATATTTGTTAATTTGGACATAGCCTCTGGGTCTGAAAACTGAAGCCAAGAGAAAGTGCTTTATACCTGCATTATTGTTGACAGCCAGCAGGGGGTGCTTCCTTTCAACAAGGCTACTCCTGAATAAATGTTGCAGTTCAACTTTAAGGCCATCACAGCCTCGGTAAGTTTCCCTTCCTAACAAATGCTGCTGGGTTTTTTTTTTTTGGTTTTTTTAGTAAACCTAGGAGCTGAACTCACTAAACTGGACGTCTTGACTGTATGTGTGCTATTGGTGCCTTTTTGAGCATATTAATGCAATTATTTAACAAATAATGCAGCTTGCTTGTTTTGGTGAGTGAAACGTACTTTATAAAAAAATTTTATTTAGCAATAATTAGCATTAGCTTGGCATCCATGCTGCAAACATTGGCAGCATAATTTATGTCTATGCCATCTTTTATATACAGTATATGAATTTAATAAAAAATCCAACTGTATGGAAGTCAGTGGGAAAATTAGCTTATTTCTCACTGTGTATGTGACTTCTATCCTTCTATTCTTTTCTGCTTATCTAACATTTGGTCATGCTAGCAGCAGGCTAACCAGGGTATTTCAGACTTTTCAGTTCCTCCTGGGTGATCCTGAGGTGTTTCTAGGCTTCTCCACCAGGTTCTGGGTCTACCCAAGGGTGTGTTCCCTTTTGGGTGTACCCAGAAAATCCTTAGGTGGCATCCGAACCAGATGCCCAAACCACTTCATCTGGCTCCTTCTGACATGCAGGAGTAGCAGCTCTACCCCAAGATCCCTCCAGATATCAGAACTTCTGGTTTCAAATATTATTTTAAAAAGCAAGTTGTTCCTTTCACAAATTGTTCTCCCATTGAGAGTAAAACAAATGATGAAGCAGAATTTGCTTAGGATCATGGCTACATTTTGATTGACAACTTGTTTTGTTAGCATTTTTGGGGAGGCATTAATCAATTTAAAGAGTACATCAGAGTTGTGTTCCAGGTTTACAATCAGTTTAAAACATCCTGGGATCATGAAGTGAAATCACAGGAGAGTCTTCTTGAAAGTGTCCCTGAAAGAATTGAGCGGCTGCTGAAGGACTTTCCTGGCTGCGCCATCTGTCAGTAAAGAAGAATGACGTCTGACATGATTTTGTCAAGGTCTCTTTACCTCAAATAAACATGGAGAATATGAGGACATCTGGTTGATCAAATTAAAATGTGTCCCTCATCTAATGACACCATCTGGCCCGCTGAGCTGTAAGCTTGCTAATTTATGATTTTTTTTTTTTTTTCACTGTGCTCAATGCTAAATCACTGCACATTAATTAAACGCACGGCACTTTCCTGTGACAGTCGACTGAAGTAATTCTGAATGAAACACAGAATCAGATCCAGATCAATCAAGAAGGGATCAATGAGTGGAAAGAGCCTCGTTCTAGGCCAGATTCGAACCTAATCTACTCCTCATGTCTCATGTTATGTAAAGTCAAACACACAGCCTTTAAAACTAGATTTGCATTCGGATTCTTCTCTTTCAGCTGATCTGCAAGGATGCTGCAAGAACATTAGCCAAAGCAGGAGGAGGGAGCACATTCCTCTGATTCAAACAGTTCAACTGTAGCAGGCTGAATTTTCTCAACCTGTAATTTTGGACTAACTAGCAGCACGAGACCTGTGATCTCATTTGTAGTTACGAAGCATTTATTGTTTACAGTATAATTACATGACATGAATAACCCGGCTGTACACATGGTTAATGTGTTAATGTGTTAATGTCCTCAATACCCTGGCTTTTATTATGCAATCACAGACTTTTTCACTTGTTTTATTTGATTGTATATTTATTTATGTTTTATATAGTGTATATTTTGTATAACTTGTACAGCACTTTGGTCAATTAAGGTTGTCTAAAATGTGCTATATAAATAAATAAACCTGACTTGGTCATTCCTACCATAAAGTTGGGCATTTTTCCGCTTGTCTGTGGAGATTGGCTCGCTTTTGTATCAGTTTTTAACTTTTTTTTTTCAGTTTCAAAACATCAAGTTAGTGGCAGCGAGGATTCATAATGAGACTTCACTAACCGGTCTGATGTGAATTATGTCTTTTTTTTTTCTCAGCACTGGTAAAACCTCTCACCCTGCTAACAGTACAGACAGCTGTGGTTCGTTATAGTGCACTGAAGATCATTATTGTGTAGAAAAACAGGACAGGGCAACGTATTTACTTTAAATTGTCCTTGTGCAATTTCAGTATTGGGTTTTAATAAAGTTATTTATTAGTCACCGACATAAAGGAGGCCACACGCACTCTTAGGAAGATGTTTAGTGTTTTATTTTCATTAAATAAAATAAGGAAACCAAATAACTGTCTGCCAGCAAGTCAGTAAGTATGCAGTGTATGAGTGAGAGCATCCATGTAAAACAATAACACAAAGGTTTTTCGGTCAGTCAGCCTGTATTAGAGCTTCTGCCAGAGCTACACTACACTACGCCCAAACTGCTCAGGTGTGAGGCATCCTTAACGAGGTCAGCTCCACCCACTGATTACCTGGAAGAGACTGGCAGACAGAGCCAACGAGGAAAGTAGAGCATAAAAGGAAAAGGCTGAAATAAATGAAACTGGCTGCCTTCAATTCAATTTTATTTATATAGCGCCAAATCACAACAAAAGTCGCCTCAAGGCGCTTTATATTGTACAGTAGATGCAGAGAAAAGCCCAACAATCATATGACCCCCTATGAGCAAGTACTTTGGCGACAGTGGGAAGGAAAAACTCCCTTTTAACAGGAAGAAACCTCCGGCAGAACCAGGCTCAGGGAGGGGCGGGGCCATCTGCTGCGACCGGTTGGGGTGGGAGAAGGAAAACAGGATAAAGACATGCTGTGGAAGAGAGACAGAGGTTAATAACAGATATGATTCAATGCAGAGATTTCTATTAACACATAGTGAGTGAGAAAGGTGACTGGAAAGGAAAAACTCAATGCATCATGGGAATCCCTTGCGACCGGTGTGCACTGGTTATATTCAAATGACGTCCACTGTAAAGTAATCTGTAACATTACGATTACCCACCAAGGAAAGTAACTTCTAAAAGTGCTTGGCTTCCCAAAAATGGTGAAACAATTACAGGGTAATGTAGTTTGATCTTTTTTTAGACTCCTCAAACAGCGGCTCCCTTCATTTTTTATCAAATTTGACCGAGACGTGGTGTGTTTGCTGAGGACTTCTTTCAGCGGTGGATTAATACGCACTTCTTCTTCTTGCTTATGTCCTTCATGTCTGCAGTGAAGCACTTGTGGCACTTTCTGTGCTTTAGAAAGCCCTTTACCCTGTTTATTTTATTTCTGCATGAGTAGTTTTGCATCTTGTGTAACAAGACTATGAACCAGAAGCTTCTCTGTGGGTTTTTTGTCCCTGCCTGTCAGCCCTCTTGCATGCATACCCTGAAGCATTAATGAACAGAGATCTCGTTGTGAATAATGACACAGAAATGTCAGCATAAAGGCAGTGGCCTCCTTTTTGTTATCGCGTGTGCTGAAATATTGATGAGCCTCTCTTTTTCGCCGTTGCCGTCTCAGATATTTGCCTCTGACTGATGAATGCTGGGGCATTTTTCCTGCCAGGCAACCAGGACTGTTTACTGTTAACAAGAGCCGCAGTGCAGGCCTTGTTTTTAAAAATCACAAGGGGAGAGGATGGGTAACCATCCTGCAACGTGAACAGTTTGTCACTATTTTCATCTCACTGCGGTCTGTGCCCAGTTTGCCGCTTTCCTCGAGAGCTGCTTTACATGTCGCCTTTGTTTTTAGCTTCTGGAGTCTGGAGGAGACTCATTCTGCTGCTAATTTCACCGGCTCTCCCTCTGTGCTTCATTTGCTGAGCACATCACTACGGCTGTGATTTATCACCACTCTGTGGCTTTCTGGTAATTCCCAGGTGAAACTACCTGTCTTAACAACTGCCTAAAATAGAAGACTTATCACCAAGAAGTAGGCTACAGAGGATGTGAATTTTCCCTCCTGTGTTCATGTGTGCGTTTGGAGTTCATCCCACTGCTTAGAAATCATTTCCCGACAAGATTCACACACTACTGAAAGGGTTTCTCTATTTGTGTCGAGACAAATGAGGGCTCGTGAGTTGCTGCTGAATTAAAAAGATATTTCTGCAGCACATAATCTCTTTCAGTGTGATATGAAAGACCAAAACCGATAAATCATTCACCGAGAGGTGTGCTTACCACCCTTGTTCTTACAAGGGCTCAATCATAAGTAAGGATCTTTTTTTTAAAAAAAAAAGAAGAAGCTTTTCCTCTTCACAAGAAAATGAGGACTGTCTTGTCAGGAGAAGAATTTGCATTAACTTTGAGGGGAGACTGTATTTTTATTTTGTGCATAAAATTCCAGCACAGAAATTTTAAAAAATGGATGGACGCTCCTTTTTGTTCCATTTTACTTCCTGTTTTTGTTTTTCCCTCCAATGTGACCGTTTGCCTCACCCTGACTGGTTGTACTGTAGCTCTGTGTGCGTGTAGTACTGTTTCCCATTGTTAAATGTCAGTGAGCTTAAATGTGAGTATAGCTAGTAAAACAAACTTCAGAAACAATAACTTGAAGTAATTTTTTCAGAATAATTTTATCAGTTTCTCACAATGTTGTGGAAGAATTGTGGCCGACCTTCTTTACCGTACTGCTCTCAAAGTCTCCCAACACAGCATTTCAACTGGGCTGAGGTCTGGACTTTGCCTGGGCCTTTGCAACACTTTAATTTAATTTCTTTTTGAGCCATTCTGCTGTAGCTTTGCTCCTGTGCTTTGGCTCATTGTCCTGTTGGGTGAACAGGTTTGGCCTTTAACTGTCACATTTAAATCTGGAATACTTTGGTAAACAGAGGAGTTCATGGTCGACTCAGTGACTGCATTTTATGGCCTGAAGCTCAAGTGCATTTGGGTTATGCAACAGGACAAACCAGTACATCCACCTCTGAATGGCTCAAAAGGGAAAATAAAAAGAGGCCTAATAAAGACGTTCTTGACTTTCTTACCAGCGCAGTTTCATTAGTGCTTCTCTCTTTGAAGGCTGATTTCCTAATAAAGACCAAACGTGAATCAGATTGAGATGCCTTTGCATGACCTTAAACAGGTATTCCGTGCCTGGAAATCCTCCAATGTGTCTGAATTAAACCAATTCTGCAAAGACTGTGCCCAAGTAATGTGAAAGACTCATTGCCAGTTATCACAAACACTTGATTGTATACCGTATTTTCCACACTATAAGGGGCACTTAAAATCCTTTAATTTTCTCAAAAATCAACAGTGCGCCTTATGTGTGAATTCTGGTTGTGCTTATTGACCTCGAACCAATTTTATGTGGTACACAGCGCTCAAAAATCTGTCAAAAAATGTTTTAGTACGACTTTGGTAAGCTATGAAGCCGCACCGCTTTGATGGATTGTCGGAGAATTACGGCTGCCGTAGTCAGAAGACTCGCGGAGTAATCTGGGTCCAAAACTCCCTCTGCTTCAGGTCCCAAAGTCAAACAAACACTGCGGCATCACTGAGAGTTAAAAACTGTCTAAATTCTTTCATCTTTAATAAAATGATCAGCGTTGCTGCTTTACCAGGTGTAACAGTTAAGTTTAACATCCAAGCATCCATGAAAACAGAATTTATTCAATTTAACAGTTAGAAGTTAGCAGGAAGTTAGCTCGCTAGTTTCCACCTAAACATGATATAGCATGTTCTGACTGAGAGATTTCTGAAAAAATTAAGACGTACAGCTTTGCTTTCACTTCCAACATAAATAAAGACAGAAAACTAAACAGCAGAGACGTTTGTAGGGTTACTGAAGTTGGACTAGCTGGTATATAATGATGTGATTGCTGCTACGTGATTGCTAGCGACACAGCTATGTTAGCATAACATAAACACAGTGAAGCTGTAGGATGAACGCTAATTTTTTTCCACTCGATAAAAGTTAACGTGAGGGTTCCCGATGGTTAGGGACAAATGCAATCGCATGGCAGGATGCTGTAAACGGACCAAACTTCAGTCAGGAGAACAACTGAGAAAATCCATCCACAATACGAGGTTAGTCATTCATATATTGCAACATGGGAATAGAGCAGCTGCGAGAGAATTCAACATTAATGAATCAATGGTACAGAAGTGGAGGAAGCAAGAAGAATGAGTTGAGTAAAGTTTGACGTATCTGACTGTTTGTTTTGCTTAATGTGTCTTATGGTCCGAAAAATATAGTAGTTATTTATTAGGTTTAGGCCTTTTCCACACAGGTAGCATTGGATAGCTTTTATCAAAACATCATTTTATATTTATTCAGTTTATCTTTGCCTAATATTACAATTCGTTTGATGTGAAAGATGTAAGTGTATCAAATGTGGGGGGAAAAAGACATCAGGAAGGGAGCAAATACTTTTTCACAGCGTGAATGTGGCACTCTGATTTCACTGCTGTAAATGTTCAATGGATTTAATTATGTCATCATCGTGTTCTTCTCCGATGGTTTAAAGACACCCAGCTTGAAATTTAGCCACAACAAGATTACTGTTACTTGCATAATTATGGCCTTCAACAAAACAACCTTTCCTGCAGCTTCAGTGTTGCAGACAAATGTCCAAAGCTTTAATAAAATCAGAACAATTTTGTTCTTGGTATGAGATGACCATGAAAGCAGTCAGCCTTTTCTTATCTTGAAATTCCAATAAATTTAAATATGTTTAATATTTGCTTACTTTTTTTTTTCTTGACATTATGCAGATAAATTCTAACCACATGAAATTAATTTCAGTCTCTCTGTTCTATCCCAACTATTGCCACTGTCACATCCACTCTGTGCAGTGTCTTCTTTTTCTCATGGACACACACACATTGGCAGGTCTGGCCAAGGGCAGGCATGCTGCTTTGTTCAACAGTTTTTCTTCTTGGAAATTTCCACCAAGGGCATTTTAGTTGTTATCTTGTAAGCAGTGACCCAGCAAGATTCCTGATCTTTGCAAAATCTCATGACTGTTATGTCATCTTTAGATTCAAGTGAGTGCTAGACCGTCTTTTCAGAGCCTTAAATAGATAATGGACATGACATCAGTGGACTGCAATGCTTTTAGATGCAAATCTTCAATAAATATTATTCTATTAATTCATTATGTAAACTCAGCCCTCAGTTTCAATTTGTTCTAAATCTAGAGAGGACAGAGGGCACTGAAGATGGGCTCTCCCAGCTTTTTAAGGAACCTAGACTGGATTATTTTGTGCTGTGTAAATTCAGAAATGTTTAAATGACGTT
This sequence comes from Simochromis diagramma, assembly GCF_900408965.1. NCBI lineage: Eukaryota > Metazoa > Chordata > Actinopteri > Cichliformes > Cichlidae > Simochromis > Simochromis diagramma. The sequence continues at coordinate 516,530 of NW_024387200.1, read as the reverse complement.
CTTAGCAGCGCAGTTTCATTAGTGCTTCTATTATAATCTCTCTTTGAAGGCTGATTTCCATGAACAGGCAGAGCTGCAGTCTCTTTTCCCTTCCATCAATTGGCCAGCACCTCAGCGAGCATGCAAACCCAGTCTGAGTTTCACAGCAGATGGATGAGTGGCAGCAGCATGTATATATCAGCACAGATGGATGGATGCCAGCAGCAGCAGAGAGACGGAGGCAAGGACTTTGCATGTGCTGCTGTTTTGTTTTTGTTTTTTTTCTTTTGGATCAGACGGAGGCCTCTGGGCAGCTTTTAAATATAAATGAGTTAAGTATTGATGACACTTTAATGATGTATGAGACAACAAATTGTATTGATGAATCGATCAGGCATTTTTCTGTGTGTGTGTGTATGGACAAGTAGGCTTGAAAGTCTCCTCACACCTCAACACACTCGTGCTGTCCTCATACATGTCCTGCAACACCCTCATACAGTACCACAGCTCCTCTCTATCATTTCTCCAGGTCCACAAAGACACCAAGGTTCTCCATCAGCACTCTCAAAGCCAATATTGCATCTTTAGTGCTCTTTCTCTGCATGAAGCCATAATGCTGCTCACTGATTCTCACTTCTCTTCTTTACCCAGCTTTGATAACTCTTTCATGGTACGGCTCATCAGCTTTACGACAGTTCTGCACTTCACCTTTGCTCTTGAAAATCAGAACCAATACACTTCTCCATTTCTCAGTCTCACTCTACAAGATTGTGTTAAACAGTCTGGTTAAAAAGGCTGCTGTTCTCTCTCAGGGACCAGCCACCACTCTTCATTCTCTTCATAGTTCCCATCACTTTTTCTTTACTAATACTCTGCACTTTAATACATTCATCAGCTCCTCACAGCACTCCTACCACCTTCTCAGCACATTTCTATCTCTGTCTTAATCACCCTGACCTGCTGAGCATCCTTTCTAAAAACTCCAGCCCCTCTTTACCCTCCACTGATTTCAGAACCTCAGCTGTGCATTGAAGTCTTTAGCTAATCTGTATCTCTTAATCTCCCATACAAGATGATATGATGTGCCAGGTTTCTAAAGACAGTTTGGGCATTTGGGGAGGCCTTTGATTGATGCCCAATCTGCAAATTACTGGGCCGAAGGCTCCTTTGGGCCCAGCCACATGTTTCTCACAATCAGTCCCTTACCCAAAGACGTGGGCCCAGGGTGGGGCACTGGTGATCAGTAGATGTTGGCATCATAGGCATATTTTGAGTCACACTTATTTTAATTTAGACCCTCAAACAGAACCAGTTTTGCTTTGGAGACCCGACCAGGGTTAAGAAACCCCAGCAACACCCTCCTGGGATCACTCGGAAATGTGAAATGGTGGTGATTCATTGAGGAGGACAAGTCTGAGTCTGAATATCCTGTGTGGGAGGAATAGTGGGGTAAGAGTGGAGCGGATGATTGGCAGATTGGTGCATTCAGCTTCTGCTGTGGTGAAAAAAAGAGCTGAGGGTGAACAGCAGTCACCTGTGTTCATCCATTCACAAATACCCACAAGCTGTGGGTAGTGATCAAGAGGAAAGGATCAAGTGTACAGGCATAGAAATGAGCTTCCTCTGTAATGTGTCTGGGTCAGCCTTAGACACAGGGAGAAGAGCTCAGTCATTTGAGAGGAGCTCAGTGTAGAGCTGCTGCTTCTCACTGAAAAGAACCAAATGAGGTGTTTCTGGCATTTTCAGAGCAGTCTGAGCCTGAGTTTGTGTCTCATCGGGATTAGCCGTGCAGACACTGACCTCATTATTTAAACTTTGGCTGTGTTTAATATGGACGTCCACCAGTATATGAGAAAAAAAAATAGGTCACCTTTAGGCTTGAAAATGATGCTAATTTAGGCTCTGGACATTTTTAAAAAGAAGACTAAGTAGTACATTTTGGGTTTTATTTAATAACATAAAATATAAGTGGAAGATTGTACCATTTTCTAACATTTTGTTCAATTCTCACTTTTTCAAACAGCTGTTTGGGGGGTAAAACTTCAAGGTTAAGCTTTGTTTTGTGATGCAGGCAGACTAAGAGGTTGGGGAATGGATTTTTTCACTAAGGGTTCTCACAGTTACAGAAGTACAAATCAGTGTCTGCAGACACGCGTGACAGTCTTCCATGTGTAGTGTAAGCATAAGCATCTGCCAATGCTTGTCTCACAGTTTGTCCCCATGTATGTGTGTTTATGTCTATGTGTGTGTGAGAGAGTGAGACACTGCAGCCTCTTCTGACCTTGGACGCCCGTGAAGCTGCTGGAAACATGCAGCAGCTCATCAAATATTTACGGCTCCATCTAATTCAGGACTTCATGTGGTCTTTCTTCCTCTGGCCTCGGGCGATTGGCCAGAGGCTGCCAGTGCAGGGAGGAAATCATCTGCTCTCAAGTCCAAACTTACTCTGAACACATGAAAAGCACCAGTCACGCATCATGCCTTTAGGAGCTGTTACACAAGCTTTCTGGGGTTTAAACTGTAGTCGGGTCTGTGCTCTGGAATTTACGTCTGAAGAATGTTTTGGTCTTAAAATGAAATGATTATTATAGTAATAACTGAGATTGTTTTGATGTTAAAATTAAAAATTAAAAAAATCTCAAGCCGGCTCTGTGACTGTAGGGGGAACAATACTGGTCAGATATTAAAATGGACTGAAATGTAATTAGAGATTCATCTCCCCCTTGTGAAATGTAATCATGTGTCACTATTAGATCAATATACCAATTAATGCAATTAGTATGACTTGCAAATCTTGTTTTGCAAGTTGCAACAGCAAAGTGTCTGCAGTTCCTCTAGTGGCCACTAGAGGCTGGCTCCACAGCTCCCGTGGTTAAACCTCACAGCATAAATAAACATGTTTGCAGCCTAGAAAACTGTTTTATTCACTGTAGGCAGTTTCCCCAATTTTGTTTCTTTACAAGGGTTTTTTTTTTTTTTTTTAATAATCCATATAGAGACTATTAACAATTAAAGTGACACTGTTTCCATTTGATTGTGCCTTTTGACAAATAACATGGCCTGCTGTGTGGTACAACCCATGTAAGAAGCTTGTGCTTTTTTTTTTTTTTATTTGTTTCTCTTCTCTTTACAGCTTCTATCCTTCCCTGCCTGTAGGCTCTGGGTTTGTTATAGTCCATATGCACTCATGTGAATAATAATAAAAATGAATAAATAAATAAAAATAAAAAGGAAATACAATGTTTTTTGTCTTTGGGCAGGGGGAGCATTGACCCCTGAGGGTTGAAAGCCCTACTTTAGAGACAAGTCCACATAAGTACCTGTTGGGGTGGTGTGATCAGTCAAAACACCGTGGTTCACATTCCCATTCCCGCCTTTTTCCCCACTCACTGTTTAGTTTTGTATTCACTCACTTCATGCATTTCCTTTCACTTGCTGTTTAGAGTCAGTGACCTAAAACTATTTCATTAGGTTTAGGAAAGTAAAGCACAGCCATTCAAACTTTGCACTGAGAAAAGATGAGTTCAGAGTGACAACACCATGTAACTAATGGCATCACCCTGTGCACACATACCACTGCTAACTGATCCACCCCAGCTGCTTTGAGAAACTTGCATAGTGTTACATCCTGAGAATGAGAACAGCCTGTGTGCAAACACCAGAACAGGATACCTAACCAAAGCACTTTTAGCCACTGAAAGTTAAAGGTTTAGCATATAAATTCACACAGTTCTGTTTGATTCTTAAGGAAGATGCAACTTCGAAAGTTTTTTGTGACTCTTGCAGAAAAACTTCTCTCTGCACAAGCCCACGTGTAGAATAAGCCTCGTGTCATTAATTAAACTCAATCGAATGAGTTTAGTTTTGTCAAAAGTAGATTTCAGAGCATTCATGGTTATTTGTCACCTGCTAAGTTAACAGCACCAGCTTTATACTTAGCTCTGTACTTTGTAGATGTAGGACAAACATAAATTGCTACTGCCTTAAAGAAGGAGAAGCAAAAACAAGTTACTAGAACAAATAGTTGAAGAAATAAATACGACAATCCTTTTTTTAAAGCTTTTTGTCATAATCATGAGGGCCTCCTCTGCTAAAAAAAAAAAAAAAAAAGCCAAGTTTGTGCTCAAATCCTATGCAAATTACAAAAGTAATAGATAGTAATAGATAAATAGGTTGGTGAATGTGAAGAATTGATAGGCAACGGATGTTGAAGAGAACTGACTGATACATTCTGAGACGGTTTTGGTTGCATGCAGTTAAACAGCACATGTGGAAAGCGAAAGACAGAATGGATTTGCCTATGTACAATCATGTGATGACATTATTACAAATAATTGTAATAATAAAAAATTATTGATGAAAAGTGTGTGATGTGCAAAGAACTAAGAAGCAGTCAGTTTAAATTTCAGATGGATTTTCACAATGGGTGAAACGCTTATTCAAACTTTAGTCAGGTTTCTTTACAGGCAGCAGCTGTCCTTATGTGTTACAGTTAAACACGTAAAGCGTATACTAAATAAACAAATTCTAATTTGAAAGAATTTACTCAAGTCCGAGCTTTAAATCTCCAGTCTATCAAATGTCACTAAACAGTCTGTAACTTCTCTTCATCCTCTCCTGTCATGTCTATCTTACACCTTTCTCCATCTCTGAGTGAAGTTACCTCACTCCTTTCTCTCCCTGTGAAATACCTCAGCTGCACCTTTAGCTAGCAACACACTGTGCGACAAACTACACACAAACTGTTTCTGTGTTTGCTGATGTTTGTTGAGCTGATAGAAACATTACATTTAAAATTACCTGCTGAAAGACTGTGACCACAATGTATGGACTGCTGTTCTGGATCATTCTAGCCCTCTTTAACCGAGTCCAGGGCAATTAATGCATTAATCATTTATTTTTTACCTTTTTCATCTCTTCCTTGTGATAAGCCCGTTGCTGAATGCACAAATACGATTGTCTTGTGTTACTGTTTCCTTCATTTAGGTTCAAATGGGTTCAATACTGGGAGGGAGCTCAGTGAAGTGAATTATCTGTAGATATACATAAATATTGTTAGTATCTGTAGAACATATAGATATTTATTTAAAAACATAGGAAGCAAATGTAAAAAACCTGTCAGAAAAATAAATACTCAGAGTACAGATACATGAACACTCTAATTAAGTACAGCAACAGAGTATTTGTACCTTGTTATCTCTGTCTTTTATATACAGTCTATGGCTGTGTGAGGCAGAAGAAAGTTTTAAATTTCATGCTCCCTGAAATTTGTTATTCTTTAACAGGCACAGCTTCCACACTCACCTCTCCCACCCACTCCCACTCCGCCCCACACATGACTGTAAATGTGTTCTGACACCGTTTCCATACAGATTTAAAGGTGTTATCACTGTCTCTACTTTTGGTACCTTGCAGAGTCAACCTGAGTTTGGGTGACAGAAAAGATGGAGATGAAAGCTGCTTCACACATTGGAAAGCTCCATCTGACAGAAATACTGTGAGGTGACATGAGTGTGAGCGCTTTTATTCCCAAAGCAAGCGACGGGATTAAAGAGGAAAAGATTAATCACTCATGATTGTAGCTTCCTGTGAACGGAAACCATTTGTACTTCAGTTTTCAGCAGGTTTTGTAATCCAGCTCTGTTCACATGAATGTGCTAAGTCAAACTGCAAACTCTGGAGGGCTTTTTGATTTTATTCTCAGAGTAAATGTCTTGTCTGATAGTAAAATATCCAGTCTTAGCCTTATCAGAGTTTTTTTCCCGTAAGGTTCATCTTAAATCTTTTCATGTGTACAGCAACGTAATGAATGTGGTTTATGGCCATGCTAGCATTAGTGTTTATGCTGAATAATCCAAAAGCTAATTGATGCTAAATGGTGCAAATGCAATGTCTCTCTGTTTGCGTTCGTTTCGCATGTTACATTCAACATACGTTGCCCTAAGTAACTTAATTTGAATATTGTTTGAATCACCACTAAATACAGAAAGAAGAATTTGAAAAAAGAGGCCTGGGAGGAAATCATCCATGGGACGGGTTTTTACCAGTTAGAACGAGCAAAAATCTGATCTATGGGGAGGCTTGTGTCTCCCAAAAACACCGACAGCACAAACACAGTCAAGCGGTCAAGTTCAGTAACAGGAATCAACGTGGCCACACCACAAGTTTAAGGCCTAACATCATCTGAATGAACAAATGATTAACAAAAAAATTAATAAAATTCATAAAATTAACTTGATAAAAGATATTTGTGACACTGTAAAAATATTTATTTCTTCTGTAGTTGATGTCTGAACATGGGAGTCTCACGTGGCCACTAGAGAAAATGACGTTGCTTCTTCTTTAACTCGGTGCTTTGCGATGGGCAATAATGTGTTCATGCTAAAATGTCAAACGGAAAATCATCTTTTTTTATTCCGACTGAGAAAATTATCTCCGAATTCAGTCATTATCTATAAAATTCTAAGAATGAAGTGACTCACATGCTGTTTGTTACTTTGTTGCTGACAGTTACTTGCTACTAGATATTCAGAGCTCCCGTTGCCTAGGTAACCTGCTAATGTATTTTACCACCCTGCAATGTATCAGTTAATGCTGTCCCTCACTGGTAATCACTTCAAAGTCCACCTCGAAGTTAAGAAAAGTTGAATTCGAGACTCGTCCACTACATGTTGCCATTTACGTCACTTTTAGTTACTTCCTGTGAGGACGCCTCTGTACTCCACAATAAACAACCTTGGGCTTCACAAATCAGATGCTTGTGTCACCTTCACCAGGCCTGACAATCAAAATACACATTTTTACTTTTGTCTAATCATCTTCATCAAAACTGCAAATTAATGTGTAAATATGAGTATTAATATAGCCGCAGTAAACACTGATAATATTGTAACTGCTGCTTCTTCTTCGTCTTCTTCTTTCAGCTGCTCCCTTCAGGAGCCAGCACAGCACATCATCTGCCTCCATCTCACCCCATCCCGACTATCGTCTCCTCTGTCACGCCAACCATCTGCATGTTCCCCTTCAACACATCCGTTAACCTTCTCCGTGGGCTTCCTCTTTTCACCTCTACCAAATTTCATGAAACAGAGCAGTGGTGCATCTTTCTTGGTCATAGTGATACTAGTCAAAGTCAGTTTGATTCAAGAATTGAATGCCTCAATTAAAAATCAGCCATAAGAAGGCTTTAGTTGGGATACATGCTTATTTATACTGATGCAGAGGATTTTAAGAAGAATATGTATTTGCAGCAGAGCACACACTGTTTTTGAACTTTATCCTGCTATTTCCCATTATACAGTAGATTAGCGCTAATGCTGGGTTTGCTTATGATTGCATACATATACACACAGTCAGAGAACCTGGTGACCAGCATGTGTCCACATCCCTTCAAAACTTAAATACGCACATGTACAGCCAACACCACCTCACTGATTTTGTTTCACTGCTGTGCTCAGCTGCTTCTTGTCTTTTTAGTCTCTTCTGATCCCTTGATTGTAATTCAGCGGTGGAGGTGAAGGGCAGATGGAGGCGATGGGAAGATCTGCAGTGAGGAGAAAACAGAGGAAGAGGTTTCCTCAAGTGAAAGGCGTGATTAACAGCGAGGTTGAAGGTGACTCTGAGAAAAAAAAAAAAAAAGAAGCTGAGAGAGTGTAAGGATTTGTGCGTCAGTGGAAGTGAAAGTGCAAAAGAGAAAAGCAGAGGAGGGAGGTGATGTGTCGACAAGACGTTCGCTGCTGTTAACATCATGTTTTTGTGTCTGCGTGAGAACAGAGTGAAGACAAAAGCCACGGGAAGAGTTCAAAGCTCAGCCTGTCATTATGCAGATGTCAGGCTTTATTGTTTTCTTTTGTGAGCTTTTATGGAGAAATGTTAAGTCTCTCATCTCAACCACTAATCTACAAAATTAATTACACAGATTTACAGCACTGTGGTGCAATAGTCACAAACTGCCTTTCAGTCAGGACCACTTCAGTCCAAACAACATTGTTCCACCTTTCCACAGTTAAGGCCGGGCATGCAAATTAACCTTAAGTTCAGTGCACCTTTTTCCTTTACAGCTGTAAGCTTTCACCTTTTAGTTCACCCTGAGGTCGACCCATGTGGTAACTCAAGAACGAGCCAATGTAGGTTTTTCAAATTCCTCCCATAGGATTTATCTACCAAGAATCTCAGATGAGTTTGAATCCGGGAGTTTTGTAATTTCAGAAAATCTTGTGATTACAATAACTCAAACAAGGCAATGTAGGCTTTGTAAATTCATCCCATAGGTCAATCTTCACAACATACTTCATACCGTGTACATTATAACATACCATAATAGACCCATTTCTGTAATATACTCACATATCTATATTATTGCTAATATATATTGTAATATATCTATATCACTAAAGCACTTCTGGATGGATGCAAACTGCATTTCGTTGCCCTGTACCTGTGCATGTGCAATGACAATAAAGTTGAATTCTATTCTAATTCTATTCTATTCTAATCTACCAGGTCTACCAGGTCAGCTTTTAGAAAAAACACCTTGTGCTTTTCAACTTTATGCTATAGGTGCTGCTAGAGTGTTAGAGGCTGTTATAAATGCTAATACTGATAGATCAATAAATAGCCAAAATAGCATAAATAGTATTGGGTGATAATATTGGCCTTCAACAAATCACTCAGGCTCTTTAAAATGATATAGACTGAGCCATCAAAACTGCAATCTGCTCTTTTCAAGCATGAGTTTGGCTCATGGCTAAAACTGAACAAACGTTATGCTCAGTTTGTCTTGATTAAGAATATGAGCATGTCTGAAACTGTTTATCCAATCATCAAATCATCCGATCATTCATTACTTTTATGGCATTTGGGAAAGTCTTATAAAGTGAGCCAAAACTGCCAAATGCAACATCTAAAATGATCTATGGAATATGTTCGGTGACAGCACACAACTGCAAAACGTTGCTGCAAAGCTCTGCATAGCACCTACAGACTACAGACACACAACCATGCTGGGAGTTTAATAGAGCACTTAATCACTCGGATTCTTGGTCAAACAGCCTTTGCAGAGCTGTCAGATGTATCTGCTGCTTGAACTCTGGGACGCACCGATGTGAGCGCAGATCTGAGCAGCTGTTAATCGCTGAGTCTTCGTCTTCCTTTCCTTGGGCAGTCATCCCGAGTCAATTTAGATTTTTTTCACAGGGTTTGAACTTGAACTGAACTTCAAAAAACTTTAAATGTTATTGAAATCTTCAGCAGTTTTCTTATATTCTTATACACAGAGCTAAATCCATTCCCCACTGTGTGTTTACATTGGACTCAGAAAAGATGCTGAGCTTAAAGAACTCAGAATAAGCAGGGAGTAAAAACCCATCTATAACTCACACACCTGTGATCAGCAAAATGAAATCTACTTCAACTGACAGGACGTGCCTTGGGGTTTTCCCCTTGTCAGCAAGAATTAGGGTTTTGTCATGAACAGCCAAGGACCAGACAAGACAAGCAAACTTATTTTTGGAAGATGAATTATCTTATTACAGAAACATCCATGAGTGAGATATAACCAAAAGACTGGACTGTTAATGTAAGGTAGTCTTGACTTCATCATTCGATGTGTGGCAGTACTAAATGTGTTTGCATAATTCAAACAAATTCATGTAAAAAGTAAAATGCATTCATACAATTTGTGATTGGAACACACCATCACTATGATGGCAGCATAACCTGAAGCCAGGTGATGCGTCTCATTTGGTAAACCAAATAGTGGGTATAAAAACACAAAGCCAAATACGCAGTTGAGGATTGTGTCACTGTAACTGTGAACTGTGTTTTTGTCCTACAATGAATTAGTTCATTGTGCGTGTCCTCATTCCTGGGGCGTCACTTCGTACAGCTTTGCTGCTAATGTGGCTAATTTACAGACAAGGTGTCCTTAAGCATTTGTGCTTTGATGCACCGAGTTATGGCATAACTAAGAGTGATGTGATACTCACAATGCATCATTGTCAGGGTAACTATTATTCAATTCAATTCAATTTTATTTATACAGCGCCAAATCACAACAACAGTCGCTTCAAGGTGCTTTATATTGTAAGGCAGACCCTACAATAATAGATACAGAGAAAAACCCAACAATCATATGACCCCCTATGAGCAAGCACTTTGGCGACAGTGGGAAGGAAAAACTCCCTTTTTAACAGGAAGAAACCTCCGGCAGAACCAGGCTCAGGGAGGGGCGGGGCCACCTGCTGCGACTGGTTGGGGTGAGAGAAGGAAGACAGGATAAAAGACATGCTGTGGAAGAGAGACAGAGATGAATAACAAGTATGTTTCAATGCAGAGAGGTCTATTGACACATAGTGAGTGAGAAAGGTGACTCGCTCTCCCTCCCATTCTACTTTTAAATACTCTAGTAAGCCTGCAGTGTGAGAGTGAAGTGCTCTAATGGGGTAATATGGTACTATAAGGTCACTTAGATAAGATGGGGCCTGATTATTTAAGACCTTGTATGTGAGGAGCAGGATTTTGAATTCAATTCTGGATTTAACAGGAAGCCAATGAAGGGAAGCCAATACAGGAGAAATATGCTCTCTCTTTCTAGTCCCTGTCAGCACTCTTGCTGCAGCATTTTGGATTAACTGAAGGCTTTTCAGGGAGTTTTTAGGACATCCTGATAATAATGAATTACAGTAGAAGTAATAAATGCATGAACTATGAAGGAGAATATTTTAACCTATTGTACACAGTGCCAAACCTAAGTGAGACATCCATGATGCCTAAGCCTAGAACCCAGAAGAGAAATCTTCTGGGAAAAATGTCAATGTTCACATTTTGGACAGAGAAGACAGATGGTTTGAAAGAGGAGTGAAAGAAGCCATTTATGTCCACTGTGATTGACCATCTTTGAACAGAGGTTTAAGACACCATTAAAGCGACAAGCCAAGGGATCACAGAAAAACACACTAGAGAAGAGCTGGGCTACACTAACTGAAAAGAGTATAACAATCCAGCGAAGACCAGTACTCCACGAGGCCTTGAATACTGGCTGGAGTAATCAGCTGGGATGAACAACAGGTGAGTAAGTTGTGGGTGTTGAATCCAGGGGGACACAGAACCTTCAGGCGCCGCCGTGGAGGAGAAGGTAAGCACAACCACCAGAGCAGCATCCAAAAGACCGTGACAATTAGAGCCACAGACTAAATTGCTATATCTGGTTAATGCAAACATATCTAACTTCAGCCAAGTTAAACTGCGCTGATGAAAATATATTCCTAACAAATGCACAGAAGCAAGAGAAATGCTGTTTCAGTGTTTGCTAGAATGATTCAGACATTTCATCAAGAAATTATTAGACTGATGGCTTTTTAGGGTTTTTTAATTAAGCAAACCTAAAGCTATTTTCACTTGGTTTCATAACTATAATATAATAACAGTGAAAAAAATGTATTAATGAGCCTCAGTCTTCACCTGCACTCTCGTGTTAGTCATTTCACATCTACACTAATTATTTCAGGTCAAAGGTGGAAAATAATGAATACCAAACAATGCAAATGAGTAAATAATTGATTTTCAGAAGCAAATAAAAAATAAATCATTGCTCTTGTGAAGCCTCACAGGCAGAGAGGTAGCAAAGGGCATCATTTTTCACTTTACAAATAAATAAAAATTCTCTACTGATCTTTGTGCTCATCAAAAGAAAACCAAATGCTAAATTTGCATTTGAATTGCCAAGATTATAAATGCCTTTTGTTTGCTTGCTATTAATAAACTAAGTTGTTCTTTTTCAAAGCGTGACTGCAGCAGACTGAGGGACTGATGTTGTGTAACAGCCCACTCATGTATTCAGTAAAAACACCGGCTATTCACTAAAGTCATTCTGTAAAGCTGAGTGATCAGCCACAAATTGCTTTGCCCCACATAAACCCAGTTAAGAAGGAATTATGAGGTTTGTTAATTAATTAGTTCTGCGATTTTATCCTCACATAAATCATAAGTAAAGACAAACACGAGGTGCTTACGATAACAGCATTCAAAATTTATAATCCTTTATTGAAGATCCATCAAGTGATCGCCTAATGGGTGATCACAGTGCTGTGATGACTTTTGACACGCACGTGACCTCAAAACCTCAAACATGTCCTTCTGGTAGTCATAAATCAAACCTGCAAACTTTTTGGAGGTGTTTTCTTCCTCCTAACTGCTTCAGCTCAAATGTATCCTCAGTATTCTTTTATGTTTACAACAGCTGTCCTGCTACGTGATCCAAATTCTGCTGACTATCAGTAAAATTAATAAAAAACAACCCCCTGACATTACCCGTTTGGATACCTTGATAAAACTGAGGGAGAATACATTTCATTGAAGCTGCTGGGGTGGCTGTGGCTACGGAGGTAGAGCAGGTCATCTGCTAATCAGAAAGTTGGTGGTTCCATCCCTGGTTCACTGCTGTCCTTGGGTAAGATGCAGAACCCCAAGTTGCTCCTGGTCGGATTTACAAATTAATGCACAGTTCAAATTCAGCAAATGCACTGGTGATCTACTGAGAATGCTCTAACTGATAACCAAAGACACAGCCGGTTCATTCCAATAATGACCAGCAGCGTTCTCGCACCAGCAAACACAAATTAGTGGGACAAAAACAAGCAGACCAGATGAAGGACTGAGTAACACACTAAAAATAATGTTGTGTAAGTGTAGATTTCTTGCTGGAAACAGCATGGCAATTCAGAACCATGAGAAGCAGCTGAAGGGGAATCAATACAAGGGAAAACTCTTGTGTGGGCCTCTAGGTTGAGACAGCCACAAAGCCATGAGCCAGAGGAGAGCTGGAGTGTGACAAACCATTCCACTATAATCTGTGTAGCAGCTGAATTATATGATGTGAAGAAGAATGTAAAATATTTTTTAACTGGAAGATTCTTAAGTTAATTATGTTTTTGTGCCATGTGTCTATCCATCGCCCTTTTTCAGGCTGCAGGTATTTATTAAAGTCAATATTTCCCCTTTCATTTTACGATTCAGGTGTTAATCTAAGCCACTTGAGGTCTGCCAGTCACATTAATAGCTGCATTGCAGCAGTCACTTTAATATGGTGTGCTCCAACAGAATATGCCTCAGCCTTGTAAGCAAGCCACGTTACATTTAGTTAAATTCTGCCCTGTTTCATCTAAAAGAGAAAGAAATAAACACTAACATTAACTGATGGTCCTGATCTGTATTTACAGGTTTTCTGCATTACTCTGTAGTTTCATGATTGCTAAGTCAGGCAAATTAACAAATAAGCAGATGCACAATTATTTTTGTCCTTGAGATCACTGTTGGGCGCGTGACTCTAGTCTGTCTGGATTTTTATGTTCCCTCTTCTTGCAGTAAAACCATTATCCTTCCTGTGATTTACTTTATGTGGAAGGTGATACTGTTATTATGCCTCTCAGCTGCTCACACCTGTACTTGCTTACAGACACCTCTACTGACTGGTGTAATCTCATGTGTGTATAAAACTGACTACAACAGTCTAATGTGAGTTAGTGTGTCTCAGTCTGTATACGTCCGCTACTGCACTATGAGTACTACACTATGTTCAATATTTAAGGTATGGTTGGTATTCTGTTTGTAGTCCGTTTATATTTTGGTTCATTTTCTTGGTTTTGTATTACCCGGTTACCATCTTCTGTGATACCTTTCTGACTCCCCAGTCATGTCCCTATATCTGCCCAGTCTGTTTGTGTTCTGTCTATGTAGTGATCTGATTACCCATTTCGTTTTGTCAAGTTTCAGATTCCAGTTACTTCCTGTTTTATTTTGATAGTCTCTCATCCTGTCCTATTAGTTGGATTTAGTTCAGCTGTGCGGTTTTCCCCAGTTGTATCTACTTGCCCCTAATCCCCTCTTATGTACTTAAACCTTCAGTTTGCTCGTGCCTTTGTTGTGTCCTCTCTCATCTCTCAATGCTCCTCTAATGGTGTGGCTGCTTCTAATTTTATTTTTCAGTCAATTTGCCAAAAAAATAACACCATCTGTTGCCAGCAAATAAAATCTGTGTTTTAAGCTTATTTCCGCTCTCATGAGTCTGGCTTTGGGGTCCAACAGGAATTTTTTTTTTTTTTTAAAATGCAAGCAATCATGGAGGGTAACCCATGAAGAAGAATAACAGACATGTTTACAAAAAGGGAAGATAGGACTATCTGTAGATTAGAGCATAAGAGTAAAACAGGTGTTCAGGTCCAGGCAGGCTTGGGTTTGGTATCTCCTTTCTTCTTCTGTCCATAGAAGGAAAAATGTCCAGGGCTGGCATTTCCTTGCTGGCCCACCTTGGGCTAAGTCTCTGTCACTTGGGGTTTTCTTCCCACATTTGCTGCAGTTCTCTGCCAGTGTCATCATGGTGGCAATCAGGCCCACTTCTTGCCCTCTAACCTTGTTTTTTATCTGCCTCTCAATTGCCTGCTTCAAGTCTGACCTGCAAACCTGTTTGCCTGGATCCCTGCTCTCTGAGGGGTTTTGCAAACACCACCAGTCACCTGAACATGATTATCTCAGTCAGTTCCTTCACCTGCAAAGAAAAGTACTTACCAGTTACTCACCTAGCTGTCCACTCTTTCTGACTCTCATCCACATACTTGAGATATTCACCTGCCTGCCAGTAACCCCTCCAGAGCTCCTGTTTCACAAAAGAAACTGTTCTCAATAATTACAATATTTCATTGAACTCACCTTGGCTACTCCTAACTCTCCTCCCTGTCTCCCCTCTCTGACAGGGATGTCAGGAATGTTTCAGTGTCCCACTGGGGAGCTGGAGGAGGTGGCTGTGGAGAGAGGGTCTGGTCATCTCCATTTAAACTGCTGACCCCACAACCCAGACCCAGATAAGTGGGAGAAAACAGATGGATGGACTTTTGTGACTGATCCTCTGTATAAAAGCTACAAATGCAGTCCATGCAATGCATAAATTACAGTAAGAAAAGGGTGTGCAGAACACAGATTTTATGTCTGTGAAGGTTCTCAGTCATCCAGATCATTGTAGTCTAAGGAGCTTGGAAAGAAAAGCGTCTGGACTTAAAGAAGTCCAGACGCTTTTCTTTCCAAGCTACTTAGAACACAGATTTTAAGACTTACCAAAACCTTGAACAAATCAATGAACAAAAGAGATCGTCAGCACAGATTCAGAGGCAAATCTGAACGCATTTACACACAAAAATGATGTAAAAATTCTATCATTATGTTAGTGAGGGCAGGAAGGCTCCTGGAAGGTTTGTAATTTGCATTTAGAAGTAGGAGGGGAAAAAAACTTAACGCTACCCAAGATTAATAAGCACTGCAAAATGCCCCTGAAAATCAGATTAATAGCTCGACACTATTTAATTTCAGGCCAGAACTCAAATTCAAAAACTGATTAAATTCTGCAATTAAGTACGCTGGACCCGAACCTGTGAACACTCCCACCAGAGCTGTCTGCCACTGTGTTTCACTGCTTCAGCTTCAGAGAGCACTGAATAAAAATCTGCTGCTTCTGGCTCGTCACGGGCTTTCTGAACAGCCACTCGCTTGTCAAACAAAAGCTAAGCTCAGCATTTGTGATGGCTGAGTGATGTGTGCATCCAGAAAATGTCCATCTGGCAGTGGATTTCTCGTCCATGTGTTTGTCTCCAGAGAGTTACTGCAGCTGAGTAATTTAACTGGGAACAGCTACAATGCAGAAACTCAAAACACAAAACAAACACAAACATATTTTCAACAATATGAAGTTTACAAAACTTCATCTATTTAATTTCTCTGAGCACGCAGGTTCACTGTGTGCATTAGTTGCTGCTTTCCTCCAGAATGCACCGCTGTGAATGTGTCCTCTAGCTTGCGCTGAACAAATCTGCAGGACTGCCTTATTTAATCTGTGCAATACTGTCAAAATAGAAGCATCCTGTCTCA
This sequence comes from Simochromis diagramma, assembly GCF_900408965.1. Lineage (NCBI taxonomy): Eukaryota > Metazoa > Chordata > Actinopteri > Cichliformes > Cichlidae > Simochromis > Simochromis diagramma. The sequence continues at coordinate 500,639 of NW_024387200.1, read as the reverse complement.
GAGTGATGCTACAAAAAAGTAATGCATTTGTTATTTGTAGGCTGGACTGTTGTAATTCCTTATTACCATAAGTACTAACAGGGACTAGAAAGAGAGATTATATGCATTTTATCTTCCCTTAACTGGCTCCCCGTTGAATTATTCTGATTACATACAACATCCGATGATCAGGACCTGTCTTACTTCAAAGCCCTATTAGTATTGTATCACGCCGACCGTGCACTTTGCTTTTAGACTGCAGGCTTACTCGTGATTCCTTGAGTCTCTAAAAGTAAAATGGCAAAGTCTTCAGCCATAAGCTTCCTGGGAGCTCCCAGTTTGGGTGGAGGAGGCAGACACTCTGTTCTTTTTGACAAAGCTTTTAGTGAAGGCAGAGGTTAGTAAATACTAGTGATTAAATGCAGATTGGTGTATAAACACATAGTAAGTATCCAGCCCGATATGCCTATATTGTCAAAAAGCAAAGATTTCAGCCTAATCTTAAAAACAGAGAGCATGTGTGTTTCCGAATACATACTTGGAGCTGGTTTCACAGAAGAGGGGCCTGAAAGCTGAAGGCTCTGCCTCCCATTCTACTTTTAAATATCCTGGGAACCACAAGTAATCCAGCAGTCTGAGAGTCCAGCAGTACTATGAGGCCTTTAAGATCACGTGGTGCCTGATTGTTTGTTGTTTTTATCTGTCTATGCTCCCTTTTTCTGTCTTTTTTCCCACCTTGTAGTTTTTCCTCCCCACTGTTGCCAAGAGCTGCTCAAAAAGGACCATCTGTCAACATCCTCTCTATAATATTGCAGGATCTTTACAATATAAATCACCTTGACATAGCTGCTGTTGAGAATTTGCACCATATAAATAAAACCAAACTGAACTGAACTTCATAAGTAGTCAGGGATCTCTTCCATATCGAATTCTCTTTTCACTGAAATCAAAGAAAGAGAGGACTTCTTTTTTTTTATTTGCTCTGCTGCGGTGAATCTGAACATGGCCTAAAAAGTAGTCAGACTTTGCATAATGTAGCAGGAATGAAAGTCTAAATATCTAAGTTTTCAGCTTACATAAATCCACAGGATTGTAATAAGTGTGAAACCAGAACGATGCCAAGAGTGGAACAATCCAAACTTGTGCGTGTTTATATGAAAACAGGCTGTAGGGTTGCAGCAGTGAGGGAGGCTCTCTCACTCCACAGTCCACCTGCTGCTAAGTGACGCAGACAGGGCTGCCACACACGCGCGCGCAGGCACACACACACGTTCACCCCTATAACCCGGCACTTTGCTGATGCAGCAGTACAACAGCCAGTGTGTCTCTCCATCTAAACAGTGTTACTTGAGAGCGGTGCAACATGACAGATAAGCCTCGTCCTTCTCTCCACTTGAAGGGCTGAGACGGCTGCTGATGCACACCGTTACAGATAGACGTGGGGGACCTGACGTCTGTGGCGTTAAACGCATACCAGATGGAGGGAGTCAGCTTTGTGCGTGTGTAAATGTGAGATTGTGTGTGCGTTTGTGTGAAAGAGACAGCTGACTTTAAATGTGAGAGAGAGAGAGAAAGAAATATCGTAGGAGAATGAGAGCAGAAAAAATAGCGCGAGTGTGTGTCTTTGCTGCAGCGTGAGAGATGCCAAACACAACAATGGTGCGCACACATCAGTTCAAACCACAGGAGCCTAAATGATCAGCTGTCACATGTCGTCTTCATCAGCCCCAACTTTCAGCTGAACCAGAGTGTGATTATTAATTAACGAGAACAACCAGCTAAGCATGGAAATTGCTGCAATTATTGCAATTTTCAACATGACGTGGCATAAAGTCATCAAAATCAAATGCTCATTTGGATAATATGTGATGTATATTAGCACGCTGCACTTCTTAGTTTATTCATCTGCACGGTGGTGGTGACTCACCAGCAGGATTACTTTGTATTACCTGAATTGCCTGGGCTTCTGCTGCCAGAGAGCTTTTTTTGCCTCTACACCTGAGATCAGTCAAAAAAGTGGGATGCTCCACTCTGCTGGAGGATCTAGGAACCAAAATCACCTCTCAGCATAACATTAATAATAATAATAATATTACAATATATCCATTATTGACAATATATCAATATTTCATCTTTAAGTGTGTCAGGATATGATTGGCAACAACAGGGAGACATATCTGAGTATATGGGCAGGACAGCTCGCCGTAGGGTTGGATGTGAGAGAGTGTGGTTGTTTGTCTCTCAGTGTTTTCCCTGTGATGGACCACTGACCCATGTAGTGTAAAATTCACAAAGAGCCACACTAGAAAATGGGAATTGGATCAAGGTCCTGACATGTTAAGTTTACTGAGAGGCATTAAAACAAAAGTTGCCTTCACGGCGCGTCATTTTAAGATTTGGCTTGAGATGACTTACTGGTGCACCGCTCGTTCCAGTTCAGTAGCTTTGTGTTTCCTGTCTGTAACTCCATATTTAGAGGTTTAGAGGAAAGAAAACAAAGTATATTGAATTAATCTGTATTCATGTGGCAAAAAATATCACAGCCAAATTAGAAATGAGAACAGTATGACAGAATTAACTGTCAATAATCCAGTAATTTAAAAAAATAAGGGGGTGTATTATAAAACCAGCTGGTTAGCACATCTGTACAATTAAGTGATTTGTCATACATGCTGATGTGAAAGTGCAGCTGGTACCTGCAGCTGTTTCACTTGCCAAACACACACGGTGGAAACTGGGGGTTTTCTCCTGGTGATCAGAATAATCGCTGTGAAAGATTTCATCACTAAAGTGTTAAAGGAATTATTAAAAATTTGTTCAGACCACAAACTCATCTCCATCAGCCATGTTGGCAAATGTGATTAACAACAGAAAATTCATTGGCGAAGATGAGAAATCAGAGTAATTATGTATTCACTTGCTGCCACTGCTTCTGTTTGCATGTATCTGATACACAGATCGTGGCTGATCTCAGGGCAGTCAAAGCAGAGCCAGGAGTAGCTTATCTAACATGCTGGTCTCCTGTCAGCCTCCCATCAAAGACCAGAGGGTTGTCCACAATATGCAAACAACCAGAAAAACCATACGCTTCAGAGCTTGACAAGCTGAAGCTTTGCAAGTGGAGCAAAGACACACCCAGGAATCATCTGTGGCTCAAAGTCGAGCTAAATCCAGAAACAATAATCAGCTGCAGCTTCGACACGACAGTGATTTACACGATGGATGGAAATAGGCAACATGAGATCCTTTAGAGGACAGAAGACTGTTAGAAATGTAAGGAGAGAGGACACTTTTACTTTGTTGGGCTTTAATTGATGTCTATTTTTAGATGTCTCTGGGGAAGTATTACTTGCATTGGATGGATGGATGGATGGATGGATGGATGCATATCTATAGAGAGAGATCTATGTAGATATATACAGTTTAAGTGCTTGCATGGACATGCTCTACATTATCTCTCAGGTCTTTGACAATGAGGAGGTTAGTAATAGGGAAAGAGATCGCTTTCTTTTATGGAGCAAAACACATAAAGGTGTGTGTGGGGGGGGGGGAGTATCGTGAAATCTACCAGCCTGTGGCTTCAACTGGACTGAAATCATCAGCAGACCTCAGTTTGAGTGTGTCACTGCAAACTAAACATCCCTTGTGAGGGAAAGCAAGGCTATTTGAATAGAATAGAATAGAATAGACAAGGAAAGCAAAGTGCAAGTTATATACTGGTGGAGTTGTGAATTTAGATATCATAGATTTGATGCCATGTCCAGACTGCAGAAAGCAGCAGTCAGTACTGCCCTTATCTGACAGCGCAATCGAAAGAAGAACTCGTGCCAACTCAGATGAGCTGTTTTGTGTAGATGATTATTGTGGTGTTCCCTGAAATTTTAGTCCTTTGGTGCAAAAAAAGTTTGAAAACCACGGGTAAAGCTTTTTTCAGACATGGGATCATCGCTGGTTTCATCCAGTGGTTAAAGTGACATCATTCAGACATGAGTCACTTCTCTTTTAATGTTCCTCACAGCTTCACTGTAATAACACTAACTTGTGTTATTTTTTTTTTTATTTAAATTAAATGACATGTAAATTTGATCTAAACTGAGTGACATGTAGCTGGCACAGGTTTGTTGGTCAGAGCGGTTGGAGGTGCTGCAAAATCTGCCCAGATGTTGTGAAACAACCTGGAATTTTTGACATATTGCTTTTAACATGCTCCGTATCTGGGTCAAACTAAATCTTCTTTTGGCATGCTAATATGGTAACTGGAACACATCCTCCATGTGCCCTGTTGGCCACACCCCCACAACGATGACATGTCTAGCAAGCCTTGTCATAAATATTCTTCCACAAAAAAAAAAAAATCACGTCTTTTGAGATAAAAGGAGATATAAGATTTTTTTTTTTTAAATAAGCAGAGAACCTGGAGTGTATGTTTGAATGCCGACATGCTCACAGAACATGTGGTTTCCCTTTTTCTGTAATTTACAGAGACATGTAATAGTTGCATTGCTTGAAAATGAAACTTTAACAGTCTTCACACCTTTGCTGTGAATCTTCACACAAATTCCACTGTCCCTCTCTTTTATTTAAATGAGCCCCACATAACAGGATTCAGCAGGGAAAAAAGAAGCGTTCTTGAATTTCATCAGTTACAGGACAGACTGTCCTCGTGTCCCTGAAACAAACATTTCATGGTACGTGCAGCCATTTGTAACAGTGCACAGGTTCTCTGAGGTCAGCGAGGGGTAACAAGCAAAGACCATCATGCACAAAATCCAGACTGTCCTCATTTAGGTGAAGTGGGAAAGCACCTCCTTTGCCAGTGCACATCAATTTACTTTTTGTATTTATTTTATTTGTTTCTGTAGTAGTAATAGTATAAGTAGTGTATTCATCTGCAGATGTCCAGGTATCATAGGCTGAAAGGCAGCATACACCCAGGAAAGCTTTTGAGTCCATCACAGTGCAAAAACAGCGAGCCAGACAACCACACACTCACATCCACACTTACAGCCAATTTAGACTCAACAGTTAACCTGAAAGGCCCATGTGGTCATTTCTATGGGGAAAACTAACATGGCTGATTACACCTTCTGCCAGGCACTAATGAAAAGTGGAAAAAGGGTAAAGGAGAACACGCATGGGTGCACCTGACAACCAGGTTCAAACCCAGAACCCTTTCTTGTTTTTTTAAAAGGATATGATCTAATAGCACTTCCTACCGGTATGCAATTTACAGCCTTTTGGTGACTTCAATATTTCATTGGCACAATTGTGAGTGCTGTTGTCTGTCTGGTTGTACTAATTACTGTTGTTTCTGTGGTGTTTGCTGTATGCACCTTAATCCATCTCTCACTTACTTGTAGCCTACAGTATACTCTATGTATAGAAGAATAGCAACAAAGTTGAGTTTATCGCCATCTGTGCTGCAGCAAAATAACTTATGTTTAAAAGAGATTTAAAAATACTTAAACACAAGCAGAGGTGTATTTAGAAGATAAGTTTAAACAGAAAGCCAGATAGTTAAGTCAAATAAAATCAAGGTTAAGTTAAAGTAAAGTGCAAAAAAGGGCAAATACCGGTAGGTGAATGTTAACATAAATAAATTAAATGAAGGAATAAAAGCAATAGAAGATTAAAACGTCAGTGTGCACGCTTCTTCAGGTTGTTTTACAAGTAGATGGTCCTGATGCCAAAACTGCAGTCACCTTTAGATCTAAGGTACACTCGCGCTATCTTCACTTTAAAACTACAAATACACCCAGTGTCCATGAGGCTGATGTGTTTTATAACCCCTCAGTAGAAACCCAGTTTAAATCTGAAACGTGAGAGTTAGTATTTTAGTCCAGACCAGCTGTGGAGAATAATCATGCAGGCACTCATATTTACCTCTTAGCATGACTTAAAAATCAAGTGAAAACACATTTCAGATAGGCTCACATTCCTTGTGTGATTTCAACCTTCACGTGTGGGTGTCTTCACATCGCCATGACTTTGTTTGGCAATGCTGGTTCTAGAATTGCTCTCATGCCATATTTGACTGGCAGTGCCAATGGTTTCTGCTCTGCTAATCTCTTTTTGCTGTTCTTGTTCGTCACTTGTATTATTTTCAATGTAGAACCAAGCCTTTACTTGCATAAATGCATGCAAGCCTATTGCCCAGACACTCACCTAGACCTAACAAACAAAAACAGGGTTTTGATGGTTTTATGTGGATGTGATCTTAGTTCTCAGCCATGAACAGCAAGAAGGGCCCCAGAGAAGAGAAGAGGTGAAACTAGGATACGAATTCTGCAATGCAGCCTGAGGCCAGACTCAGATGGGTTTTGAAAGATTACAGTAAAATCTTAAGATTCACTCTAAAATGAACAAAAAGTTAGGAACTGGGTGAGGCGATGATGCCACCTCACACACTTCCGACCAACAGCCAAGTTACTCCCTTCAGAGGGAGCCTGAGTAAAGAGAATCCTTCATGGTAGTGTGTGAATGTGTGTGTGAATGGGTGAATGACTGAATTTAGTGTAAAGTAAAGCGCTATACAAATACAGGCCATTTACCTTTTTTTTTTTTTTTAGAATGGAGGGAATTATGGAAGTCAAGGCTCCAGAAAATAAGAGGCTCAACTGAACGAATGGTTTATTTAATGGCACTAATTTTGTAGTAAATGTTATAAATTGGATGTGTTTTTAAATTTTGAATTCATGTCTTTGAAAGCTGGTTGTCAGTTGGTGGGCATATGAACTGTACAGCTGTGTCACATTTTCTGTGGATAATTCAGCAGCAAAGTGATTCACACTAACTGGTAAGTGCACTGAGTGACTTTGTTGTGGGCCGAAGTCAAATTAGCTTTGAGAATATCGCGTTACAACCAGCCAGACTAGAGGTGCACGCCGGCCGCCGCAGAGGTCTGAGTGGTTGTTTTGCAGCAGCCTGCTATTGACTGGGCACAGCTTAAGAGTAAACAGTGCACCAAAGCACGGTGTGCAATGTCACGGCAGTTTTCAAATTAGAGGCTGCAGATGGAACATTTAAACAGTTGAATGGGAGGGCTTGCATGCACAGTAAGAATAGCTATGGACGATCATCCATTAATCTTCACCCAGCAGAGGCTAGCCTCCTGATGTAGCTACATTAAAGTTGTAATTTTGAGCTCTATTTTTAGTACAGCTGTGCCCAGAGAGTCCCTGAAAGTCCTTGGCTTGTGTTATCTAATCTGCAGGGAACTTACCTCCCCCTCAGCCTTTACACCTCAGCCTGAGTAAGCTGCACATCTCACAGAAAATCTTATCAACACTGCATCTAAAATGCAGAAAAGTACAGATTTACAAGCACAGTTTGCTTTGCTATATAGTGTACAGCACATTTAAGCCCAACAGTAGAAGCTCTTTTAGGCTCAAATTAAACCTGTATAGCCGAGTGAAAATCATGAAAATGCGTGCATGGTTGGTTGCAAATAGACAGAAGTTGCAGCACATAGATACAGTATCTGACTCAATCGAAATACCTGTGAACCCGCAGCATAACTGATCTATGAACTATGCCAAGGTGCTGCAGATGGCACACCAGCATCTTCCATAGCAGCTGTGTGAACGAGTGAATGAGAAACACACTGTAAATAACTTTGTTAAATAAGCATAATGCATCTACCGACCATTGTTTCTGTGTTATAAATGAAATTGAGTTGGATGAAGAAAAGAAAAAAAAAAAACCCCACATAAATAAACTGTAATCTGGAATAAAAATCAGATGGAATATTCAGTGTTCCCAGAGCACTGACTTTTCTATTATCAATAATCTTTATTATTCACCATTCATTACCAGCCATCACTAATGAGCAATAAAACAGCTTTTAGTTTTAGTACTAATTTCTATCAATCAGATATTTTTCTGTGTATTACTGACTGAGAGTGAAACTGTCAAGAAGCTTTAGCTTTTGTAGCCTAGACATACACAACAAAGCACATAAATATAGACTGCCTGAGCATCGTGCTGATTAGACACATTCAGTTTTTCCTAAATTTAAGAGTTAATAGGGACCAAGTGTGTGAGAAATTGATATGTTTAATCTGATTCATTTTAGATTATCTCAGAATATTTTAAGTTATACCTTTCTTTTCCAAGAGTCTGGGTTAACCACCAGGCACCTATTGAAACTCAATAAAATGCTAGATTTTAGGGAAAAATAAACTGTATTTGAAAATATTTTATATGCTATATCAAATATATGATAGTCATGGTAACTGGTGGGTGCAGACTTACAGTGTCTCTCTGATAGAATAGCATTAGCTTTTATGCAGTTTTCTGTGTGTTCATAACTTGAGAAAAACTCCAAACTGAATTATAGATGAAAAACAACTTGCAAAAAATAAGCAAATTTCTGATTTAATTTTAATCCAGTTCCATTCTTTCAGCAACATTTTTCCACTCAAAAGGTCCTTAAAGGATACAAAAGAAAATTCTACTGGAACCAGTCCCTGAGGATTTTATCAGAATGGACCTGGTGGGTTGTATGATATAGGATCTTAACCTATATAATTTTAATATATTTAATCATCTTATAATTTCTACAGAATCATGGAGGAATTTAGTGTGCATCTCATTCTGCCAGATTATCCCTTGGGATTAAGTGGAATAGGTGTTGAAAAAGGGGACAAAGATAATTAAAGAATTAGTGTAATTATTAAAAAAGAAACAAGCCCACATTCTCATATGTTTTTACATTTTGGAAATATAATATAATAATATAACTACAGAATTTTAAATGTGCACCTTTTAGACTTTTAACAGATTTAATGCTACCCCCTTTTGTTAAAATTATGACTGCTTTGCAGGTTAAAATATTATATAGGGGAAAAAAGACTGGTCCCAACAAACAGATTTTTATGCCAAAATGTTTGTTTGTTTTGTTTTGCTTTGCTTTTTAAAAACTTTTTTAATGGGGGATTGCAGCTTTTATATTGCCTGGTCCTATTGATCTGAAAATGTAAGACTGCTTCCATAGGCAGAAAAGGACAGAATGTAAGAATATTGCTTGAATTCTTGAATGTCACTAAATCTGAAAGCTGTACTGTACTCTAAAGATAGTGTGACCAGGGCACAAACCCCATTTATAGAGACAAACTGGACTGCAACTGCTCATTAGACGATCTCTGTTTTTGCAGTAGCGATCGTCGTGCGCATGCGCGGCGTCAGTCTCCACTCTCTCTCCCTGCGCTGAGCGCTGACAGGCAGCAGGCTGGCCGGAGACCGTTGGTGCTGCTGCCGTTGTTGTTGTTGCTGCTTCCGCCGCCACCGGCTTCACTCCACGTTGTGAGCTTCCGTCCGGATACAAAGTGACGCCGGAGCGGGACTTACATTCAGTTAAAGGACAGAAACAACAGCAGCAAAGTGTTTTCGGAGGCTTTGGACTCGCTGACCGGCTGCGCTTTCTCCTCCCGGTCGTCCGCGGACAGTGGTTTGAGGTAAGTGTCCGCTTTTTGTGACAGTTTTTGGGATGAGCGGTCGGCTGCTGCCCTGCGGGTGCCTGGTTTAACTTCAGACCGGCTTTAGCTCAGCTTCAGGACTCCGTGTTTTGTTTGAACGTGTTTGAACCAACTGCTCGTTCACGAGACGGACAGTTTAACGGGAAGTTTTCCTCGCGCGTGGAGACCCGCGAACCGTCCTGAATGTGGCTTTTAAGAGAAAGCAAACTGTCAGCACTCCTCTACAGGGTATAAACCCTCTCCTGTAGGTAGCGTGTGTACTACCTGCTAGTAAATGCCAAATGAAGTTTTCGCTGGCGTTCATTTGTGGCTCTGACCAGCGGAGAAAGAGCACCTGTTTGTTGGAGTATTTGAGGAGGACAGGTAGGCCCGCATAGCGCAGATGCACCTACACCCTGCATGATTTATCACACATTACCCTGCAGGTTTCCACTGAACAGCATCAGTACTTTGCAGCCTTGTTAACGCTGCATGTTTAGTCTGCCGCACTGCCTCATAGTAATGCTGTAAATATCAGGCACTCCATCTGCTAAAGGCTGAAATATGGATCTTTTGGACAAACAGCCTTAATATTCATGCTACTCTCAGAGGCGTGTCGGGGGGGGGGGGGTCATTGGGTGGTACTGGGCCCTCTTAGTGTAACAAACAAAAAACCCACATCAACAGGACAAACTAGGAAGTTTTCAGCAGGTGCGCATTTATTTACCACCCACATCAGAGGAGAAAACCTTTGCTTTCCATTGAATGTGCTTCCTTGTCAGGAGAACAGACTGTTACGTACATGTTGTAGCTGTGCAGTGTCACCAGGGGGCAGTGTCAGAAATGTGTGGACCAGGTCTGTGGGCTACTCAAGCTTGTGTTTATGTGGTTGCTGTGTCTTTGTAGCTATTGCTGTTCAGTGCATGACTGTTTCTCAATACCGAAGTACGCAAGTTTGTACTTGTGTACTTTGCTAGTACTTCCAGAGGACAAGTGGAATGGCAGTGTATCTGATCACATGACATCTCAGCTCAGCCCACCTCATCTCCATGTTTTTACTCCCATCCATCCATCCATCCATCCATTCTCTTCCGCGTATCCTTTTTAGGGTAGCGGGAGGGCTGGAGCCTATTCCCCCCACCTTGGCTATGTTTTTACGCCCATTTCCCCTTAATTTCACAGATTAATATTTACGGTGGAAATTGCCCATGATACGCTTAATTACTAGATTTCTTTGAAGAAGAACAATAAGCATAAAAAAGCCATCAAGGTGAAATAATATAGAAAGATTTAGAAAATAGCTTAATTTAGAAAAATTGCAGTAAACACTTGTCGTTGGCTGTAGCTCAGGAGGTGAAGCAGGTCATCTACTAATCGCATGGTTGGTGGTTTGATCCCTGGTTACTCCAAGTTGGCATGCCAAATATCCTTGGGTAGGATGCTAACCCAAAGTTGCTTTCCGATGCATCCATTCGAATGTGAATGTTAGATAGAAAGCACTCACTAAGAAAAAGCATAGAAGAAAGTGTGAATGGGTGAATGAGGCGACTGTTCTTTAGATCTTAAAACAAGACTAATATGATAGTAGTCAGCACCTCTAGACTTAAAATGTAATTTATATGGCACATGTATGCACATGTTACTGAAATGGGAAGTGGACTGGTTGTTATATGGCACTTTTCTACTCTGAGCACTCAGAGCAACCTCACTGCTTTTAGTCTTCATGATTATTATTATTAGTGATTCATATGATCTGTTTCACACTGTTTATTGAACAAAGACAAACTGTCCAGATGCTAGAATGATTTCATTTTTATTCTAGTAGACTCTCACAACTTACAACAGACAGCTGGCGTTTAGAATAGAGTTGAGTAAATATTAAAAACATAATTTGATCATTTATGGTTTATCGTTTCATAGCTTGACATCTGTCTCCATGAACAACATAAACATGCTGGCCCAGATGTTTCTGCTTCCAGAGAAAAGGCTCATACTTTCCTCCTGGATTAAAATATTTTTAATGTTCGTTTTAATTCAGGAAAAGCTGCCGTTACAATAAGTACAGCACATTTCTACTTTAGGGAACAAACCAATTTTCTCAGAAACAAGTAAAACACTGAAATAAACCAAACATCAACAGTTAGAAATAATATGAGTGAATTATATCTAGTGTTTAACTTTCACTGAGTGGCGAAAGGGTTTTGAAAATGATGTGCCAGGACTCAGATTTTCTGCCAGGTATAATGATCCTTAAATGAGTGGTCAGCTGACAGCTAGTGGGGCAGCTGGCCATTAGACCAGCAGAAATGGATATCTACAAAAACATCGGAGCACTTTTGCAAGCAGGAAATGTCTTGCTGATAAATCAAACAGATATTTGAAGTTTACAAATCTGCATTCATGCCTAAAAACATTTTAAAAGTTTGTTTAATTCATCAAAGACAGTAATATTTTAAATTTTACTTACAGTTTTGACCGCTGTCCTCCACTATTGCCGCTTTTGAGTTTCAGATGAAATGCATTCTGGGGTACTTGGCTGCACCAAGCACACACAAAAGTGGAATATTTCACAATATCATTGCTATCGCAATGCCATGTGTTTACATGTCCAAGTCCACACAACAACAAGACGAGCCTCAGCAAGACTCGGAGCTGGAGGCAAATCTCAGCCTCTGATAAAGATTTAGTACCTTCAGCAAACTCCACCAAAGCACAGTGCTTTGGAAGATATTCAAAAAACCGTTCTGCAGCCCAAAAGTAAACAATATGATGGAAATTACTGATATGGTTATGTGGTGGAAAAGACTTGAACAGAAAAATAAAACATTCAAGGTAAAAAAACAAAAACAAAAAACATTCTGTTTTATTTTGTGGCAGTGTTTTGCAGCGCTTCTCAAGTTATAAAGTTAAATTACTCTAGTTGTTGTTAGTGTTACAGTTATTTTATACTTAAAAGACTGCATAAAATGTCCTGGGAAAACATTCCTACTACTACCAGCAGTTTGGTCTATAAAATGACAAAGTGGCCTGTCCAACACAAGCATACAATGTACTATAGTGAGTTTTAAGGTAGGGCTGCTCGATTATGGCAAAAATGATAATCACGATTATTTTCACTGAAATTGAGATCTCGATTATTTGACGATATTTATTTAACAATAACAATGTATTGAATAATGGCTTTAAAGATTGTCAAAAAATAATATAAAATAGTGTGCAAATACTGATAACAGTGCAAATGTTTGCAATACAGGGAGTGCAGAATTATTAGGCAAGTTGTATTTTTGAGGAATAATTTTATTATTGAACAACAACCATGTTCTCAATGAACCCAAAAAACTCATTAATATCAAAGCTGAATGTTTTTGGAAGTAGTTTGTAGTTTGTTTTTAGTTTTAGCTATTTTAGGGGGATATCTGTGTGTGCAGGTGACTATTACTGTGCATAATTATTAGGCAACTTAACAAAAAACAAATGTATACCCATTTCAATTATTTATTTTTACCAGTGAAACCAATATAACATCTCCACATTCACAAATATACATTTCTGACATTCAAAAACAAAGCAAAAACAAATCAGCGACCAATATAGCCACCTTTCTTTGCAAGGACACTCAAAAGCCTGCCATCCATGGATCCTGTCAGTGTTTTGATCTGTTCACCATCAACATTGCGTGCAGCAGCAACCACAGCCTCCCAGACACTGTTCAGAGAGGTGTACTGTTTTCCCTCCTTGTAAATCTCACATTTGATGATGGACCACAGGTTCTCAATGGGGTCCAGATCAGGTGAACAAGGAGGCCATGTCATTAGTTTTTCTTCTTTTATACCCTTTCTTGCCAGCCACGCTGTGGAGTACTTGGACGCGTGTGATGGAGCATTGTCCTGCATGAAAATCATGTTTTTCTTGAAGGATGCAGACTTCTTCCTGTACCACTGCTTGAAGAAGGTGTCTTCCAGAAACTGGCAGTAGGACTGGGAGTTGAGCTCGACTCCATCCTCAACCCGAAAAGGCCCCACAAGCTCATCTTTGATGATACCAGCCCAAACCAGTACTCCACCTCCACCTTGCTGGCGTCTGAGTCGGACTGGAGCTCTCTGCCCTTTACCAATCCAGCCACGGGCCCATCCATCTGGCCCATCAAGACTCACTCTCATTTCATCAGTCCATAAAACCTTAGAAAAACCAGTCTTGAGATATTTCTTGGCCCAGTCTTGACGTTTCAGCTTGTGTGTCTTGTTCAGTGGTGGTCGTCTTTCAGCCTTTCTTACCTTGGCCATGTCTCTGAGTATTGCACACCTTGTGCTTTTGGGCACTCCAGTGATGTTGCAGCTCTGAAATATGGCCAAACTGGTGGCAAGTGGCATCTTGGCAGCTGCACGCTTGACTTTTCTCAGTTCATGGGCAGTTATTTTGCGCCTTGGTTTTTCCACACGCTTCTTGCGACCCTGTTGACTATTTTGAATGAAACGCTTGATTGTTCGATGATCACGCTTCAGAAGCTTTGCAATTTTGAGACTGCTGCATCCCTCTGCAAGATATCTCACTATTTTTGACTTTTCTGAGCCTGTCAAGTCCTTCTTTTGACCCATTTTGCCAAAGGAAAGGACGTTGCCTAATAATTATGCACACCTGATATAGGGTGTTGATGTCATTAGACCACACCCCTTCTCATTACAGAGATGCACATCACCTAATATGCTTAATTGGTAGTAGGCTTTCGAGCCTATACAGCTTGGAGTAAGACAACATGCATGAAGAGGATGATGTGGACAAAATACTCATTTGCCTAATAATTCTGCACTCCCTGTATAAAGAATAAATGAAAAATGTAAACATCTATGTTTAGTGAACTTTGCAGTGTTGCTCTGTGGTGCAGCTACGACACTGTAGTTTACACACTGTGTCTACTTGATCCACGTCTGGCTCCGCGAACCCATAATGTTTCCACACCACTGAAGTTTTTTTTTACCTCTCTTTTCAACCAACGGCAGTCACTCTCTTCCAAATAACTTCTGCTTAGCTTTCTGAGCTTCCCTCGGGTCCTCTTAATTGTTGTGATGCGTATTCGAAATGCAGAGGGGTGCGCTCGATTTGCCACGCGGAATAGCGCGAGAGTAAAGCACGAGGGAGGTGCTAATAATCGGCTCAGTCATTTTTAATGATCGTTGAAAGCCCAGATCGTAATTTAGATTAAAATTCGATTAATTGAGCAGCCCTATTTTAAGGTTTGAATAACATATATGTAGGCAATGTGAAGATACACGGACATAAAATAAATCACCATAGTCCTGCTGCCATAAGAGTAAAAGCAACAAAGATCTTTCTCGTCTCAAAGGACTGATAATAATAAGTCAAATAATTTCATCATGGTTGTTGAGAATAAAGGCTCAGAGCTCTGCAGCTGTAATGAGGATGTTCAGGTTACAAGGAGAAGGACTGGGTGAGACTACACTGGCTGTGTAATCATTGCCATCGCCTTGTGGTCATTTGAACACACCCTGGACCATGTTTGTTTAATGAGGAAAAGATTTGACATGCGGAAAAGAGTTTATGTAGCCATTGTTTTTGAAATGTCTCAGTTAGGGAACTTTAGTTTGTTTATATTTTATTTAAAACTGATTTAAAAATTCATTAAAACCACAGGCATTCCTTAGAGAAAATGTCCTCATTTTTTTGGAAATCTGATGTGTCATGTTCAAATGCAAAATGAGAATTTTTCCTATTCAGACATTAATATTAATATGTACAATGTACCATTCATGCCTTGTAAATAATTCATTGTGTGTGTTAAATTGTGCCAGGCATCTTATAAGTGTTTAATTATTAATTGGAGGATTAATTCTTCGCACTATAAATAGCTGCAGCTGTGATTGTTGGTGTGTAAAAATGGTTGACGTGCCCGGCGTTTTTGGCGAACCTTGCCATTAACCTTGTCGAGCGTTTACTAATGTTTCTTTCTTTACATCTGCCAAGGTATTTTTCCCTCCATTACTTTTTTCCCCATTTAGAAGTTTTTGTTCTATTCACAACCTGAAAAACCATAAAAAAACCCTCACATTTCTTCTCTCCGCTTTCTGCTGGTCTTTGTTGGTATTTTCATTTTTTTTTTTAACTTCTGGGGAAAAAAAAATATTTATAGGTGGAAATAGTGTGTGTGTGTGTGTGTGTGTGTGTGTGTGTGTGTGTGTGTGTGTGTGTGTGTGTGTGTGTGTGTGTGACACTACATGGCTATCTGCTGACTCCAAACACTGGCTCAGTCTGACTGGAAGAGACCTGGGCCATTTGCCAGTGATCATGTCTTAATCACATGTATAATTAGCCTGACAGTTGTTAAGTGTGTGCCCAATTTTAGACAGGATGCTACAAGATCATCATCAAAACAACAGATACCAGTATTGGGAGTATCTTTTGAATCTGCGAGGTTCAGTAGAGTTCTCAGGCAAACAATGCCAAGCAGCACCAAAGCTTTTGACAAAAGACATTTCACACAAAAAAGAATTGAATAAGGATTTGGATTTACCATGGCAGTAGTTGAAGCTTTGTGACATTTAGGTGTGAAATTAATTTTGGTTAATTGGCTGCATACAGGCAATTGGATATCAAGTAGGCTGAGCCGGTCAAACCTTTGGATAACAACTTTTATCTTTTTTTTTTTTTTTTTTTTTTTTTTTTTTTTTTTGTATGTTCATATTTCATGGGTTACTTGATGTTTTTTGTGTTAGTTACAGAAAAATACTAACTACTAAATACTAAAAATACTAACTGTTACTAATACTAATGTTTAGATTTGTATAGGGCTGAATGATTAAACAAATTATAGCAGTACTAAAAATGCCCTTTGTTTAAAAAGAGTGTAAATCATTCAGAAATTAACTAAAACTATCAACAGAATGTGAAGATGGCATCTTATGTATTGTGCTGCTTTGATGCTGGTTGAAGTTGAAATGGGGACCATTGCGAGAGGGGAGAAATTGAAACCTGGGGAACACAACAAGGTGGAGATAAAATGAGAAATCAAGACAAATCCAGTGTGTATTTATATCAGACATCACTACTTCTACTCTTCCCAGGAAATTAGACAAATTGATTCATTCTATTAAAATGCTTAATGAATGAAACTGCACATTATATTTATTTCAGTCTATGTAAACGGTGAAGTTGTAATTTGAATTTTAATTACATTCAGGGAATTTGTACAGTTTAGATTTGTGTCCTAGAAGAGACATTTAAACATTATTAAAACTGGTGTTGGCTCAAGGTTCGTGTAGAATTCATGTTATTATTGTAGACAGTTGACATATTTTGTTGGCTAGAAGAGCTGATATTCCATTTATCCAAGGTAGGGCCTGGCACTAGGAGACACAAGCTAGTGTCACAGACCCTGAGGCTTGTTCTCTTCCAGGTCTGAAAGAAGGGATCTTTTGATGTAAAGTGAATGTATTAACCAGTACACCAGGGAACCATCGCTTAATCAAACTGAGAAAAGTAAAGCAAAATAAAATATAAAAACACACTACATTTATATGCTAAAAATGGGTAATTGTAGCCTGTTCCTAGGTGGTTGCTAGGCAACATGATGGCATCATGATATCTGATATAGATACAAACCTTCAGGTTCCTAAGGTGTACCTGGTACAGGTAATCAAACAAACCCACAGACAGAGTTGTGGTCACATAGAGCAGAGCAGCGGGCAACACAGCAGCAAAGAATCATACAGGAATCTTCCAAAACTCCACCTTTAAACCTGAGAGAAATTATATTTTTAGATTAGTGGTGATGGTATTTTTTTTTTGCTTTGTCACCCAACCCTTTTCTTATTTTACGTCCACTAAGGAGTTTGACTTGGTTTGGTTTGTCTGGATTTTTCAAAAATATCTGTATGTTAGCAAGAACGCTTAAAGTTGTGTGTGGGTTATTTTGCCTGAGTTTGGGCTTTGCCCAACTTGTAAATTATTAACCTTTAGAGTCATCACCAAGGACTCTTGATTCTTGGTACATTTGTCATCACATCTTCACAAATGCATATCAAATTAAGATAAGAAAAATTCAAAATTCAGAGTTCACACCCACCCAAGAAAATAATCCGAGACTGAAGTCATGCACTGTGTGGAGTGAATTTTTAGCTGTGGGGGAGGCTTGGAGTCTTGGACCGCTCTTATAACAAGTGAATCAGAGTCATTGGATTCAGAGGCCAAAAATAAGCCTTTTTACCAGATGTAGAAGTAACTTAAAAAACCCTCATGCCTAATCTATGTTTAATTATATTACTCTGTCACATGTCTGTGCCAGATTGAACCAGCTGATTATGACTTAACAGTCACTTCTGAAGCTGCTGATGTTTTAAATGACAGTTTGAGGCTCAAATGAAAGCAAGTTGGTATGGAACAGCAACAGATCCTCTCCTCCTCAGGTTTTACTGCTTGAAAGGCAACAGGGAAGAGAAATTGGGATCTTCTGGCCCTTACCTCTGCTGTAATGGACAGTCAGCAGCTTAAAACATGGAAATATTAGTGTTTGGGAACAAAGAGGAGCTGAGCACTATTACTGCTCCCCTGCATTTGCATTCCGTGCATTTGCCTGAACCTGATAAATACACACACGCACACGTCACAGGTTCAGGTTTCAGATGGGGGGGTTGTACTAGGTGAGCAGAGCACTGCTCGAAGCAACTGGCTTCTCCAATCCCAAGGAAGGTAAATAGAAACGGTAACCAGAGCCTAACCTTGGAGCTCAGCCTCCTTGGGATGGGGTGCAGCTAAAAGTGTTGACGAGGATGCAACACTGCTCTTGTAAATGAGGATCAAGTGTGTGTGTGACATTTTGATTTCAATTAGAGTTGTCCTGTGCTGTATGTAAGGAATACACAAACAGTGAATACTAAGAGTTTATTTGAAGCTGTGGTGACCAGTGGTGCTGAGGTTGACTTCAGATCAGCACAAACTCATTGTGTCTGACATAAAAAACAAAACCATGCAGTGTTTATTTTTCCACCATAAGTATCATGAGCTTTAATTTTTTTTCCTTGATACTTTTATTAACTGAGAAGTTAACAGATTAGGATGGGACAAGTTGGTAACTGTTTTGAATGACTTCCTAGTTCTTATGTCAATCAAAAGAAGAGATGTTACATCACTGATATTTTTGTTGCACATTATGTAGAATTGCTATTGTAGTAAATCAAAGAAACCCATTGGCTTGGCTTCTCTGGCCTAACCACTCAGAAAAATCTCTTAGTCATTACCTGGACTTGTCACTTAAAGCATTAAATAACAGAGAACATTATCTATTATTAAAACTTTTTTTTCTCAAATGTAGTACTGCCAGTAAATCTCTTACTTATGTAGTGGTGAATGACGGGCCAATGACAGGCCATGATAACCTTGTTATGAAAAAGACTATAAAATGAACAATGATCTAGATTCATCTCGCTCAAATGAAATGAGGAATTCAGACTCCATGGGCGTAATCGATTGTTAAGGACAAAATACAGGTAAAAGTTAAAAATGCACGCCCTCCTTTCTTTTACAAAGTCATCCAGTGGACGGGATTGGACGTTTTTGGTGGACTGCATGCTGGACATCCCAGCTGTGCAGCTGTCTAAAATCACTTCACTGTCTTTTCCCAACGTGTCGGTTGTGACATTAGCTCTGGAGCACCATCACATGGTATGTTTTTTTTTTTTTTTTTTTTTTTTTTTTTTTTTTAGCTATCCCCAGCTGTTGTGGGTCACTTCAGGTTCTGCAGTACATGCAGGGGATGGCAGTGATGCTGTCCTTTTGATTTGCCCTCCCTGCAGTAGCACACAGTGTCTTTATAGCAGAGCTGCCTGCACTAAGTGAATATCTCAGGATGTTTTATATTCCCTGTTGATCTTCCATTTTCATGAATAACATATACTGAGCGTGCCTTTATTTTTTTAGCATGGAAAGGCTTTGAAAACACATTTAGATGATCACGGGAAGCTAAAGCTCTCCGTGGAAACCAGCCTCATGAAAGTATTTGCTGTTAGAAGATCTCAACTCAGACAGACCTGCCACACTTATTTAATAACTACATGTATGAATAAGAAATGGTGGATTAACTTGCTTGGTGATTAGGCCAAAACCGCTATTAAGTATTCACTGGGAACTGTTGTATAATGACTAGCTTCAAGGTAGCATTGTTTTACTAATTCTTATAACTTTTTTAAGGCTGTAGTTGTTTATTTTATATTATTTAATATTGTACTACACTATATTTCATTCATCTCATTCTCTTTCTCTTGACAGTAATGTCTTTAAAGATAAGAAATGTGTTTTGGGGTCAACTTGAAAAGCAGATACAAAATGTCAAAGTGAGATGAGAGGTTAAATGTGACATAATATTTGGATGCTAACTGTATGACATTTAGATTTCCCATATACCTTAGTCACCCTTTGTAAAAATACACAAAGAAATCTAGCAGTGAAGGTCATACTTTGCTTACATCTTGTGGGAATCTCACTGGTGCATATCAATAGTGAAATATCTCTGCATCTCTTTAAGCTACAAGCTTCTCGTTTTTGTTGAAGAGTGCAGGTCAAACTGGGGGATTAATCCTTTTAACCTAAAAAATATGTTCATAAATTGACTGTGCATTATTGAGATGAGATTATACATTTTTCCACCAATAATGGTGATGTTTAAAACTCGCAGTCAAACAGTAAATTTAGAGTTTATCACAGAAATAGATTGTATTTTATGATAGTAAATAGCGGCAATAACAAGTTCCTCTTACTTTCTTCTCCAGTGGGGGAACTTCAACTCCACTGTTGGACTACAGGGCGGTAGTCCTTGTTCTGCTCTGTAGTCTCAGTGAGCTGCAGAGTTACAGAGTAGAAGAAGAATTGGCATCGCCAGCTACCATCAAGAGTTCATCAAACTGAGCTGAAAGACCACAACATCGTCGACCTGTCAGTATTCTGGACCATAAGTCCATGACTGAAAGGAATCTTACATATAAGATGCATCTGTGATGCTGCAGTTTAAGAAATATCTAATAATGAAAACATAATCAAAAATCAAACATAAATAATGGAGATGGGAGCAATAAGATTTGATGTTCTTTAATAATGCATTATCACAGTGGAGGCCACAGATTCAGCCTGTTTTTTAGAGACGGATAACTCAATATTTGGGTAGTATGGCTTCTGTAATTCAAACTGTTTTTCTTTTCTTTTTTATCCTGATATTTGTAAATTTGTCAGATCCGCACAAACCCATTTGTCCTTTTAAAGGACAGCCAATGCCTGAGATTAAGATTAAAACTTCTTTTTCTTTATTTCTTATGACAGAGAAGCTTTGCAATGCTGGACACATGTAATCACATAAATTATGAATTGAAATTAACATTTAATGAAAATTACATCAGCATATTGTTCTCTCGACCTGCTGCCAGCATTGATCTTCAGACTCCGGTCTGCTCTCGTGTATTGGCTGGTCTGCAGAGGCTTCTTGTTCTCTGTAACTGAACAGAGCTGTTGAGGTAAAACTGTGAAACCTGAGTAGAGACTTTCCTACCACCATCAGCTCCATCTTCTCTTATTTCAGCTCATCCTTCGCCCTCATTTCACCAAGCTAGAGAGCCCGGCTCATCCTGCATTACAAACCTCAGAAAGTAACCTTGCTTTAGAGCCCTGATGATGACAGAATCCAGTTGGAGCCGGCATCTCTTTGGTTTTGCTAGGGTGAAATGAATATCTCATCATCTGAGACATTTTTTTTTTATTTATTTTTTTTACTTTTTTCCAGAGTCCCTGAGGACATCTCTTCTCCCGAGCTGTTTGATGTGCTCTGAAAACAGAAACCCTGCAGCACTCTGAATGTTTGAATTGTGGTAGCTGCCAGTCAGTTTATTTCTGCCAGCACCAGAACTTGTTTACCAAACCCTGCATGGACTTTGATCACAGCCCTGTTAGCTTACATTTACACTCAATTCCTCAATGACATGCATCAAAAGCCAGACCTCTCTTGAAGTATTTCTTCATTTGCTATTTAACTATTTAATGTGTGTTGTGGTTGTGACTATGAACTTGTGTGGTGCTATTCAGCAGCTCACTGTGACTAAACTATGTCTGGTTGCTAATTTTATTTCTACTTTGCATGAGTGGCCAGTTTTCAAGTGGACAAGTCTCTTACTTTTATTTTGAAAGTTCCACTAACCAGCTAGCCCAAGCAGTACATCTCTGGAGTTGGAACAATTGGTGGTGGGCTATTTAACTGCTGGCTGGTATTTTGGCCTGAATTATAGTCAATATTTAACAGTTTAACTTTTTTAAAGTAGTGACTCGATGTCATAGCCTCTGAATAGCAATAAATGAATGTATAGATGGATGCTAACACCTGTGGAAAACCATTAAACCTTGAGCAGTAAAAGGTTGTGCAGCAGCAATAAAAATCAATGTTCCGCCGAAAGTAGTGAAAAGGAAAAGATGGGCAGTAAAAAAAAAAAAAAAAAAAAAAAGGTGAGGAAGGGCTGAACATATCAGATCTTTTAAAAAGGAAAAGAAAAAAGAAGGGCACTGGGAGATGATGCACCCAGATGTGCAAAACTGACATGTTTTCAACAGCACAAAGCAACTGGAAGCTGTGGATAAAGAGTGAAATGTTGAAGAGTTCAGACTTTTAAGTATAATACTTGTCAATCTTTTACAGAGAATTTTGTATGCGACATTTGTATGTGGCCAAATATCACAAATCTCTTTAATTTTTTCAAAGATGACTTGCCTATGAGAAATACAAAAATTCATTGTATCCATTGTCTTTTTATAGTGACAAAAACCCAAAGTCTTCCACCAATATTGACCTATAAATTAGCAATGATGATCTTAGAAATTACTTTTGTCCTGGCTCAGTGGCCAAGTTTCTGCCACAGAGGTAGCAAGTACTTCTGAAGGAAAGATAATGTACTCTGGTCAGACATGCTCCATCTCCACCAACTTGGACTCCAGCTGCTGACAGTACTGCTTGAGCTTCATGTAACAGATGATTATGTTGTTTAGCTTTTTATTGGTCATGAAATATTTTGCTAATACAATGATTGCAGGAGAAGAAACATATGAACAAGATTGTTTGAGAGTTCACTTAGAAAAGCAAATGTACCAATTTTCACTTCATCTGTGCCTATGTGTGTGTGTGTACACATCGGATATTTCCTGACTCAAAATGCATTTTTAAGAGAGAGGCTATTGTGCTTGTTACCATGATTAGTGTATAGTTGATGCAAAGAGTCCATGCCACCTAATTGAAGACGTCTTTGCATTTTACCGCTGTCACAAATACAATGTAAGTCTGTGAGGGAAAAACTGTTCTTCATAGTCTGATTGTCCTAACATCACCCTGTAAGACTGCCAATACCTGATATGATTGCTGTGAAGATGGGTGGGGGAGGTGAGCATCATTTTAAATCCCTGTTTCTGCTGGAAATAAAACAGTGCAGTATGAGATGGGAGAGCCAAAACAATAGTACTCAGAATAACTGCAAGGTTACTAATAAATCTGTCGCTTAATCACTTGAAACAACTCCTGTCACATTTATTGGGTTTTCTATGTAATTTCTAATGTAAAAATATTGATTAATTGATCTTTCAGAGTCAGCAACACATGAACCAGTTTCACTTTAGGAGTTTGTGTGCTGCCTTAGTGCTGTCTAATTTATAAATGAAGATGCATTAGTAAACTTATGAATTTTTTAATCTCTGTATGCTGAACTTGCACAGACATTAATGTATACTGTATTACATTTTGGCACTGGTGCAGCTTCCTGATCAGCTGTCAGGCTCAAATTCAGTTGTGATGTGTTTACAGGCTGCTGGAAATAATGCATTGATGATTATGATTATAATGGTCAAAGGTACTCACAGTAACATGTAGGGGGTCAGTTGTGAATGCTGGGTCGCCAGTCCCAATCAAAGTCTGACATATATTTTATAACAACCAATCAACCCTGCAAAGAACTAGGATTTGTACCAGTCCTAACAAGCTATACACATCCCAGTGCATTACCTGCACTAACCAGGCTGTAGTCTCCAGTTCTTCCACACAAACTCCAGTTACTGTGCTGAATCAGGGGTGATGGAAGCCTCCCAGGGATACAGGACTAGGATGGAGGATAGTTGGTTTCCAGATTTGGCAAGAACAATGTTCGCCTTCACAGTAAACGCTGTGCCTTACCCCTGAAAGCAGCATGTTTCAACTAAATGCTTTTCCTGTCAAAGCAAATTTCCGTTTCTGGTTTGTGTCATTCTCTTCACACTTTAGCTACCCCTTAGCGAGTAGCTGGTTTAGTTGGATACTCATTTATTCCTAGCAACCAGTGGTTGCCAGGCAGTTGCCAATGAGTCTCTAGACCGTTTGAAAGAGATTGCCTTGAGCCACTGCTTGTTTGAGGTTTGCTGGAAAAAGGCGCATAGAAGCAGGGTACTTTGCACACAGCATGAAAGGATGGTCTTCACTTTCTCCTCTGTGCATTCGCGTTCATCCAGCTTCCTGCAGATGAAGGACATAGGACAGAGCTTATACACTGGATAAGCATAAAAATGGATTTCAGGGTGACACTGGCACATTGAGCTGAAACTAGCCCTTTTATTTATCATCAAGACATCAGCAGCCAATGATCCCTAAACACAGCATGAGGACCAAAGAAATATGCTGTGACTTTATTTCTGTAGATACTTTTTGTCATCATTCAATCAGTCAGCAGGAAATACTATCAATTATCTGTTGACTAGACTGTTGGTGTCTATTTTTCCTAATATAATTCAGGTTGGTAGCTATGACACCCAATTAGGGCAATTAAACTGAAAATAATGTTAAATTGAAGCGTATCGTGCCAAAATAATTGAACTTTACAGTTTTCTTTGGAATGAATGTGACATGTTTGACTGCATATCATTTTGCTGTCCAGTAAACGATGTGAGCAACAAAGGATACTGGAAAACTTTCTGGGAAAATCTGGGCTGATTAAGAGAGACGTGCCTCTCACTGCAGATGATGCAGCTCTCATATCTAGAAACATGCTGAGTTTCTATTCTGTTAAAGGAAAGAAAAAGGAAATGTCACTAGTGTGATGTCAGTGGAGAGTTTGTTTTGTCTCAGTGGTCCACTCAGACTCTCAAATATGCTGTCTGTATTTTTGGCACGTAAATATCTGAAGTAGACTCAGATGGTTTGGATGAAATTACATTTTTTTTATCACCACAAATGTAATTAATGCTATTGATATCTACAGTAGTTTTTTGGCTCTGATCCCAACCCAAGTTCAGTAATAGAGCAGACAATATTGAATTGACTGGAGTCCAGTGTTTATCACAGAACTGCTTTCTACTTGTGGTGATAGCAGGGGTGCATACACGTGTGGATGAGAGTGCGCATGAAAGATGGTGAATGCTGTTCGCATCCTAAATGACTTCTGTTTAATAAGTGATGACCTAATGATCCTATTTCTCGGTCCTTAAGCCTAGCGCACTGGATGAGCTCTCATCCTCATAATGAATATTTTCACCTAACAAAGCCACGCCAGGTGGCTGAGTTTGTTAGCTGCGTAAATCCATAATTTTTCGACAGTCCTTACTGTTATCATGGCTTCTCAGGGTGTGTTACCTGTTTTTGTGAAAACATGGTTTTGACACAGTTTAATGTGTATTCTGCTCTGTTCCTTTGTTGGGTTTTAAATAACCAGAACATCTCCACACTTCCAAATTAGGTCAAAAGGCGACAGTGTCCTCGTCTTTTGAGACTTGGGCTGTGTGTTGGGGTGCTAGCGCTGTTGCTTTAGTTTTCATTTTGTCTTTTTTTTTTCTTCCTACGTAAAATCCTTACATACTAGTGTGTAGCAGCCCACACATTAGCACATGTGATGCTGCTGGCTATGCTCTGTGTATCAACCTAACCTAACCTGACATTGCTGTAACTCTATTGCAGCCACATGACTGGTCTGTGGGGTGCTATTACCATTGTCACTGGCTGTTCATGTTGTCTGTGAAAGTATGGATCTCTGTCAACTTTATATTGATGTTTTATATTGCGATAGAGGAACTTTTTTTCACGATAATTATTTTAATGTTTTTATTGTCCAGCTGTACTTTGCTGTGCTAATATATTTATATTAGCATGCCTAGAAGTCTTTTTGCTAGCCAAAATAAGCTCGACTTTACCTCCAGACATTGCTGGTGTTTAGTTTTCCATCTTTCTACACATCCAAAGTTATAGCACTGCTCCTTTTTATTTATTTATTCTTTAATGGAAGCTTTAGAAACCAGATAACTACCCCAGACTCTGTTAATGCTTGTAAATCATTTTTTTCATGTCTATGTTGACATGAGATTTTCTTGTAACTGTTGGGGGAACAGTTACATGAGCTGAAAGAGTTAGCTCTCAGTGGTCTCTGTGTCTGTTTGCTTTTGGGAACTGGGTCATTTGAATCTGAAATGAATAATAATGTCAGACTTAACAAGTGGATAAAGTAAGAGTCTACTTTTTGGAAGCACGCTGTCTTTTCTTCTAGCTGACAAATAGTCATTATTCTGCTCTGTAGCCCTGGTGAGCTGTAGGTTCTGTTTAGAGCGACCATGTTGCTCACAGTGGGTTTTGTAGAAGAACTACCATCTCAAGCTGGGATCCACAATAGTGGAGTTGAAATCCATCAGGCCGCAAGAGAGGCAACTTTCTGAAGAAGCAGTTTAAAGATATCAAGGACCACTGCGGTAGGGGTCTGCAGCTATTAGGAAAATCTGAAACTCTGATGTGAAATTTAGTATTTTGCTTAGTGTGGCCTGAGTTTGTTATAAAGAACCAGATCAAACTAATGAAGGAATGTAAATATTTGGTGATCAGATTAAAACCTGACAATTGAAACAACAAAACTGTCCAAATAACTTATTTGCAGGTTGTTTTTCTGTGTGGCTTAATATAACCACTTCAGTGCTTACATCTCGAGGTAAGGACTGTCTCAGGGTTTATACTATAAGATGGCTTCGACTGTCAGGCTGATGAGAGCTTACATTTCAGCTCTTTGCTAACCCTGAGTGATATCTCTCATCTTTTGCTAGCATCATAGAGCTGTTTTTCACTCAAGTCAGACTTTTGAAATTACTTGCTGCTGAACTTTAAATCAACTCATTAAACCAGGTTTAAACTGGAACAAAAATAAAAAAACTTATTGGTGTATATGAAGTTAAAGCTGAGGTCATCTGATGCTGTTAGGATGGGTGATTTTTTTTATTTTTATTTTTTTTATTTTATTTTTTTTTATATTTTTTATTTCCCCCTCCCTCTCATTTCTTCACTTCTTTTATTTCACACAGCAGAAAAGCTGTGAATAGGTATGTAAGCTGTGAGTGTGATGAGGTGGAGTCAAGAGGCACACTAATGAAAGCCATCAGTGGACTGAACTACTTCAGAGGAGACTCTCCCACAGCTTCACCTGAGCGCGATCCAGTACGGGAATTGCATCATGGCCCTAAAAAGCTGCCAGGGCTCAAGCTTTCATCTTCACTGTTGAGAACATAAAAGCTCAACTTTCTTTGTGTTTTTCATGGTGTATTTAGGGCCTGACAGTGAGTAGGTTTGGCTCAGGGCTCAGGACTGTTTCAGGCTGTTCTGATGGCCCAGCTGGTGGAAAGTACAGCCACAGCAAGCTGGTTGAATCTCAAAATGCTCTTTATATGTGAAAAATCACTTTAAAGTGAATGGCCCTATTATGCTAATTTTCAGTTACAAGTGTTTATTCTTAGACTCCACTACAGTGGCTTTGCATGATTCACAGTTATGATTCATTTATGTTCTGCTCGGCTTTGGTACAGCTCCTTTATTTATAAAAAAAAAAAAAAAATCCTGTCCTAGCTCTGAAATGTAAAAAACAAACAAACAAACAAAAGGTATTTGAGTCCCTAGTTGTTGTTGTTGTTGTTGTTGTTGTTGTTGTTGTTTACATTTATAATAATAAGAAAAGAAAAAAGTTTTTGTCTTTTTTACTTTTAAAGTTAATTCTTACAAGACTAACTGCTGGTTTCGTGCTGTCAGTGTTGGACGTCTGTGTGTGCAGGGCCACAGATGGCAATGGACTCTTGTACCTCAGGAGACCAGCAAAATGTAAAGCTTGTTGTTGACTCTCCTTTTAGTCTTTTGGATCATTTGGAAGAAGAATAGCTACTGCGCTGCTGTCTTTAATGGCAGATCTTAATAAACTAAACTAGTCATCATGGCTCACGCTGAACTAAACTATATATGAGTTTGCACTTTGAAATCAACCTTACAGTTTCCATGTCTTCAAATTTAGTAGGATTTGTGTGCGTGACCTCAATTTTACCGTAAGATGGTAAATGCAGCGGACTGTGCTGATGCTTTTGAAGTCATAACCTCTCTGAACTCACCACTTTCCTACTTTACAGGTCTTTCTGTTTGTTTGACTTGGTTAGGGCTCTTCTTCTTCCTCGCATGTGTTTGGCATCATTTTGAAATGCTTTGGTTGATCCTATTATAGGAACAATCATCTGTCATTTGCATGTGACTGCGTATAGATCCACAACCGACTATAAAGGCAGGGAAAAATGCATCGCTATAAAGGAAAGAGCTGTTGATTTATTTAACAAGAATAAAATAGAGGAATAATGTTACCCTCATTATTTTGTTTTAATTGTTATTAGTGGCTCTATAGTGTGGTGGTGTACAGTACGTGTTTGCCTCTGATTTTGATCCTGGGAGGAGACACCGTTGTGGTTGCATCATTAAGGGCATCTGGTGTGAAAAGTCTGCCAAACCAAACATGCGGCACAACCCACTGTGACAGCCACCTGTGAAACAGGGAGCAGCCCAAAGTAGCTTTTTCATTTTGTTTTCATAGTCAATAAAAGTTAAAATCATAATTAAAATGTAAAATTCATAAGCAGCCCTATCTCAGTCATGAAAAACAGTTTTTCTTGGTGTTTGCTTTCATTTTCACATTCTGGTTAGGGAAGGTGGTCCACACTGCTAGGTTTAGACACCTAGTGCACTGTGCTGTGGAAAGAGATTAAACCTTAGGCCAAAATACATTATAGGAACATCTTACAAAGCTTAACACAACATTGATAATGGAACTTTTACTTGTGCGTCTTCATACGACCGTAACATCACCTCTTAAAGGCAACAGCCTACTGAGGCACCTAGAAGGTACAGAGACTCGTATCAGCTCAGGTTGGCTGTTCATTGAACTGAACTTTCAGTGAACACCGAGATCAGGTGCTGAAACCTCCAGATATAATATTTAAAGAGCAACTCTGATGGTTTATGTGTTATGGTAAAGTCAGAGTAGAGAGACCGCTCAGGCCCTTGTGTGATTTGCTCTGTTGTGTGAAAGATTAAGGGATTCAAGGTAAAATCTAATGATGCTGTTGTACCTTGGATTTGGAAGCAGTATAAAAATGCATGTTTTTGTATTTGTTTCAAAGCACTATTTCTACGTATACTATCTCTTTTATGAAAGAAACCAACA
The DNA here is from genome assembly GCF_900408965.1 of Simochromis diagramma. Classification (NCBI taxonomy): domain Eukaryota; kingdom Metazoa; phylum Chordata; class Actinopteri; order Cichliformes; family Cichlidae; genus Simochromis; species Simochromis diagramma. The sequence continues at coordinate 471,709 of NW_024387200.1, read as the reverse complement.
ATTTTCACCATTTGTGTTACATATCGTTTGAATTGAAATAAAATCCTTAAATTTCATGGCCACTTCATCAGTATTTTATTTTGATGCCAAATCTTTGCAAGGTTGCATGAAAGAGCTCATGTTGGGAAATGGATTTTTAAAAAATAAAACATCATAATATCAGGACAAAAACGGTCCCTAAATCCCTGCATAGACTGCCCCGAACTTTGAAAGTGGATTTCAGAGTGCGGCTCACAGCTTTATTTGATTCCTCAGGTGTAGTGGCAGCAGGTCTGCTGGAGCGCCGCGAGGTGAAAAGTCTGGCGGTGAGATAACTCTCTCCCAGGCACTGGATTGTATGAGGTGAATGGTTGTACTGAATTGGGCTGAGTCCATGAAGGCTGCCTGGACGGGAGCCCAATACTACGCTGCTGTGTATTATAATTAGCTTCTTACACTGGAACCTTATTCAGGGCTCACACAGGGCTCCCAGGGAAGTTTGGGAAAGGCATTTCATTCTGTGCACTCCCTTCAAAATACACAACAACCACACTAAAATAACAATGAAGGCTATGCAAGAAGCAGAAAAAATAGATTGAAAGAAATTTGTTTGGGCTCATTGGTGAATGGGTCAAATGTTTCAGTTTTTATATCATAAAGGGATGAGCCAAACGCTCAAATAATTCTATGCACCATTTACTGTAGCACACTGCAGTGGGTTTTTGGTCAGTTTCCACAGATGATTTTTGTGCTGAACTCACTCCTGAGTGGACATTATTTACCTCACTTTATTTGTCTAATCGTGAAAAAAATCTAGCTTCTTTATCTGGCGTATAAACACATATTACATTACAATGTTTTTACGTGTCGTTGTTACATGTTTTAAGTAATCATTTGAAATTGATCTTAAATGACAGTTTTGGCTTCCAGTGTTTATTATAAAAGAATCTTTGTGCTTAAGATGGTTTTTCAGTGTTTCTTTTGACTTGTCAGGTGTTAGAAGGTGTTATTTATTCTTTTTTTTTAATGCCTACTTAATCATTTATAGCTTAACTGTAAATTTAGTTAATTACCAAAATGAACTGAAACATGAAGTTAGTCTTTTCTAAAGCTCCAACACTTCAAGTTCATTTACTTGTTCTTGCTAAATGAAAAACGACACTTCTTCTAACAGTGTGCTATACTCCGAATGTCAGCTTGTTACTCGAAGCAGTAGCCTGTAGTCGGAGTGATACTGACACCCATTTACTCAAATATATAGTTGTTCAACAGTGCAGATATGTGAAATCATTTAGGAAGGAAACGGCCGAGTGTAAGTGTCCACGTTCTCTGCCCTCTGAGTTCCTCTCTGCTGAGCTGTGAGTGGTCAGCCATGCATGGCCACATGATGTCTCCATTACCTGGCTGAGAGGCGGACATGCTGCCTGCCACACGCACACTTATATACCACCTGCTGCTTGTGTTCACTGCAGGCAACTCGCTTCATTGTCACTCTCTTCTGATTGGTTGCAGCCCGTGCCATGAGGCGAAATTGGATACAGAAAGTGTTTTACAGCTGCACATATACCAAAGTCTGCTCGCCAGCTTATTTGTTGTTGTTTAAGGAGTCCTCTGCAGAGCGTTTTGCACTAGTTATTCTTTGAGGCCGTATGGGTTGCATCCCTATTGTTGTCTGTTTTAATTATTTGAAGCTGGCAGCTAGGAGAAAATGAGCAATTAATGTGGACTTGAAAGGTAAAAAATGGGTTTATTTAATGTGAATCTCTGTTTACAGTAGGACGGTTCAAAGCAGCTCTTTAACCAGGGTACAACAAAGCTGGAGTTGCCATTAACAGTTTACTTTCTTGATTACATTTTTTTAAGCCTTTATTAAAGTTGATATTTTGTGGGTTTTTCCTTTTTTTTTCTGTTTCTCATGGGGGTAAGAATGAATAGTAAAAAAATAATATTTTTACAGTGATTATTTTGTTTGGTGAAGGACCCGGCTCTATGCTCGTAAAATTCAAGAATTAAATCATAGAGCTGGATATAATCATAACAGGTCCGTGTGGAATAAAAACTTCAGGTATCTTTAGTTCAGTAAAGAAAAGATACCCAAAAGATATTCAAATTTAAGAGCAGCACAATTTAAAAAGTCTGAATATTTTTTTTGCTTGAAAAATTGCTAATTAATGAATAATTGTCCTGCCTATAAAAACTGACTTTTTTTTATGTGGACGTAGTTCTCCAACTGGAAACGCTAAGTTCAGATGAACAGAACTGACTTTTCTTACCTGGATGATTGAGCATGCATCAAGAAATTTATTGGACTGGCTGTTCCTTAGATGAGGTGTGGCTTAAAAGCTGTTAATGGAAGTCAGGCGAAGGGCAGCCAGTCAGAAAAAAGGCTCCTAGGGAGCAGAGCTTTAAAGAGACGGGAGCAAAACGGCGGTTTTTCAGACAAAAGATGCACTAAGGCTCTCTGTGACTTCATGGTATAACATAAATAAGGATTATTGTGAATTTTGAATCGTGTAAAGCTATTTTAAAATGGCCCAAGAATAAAAATATAGAGCTGGAAATGAGTTGGGTGAGGCAAACAACCTAAAATCTTCAGTGTGAAAAAACTAATACCTGAGTCCTGACATTGAAAAATTACTGCCTACCCACTGAATGAAAAAACTGTTTGGGTAAAATTTTAGCTTTGAGTTTCCATAGAACAGATGCAAAAAGGAAAAGGTTGCAGACTCCTGAAATTTTTCAAAGATTAATCCAGGCTTCATGTTCACGGTGACAGAATTTGAAGAATCCATAGAATCGACAATAAAACCAATGGATGTTAGAAATGCATTCAACAATGAAGACTAACCAGGCTTACCCTTACAAACACAGCGGTACTGTCTGTTAAAACAGAAAGCGGGTTTCTATTCAATTACTGTTGGTAAATATCCACAGTGCAAACTCAACTTTCCTGTTAATTTCCTGCAGCAGTTCACACAAACAGAAACACACGTACATGCATGAAATGTAAACTTAATCTGCTGCATATAAAACTTTCTTGGGAAGAAGCAAAAGTGCTTTACAAACACTATAAGGATAATAAGGAAGATGGTACAGCAAGCAATAAAAATGCAAGGCAAGCTTCCTTCTATGGATGAGAATAATAAGGCAGAAGTGAAGAAAGCAGCTGCTTTCTGTTCTGTCTCACAATTTCCAGGCGGAAATTCTTCTTTGAGTCATTGTCGATACAGAGACAGCTTTATCTGGGAGATGGTTACACTTCTGTGCTATGACAACATCCTCACATTCACAGTTTGACTCAGTTTTTCTTTGCAAGAAAACTTTGGTGGGTAAAGTTTTGGCTATTGTCAGCAGAGTCTGGCAAGTTTGAAATCCCTTACCTGCAGGGAGAAAGAAGGACAGAGAAGCACAGCTTAGTTAATGAATTCAGATCCTGAATTAGCTTAAAATGCTCAAAAAAAGTTAAAGTAAACATCTATGATCAAATAACAGCCAAGCACAGTCCATCTGGAGAAGCTGTTCAGTGGCAGCAACACAGCCAGACTCGAAGTTTGTGTCGTATTGTTATTCCGTCTTACCTGTTATTCACTTTAGCTCATTTCCTTTGCGAGGGATTTCTATTTTCCTAAAAAAAAAAGCAAGTGTGCACTCATCTAGAAGCCAAAACAACAACAACAACAACACAGTGCTGCTGAAGTATATTTGCTTTATGGTTTTTATTTTTATCTTTTTTTTTTTTTTTTTTAACTCTGTCTGAATGCAGTGCAAAAAACGAGTGCAAAGAATAAAACACTTTAGCACTAAACAAATTTACAAATTATTATACAAGAAGCTCATTTTTTGTTATACATTTGTAAAATCTCTGCAGTAGATCCTGAGGTAGACATTCTGTGTTAACTTAACTTAAATTTTGCAAATTTATGTGACAGATTAGGTTTTTCAAATTAATAGCTCCAGAGGGACAAACAGAAGTTCTGGTACCTTGAACCACTTTTGAAAAGGTTTTTTAGACCTGTCTGCTGCCCTGTTAGTGGGAATAAGTGGACAGATGGTAAAGATGGACAGTACTAGGTAATAACATTTGCTTGTTCCTTTTTTTCGTTTTTAAACTTTTTGGATGCATGAGCTAAACCCAGGCAGGCTTGAAGTCCACTGGCAACACCTTTGCTGACAAAATGATTAGGCCTACTTGTGTCAAAGTACCACATTAATGGGTTATTGAAGGGTTTCACTCACCTAGCTGAAATATAAGGTTCTTGTTAAAATGGTCCTATTTGGACCATTTTGAGTTCTTACAACAAAACTGCTTAAATTTAGAATCTCTTCGTCCTAGTGTGACACAAGCCCAGTGCACAACATTTGTCTAAAGTGTACATACAATTACACAAACATGGACACACACTGCTGCTGATGCTTTTAGTATCAGCCAGGGATGAGATTGTTGTGCTTACTTGGATATTTTCAGGCCCTCAGTGCAGCGCTGATCCATTAATGCATTAATGAAGGCCTAATCCTCCTCTGGAAAAAAAAAAAAAAAAACCCACTGAAGCTGCCGTTTCATAACTAAATAGTTGAGTTTCCTGAGCTTTCTGTGTGGGCGTCACCCGGCTGGGCTTTATAAACTTCACCTTCCTCCAAAGGAGCCTGACTGCAGGTGATCGTGCAGATAGTGGGCTCCGTCTATTGCTAAAACTGCTGCTAATGATCAGAGGTTAACCGTTCTGTGGAGAGACCTGAACACATGCCGCGAGGCGCCAGCCTAAAGCTTTATGTTCAGTGTGCATGCTCCAACACTGCAAAGATGACAACAATTTCTCATTTATACATTTTTCTATCTGCTTGTTAATTTTTTTTTATTTATTTTTTTGTTATCAGTTTGAGAGCTTACATCTGTACACATAACTCCTGAATTAAATGTAGGCATGTTCAGCACCAGAGTAGTTCAGCTGATTGTTGTCTGCACGACTTTGATGGTATAATTTTAAACAGCTGTAGAAAATAACAGGACTGGAGGCTGAAACATGCTGTGCCAGACTGCACATCGGCAAAAAACACAGCAGGGTGTTCTCCATATACCTGCATATACAACTGACAACCACAGTAAATAAGTGAAAATTTAAAGTACCATTATTTAGCTTTAGGTGTACATTTATAATAAAATATTTAAGAGGAAAACATTATTAGAAACTGTTTATACAAACAAGCAGAACATGGGTCAATATGGGCAATGAATGCTCTGTCATTGTGCTACGGTGTGAGCTTTGCACCAGGTGTCCTTTGGCACTGATGTCATCACTACTGTTGGATGCAGAGAGGGATCACTGGCCTTCTAAAATGTTTCAGAGCCCACATTTGGATACTGGAGTGTCTCTTAGTGGAGACTGTGGTTAGGGTCCAGCTCAGGAGCTTTCGTGATTTTTGCTTTACTTAAGTGCTGCCAAGCATTGAGAATTTGTTTTATTTTTAAAATGTTTTTTTCAGACACAAGCTAGCTCTGTTACACTAACTTATGTATTTAAAAGGCTCGCCATGACTGTTAATTACACATGTAATGACAGAAAGAGTTACTATGGGTAAAGAATACAAAAATATCAAAAATCCAAATAAAAGTTCTCTGGGCAAATAGGTCCTCAGCTGATATCAGTCCGGAGCGTGGTGCATGAAATGATTTACTGTTCTGTCATCAGTCGCTGTGTGTCTGAAGTAGCAAGAACTGCACCTAAACTCCCGCCAAACAGCTGTTATGGCTTTGTCACACAGTATGTAGTGTGGTGGGTGGATAGCCAGTGGGTCTAACACTTTCATGGTGGAAATCCAGAAAACCATCCACTGTTAGCACTGTCTTTTTTTTTTTTCACAATTACTTATTCATTTTCATAGTCAAATGTGCAAATGTTTGTAATATTTGATTATATAATCAAATTTAGAATATTTTCTGACAGGCTTACCTGGCTCAGCTTTGACTCGGTGCCATTATGGTATTGGCTTAAAATACACTCCTTCAGAAAATTAACCCAGACCTTTTTTTTTTTTTTTCCCTTTCTAACAACCATTTAATTGTGACTCCTTAACAAGCTTCCAAATATGGCAAGGCCAGACTTTAACAAATACTGCTGTTCTGTTAATTTTGTCCAAGAATGATGATTTCAACAGAAGCCTGAAGGCTCTAGTCAGTCTTCGGACTCTCCCTGTTGGTCCAAGAGTCTTGATGTTGCATTAGGGTTCAGAGCCAAAGAACAGAGCTGTGTGTTTGTTAAGGAAAGCTTATTTCCAACAGTGATACAATATATGATCTGCTGATTATTGAGGATTTCACACGTACACTTTTATTGCGCGGGCTGTCCAGGTGTATCGATGGCCATCTGTGTATAGTTTGTGACGTATTTTAATGTTTTATCCATCCGTGAACATGCAAACACACACGTGCTTCCATCCACACTTCAGCCGCTAATACAATCGAATTCTGTGGAAAACACCATCAATAATTTATAATTAGCAACTTTTCCTTAAAGCTAGTATGAAAGAAGCGTGCAGTCACCCATTGGTTAGTGTGTTCCCACGACGAAGTCTAGAGCTGAGCATTGGTGGTCTGATCTCAGTGTGAAACTACGTTTTTTGGCTAAAACTTTAGCGCATATAGTTCATCATGGAATGAACTGTGTTCCAAAAACTGGGGATTGAGCCGATAAAGGACCAGTCATGTCACAGAGAAAGTAAGCATGTTTTCCCAGACATGCTCTTTTTCTTAGAGGAGTTTCCCCCTACTGGCAAGGCTTTTTTTTTTTTTTATTCCTTACAAAACTGAGGCTCACACCCTCAGACCCACCTGTTTTGTTTGTTTGTTTTATATCAAATCAAATCAAATCACTTTTATTGTCACATCACATGTGCTGTACCAATGTACCTGCACATGTGAGTGAAATTCTTGTGTGCGAGCTTCACAAGCAACAGAGTTGTGCAAAATACAATAATGTAAACAAGCAAAATACAAGAATGGCTACATCTGAAACTAATAAATATATGTACAATATATAATAGTATATGCATTTCTGAATGTGTATACTAAATATTTTTCTACGTGTGTGTGTGTGTGTGTGTGTGTGTGTGTATACACATATTTTACAAATTGAATAGAGTAAACAATAAATAAAAAAATATATAAAATAAAATATACAGAGTGAGACATGTGCAAAACAGTGGCATTACTGTACAGTATGGAGTGCATAATGTTAAAGTTCCAGTAGTGAAGCTGAGGTGTCTATGACGTGTTCAGCAGTCTGATGGCCTGGTGGAAGAAGCTGTCTCTCAGTCTGCTGGTACGGGACCGGATGCTGCAGAACCTCCTTCCTGATGGAAGTAGTCTGAACATTTTATATATCTATACCCATATAAGCAAAAATACATAACAAATAAAAATTTTCCCCCTTTAAAAAAAAAAAGGTAGGACTTGTGTAGTTCATCTCACACAGCCAATAATCTAGTTACTATCTCAAGACAGCTCAGTTGTATATCATAAATCTTGACCTCAACTAATGGGTCTTTACAGCCAGTACCAATTTAAGATTTAAACGCAAACAATTGCAGAGAAAACAATTGAGCCCGGACAGGCCGTGGTGTGAACTGTTAGTCGATATGCTCTGTTTTAAATTGTGTGGACCGTCACCCTTTGCTTTGTCTGCTTAAACTACGACCAGGATGCCTGATGTTTGGAGGCCTCTGCCTCCAATTAGCACTTTTCTAGAGACCCTGATGTGGTCTCACCTCTCATCTTTAAAGCAAATGTGTAGAAATTCTGCAGATCCCAGCCTGTGATATGGGATAATGGCTTCTTTAAAAAGACTGTGAGCTGCAGCTAAAACTTCACAAACAACCGGGTGTTAATTAACATCCCTCTTAATTTTGATGATATTTTACACGCTATTTTTATCTCTGGCTGTTAGCCCTGACTCTTCTTTCCAGTGCTTGGCTTTGTTAAGATCTAGAAATTGAGTCTTTTGTACAAATCTTTAGAGGCTCACTGAAATGTATAACACTTATTGTAACATTACTCCCTTTTTCTCGCATTCTAGTCTTACACAGGAAACTAGGCCTGGCTCAGACATCTCACCCTGTCTGCGACTCCTGGCTATAAATTCAGAGCATGCTGTGATATTTTTTAAGGTAAATATTAGAGATGGCACAATACCACTTTTTTATGTCCGATACCGATATCATAAATTTTGATATCTGCCGATACCGATATGAATCCGATATAGTGTTTTTTTTAATCAATAAAACTGTTTTTTGTTTTGTTTTGTTTTTTATATCTTGCTGCATTTTGTATACGTTCATATTCAAGTTTAAATAAACAACAACACTAAAGCTCATCAATACTGATCAAACTAATAAACTTAAACCTACTCCATCCTTCCTATTCTGGTATTTTAAAGAGTACTTAGCAGAAATATTAAGCAACCTAACTAATAGGGTTGCAAACTCCCAGCAAAGAAAAATAGGGAACCACCCCCCACCCTCCACCTCATGATGCTTAATCGACGTAATCAACTTTAATTTGATGCAGTGTGAAAAAAAAAATGCACAGAAATCAATTATTTTTCAAGAATAATTAAATAGATTCAACATCTTTCTTCAACAGAATTGCAAATGGTATCTTCCCAAAGGAAAAAGTACTATAGCTTACTAGGGTATATTAGACTTAACAATTACTATATACAGTAATGGACTTCTATATATTTCACACAAGATTAAAACTTTGGGTGTAAGATCCAGATAATTATTTATTAAAAGCTAGACATTTTAATGAGAATAAGAAAGAAAAGTATGTCTTTGTGCCCCCTTTTCCCTGTTAATGCCCTATCGGCCCCCCTGGCTAAACTTTGCTAGATCCGCCCCTGCACAGTTACCAGCCATCAGCTGCGTAGAAAAAGATCCTGGTGTAGAAAGTAATATTAAATAAATTCTAACAACAGCTTATCAAGCTTAAACGTGCTGCTGTTGTTCAGCCGCTGGTTTCCTCTTTCTGGTGCAAAGTGGGCCAAAAACAAAGAAGAGAGACGGACTCGCGACAGAAAAGCCGATCAGCTGATCATTGATCAGTTTCATGATTGAAGTAGCAACAGGAGAGGGAGGGAGAGAGAAGAGGCAGTCGCTCCATATATCGGTTGTTAAGCTTAACGTGTGGAATGCTTTACAAACATTCAGAGATGAACTTACACACTTGCTTTACTTCTCTCTGGGAAAACTTCCTCGGAAATGAAATGCTGGTTTGGTAGCGAGGCTACAAATACACACAGCCACTCTATCACGTGATGCATACTGCTGCAAGTGCTACGGTTATGAGCCGAGTTACGCCATGTCGCAAGTTTTGTGAGGTGCTTTTTTGATATTTAATGGATCGGATTACATTTTTTATTTCTCTCCAATATCCGATCCAGTAATTTACGTCAGTATCGGACCGATACCAATACGTAATATCGGATTGGTCCATCTCTAGTAAATATAGCCTTGTCCCTAAAAGCATCTACCTTCGAATGTGTACCTTCGGATCTCTGTTGCTGAGTGTAGCTCTTCCCTGCCAGCTGTGGCTCACATTTATAACATTTGTAGTTGGGTTTATTGGCTCTGCAGCAGAGTCGGACATCTCGGGCTCTGCCAGGAGATCACAGAGGATCTGTGCAGCTGGTGAAATATGTTCTCTGCTGTGCTGTGAGGCGTCATAATGTTCAGGGTTACAGTACCTGCACTGAAACGCATTATGATTCTGCAGAGCTGGTGGGAGCGCCCACACAGATTGCCTCAGTGTTAGGAGAAAGCTGCAGAGAATGAGGCTCTGTCACCGAGGTTAGCGGGTCAAGACTCACATTGTTTTTGAAATTAAGTATAGAAGAAGGAGTTTCTGACCCGTCTTCACATCCTGCACATCTGTCATAATATGTGCTCTCACACTGAAAACCTGCAGCATGCCCCAAAAATATCCAAATCCAGAGTGTGTTCTGGAAATCACATTGCAGTCAGGATAAAGGAGTGAGTGTGCACAGACTGATGGACGGGGGAGATGGTGAATGAGGCTACGGTTTCATGTTGTCAGGACTTGCATGTATTTTTCTGTACAACCCTTATTAGTTTGATTTTACATTACACAAATTTTTCATAGTAAATTAGAAAAGTGTATACTTGAGTTTTTTAATGCTTATTTTTTCCTTTTTAAGTTCTCTCTTTTTTTAAAATGAAAGATGTTAATGTATGGAACATTACAAATAGTAATGAGAGAGAGACTAGGATGCAAAGGTGAGTCTCAGCTTGAATCTGATTGGCTTGCTGAAGCAGACTAACAACTTCCTGTTTAATATTTGACACAGAAATCCAAACCGACAAGCATTTTGCGTTAGATTCATAGATTGTATAAAATATGGATGTAACTTTCTGGTCAGAAAAATGTCAATTTGGAAGTGCCTTAAACCTGCATTTTATCTGAAGGTCACCAGATGGCGATAGTTGTGGTTGCAAAAACGCTTGCAATTGGCTGGGAAATGGCTTTCTTTCTGGACCTCTGTAAATACTTACGAGTTTATGGGCTCAGTTGCTCACCTTGTGTCATACTGAATAAAACCAACACTCTTATTTTGTACATTTTGGTCATACCACGTTATAAAAAGGTGGATTAGCCATGTTTTCCACGGCACATCGACTAATGTCAATCACAAATCAGCGAGCAGTCAATTTGTTTTGGGGTTTTTTGTTTTTGTTTGTTTGTTTGCATTTTTGTGTAACCAAGATGGCGGAGGCCAAACATTTTTTTTTTTTAAATAAACCATGCTCGATGTAGACAATTGGCAAATAAATAACATTAAATGTTAAAGATTTATCAAGTCAAGCTCAGAACGAAGTTTGAAAGGACTTCACAGGCAGAAAAACATATTTAAAAATGGGAGAAAATAATTAAAATTTATCAACATATTGAAAATCCAAAACAACCAAAACTTTAACATGCATTAAAACCAACCGAGAGAGAAGATGAGAAAGAGAGAGAGGAGGAAAAACACACAAACTTAGAAGAAAACCAAACAGCCAGTATGGTATAGATAAAGAAAATGTGCATCGGCTTGACCTGATTACTAAATGTGACTGAAACCTAACAGTTGGTGTGTCTGGTCTCTGAATATATGTTTGCTCAAATTGGATTCAGATTCATTTTTGACATTGGCTATTTGAGAGTTTGGCCTCATGCTTGGAACAAGCTGCATCCTATTTTGAATGAGCTTCATTCTGCTGAAAGTCCAGCAAACAACCCTTGTAGTAATACAGCGTACTAGAAAGGAAATGAGCGTGATGCATTGATTACTTGACAGTGCAATTCTGTCGGACACCTGGCAACAAATCTCCTGGGAAAGAAAGTAAAACAGCCAGGCTATATGCTTTTGTTTTCCCCAAGCTTTTGCTAGTTTTTCTCTGCTTAAGTGGTGGATGGTAAAACTGTGGAAAACACAGAGGAACTATACTTCACAAAATAAATTCCTGAGAGAGAGGGTCATAGAAACAAAATCTAAAACATGAAATCATGTTAATTTTATTCTCATTAGTTTTTGAGCCGTTTTACTTTAGTTTGCAGGTATCACTTCAGAAGCAAATCTCAAGTGTAGGAAACAGTGTCATTCTCAGCACTTGGATTATTATGAGAGAGTCTGGATTGTCTTTTGTCGTCAGATCAAATGTTAGTCAGAAAAGCTTTGTATAAGAGAAAAAGCCTTTTTCTTCCCTTCTTCCCATCCCCCCTGGTGCAAGCTCACAGGATTGCGCAGGGCATTATTTGAAGTCTTGTATGAACATAAAAGCCTGCTCATAAAAGTTCCCTGCAGTGAAAACGACCTAAATAAACACAGCCCTGAAATAAAACTCTCCCCAGGTTCAGCTAACCTTTCCTCAGAATGGAGGATGGGGACAGGAGAGGCTAGAAGAGGCATTAGGGACCGAGTGCCTGAGCATGGGATGGTTTTGTAGTGGCAGAATGCAGCTATTTGGTGGATGTAGTTGTCCAGAGTGCATTACAGCAGCATGAGTGGTTGCATTTTTAGCCAGGCTACAGTCTGACCTCTGACTCTGGTAGTGATGGTAGTGTTTCAGTCCCACTGGGGATGGAACCAGTAGCACTTCTGCCTTTCTGCACACATAGTCGCACACATTCACAAAGGTTGTATGTGGAAGTTGTCTATTTGAATTTCAGTGAGATTTCTGAAAATATCTTGAGCTGTGAAGCTGTTTGTTTGTCTGAATGCATCATTCATTCATACCTTAGTCGCCTACTGTGGCTCACGCAATCCTAGCAATCTCTTACAACATCCTATATTCTGCCAGTTGTGTTTCTAGTTTCCAATCTTCTGACTGACACCAGGTTTACTGCATCTGCTCACGTCTCCTATCGGATTGCTTTCTGTATATGGCCACATTCAACAGAACATGTAAAATACAAACTAAGTGTAACACATCCGAAAATGTGATCTGCAGTATTGAAAATACTGTGTTATTCAGGCCACTCTCATTCCAAAATCTTGTGACGGTTTGTGTAACACATCCCAACCACCTAAACATTATTACTGCCCAGGGCACACCCAGATCTCATCAACCTCTCCCACAGTTCAAGGAACGTGCTCAGAAAGAGCCCATAGCTGAGTGACTGTTCAATAAAAGTATCTGAACATGTGTCAGAACAAGCCTGATCTGCAGAGGTCCCAACCCACAAGCCACAGTGCATCCTCTGCCAGTGGTGTGTGGTAGACACCAGAGGTCTTTTGTCCATACCACAAAATATGAGAGCTGTTGTGAAGCATGAGTGGGAGCTACCCACTGTTACATGGTTTTAATTTTATAGCTGATCAGTGTGCAGACATTGTTTTTTGGGCTCAGCCTATGACCTGTGCTTTTTTGCAACAAGCCTTGCCACTATCGCCCTGCAATAAAAGCTATTTTCAGTTTACTCTTTACCTGAACCATTACACATCTGTGCACACCAAGACAGGACATGATCTTAATATAAAAAAGGTGGCTAAATGGACCCCAATGACAGTGTAGTTCACTACAAATCATGCCCAACATATCAATAGTGTCCTTGCAGTTAGCTACAGTGATTAAGGATGCCTTCATTTCTTTGCCATAGCTGTTGCTTAATCCTCCTCCTCCTGGTTTGTATGTATTTTAAATTCATGCATTGAAGTGCCACATTTCATTTTACAACCTTTTGAAGCCTCTGTTGGTAAAGTAATGAGAGCTCAACAGCAGTGTTGTGGGATGGTCACGACATGGGAAGATATAACTGGAGAATTCCTTTCACATTCAGTCTAATTTAGAATTCACGTTAATGTAAATCTAGACTACAGGATACTTTTAATTCTTATTGTTGGTTAAAAACATATTTTAATACATTTTAAATGCACATAATTTGCTTTGTTTTTCATGTAACTTGCAATAATTAAAGAAAGTGCCTCACAGAAGAAAAATCAAGCAAATATAATAAAAGTGTCATCACACTTGTTGGCAGATGCTAAATATTAAAAGCCTAGGTCTGGATTATGATATCTTTGTGCTCCTTATTATTTAATTAGGGACATGTAAGATCCCTTCGTGTAACTGATCCCCCTCTCTGTGCCTGTCCTCACAGCCAAGTTGTTGCCTGGCTCGACCCTCCTCTGTTATAAATAACCAGTCCTCATAAGCAACTAAGGTTATTTGTACTCCATGTGCAACAAGCACTGCATTTGTACCACGTCACTGAAGCACAGTGAAACTAATTTTGCTTTTGTTGCTTAATTCTTGCAAACATTTGTCTTTGACAGGAGTTTAATGATGTTAATGGCTGTTTGACAGAATCAAATGAAATGCATTTGCAGAGTTTTTGTTCTTGCCGAAGCTCTGAGATTGGGGAGTGCGTTTTAATTTATTGTCCTATAATGTGGGTGTTTTGAAGCCCTTTGAGACTCTAGCTGTGATTAAGTTTATGCAAATAAACATGACTCAAAGAGAGTGGATGCATTTAACGCAGTGTTTACATCCTTTATTATGCAGGCTTTTCAGTGTAAAACATGTCAGTCCAATGATAAAAGTTGTGTGGAAAGTGTATTTTTAACAGTCTTGCTTGCTAGTGCTCACTCCCTGGCCTGCTTTTTACTTTTTTTTTTCTTTTCTTTTCTTTTTTTTTTTTTTAAATCATCATTGTCTTTTTGTCACATGCTGAGCTCACCATCTGCCACTGCTGCAGTATCGTCAACGTCCTTAAAAAGTCATTGCTGTATACTTAATTATCTTGCTTTAATCGCCTGCCCTCTTCAGGGAGATGAAAGGTTATTAGAAAATGAGCCCACACGGGGATTTTATTAAAACTGAAGCACAACTCTGTATGCAAGTGTATATACAGCCACGGTTGGGGATGTAGGTCCTGTTGTCCTTGTACCATGTGCTTCTTTTTTTCTTTTTCTTTTTATAAGTGGTTGAAGCTACATCCATCACACTTGAATCCTTCCTCTGGCTGTATTTATATTAGTTCTGTATGACTTGTTTGTGTTGTTCTGGTCTGTCAGGTCCTGCCATCTGAGAGTTTTTGGAGTGTGATTGATTGTAGATCCTCCTGCAGTTCTGATCAATTCCACTTTTAATCATAAAATGCTGATTTAAGAAAACAATGAGATAATTTTGTTTTTGAGCATATTGAAGTTCCGACATGTCACGTCACAAGGGGGCTCGCCTGCTCTTTCTTAACGAAATTAATATAATATAATATAATATAATATAATATATGACACTAAATAATGGCACATTAATCAGCTGCCTCTGTAGTGAGTTTCCTCGGGATACCTCTGGGATCTTGGACTGCAGCGGTAGTCCAAGGAACACGAGGAAATCACCCAAGTAATAGCAGTGTGTTTACCTCCACCTGCAGCTCTGTAAAACGGTGAGAGCAATTTTGAATTTTTCTATTATTTTGTCTGCAAATGTGTCACTTACACGAGTGTAGAGAAACCCGTGGCCTGGTCCTCGGTCTGTCTGCCAACAAAAGAAGTGGTAACTACATCACCTTACTGCGTCCTCCATCCTCTTCCTCCTCAGTAATCCATCACTGGCACTCAGTCAAATCACACTTTTCATGCTAGAGATGTGTTAACCAAATGGGAGCAGAGATGTAGCAGAAAAGTGGAGCGAGGAGGCCTGAATCCTGTGGCAGAAATGCAGCTCTCTTAGTGTGAGAAGCAGGCTCGTTAGCATTCATGTGTTGCGTTCCTGGTCTCTCACACGTAGCAACATCCTCCATTATTGAGCAGTAGTAAATGCTTTGAAGTTGTGCTGTTTGGGGAGTTTGTGCTCCAAAAGAGAGTAGGAGTGGGGACGCGAGGCTTTGAAAGGCAGAAATCTCAGCTAGTTATTGTGTTGTATTGATCAAAATCCTTTTTCCTGATATTTCTCTGCCCACTGTTGCACTGTGTTTTTTCCTTTTACTGGATGGTAAAAATGGCTGTTCCACATAAAGCAAAAGAAGCAGCAGCAGCACCAGCCTGCTCTGGTCTGTCATTGAAAACAAGGTCAAGGTGACGGAGAATCTAATTGACGCTTGGCTCAACCCCGCCAGTCCCCCCGGGATGTTTAACAGCAGCGCTGCTCACTCACCCTCCTGCACCGCCATTGCCACGTGGTTACACCACAAGCTGCGACTTGCATTTCATTAGCATTTGACAGCGTGGGCCAAAGCTGCAGTTTCATCTAATGCATTTAATGGTGAGACTATATTCAGAGTAATTTAATTAATGCCTTAGTGTGAGTCTGCGGTCAGATAACATTAAAACAATTTCACAGCAGCGTCACAATCAAAGTGGTGTGTTTCAAATTGTTAATAGCTGGTTTATTATTATTCATAATAGGGAGCACATCTTTGATGTCATCCATATTAAACATAAAGCACCATCAGTGGGTGAATTTTTAGATTATTATAGCCAAATAACTTACACTTGGTACATGGTACATGGTACATGTTTACAGGTCTGTGATTTGAAGGAGTTGTTGAGCAAACTGAAGAAATCCTATGGATGTCATCATATATCTTTTCTTTCTGTTTTTCTCTTTAATTTTGACTGTTTATTATTCTGCACATGTGAGAATTCAACCTGGTAAATATTTTCAAGGTGCAGTTGCTTAGTAGCGCCACATGGTAGTGGAAATGCAGTTCCTGTTAATAACGTTGGACAGAAATTGGAGGCAGCCAAGGGTGTAGCAGGAGGTAGCCCTCGGCGAATGGAGCTAAGGGACTAAAATACTTATTTCTACATTTACACCTGCTTCTAGACTTTTTAAAAATAATTTTAATTTTCACAAATGTGAAATGGATGATCTGATTGGATTTATAACAGGACAGATTCCCCCGATTGCATTAATTTCCAAGCAATAGCTAGAGATTATAGGTGTAGTTAAATCACAACAGAAACTTGGGTGCGTAACAAGCTGCTGATTTTCTTGTGTATAAAGTACAAAATCCGGAGTCTAAATTCCTGAATATATTAGAAATATTTTGGTAAAGAGTTGTGGAAAGACACTGATATGTTTTGCTGAAATATTCTGCTCTTTTAAGACAATACGTTTATTGGTTTATTCATTCTTTTCAGTTATTGTGGAATGGAAAGCAACATTTCAGCAAAGAGTCGACCAATCACACACATTACTAATGCAAACTCCTCACAGAAAGTGGTTACGAAATTCAAATCTAGAAACAAATAATGCGCCATTGTGGCACCTATAAAAAAGAAAATCACTGCTCAGAATAATCCCCCCTGGGATTTACAGAGTATGTGACAAGTTACAAAAATTAGGTGGTGAATGATGGTTAGCTTTCAATTCAGTTTCATTCAGTTTCATTTCATTTCAAATCTCAAACAGTCACCTCAAGGCACTTTATTTTGTAAAGTTAAAGCCCTAAATTATTAGAGAGAAAACTCCAACAATCGAACGATCCACCCGTGAGTAGGCAATTGGTAACAGTGGGAAGGAAAAACGTCCTTTTAACAGGAAAAATCCGCTGACAAAACCCGGCTCAGGAAAGGCCAGCCATCTGCCAAGAGAAGAGAGCAGAGGAAGGTGGGACAAAAGAGACACAAACGAGAGAGCTGGAGTTTAAAATTACTGACACATAACTGTAAACAGGACTTTAACTCGGGAGATTGTGGTTCATGCCCTGTGTTATTATCATTTTTTTATTTTCAGAGTAGAATTTCTGAAACAACAGTGGAGTCTGTTTTAGCGACAGATTGACGTCAGCATCGTCAGGTTTACGTCCCGCCCTCACATAAAAACTAAAAGATGTGGTGGATTTGTGGAAAGTGTGGTTCCACTCCAATCTTTGCTTTACTCTGATGCTTTTCTGAAAGTTTTCTCAGTTTTCATACCTTCTGTTTTAAGTCCGCTATAGTTGTACGAGGATGGAAGATTTGTGATTAATAGATGTGCAACATGGAGCACAATGTCCAAAAATGTGACATTTGGGATTATTGTTTAAGTCTTGATAATGCAGCTTCACATTTATAGCATGTAGCTGATGTTTATTCAGAGCAGCTTAGAATAAGCTCTAAATCCTGGATCACCCACATTATAAGCAACAAACTGTACAAATACAAAGATTAAAGCAATACCAGCAATCCAACAAATGAATAAACTCTCTGAGTGTGTGGGTGTAACAAAGGTTAATGGAGGACTTAATCTTTATATTTTGTCTCCGCAGTGAGACTCTGACCGAGGAGCCGACAGTCGAGAGGTGTTCGACTGCATGAAGAGGCCGAGTGACGGGACTCTGGTCCTCACCTAAACCCCTCCCACGACCTCTCCAAAAGCCTGGACATGGTGAGTCTCCTGATTATGTCTGGTGTTTGTATATTTTGTGTGTTTAGCTATCAATAGTGTGTTTCCAGCTGTTATATACACATATTCACCTGTAGTGTGAACACTGATCAGGTACATGATCAGTCAGCACGATGACCGATCATGTGTACCTCATTCAGGGAGAGGAAAAATACATTGAAAACAAAATTAAAATGCTAGAATTCTCCAGTATAGCACGACAACTTGATAAGAAGAGTAACTCTACTTTTCCATGTCCTATTTTTGAGAAAAAGCTGATTGGATGATGCCCTGTGATCTGGATCTTATCACCCCAATCAAAGCTGTTATTAATGGTTATCAGTCACATACACATCCCCAGCGGGCATCTTCTCTCCCGTTGAGCAGGCTCCATAGACTCTTACCATTCATTGTAACCACTGACCAGCGGAGAAAACCAGATTATGTAGACATCTAGTGGTTGTGTGAAGAAGTGCATGTAAAAGCTCTGATGGTAAATGCTGTGATAAATGTTGTGACAAAGTTTAACAGGCTGGGTTTTAACCCAGACTGTGATTTATTTTTTATTTCCTCACCCTAGAGCTAATTGTCAACAACTGCAGTTCCTCTAGAGACCACTTGAGGCTGTTTCAAAGGGAAGTAAATCCCTACTGACTCCCAGGTTACAATGATAAACTTTACAGCAAAATAATAATGTACCACAAAAAAGGTTTTGGCCTGTATGCCTTGTTCCCTCTTTATATCGGCTTTATGGTGGATTGTTTCTTCTCCACTGTTGCTAAGGCTTTAGGTGTATGAGCAGTCAAACACCTAGTCATACAACACGGGCAGCTGTTCTTGTGATGCTTGTGGTTCTTGTGCCCTTTGGACCATTTATAAAGGAATTATAATGGAATTATCTAACAAATAATTCCAGGAAGTTTGGTCTTGAGATTTGTTGAGAGAAATTATGATATTTTATTAGTCTGTCAATTGGCACTAATTGGCACGCAGGCCTCTGGGCTTTCACAACGCAGTCTTGTACTTAATGAATGACAACATGATAATCTTTGCTTATCTTTTGTATACGCATCACTGCATATTGGGTACTTTCAGAATTGCCTTAAACTTTTATGGCATAGGTTCAAGAAGCATTTGTCATGAATTTTAGTGCATGTTGACATGATGGCATCACACAGTTGCTGCAGATTTTTCAGCTGCACATACATGATACGAATCTCCTGTTCCAGCACATCCCACAGGTGCTCTGTTGGGTTGAGATTTCAGAGATGCTGTTCTGCTTGTTTTGGTTGAAAGCAGTCATCTGACACTAACAAACACGTCACGTTCAAAGACACTTAAACTGCCTTTCTTCCCCATTCTGATACTAATTTTGAAATTCAGCACACGACCTTGACCTTGACCATGTCTATGTGCCTAAATTCACTTATTTTTACAACCATATGATTGGGTTGATTAGATATTTTACAAACAGTTTATCAAGTACACCTAATGAGGTAGCTGGTAAGTCTAGTCTATGAACCAAACAGAATTTGTGAAGGAAATGTTGTTAAATTGCAATCGAATGATGGATCCAGGCACCGCCACGCCTCCAGCCTTCAAATGTAGATTTTTGTTGTTTTCTTTCTGACTCGAGACACAGCAGGAGAAGAAAATAACCACATTTGCATTGGAGTATACAACACTTTAAGCAGAAGAGGCCACCTGCGTCTGATAACGACTGATAACAGTCATTTAGTTAAGTAACGTTTTCACACTCATCCTGATGGTAAAGATTCTCTGAGGTAAACAACATCCAAGGAGTAGAGTCTTCAAGTACTTTTCTGATAAAAGTGAAGCATTAAACACAGTAATGGAGTCCAAGTCTTACACTCTCACCTGTCAGGCTTTTAAACCTCTGAATCACTTTCTCTTAAAGTCGCAGTTTGCACCCGGTCCTTTTGAGCTCCAAACAAAACCGTTTTGAATGGTGCCAGTCAATCATTCCTGGTGCTGAAGGACTCACTAAGAATGGACTGAAAACAGTCTTTACCATCAGACAACCCCCACCTTTTATTATTAGCAGAAACTATCATCCTGTATGTGTCAGCCTGTAACATTTTGTGTTCATGCTACTTCCTAAGTTTTGTTTTTAACCAAACAGAAGACATTATCTATTGCATTTTTGTTTGTGCACTCACCAGAAATAATGTCGTTTGGAGAGTACTGGCAGGTTAGTGGCTTGTTTATGTGTCAGACAATATAATTAATCGTAGACATTGAATGTGCCGGGCAAAAGGATTGGAAGCTTGTTTATGTTTTGTTGGGGGTTTTTTTGTTCATTATTTTTAATTTTGCCATGTTAAAAAACACTTGCCTCCTTTCCTGCTCTGAAATGGTCTAAAATTAGTGGAACTCTTGTCAGGCAGTACGCTGAGAAAAACAAAATAACTGCAATAATGCCTAAAGCTATATTACATTAAATTTCACGAATGCTAACTGTTAAAAAAGTGTCTTTACTATACAGATTTTAAAAACAAATACAAATGTATATTTTACTTTGTTGTGGTCAAAGATTCCACAGGTGGTTTAATTACTTGCTTTCTGTATTTAGAGCACATTTGCAGACTGTCATGAATGAGGTGTGCGGACAGCTGAGGTAGGTATAACGATCTATATCGGATGACGACGTAAAAACATCTATCGTTTCATTTTACGCTATCGTTTGTTTCGTGATGTCGCAAAATAAACTGTTTACGGCAATATTTTTTTTGATCGTTTTGGTGGTCATTGTAGTGGCTACCGCCTGTTTTTATGTGTTGTCGTTAGCAACAACGACGGTAAAACCATCACGTATCCACTTGTTTATTTTCCACATAAACCTTTCACAATAAAGCTCAAGATCCTGTTGAGACTTTTCAAAATAAACTGAATCCCATGAACTAGTATGCAGAGTGTTTACAGATGAGAAACAAAAAAGAGCCGCCAGGTGCTAAAAAATAAACCTTAGACTCAAACGTTAGAACAGGCTTTTCCCCGCAGCACACCGTGTAATAAATACTCACAAAGAAAACGGCGGCCGTTACAACTTATGTCTAAAAATGTATAGCTTCATGCATCGGTTAAAACACTCGACTCCAGCTACATGACGCGCAGCTGGAAACACTTCCCGCAAGTCGAGCTGCCCGAGAGTCACAAAATTTACAGAAAATGTTAAATTTTGGTGATTTATATCAGGGACGATAGATGTCTTATATCGGGATATGAGATTTTGGTCATATCGCACGGCCCTAACCTGAGGTCTGATTCATAGTAGGAATTTCTCGCATATTTTAGAGAGGAGATATCTGCAGACCCGAACCAGCTGGGTGGACCAAAATAAGTATTTGTAGACTTGAGCAGAATCACTAAAAGTTTCCATCATGTGTCTTTTTTTTCCCGTAAGTGAGCCTCTATATTCAATTTTAAACTAAATCTATATTCAAAATTGAAAAAATGAATATACTGCTCTTTGCCTTTGGCCACTAAATTAAATAATTGACATGGCTATAGAGTGAGTTCTTAAAGGCTGGATGTAAGGAATTTTTGTTCTTATTAAATTCAACATCTGGTTAAGTCACTCATTGGTTTCTGAAGTATACAGAAGTCCCATTGACCTTGGCATTTTAAAACTGGATGTGATGAGCGAGTGGATCTGACTGTGATGCCACAAAGTTCAGGTTTAACTCACTTTCGAAGCCAAACGTAAGTGAACTACTGTAGTGGCTTGCCGCTTGGTTTAAGCATACAGCTAAGATGTCCTGAGAGACTGTTTATGTACATCTTTTTATCAATGAAGAAAGACTTCTGGATCCATATCTGTATATGTCTGCTGGCTTCACAGTAAACCCGGCTGATTTTACTCTGTGAAAACCTGTTTGTGTCAGGTATCATCCTCCTGAGTGATTCCACAGTGAAAACAAAATGTTAAAGGAATTACTACTGATTTGTATGTTAGATTTAAGTACAAGACATCCTCCGAAAAACCTTGCAATGCAATTAATTAAAGCAGTAGATTTGATTATCTTCTAATTGCAGCGCGAGGTTGAACTCCCAGCTGACTCGTAGGCCACAAACAAAAGGAAGCAGCCCGATATGAAGCCAGGCTGTGATCCAAATCGGCGCCGATGCCATGAAACTCTTAATCTTTCATGTAGATCTTGTTAATGTTTGTGTGTTATGGTTGTCGACGCTGCCCACACTTGCCGCTACACAGCCACGAATGCCCCGTGGCAGTTCAGCGAGAGATTAGCTAGGTCGTGATGAATGACCCCCGCAACTCCAGCACAAGCCCTCGAGATTCGTGGCCATGAATTATTAAAGCACCGTCATAAATAACTCACCGTAATGAGGGGTGCTTACACGCTGCAGGCAGGGAGAACAGGAGGAGAGAGGGGAGGACTGGAGTAGAAGAGGAAGGGATGATTGAGAGAGGTAGCAGTTTGACCTTGGACTGAAAGCCTGCCGTGATGTTCGACCGGCGTACTTTGGCTTGTAAAAGCGAGCGCTGATGCGCTTTGCACATCAGCCCTTTTTCATCTACCCCTCAGAGAGATGGGCTCCATCCCTAAGCACATGCCATAAATGTTAATGTTAAGTAACAGCAGCTGAATCTAGGCCACGCACAGATTGGCAGCAGCGCAGGTTGCTTCAGGTGTAATGCTGTCATCGTGCTTACTGTGAGGAATCTTTCTGACACCAGAAACAAGCATTTGCAGCAGCAACAGGAGGAGCACGGGGAATCGAAGTATAAACGGTGTTTTCAAGTTCAAAGAAATCGATTTGGCTTTGGATTTAGTCTGCTTCCTCCAGCAGCGGCTTCAGCTTCAGCCTGCTTTCTCTGTAATTAAAAGGAGTTGGCAGTGCTTTGATGATGGTGTTTGATGAGTAACGATGATGATGATAATGATAATCCAAATTTCAACCATTAAACCAGTTTTCTGGTATTTTGGCATTGATGACCTTTAAAACTTGGCTGCTGAATATCTGCATATGTGAAATATGTTATAATCATTGATCAAATTTGGTACTTTAGTGACCAGAGAGAGAGAGAGAGAGAGACTCAGTTCAGCTTTGGTCTGGAAGAAATTTGTGTTTTAGCCCCGCCCCCCTCAACATTGCTCTCATTGGCTGCCCCATGTAAACAAAAGGATTGAACAGCAAATGGTTGGGGCTGCTGTGTCTGAGGTGACCATCATGTTGTGTTATATAGTCCTGATCATTTTGTTTTACTTGTTTGGGAAGCAGGTTGTAAATGAGTAAATAAAACTGTGTGGGTGGACCTGTCCTGCATTTTATCTACTGTAAACCACATCAGCAGTTAGTTTGCTTATTAAATGCTCTATTTATGGCTTTAAAAGCAATGGACAATGAACACAAAGAATAATGAACGCACAGAACACATTCTTAGTTTGAATCATTACTCTGTTGACAGCCTGGTGATGATCCAGATCATCAGCACTGAATAATTTCACTCATCACTGGCAGAGGAGTGAGTTAAGAGAACCTCAATTTCCAGGGTTGTTGTTGGTGAGCAGATTGTTGCTCCACTAACTCAACTGTCGTGACAGAGCCTGTAGAAGCCTGTAAAAGATTCCTGTTATTCAGTAGTTATTACTCCTTAGTTTTCCCTGTAAAGAAAGTAATTTGTTACATTTTTGCAGTAATATATAACACTAAACTTTTCATATCTCCATGTATCTGTTTAAATCTCTATCCACATAAGCGTAAAAGGAGGGTTTTAGTAGTCTGTTTAAATAAAAGCTGACAGCCAAGTCAGTAAAAAATCAGATATAACCAAACAGATGTTGTGTTGGTTATATATAGAAATGTAGAGTCCTACAGGACGGTTCACCTCTGCTGTCGTCAATTAAGCTTTGGCTTCTTGGTTAGGGTCTGCATGCAGTCAGCTACAGGCTTTTAGCATCATAAATCCTGCCTGTGACCACGTTAACGTGTTGCTTTTGTAGAGCTTCGACATGTTAACTGGGGTTGTCACGATGCTAATTACCCAATACTAGAAGATACACAGGAATATATTCAATACTTGATACATTTTTTGATATGACAGGGAAAAAATTATAAAACAAAAATAAAGAGGCATTAACATAAATGATGGCACTAATTTTAATCTGTCGAATGTACTGCAAAGAAATATAGACATTAACATAATTTTAAGATGTATGTATATGACAGATTCTCATAGGTAGTTAAAAAAAAAAAAAAAAAAATTTTAGGCTTTTTGACTTGGTGCTGTGTTTCTGGTGACTTGGCTCCATATTTTCATTGCTGACCAGAGCTGGTAAGGTCGACTACACTGTTTTTGTCCAGCTGCTGCTAGACTTGTCACAGCCTCAGTCTGAGCTTTTAAGAGTAGTGTTACAGTTTCTAGACACAAACACTTGTATTATTCTGTTCTATTAATGTTACAGACAGGTGGGAATGATAATGTTTGATGCCAACTCTCACATAAATATTATTTTATTATTAGCCATAGCTGCTAGCTGCTACCTTAATGATAAGTTAACAGATAGCATTTTTGATTTAGCACAGGTTTTATGCTGGATGGCCCTTCTTGACACAATCTTCCTGTTTATCCAAGCTTGGGACCGGCTGAGGCCGGTGATGCTAACAGTAAAGTGCACCGACCATGTTACCATTTATAAACACTGTTCAGTACCTGAGTGCTGTTAAAATGGGAGCTTTTCTGACCTCACAAAATTTCTCATAAAAGGCACGGTGCTTACCTGTCTGCAGGTGCTGCGGGGAAGTTGTGCATTAGCGGGAGAGGTGTTTAGTATTAATTAATATCTAAATAGTGACTTTTTTCCCCTTAATCTATTTTTTTAAATTGTTTTTCCTTTGTTTACGGTCACGTTTTGCTTTTCCCTCCATGCAATAAGAAGTTGTTGTTGCAATAATTGTCCTTAAATATTGTACACCTCACTGTTCTTCTTATTCTTATTCTAAATGACTTGAGTTTGAGTGAATGTTGCACACATATAATTCTTTCTCTCTAACCATCCTGCCAAAAATCACGTTTTGATCGCGATTACCTAAAATCGATCAGTCACAGATTGAACAATATTAGACTTAACTTTGGAAAGGAAGAAAGTTGTCATCTTAATGAAGTCAGTTTCTTTGAAGTTTAGTCAAAATAAATAAATGATTGTGAACAGAAGCAAGCTTACCACAGGCTGCTAAGGAGTGAAGCACATGTAGGAAGACACTGAGGTGTTTCTACGCCAGACGAGAGACTTTATCTCTCCGGCATGTCCTGGGTCTGCACAGGTTCACGAGTTCCCAGTAGGACATGCTTGAAATGCCTGATCTAGGAGGGATCCAAGAGGCATCATATGCTTAAGCAGGCACCCTAACCACTTCAACTGGCCTCTTTCTATGTGGAGGAGTAGGGCCTCTACTTTAAACCCCTGCTGAATGAATTAACTTCTCACCTCATCTCTTAAGCTGGCCCCAGTAAGGAAGCTCTTTTCTGTCGATTGTAGCCTTCTTTCAGTCACTAACCACAGCTCATGACCATAGAGGAGGGTCAGAACAAAGATCAACCAGTAAATTGACAGCTTTGCTTTGAGCCTGGCTCTTTTCACATCAACGTTAATGCGTCTGTCGTTCCCTTTCTATACTCATCCTCCAGAAGAAGCTGTGATACTCAAACTCCTGCACTTGAGGCAACGACTTATAATCTGCACTCCACACTCTGTCAGCTGACAGCCATATTTATTGCAATCAAATATTATTCTGCAAATTATTGTAGCAGTTTTTAGAATCTTTGTTTAATCTTTCTTGTGAGATAACAACGACCGACTAAGTTTCCCAACTAGCCTGCTCACTGCCCAGTGCACTGTTTTGGCTCTCAGTAGCTTTCAGCTACCTCAAGACCAGTTTGATAAAATTCATCACTCTCCAACACTGCCTGTGGAAATCAGTGTCTCTCTGTTGGCTAGGGGCTAATTTCATCCGTGATGTTTGGTGAATACAAAAAAATGTGGATTCACAGTCAGGGAAATGGAGTCAAACATGCTCTCACAGTCGACAGAAAATCAGCAAAATATTTTTTTTTCTGCTCTGTGGTTTTATTTTAATAGGAAACTCTTTCTGTTATTTATAACTGAGAATGTTTTAAACTGTATCTTCAAGTCTTGTTTTTCATTTTAAAACATTTTCTACTGAAAAAAGAAGAAACATTACAGCCTCTTTTCAGTCGTTGGGTCATTATGTGCTCACTGGTGTGATATTTATGCTGATTAATAACGTTAGATCAACTAGACCATCTCAAAGGTCACAAGTTGTAAAGGCCACGGGTTTGAGTCCATTTAAGTCCATCAGTGAACATATTTCCTGTCTCCATGTCTTTGAATCTCACTATGACCCTCCACCTGCTCTCTCTGCGTGATTCATGCCTGATGTAAGCACCAGCTGGAAAGACAGTAAAAAATTCTCTCTCTCTCTTTCTCTCCAGAGGTCGTTTCGGTCGTTTGCAAACGACGACCGCCACGTCATGGCCAAGCACGCCAGCATCTATCCAGCCCCTGAGGAGCTGGAGGCTGTCCAGACGCTGGTGTCTACCGTGGAGGGAGCCCTCAAGAAAGTCTCTGATTGGATGGATGACCTCAGCAAATCCTCAGGGAAGACATCCACCAATAACGAGGCCGGGGATGACACGGTGGAGGAAGATGCTGCTGAGAAAAAGTACGTCCCACGGCGAGTGCTCTTTAATGTTTGTACCGTGACCATGACTTTTATGTTCGTGCAGTATTTTACTTCAGCTCAGTTTTATAAGAACGAGTTTTCAGAGCGTAACATGACATAAATTTGTCTTGTTCTAGTTTTTAAAGAATGTTTTTACCTTCAGCTGTTTCCTGTGCACAGCTCGCTCCCGTTATAAAACTGTGTCGTATATCTTCATCGGGTAGTGAGGTGTGATGACTGGGCAATTAAACACGCACAGCGGTCATAAATTCACTGCATTTGGCTTGTAGCCTAAACATCCACACAGAGCTTCTATATTAGCAAAACACCTATATGAAGATTTAGTGCAGAGCTGGTTTTATACAAATAAAATGGAACCAGGACGGTTAAAGAAAATCTTTGGTTTTTCATGTGATGGTGCAGGTCAGTACAGACACATGTTAGTACACACATGAACTGTTTTTCTTTGGGAGGAGGGGATCCTGAAGGAGCTTTGTGAAGTACACGTGGTACCTGCCCCTTTGCTCAGCATGTCATTCACGATCTGCAGGACTTCTGCAAGTGACACGCACATACACAGATTGAATATATAAATACACCAAGCCTGCATTCTCTTTAATGGTCAGCAGGGGGTGACTCATCTGGTTATAAAAATACTTCTGGTTGTACTGAAGTCTATGGGAATGTTTGGCTTCCGTGTGCTTCACAGGCATTAAAAAATATAGTAAAAGTGGGAATGACCTGCATATTACAAAAAACCCAAGCACCCAACAATAATAAAATGGGTCAAATTTAAATTGGGTATGGGTATGCTTTCATTTTTATTTTTTTATGGAAAGAGCTGCAAAACTCTGATTGCATACTTCATACCACATATACTACACATAAAGCATTTTTTAAAAATGTATTTTTATTAGCCTTGAAACTAATCAAACGTATAATTTCCTACTATTATTTCTTATTTTTCATATTTAAGGAACCATTAACAAAAGTTCTTTTGAATGTTTTCTGTTTTTAAGTTAAACAATTTTTAAATATTTATTGGCCTAAAAAACTAGTGAAAAAACTAACCAGTGAGGAAAAATACATGAGAAATATTTGTTTTAGCTCAGATTTGTTTAAAAAAAAAGAAAAAAAAGAAAAGAAAAAGGATCGTTACCTTTGCAGACAGCAGAGATCGTTCACTAGATTCTTGTTCAGCATTGTTCAATGTTGCTAATCCATTTGGAATATCAGACCCTGTTGAGCAGCCCAGGGCTCGTTCTCTGGCTTCAGTGTGTGTGTTATCACCTCTAAACTCTCTGCATGGCTGTGGGATAATCTGACGCTGGCTGCCTTCCATCTGCCCTCAGGCTGGATGCTGCATCGGTGCTGTGTGGGGTGACGCGTGTCGGCCTGGTAGCCAAAGGGCTCCTCATCAAAGGGGACATGGACCTGGAATTGGTTCTAATGTGCAGAGAGAAACCCACCAAACTGCTGCTCTACACCATCAGCGCCAACCTCCCCCTTCAGATCCAGGTACGCTCAGCCACACCTCCACCACTGTGGTGTTCAGCACTCCGCATTTAAAATGAGCCACGCAGCTGAGGGAGGCTTTAAAAAATGTTTATGATCCAAGCTTCAGTGGAACAACACCCACAGAGGTTGTTTGGTGACATTGAAGAACAGACGTGCTCATAATGATGATGATGATGATGATGATGATGATAAGAACAGTAGAGGAGCTCTCATGTGGCTCAATGGGACAGTAATGTATAGTGTATAAAATGCATCAGCTGCAATGAATATCAAATGTTAGCAAGCAGGTTTTTGTGACTCACTTTCTTTACGACCACTCGCCACAGTTAGAGGATAGACATTTTTCCACTGTACACTAGTGACTAATGGTTGACATGCAGTGGTGACTGGTCTCTTCGCAGGTGTGACTGAGGCCTTGATTAAAAAAAATTATGTTTTAAAATATATTCATTTGGATTTTTAATATGATGCAGGCACTCTAATGAACCGTGGACAGTAAATGGAGAAAAGCAGAAATAAAAGTCAAGGTTTCAGACTCCGTTCAATCCAGAATCCAAATAATCTTCACTGTGATGTGTAACAAAGATAGGCTTTCAAAACTGTGTTCTAGGAAGGATTACATGGTTTTGTACCACACTTGCGTTTGGCTTGTTTATAAAAGCCTAAATTTATTAGATCATTTTCATGTTCTTAGGTTAATTAATTGTAATATTTAAAATGGGTTCTGTTATTGATATTCCAATCCATGCAAAAAACAAATAATCGTTTAATCATTGTTTAGACCTCTAATTAAGACTCCTGCAGAGCTTTAGCAGCACATTTAAAGATAAATTTAAGCACAAACCAACGGAGGAGCGCTGCAGTCTGAATGGAGCACAGACTTTTATAGACATCTGTCTGGGTGACGGTGTTTCTTTTTTCTTAAACCAGATGAAAGGATTATTTTTAGTCCGTGGGAGAGGAGAGGGTACAGAGGAGATGATTTGAAGTGGATATGATATAAGGAAGTGACTGCTGCTGCTGAGATCGTACTTGATTTATGTCTGCCATTCTGTTTCCTTTAGACATCCAAAGCCCAGACTCTATAGTGTAAACTCACCCCTGCACCTCTGACCACTGGGACTTTCCCTGCTTTTGCTCATTTCACTTAAATATGATGCATCCCGACACTCTGAGAGCTCAGCGAGTTTAAGCATCCCAGCTCTGAGCTCTGTGCTCCTGAGTCGTACAAATAATTTCATCAGAAGAGCGCCTCCCTACGCAGTGTTTCCCCAAGCAACTGCAGTCGCTAACAAAGCAGCAGTGTCATCCACAGAGCCTAAATTTCTTCCTCTTCCCCTCATCTCAGTTAATTACCTGCCAAAGCTGCCGTGCGTGCTTTATCATCAAGGGAGGAAACCATTTGAAGCTCTCATTTCCTGGGCCAAACTGGGAGAGATTGGCATGCAGTGGGGTGATTGATGGGGTCATTTCTCAGAGAGACGCGATAGAGAGAAAGCACTTGAAAACATGCCACTGAAGGTAACAGCAATCTTAAGGGTGGAATAAAAGAAAAGAGGCATGCTGGGAACCGGCTGGCAATAACAGGCGTGTAAACTCGAGATGAAAAGCTGCATGTAAACACAACTGTTTGTGCCTTTTGCCGCCTTGATGGGCCTGCTTAGTGTTTCATTGTTGAGATGTGTTTTGCCATTATTCTTTCAGTGCCTAAAGGTCATCTTTCACATGCATTTCCATAAATTATAAAAAGATAATCTGTTATTTAAATAAAGGAATGGTTGCAAATGGGCAGAGGCTGTTCAATAATAAGGTCAGCAGGATTATTTAGTTTTAATATAATGACTCATGTACAGGTAAATTCCTGATATATATATGTTCACAGCTGTTACAACCCCACTTTGCTACGTGAAGGGAGAGCAATATTCGTTAACCAGATGGCAGAAGGTTTCGTGAGCTAGTCCGAGCAGGTTTCACAGTCCACAGATAAAAGCAAACACGCACAATAAAGGAAAGACGCGGGAGTGCAATGTGATTGGCTGCAACACAACACAAAGACACAGAGACTTGTAATAAAAGCGTAAAAGCTACCAGAGGAAAAAAAAAAAATCCTTAGGTCACTGACCTGACTGACTGATATCTAACAGCTTGGTGTTTGTAGAAAAATTAGTAACAGTTAGTACCTCACCCAGCTTTCTGCCTCAAACAGAGAGAAACATGAGCAGCTTACTGAAACTGAAACCTCGCTGGGAGAAAACCCACAGCACGCAAACTTTTCTATTGATGCCTGCTATGTTTGTAAAGGAATTAAGTAATTTTAATCAAGTACCAAACAACAAAGAGGAATGGGGCAGACCGCTCGCTGGACCAATCAAAGGCAGGACACAGGAGTCAGGAGCTGAGGAAGACATGGAAAATGAACAGGTCTGCACAGACTAATCAGAATAAAAAACTGTTAAATTACACAAGCAGGGAGGAGTGGAGTGACCTGGGGCCTTAACAAAAACACTAATCCCACCAATACGACAGAGGTCATGTGACACCCACCGATGGGGCGCTCTGAGTTTCTCTTTTTAACACAGTAATTTTTTTAATTCGCTCATAATTCA
Source organism: Simochromis diagramma (assembly GCF_900408965.1). Classification (NCBI taxonomy): domain Eukaryota; kingdom Metazoa; phylum Chordata; class Actinopteri; order Cichliformes; family Cichlidae; genus Simochromis; species Simochromis diagramma. Next base: position 441,017 of record NW_024387200.1, on the reverse strand, counting down.
TACATATTTTTCTTGCTTGTAATCACTGTAAACCCAACATTTCATGAAAATGTTCAAATTCCTACCAGGAAATAGACTGTTTATTCAAAATGTCTATTGTCTCAAACATTTGCTTCTGAATAAAATGTGATGCTCACTTTGTAAATAATGGATTCCATTAGAATAAAAATACAGCCACTGTCTTGTCACGTCCAACTAGGAGTAGGGAAAAAGTCAAACTCTAAATCTTTAATGTAAAAGAGGCAGGGGTCATACACAGGAAAACAAACAGCAAGACAAATATTCCATGAAATGGAACAAAAGGTCATACACGAGGGAAAATGAAAAACAAGAGGAACAACAGAAACCAGCTAGAAAGCCTGAGCCAAAAAACAAGACCATCTGGCGAGTGGAAGGTGAAAGCCGTGAGTTATATATACTGAGGTGACTGATTGAACACAGGTAGGCAAATTATACAGAGCTGGTACTAACAAGGGCGGAGAAGATAATCACAAACTGACAGTGTAAATAGACCAGGAAGTGTAACATAATAGAGGAAATTACTTTAAAAAAAAATCACAAAACATGCCGGAGATTCGTTTAGGAAGCCAATGAAAAAAGAAAGCTGATGATTTCAAAATCGAATTAAAGCAAAAGTATAGAGCATCACCTCTTTTCCTGTCCACTGATACTTTTTAACTGCACATGACCAAAGCCTACTCAAGCAGTAATTGAGCTCAGACTACAAGCTGAAAAACAGAAAGCCGAAAGCTCCTGGGAGGAAAAACTCTGGGATCTTGAGACAGCTGTGTGACATGAAGGACTGGGGGAAAAAAACACCAACCCAACCGGAGATTTTCCAAAAATGGTAATGAGCTGTTGCATTCAACAGGTTAGGAATAACATAAATGTATGAGCAACTTCATCAAATTCAGTGCTTTTTAACACCCAGCATGTGGCTGCTGCTTTGAGTTTCTTCACATGGCTGAGACTTCTCATAAAACAAGAGAACATACGAATAGCTCTGTAAAAAATAAGTATGTCCGTTCATATTTTACATCTTATTTTCTTAATTAACGATAAAATCTGACCATTAGTTCCCTGAGCTTGAGGTAAAACAGTCTCCAAATAGGTAGAGCAGTGATGCCTTGTTACAAACAGCAGGACTCAGTGCTACAACTGTGATTCGATTTTTAATTAATCATGCAGTTTTGCTTTGCAGACAATGACCGACGACAAATACGAGGTGCGGTCGTGCGTGCCCGAGGCGGCCATCCAGGTCTGCACCACCAAAGACCCCCATCTCACGCTGAAGATCACCCTCTCCTCCTTAGCCATGAGGGACGAGCAGAGCGCCACGGAAGAAGGTATTGACTCCTCCTCCATTCCCCTTCCACCCCCTCCCTCCACCCACCTTCATCTGTGCCTCCTGTTTCGGCAGGATGCCTCACCTGTTTTTATCTGACCTTTTTATGACTACAGAAGGCTGAAAAGGAAGGAAGAGGGGAGGGATGTGAAGGTAAACCTGAGCTTAAACTAAAAGACAGTCTGGGGAAAACTGGAGGATGATACAGCAAGAGGTCTGAAAGCTGAGAGGCAAACGGGGAGAAAAAAGGAGAAGGGATGATATGGATCTGGGTCAAGTGTTGTGGAAATAGCCAAAGAGAGATGATTTCCACTGAGAATGTTTGGCTTGGATTGACGAAAAAAGATATTTCCGTCTTTGGTGTCCTTTTGTATCATCCTGCATTCCTGCAACTCTGATAAGAAAAGAGTCAGCCTTCTTTTAAACAGAATAGATATATTTTAAACAACTCTGGCTGTACAAGTGAACCAATATGTGTCACCAAACAGATATTTCATCTCGTGTAACCAGCTGTGGAAAAAATAAAAAAATAAAATCTCATTTCAGGTGACCAAATTTGATGGGAAACGTGCTCAAGAGCCGCCGGCGTTTGCCATCAGCGGTTTCATTGTTTGTTCTCGGCCCACAGATGGGAAGGAAATTAAAAATGAATGATAGGCGAGCTGGGACTGAAGAGCTGCCATTACAGAAGCGCGAGTCCCTTAGTGGTTCTCACTCACAGTGGGAAAGATTGAGCCTTCACAAAAAAGGTAAAAAAAAAAAAAATGGATTGTGCCAAACAGGAGAGAGGCAGAGCACAGCCGAGCTCAGGGCAACAAGGAAGGGAAAACAGCTTCAGCATCCTGTCAGGACTCACAAGGACACCGTTTCTTTTGTTTCATTTCAGTGTGAAATGAAACACAGTGACATAGTAGACTGTTTTCATACACTTCAGCAGAATTTAAATGAAATATTCTAAATAGACTCAGGTGAACCACAGAGTAGCTCCCTGAAGAAACACTTCATTTAAACACCTTTTTTTTTATCATGCTTGGTTTAATAATTTCTATTTAACGAGATATTATCCTGAGATATTAGGATTCTTTTTAGCAGGTGTGTCTCTGGTTGACCTAGCATGTTTTCACATAGTTGGATATTTAGCTATAGCACTGTTAAACTACTGAATACATAGAGAACATCTTTTAGCCTGTCCCCAAGGTTGGTTTAAACAGCTGAAATCCAAACCGTCAAGTCCAAAAAGGTAACCTGCAACACTGTGAGCTGGTGTCGGAACTCAGCTGAAGCTTGTTTGTTACATAAAAAGACAGCACTCTGCAGCACCAGTGCATCACTCTGAGTGTTTTTGTGCACTGGGCCGTCTGCTGTCAGTCAGCTCATTGCATAATCTCGGAGTCAGTGTTTGGAGTCTCCCAGTTACTCTTTCAGAGCTGTGACAAATAGGAATCCAAGCAAGAGGCTCAACGAAAAGAGAAACAAAATGCATTTAAACCAACACAGGACAACAGTGGTGTGTGCAAGGCAGTAGTTTCATTAATTCAAGTAGTCAGTGGGTGTGTTACTGTAAGTGATGGGTGGGTTTGTGGAAAGTGCGGACACAAAAGTAGGTTTATATCGGGGAGGGTGAGTTAGATATGAGGCTGGATGGCCCAGTTCTCACCCACAGATAAAAGCTACAGTAAATAAAAGAAACGGTGACATTACTTCATCAGCATTACTACAGTCAGTGTTTTGGCCGCAATTTCAGTCTTTTTACAACGCCTGTACTTGCTAATTTTTGTCATATAGCAAGCTAATAATGTAACTTCCAGTAACCACAACTGAAATACAGGCTTCTTAAACAGGTTGTCATTCAGCTGTCATAGACAGCTGAATGACATGAAATCCAGACAGATGTGGTATAAAACCAGCTGTTATGGAGTGGGAAACTATACCCTGAGAGCCTCTTGGGTGAGAAGTGAAATGTCTTCATGAAACTTAAAGTCCAGTTGCTTTATTTTAGAGCTCCTTATTTTTGAGCTCCTCAGATGACCAGAGGTTACTGAATTCTGACTTTGCTGGCCATTTAAACTGGTAGTCTTTGGATAACTTTTGGAGGCAGCTTCAATTGGCCATTAGAGGAAATGTAGTCTTTGCGACTTGACCGTTGGCTTCATTTGTCAGGTCCAGAGGCTGCAGCTTGGACCCACCTCCAAGACTGTGAGAAGGCTGTCACAATGTCATGTGATGTGAAAAGTTTTCAGTCTTCACTTGGAAGTACATCAGTGAAAACAGAGGACTCCTGCACCTCCTCCCTGGCATCTGTACACATTCAGAGTGCTTTGGCAGTTTATTGAATGAATCTAAGGATTGACGCTGTTGATTGTTAAGTGACCAGCAGGATTATTTGTTTTATTTGTTTTTGCTACATGCACAGTAAAATTTGGATCCACCCAATAGAATTTGGAACAAGTAGATCTTAAAAAAATGGGAGAAAAATTACACATTTTAAGCAAGAATTATTCATTTTATTCGAATGTGAGGAGGATGCATGTATACAGTTGGACCACCCAGGAGGACGTTTCCTCTGCAGAAAAATAAACAGCAATTGTAAAAATTGCAAAGATTTGGGTATCCTACTAAGTTAGTACTCAGCAGTCCCTCTATGGCAGTTTGCAAATGCTTTTTATAGTCAGGTAATAGTCTTTTTATTCTGTTCTCACTTTTAAACCCTCTTTCTCCAGATTACTTTAAGTTCTCACTGCAGATGTTCAGCTCAAATGGCTGAGAGGAAATTCTGAACGCTCCAGCTTATGTTTCTTATAGTAGCTAAAAGTGGCTTTTGATGTCTTCTTTGGCTTTTTCTGCTGTTGCTGAAGTAATCTTTTCAGTTTCATTTTCTTGACTGACTGCAGGACATCAATGCAATTGAAATTTAGCGCAATCCATCCTTCCCTCCATCATTGTAATGTTTCTGTGCCACTAGCTGTTACACAAACCCAAAGCAGAATATTTCCACCCCAGTGCTAAAAAGTCAGCAGTTGATTCTTTCCATCAAGCACTGACTCCTTTTTTCCAAATGTACGTTTGGTGATTGTGGCCAAATGGCTCTATTTGTGTGTCATTTGTTTCAGACGTTACTTTGCAGACTATAGATATTGACTAGTTAATTTTGTGATGAGCTGGCTCTGAGCAGCTTTGTATCTGTGCCCAGCAGACATGCAATTTTATCTGGTTTTATTTAGTTTCAGAAAGTGGAAACTGTAATGTGGAGGCACATTTTTGACTCTTCTTGCATCATCAGCCCTGCGTCAGTTTAGACTTAACAAGTTCATGAAGTTCTGTGACAAGCATGCCAGAACTGAGTTTTGTCTGTAGACAGAAACACATGCATGAGTGTTTAAATGTCTGCAATATAACATGAGATTTAAATTTTGCGTTACATTGTGCAGGTTAATAAACATTCGCTAACTGTGTAACTCCGTTTAAATTTGACCACATTTATTGTAGAACATTGGTTCTTACTTCACCTGTGGCATCAAGCTTTGGTTAGTTACTGAAAGATGATGTTTACAAATACCAGCTGCTGAAGGTGGTCTAATCTCAGCTTTAGAGAGAGGACAAAGAGCTCCGAGTAGAGATTTGGGTATATCTAACTACATGTAGATCTAACCTCCACCCTCAAGAAGAGCTGGTGGAGTCGGAGCCTCTGGGCTTGTGATCTGGATGCCAATAAGAGGCAGAAAATATAGATGGATGGTTGAAATAGATGGATGGATCCATAAAAATGGTATTTAGGACGGCCATAGAGTTTAACATTTCCAAATACTTTGCAAACCTGAAATTACATCTGATTAAGGCTGTTTCCACACAGACAGTTTCAGGAGAATCAGGTCTGGAGAGTTTACACAGTTGGCAGGACATGACACCCACTTTCTAGCTGCGAATTCACTGAAATATTAGCAGCATTTTTCAGCACAAACGGAACTTACACAGACTTTAAAATAGAGAGCTGGCAGGTTAAACATGAGCTGTGCAGGGCATTTGTATTCGCACATGCAGCACTCATGGTTGTTGCCTAGAAAAGTTGAGAACGTGTGGTGAGGTGAGATGCTTCAGACATGTCCAACCCTGACGCTTTCCAAGGCGGGGTTTCTGAATGCTTAAGTGTCACAGTCAAGTCCTGATAAGCAGTAGAACATGGATCATAATACAAATGAATAATTGATTTGATATGAAGGTCGTGAAACCACTGAAAGCGTCACTTGTTTAAAAAAGTTAAACAGATAACAATGCAAAATTGCTAAACCTACACTTGTAGAGGTTTGATTAATAAACAGTAGGGTTTTTAAATTCTTTGACTGAAACAGATTGTCTACTTTAACACTCCATACATCTCCACTGATGTGTACCAGTGCATTTTATTGAAAAATCCGAGCAATTAATTACTTAACTGCAGTTTTCAGGCTTTGAAAAAGCCATCTGGTGGGTTGAATAGAACCCTTTGGCAGGCTGAGAATTTGCCCCGGGACACATGTTTGACACATACTGTTTGTTTCATTCTCTCTTTTTAAATAATAAGGTTACCAATGGGGTGTCTCTTCTTTCTTTGCCAAGTAAAGGTGATATCAAATCAAAATCAAGTTTAGTTCTAACTTCAGCTGTTTCTGGGTTTTTGTCTTTTACACATGTTAAAATAGGTTTTTATCAGTAATAAAATGCCAGCCAAACTCAACCCTATCTGTGCTACCTTGCAGGGTCTCTGAGGGTCTTTTTTCTGGTGACTGACCCCTGACAGTCTAAGTGGTTCCCTGGTTTTTATCGTGTGCCTCCTGTAGCTGGCCGCTGCTCACTGACTCTTGGTTTTGTTGCCATAGCTCCGCAGGTCGCCTCGCTGCGTGGATTGGCACATCTCTGCGGCCCCGCTGCTGACGAGGCATCCCCCACACCCAACAGCAGGAAACCCCGGGTACAAGGGGCTTCCCCAACAACCAAACCAAACCAACCCACTCTCACTCTCTGCCTCAGACATGCTCCTCTACCCCCCTCCTTCTTCTCCCACCCCTTCCTCTGTTAACTGGACTTCTCACTGGGTCACCATGAAATTCTGGTCCATGTCTACTGATAGAGCACACACACCAAAAGGACAAAATGACTACATTACCCAGCAGCCCACATCCACACCTGTGCTCCCTTTGCTTTAATTACTGGGGCTGACCTCTGTCTGTTGATCAGTTGTTATTGGCTCAGAGTGACATCCCATAATTTCATGTTGTAAAAATTGTGTTAATTGAATTACTCTGATGTCCCGGTCACTAATCGAAATTCCCCTAAGCTAATGATGTCGGGGAGAATTTAGTGGGGGTTGTCCTTATTTGTATGTGGTGTTGACCTGTGACTGATGGTTCCTTCATGGCCTGCCTCTGGGAAATGATTTTCACCGCTCACTGTTTCACACACATACTCCTTATTTTTCCTTCATGATTAAATCTACGTGTGTTTTTAGCCCTCTGCTGTAGTGGAGCTTTGAGTTTGTTGCCAGAATAATTCACTTTTTAATGACTGGCCAGCTGGTCCATCTAAATCTGGTTGTTGCTGTCATTTATATGTAATTTAATTTGTAGGTGGCGCTCGGCAGTCCTGTGAACTCAATTACAGGCAGTCATCTTTAAATGAAAGCTAATCAGAATATTTAAAACAAATGCCAAATCATGAGACAAGCTAATGCCTCTAGCAGCTTCTTGTAGGTCTTAATTTTAAAATTTAACTCTGGTTAATTACCAAAATTTATCATTGGTTTAGGTTTATATTCAGTACACAGGATTAAAAAGAAGTTCAGTGTTGATGATGAATGATGCTTTAATCCCTGCAGTTTGTATCAAACTGACTTACAAAGCAAAGAGCAGAGACAAAGCTACACGTGTTAGATAAGAATGAACTGTTTAGTTGATTAAACAACACAAAATTGATATTTGGCAATTTTATGTCAGTCAGGGATTTTGAAAATACAAACACTCACTTTTTTCAGCTTCTCGGATCAGATAATTGCTAGTTGTCCAAACGTTTTTAGTTTTGTGTTGTTAGACAAAAAATATAAAGAAAGAAATAATTAAAATAATTGATGGGATGACATCAGTAGTTATTTTTGTATATAGTATTGCATCAGGCAAATCACAGCTGCCTGCATATTGTCTTTATTGAATAAAATGTTTTAAGTCAATCTAATAAATAGTACTTATAGTAAAAGTAGCACATGACATCTGTTTCTACAATTTTGAATTTTGAAATTTACAACTTCAAAACAGCAAAACAAACAAGCCGTCTTAATAAATCTGATTGTTTGGTTTTTTTCACAGTTTTCATACCAAGCAGAACAAGTTAAAAGCACCTTTTAACACAACAAAACATAAAAACTCAAAATGGTTGAATAGAGCCTTAAGTTGAGAAAAATGTCATTATAGGTTTTTTGTTTGTTTTTGTTTTTTTGGGGGGGTGGGGGTATAATTAGGGTTCCTAATAACAACCGAGAATCACCAGTTAACCTAACATGCCTGCTTTTTGACTGTGAGAAGAAGCCGAAGGAACCCACACTGGTACTCGAAGAACATGCGGAGTCCAGCCAGTGGATCTGAGCCCAGTACATGCTTGCTGTCAGGTCACATTGCTAACTACTGAACCACTCTGCTGCCAAAATAATTAGAATAGTAATGATAATGAAGTGTATTTCAAATCTAAGGATTTAATTGGCTCCAAAGACTCCATAGATTTCACTATAATGAAGAAGATGTCATGCAGTAAAGGTTAGGTAGGTCCCTAATGATTTAGTTTTAGACTTTACTAAAACTGAATGATTGATTCCAACTTACAAAGAAAAACGATCATTAGCCTGGCACATTTAAGAGCAGAGGAATGCAGTAAATGTAAAGGTCTGACGTGTTTGTAATACTTTTAAGATTTTACATTAAGTTAAATAATTAATTATTGAAAAAAATAAGCACCTGTAATTAGCATGGCACACTTGAGACTCCATAGATTCCACTCAGCCTGTCGTGTAGTGTGTAAAGTGTTTGTATCCATCATGCTCTGCTTTGTTGTCTGTTTATCTATATGGAACATCGTTTGCGTGACCCTGGTATCCAATTGTCTACTTTGTGCTCCGTCTTTAGTTTATAGCCACAAACTAAGAGCCTCTTAATGGCTTGTTGTCGGGGTTCACTTCATTTTCATTTGTTTCCGAGGTCTCCAGATGCATCAAGCAAGCAGAACGTAAAGAGTGCGCCCACACATGCACGATTAAAACAAATCACGCCATTAGCTGCACACTTGCTGCCAAAGTGGTAAATAGAAGCCAGAAGTCCCGGGGGCAGAACATGAAGGTCCTCACTCAGTCTTGGTCTTGGAGGAGGAGTGACATGGGAGAAATCCCCCGTCTCTCTCATCAGCTCCTTCGTTTGTCTTCCACCTCTTCCATCCTGTTCAGCTTTCACTACGGTCTCTACAGCAACAGACTGCCAGACCACATGCATCGCTCCTCGGCTCGCTTTACTGCTGCGGTGCCACATGGATAAATTGGAATTTGAATACTTGTGGATTTAGAGGCTACACTGCTGTTTCCTCTCTGTGAGCAAGAGCCTTTTAATGCTCTGCGTCAGCACTCCTGTCAGCTTTAGTCCCAATTTAATCTCTGCTGGCTGTTGCTCATTGGAAGAGTGCTTTGAACCATAATGACACTGATTCGAGTGAGATGGTACATCAATCAATATCTGATATTTGCAACAATGTCTCAGCTTGCAGGGAACTCATTATCTTAGATTTATTTGATACGAGATAACCTGCGGGCCTTCACCGAGCTCTGCAGTGTGGTCTGCGGTCTGTTCCCCCTTTTGTTCATCTGCTTGACTGTCCCACAGTGGGCACCCCTTAGCTGCTCCTGAGAACAAACAGCCTTCACTTTCTTTCCAGGGTGGCGTTCTCACTCTCAGATGTTTATGTTGTCATCTGCTGTCACTCTTCTTCTGCTGTCGTTCTCCCATGGCTTGGCCTCCAGTCATGGCAGGAGTGCTCCCCACAGGAACCCGGTGTGGAGAGACTGTTTCAGTCAAACATAAACATCTGACCGACCCCGCAAGAGTGAAAATACTAGCATGGCGCCCCAGAAAACTGCATAGCCTTTTGAGCAGGATGACTTTTTCCCCCTCTTCAAGTGGAATAGCTAATGTCTCTTTGCATCAACTCTGCCTGTGACCCAAACTCAGACCCCCTTGAGCCAGTTTTTCTCGATCCATCCAATGTGTTCTTGTTCTAAAGTGTTATTTTTAATCTCTAATCTGGCTTTTGGTCCTGAGTCATTGCCATGCTCTCATTTTCGTCCTGCGCTGTAATCGATAACACACTAATCTGGCGTGTTCCATTGCCTTCAGCCACTGATCTGCATCTAGAGTGAGACTTCGGCCGGGCAGCAAGACGCATGCGCTCACGTCTACTCCGGTTCCTCCTGTCAGTGTCATGAAAGATCCTGCCTTGTGCATGAGAATCCTCCCTCTCCCAGAAAAATCACACAATTTCTCAAATTTCCCCTCCTCTTAGCTCATTCGGTCAGATCAGTGGGTTTGCCTAATAATTAGCTGTCCGACCCTGCTGCCTGTGTGTCTGTGTGTGAGTGTGAGAGGTCAGCGTGCTCACGCTCAGTCTGTCTTGTCTCATCCTGTCCCTCTCTCCAGAGGAGGGCGAGCAGGACGCTGACAAACGGAGACAGGAGGAGGAGGAGGAGGAGGAGGAAGAGGAGGACGTCCTGGACAGGCAGAAGTGCCAGGCGGCACTGGCTTCACTCCGACACGCCAAATGGTTCCAGGTGAGCACAGCTGGGCTGTGACAGATTTCTCTACACTGTCTTTATATTCTGGCAACCTGAGCATTCAGCCGTGTGCCTAAAATTACATTTGCTTGGCTTTAATATGTGACAGCAACTTTGTTTTGAAGGAAACGTAATGGCACCTAGATTTTCTTTTTATCACCATAATAAATGACACAAAGTAATGAAGTCTATCATTAGCACGCAGGTGTTACGGCATTGACATTATGAAGCTTTTTACTGCTCAACTGATGCACTCATGCCAACACTGCTGCAGCAACAAAGACACAACCTGCTCCTTACGTTCAGAGTTTTTGGTTCTCTCTACTTGTATAAGCTGAGGCAGTTTTCCACCTAACACAGGAACTTCCCCTGACTTCTTTTAGGGCTAATTTCAGGGGGAGTCTGTTCACAGTCCTGTTAGTTTATGCAGTTCAAAACCACTAGCATGGATCATTTAAGGTGTTTTTTGTTTTTTTTTGTTTTTTTTTGTCCACATCTGTGCCCCAGCGCTTCAAGGTAACTAGTCATTTGTAGACTAGCAAGGTTACTGCTGTGCAGGAGGCAGATTTCAAAGTGTGTTCTATTCCTAACCATGACCAAGTAATAAGTCAGAAAGTAGAAAAACAGCAGACCAAACGGGACAAGAACCAGGCTGTCTGATACACCTGCAATTACCCGTCCAACCGCCCGCTGTGGACGTTATTACTCAGCCGAAACACAGCTGTTATTTTTCTGCCATGAAGTTTTATATAGCAGTGGGAGAAACAAGTGGTCTGACAGAACGGCGTTATAAGACATTTACAAACACAAAACATATCGGAAGGGGGAAGCACATCATCGCTGAGTATAGAGGGACCGATGTCATAACCAATACCAATTTCAGGAGCGTCTCATCGTGTGAACCTGTCTGTTGGCATGGATGTCTGTTTTAGGAGCCACTGCTACCAAATACGCTCTGTGTTTTTCTTCAACTGTCTTCAATGTGGTCCTGAAAACCTGAAGTAATTTACATGAAAATAACACTTTCAGAAAAGCTGTTCACTTTGTTACTTACTCCTGGACCACGATGCAAGCACGTGTATAAAGGACATAAGAAGAAGACTGAATATGAGCTGGGAATTGTAAATTGTTCACAGCAGCAGTAAAGTATATTTGTTTCATTTCTCTTACATAGTGATAATGCAATTTTAAGAAAGTATGCAAATGAACTAATGTGCACATCCATCCATCCATCCATCCATCCATTCGCTTCCGCTTATCCTTTTCAGGGTCGCGGGGGGCGCTGGAGCCTATCCCAGCTGTCATAGGGCGAAAGGCGGGGTACACCCTGGACAGGTCGCCAGTCTGTCGCAGGGCTAACACATAGGGACAGACAACCATTCACACTCACATTCACTCGCACATTCACACCTAGTGGCAATTTGGATTATCCAATTAACCTATCCCCACAAGCTGCATGTCTTTGGACGGTGGGGGGGAAGCCGGAGTACCCGGAGAGAACCCACGCAAACACGGGGAGAACATGCAAACTCCACACAGAAAGACCCCGGCCTGATGGTGGAATTGAACTCAGGACCTTCTTGCTGTGCGGCACCATGTAATGTGCACAATAGGTCTAAATTTATAGTCATTCCAAGGTGGCCGACTGGGTGGTTGGGGGGCAGCGGGGTGCTCAGGAGCCGTCAGCTTGTGGGAAGAAACTGTTGAACAGTTTGTAGAACCTGCTTCCAGAGAGGGGTGTAAAGTATGTGAGCTCTGGGATGACTCAGTGAAGCTTGTGCCTCTCATTTCCCTGAAACTCATCAAGCCACAATGAACACATTAATGAGAGGTTGAAATGAAGCTCCTTTTTTAATCATTTAAACAGCAGATATAGGCATCATTCATCATGTCTTCTGTTCTTTACTCCTTTTCCAAAGCTGCTTTCCTGATCTATTAAAGACATGCATCAACATTTAATGACTGAAATCATTGGCAGTTATTTTTGCATTCGCCTAAATGCAACATTTGCAAAAATGTGGGGAGGAGAGTATTTAAATACGTGATTTAGTCATGTTTGTAGCATTCAGTTTACTCCAAAATGCACCATTACTTAAAGTTGGAGAAAATGTTATTCTGCGCTTTATTTAGCTGCAGTAGTTGCTGTGAGGTATGCCAGGTAGTTATCCAAAGGAGCATGTAATTGATGTGGGTGGATTGCTTCAAACTGTGGGGGCTTTGGTTTTTCCCACTAGCTCTTAACCCTGAATATTTGGAGCATAGCCTCGGTTGTTCCTGGTCTTTAATAAAACTGTTATTTTAATACAACACAATGGAACTTAATGTGGAGTCAGAGTGAGAACATTGGCTCCGTACAAAACACTAACAAGCAACTTGGGCTCGATTAAAAAGGCAGCAATATTGTATGAATCTTACAATGTGTCTTTCAGGTGTCACTGAGCGTAACTGATGCCCACAGGTGGAGCTAGATTCTTTCCTTAGACTTGAAATTGTCAAACCTCCCATACAGACAGAAAATTAGAGCGAGGTGTTGAAAAATTCTGGAGAGAAATGGATATAATATTTAAGATTTCTTGCTCCCTCAATGGGTCTGCTTTTTTGACTTTCCAGTTTTCTCTATTTTTGTTGTATTGCTTTTGTCCTTAATTGAATTAACGGATTGCAGATTGTTAGTAGATAACCTACAGAACAGTTCCTTCAACACAGTTTTGCACTTTGTGCATTATGCTAATAAATCTTATGTGTGCTCTTTGCCGTATTTAATGGCAGATCAGTCAATAAGCTCAACTCCAGATGTCAGAAAACTGCACTGGATAACGATGCATATTCCTTTGCCCTTTCTTTTGTGAGAAACTTGACCAGTGAGTCCAACTGTGGAGTAACAGAGCTGAATATAGATGTTTCCAGGATGAGCTTGTAGAGTTTGTTAGAAAAAGAACAGGCAGCATGGGAATAGAAGAAACGGTAGAAGTAGTGAAGTTTTTATCAGCGTGAGTAGCTGAGGAGCCTGAGATATAGCTCCGACGGAGACGGGGTCATGAAGAGGTTCTTCACCGAATCAAGTTTCAGATGAGCTTCAGCTCTGCTGTCCTGAATGAACTGAGCTTTTCCTCCACTTGAGAGGCAGGAGAGAGAGATGAGGGTCAAGGTCAGGTGAACCGGCCAGTAGTTTCCCTCGGGGAAGGAGAGCTAATTGACAAGTACTATCGGAGTGAAGGGCTGCACTGTGGCCTGAAGGTGTAGCAGCACAAGCCGGGTTCTGTTTCATCATATTCAGACGGGGCTGACATGACCTGAGGATCTCCACTGATTTGTAATAACTGTAGATACAAATAGCGACGTCTGTCTCATTCGCCCTGTCTGCGTAGTTTCAGTGAGACCACCTGAATGAAATTACAGTCTTGATTATTATGAAAAGCCATCCTGTGCAAATTAAAGTGTCAGTAATCTCAGGCTTAATTTGCTTTCTATTAAAGTCTAGATGTAATAGCCTCAACCACAGTCTTCTTTGGGTAGTTCAGTTACTTTTCTCTTTATATTCTTCAAGTGGTTTCTTTTAAACTTGAAGGAATTTAGCAACAGGTTTGCTATTATATTAAATGTAAAGGTGTTGAGTGAATCATCTGTCCTGAGTTTAGACACTTTTTTTTTTCTACTCTGAGGGACTGTGTGGAGAATTATCGTATTGAAAAAGTGACAAATAACACTCTCTGTGTGCTTGTTTTTTTATCTGATCTGTGTTTGTACAGCGTGCACAGAGCACAAAGTTTCAGGTCGTTCGACAGAGCGGTTCTCATCATACTTTGGCTACAGTTTGGTCCCTCTCTCGTTACTGGTGTCCCCCCTAGTGACTGCTCCACTCTGTGTAGGAGGAGAGTCATTTCTGGGTTCCTAAGTGGTCCAAAAACAGCAGCCCGGGGCAACGCTTTGGTCTAAATGCACTGTTCTATCCACTCCATAATACATCAGCATCTTCCTTTGTCCACATTCCCACCTCTCTACCAGACTTCATCAAATCCAGATGGATTTAGCAGCTCTGGGTGGCAAACGATGCTGAGATGTCTGCCTCAGTAGAGGGAAAAGTAAAAAGAAATCGATGTGTCATTTTTTTATTTTTTTCATCTCTCTAGTTTCCCTGTAATTCAAATTTTATCAATTTAATCATCTAAGAATGATGATTATGAGGAAAATGAACCACACACAGACTTGTAACAAACCAGCTATCCACCAAAATGAAATTATTCTCGATATGAATATTTATGCAGGCATTCTAGTTAATCACATTTTGAAAACTACATTTCGGCTTCACTTGTGTTATCTCAGTGTTGGCTGTTCATGTATTTCTTTGGAGAAATGTCCCATTCATTGGTCTGGTCAGGATTTTCTTTTTTTCTTTCTTTTTTTCTTTTTTTTCTTTTTTTTTAAGATTTTGGTGGAGTTTTTCATTTTTCTTTTTCTTCTTTTGGGCCTTTTCTCTTTTCTCTTGTTCCACTTTGCTTTGTGTCTGTACCACAGAGCCCAGCAGTTAGCTGTGGTACATGCAGTGTTGCATAAATAGACAGAATAGAGAGATTGCAGAGCTTGTAGGGTGTTTGTGGCTCTCTAAAGAAGCACCTAATGCATCTGTTTTTGTCATACAATTGAAAGATTAAGGAAAAAGATGTAAAAAGTACATATTTATATAACATATATACAATTTGTGAACAGATGAAGTTTGTCTTGCGCATTTCTTCCAAGTGCAAGAAGTCAGAACTGGACTACCAGGGAGAAATCTAAACATGGCAACCATGCTGGGAGTGGTCCAGCAGTGCATGAGAGGATGCAGTCTTGAGGTGGGAGCTGCCCAAATTTTAATCAGATAAGGTGTTTGATTTTTGGGAGTGTGCAGAGTCATAAAGAGCTGTGCTCTCAACCCAAACTCTCCCTCAAGACAAAGTCAGCATGTGAAATTGCAGTCATTAATTAGGCAAAAACACAATAAACCACAGTTAACTTAAAGCTTAAAGTCAGCAGGAATGAGGCGACAGGATAGAAAAATTCAGATTCAGCCGAGGTACTCTAAGCCTGAATTTAGAGGTTGTGACAGAGGCAGCTGCTGCAGTATTTATTCCACAGCTGAGCTCCCCTGAATGTAATGCGTCTGATATTTTCACATTGTCACGTTAAATCTCGCACTCAGTCTCTTAGAGATGTATTAGCAGCATATTGAAATTTCAGAACTCATGAAAATGCCTCTCATAACGCTGCACAATTTTCATCTTTCAGAGTCTAAAAGTTTCACTTTTTAGAGCTGGCGCTGCTGAGCCTGCAAGCACTTGCCTCTTTAAAATGCTTCTCGTGCTGTTGGTGACTTTTGCCCGTTTTTCCCTCCCTAGGCCAGAGTCACAGACCTCAAGTCCTGCGTCATCGTTTTGAGGATCCTCAGAGACATGTGCAACCGGCTGCCTGTGTGGCAGCCTCTCAAGGGCTGGGTAGGTGACGGCTCCAGAATCAGAATAATGTTTGGCGTAGATACATGGAAGATGCAAACTGCTAGCTTTATTTTAAGTTTGTCCTTTAAAAGTGCTTGGTATGTGTGACGTGTAATAAACTGCCCCAGTAACAGAATCAGGACTGTGACTGATTTAGTTCATCCTTCGCTGAGTATTTTGTGTTTGTTCGTCCTCTGCAGCCTTTGGAGCTGATCTGTGAAAAGGCCATAGCCACCTGTAACCGGCCGCTGGGTCCAGGTGAAGCCCTGCGCCGCGTCATCGAGTGCATCGCCTCAGGGATTCTTCTCCCAGGTCAGCAATCATTTACACTTTCACTCTTTTCTCTCTGCTGCAATTCAGAAGCCACAGCTCATCCAGGAATATCTTAATATTCATGAAGTCATATAAAATCTGATGAATACCTGAGAGAAATTTAGAGGCAACTCAACAAATACAGAATTCACTGAGAGGTATGCACTATGAGTTGAAGAACTGCGGCAAATATCTGTAATATATAGACTTAGGATAAAATATAATCTCAGTTTTGCTTATATTTAGTTCATTCATTTAAACCTGAGCATGCACTGTTACTCTGCAGTGCTTACACACCTGATAACAGGTGTAAACTGTAAACTATCAGAACAGAAATCAGGAAAAAAAAGCAAATAAACTAAGAAGCCAACGTGTACAGAAACTGATTTTCATTCAGAGTAACATAACATTACATACAAAAATAAAATCTTACAAACAATTCAGCTGCATTCGATTTCATTTGTATAGTTGTCAACTGTCACCTTGATGCACTTTATATTGTAATGCTAAGACCCTACAATATTAGAAAGAAACCCCAAAGATGACGTGATGCCCTAAGCACGTGGCGACAGTGGGAAGGAAAAACTCACTGTAATCATTTAAAAGAAAAAGAAAACACAAGAGAGATTTTACCTGAGACATGAGTGGTATCCAGTAAGGCCATAAATGTTTAAGCCATTTCAGGTAACATTTGATGTTCACCAAGAATTAATGCATCACATAGTCCAAGTGAAACAGCTCCCGCACCCTGGATTTTTACAATACTGTAAGGTATAGAAGACACTTGGAACTCGTTTTCCTCGAGAGTGCGTGGCACATCACTGAGGATCACTCACCCTTTTTCCTTCACTCAACTCAAAGATGTGTCACAATACATGTTGACTTGCAATCTCACCAGACATATTTACAATCTTATTGAATTTGTTCTCGTTAACGTCAGGGAAATAAAGATACGAGGCAATAAAGTGGAAAGTTTGAATACTCTCTCCAAAACAACAATATAAAAGATCAAGTGTGTGTGGTTGCTTCCTAAGAGTCGCAGCTTCCGCATGGAATTCAATCGCTGCAGTGCGTCTTTGTAAATGACACTTGTTTGAATGACACAGTTTTTCATCGATTGCTGTCCCCAAGCATTTATTTTCATTTACAACCTCAATCCAGTCACCATTAATGTGTCTTCCTTGCCACTAAAATAAGAAATAATTGCCTTTGTTTTCTCTGTGTTTAACTGAAGAGACACAGATTTGTATTCACATTGTGCATTTGTTTGTGAGTGAGGCCCAGTGATGAAAAGGGTTAGCAGCAAGATACAATAAAGCAATACTTGGGTAAAAGGTCCCCCAAAAAAGTCAAGAAGAAACCCAAAGAGGACACAGTGAAAGTGGATAAGCATAACAGGTAGATACAATGGCCAACTACCGCAGAGATGGGCAGGAAAACCAGCAACACAAAACAGCCAAATAAGACAGGAAACAGACATGAAGAAAGAAAAGCAGAAGACATCAGGAAAGGATAAGGACAAAAACCGATAAAGATGAACACAGCATCAAAACTCCTCAGACGGTTTTAGGACTTTGAGTTTTGCATGTGACATCATGGAAAATCACTTTAAGAGGTGTTTGCCATACTGGATGTGATAACTGTTAGCGATATCCAATAACGCAGGGGTGGGCAATTCCAGGCCCCGAGGGCCGGTGTCCTGCAAGTTTTAGATCTCACCTTGGGTCAACACATCTGAATCACATGATTAGTTCGTTACCAGGCCTCTGGAGAACTGCAGGAGCTAATTTAGCCATTTAAATCAGCTGTGTTGGTTCAAGGACACATCTAAAACTTGCAGGGACACCGGCCCTCGAGGCCTGGAGTTGCCCACCCCTGCAATAACGCGTACCTTGTTTACATAGAAATTATTGCTGCCATGTTTTTTGGCCTATATTCTGCTGCACTGTTGCATTCATCAAGAAAAGAAAGAAAATCATTTTTTTATCACTTACCTGCTGATTTGGATAAAAGAATATGGGGGCTAAAAAACTCTGATACAGCGGTATCAGTCATAGTATCAGTTATAAGGTGTTTCTGCCATCCATCTACCAGCCTCAGTCCTAAACTGAAGTCCGGTTCTGAAGTTGGTCATCGTCAGCAGATCAGACATGTGACCCTCCTGTCTCCAGACAGCTGACAAGAGCCGGCTAAAAAACATAATGCTATAAGCTATGTTTATGCAAGCTAATTTTAATGTTATGCTAACGTCCTAAAACTCTTACTTTTCCTGTGATAAACAGTTTGATTACATTCTCACAGCACATGCTAAGTTCACGTCTACCCACGTTAGATCCACTCCAAAAAAGGGTTCAGTAACAGTGAACAGAAGCTAACTGATGGAAAATTATGGATATTCTCAACAATTCGCCTCAGTATCACTCTCATCAATCACAAATGATCTACACTGACTTGTTGAGAATGTTAGGGATAATACGCAGAGCCATGTCAATATCAGAAATTTCATAAACATCCGTTGGATACCTGAGCAGTGACCACTTGATCCTGTGACTACAGTTCCAGGCAGAGTCCCATGACTGAGGCTTCTTACTCATCTTGACACAAAATACTGATAAGCCTCCAAACTTTTATAGGGCTTCAGATCTCATCCAGTATAATTTGAGGGGTTGTTGATAACAAAATGATGAAAATCGTGAGGCGTGAAGTTGGGAAGAGGGCCAGGGTTGCACTTCACAACATGAGTAAACACACTCAGAGGGAGTAAATAAACATCCATCCTCAGCTCCTCCTTTGCCCAATTTCTCCACATAACGAGCAAGACGCTTACCATGAAAGTGTTTTACTTCCTCTGAGAGAAACACTTGTTGTTTACTCGTGGTTGCCATAGTTTCTCATCTGCATAATGTTTAGCAGGTTTCTCACTCACTTGATGTGTCCAAAATGGCCGACGAATTAATGTCACGTGGTAAGCTGTGACGTGTCTGCAAGACGTCAATAGGTGGTTTTTCTGCAATGTGATGTCTTTACATATATGGTCCTAAGATTCATGGCAGGCTGTGGAGTGCACTGTGATGCGTTCACGGTTTCCAAACTGGGGCACAGAGTCCCAGCGGGTTCACAGCAGCATGATTTCATTCAGTTAAAATTGGTGATGGAGTATTTTCCTGAATCATGGGAACATTTATCCCCGGAGACTCTGTTTTCATTTTCGTGCAGTCCACATGAAGAAATGTTTCCTATTTACCTCCAACAAACAGAAATATGTTCTCACGTTTATTTTTTCCACCGCTGTTCGCTGCTGTGTTTGAATGCTTCATCTGGGAAAACTTCAGCTCGAGCGAGTTCGTCCTTGTGATGATGTCACTGGACTTTTAAATTTTGGCTCCGAAGTTCCTTCAGCATTGAGGGCAGTTTGTTTCATGAATGCACTCGGTCACTGATGAGTTATTATTCAGTCTGTGCACATTAAAGTAAGGTGAGCTTGTTTGTAAAGCACCTTTCATGCACTGAGGTCTTACTGAGTGCTTTACATGAGGCATAAAAAGCATTAAGGCAGGAGGAGAATAATTTGTGTTTACCTGTTGAGTGAAATAAAGTTCGAATGTCTGACTGTTTTTTCTTTTTTTTCTTTTTTTCCTTCAAAGGGGGTCCAGGAGTTCATGACCCCTGTGAGAGGGAGCCCACGGACGTCCTGTCTGACCTCAGCGCCCAGCAGGCCGACGCCATCACACACAGCGCTCAGGTCAGTGAACATGTTACCCATCCGCCTGCTATGATGACATCACGGTTTCCTCTTCCTGCAGTGTGCATGCTAAGCTCTTCAACCCACAAAATTCAGAATGTATGTCACTTTTTTTGACATTAGTTTTTCCCCCATCCATTTCAGCTGCTGGTAAGTGAGAGGCAGGGTACACATTGGACAGGTTGGCTGTCTGTCACAGGGCTAACACACAGATACATCACCATTCACACTCACATTCACACCTATGGGCAATTTAGAATCACCAACCTAACCACACGTCTTTGGACTGTGAAGGGTAGGTGGAGTATCCGGAGAAAACCCACACAGGTACAAGAAGAACATGCAAACTGCTCACAGAAAGGTGCCAGCCAGCTGGAGGATCTGAGCCTTCTTGCTGTAGGGGAATAATCCACTAATTCACAGTTTAATTGATCTTAAGGCTTTGGTTTGCTCATTGTGTATCACTTTGTAGTTGAAGGCTCGTGGCTAAAGGACATTTCAGGCTCTGGTAACCATAGGCATATATAGTATAGGCATAGGTAACCCTTTTAATTCAGTTCCGTTTTATTTATATCGCATCAAAGCACAGCAACAGTCACCTCAAGATGTTTTATATCATAAGGTAAAGATCCTACAGTAATACAAGGAAAACTCCAACAATCAGATGACTCCCCTGTGAGCAAGCACTCGGCAACAGTGGGAAGGAAAAACTCCCTTTTAACAGAAAGAAACCTCCAGGAGAAATAGGCTCAGGGAGGGGGAGCAGTTACATAATAATGAGATGTCGTGTGGAGCCTGGTCCTGCATGGCTTTATAAGACAAGGTCTTTATGTTGTTAATAAAATAAATGCAGAATTTCACTTGAAGCCGGTGAAGAGAAGCAAGAATGGGCTGACTAGTGTTTCTGGAACAGCTGAAAGACGAGCTCGGGAGGACTAGAGAGAGAGAGAGATCCATGTGAAAAGTGAGTCACAGTAATCGAGACGGGAGAAAATCAAAGTGTGTACTAAAAGTTCAGAATTACTGGATGACAGTAGAGGTTTGATTTTTGTGATGTTTTTTAGATGAAAGAAACTGGAGGTGCTTTGAGATGTGAGATTCAAAGTTTAAATGCTGGTCAAAAATAACACCAGGCGTCTTAGCAGAAGATCTGATATTGCTCGCAGGCGGGCCGATGTAATGACTGACCTTTTCAGTCAGAGAAACTGTCGGGCTGAACACCAGCGCCTCAGTTCTGCCAGGATTGAGATGGAGCAAGTTTAAAGACAACCAGTGCAGTGAAGGAATCACTGAGGTAGGAGAGGATGTTGAGTAATGGTAGTAATTACTCAGCAGATATCATAGTGATATCTGTTTTTATTCACATAAAGGTACCAATTTTTTTTAGTATTTTAGCCATCTGCCCCATAGTGCAGGACTTTTTCCCCTCGGGTGGGTTTCAGTGTGTTTGTATAATACTGTTTGCTTTGTGTGACAAAGGCGTTACTACTACATAATAACCACATTCTTGTTAACCGGTTATCTGAAATTGATCTGAGATTACTCAGTAAATATGACAAAATGTCTCATGTGTAATAAGATGAAGGCATGATGAAGCCTACAATATTCTGCAAGAACAGACTTTGAGCATATTTTACATTTGAACACCTACTAGTACAATATTCCTTCAGTCGAGCCTTCTGAAGGAACGGAATGTCTTATTTTGAAGGAAAAGAAGACACAAACTGTGGATTTAGTGAGCCCTTACATCCCTTTTGCACAATGATACACAGTGAGGTCCATTAATTTACAAAAATTGTGTCATTGCCCAAAAACTTATGAACCTAACTGTGCTTACACCTTAATATTATATTACCCCCCTTTAGCTCAGCTCCAACTCCATGTCTCACCTGTGGGCCACAGCTGTCCAGGTTTTAACTGGTGCTGCTGAAAATCTCCAGTTTCATCGAGTCTGGGATGAGAGAAGTTAATTTTTTTATTTTATTTTTTTTTTAAACACTAAATCACTAAAAGAAAGATTAAAGTTAAGTTGAGAATATTTCCGTATTTTCAGAGATCAGTGACGTCCAAACTCGTTCCTCCCTGGAGGTGAATCAGTGCTGCAAAACCACAGATGTTCTGAATTTAGAGATCCATTTTCCATCTAAGACACTCTTCTTTATGGATGTTAGCTTTACATCTTTCCCTCTGAGAAATTCCCTTCCTGCTTTCCAACTATAAAACCAGCCACAGACACTGAGAAAAATCAGTTCATGTGCCAAGAAAGAAAAAGTCAGACTCAGCCATGCAACTTGTGAGACCTTGAAACATCCCACTATGGTGCGTTTCGATGCCCCCCTCCACCCACTGTACGAAAATCAGCATTTTTTCCAGTAAATCGGACATGTAACACTCCTTCCCGCTACACCGATTGATGGAGGGTTATTTAAAACGAGTCCTGGGCCTCCGCCGGTGGAGCCCTGAGCTCATGTCAGCACTATAAATAGCTGAGTGTCCACAGAAGCACGGTTTCTGACCTCAGATAAGCAGCCCCTCAGTGCTGCGGAAGCTTTGACAAACTGGCAGCTTAATTAGCCAGCTAATGACCGTGGGAACGCTCTTCCTCATCTACACCCACACCAAGAGTACTACAACTACTACCACCACCACCGCTGCTGCTCCACACAAAATAACAAAATCTGGCCCCCGGGCAGAAAGTGTAGGCTCAGCAGTGAGAAATATAAAGACATCCTCATCTTCATCTTTGTTTTGCTCTCTTGATGAAGTGCAAGTCTGGGAATATATTTTTCCCATTTCCTCCTTTGTTTGTGCCTCGTCTCCATAATGCATGAAGTTTCTCCCAACAGAATTAGTTGGTTTACACAAACGGCGAGCAGCTCGCTCAAGTTTCCCCGATAATTAAAGCACATTGATCTGAGAATAAATGGCCCTGCTCTCCTGTGAGTGCAGGAGGGTTTCTGTGGCTTTACCACCGCAGTGATGTGCCCTTATTCTGTCGGCTGTGTGTGTTTCAGCATGCGTTACGCCTCCTGGCCTTTGGACAGCTTTACAAGGTCTTGAATATGGATCCTCTGCCAGCCAGCAAGCCCTCACTGAGGCTGTTAGAAGGTGCGTGCAGACTTGTTTGTGCTCTCTGTTTTGCAAGTTTATTCGTTTCCCTGTTTTTACCTTTTTTAAATTCATTTTTGAGCCCTCTGTTCAGATACAGTCCTGGCAGCATTAATAAAAACAGCATGCTTAGACGGCATGTGCGTCTGAGTGGGCAGTGTGATGTTTTAAGTGCTCGGTCGTTTCCGCTCTGCAGGCGGCTGTCAGAAGAGGCTCCGGGAGGACATCGGGTCAGACGACAGAGACTTCATCAAAAGGATGAAAGGTGACTTTGACCGTCAACTCACCCGTATCGAAGAATCACTGCTCAGATGATCGAAATCCTCTTCCTCTCACTTCTGAGGTGCAGCAGACACTTAGATTCAGGCTGATACACGTGGCTGGCTGTAGCTTTATATTAAACAGAGTTCATTGCTGGAAGCTCGAAGTCACACAGGAGAAAAGAGCAAGACTCCGATATAATGAATATTGATTAAAAACCTTATGTTTGTGTGCTGTAATTTAACTTTGAAGTGGCTGAAGGGGCTCATTTATTAACCCAGTCCATATGTTTCTCTATGCTCTTGTGATATTTCCAAACATAAAAAAGTTTCCTACATCAATCTACTTCCCATAGTCACTTAGATAAATTGGTTCATTGGTGTGCTGGTGGGTTTTTATAAACTTTATCAGGCTTTTGTTGTATTTTCCACATTTAAACTCTACATGTGCATGAAAGATATCTTTTCAGGGATTTTTGCATGTTTAAATATTATATCGCTCGTCCTGATCTCTGTGTGGATGAACAGTTGGTAGCTTTTCAGGGGCAGGTGCAGTTTCAGGCGATACATCCCTTCTAAACATGCCAAGTATGGCATAAAGATCTAGTTGGAGCTGTGATCCTAAAACTTCTTTCTGCATAAGAAAACTGAAAACGTAATTCATTACATCATTATGAAAAGACAAAGAAGGAATATAAAGAAGACTATAGATATGATACAACATGAACAGAGCCGCTAAACTAGCCGGCTTTCTTGAAGGTCATAATTTATCTGAAAAACGCTTAAATAGAAGACAAAAAGAGACAAAAACACATATGCATAAGTGTAATTATTGCAGTAAAACCACAGTCAGACACTTGCAGTACTGTGAGTACATGTGAGTGAAGGTATGTGTGTAATGTGAGAGTTCAGCATGCCTCTGGTTTCTGGAGCAGCAGGATAGCTGGGTTAGATTTATCGTGAATTTATTATTGTTTTATATTTTACTAATGTTATTTTTATTGCATCTTATAACTTTTGCTTTTTGGTCTTTTCTTTCTTTCATATTATTCTGGCCAAGAGCCACAGAGAGGTTCTGGCACTTCTTGGAAACGGCTCATCAAATATTAATTATTTATACAACTGTAGATACCATATGCAGTGCCCTCCAAAAGCAATGCACAATAGTTAACTGCAAATTGTGTTTGAATATAAGATCATGATTTGACTGAGATGAAAGTTAGAGACTAGCTTCGGCGTTTATTTAAGACCATATAATCATTGGATGCAGTGATAAAACCATAAAGCCTCAGCTAACTTACATTTTTAAGCTCTTTTGTTCACGGTCATCTTCTGGAGTTTTTGAAGATTTCATTTTTAGATCATTGTGATCAAAACTATCACAAAGAGCAAACATCAACTCTGTTTCAAACTGACTCAAATTTTATGAGGAGCGTCATCAAAGCTGGCTCTCCAGATACAACCGAGCGGTCTTCAGCGGAAGAACAAAGGCAGCTCGTCAGGCGATGAGCGAGACTGGAGGCATTTGCTGTTTTGCTTTGCACCAAGAATTCATTTCCCACTCGGAGACCGCCAGCCCAGAGTTTTGCTGTAATGTCCCGTACCATCTGATGGAGAAAACTCTGAGGAAATGCTCTGAACTGGTGCCTCTGAACTAGTACCTGCCAGCGTGCAATCTCGTGCCAACACAAAGTGCTTTGAAAACACTGGAGTTTTTTGGCCACACCAGCACAGTTTGTACTCACCACGCGTCTGCTTGCCAGCTTTGCTTCTCTGTGACTTTGTCCACTTCCAGAAAATGAAAATCTGATTGAAGGATCATTGCTTTGACCCACTGGAGTTGATCCAGCACTCGTCACAGAGGTACAAGAGGGCATAAATGAATGATCTAAAAATAAGCCGCCACATTGGAACCTGCCAAATTTAAGTCAGATTTTTTTTTTTCTTTTTATGAGCCCATTCCTGGAACTTTTTGGATTACAGCTGAACATTCATGAGTTAACATATGAACCAATGTGAAAGTTTGTTTGTTTGTTTTTTACTTCTTGTAGATAAACCCATTTTTATCTTTGTCTTTTAAATTTGCCTTTTTAATAATGATTCTTCTTAATACTAAGCTGATTTTTGTTCATTCAGATTTTGTTTAAACAGCGCGTTTGCTGTAATATTGTGGCAGCGGATTTTCCAGCTCTGTAAAAGTTATTAAGGCGGTGGTTAATTTCTCCTGCTCTCGATGAACAGTCGAATTACCCCATTGACAAACGTAATTTTCCAGCAATGTGCACTTGTGCATATCTGAGTGGCAATTAAAGTGCTGATGAAGTGCTTTAAAGCAACTCAACCCTGCATTTGTCTATAACAAAAGACACGACGTTTAGTGACACAGCGCTAATGTGTTTGTAGGGACTGGCTGTTGCAGGTTGTGTCCTCTAAAGCGCTATTTGGATTCCTTTCCACCATCATGATATTAAAAACTCTGGCTTGTCTTTAATGGAAAATGGCGACATATTAAAAATGTGCACAAAAGATCGATCCTGTGCAGGTCACATTTGCCACGTCGCACAGAGGCTGACTTCCCTGGACAAAAACTCTTCACAGCAGATAAGTGGATATTGACTGACGACTAAGAGACAAGGCTCATGGTTCAGTGTGTGTTGGACATGTGTGCACTATAGCTGTCTGTAAAAGAGGTCTTTGTGTAAAAGGTGGAAAAGTGAAGCACTGGAGCTGAAAGAAGTGAGCAGCGACGCTGATCTTTTCTCAGAAACCGGGACGCTTTGTTGTGACAGGGATCAAATCGGCCTGTCAGGCCAAAGAATAACACGGCACATTCACTTCAATCTCTGTATCAGAGGAGAGAAAATGGCCTGACC
Organism: Simochromis diagramma; assembly: GCF_900408965.1. Taxonomy (NCBI): domain Eukaryota; kingdom Metazoa; phylum Chordata; class Actinopteri; order Cichliformes; family Cichlidae; genus Simochromis; species Simochromis diagramma. The sequence goes on along the minus strand of NW_024387200.1, from coordinate 415,076 downwards.
CTGCTGAAAGTGATCCATTATAGTCTGGATGTGTAAAACCCAGCAGGCAGCGACGTCCGATATCTTCATGAGATCTTATTAGGAATCCATTTCAGGAACCAGCTCGTCCCCTTCACTGCATCTCAGAGCGGCGTCAGTCAGCAGCATGAAGCGGGTTAAGGAAGATTTCAGGCAGCAGTGGCTTTTAGGTGAGATGTGTCCTCGAAGCAGAAAATTGTGTGAAGTTATCAGATTTCCACAGAGCTGATAGAGAAGCTGGTGAAGCTTAAAAGACATTCAGCTTCAGACAGTTTTAGGAATCAATCAGCTCAGGTTGACAGAGGTCTGTGTGACAGTGGCTTAATGTCAGATTTCAGTCCTGAACACCAGAACAGTGTCAAACCACCCAGATTTTTGTTAGCCTTCTGAACGCTCCCCCCTCACAGAGGGTTTTGTGGCAGCTGTTTGGACAGCACTTACACAGGCGGCGTCTTCTGTTGTGACAGTGTGTTTATCAGGCTAATTTTTTAAGTATGGCATCTTGTCATATTTCTTGGCTGACATAACTTCATATGGTGCTGTCAGGACATGATTTACAGTGTTGTGTGGCCCCCCTGCTGTGCTGCTCTGTTGACATATTACAAAGTTTCACTCAAAACACAACTTCTCACTGATTTTTCTGCTAATGAGACATTTTTCCTCTAGTGCAGCAGTCCCCAACCTTTTTTGCGCCACGGACCGGTTTATGCCCGACAATATTTTCACGGACCGGCCTTTAAGGTGTCGCGGATAAATACAACAAAATAAAACTAGTACCGGAACTGAAAAGAAGAAGATTTATTCATAACACACGTGAAAAGACCCAGGAAAACCAAGTAAACGATAAAAACGATAACAAAATAACGCTGAAAACCGATAAAAACCCTGAAAACCTATACATTTCACACCTGAGCCTCAACTCTCGCGGCCCGGTACCAAACGACTCACGGCCCGATACCGGTCCGAGGCCCGGGGGTTGGGGACCGCTGCTCTAGTTCACTCAAATTCAATGAAATATTGATGATTTATGTCAATTTTTTAATAATAATTTTTACTTGCCCACTGATGTCTCAAAGGATTTTAACTTTCTCTTGGTTCAGACCATAAAATCCACGTGCACAGGTCACCTGATACACACAGATCACATCACCTGTGTTCAGACACTGAATGGTTTTAGCTTCTATGGTGTATTCAAGTGCATCACATCAGCTTTCACTTTCAGATCATATAGGTTTCTCTCCTAATGCACTACTTTAGTTCTGTTCTTTATATCCTGGTCTCAGCAACAAAAGAAAAAAAAATCTTTGATCATGTACTGTGCTGCACACAGGCTAGTGTTGCATAAAATTAACTACAAGTAACAAATAAAAATGAAAATTTGCAAATAAACTTCAGTTTCCCTGAAAATCTCTCGCTCAGCTCTCCCCTCTGCAGTGAAGAAATCTCACTTTGAGAAAAAACATGTTTTGCTTTAGTTGCCTCTTCAGCTCAGCAGCTTTCTGCCTCGCGTCTCCTCCTCCGTGGCTCTGCATCTCTGCTGGTGCGTGGAGTTGAAATGTTGTTTGAATACAGAGCCTGTGTCGTGGTGGAAACGCAGGCCTCCCTTCACACACGCTTCTCAGTCTCCCATCTTTCTTTAAACCGCCTGCCCTCTGCACCAGTCTTTTTTTTTTTTTTTTTGCCAGTTTGTGTTCGTAAGCTCGGGTGCTGGGAAGCTGAATCCCTTTGTTTGGTTTGTTGTGTTCCTGTGCAGACCACAGCTGAGCTTAGGTGGACCAAAATGTGTTAGCCAAAAAGGGATGTTCCAACTGGATTAAAGCATACAGAGGGCTGTGTTTGGCCATGAGTTTGACACTTGTTTTGTACATATATTCAAATGGATATTTTTAGCCATGGACTGCTCGTTAAACAAGACATTTAAAGATGTCTGGCTGCTTTTTCTGGTATTTTATAGACAGTTTAATCCAATAATTGCTAAAAAAAAAAAAAAAAAATCAGCAGATTAGCTGACAGTGAAAATAATAATTAGCTGCAGCCGTAAACTAAACGGTCTTGGCACTGATGGCTGCAGCCTTCGGCCTCTTCACTCCTCCTCCCCCTCGCTCTCAGTCTTGTCTGTCAGTGTCACAGTAATTAAATTGGCCCTCGCTGGGACCATCGTCTCCGGCAGCCCTCATCTGCTCCCAGTTCAAAGGAGGTGACGGAGGCAGAGATAGAGGAGGATTAATACTGCTGGCTGTTGCCACGCAATTATCTCACCACCTCCCACCACACACACACGCGCGCATGTTGGGTTTTACACACACACTTACAGTGCTTTAACACCTCCCCTGTCTTCCTTCCGGCACCTGTCCACCAGCACCTCCACATTCGTTTTCTTACACCTCGTCTGCATCCATATTCATAGAAGTCGCACTCAAGTCTAAAGTGCCTGTCAGAACCTTTCAGTAATTACACACAGTGGCTGCAGAACCAGGCGGCTGCACACTTCACAAGCCTCAAGTGTCCCCGCTGTGACACCTGTTACACAAAAGCTGAAATCTGTGGGTGGCCATATGCAAATAAATGATCACCTCAGCATCATCGATAACTCTGTAGTGTTTCTCAAGAATCTGAAATTACACATGAACGTTTCTGCCGGCCCTCTTCCTCTTCAACTTTGCCCAGTCCATTAACCCTGCGTTAGATTTGAATACCTGTAATAATGGTACAGGTGGTGACAGCTGTAGCCTTGAAGCTCTAAAGCATGTTTTTTTGTTTTTGTTCTTTTATAAAACTACAAATTAAAACTCAGATGACAAGAATAATTTTTTTAAAAAAATCTAAACAGGTAACAATGTTTCTATGTGGATTTACTCGCTTTTGTGACGAGCCCCAAGTGGTCATTAGAGGAACAGCATCTGTCAGTCAGAGGAGCCATAACTTCTAGCCCTTACCAGTATAACTCAAGGAAGAGTGGACACTATCCACAGAGGCCAAAATGGTTGTTTGTTTGTTTTAATACCCGCAAGTTCATCTCTGTTTTAGAGTTGTACATTTTAACATACAAGTCTGTGGGGATTGACTCCGTTTTGAAGCCAGGCTCAGGTGGCCCTAACAGGAACTGCACTTTTTGGAAATTGATTTCATTTTTCTGCCCCGGATGTTTCCACTTGGTGACATCTGTTATCACCTCTCTATGAAACCCTGCAGGTTATTTGAACAGCTTTATTTTTTATTAAATTCATAGATTAATAAATAGATCCATGTACGTGGACTTATCCAGTCAGTTCTGTCTCCATTATATTGTGCACACGTTTATGTAATGAGCATTCGTCAGTTCCTTGGAAACAACCAGCACCTGTTTAATTGATCAGTTTTCCTGTGGGTCCGGAGAGTTTTTGTTTTTTTTAAAGCATCTTGTTGAACTTGATTTCAGACTATGATGTTGTTCCCATTTCTATATTAATATTAAAAGTTTGACAGCTGACAAATGTCATTTGACTTCAGTTCTGTCCTTTATAGATCTTATTTGTTTACAAAGTCAAATCTTTTGTAGCCTCATAGCACAGTTGACAGAGTTGGACTAAAATCTGCTTATTATTAAAAATGCTTATTATTTGGCGACACTCAGCACTTGTTTTGTAATGGATGTCACCAGGAGTGAGGTTTCATTTCCAATTCATCAGTGAGATATTACTGCTCAGGACTCCGGGGAGGCAGCTCATCTCTCGTCACTGTGTAGGTGTGAAGTGTCGCTGGCTGAAGTGTCAGTGGTGTAACACCCGGACGGTGTCATTCCAGTCCCATCAGCTAGCTGCTAATAGGAAAGAAGCTGGGCCAATGAAATGGCTTCTCTCACTTCCTGCTTGTGGAGTCATGAGGTCTCTGTTTCATTAATAACATGTGCATCTCTCCTCTTTAAGTGCTAGACTGGAGGATGACCGATCCAAACCATCCCATGAATGCTCTGATGCGTCTGAACCAGATCCACCCGGGCCTTCAGTACCGCCTGCTGTCCCAATCCGGCCCAGTGCACGCTCCAGTCTTCACCATGTCCGTGGAAATCCAGGGAACCACATACCAGGCCACAGGGAACTCCAAGAGAACCGCCAAGCTCCAAGTAGCTCTCAAGGTACCAACACAGTTCAAAGAGCTGCATAAAAGTCACAGAAGTCTGGGGGTTGTATTTTAATGAACCTTAGATGGGTTGTCTGATAGTCATCGGTTAGCAAATGTCTTCTTTGGGACATGTAAACACCTCAAAATCCAGAGTATGATTTGTGCTTAATGTTTGAAAGCTTCAGATTGAGACAAACTAAAATGATGAACATCACTACCATTTAATTCTGCTCAGGGTCACGATGGGCTAGGCACCCAAAGCGCTTTACAATTCCATTATTCATTCACTCTCACATTCACACACTGGTGGAGGCAGCTACAGTTGTAGCCACAGCTGCCCTGGGGCAGACTGACAGAAGCGAGGCTGCCATATCGCGCCATCGGCCCCTCTGGTCAACACCAGTAGGCGGTAGGGTAAAGTGTCTTGCCCAAGGACACAACGACCAGGACAGAGAGCACAGGGATCAAACCGGCGACCTTCCAGTTACAAATGCACTTCCCAACCTCCTGCGCCACGGTCGCCCCCCGTTTTAGTCTTCTAAGACTAAAAAGAACAAGAGAAATCATGAGAACAAAGGAAATCCGGTTTGTCATTAGTTGCAGAAACTCCACTAAAAGCAAAAGACATAAAAAATAAAGGAAAAGCAGAATAGGTCCACTTTAATATCAGCACAGGTATCAAGTTGCTTTCTCTACTTTTAAAATTATGACATCTGTAAGTGAAGCAAGTAAAAAGGGGTTCAGAGGGTTAACAACACCACTTTAGCTTCCAGTCCTGTGTCTGCCTGTTAGTTTGGTTTGTCAATAATTTTGTACTCAGGTGTTTAAAAGCTGAACATTAGGTTGGACAAAGAAACAGCAGCTGAAGTTTTTTTCTAAATCGATACGAGAACACACAATGTTCTTTTTGTGACAAATCTTTTATTGAACTAGAAGTTTGACTGCTCACACTTAGTCTTTTTCACACATATTTATTCATTCAGTTGCACTTTCACACTCTCAGCACAGCCAGTCTTTCTGTTCTTGTTGTTCGCTTTGCAGCCTCACTGCAGCAGCTGGGGTTTGAGTGCCTTGCTCAAGGACAGCTCAGTGACAAATGATGGATGTGAAAGCGTGACTCATCTCCCATTTGCGGCTGTCAGGACGTCACAAAAAAGTTTATCCGCTACTTTTGTAATCCGATGACTGTCGTGTTGAATGCAGCAGGAAGTCGTGCGGTGATGAAATTTAAATGAACGTCCTCTGGCTGTTTTTGTTTTCGCTGCTGTCGTCCTCAGGCGCTGCAGGCTTTGGGCTACGTGCTCGGCAGCGATGGAGACGTGGACTCGCTGAGTGCCGACGAGAAGTCAGATGGCGAAGGGAAGAACGACAGGATGTCCACCAGCTCCAGCTCCACCTCCATCACCTCCTCCACAGACACACAGGAGGTGAGGAACACACACACACACACACACACTGTGGCCTTTTGTGAAAGGTTCTTCCTGATTACAACACATCCATGAGGTTCATTAGAGATTCAACACAATAAAAATTCTTCTGCAGCTTTTCAGTCGTCCTGATTACAAAGACTGGAAACCTTGGATTTAAACATGTTCTGTGCAACTTTCTTTTCATGTATTACTAATTTTTTTCTTCCTGTCCTTATGTGAACAAAAATGTAACCTTCCCCGACTCTGTTGCCTCTGAGAGCCTGAGTACTGATTTCTATGTGAAGGACAAATTTTCTAAAAATCCAAAAGGCCGTCATGTTTCTACTCACTCCCGGATACCTCAATGCCTCTTTTAAAATCACCACCAAAATTCATTTCTGTTTTATTCATGTGGCACCAATTCACAGCAGCAATCACCTCAAGATGCTTTCATCATAAAGTAAAATTTTAGAAAGAGGACCCCTCTTAGGGGCAATTGGTGGATAGGGGAAGGAAAAACTCCCTTTTAACAGGAAGAGACCTCCAGCAGAGTGTGGGGAGAGTTTGGGTTTCACAACCACACTTAACTAATGTTAGGGATTACCCTGAGGCCAGCAAAACAGAAACATGTCATCAGGTATCAATAACATGAGCAGCGTGAAAGCAAGTTTTGCTTAATCATCTATCTTATTAGTTCTTATATCTGTAGCTCCGTTTGTCCCCTGCAGTCCCTTGGTTGTTGAGGTTGTGTCTCCTTTTTACTTGTAAATACGTGTGTGTGTGTGTGTGTGTGTGTGTGTGTGTGTGTCTGTGTGTGTACAGTAGGTTTACATACTTGCACACTCAATGAGAGTGAGACTTCACAGTCAGAGCCGCCCCCTCGCTCGTCACGTCCGGCGTCAAACCACTGACAATGGCGATGGTGAAAACACTCAACTTGGGACTTCAAAAACGTTTGTCGACCTCACAATGGTTATGCCCGTGTTTTATAAAGAGCAGACGACCTTGCTTGTAGGTGTTGTGTGTGAAATATTAATCTCGATAGGTTTACAATCATTTTTTAAAAATGACAGATACAGCCATTTAAAATTGCTGCTCTCGGTCAGAGGTCAGCTGCTGGGAGTCTGGCGCCATATAAATAAAAGTTAATTGAATTTCATTCTTTTGATAGCTTTCATTGTAAACCTCCTCATTCATTAAAATATAAAAACTCAAAGGCGAGTTTTGAAAATGTAAAATAAATAAAAGTTTACTGTCAGTTTGACCATTCAGACATGTTATACTGCAAATCACCGAAACTATTTCCAGTAAGCATTTCTTCATTCATCCATTTCAGTCTAATCTAATAACATAAAAAAATAGATACAATTTTAAAAAATGAAATACAGTAAAATAATATTCTTACACACAAGTTTTCTCATAGATCCCAAACCAGATGTGGAGGTTATTTCTGAGACTGGTAGAACCTGATTTTTCATTTAGCCAGTGGTTTGCTGGGTTGTTAGTTCATCAGACCATGAAGAAGCATGAGCTTCATTTTATTCTGTTAGGTTGCAACTTGATACTTTGATTTATTCTTTAGATTTCTTTGAACTCTTCTTTAAAGTATTGAGCCAGACTTTCAGATAGTTTTTCTTTTATTTAAGTGCTCTCCAAGTTACATCAAGATGTTTCAAAGTTGTTATTTGGAAATACTTTTTTAAAATCATTTTCAGTCGTGTCCTCAGAACGTTTTTTCAAGCTCTGTTTTAACTTTCCAGTCATATAAATTAAAGTGTGTTAGATCAGTGTTAACTTGATAGCATGGGTGTGTGACTATCAGTGGGCTGCGTTTTATGTGGGCTGGGATGATGTCTTTGAAAATGTGAGCAAAAACACAAAGAACCTCATAATATAGGCTGCATACCAAAACTTATTACTATGTGAATTCCATAAATTTTAACAAATTGAATTATTAAAGGCAGCACGGTGGCACGGTGGTTAGCACTGTTGCCACACAGCAAGAAGGTCCTGAGTTCAATTCCACCATCAGGCCGGGGTCTTTCTGTGTGGAGTTTGCATGTTCTCCCCGTGTTTGTGTGGGTTCTCTCCGGGTACTCCGGCTTCCTCCCACCGTCCAAAGACATGCAGCTTGTGGGGATAGGTTAATTGATTAATCCAAATTGTCACTAGGTGTGAATGCACGAGTGAATGTGAGTTGTCTGTCCCTATGTGTTAGCCCTGCGACAGACTGGCGACCTGTCCAGGGTGTACCCCGCCTTTCGCCCTATGACAGCTGGGATAGGCTCCAGCGCCCCCCGCGACCCTGAAAAGGATAAGCGGAAGCGAATGGATGGATGAATTATTAAAGTGTTTATTTTTATTCGTGGTCAGGGTTCAGACGGGCCCTGGGGTTTCCTGTAAATTTTGCGTGGTTTATTCCCTACATTCAGGTTGAGGGGTCATATGATGATGATGCTTTGATTGAACAATCCCAAGAACCAATATAGAAAAAATATAATTTTAAAAAAGGTATCAGCTCTCAATAATCAGAATTGCATAGTTAAAAAAAAATATGGTAGCCTGGTGGGGCTGAGAGCACCGTCTGCATAGTTCATTAAGACCAGGATGAACGTTAATGACTGTTTTGGCCTACCTGTCAGCACAGAGTTTGTGCACTTATAACTGTCTAACCATCTAACTAACTAAATAAATAAATACTGCGGGCTGGACACTTATTTGTGGGACATACGCCCGTTGTTGCATTTGTTGCGTCTCTTTCACAGCACAACTCCCACTAGGGCTTAAATACCTGGGACTCTCCACCAGAGAGAGAGTGAAACATCTTCAAGGAACTTAAAGAAGTCCAGTCGCTTTTCTTTCTAAGCTCCTTGGATACTTTAATACCTTATTTATCTCAAAAGTTGGGAAATGATTTTGTTACAGAGTCTTTTAACAAAATAGGTTAAGTAGATCAGAATACATTATGACAGGCGCAAAATATCTCACTGCATAAAGAAAACAGAAAAGAAGCAGCTTAGTAAAGATGAAAAACAAAAAGACTACATTTTCTAATTAACTATAATAGGCATTTGTATCTGTAAGCTGTGCAGCAAATACTGAATATCAGCAGCTTGTTCTTTCTCACTCTTCCAGCATGTAGGAGGTATACCTGATGTGAACGGGCTGCTTAGATAGCTTGTCTTACTTTGAGGAAACATGAGCTCTTGAGCACATTTGGGGGGGATAAACCGGATGTAAAGCCTGCAGCTGATTCTCTCTCTCTGCATGCGTCTGCAGTCTAGAGCTCCTGGACCGATCCTGACGGCAGGAGGTAAGAACCCGGTGATGGAGCTGAATGAGAAACGCCGCGGCCTCAAATACGAGCTGATATCGGAGAGCGGCAGCAGCTACGACAAACGCTTCATCATAGAGGTAGGAAAACAAACACACCTCCACTCACTGCTCCGCTCTGTCTCCGATGTCTTCTCTTATTAGGAGCAGATGAACGACAGGATGCGTTTTATGTTCAGAGCTTCCTGTATATGAAAACAGCTTTAAATGCCAGCAAACGCAGCCGAACATGAAACTAGTTTAGTCCCTGTAAAATCGCTGCTGTAGTTTGTTTTCTGCTTGCTTTTTAAGGCTATATGTTGTTGCAGTGCTTTATGCAAGAAGCTCTGTGTTTCTTTATGTGGCGATGATTTCCTTTGGCATTAACAACAAAAGAGCTGCATATGTAGATGTCTTATTAAGAAACAAAGGTGCTCCAGAGAAGATGTTAACGACAGGTGTGGGACTGAATTACTTATATCACATAGCAGTTACTTTAATTTCCGGTTTCTCCCTTGTCGATTAAGTCATTATTAAAACAAAAGAAGAGCTTTTTCAAAGCGGTGCTTCAGGAAAAGAAGGTTGTTTTTGACTTTTTATAGATTAAGCTGGTTGGCATAATCTATAATAGCGTGGCATAATTTATTAGATTTATTGTAACATTGATAATGAAAATCTGTATGTTTCTATTATATGTAAATATAACAGAAAAATGTAAATTTAATATGTAAATTTGTTTTTTAAATTAAGAAAATTCATTTATCTTAAAAAACAGGGCCTTAACTGGTATTAGAGTCTACAGACAGGCTTAATCGTGCTAACATGCTTTAAAAGGGGATTTAAGGAAGCAGGAGTTAATTGTTTTAAATAAAATTCTAATATTGCAATTTAAAAGTTGGATAAACAGTTTACTGCACTGTATGTTTGCTAGCAACAAAATAAAGAAATGCAAATTCAATGAGAATCAGTTATTTTTAATCTAAGCACTGCAGCTGTACTGAAGCCGTGTTGTGTTTGTGCAGAATGTGTTTTAAATTTTTACATGATGGGAATCGAGGCAGCCCGCTCAAATTCAAGCATTTTGATTTTCTTCTTTCTTTCAAACAAACTTTTTCTCTAACCATCAGGGAACAGCGTTTTGTTCTTATTAATAAAGTTATTGTTGAGTCGATCTTGTACACAAATCCAAGTGGTTTTTTTTGTTCTTCTTTGTCGTCTTGAAGACTTCAGTCTTTAGCAGGAGGAACCCTGTTAATATGAGCTCTCATCTCTGTGTGCGATAACAGGTTGAGGTAGACAAGCAGGTTTTTCGGGGAACGGGTCCCAACAAGAAAGTAGCCAAAGCCAGCGCTGCGCTCGCCGCTCTGAACAGCCTGTTCTCCGGCTCTAAATCTACGACCAACAAGAAGAAACGGCCAAACCCTCCAGTGAGTAAAACATTAAGGTTCTCAGAATGACTTTCAAATTAACGTCCTGCATTGTGTTTGTGTGTGAATTGGTGTCAATGTCTGGGAATAATGCCACGCTTCACAGGGAATTAAAGGTATAAATAGGATATAACAGGAAACTGCCCACACTGGAAACCAGATATTGACAGATGAGACAAATCAGAGAGTTTTAAACTTAAATCAGTCTTTTTCCTTTTAGCAGTTAGATCAGGATGTGAGTAAAATGTTGATAAATTCCCAGTGAAAGAAAACAACATGTATTGTTCTTACTGTGGTCTATTTTTTTGTGCAGCCAAAGCGACCCGTGGCTTCGGTCCTCACCCTCCCAGCCCTCGCTGCCAGACCTCCACGGGTCCCCATTATCCCCAGAGCTCCCTACATCAGCACCCCACCCGCACATGGATACATCCCACCAGGTGAGTCACACAGCAGTCACATCATTGTTTAACATGTCCGTTACATATACCAAGGGGAAAATTAATAAATCAATACTCCTTCATTTGACTGACTGTTAAGCTGTACAAACCTGCGTTATACTGAATGATCTTTAATTCACTGTTCAGGATTTACACCAGAGTGTAAAGTGTTTTAATTAGCTTCCTCTTGCTGTTAACCTTCTGTATAAGAATCTGGAAATAAAATCAGTCCCCTACAAAACAAACAACCTTTATTTGCCACATACACAGTTATACAGGGTACAAGATGTAGTGAAATTCTTGCGTCCGAGCTGCAGACATAGCCGCGCCATTCCAGGGCTTGGTTTTAAGCATGGAGGGTCTAGCCAGGACCCTTACTGGATACCAGGTGGGAACTGAACTTGTGACTCCTGCTCCAAAGGTGTGTAGTCTTACCACTACACTATCCAGTGTCCAGGTACAAGAGAATGGAGCAGATTAGCACCAAATATTTACCCAGAATAAATTCGAAGGACCTATCTCAAGTAGTTTTCTAGATAATGGATCTAGTGCTAACAACACCTCACCCTGATTTATTTATTGGAGAAAACTAATGACAGCCTGAACCCAAAATTTTGTATAATTCATATTAAGACATGTCTTTCCCAAGATTTCTTTCAGGCAAATTCATCTTGGTCTGGTAGGATTATTTTTTTTATTTGATGAACTGACATGACCCTTGTGTCCACCAATTACAGTAGATTAGATCTTTTTTTTTTCCCATTTGAGAGTAACTTTAGCCATAATTCGGTGCTCTCTCACTGGTAAATACACACTCGTGTTCCATCTGCGCCTCACAATTAAAGCTGTAGCAGATTGATAGTGCTACATTAATTGAGTGCAACATTGAATTGCCCCCCAGTGCTGTACAAAGCTGCTCAGATTAACAAAGTTTCTGGCGAGGTTCATAATAAAATGGCAGCTGAGCAGACAATCTACAAGGGAAAAAGGGCTGGAAGCACAACAGTTTTTAATATAATTCAACATAGATGTAGGTGAAAACTATTGCTGAGATGATAATAGATTACAAAAGCTGTGGGTGATACAGGTGTGTGTGTGTGTATATAGGTGCTATTTAATGATAACATTTGATTTATTTTATCCCCCCGCAGGTTTTGGTGCTCCTTATGGTTACAGCCCTGCAGGCGCCCTCCCTGCTTACGGTAATTTCCCAGTTTCACTTTCGATCCTTAATCCATCCATTTAATCTATTCCATCACCCCAACATTTGAGTTTCTTTTTCTTTCTTTCACTCTTCCTCAGGTTTTCCCTCCAGAATGCCCTCAGTAGTTGTCCCAGTCATCAGAGTTCCCACAGCATACCCCGTCACCCACCTCTACCCCTATTAGGACTCTCCCTCACCCACTTCACAGGAAGTCACTTGTTAAAGGAATATCCTGACTGGCTGTGTATTCACCACACAAACCCAACCCTGCAGTCTACAAACCTTTAAGCATCAAATCAGGCAGTGGGATTTTTGTACAGCATTCATCCTCTGGGCTAAAACAGTTTCACAGTCATGTCATTACTATCCATGTGAACACAGAGTTTGACAAAAAAGCTCTGTATCATTAAATCATTACGCAATCAAAAGTTCAGCGTTTAATGAGCAGTGTATGGAAGACTGGTGAGGTAAATATGACAAATTAAACAGCCCTACATGTCCTGCTGGGTAATACATCCAGCAGAGAACACAATAATACAGTGTAGTTTGTTTTTCTTAAAACTTACTAAACAAAAATATATTATCCACTTAAATGTCATTAGTATTATGAGGCGCAATAAACAATAATTTATGACCATGGTTGAGTTTCCTATTGTGGGAATTTCTGTATAGGACGACTACATGATTATCGGTGAGAGTTTATGCAGTGGGGGAAAAAGCAACTGGTTCTAATATATCATCCTACAGTGTTCCTAAATTATTTTAATGATCCAAACATTCCCTGTAGGATTAAATTAACAGGATAGTGATATATTTAGAGGCTCTTATTTTGTTCCCTTCGATCTAAAATGTACTGAAGATGGCTACTGCAGAGAATTAAATATGACATGAGCATTACAAGGAAGTGAAGTGAGACTACTGAAAATACGATGCAGTAAATATGTAAATAAATACATTAAATGTTTAGAAGGGATCTAAAAATACATTTAACTAAGTATTAAGTATCTACAAAACTAATGTAATATACTAGCAGGTAGGTTACTTAAAACTAAATACATAAATTCAGGTTTTCAGGGAACTAAATTAGCAACAACTACACACGGATGATGAAATGGCTCACTAAAACTAACTTTTAGCAAAAGAAACACAGATGACAAAGTATACGATGGAAATATTCAATAAAACATCATCTCTAGTTAAATTATTTATTTATTTATTTAATTTCCCTAAAGTGTCCCAAAGCTTACCATATTCTATTTGATTTAATAGATTTAAAAACAAATGTTTAACTACTCGAGGGAACTAAATTAAGACCAGGTATAAAGTGACTACAAAGTAGCAAACTAAAATTGCTGATTTTTTTTTAATTATTTTTTTTTATATATATTTTGAAAAAAAGAGAGTAACAAATATTCAATGTGGAAACTAGAGAACTAAAAATAAATCTGAAGGGAACCAAAGACCTTTCAAATCTAAGTAACTACTAAATACCAACAATATGGAGCTACACCGTGATTGTAAAGAACCAAAAGAGCCAACACCACACTAAACATACAATAATTCAGCGTCCCTAATGGAGTAAAAAAAATCAGTCGTTGTAGGGAAATGAATAATTATAAACATACTTTGTTAAATTAAAGCATGTCCTGGAGGTGAAAGTGATCAGAGCTTCTTTGTCAAAAGGCTATGTATTCCTTTAACAATCATTCATATATGTGAATGTTGTTTTGTATTTTCATTTCTCTCCGTTTTCTGCAGATGTTTTGTTTCTGTTAGAGAGAAAAAAAAAAGACAGGTTTACAATATTCGGTTGCACTGAGAAATATTTTCCTTTCGTTTGGATATCGAGTGTCCGAGTTTACACTTACTGTTGAGTATGAGCCATTTTGTGTTGAGTTCAAATAATTTCTTCTCAGAGAGCTGTTTTATGTTTGTAGGTAATATTCTTTTTAAATAAATTAATATTTTTGTCAACAACTGATTAACTTGTGGTCCCCAGTTTGTTGCATGCTGAAATTTCTAATTAGTATATTGTATTAGTCACACTAATTACTCTGTTACAGGACAGGCTTTCTTGCCAAATATGTGAAACATTTAGTTTTTCCCATGCCGATGGATATTCATCGCATTAACCAATGTATGGTATTGCTACAAAGCCCCTGGACACCACAACCGACAGGCGAACTGGAGGGTGCTGACAGTCCGTGGGTGATACTGGTCACAGAGAGGTTTACAATGCTGCATCAGATCCCGTCTTTATTGAAGCAACGTCTTTGTGATCAGTCTCACCTAGCGACAGTCAACAACCACCCAGTTTCTAGCAAGTAGTGGCAGGGTCGACCCCAACTGCTACTGGGATCGTATATGTCAAAACGTGGGTAAGAAATAATTGTAATGTATTGAACATCCACAGTCAGGCAAATATAACCTGAAGAAACTTTGTCCTGACTTGGGTAATAGAAATGCAAAACATACTCACCTATTCCATCTCACGTGTCCACTAAGAAACCCTTAAACATGACCTCAAGTTTATTATAATTGTTACATCCAATTTTCATAGCTCTGGCTTTTGTTAGCATCATATTTTAAACTTTCAAGGCCAAACACTTTTTAAAATAAAATCTCTGAATTTTTTGATGTACAAACAGATTTTTTTAAAATATGAAATCTGTCTTTCTGCAGTATTTATCAACTCAAAACCTTCTCATAATTTGAAGATAAAGTCCACCCGGTGCCTTCAGAAAAGAAGCCTTATTATCTTTGACATTAACAAATTTGTCATTGGCTAATTGAAGAATCTCAAGATAATTATTCATTTGAAGCTTCTAAAATTCATTATTTAAGGCTTTGTGTCAGAGGCGTGAAGGTTTTAGTCCTTGCAGTACATACAGAACAGTTGTTAGTTAATTAACTGTTAATATAGCGATAGCTTTAATACCTGTTATCCTGCTCTAATGTGCACAGGTCTTAAAAATAATTAAATTAGATTTCTAAACAATGCTAGTAAAGCCATGTCTGCAGTAATCTCTAATGCTCTTTCTGCCTGACTTTACATCGCGGTCACCAAGTACAAGGCTTTAATAGGTTTCTCTATTTATCTCTAGGTTTCTGTTTCCCTGTTTAAAGGGCTTGCATCCATCATGCATGCATTGAATCTACTTAATTCTTCTGGCCTTTAACAATCCTGAGAGCCAATAAAGCTTCCTCTAAAAACAGCAGCACCCTGAATGTTAGGGATCCGTGTCCTGCTCTGCTCATGTTACAGGTTAAATTGATGACACTGGATGTTTGGTTTGTTTGTTTGTTTTTGTTAAACTGACTGCAGAGAGAAGAAAATATCTTAAAGGTGGAGTTTTAATGAACTGCATTAACACCATTTAAAAACCAAAACTGTTGCACTCGATGAGTTTTGATCCCCTGGGGCTTGTTCCAGTAAGTGAGTTTAGTTTGATAAACTTGTGATGAAGGAAACTCTGGGTTTTCTGCTCCTGAAGGAGAGCTTACATTCTGGGTAAGTTTCTACAACAAACTCCCCGAGGGCTCCACCGTGAACCTGCTCAGGCTGAAGCAACTGTCTCACATTCATTTCCTCACTCATACAGTTGATCTCCAAGCCCGTATCCTCGATCAACTACAGTATAGAGAAAACTGCAGTTAGGTTCACTGCTTACACTGAATCAGGAAGAAAACCTTATCGCCACCTACAACATATTAAGACTTTTATTCATACTTTGACTTTACTAGCATAAAGTAAAGCCCTGCATTATTCACAGGTCTAAATAAGCTTCGTTTCTCTTATACTATGCCTCAGTGCAGCTCCCCAATTTATCCTCTGTGTTAATGAGCAGTTTGACTGTTCAACACATCAATGATACAAATTAAAGTCGACTAAAACACAACATTTCCGAATTTTGTGCTGCCTCTGTTTTCTGTGCTGAAAGCGTCTCTCTTGCGACTTCCTGTTTGGAAACTCGTTAAACTCTGGTCAACCAAGACGACCTCTTACGTTCCAATTTAAAAATACTGCTGGATAAACTTCCTGTTTTGATGGTCCCCTCTTCATGACCATCATGCTACAGCTACCTGCGTCTCCACACAAATCTGCAGAATCAGACTAACATATGTTTATAAAACATGGGGGTAACTTCAGCATCTAAAAAATGAAGCCAGCCTGGAAGTGCCTGTATTCTTTTCAATGGCCAGCAGGGGGCGACTGCTCTGGCTGCAAAAAAAGAGGCAACTCTCTTGTTTTGTGAGAAAGTGCATTACTACAGTTGTGAAGGAGGATTATCCTAGGTATGCTCATTGGCTAACTAGCTACACTAAGATGAAAATGGTAAAAACACTCTGCTCGAGTCTTCATAGAGACCTCATTAACCATTGGGTGACATCCTAGTAGCCGTGTTCATCTTTTATACCGCCTAAGGGCAGGAACAGCTCGACTAGCAAATGATTTGAACTTTTGAAAAAGTTCAAATCTCTATGATTAACAAGCTCCAGCTTTTGTTGACAGAGGGTGGACCATAACCCTTGACACGACAGATTCAGTGGCTGGTAGGCAAGCTAGCTTTCAGAGACAGTAACCAACTGTGGCCACAAGATGGCAGTAATTTTCAGATTGGATATAGGCTGAGATCCGCTTCAGAACAGCAGCTTTTGGTATGGACCTTCCATTAGCTGATAATGATTATTTCCTAATCATGTTAACCCTGCCTGTCTCCTCTCCGCAGGCGGCCTGTACATCGACAGTGCCTATTACCAGCCGCAGACCATAGCCACACCTATAATCATCCACCTGGGCCCTCAGGATCTTTTCTGACCCTTCCAGTCACAAGAGGAAAGACACAGCAACAAACTCCAACCTCCCGTTGAATCCCTCACCCTTATTAAACACTGTCAGCGCCCCTGGATTACAGCGGCACAGCTCTCCCGGGCTTCTCCTTCAACAGCAGAAATATTGAAAGCAATATAGGAGAAGGAAACGCCCCGGGCAATGCTCTAACAGGTCCAGGTCTGGTTTTTGGGGAACAGGAGGCTACGGTCGAGACTCACTTTTTTCTGTCAGAAAATAATAAAACACGAAGCAATACCCCTGCTGCCTTCGGGAATCTCAGCGTGTCCCAAAGCAGCTCGACTCGAAGCGCTATTTCCAGTCCAGCTGCTGAACTCAAACAGGCCATCAGCACATTCACAACAGTGTGACCTACTGTATGTAAATATGACATTTACTATCTGTACATATGGGTGTGTGTTTTAAATATATATATAAATATATATAAACATGTTAATAGATTTGAATATGTAAAACCCAACATTTATAATCTATCTGAATGTAAATACACTAGTGACTGAAGTAGGTTTGTATTTAAAGCACTCTCAGATATGATATCTATAAATATTGAAACTTACATTTTACAAATTGTCTATAACGCTGTATTGCTATGTTGATTCTATATAATCCCAAATTTAACATTATTGCATATAGTAGATTAAGTAGTAATTTTCCAATCTGATTGTCTTCATGTTTTCCATCGCTGCTGGTATGGTTCAATCAGTGGTTCCCAATATACGGGATAAGGACCCATGGCAAGTTTTTAAATAGGCAGTTTAAAGAAGTTTATTCTAAATCAACATTATTAAATCCTTAAACTGGATTAAATTTAATTCACATAGTGTCTATTCACAACAACAGTGGCTTATACGTTGTATAATATCAGAGATAAAACGGCAACAGACAGATAATCGACTATGAGAAACACTTGGAAACAGTGGGAAGGAAGAACTCCCTTTTTGTATACCATCTACATCTATTTATATACGTACCATCTGCATTCATTCAAATATAACCCCAAGTAAATAAAGTAATGCTCTAAGCGTTAATCTCGTTAAAATGGCGTTAACGCCTTAACCGCATTAACGCGGCAAATCTCCGTCTCCACCGTGCGTGGGGCCTCACGGCGTCAATGCGTTAGCGCGGTTAGCTCGTTAACGCATTAGCGCCATGCAGCCCCAAGCACGGAGCGATCCGCACTAACTCGCTAACGGAGACGTTAGCGCCATAACTGCGTTAATGTGGTTATGGCGTTGACGTCATTTTAACAAGATTAACGCTGACAGCGCTAAAATAAAGTCTAAGCTTAAAAATCAAAACACTCCAAGGGACTCTCGTTCTGAAGTACATCAAAGATGCCTGTTATTCTCATGGCGTGGTCATGTTCAATGAAAATTCTTTGCATTTTGGCAACAAGCCTTCATCAGGAAATAGTACCTCTTTGCTACTTCCACTAATAAGAGTCTTTGTTTACTAAAACAATAGCAAAGTTCCATTGCAAAGCACATTGCTGCCCGGGCGCTGCACTGGGTGAATGGGTTAAATGCAGAGGAGCAATTTCCCTATGGGGACTAACATATACACACAACCTGGTGTGAAGGATATTCCACCAATAGGAATCTTGGAACCTGGATGAGGCGTACAAAAGGATGTCCACATAAAAAGACATCTTTGGATCAAGAAGGACAATCTACGGGTCATCAACCTGGACATCCAGAACCCATCCGAATTTCAGGTTTTGGAACGGACCACTTCGTTCTTTACATACAAAGAAGCAACAAATAAAGAAGGCGTACACAAACACAAGCTTCGATTTATAAATTACAGACCAGCAAACACCTCGGCCTAAATGAGGGCTTTCTGTAGATGTGAGAGCTTTTTGTTGATTCCTATTGCTAGAAGATTCCTGTTGGTCGCACATGACTAGAGAAAAGCGACGGTTTCCATCCCTCTTTCTAATTTTCCCAGATTGCACATCATCGACTCCTCTCCCCACGTCCCTCCCACCAGCGATTCAAGCGGGGGAGGCGATGAATGGAAACGACAACAACTACAGCCCATCTACTGCCGAATTTATGACCTCAGATGTAACTGTGCTCGTGACATGTTTTATATTTAGGGCATTGCATCATGTTGTGAATTAAATTCATAATATGATGCAATGTGACAGGATATCATACCTTTTTTTCAAAAATCTCACACACAAAGGCTGAATGTTTGATCCTCTTACATAACTGACACAACATATGAATAAAAAGATGAGTTCTCCTCTCTCCATGTTCTTCATAGTCCAGCTATGTGCCATGCTTCTTTTATAGTGAAGGTAAAAACATCTCCAAGGATACATCTGTGCATCCTTAATCACAGCTTCTTCCTGTGCCTCGGCCTGTCCTCTCTCCTCTGTCCTCTTGATGCATTTTAGGAAGTGAGACATCCCTCAGCTTGGAGTACTGAGATTGATTCAGGGTCACAGCGAGGAGGACAGGGGAGACGAGGAGGCACAGATTAAAGCCTCATTAAATCCTGCTTGCTTGTGGAGTTTGTATGCCAAAGAGCATTAGAGGTAAAACATGAGCATGCCATGTGAATAAAAGCATTTCAAGTCATTTTTAAAAAGATCTTTAAGCTTTTCTATATCTGCCTTCCAAACTGCAATTCAAACAAAAACGACCTAAATGAAGAAAGCACTGCACCCCAAACGCACTCTAAACACGTCTCAGTCTTAGGTGAAAATTTTGGGAACCACTGGTTTCAAACGTTTGTAGATTTTCCTGAAAGAAAAGGTCCACAAGCTTGTTAACAGTGCCAATTCAAAATTCTAATTATAATATTCTGAGATTATGTATTTTTTTTTATATATATAAATAAATAAATAAATGAAATACATTTTATGCATTTCATGGTGCAGCAAAACATATTTATTTAAATTTGCATGTTACCAATGGCATCACCATCAAAATTGTGCCAGACATTTGCTGCATTTGCTAGTGCTAATTTTCCTAGTGTGAGCATTAAATACTTTTTATTTAGCGTGCCAGCCAATGAAAAAGAAGAAGGAAAAAAAACAAATAAATCCATGTCAGTGATTTGCTGTAGGTTGTTAGCTTTACTTTGATAAGCACAGATGAAATACAGTTTCCATTGTTCTTCAGTTACAGTTTTGTTGTGTTGTTTTTTTTTACTTTTATTTAACCGGGAAGTGAAGAGTGAGTTTCTTAGGCCGATACAGGGAGCATTAATCTAGTAAAACATGCAAACTGCATAGAAAGACCCAACACATGTTTGAAACCAGCAGCATCTGTGCTAATCACTGAGCCACCGCGCTCCTCATTAAAACCAATGTGAGCAGCAGTCAAGCGCAAAGTAGCACTCTGAAGCTGCTCCAGTTCTACATGATTGTGGCAAGGATGCAACAATCCAACATTTTCCAGTTCACGTTTCCAGTATGACACCTTCAGGTGTTTGTCAATAGCAGCACCACTCTGGTACCAGTGTTTAAATAAAACAAGGGCTGGGAAATCATTTCTATGGCATCATCAGGCTTGACTCGAGATGTGAGTAAAATAAAATGTTACAACTAAATATCCAACAAAAGACAAAAGCGTAAATGAAATGTTATCACTCGTGCTTACAACACACATCAGCTTTCCAAGAAGTGTAGCAGCTCACAGCTGATCGCAAGTGGACTCTGAGTCGAAATGAATTTAACAGATGACCTCACATCTGACCAATATCCAATCCAAATACAGACTACTTGTTGCGTCCCTAGGTTATAAATACTCATTATTGTATAGACACTTCATTAACATGTTTTAGCTGTATACCAGAAACTATGTATGGAGGCACACAGGGCTACAGATGTTAATAGAATAGTGACTAGCTAACGTTAAGAGGTACCTAAAATATGCTTAAATTAACCAGTTTCTGGGGCAAAAAAAACTCTTCAAGACAATTTAGCAAATTTGGTGGGAAAAACAACTGAGAGACATTTTTTAAAAAGTAAGTTACAGCATTAGTACAGTTTGATTTAAAAGAATGAAACATTTCTCGAAGCAGCAGCAGATCATATTACATTTCTGGTGACTGGAAGCACAACTGTCTCAAGCAATATTCAACTCAGGAACATCCAAACCATAAAAAACAAAACAAGAATGCAAACTTGATCTGATTATGAGATGTGGAAATTCTCTACAGTGTAACTGCAGAAGGGATGAAACAATGTTCTGACAGATTATATTACAATGAATGCCACCGTGGATACAGTGGCGGCATTGTATCCACAATGCCACCGTGGATACAGTGGCATTCATTGTGATATCCAGATTTTTGTGTTGAATGTCTCTGGTAGAATGTAAAACATGTACAACATTTTTCCTTCTTGTGCAGATGATTTATCAGCATTATGTATCCAAAAGATGAAGAATTATTAAAATTATGTTTTTTATTTCATTTTTCAGTTTATAATTTCATTCAGAATTAATTTTAAGGTCTAAGTTTAAACTTTGAAGATTTACTTTTGGCTTTGGACATGAGAGTGATATCATGAACGACGCCTTTAGAGTGTTAAACGGTAACAAACCTACCACCCGTCGCTGTATGGAAGTTCATTAACAACAAAAGTATAAAACCACTAAATGTGACCAAGTTTATTAAATTCAGTGTATTTTAAACCTGATAGGCCAGCACTACTCACTGGGTCAAAATGAGAGTAGAAATTGCTTCATTATCTCACGACATTATATAAAGCAGGGTTATTATATAAACAGTTTGCAACTTTTACATGTCAACATCTGTATTTACAATTCTCAAGATTTTTTTTAATAACACCTTATCACAACCACTATGAATAAAGTGTGTATTGGTAGTTAATTATCTTCAATTAATAGTTATTTACGGCTAACAAAAATAATAATAATTTGAGTTGGGTAATGGTTACTGTAACCAAGCTGCAATTTGACAAGAAACAACCAGATAAGTAACCAGATGACGATCTGTCCGATCAAAATAACGTAAGATTGTGAACTTTTGTCCTGTTTCTCTTTGCTGCTGATTATTAGTGTTATCAACTTATCTGCTGCTCTCAGTCAAACACAGACACACATTCAACAAGTGTATTAATAAGTTATTAATATAGTTTCCCCACAAAAGAGTGTCAAATATAAATATAAGATAAAAAAAAATGTAATATATTAACATGTTATATTAATAATCCAATTAAATACTATTAATTGTGCAAATAAGTTCATTATTTTTAATTTTTCAATGCTAAATTATTTTTTAATTAACTTACATTTATTTACACTTTTTAAAATTATTATTATGTTTATTTTTCCATTCAAATGTATCTTTTCTTCACATTTTGGATTAATTAATTCATTTACCTATTTATTTATATATTGTCACATTTCTCCTTCATTAAGCAAAGGAGGCACTTTTTGTTTTCAAATGTATTTTTTTTTTTTTTTTGAAATTGGAAATTATTTTCAAATTAATTTTAAAACATTGTTTTCATTCATTTCTTCTTCTTCTTTTAAAAAAAAATTTCATTATTTACTTTTTTATGCACTTAGAGCTGAGGCACTTATGTAATCCATTTGAGAACAAGTCCAAACTCAGAGTATTCAGTCATATGTACAGCATTTCATAATTCCCTATACCAACCCTAACCTGATCACATCTGCAAACACACCTTAATAACTGTGTCTGCAATCTCTCTTAGAGTGGAGTTCTGCAATCTCTTAAACTAAACTGAAATCTTGGATTGAAATTCCTCTTTTTTTTTGTCATTCTTGAACTTCCATACATCTCTGCAATCTGGATTTCTTGTCTTTAATGTGCAAAATGAAAAGTGTTTTTCTGATTTGTGACACCAAAGCAAAACACAGAAATTGATTAAAAGTGCAACATGAATAGAAGAAAGGGGATAAAAGGAGTTGTAGAAATGTGTACCAGTTGTTTGCTTCTAACCTCTTTTTCATCAGGGCGAGCGCTCCCCAAGTCACGCTCAGCTGCTGCGGAGCTAATTACATCTGAGAGAAGAAAAGGAGTGAAAGAAATGTCTGATTACACACTGAGAGAATCAGATAGCAGCACAAAACAAGACATTTAAAGCAGCTGTTTGTATAAAAAGCTGCAGCACTTAATGAGAAGAAATGTGTAGAAAGAGTGTAACTCTGCAGGATGCTTTTTCGGTCTCCAGTATCCCACCGATGTTTCCTCCATCTCACCTCGATGCTACATGACAGCCAGGAGACTAAAAACAGACTTAACACATTTTAATTTTCCACTGAATTAAAACCAGTGTTACTGCTGTCGAGGTAACGTTCAGTTTTATTACAATCACTGATCAAAGTCAAAGTGTTGATGTTTTCACCTGCTGATTCATGTCTGAAATGTTTATGTCTCTTTTAAATAAACTTTCATTTCCCCTAAGGCAGCACTTTGTTCCGCTTTAGTGAAATTGCACACGTCACATAACACATATTGATAAAAACTGTAATACTTCTGAGGCCTTTCTCTGTTTTTCATCAGGGGATCATGTGGAAAGTTATGAAAGCTTGAACTGATGAAAAACTCAGTTTAAGAAATGGTTGTAAAGATACTGAGGGGAAAGAAAAAGAAAAAAGTCACAGCAACAATCTGGATTTTCACTGGATAAAACCCCTGAAAAAGATCTAGGCTGGAATGAAAAGTGGAGTAAGTGTGCAGGTGTTACCAGTCCTGCTGTGTTTACAGTCAAGAGTTTCTCTTCAGGTTTGCACTTCTGAAACCAGAAGTCCAGAAAATCTGAATTCTTGACTATTAAAATAAAAAACTTGACCTCTGTGACTGCGATTTCACCGCAGACAGCAAACGTATGCAGAGAGAAATCATCAACTATCTGTGTACACTTATAAAAGTTAACTAAAAAAAAAAAACTAAAACGACGTTTTAAAAAATAATAATAAAAAAAAAAAAATACTAGGGTTGATAATATCAGTCTTTGTTTATTGTGGCAACTTTTTTGGCAAAAAGATTAAAATAAAAAACAAGTCAGAGGGAGGCCATGAAGACCAAAACGAATAACTTCACAATGACTTACGGTGTGATGCAATGAATCGTTATTGCCTCCATTTTTGCAGCTCATGCTTCTTCCCCGTGTACCAGTTTGTGTCCGTGCACAGGATGGTGAAGATTCTCCAGTTTGAAGGGGGAAAATTGTCTGCATTTGGAGCAAAGATGGTGGCATATATGTGCAATTTTTAAAGTATTTCACGACCATCTGGTTCTGTTGTTTGCAGCAGAGGATAGAGTGTTAAAGAATGGCACAGACTTGCAGTCCTGAACGTAAGATTTTTGGCACAGTGTGACATGTGCTGTTTACATCCGGTATTTGCAGTCAGCAGTCTGAGTGCTGCTTCTTAAAACCACCATGCGCCGGAGAAAAGCCTCGACGTCAGCCACCCCGAGATCCCCTACAGCCGACCTGCAATCAGAGCTACAGTACGACACCTCTGCGTGAGATTAAAGCAGTCGTAAGGGATGGGTGGGGTTTTCTTTTTCTTTTTCAGTGTGAGGTGGAAGCATGCAGATGCAGACGGTGAGGATGGTATCAGATGGAGATCCAGATCCTGCTGGTATTTTTAGCTTTGAGAGAGGAGCCAGAAGGTGTTGGATTACGCAACGTGGGCACATGCCACCCTCACTGATGGCAGTTTGTCATCTTATATGAGCAGTGAGGACCACGATGCAAGGAAGTATACTGCTTATTTATGTTCTTACCCAATCAAACACCTCAAACATCGGCCCAGAGCATGAAGAACAACGTAAAACATTTTGCTCTAATATTAATAATAATAGAAACATTCTTGCTGTTGTTGGTTAAACTTTCACACTTTAACCTATAATTTCGCAGACAGAAACTGTACATTATATATACGCACCAAGTTAATGGCATCAGTGTGTCTGTCTGTGTGTGTTTGTGCTGTTTTTTATTATTCGGTTCATCAGCAGTCAGCGTCCCTTTGTCAACACCCCTGATTTTTTATTACGAAACATATTAATAAATATTTTTTGTCGCATAATTAATTGATAACTATAGTTATATATCTTAGTTAAAAAAAAAAAACAGTCATACAATAATATTTTATTTGGATTTTTTTTCATGAGATCAGAATGAAATCAGACACTGAGCTTCAAAAATCTTCTCACAGGACTTTTTGAAGGTGCAGGCTGCTGCGAGTTTTACTGTGAGACCACAGCCTCCTCTGCTGGTCGTCTTACTGAGCCGACAACATTTAGCTGAGAGGCTTTTTGAAGGTTGAGGTCATTTTTTCTTCATTTGTGTCTATTTGACTTAAAGTTTTCCAAGGTTTTTTCTTTCTTCTAAAGATGTGAAGCAGCAAGAAGAAACCTGAAAAAAGTGAAGATGGTAAAAAAGAAAAAAAAAGAAAAAAGTTCAGTAGAAATGCAACAGAAACAAACAAAAAAAAAACAGTTAACAGGAGGAAAGAGAAGAAATTCAGAAAGGAGAGAATAGCTGAGGAGGATCGTGGTTTTTAAGACAAGTGCCTCCTGCCTAGCCCTTCTTCTTGGTCTTCTTCTGTTTTACTAGCAGTTGGCAACTCATTTAATTAGAGCAGGTAGTTAGAATAGAATAGAATAGAATAGAATTCAACTTTATTGTCATTGCACATGCACAGGTACAGGGCAACGAAATGCAGTTTGCATCCATCCAGAAGTGCTTTAGTGATATAGATATATTACAATATATATTAGCAATAATATAGATATGTGAGTATATTACAGAAATGGGTCTATTATGGTATGTTATAATGTACACGGTATGAAGTATGTTGTGAATATTCTATAACTATAAGTATGTACAGGCTGTAGTGAGTACAAGCTATGTACAGGATATGAACAGGATATAAATATGAAAAACTATACAGAATATGAAATAAATAACTTTACAGAATCTGAGATATACAGTTATACAGAAATGGGAACTATGCAAGTTGTAAACAGTTGTAGGATTAAAGATTATCGAATGTACAGAATGATTATTTACACAGAGCTATACAGTAGTGCAGTTAAGATAAGTGAGGGTGTAGATAGTTTCTACAGAGGCTATATAAAGTGCTAGTGGTTGTGAGTGGTGGTTCAGTCCATGTTATTATTGTGTGTTTGAGGGTACAGTTGTCCATTGTGGGTGCGTGTATGTTCAGTCCATGAGTTTAACGTGGGTCAGATGTCAGGAGGCAGAGTTCAGGAGTCTGACAGCTGTGGGGAAGAAGCTGTTCCGGTACCTGGTGGTCTTAGTCCGGAGGCTCCTGTAGCGCCTCCCAGAGGGCAGGAGGGTGAAGAGTCCATGTGATGGGTGACTGGGGTCTTTGATGATTTTCCCAGTCCTTTTCACACACTGCTTCCTGTAGATGTCTTTTATGGCAGGAAGTGGTGCTCCGGCGATGCGCTGGGCAGTTTTCACGACCCTCTGCAACGCCTTCCGGTCCGAGGCAGAGCAGTTCCCGTACCAGACTGTTATACAGTTGGTCAGGATGCTCTCGATGGTGCAGCGATAGAAGTTCACCAGGATGTCTGAGGACAGGTGGTTCTTCCTCAGAGTCCTCAAGAAGAAGAGGCGCTGGTGAGCCTTCTTGACCAGCTTGGAGCAGTTGGTCGTCCAGGTGAGATCCTCGGAGATGTGGACTCCCAGGAACTTGAAGCTGCTCACACGCTCCACAGCCGTCCCCTTAATGTGGATGGGTGGATGTGGGTCAGCATTCCTCCTGTAGTCCACGATGAGCTCCTTGGTCTTCTCGGTGTTAAGCAGCAGGTTGTTTCTGTCGCACCACTCAGCCAGACGATCCACCTCCTCCCTGTAGGCGGCCTCATCGTTGTCACTGATGAGGCCAATCACCGTGGTGTCATCTGCAAACTTAATGATGGTGTTGGAACCATCAGCAGGTCTGCAGTCGTGGGTGAAGAGGGAGTAGAGGAAAGGGCTCATCACACAGCCTTGTGGTACACCGGTGTTCATTGTGATGGTAGATGAGCAGTGGTTATCCAGCCGGACATGTTGGGGGCGGTTGGTCAGGAAGTCCAGTAACCATTTGCAGATGAGGGAACTGATGCCCAGGTCTGTCAGTTTCCTGATGAGTTGTGAGGGGTGGATTGTATTGAATGCTGAACTGAAGTCTATAAACAGCATTCTGGCGTAGGTGTTGTTGTTGTCCAGGTGTGAGAGGACAGAGTGCATTGCGATGGAGACTGCATCCTCTGTGCTCCTGTTCTGGCGGTATGCGAATTGGTGGGGGTCCAGGGTGGGGGGGAGACAGGATTTGAAGTGTGCTAGGACCAGTCGCTCTAAGCACTTAGTGATGATGGGGGTGAGTGCTACTGGGCGGTAATCATTGAGGCAAGATGGGTTGGAGTTTTTGGGTATCGGGACGATGGAGGTGGATTTGAAGCAGGCCGGTACCACAGCGTGGGCCAAGGACAGATTGAATATGTCTGTGAGCACTCCTGCAAGCTCCCCAGAACACGCTCTGAGAACACGCCCGGGGATGCCATCAGGGCCTGCAGCCTTGTGGACATTGATCCTGCTCAGCACCGCTCCTACATCGGTGGGGGAGAGAGTCAGAGGTTGGTGGTCTGGCGTCATGTCTGCTTTGGTTGTGGTTGTGGGGTTCCCTCGCTCAAAACGAGCATAAAAGTTGTTGAGCTCGTTGAGGAAGGAGACATCAGAGGATGCGGGGGAGGGTTTGGTGGTCCTGTAGTCTGTGATGGTCTGGAGTCCTTGCCACATGCGTCGGGGGTTGGAGTTGGAGAAGTGTTCTTCTACCTTCTTTTTGTAATGGTGTTTGGCTTTTTTGATGCCCTTCTTTAGATTAGCCCTGGCTGTACTGTAGGCGTGTGCATCTCCTGACCTAAAGGCGGTGTTGCGGGCCTTCAGGAGGAGACGAACATCCCGGTTCATCCAAGGCTTCTGGTTGGGGTACATGGTGATCCGTTTCTGGGTGGTGACACTGTCTGTGGTTTTGGAGATGTAATCTAGTACAGATGAGGCGTACTGGTCCAGGTCTGTGTGGGTGAACATATTCCAGTCTGTGTTGTACTGCCCTCTAGTGGAAGAGAATGTAACCGTTGTCCATTACTCACGCCGATCGCTTAGAGTACTAATCAGGTGGAACCAGATAATATTCTATGGCACACCCATGTACTGCAGCACAGTGGTTGGGAAACACTGCTTTATAAAGCTGTATAATAACTCTTCACTCTGTGACAGGTAAACACACCTGTCAGGTAAAAGATTTTGTATTATGCAGCTGTTGTTTGTTTATTGTTTATTGTAGACTTTACTATTTTTACTTTGTATTACTCTGCTGTGGTATCAGTGAGGTATCTATCCATCTTAATCCACATGAAGACACATGGATGATCTGAGTTTGCAACACTGAAATTAAGTGTCACAGCAACTGGATGTCACGCACTACAGCTAAAGGAGGGATGCTGTTGTTTGCCAACAGCAACACTGACAAGCTGAACAGGAAATGAAGCAACAAGAAAGCATCAATCCCAAGACCCTCTGTGATCCAGGCCCTCCAAGATAAAACAGATAAAACCAATATCTGGCTATCAGTGCCTGTTTGTATTCCCCACAATAGCAGACATTAAACTGGTTTCATTTTGCTATTGAAACCATATATAGTTATATAGACTTTGGTTATAGAGTAAAACATGGTGAACAAAAAAAAAGAAGCTTGTTCTAGTTTCAGGTTGTCATTCTTTGAGTGGAAGTAAAACTGATTTCGTTTTTAACAGAAACTAAATGTGTGTTTTAGCCCTTAAAATCTGGAATATTTCCTGTAAGACACGAGGTGTTATAAATGTTGGAAAAAATTAAGTGATAAAATTTGACCAAACCCATAAATTACATGGTGCATGGCTTCATTAAACAGAAGATGGCAGCAAACCTCCGGCAGTCTGACTGAGCTGCGCTGCAGCTGCAGAAACACTGCCGGCTTTGTCTCCTTGAATTCGGTGAATGTTTAATTATGAAGTGAACAAAACATGTTATTGTCTGAGCCAAAGATTCGGCTGCATACACGTCGTTATCACAGGGTGTTTTCAGCTTATTTTAGTTACAGCTTCAGTGAAGCAGTGAGCTCCTCCGGCCAAACACACTGGCACTTCTCCAAAAAGGTACCTTGTGTTTTAACCGCCAGCAGTAAATGGTTCTGCATGTTTATCACGAGGATGATCTAAAATTATGCAACCTGGTTAAAAAAAAAAAAAAAAAAAATCAGCTCATTTACTTTTTCTATTATGTGAAGTTACAGAAAATCAGGTCTGAAGTGAAGGCAGCTGTCTTTGGTAAAACACAGAAGACTTAAAGGATAGTGAAGCGTAAAAAAAAGAGGTGTGTAATAAACAGAAAACATCCATTTAAAGTGTAGAATTGTTATTGATTTTGACCTCTGCGTAACCACCATCGTCCTCAGGCAGCTGAACGATAACACATGCGAAACAAGGAGAGTCAGGAGGAAGCTCAGAGAGGAGTTTTTATGCCTGTAAACCACTGCTCAAAAATTTTGGACCGTGTAGAAACGTCTGTGTTTTGAAATAATGTCTCAATAATATTTTTATTTAACAAACAAAGCAATTCATTCACAAATTTTACAGATAAATCTACAAAAGTGTACAAAGAACCATAACTGCTGTATTT
Organism: Simochromis diagramma; assembly: GCF_900408965.1. NCBI lineage: Eukaryota > Metazoa > Chordata > Actinopteri > Cichliformes > Cichlidae > Simochromis > Simochromis diagramma. The sequence continues at coordinate 385,631 of NW_024387200.1, read as the reverse complement.
TCTGTGCATTTTCAATCATCAACTTAAGAATTCGCCTTAAAAAGCTGTGTTTTTGAAGCCAAACATGACCACATTTGGATGAAACGGTAAAGCTAATCAGCTAATGCCAACAAGCTTAACCAGCAAGCAGAATAATTACTCAAATTAATCTAGCCAACATCATCTGCATCCCTGCAACCGCAGCACCAATCTGTCAATCTCCCCTCACTCATGAACAAACCCTGAGATACTTTAACTCCTCCACTTGGTGCAGGAGCTCATCCCTGACCCAGAGTGGGCACTCCGCCCTTTTTCAGCTGAGGACCATGGCCTCAGATTTGAAGGTGCTGATTCTCATTCCCACCACTTCACACACAGCTTGGAACTGTTCCAGTGCGAGCTGGAGGCCATCACCCGATGAAGCCAACAGAACCACATCATCCGCGAAAAGCAGAGATGAGATTCTGAGACCACCAAAGTGAAAGGCTTCCACCACGTGGCCTCACCTAGAAATTCTGTCCATAAAAATTATGAACAGAATCAGTGACAAACGGCAGCCCTGGCAGAGTCCATCACCCACCGGAAGTCCGACATACTGCCAGCTATGCGAACCAAGCTCCTGCAACAGTTGTATAAGGATCGTAGTAATGGGCCAGAATTGGTCCGTCATGATGAACAGAGAGCTGTGGGTAAAAGCGAAGCACTCAATTTACCGGTCGATCTACGTCCCTACGGTCACGAGCTGTGGGTAGTGACCGAAAGAACGAGAAAGCAGATACAAGCGGTGGAAATGAGCTTCCTCCGAAGGGTGGCTGGCATCTCCCTTAGAGATAGGGTGAGAAGTTCGGCCATCCGGGAGGGGCTCAGTAGAGCTGCTGCTGCTCCACATCGAAAGGAGCCGGTTGAGGTGGTTCGGGCATCTGATAAAGATGCTTCCTGGGCGCCTCCCAGGACACGCTGGAGAGATTATATCTCTCGGCTGGACAGGGAACGCCTGGGTGTTCCCCAGACAAGATAAAGGAGGTGGACAGGGAGAGGGAGGTCTGGGCTTCTGTGCTTAGGCTGCTGCTCCCGCGACACAGCCCTGGATAAGCGGAAGATGGATGGATGGATGGATGGATGATCTCACCAACACTATAACATATTCTTCTTTGATGGCTTGTCTGTATATTATTTGTCAGAATAAGACAAAAAGGCTCTAACACCACAAACAGCCCAGTTTGGTAACCTGTTCATCAAAGGAGTCACAAACAACACTTAGTTTGAATAAATAAAGTTAATTTAGTGATCTTTGATTTGGCGACAGAGTAAAGGGATTTTCACATCTCCTATTTTTTGACTATGGGAAAGTGTCAGACCACTGTGCACACTGAGTAACATTCAGTGTTGAAGAATATCAAATTTCAGAGCTCTGATGTGCAAACCAACAGAATCACTGAGAGCGAACCGAGCAGAAAAACAAATACCTCAAGATAATATTGTTTTTTTACCCACTCTGTGCATTTGTGATGATCATGAATTCACGTTCTGCAGCTGGGGTCTCGTTTGCTCTTGCAGATCCCAGTCGATCAGTTGTCCCCATATCTATCTATGACAGGGTTATCCATAAACCAGGAGACGACTGACTCCAGATATTTAACATCATTTTTGAATCAAATGTGCCAAAGTGATTCATCAGTGCATCTTTGTTCGAGCTACAAACAGAATCTATGTATGAACTTCTAGATTTGATTTCCTGAAACGTCTACATCTAATCTTTTGTTGATTTACACTCCAAACACGGTCCAACGGACACGTGCAAGAGTAGAATTGGTGTTTTATGGTCTATGTGCCAACTCACACAAGAAAGAGTACCAGGTTGGTAATACACAGTCAGAAACTCTACCCGGAGGCCCTGTCAAAGCACCCAGATCTATCAAGCTGGGACCATTTCAGTAACACTGTGAGTCACAGTACTGATGCCAAGTGTATTTCTGCAAGAAGCTTAACCAGGTGTCTTATTTAGAAATTTGTTACTAATGTATAATTAACAATGTATTCTCATAATTCCTACAAATTAGCATTGTTGAGTACAATTTTTGCTGTCTCTTTGGACTTTGGCTCATTTTCAAGCCGAAGTTCTTTAATTCAGCAGCATTTCTCTGCTTCATTCACTGAGGACACAACTGCAAACGTGGAGGCAGCTAATACTGCTGAAGATGGCTAACATGACGCCCAACAGCTTTTGTTTGAATATGGACAAATGCACAAAAAACATCTGTTCCAATTCTGATAAATTGTCCAAGTATAAACAGAATAAAATGGTTAAAGTTCATGTTCATACGCGCCAGTGAAAAAAAGCAGTCAGTCAATGGAAAGATCACACAACTAAAGTCTGTGTGCAAAGAGACAAAACTGAAATTATTAAAAATAGATTTCACACTATTCGACCAAGAACTGATGTCTCGACTTCCTCTGCAGCAGCAGGAAGTCCTGAACCTGAAATATTAATGAAACCACAGAACCAGAGCCGGTAACACTGTGCAGGAGCTTTAACTGCTTTATTTCATCTAAAGACAGCAGCACTGTAACCAACCTGTATCTCAGATACACCGAATAAAAATATCTATCATTCAGGAAAAGTCAGCAACCGCCCGAAGGAACAGAAATTTTCACTCTTATATGGTAACAGTTGAAGGTGTGTTGGCTCCATTTTAGTAAATACAGATCAGCACAGCAGGATGAATTTACTCGACTGATGTGTGTTTGCACCTGTTGCACTGTTAGTGGGTGTTCGTGCACCATTGCTTAAGTGGTAGGTATATGCAAATATATACCTACCACTTTACTTACAATTGTGTCACAACTAATTTAATATTAATTAATATTCATTAATTAATAGGTGTAATTTAGGGGGAAAACAATTATTTTATAGTGAGCAGTTGAATGCATATTGGGTTAAACATCATGTACTACAACATTCATTAGGTTTCAATCACATGTGGGATTATAACATTAACTTTCTTTGATTTTGTTTAAGTTTTACACCCAAGTTTCTCTTTATTTATTAAAAAAAAAATCATGTCTCTACTCACATTTGTGATTTTCACAGACAGGACGAGGATGGCATCTGTTTTGGGAACCTCAGATTAGCATCCCTGTTTGAACCTGTGTAAACAGTCACTCCAGGATTAGTTTTTCTGTTTTCTTCTTATTTTTGTTTACAGTACAGAACAGCAGACCCACATGACAAAGAGCTGTTACGACCATAAACTCAATGCAGAGAAAAAAATCCATTTGCCGTGTTGTCACATTATTTTAGTGATTGATTAGCAGGATTACTTTCTAGAGGCCCTGTACAGCTGAACACCACAGAAACCAGTCGCCTGTGCGGTGCAGCTACAAAGGAGTCCTCCCAATGAGCAGAGCAGAGAGCCTTGTTAGTTTCAGCTCCTTGCACACTTCTCACAGTGCGACTGATTTTTGTCCACACATGGTCCATATCCTCCATTGTGGCCCATAGATTATGCTCCTGCAGTATTTGGTGACTCATTAGCTGCTGGTTCCATTATTGATGCTCTGTTTGCATGCCGCAGAGAAACCTCACTGAATAATAGATTGAACCCGACTGCTGACGCTTTTGGGACAGAAAGGTGGGGAGCAAGAATAGAAGGAAAAAAAACAAGAATGGTCGTGGCCATCTTTATTTACTCTGCAGAAACCAAATGTAAGAATAATCATTTTGTACCGTTTTTAAAATGTAAAGCTTTTACATGATACTTATTATTAGAAAGAAACTTCTAAGTAATGTCACTTTTCTAAAAACAACTTCTTTGCAAACATGTAGGACTTGAAAACAGACGCATAAGTGTGGTTATCTCGTGATATTTTCTTTCCAGAGTCAGCTGATATCTTGAATTTTCAAATAGCTGCAAATGACCTTTATCAGATGATGAGTCAGAAAAAGTATGTGCGGCTGTTTTGGTGCTTGTATCCACTTGTGAATGATTTCCTGGAAAGTTAAACAAATAATGTGCTGCACCATTGTAGACTGATTCTGTTAAAGAAACATTAAATACATTTAAATTATGTTAGCACTGGTTTGTGTAACGTTGCTAGCTTATCTGATAAACTGCCCCTGAAGTAACCAGCTAACATTAAAGGACCAGTTGTGTCCAGTTTTCCAGTCAAGTTCACCCCTCTCCACTCAGCCGGGCGCTTCGAGACTTTACCGACCAATATGTGATGTCAGAGTAGCCATGTTTAAATATATTTAATGGTCCTGAAAAGCAGTCCCACTGGAAAACCAGCTGGAAAATAACTGACGTCAAACCTACACTTTGCTGACAGATAAGATCTTTTCAACGTCAGAGTAACGTTTCATAAATAACTACTTAATTAAATCACACTCAAGAGCAAAAAAGACAAAAGGTCAGTTTTATAAATAAAGTCCTAGCAACGTAATCTGATACCAGTATAAATGCAATTTAAAAAGCAAATTAAAGAATCTTAAAGGCAATTTTGTTCTTAACTGGTAACCACTGAAATGAGAGGCCAGCAGAGCAGACATGGAGTCCCTTTTAGTGCTGCATTTTCCACCAGCAGCAGAATAATACGTCTGTTTTCTGCAAATCTGCTGCCACCTCCACAAATTTCCAACCAGTGCCTCCAACAAGGTGAGCTGTGCAACCGCCTTGCAATCAAAAGTCACCCAGAGGTTGAGGATGTTGTGTGCTCAACCTCTGGATAATCAGTGGACCTTTGCAACTACTGTAATTGTTTGCCAAAAAGATGGGAAAAAAAATCATCCAATCATCAGCAACCAATATTTCCTGGTTAAAAGACAGTTTCTGTCCCATCTTTTCTCTAGTGTTTGTAAGTCACAAGAACATTTGTACACTGATACTACAGGATGAGCCCTTTTTTAGAGAGTTGGAAAAGTTGCAATATAAAATCTGTCGTTTATATAACTGATGCAAGAACTATTGCCCAAATAATTTATGTGTTTATTTTATTTTTTTATCTGAGGATTCAGAAGTTGTGACTACTGTTCAGAAAGTGTCCAACATCGTCTCACACAAAGATCCTCTTTGCTCCATATTTGGTTTGTTAGGATCAAATCACCCAATCCACTTTATGCAATAATCAAATAAAACTATCTGCATTGGATTTCAGTTTATTTTTACACAATCTGTAGCTGCAGCAGATGAACAGATGACAGTTTAATGACTCTCAGATATCAGGCGGGTAAAACAACGAAGTGTTACTGGAAGTGATGCCTGCTGTCGAACACGGTCTGTGGTCATACGCCCACAAAGGCTGTTAGCAAACATCGCTACGTCTTTCAGTAAGATGACATCCTCACATAAAACTCTGTGCTCGAGTCAGAAAAAGAAAACAAACAGCAGGGCGGTTAATATGATTTCACCGCAGAAAAGAGCAACGCTGAGTGGAATTGGACAGTGCTGAGTGTTATTACAACATTTATTCAAATCAATTCAAAGTGAAAACAGCTTTGTTAACATGACAGCAATGGTGTGTTTCTGCCAAAGCTGCACAACAATCTCATTTGTCGAGCTTGGCAGGAGGAATGTGAGTTTAACGGTGATGAAAAGACTCATTATGATCTGTGAAGAAACCCTTAAAGGGAGTGTGTACTCTGGATTTTTGGCTGCTGTTCTTAATTTGTCAGTGGGATATCCCATCAGCTCACTAAAGGCTCATCAGGGCTTCCACATGTAGCTTTGTTTTTGCCAAAGTGCTGCAGTTTAAAGAAGTGTGGTTTACATTTTTCCCAGGCTACTTGAATTTTATTCAACTATTTCCATTTTCTGCTACTTTATTATACTCCACTTGTGTCTGCATGTTTTATGATCATTCCACTATTTAAAGAGTAGCCTAACACGGGCTAAAAAAACGACTGTTTTGCTAGCCTCTCTGCTTAAAGAGGACCTTTAGGGGGCTAAATAATGAGATCAGCATATATTCATGTAACAACTCTGAATCAAAATCTCAGACTAAATAGTGAAGTCTGAGATATATATCTCTATCTATCTATCTATCTATCTATATCTATATCACTTCCCCAAAAAAGTAATCCCGTTACTTTACTGATTACTTATTTTCTAAAGTAATTAATTACTTAGTTAGTTTTTAAAAACACGATTTACAACCTGAATAGGTCATAAAGCGATAGATCTTTCAGCCCAATTCTGCATAATCCATCATACAAAATGTAATCAAATAGAAAAGTCTCTTATTAAAACTTGTTTTATTAGTTTTAATCTTTTAACTTTATGCATCAAGCAAAAATTTAATTATATGCAACATTCTCTGACTGGAAGACATTTAAACCTATTTTCTGCACATTCCAGCACATAAAATAAAATAGTTTTTGTGTTTACACTCAGTCTTTCAATTAGATGCAAGTAAAACACAGCAGAAAATAAATAAAATCAAAGAGTAGTGGTCCTTTTGCTCTATTTTCACCTGTAAAGCAGGAGTAGGGTAGGCGGAGGTTTGCCCTGGTGCAGGTGTGCCGCGGCGGTCAGTGGAAGAATCTGCGAGTTTCTCTGTGAATTTCCCATTACGTCGTAGCGCACTTGGTGCTTGCTTGGAAGTTTAGGGGGGGGTTTTTTGCGCTGTAAAAAGAAGTTTTCTTCCCACGCACAACGGACGCTAATGTCACTTTTTATGGAATCAAACTCAAAGTAAGGTCAGTACTTCATTTGAAAATGCCGTTTTTGTGTCGCAGTGTGGACAACGAAAATGGAGGCGAAAACGATGACGTATTTTAGTCATGTGTTGCAGTCATGTGACCAATTAAACGAAGATTATGGAGGGCATTATGCAGCAGTTGTTTTGTTTGCTCTCAATGTTGACAGCCCCATTAAAGATTAAAGTCAGTCTGTACATGCTCCAGATAGCTTTTCTTCAAATTCTTTAATTCTAACTCACTTTTGCAACTTTTGTATTACTCGCAGCAACAACTCCACCTCATTGTTAGTCCATTTAAAAAACTCGGTGCTTTTACTCGACATTTTGCCGTGACGTTTCAAAGAGCCAGAAATTAAATTAACGGCAGACAGAAATGAGGCAGGTCGAATTGTCTTACGTTTCACACATGCGCAATACAGGAAGGCAGCATTTTCAGTGTGGATGAAAACGATTGAAAACGGATATCTTCAACGTCATGCTGCTCTGTTGCATGTTAATTGCCCCTTGGGGATAAATAAAGTCTTTCTGATTCTGTCCTGTAAATACTTTCTGTCAGTGATTCCTGAAATACCGTTTACATGTGTTAAAATCACAGTGATGAGATGAGAGATATTTGTGCAGGGGTTTGGAAGTTGTTGGCCTTCTGTGAGGTTGGAGAGTTGTTTCAACGATTACCTAATGTGTGACAAAGGAACTCGCTGTGATGCTAATGATAGTCTGCGCTCTTACCGGTTTGTAAAAGTTGGTCTTGGCCTTAAAATTACTGCAGCAGTTTATCAGAGATGTGCAGAGCGCAGATGGGGAGTTTAAAAACTACAGCTGATTCATGGGCAATGTACAGCATTTTAAAAATAGACAGTAGACAACTTGAGTAAGCAGGCAGAGCTTTGATATTTTCCGCTATGACTGTGAATTTATTTGGAACTTGTAGATGGTGAGGATTACCAGCAGCTATGAGCACAGCGCCAGAGCTTCGTGGTTCTCTCCTACAGCAGCGTTTCGCTGAAATTATTAATCACTTAATAATTTAGCTAGAACAAAGCGCCGCATATTTCTGGCAGAAATAAACACACATACATATTGCTGTGCAATCGGAGTGCAAGTGTGTATGAACCCTGTAAATCAGGGGTAGGCAACTCCAGGCCTCGAGTGCCGGTGTCCTGCAGGTTTTAGATCTCACCCTGGGTCAACACACCTGAATCAAATGATTAGTTCATTACCAGGCCTCTAGAGAACTTCCAGACATGTTGAAGAGGTCATTTAGCAATTTGAATCAGCTGTGTTGGATCAAGGACACATCTAAAACCTGCAGGACACTGGCACTCGAGGCCTGGAGTTGCCCACCCCTGCTGTAAATGAATGAATGCTCCTCCACACTGCTCCTCCTGGTGGATACACCATTACAACCAGCGTTAGTACTCATGATTGTGTGTAACCCAACCGGACTCTACCTTGTGTAATTTTGCCTTGGATTGGGGTGCACAGTAGAGAGACCAGTCGGATACAGGCGTTCAATTTGTGGCTTGGATGGCACCGTTTATTTAGATGCTGGGGCATAAACCATAAACCAGCTCTGCTGCTAGCCCTTGCAAAGCAATCACAGAAAACATTGAGCCAAGATGGCGCTCGTGCAAACAAGAAACTTGAACTACGGTGTCCTGTAGAGGACCAATGGTCAAAATTGCGCAAATCTACAGTGTCTATGCAGCTCAACAGCGGCACCCTGTGATGTGCTCAACTCACTACCTTACAGTTGAATCGTCCACGTCACAGGCGGAGGATATCATTACGGCCGTTGGTCAGGATTCCACTGTGCATCACATTCTCACAGGAACGTGCACATATCAATCTGAAAACTTACAAAATGTATAAATGTTGTTTTACTTCATCCTCAATCTCTCTTACACCGCTGGAGTTGCAGCTACTTGAAGGTAAGACACGCACAGAGAACATCTGTTCAATCAAAGTAACGTCACCGACCCGGCGTCTCCTTTAGGCTGTAAGCTTTAATGTTTAAATGGCACCAGTTTAAAGCTTCAGAGCTGTAATGTGAAGCCATCACCTTAGAGATGAACATCAGCACCACCATCAGCGCACTCAGTGATAAAATAATTAACTTGAATTAGGTTTATTTTACTACTCCCTGTGCACTCCAGCATTCATCGCGTGTCCTTTTTCCAGCAGTGTTGCCTTTTGCTGTTATATTTTTTTTATGTTCTTTATAGATTTTTGATCACCATTTTCTCATGATCCGATTGTGTCTCTGATTAGAGTAGGTGGCACTCGGAGGGATCATTTTCTGTGGAAGGAATTGAATGAAACCCCCCTTTTAGACCGGTCAGATGCTGCAAACGCCACTTTTTGATGGTCTCTTCTATTGTTAAGCCGCTGCTAGTCACTTCCTGTGTGGATGCCCCCAAAGCATCACATCTTTCATCTATCAGTAATAAAAACAAGCATGAAAAATGTTGCATCCATTTACAGTGCCATCTTTTAGTATGACCTTTCTCCCTGCAGCTTGAACCAGTGACTGAAGCCTAATATCCCTCAGAAAGCACTTAAACTAACTCAGTTAACAGAATGAAATGGGTGGGTTACATCAGGAAGGACAGCTGACATTAGAGTCTGTGACAAATCAAATATGAGAATTTATTCGCTGTGGCAACTCCTTCGTAAATACAGGAGAAGCCAAGAGTGTCTTTGTTAATGTACAGTTTGTTCAATGCATACAGAACCAAAGACACTAAGTGTGTTGTCAAAAAAAAAAAAAAAAAATGACAGCACATGTATCGGCTTCAATGTGACGTTTCACATTGCGTTTGTATTTTCCTTAATTCCGTGTTTTTGCTAAAAAAAATCCACCATAAATTCTACGAACTCGGGCTTACATAACAAGCAGATAAGATGAAGAATGCACTGCCATCTAACCACGGCCAAGAAATAACTGTTTGTTCCTGGGAAGCCAGTAATATTAGCGTGATAAGAAGCAGGCGTGTGACTGGAGAGCTGACAGGGAAAAGTGAAGGAGAAACACTTTGTCTCGCTCTTTAAAGCTGCCACCACGAGCGCTCGAGGAGAAATGCTTTGATGTAGTTAACAAAGTCAATACACAGTGCAAATCAAAGAACACGCAGATGTTTGGCATATTTGTATGACACACAAACATTAAATGTCTCTACGTTCAACTCTTTAGTTTTCCTAAAATGGTTTGTTTAAATTGTTAACACGCCTCATTTAAAAAGAAGAGCCAGAACCATCTGCTGCTCGTGGAAAGACTGAATGTAAAAAACGCTACAGAGAGGGAGAAACTGCTTTAAAATATCACTTTGTTTTATTCATTTGATCTTTGCTTCTTCGTCTTTAGTTTGCTATTTTGTTATGACACGATCCAGCATATTTAGCACATACTCAAAGCTTGTTAAATAAATCCATATTTAAATCATATAATTAAACCAACAGACGTGCTTCAAACTTACGCAAAGAATTCCTAAAACTACTCTCTGGAGTTCTGGTTTCATGGGGCAGAGATAGCTGCACATGAATGAACGCGTTTACATTTTTGTAGCCCAAAAATGTAAACGCGTTTGTCACATTTTTGACTGTAGGGACGTGGACACGGGTTGTAGTTCAACTGTAGTATGAGACACTTTATGGCATCCACCATTTTTGTTCCATCAAGCGAGCAGCAGCAGACTCCTTCAACCACCACGATGTGATGCAAACACTTGTTTGCCTTTTCTGTCTAGAAGAAGCTGTGCGTAGTTATTTTATTATGAGCCGATTCTTTGAAGCATCCTTTTGTTTTGCAGGGATGGAGCAGTTCCCCCTGATTAGCCCTGAGTGAGTTAATTTGGTGCAAAACACGAGAGAGAGTTACCCAACATGCATGCTGGCCTCTCAGTTGCTGACCTCTTGCCGGCTAGCATCTACTCGAATGTGATGTCAGCAGACTGCATGCCACTGATTAGCCTGGGAGTGACGTCCATGGATGAGTCATGAGACCGACTCCTTCACAAGAATCAACTCTGCAAAATTTTGACACTCAGCAGTGAGCGAAATAGTTACACGCAATCACATTTTACCCAAAGTCTGACAAAAGTCGTAGACTGGGCAGCAAATACATGATCTACACGACTTAGCAACCCGAACCCACATTGGGGCGATAATGGAAAACAACAGATACTGAGTCAAGTCGAAGTTAGCGGAAAAGAGGTACATTCAATAGTGCAACATATCACTGTTCTGGCCAATGAAAGTGTGCGTTGCGTGCAAGTGCAAGCAACAGAATCCTGACTGCAGTTCCCTCCGCAGCCCTGACTTCCATTAAAAACAATGATTTTTCTGAGATTATGCAGAGCTCCTTTAAGTAAACCGAGTAGTTCAGTCACATTTCTTTTTGCACTTAGAAATGCAAACACAATGCTCCATTTTATGGAAGTGCTAGTCATCTTACTTGAATGAAAAAGTCAGGTTAAAAGTGTGCTTGACCAGTGAGAACAAAGACAGCCCATGTAAGCGAGAGAGCTGAAGAATGACAGGAAGTATGGATAATGAAGCTGGAGGGAAACTGGGGAATTTCAGCTTTCTGCGTGAGAAGTTGGCCTCATGGTGTTGCAGAGTTCAGACTACACTCTTTTAAAAAGAGTCAAGTCTGTAAATATTTAATCTGGACAAGGAAATTTAAAGTCCCGCAAACTGAAATAAAGTGATCTCGTTTGTTTAGATCTACGCACAAATCATTTTTCTTCTTTCCTACAACTTACAAACAACAATTAGCTGAGCCTCTCTGCATTAGTTACTTCTACAGAAATCTATGCTTACTTCTTATTTTGAAGTGTCTAACCCTTATTTTGAAGTTTAAGAGTCTGGACACTAATAAAACTTTTAAGTGAGGATTAGAAAACTGACCTCACCTTCGCCGCTCAGGAGAAAAACTGCAAGCACATACATAAACTTGTTTCCCCACACACCTTTTTCTCTCGTCTTCTGTGGCAGACAATAATAGAATTCATTAACAGCAGCATGATGTAATCTGTCTGTGTGTGTGTCTGTGTATGTGTGTGAGACCCAGATAACAAGAGTAAACATTGCTGATTATCAAGGCCTGACAACACTGTGCTGTAATAATAATAAAACTAATTTAAAGTAAGTCCTGAACATCCATAAATCAAATTAAGATCCGTATAAACAGGCGTCCCACTTCATGTTGGACTACGCAGCATTTTTACACCACATTTTAATCTCCTGGTTTAATTTTCTCTCGTTTCCAAAACACACGAGTCTCCCAAGAAACGTGCGGCCATCCTATGATCCTAAAAACTGATGCCACCCTATAAATGGAATAAACTGAATTTAACAGCCGCTGAAAAGAAACAGTAACAAGGGGACGTCATAAGTTAGCTGCTTATCATTATTGTATTTGGGAAAATTATAGTAAAATAAAATACGGGGAGGTTGTTCTGCATATGATCGTATCCAACCTCTGATCTGCATCGTTTCTGTCAGTTTATTATCACCTCTTAACATTAATACTCACACAGATATACTCTTGGCCTCAGACTTGCTGGGAACTGATCGATATGATTTTCTGCCTTTTACCCTTTTTATCTTTCACTTTGCTTTAGTTGAATATTTACTGGTTCACAGACAAACTGTGGAAACTTTCCACAGATAGTGTAAAAGATGCACGTACCCACCACGAGAAAAGCCAGAGATGGATCCGAGCTGTCAACCGCAGCTTCTAGCCACTGACCATCCTCTTTTCTGAAACTCAGAATAACCAAACTTTACAAAATGAACTCTTTTATTCAATCCGATGTGAAATAAGTGACTGAGCACGTAAACTCAGGAAAGTGTCTGCAGAGGTCAACTCTGAGGGACGTTTTCCCACAAACTTCTATAGGACTGGAAGTCTGCAGGGGATCAGTGAGCTTCCTGCTTAAGTGACAGACTTTGGGGCGGAGAGTCGCTTTACCCTGAAAAACTGTATTTGGCTGGTGTACTAAACTTAATCTCAACTCATTTCTGCCTTTCAGAACTGTTTACACAGCTGTAGTCTTTATGTCTGTGGTTTGTTCCTGTCTGTTTATACATACATCTGTCTGTGGTAACAGATATACAGTATGTAGCTGTATATAAGAGACTAATTAAAGTTGATGTAGCACAGCACTGGGCCACCTCCTCGTACTAGAACATCTTCAGTCCCTATTTATGAGGCACTGTCACCATAGAAAGGAGCTTATAAAAATGTATATTTAGCTGTTTCTTCTCTTTCTTGATGTTTTAAGTTGATTAGTCACAGTGGATGTCAAATAGCATTTTTGGTTGAAATGCCCATTCCAGCAATCCACTTCCATAATTTCTAAACTGTGCATTGCTCTGTTGTGACTCTTCACGCCAAGATGCTGAATGGACCCAAACCAAGCCAGCAGAAAAGCAAATTCCCTCCCTGCAGGGGTCGGATGTTTAGGTTTTCCTTGAATTTGAACGTGTGTGATAGCAGTCAGGTGAGTCCTCGTGACTCCAGGCTCTTTTCCTCGGTTCTAAGAATAACCACCAGCACGAACGGGCTGTTTTCACTGTGATTGTAGATAGGCCCAGCAACTTCTTATCGCTTTGGTTCCCACACATGCTCAGCTTCAGCACACACACATTCAAACACTGCAGCCACTTTCAAGACCACACTGCAAAAAGCAGCTCTTGTTTGTGTTTTTGACATACTTCTATCATGGGTACTTCTAATGATGATTTCCAGCCACAACTTCAGTTGACTCTACTACATTAGATTCACAGCAAATTCATCCGTATGTTACACTGGACCTTTCTGCAAAAGCTCAGCATGTATGCTAAATTACTCATTTTTTACTCCGTTCTCCCTCTCTTTAACTCTACGCTCTTCTGATTGGCCACCCCTCACAAAAAAATGACCTCTGTGTTCCCAGCTATACCTGTGCCTGAGACCTCAACAGTGATATCTGCTCTGCTTGTTTGCTGTTAGATGCACATTTTTAATTTACAAAATTGTTTATTTATTTTGAGACATATTTAATTAATTATTTGTGAGGACAATTTTTCATTTTCATTCATTGCCTTCTGTTATGGTTGACATATAGATGTCCCCATGATTGGACAGACTCTGACTCTACCCTGTTGGACTGCAGCAGATAGTCCTTCTGCTCTGGAGAGCCCAGGCGACCTCTGAGAAGATCATGCTAACCAGAACATGAACTCAGAGGTTGCAGAACATTTTGCAAAATACTATAACAATGTTTTTATTATCAAAACAAATAAGGTAAATACTTTTTTCATGGAAGTTTTCAGCATCCTTCTATTCATCCATTGATTCCCTACTGTGAGTACTAGATTCAAGCCCAGGAGTTATGGGAGGTTTTTTTTTTGTTTTTTTTTCCATTATATAAACTGTTGTAAAACATCTTTGGTTTAGTGTTAGGGACATCACGGCACCATCTGCTGTTTCACAGCATCTGACATTTTGATTTCAGGTCTGAAGCAAGCAGAAGAATTTCTAGAAGCAGCCACCTTCCACCACCACAGCCAGCTGCTTTCAGCTGTGGTTTAACAACGCTTTTAATGTCTTTCTGTCATTTTTAACGGGCGCCAAGAAAGGAGTCAATGCTGCAAATCTTTAACCAACCAATCATCGTGCAAGAAAAACTAACTGCATTGTCACAACAAATATGTGAGGTTCTTTGTGTAGGTACAGGTGTAGAGAATAATTTTAGCTGTTTAAGTCAATTCATTCCTATTCAATCAAAGCTTTCCAGTGAACACACCCCGGCTCAACTGTGGCCAGCGTGTGAAGTTAATAGAAAGTGGAATGGCATCCCTAGTTCAGCTCTGTTCTTAGTATGGGATTAGTTCTTTAAGAGCAGTCAGATGCTAATAAAACCCTGCAGTTCAGCTGTACACATTTAACCCAGGACAAGGGGAAACTCCTGAAGAAGTCATGGCAACCATGCATTGTCATTTGCATTGCCACAATTCTTGTATCATGACCATATTTTAAAATTAAATGAATTTAATATACATGCAAAGTTATAAAAGTTTGTCACAGTCCAAACATCCACAGCCCAGACTGTAAAACGCTACAATTAGACCTTCATTATGGTGCCAGTTCTAAAAAGAGCGTGGGTGGAAGAGACCCAGGATGGACGTTTCCAAACTAAATACATAAAAAAGTGTATGCACGTCTAACCTTAAAACTCCCTCCCTCACCTCTCCTTCTGCTCCCAGGCCTGGTCCAAATTTGGCAATGCTGGTCTCTGCGAAAAGGCATTTCCTCCTGGGGATCGTGGCTCGTGGCTCTCACGGTTTTCCCACACTAAAAGAAAAACAAGCCCTGACATAACATGTTTTTGAATTAGGGGATCAAAGCTGTGAGAGCAGAGGCTTCGTGGGAGCCAAGCATGCCACCCAAAAATACTCTACGTGAGAAGGGGGGGCTAGCCTCCGTTAGGTTTTAGGAGGGCATTCAGAAATACGGTCACATACTCAGAAATAAGTGATGCAAATGAAGTGACGCAACTATCGTGCCTGCGGCGGCAGAGTTATGATCTGAAGCTGCGTCACTCGGTCGGGTTTAGGATCAGCATGTGCCCAAAAAATGAGGCTCCCCAACTACATGAATATACTGAATGACCAGGGTTTTTTTTTTTTTTTTTCTATCAGTGGATTTATTTCTTCCCTGATGCTGCATTGATGCAGGATTCATCAGGCTCAGACTGTGAAAGAGTGACTGAAAGAGCATGAGAGATCTTTTTAGACATGGATTCATCCCCACAGAGAATCTTTGAGACCTGCTCAAGAAGACTTTATGCACTGGGCTGAATCTCCAGTGTAATAAGTAGTAAACACATAGATCACAACTCGGCACTTTGATGAAAGCTTTTGGAAATTGCTGCAAAATGTAGAAAAATCGTGGAACAACGCTGTTTAAGCAACTCTGAGTTTAAGCATGAAATCGAGTGCGAAAAACTCCCACGGTTCAGCTGGATGGGATAACAAAATACATCTGTCTACAAAAGCAATGTTACAAATGCAGTGGTGAAAACTTCTTTATGGCAATACTCGATGATTAGGATGAGATGATGAGCAAATATTTACACCGTATTTGGCAAATTCTTTTGTTACATCAGTTGAAATGATGATGAATCGATAATAAAAAAAAATAAAAAATAAATAAAAAACTTCTTTCAGCTTCAAATATGAATACTTTTACCTGGCAGATGTATTGTACTATAGAGGGTGAGAGCATGTGGTATGAACGTTTTCCTGTATCAGTGGAGCTGAAGGAGTCTGTTGGAGAAGCTGCCCCGCTGCCTGTTCAGTAAGTGGTGCAGAGGGTGTGCAGGGTTATTCATGACGCATCTACAGCTACAGAGCCAACGATCATTTTGTTGCTTACACTAATGGATCTCAGCTTCCTTAAGATTTAAAGGCAGCTAACCCTTTTTTCTATATACCTCTGCAATCCTCCTCCTGCCCATCACTAATACATCCAACCATGGTAGAATCGTCAGAGTATTTCTGCAGCGGCATGAACGGAAGCTGTGCTGAGAGTCTGAGGCATACAGGATGAGCAGGAAGATGGAAAGAGAGCAGATGTGAAATAAAGATATAGCCAATGCAAAAGAGCCTTAAACTTGCATCCTTTCTCATGGTCTGCAGGGCGTAACTCCTCTGCAGAAAGAAGTCAGACTGTGTAGTTTATGGTATACAACCCTACTTCTCACTTGATTTCTGATCTTGGCAAACACTTTCCTGATGGGGCTACGGGTTCATTCACTGGTTTAACACCTTCTTTAAAACAACAGTGTTCGTTTTGTTAATCATGGTCCCGTTAAGACTAAAGGAGATGATAAACACAGGCATGATTTAAGGTGTGGCTACAATGTAACTGAAAAATCGTGACTATAGTCCTGTTTAGGTATCCTCATTTTCTCAATTGGCTCCACCACTCACTCATCCAATTTCACAACACAAAGAGGGTGACAGCAGCTGGATCGATGATATTGGCAACTTTCAAAAAGTTTGGGCATAAAACAAAAAATATGTGATATAAGCAGGGAGACTGTTTTGATATGATTCAGTCCTTTTCTGGTAAATTTTAATGCTTCTTATTGATCAAAATCCATTTACATAATCACAGAATGTTCTCTGCGCTTTGTTTTTATCATCATAAACCAACTTCTGTACTAAAACGTCCATGTATTTGTGCTGAAGTAAACAGATCACATAAACCAAAGAAACATCACTTAAACAATCCCACATTGTATAAGATATTGATAGGAGGAGAGTACTGTCAACATCTTTTTTGTGAGCCTAATCAATCGCAAACACAAACAGTCCCTTCATGTGAGCGCAGTCAGCCAATTAGCTTGGCACAGAAGAACAACAGTGACGTGAGCCAAATAAAGCATGACTCTCCTCTGAGAAACAAACTGTAGACGGAGTCGGAGAAAGCTCAGCATGTGGGGGAATTACATTCATCATATCTGGGTTGACTCAGTAACCAAAACGTCCAGTCACACAGTAAGAAATCACTGATTATGTTTGTCCTTTAGAAATATTTTAACATTTATTTTTACATGCTTTGTTTTACAGTTGAGGGGAAAAGCTTAAACAAGCAGAGGATGCAACATTTTTTGTTTTTAAGTTTAAATGTTTAAAATATCAAAAGGCAAAAAAAAAAGATTTAATTTTCGAATAAATCTTATATTTACAGTACCTCTGTGGCCTGTGTCTAATTGATACCATTTCTTTGTCTATAATGAAGAAAAACTAAACAGTAACTATTGAAATATCACGACTATGAGTGAAGTACACGTGCTGGGGGCGTGTTCATGGTCACACTGAGCAGGTGTGCGTGCAGGAATCTAATCCAGCGAAAAATCACCACTGATCCATCCCAAATAACTACTGAGCAGACTCCGACTCCAAAAATGCAACGTGGCAGTTTCCATAAGCTTCATTTTTGTACAGTGGGAGGAACTGGAGCGAAGTCATCCATCTTTTTCTTTAAAACAATCACAGCCACTGACACAGAAGAATTGCATGCTAAACAGTAAACTACTGTTTTAAGTGGATAAGGTCAGCTAGGGCCCCAGTCACATAGGCCTAGAAACTGGTCAGCTATGCCCTGGCAACCTGCAGTTGCTAGGGAAAAATGTGTATTCCCTGACTGTTTGCGAGTGGAGGTTACTGGATGTCGTTAGGTGAAATTTGTTGCAATTAGCGTGGTAAACTGCACCAGCATCCGACTCACTGAGGTCTCACTCCTCCATCCTCCTGTGGATGGAAAGGGGCTTAAATTACTTTATAACCTTAGCTAATAAAGTAACCATTATCAAATTTGCATAACACAGCAAATGGACTGGCTCTTATATAGCACTTTTCTATAAGCGCTATATAAGAACCAGTGCTGAAAGCACTTTGCTCTAAGACTGCAGGCTTACTTGCTTCCAGGTCCCTCTACTGTGGAATCAGCACCCAGTTTGGATTCAGGAGAGAGTCACACTCTATACTTTTAAGATTAGAATTAAAACTTTTCATTTTGATAAAACATATAGTTAGGGCTGAATCAGGTGGCCCCTTAATGCTCACTTGGTTATGCTGCAATACTTCTAGGCTGCTGAGTGTTTCTGTTCCACTCACTCATTAGTTATTATTAATCTCTGATACTCTTCCACAGCATGTCTTTGTCCTGTTTTCCTTCCTAACCGGTCGCAGCAGATGGCCCCGCCCCTCCCTGAGTCTGGTTCTGCTGGAGGTTTCTTCCTGTTAAAAGGGAGTTTTTCCTTCCCACTGTCGTCAAAGCGCTTGCTCATAGGGGGTCATATGATTGTTGGTGTTTTCTCTGTTTACTTTGTATTGCTGTAGAGTCTTTACTTTATATTATAAAGAGCCTTGAGGCGACTGTTGTTATGATTTGGTGCTATATAAATAAAATAGAACTGAATTGAACTGAAATGAAAGTGATAGCTGGCTGACTACGAGTAGCTTTCTGCTTTACTAACATTATCACTCTATGATACTAAATTATTAATTTTAGCAAGGAAAAAAAAAAAAAAGATGTATACCAAACATAGCATATATGTATGCAGCTTGCATGCTCCCCCGCAGTCCAAAAGTCTGCTTTTTATGAGCCTCTCCGTGTTAGTCGTGTGATGGACTCCTCCCTGCACCTCACTCTGGGAGCTGGGAGAGATTCCAGCCAGAAGCAGTTAAGAAAACTAATGATTAGATGGTCTGAGATTCCAAAGTTATCAGTTTGGGAGACAAGTATTAAGTGTGTGTCACATTCAGCAATTGTATTATTATTGGAAGTTGGCAGAGCACAAGCACCAGAGATTATTTCTTTTTAAACAGACAAGAGCTACAACTTTTAATATAAAGCAAATATTATTCTCAAAACAGGTTAATAAGTGCAGTTTTTCCACATTTTCCACATTTCTTCAGTCTGTTGTTTATATGAACAGTGCAAGTTCAAGTGTCTCTTAAAAAAAGGTCCAAATCCTCCACATGTAGAATAAAAAGTAAACTAAAAATTTGCTTATGTATTATTTATTTATATAATGGTAGTGCAATTTATTTCTAAAAAAGTAAATTACTGGTCATTTCTGTGCAGTTTTCAAACTTTGCAAAGTCATCCGGTGAGAAGATAGATGGCTCGCTGTGCAACGTTTGAATTTCTTACTCTTTATACCAAATCTGTTGTAAAACCATAAAATTGCAGCATATTGCATCCAGTAAAGGCTTTCCTACTGCACTAGTAGTGCAATTCAAAGAATGTCATAATATGCAGTGCATATACTATATATAGACAGATAGAATCATTTGTGCTGAAGATACAGTCTAGTGGACTTTTGGATGGTGGCAGGAAGTTCAACCCGAACATGAAAACCTTGAATAAACTGGTTGCACTCCAGTTGCACTCCAATGCTTCGTTCACAGTTGTTAAGGAACTAATAACTAACCTCAGCTAGCTTAGATTTTTCCAACATTACTACAATATGGAGCATTGAAAGGATTTTGCATATCAAATCAATCCCAAACCACATAAACAGAAAATCTCTTTTTAATAATCAGACAATTACACATCTATTTACAATAATGTTCAGCAGGTTTTCAAAGTTCGGGTCACAAGCTGAGAAGCAAACAGTTCAACCAGAGTAACAACATTAAAAGCCCTTCATTCAGATTTTTTTCTGCTACCACTAGTGATTTGTTGTTCGAGGGGAAGCTGGAAGTTGCATCACACCCACTCCCACAGATGAGCAGCACTGCGAGGCTTTCAAGGAAAATATCAGGACTTCAAAAGATCTGCATGTTATTAACATATCTGTTTTTTGCACATGGAACTCGTCAACGTAATCATACGACTTCTAATGACAAAAATGTCACTTTTGGCAGATGAATGTGATCTTTTCCTGACAGCAGGAAAAGGAGAAGGTCATTCCTGTTTCCTGAACTCGTTGCCATCATCAAAAAACAGAGTGAGCCATCTGTGTTATGCAACAGTATTTAGAAGACAAGGAGCACAGTCAGTAAATTTCTCTCAGTAGCATCATGAGACAGACGCACTGATCCAGACTGAACCAGAATCATGCAGGTAAAGTCTGACGATGAAGCATCCTTTGCAATAAATAAACCGGAGCGTCCGACATGTCAACATTTTACATTTCAAAGCAGATTCTGTAGACAGAACGCCACGAAATAGCACGACACAGAAAAATGTGCTAAAAATCTAAACAGAACATTTCAGGGAAGTCTCCAGAAAGTCCTGCAGCTGAACCCTGACATCAGTCTGACCTCTGGCGCCTCAGCCCCCATGGTGAAAAGGCATGTTTGTGTTTCTATTGGGAAAACTAAGCACTGGTTAAAGTCACAATGAAATAAAAAGAGTAGTAATGATAATGATTTTAACAGTGTCACGTTTCTCTCGTTGAAACATTTTATAGTTCTCATTTATTTCCATGCACACTGTGAGAACATAATTAACAGTAAAACGACCAAATGCACATAAAAATATTTAAGACATCAAAGACAAAGACAATAAAACCGCATGTATACTCAGAGTATATGTGAAATAAAGTATTATTAAGAGCATGTTTCTAATTAGCACATTTACTCAAAAACAGCAGGCAAACTGAAGTTTAGACTATAAATATACGATGGATACAACCATAGTGACTCAGTTTTTTTGGGTCTGCATGTTAAGACCAACTCTTGAGCCTGGAGTGATTCTATTTGGGAGTCGGGGTAGAGAAGTAAACACAGACACCTGCTAATTAGCGTTAATTAACAGACAAATAAAATGCTAGAATCTCACCAAAACTGAAGCACAAACTTCTTGGACAGTCTGCAAACTATATCATTTGTCAGATTATTCCATTACAAACGTTCTTAAAGGCACCAACTCTGCATACACAGCTTAGGGTGAGTTCAATGAATCAAGCAGCTGTACAAATTAACGTTACAGGAGCCAATTCTAATCAGAATTTGTAAGATCATAAAGTTATTAAAGTTTGCAAATTGATTCTGAAATTGAGGCGCTGCAGTATTGTCTTACTGGCAGTTCTGGGTTCAAATTTCCTGGTCAGCTAGAGGCCTACCTGTGTAGTCTGCATGCTCCCTCACAGTCCAAAGGTGGGCTTTATGTGTTAACTAGTGATTTTAAAACTTGCCACAGACATGCCTCTCTGTGTTAGACTGCTCCCTGCACCTCAATCTATGGAGGCTGAGAAGCACTTAAGAAAACTGATCACCAAGTAATTGCATGCATATGCAGCAACTGTATTATTACTGGGAGGTGGCTGAGGTTTTTAACAGACAAGAGATACAACCTATAAAGCTACTGTCAAGCAAGTATCTTATTAGGCCTACTGTTATCTTTGATTACACATGACAACAGTCCTAAAGTTTTAAAAAAAAGAATTGAGACAAATGGAAAATGCAGTTACTTAAAACCACCTGTGACCAGTAAGTAATCACAGCAGGCTAAATAATCCAGTGCTTTATGTGAACATTGATAATCGTGACTCGGTGTGCTCTAACTATTAAGGTCTTTATCTTCGAGCTGAAAGTGAGAAATAAACTCCTTGCTCCTCTGTGCACAGAGGTGGAGAGCAGCTATGTAGCATCTCTGGATCAAGTGAAATTTCGTGCCCGGAGCCATGTTTAACAACCTTTTTTGCAACCATATTACAAAATTAGCAACTGACAAACATTAGCATTAACAGCTTGGATCATTCCAGTATCTCAGACAGTTTTCCAATTCAGCATCATCATTTCTCCTTTACTTTAAGAACCGTCTCCAGCAGTGAAAGCTACTTTTACGTTTTATTTTTTTGGTGCTATTTTGATTTCTTTTCTTTGCATGAGCACAGTTTCTATCTGACAGCTGTTGATGTTCGTGACAAGAATCTTTCAGAAGCTTTCAAATGCTTTAGCTTCTATTTGTGGTCCGATTCCCTCAAGAAAGGATCTTGTGGTACAAATTACATGAAACAAATGTGTCCAGGAAACCATTTTGCATTCTGTCGATGGTGTTATTCTCGTTACTGTTTCAAATTTACAATGAGCCATTACAGGAATGTGACTTCATGTTTTAGCTTTGTAGGGTTACTGCTCGAGTATAACTGCAAATATTTCAAAGTAAAAGGCTTGTTAAGAAATGGACACACTTTTATTGTAACTATTTCAAATTAAAGTATCCCCAGGTGTTATATGTATGTTATGATTTATTCTCTATTATATTTAAGGTTTTGGTTCGTATACTGTTGGTGGGGTGGATACTGGGTTTGACAACCATTCACATTTACACAAATGTGTGCATTATAAAAAGAGGAAAAGCTCAATATGATTTCACACTTCTGCCCAATAAGAGAGTTATTACTTCCTATTAGCTTAAGGCAACGTTGTATTTCAGCTGAAACAGTTGTTACCTGAAAACCATCACTTATGCTGGAGAAAAAGAGAAATAAAAAAGCTTGCCTTTCTTTGTGCTTGCTTTAAATAAAAGGCCTGTTTCGTTCAGCATCTGAGGTTATTAACGGCACCGGACACTATTCAAATAAACACAGTAAAAGCACTTGCTAATACAAACTGTGGCGAGCTTGTTTGAACGCTCGTGTAGTTTCTCATTCACAAAGAATGCAGTACATGGCACAGCCTCATTTTGGCTCATTTAAAGCTCTGTTTATTAATGTGAGCTCTTCTAAATGAGCCAATAAATTAATTAAAAAAAAAAAAACCCACTACGAACTATAACAGAGTACAGCCAGTGCAGTTTGGATTTTCATTCAGTTTTGCAAGCAATTTTCATGAAAACATACATTTCTTTTAAATGCATATGATAAAAAAAAAAAAAAAAAAAACTTTGATTCTACCTTTGAGAACAAACCAGCTAAATCCCAGAAAGACAGTAAGTAAACGTGTGTGGCTTCTGGTCTAATACTCTTATGCATGAAATACTTGTAATGTTTTTTTGTTTGTTTTTTGCCATCTAGGGGTGGCATATGAAGCAAAATGACTTTACAACAACACTTCCACATTCAGCTGTTCTCCAAAGATCACCCACCCACTCACCTGCTCTGAAATGACTGACAAGGAACAGGTTCCCAGAATTCTGTGCAAATGTTCATCAAGACCATCGATGAGTTTTTGTTTATTCTTTAAAAATTTTTGAAGACTGCAGTCACCTTCCACTTTGCATATCCATCCTACTTGTGCAAGTCACTGTGACACCCAACCCATCCTTCTACTTCTGTTGTTTAATGGTCACTGGCAAATAGCAAACACGTGGTAAATGGGTAAATTACCGGCACCTTCCTATCATTATTAAACCTATCCCATTCCCTCTTCTTTGTCCAACTACAATAAAGTCAAATTGTCAAGATGCTTTCAGAAATTTCATTGTGACTTTAAAAACAAGTCCTGCGAGTTTTTAAACGCAGCATACAAAGAAATGCTTTTCCTTCTACTCAACACTAAATTATTTTTTTAAATGGCTCCAATCCGGAGGTGCAGCATGTCAGACCTCTGTGGCAAATAAATAATCTTAAAAAGCTTCTACTGATCCACAAGATCATCTGGTATCCCGCAGGTCTACAATAAATCAATAAAACCCCCGAAGTTAGCCATTGTTTAAATATTGATACTCTACGTGTATTTACATGAAACCAAAGAACAAAAAACAGAAAAAATAGAAACGCACTCATTGGCTCTCAGAAACAGGCTTTGACCCCTGACACGGCGAGGTCGGGCTCGTAAAGCTGGGTGATATCCCTCTTGCTGGAAGAGGGCAGAAACACGAGCAATAAAGTTAGCTGAAACCAGATGTTAGGATCCTGACAGACAGCTGATTCATTATCGACACCGACTGCACTACAAGTCATGAGCTGATTACCTTACAATGTGCCTTTTGATTTAAAAGACCTGTACTCTGTCAGCCGAGATCAAAGGCAGACAGCACAGAGGCTTACAAAAAGAACCGCTGATAAACCTGAGGATGAAACACAAGAATAAATCATATCATCTATTGTTTCTTTAACAAGGATTCTTGTCTGCTGGCAGAAAAACTTTCCAGGCCATGTTTAAAAAGTAATGCTAACTTTTTCATGTGAAATCCGATGCGTTTTCAGATTTTGAGCTTCTCACTAACACCCGAGAGAAAAATCCTCTTGATAAAACACACACAAGCTCCTAAATTTTCTTAATCTCTTGGAAATAAGTCCATCTGTTGTGCATTTTGAACCCACACACGAGCCGATGATGTGACGATTTTAAGGTGAATGATTTTTCCTACACTCGTTGGCATCTGGAGTTCCCCAAAGGAAACAGATCAGAAGTCTGCTTCAAGTGTTTTAACATTTTTTGCAACACATACTTCCACCCTGAAAGAACCAAGACAATTTACAGATTTACAGTCAGGCTTGAAAAGATTAATAAATTATTTTTTGCATCTCAGTGGATTGGGCAGCCCAGCTCACACTGTGCTATACTTTTTTGCATTTGGGAGTCATTAAATCAGTGCAGTGAGGCATGTTTATCAAATCCTCTGAACTTTCTTCATCAGTATCAAACTTATTATCTCTGTGTCATCAGCCTGCAGCCATGAAAGAGCAGCATCACACAGAGAGAATTTGAGAAAGTCCCAGCAGGAATGACACAGCCTCCTTTTTCCACAAAAATCATCCTCTTAAAACGGCCAGAAAGCTTCTGCACAAGCGCCTCCCTGTGCTCACCGCAGGACCAAAAAGACCTGTGTCATGCTACGCAGTAGAGAGCAAAGCACACACAGGGGGGCCGATGCCTCCAAAGCGACCGGAGCGAATCCATCCTAGTCAAAGCTCATCAGAGCTCACACTTGGCATCGGGGATCTGGTCTCAGGCTGACGGGGGCTGGAGCCTTTTTGGCCTCCGTGCAGCCATGGCAGGAAGGAAACAGTGGGCTAAAGAGGCGGCCGAGACCTTTACGGAAGACGCTGTTGGAGAGGCTGTAGATGAGACAATTACAGAAGCTGTTGCTGATTGCCAGCCATGTTGTGAGGAAGGACGCCACCTCGTGGTGATATAGGCCGGCGCTCTCTAGGAGGAAGTAGAGGATGTACGGCATCCACAGCACATAGAAGACACTGGTGATGCGGAAGAGCACCATGGCATAGCGTTTGTCCGGGCAGCCTTCGCAACGCTCTCCCCGCTCACCTTTATCACCCTCGGTCTGCGGGCTGAAGCGGGCTTGGCGTTGGGAGATCTCCCTCGTATGCTGCCGGCAGATCCGGAATATACTCCCATAGGTGAAGCAGACAGTAAGTGCAGCTGGTGCGTAGAGCAGCGCCACAATGAAGGTGCTAAATGCCGGGTTGGTTTTCCAAGAGAGTGCGCACCACTTAAATATGTCCCCATGATAACCTGGTTTCCCCCAGCGGAAAAACGATGGCAGGAAAATCAAAGCAGAGTAAACCCAAATGAGCACGATGCACACCCTCAGGCGGCATGGGGTGACCAGCGTGGTGTACGACAGCGGTCGTGTGATGGCGATGTAGCGGTCCACGCTGATGCAAGCTAGCGAGGCCATGGAAACACTCTTCAGCACAGAAACCATGTAGCCGAATCCCTTGCAGGTGAGCTCCTCATTCAGGCCTCGAAGGTAGTGGAGGAGGGACATCGAGGGCACGAGGCAGCTGACGCCCACCAGCAGATCAGCGTACGCCATGGTTTGGATAAAGTGGCTGGTGGTGTGGTGGTGCAGCAGCGGGGCACAATGGAAGACAAAGATCACCACCAGGTTGCCAGCGATGATGAGCACAGTGAGGAAGAGGATGACAACCACCTCCAGCACGCAGGTATCCATGCTGTGGGAGTAACCCATGGAGCCCAGCAGGCAGAACGAGGGAGAGCCGCTTTGGTTCGCATCAGAGGAAGAGTTCATGTTTGGACTGGAGAAGAGGGAGGGAGGAGAAGGGGGCGGTTTCAGCTCAACGCAGCCATCATCCTGTCATCCAAGTCTCTTTATTTTTTTTAACCCTGAAGTTGCAGCTCCAAAAACAAAGCATGCCCCTGTTCTTCTATATCAGCATCTTTTCTCCCTCAGCGGGCAGCGAGCCTGTCCTTAAAGTAGCAGTAATCCATCGGTGCATGCAAAACGCAGCCGGCCACTGCTGCTGCTGCTGGGGGTGAAATGTGTGCATGTGTGCAACCTCGAGAGGCAGAAAAAAAATGTCCCAATGTAGGACAAGAGATGCCCGTCTAGTGGTGCAGTGCAACCCGTCCTCCCCCCCACACAGCTGTTTATCATACCCCCCTCCCTTGACTACAAATCCCGAGGTAAGCACTGTTCTCCAGCGGGCAGGAACCAAACAATTAAAACATTGAAAAAATAAATAAAAAGAGCCATCCACTGGCACTCTTCAAATGCCGGCAAAAGGGTAAAAACAGGGAGAGGAAAACGATCCCAAAATTCCCAGCAGCTTCTGCGTGCCGGCACTGAATGCTTCCTCAGCAAAGAAAGTCAAGGCGGTCCAATCAAACGGCACATCTGAAGGTAGACGCCTCATCCGCGGGTCATTAAAACACAGATTTTCATGAGCAGACAGTGTCCTGGAATCCTGGAGGCAGGCAGGGCAAACATCCAAAGGTGATGGATAATGTCACTGGGAGCTCTTCTTGTCAGGCTCAGTGGCGGCTGGTCGACTTCCAGTGTGTGTGTGAAGATGGAGAGATGTGTAGTCATGAGTGTGAGAGACAGAGAGAGATGAAGGAGGTAGACGGTGAACTGCTTCTCCTTTCTGCTGTAGTGGCAATACAGTGATGATGCAGCGCTGCCACTGCTGCTTTCCTCTCCTCCCCCTTCACTCACTCGCTTCCTCTCTCTCTCTCTCGCTCTAACACACACACACACACACACACACTTTGCTTCCCCTCCTCCTCCTCTGTCCGTTTTAATTTTTTTACTTCTTTCTGCCTCCCAGTGTCCCCACTCTTACTGTACCACAATTACAAAACTGAGAAGGAAACTTTTTAAATAAGCTTCAGAGCAACTGAAATTCATTATATATACACAACAAAATATCGAAAATCCATAAGAAACTCACAAATGTTAAGCAGAAATCATGATTATGGCCTGGTGCAAATTACATCGGTGTGAGGATCATTTGTTTTGTAAGGCATCTATTGGATTTTGTTGATGCTTGAAATTAAGGTTGTGAGACTTTGATTGCATGGCTGCTTGATAGACTTCACATCCGCTAATGTGAGTCACCGAGGGAGATCTTTTAACAGTGTTTGTGGTAGACGTGTCATAAGAGAAAACACAGTAACGGGAAACGGACGATTAACTTCCAGAGGGTAGCGGGTTTGTTAAAAGCTTATTTAGCTCTTAATTTGAAGTTTTGAAATAAACTCCAAATTAAGAGAAGAAAACCCATCATAAGATGCCTGCCAAGTGGTGACCTGCTTCAACTAAGAGTTTGGCTTGTAGTGTTGCTTCTTTTTAATTTTATTGAAGGAAGTAATAGGCACATATTAAGGCTTTCAGTAAAGACCACCCAAAGGTTTCTGCTTCTAAATAAAAAGCAGCTGAGCAGCAGGTGAAGCTGCCAACATTTAAAATAATAACTCCAGACACAACAACTGGGTAACATCCATCTTTGTTATGCAGTCCAAGTTTTTGCTACAGACACTAAAGCTCATCATTTTAACACTGGAACTGCCGAATAAGTCAAGGTACTCACTGCTGCACTGTTTAAACAATTAATACTACAATATACACTCACTGACCACTTCATTAATCATACCTGGCTAGTACTGGGTTGGACCCTCCTATTGCTGTAAGAACCGTTTTAATTCTTTGTGACATATAATGAAGTTCTTTTGAAGCATAAATTATTCATTACAGTCTTCATTTTCTCTAAACATCTTCTCTGCTCTCTTTCTTCCTTTGAGTCCCTTTCAGCATTACTCTAACCCCCCTGCAGTTCTCTGTAAGCTTCATTTTCATGGACCTCCATTTTGCTCCTAACAGGAAGCTCCTCCCCCTTCCACATCTGCTACCCAATAAACATCAAGCAGGATCCCCTCTGTACAGAGACCATTACTCAACCCAACCACATGCACTCCGCACTCTCCCCAACAGCTACACCGATCACATATCAACTACATATGTGCTCAGAGGCACTGCAAGCATAAATGTGTGTAAACAACACACAAGACAGTTTCTAATGGATGATTAAAATTTCTACAGATCATGCTTAATGTAGGACAAACACAGGAAAAGATGAAAGGAAAATAGGGATGCAAGAGAAACGAATAAAGACCGGCATGGAAAAAGATGAAGCATAATAGACCTGATTTTTTGGACCCAAAACACAGAAACTACAATAGCATTTCAGAAAATCTGAATCCAGCTCTAAATCAGAATTCATTTTAGTCATAAAAATCTTTACATTTTATTTTACACTTAAATTATTGTTTATATTTAATCAAAGGGTATATTAAAAAAAGTCCTATAAAATTACTAATTTGGCAAAATTTAAGTGAACTTACTCTGATGATGTCTGCTGTGTGAGCGGAATATCAAGAACACAAACTGATATGGTGTAAAGCACTGAAAGAGACTACAAAGACAAGTGAAACAATATCCAAATATTCTGGCGCAGCTCTACTATCTGCTAAAGCATTCAGAAAACAAACTAATCAACTAGTTAACCCACAAAGTTAAAAACAGTCAGTATGTATGAAAGATAATCTGAATTAATTGTTTGGCAGCCTTTTGTGACGACTACTGAAGTTGTGTTAGTGTGTTTTAAACAAATTTCTCCTTTGATGCATTAAATTATCATTACTCTTAGAGTTCACATATAAGCAACATTTGCAACGCAGAAGAGTGTGCGTGTGTGTGCGTGTGTTTTCTTACTATCTTGGTGGGGACCAAAATCTGAAATTTACTATACTGGTGGGGACCAAACTCCAGGTCTCCACGAGGTTGAAGACATTTTTCACACTTAAAATGTGTTTTTAATGTCCGGGTTACCCTAAACCTAACCATAACCCAATTGTAAGTGATAGGCATTCCTTTTATGATGGCTAGGGTTAGGGTAAGCGGCTAGGGAAAGCATTATGTCAATGGGACGCCCCCAAGAGGATAGCAAACCAGACGAAATACCACACCTGACATTAGAGAAGAATAGAATTAGAGTAGAATATAAGTGCACATTTGGAAAGATATTTCTTCATCTCATCTGTAATGTTTTCTTTCCTAAAGTTGTTTCTGTTAATGAGACATAAATGTGTCTTCATCCTGGAAATGACTGTTTCATTCTCACCTGAGCACTACTGAGGTTTTACTGTTTGAGCCACACACTGTGCATTATGGAATCTGGAAAGTCCAATCCTGGTTTCATGCTTAACTCCTAGGCTGCCCTCACCTTTTAGTTCTTTGTTGCTCACACAAAGTCACAAACACGTAAATAAAATTTTGGACACAATGTAACTGCTCTGCATATTTGTAATGTTTTACCCACAAAATCTTTTCCACTTTTTTAAGATTCTCGTTGCTGCTTGTAACTGTCACACCAACATTTGCTCAGTTGTTTTTAGGCTACTATAAAATAAGAAGCCCATGTCCTATATGCGTCATTACCAAACGGCGCAGTCTTCTGATTCACCACATCAAACCAAAGCATCTCTTGTGATATTTGGTGCAGGAAGAACTGGAGGGGTCACCGCAAGAATGTCGGCTCCTTCCAGCCTAATGGTGGGGAACAGAGACATCATTCAGACACTGTTTGTTTTCCTGGTACCATATGGTGAGCACTAGCCACCATGTTAGTGTCTATTTTTGCTTTCATTTCCAGGTCAAGGGTCAGAGGTGCCACATCTGCCAGACGTGAGGCTGAATGTCGAGGTACCTGAATAAGCACCCGCGTTATCTCAGTTGTAAAGTTGTTGTAAAACATCAATGTGAACACAGACATCAGCGCCTCGTGGGTGTTGCCAAGTCAACACAACAGCAGTAAACATCAGGGCAGGCCGACGGGGGAAAGCCACCTTGTGACTGATTGTTTGGAAAAAGAGAGCTTGTGATCCTGAGCCCGCTGGAGGCCAATTTGAACATCAGCACATTTTTCTTTAATTATGAATGCAAAGTTGCTGTTGGACAGCACCGTCAAAGACGTAAAAAACTACAGTGGTAAATGAACATGATTCATAGTTGGAGAGCACACACTACACTTCTTTGTCAGGTTACCCAACCAATACAGAGGGAAAAAAACTGGACTTCTTGCATAACAGCACAGACTTTGATTGCATTTATGATATATGAGAGAATAATGTGATCCGAAACGGCATCCAAGTTACTCACTTGGCATAAACAAGAGGAGAAAGAATTAGGCATAGGAGTTCAACAATTAACGGTAATATTACGTAATGTTTACAAGACTGATGAGACCTGCTATGATGGTTTGGAGACGATGGCACTGACAAATACACAGGAAGTGGCAGAGTTGAAGATTGTCACTGAGCAGGATGTACAAGTTTAGGAATCAGTAAATCATTGAACAGCTCAGGTTTAGCAGTTTGAAGACAAAATTAGAGTGCAAGGCTGGGATGTTTTGGACATGTGCAGAGGCGGATATACTGGGCAAAGGATGTTGACTATGGCAATGCCAGCCAGGAGGAAAAGAGGAATATGGCACTGGAGGTTCATGGATCTAGTGAAGGATTACGTCCAGAGAATAGGTGTGCTGAGAGCAAGGCAGGAGTAATTCTTGTTATAACCAAGGTAGGGCTGGGCAATATGGCCTAAAATCCATATCACGGTATAATTTGAAGCATGTGGGGTAACGATATATATCGCGATATATTCTTTTCTTCTGTATCAAGTATTTTACACACTATATGGCACACTTAAAATCCTTTAATTTTCTCAAAAATCAACAGTGCAACTTATGTATGAATTCTGGTTGTGCTTACTCACCTCGAACCGATTTTACGTGGTACACGGCGCTCAAAATTCTGTCCAAAAATATTTTAGTATAACTTTGGTAAGCTATGGAGGTGCACCGCTTGATGGATTGCCTGAGCATTACGGCTGCCTTAGTCAGGAGCCTTGCAGAGTAATCTGGGTCCTAAACTGTCTTCTTCAGGTCCCAAAGTCAAACAAACACTGCGGCATCACTGAAAGTTAAAAACTGTCTAAATTCTTTCATTTTTAATAAAATGAGCAGCATTGCTGCTTTACCAGGTGTAACAATTAAGTTTAACATCCAGGCATCCATGAAAATAGAATTTATTAAATTCAATGGAGTTAGAAGTTAGCAGGAAGTTAGCTTGCTAGTTTCCACCTAAACATGATATAGCATGTTCTGACTGAGAGATTCCCATGATGCATTGAGTATTTCTGCTTCAGTCACCTTTCTCACTCACTGTGTTAATAGACCTCTCTGCTGAATCAGATTTGTTATTAATCTCTGTCTCTCTTCCACAGCATGTCTTTTGTCTTGTCTTCCTTCTCTCACCCCAACTGGTCGCAGCAGATGGCCCCGCCCATCCCTGAGCCTGGTTCTGCCGGAGGTTTCTTCCTGTTAAAAGGGAGTTTTTCCTTCCCACTGTCCCCAAAGTGCTTGCTCATAGGGGTCATATGATTGTTGGTGTTTTCTATGTATGTAATGTTATAGGGTCTACATTACAATATAAAGTGCCTTGAGGCGACTGTTGTTGTGATTTCGGTCAAGTTTATTTATTTTGGTGTTGTATAAATAAAACTGAGTTGAATTGAAAATTGAAAAGTGTTTCATGGAAACACAACTGAATTGAAAATAAAATATACAAAAACATCGTGTAACAAATTTGTCCTAAAACTGTCTTAAAACTAAACAACCAAAAACAAACCCACTCAAATAATTAAGAATTCTGTCAACATCTTTGTTCAAAACTTTGAGTATATTTTTATTTATTAGGATGATAATAAGCTGAAGTCATGTTTTTATACTCAATTTTGAGCCAGCACACTGGACCTCTCTAAGAAGTCAGAAATTTAATTTCAACCACTAAAACAAATTTTTATGTTTAGGAATACAAGCAAATAACTGTAATTTGGGATCTTAATTGAAAAAACAGTAATGTGCTTTACTTTTTCCCCTCTGTTTTTTTGTAAGATAGTAAATTTGAAAATTACTGGATGATAAGAGTAATTATATTTTAGCATTAAAAACATACATATTCTAGAAACATAAGAAATTGTTTTAGTAATTACCAATACTGTTAATTTAGGGTAGCTTGACACCCTACATTGGGTGGTGTTCTATTTGGTGGGGAATTTGTTAAGCACTGTAAATAAAAACTGATTAGAAACTAGAAAAAAAACATAAATATGCACCAGTCTTCATAGATGTTCTTCTTTCTGTATTGAACAGGCCTGTCAGTACAGTTGCTGTGTCCGTGGATGCTTCTCTGCATGTATTAAACAGAGCCTGGTGCCTTATTTTTCTGCAGACTTTTGATGACATTACTCATCTTCTGTTGTTAGATTTATCCTTTGTGCATTGTCATATCCTGGAGCTGGAGATATATCTTCTTATATTGGCAGTGGTGGTATTATTTGATAGTCACAATACCAGTTTTGACCTTGTTTTTAAAACCTAACGACCCAGCAGTGTGACGGTAAACATCACTCCTGAGTAACCCCCTGCTGCAGCTGACCTTTTAGTTTGCACTTGAGCTGTAACAGAGGCAGGAAAATTAGGTCAACCTTTGTACATTACCTCTCATCCACCCTTGTTTAACAGCTCCTTACAACCTTTTTTAAGCTGATGAAGGGAAGGCATACGCTGCTTATTATGTTTAATCTCCTCAGTGTATATATTTCCTTTTTGGCAGGCACTGACCATAAGGAATATATTTATTTTGACAGAATGTTTAGGTTAATTCATGGTCTTCAGTTGCTCCCTCTGATAGGTGAAGGTAGAACAGAAAGATAGAAAGAAAGACTCCAGTGTTTTAATATTTTTAAGTTAACTTTTTTTGCAGATAATTGTTTAATTTGACATGAACCATGTACAGAGACAGAAAGGCACAAGTGCAAAGTTGCCCTCATGTGATATGTTCTTTAATAATTCGGACAGTTAATGCCCTCAACCCAAGAGACTTCTTAGAAATCTGGCCCATGTGGCCTATGGGTTGTGATAACTTGGGACTCATTGGCTTCTTTGTTAGAGATTCTGGAAAATTGTGCAAGCCAACTTTCCAGATAATCACAGTTTTTACATGAATCATTTCAAGTCAGTTATTTCAAAATAATCACAGAAACAAACCAAATGGGAGTAAATTATTGCTAAGTGTATCTAAATCTGGGTCAGCTTGTTTGTTGACCTAATTGCCGTGCATATTCATCAGTCCACAGTCTGGGTATGTGCTGACTTTCACTGTGGTTAGGCTGTTTTCTAATGATACTCAAGAAGGCCAGTGCAGAGGGCTGAAGCATTGTTTGCAGTTCAAAGTGTCACAGACCTACGGCAAAAGACTATTCTTCTTTTCAATTCCCAAATGATTTATTGTACAGATTAATGAGGACCTATCATGCTAATGTTTTTATTCTTGGAGTCTGCTAGAGTACCAATGCATGATTCAAAGCTGAAAATTATTATTATTTTATTATTATTTATCTTTTACTCAGTTCACCCTCTGTCAGAAACAAGATGTTTTAGTTTCCTAACATCTCATTTAAAGCAACTGTCTTCTGATTGGCTGCCCTTCGTAATCAGACACAGGTGGGTTGGGCTTCTGTGCTTTAAATGTCAACATTATGGTTGTCCCATTTGTATGACACAAACTTGTCACAAAGTGTTTAGACAAGTCTGAGCCTTTGGCTAAAAAAAGTTTACTTGTGCATACCCTGACATGATCATTGGCCTTGTTTATGTGTGCATCCAGCATTGCGACAGGAAATGATGCCTGTTGTACAGGGTGGGCTATTTATATGGATACACCGTAAGAACATGGGAATGGTTGGTGATATTAAAGTCCTGTTTGTGGCACATTAGTATATGTGAAGGGGCAAACTCCTCAAGATGGGTGGTGACCATGGTGGCCATTTAGAAGTCGGCCATCTTGGATACAACTTTTGTTTTTTTTCCAATAGGAAGAGGGCCATGTGACACATCAAACTTATTGGTAATGTCACAAGAAAAACAATGGTGTGCTTGGTTTCAATGTAACTTTATCCTGACTGAAACTCTTCAAATAAGCCATTCTTCTGCAAATGACCTGTTAGCTGTTTGACAACTACTCTTTCAAGGATTCTTGAGATGAAAAGAAGGTTGGGGATTGGCCTATAATTAACTAAGACAGCAGGATATCGATGCATTATTGATTTTAGTTTAGCTTTTATTAGTTTACCTTAGCTTTTTTCAGTTATTAGAATATGAAGCCTACTTGTCAGGGGCAGATTTTAGAGGTTCACAACAAAAACAATGCTGTGTAAACCCAGCTGATTCGCGGTCATGTATTCATCCTGAAGTAAACAAACACCAAAGCCTCACCAGCCTTTGACCAAACTGACCAAAGACTGAAACTAAAGGTATTTGCAGTACTGTTTTTAAATTGAATCTTATTAATACACAATATTGTTTAATCTAGTACTTTTTTCCCAGCATTCTAGTTTTTTGTTTGTTTTTATTTCAGCTAGCCAAAGTGTTTCATCACACCTACTTTCAGTTTAGTTTTACATAACTGTAAAAATCATAAAAGGCATGTTATTAAAACTACCAAAGAAGGGCATCCTAGACCTCTCCATCCACATTAGCTGACCAGAGTCAGCATTGGACTCTAGCAGGAAGGGTTCAGATGGTGCAAAGGATATGATGAACAAACCTTTGCTTTTCACAATATCCTTGAGGAATCTCAAGCATTGTCTGGAATCGATTGCATTTCTCTGCATCAACTTCAAAGACCTCAATTTAGTAAATGGTAAATTGACTGTTACTGCTTTAGCACTTTTCTACTCTGAGTACTCAAAGCACTTTCTACTGCAAGTCTTGTTCACCTAGTCACACATAGTCGCACTTGCACCCTGACAGGCTTCATTATCTTCCCCAAGGATACCTTGACATGTATGCTAGATTTAACCATCCCATTGGTAGAAAACTCGCTCTACTTCTTAAGCTATGGTCGCCCCATCTGACAATATTAATCTTATGAGCCAGTTTTACCAAAAGTTCAAGTGTAGCATCATCTTATAAAGTTCACAGATTGACATTGACTGAGAATCAATCAAAGTAAGGATGGCTGTAGCTCAGGAGGTAGAGCAGGTCATCTGCTGATCGGAAGGTTGGTGATTCGATGTCTCCATATCTTTGGGCAAGATACTAACTCTAAGTTGCTCTCTGATGCATCCATTGGAGTGTGAATGTTAGTTTGAAAGCACATAAAAGCACTGAATGCATAGAGTGAATAGGTGAATGGGTGGCATGTTGTATAAAGTGCCTTGGGTGCTATGTAAGAAGTCCATTTACCAAAGTATTTCATTGTGATGTCCACAGACATGGTTATGTGTGAAACCACAGCAAATGTACAAAGTAGTATATAGTAGGTCAAGTTTGAGGACCTGAATTATTAATAAACATAATTAGTAACAAGACAAGTAGCAAAACAGTTGGCGATAGGAGAAAAACAAGCATCTCACCAGAACACGGTTACAGTTACATCAAGCTTGAACTTAAAAATCAAAGATACAGACATAAACACAGTCCTATTTCCTCTAGTCTAATCTTTTATCCAGTCTCATTGGGCTTAAAAATCCATTTTTCAAGGTTAATTTGACCAGAAGAGCAGCAGAGACTGTAACAAATATAAACATAAATTTAAAAAAAATAACACATGACACAGAGTGAACACAACATCCAGATCATATGAAATAATTTCCCCCAGGGATCAATAAAGTATTCTGATTCTGAATAAGATATCATGAACAAGAGCAATTTCCAGAGCAATGACAAAGAGGACCACTTCCTTAGTTCTTTATAATGTCCTAAAACGCCTCCACAGTAATCACTTGTGATGGCTTCAGATCCTACGGCAGATTATTCCAGGAAACAGAAAACGCATGTTTAAAAGCATTTTTTCCTGATTCTGCTCTGACTCTGGGGGTTAAAACAGGGCTCTTTGAGACCAAAGGTTGTGTGACTATTGTTTTTACCATAACCAGTATATCCTCAGATAACAGTCAAGCAGAGATTTATAATTTCCCACGCGTGGGACTAATAAAGGTTATCTTATCTTATATACAAAAACCATGTAAAGGGAAAGTGTGGCCTTACAGAGACAAGAGCATACAGAGAACAGAGTTGTGAGATGATAATGGATCAGACACACATAATTTTACAAACTGCACAGTTGCAATGAGGGACTGAATCTAATAGTAATAATTTGATTTAATGCATTAAATCGCCTTCATTGGCAAGCTACTGATAATTACTCTGACCCGAGATTATCGTCCATCAGCATGACCTTAAGAGAGAAAGTAATCTGCTACCTTAAAGAGTGCGTGTTAAGCTCCCCCGGACAGAGATCTGTTATTAGCAAACTTACAGGAGAAGGACGGGCCAATGGGACTAAAGAGAGGATCACCCAACCCTTCTTCTTATCCAACATCCCAAAAGGTCACCGTTTCATAAAGGGAACTCCTAAATCATGCAATACAGACTAATTAACTTAAGTGATTAAATTACCTATACAACTACAACAACTACAAACCATCAATAGCTGCTGAATTGTTCGTTTGAGTTCTTATTGAACCTTCAGTCAGTTTCGGACTGACGGCAGCAGGTAGAAGAATCTTTTCTTTATTCTTTAAATAAGTAATGAAATAAGTGTTCTCATCTGAAATCATGAGGGATGGCTGTTTGAATGATCACATATTAGTCAAATGTACAAGCCAATAAGCTCACTTTTTTTTCCACCGGCTCATACATGATTCATGATGTCATAAATTCACGCTGATATTTTTTCCCCCCGTTTTAAACCACCCTCTCTGTTTTTTACCCCCTCGGAGAAACATTGTGACCTGCGAGAACTCCAGTTAAAATTGAATTAACCTCAGGCACATGGTTCATTAGTGGAAGGCCTGCCTGGTGCCATAGGCAATTAGCTTTTACAGTCCAAGTCTGCACAGTCAGTTCTGTGTTCTGGATGTCACACAGACACAAACAGAAACACACAAATGCAGGATGCAGCCTATTAGCATCAAAAAAAAAAATAGAGAAAACAAAATCTAACATGTCACATCCTCTTGGTTTTCAAATCTTTCTGTTCTTCTGAAGTGAAGCCTTACTCCTGATCAGAGTAGCCTTGCCTGTAGATTTGCATCTTTGAAGCATTTCCTCTTCTGGAAGCAGCAGAGGAAGTAAGATAGAGACACACACAGCGAATCAGATGTTGTCCAGGTGCTGGCCCACCTTGTTCTGCTCACTGCGAGCTAGAAGGCCGCTCTAACCAGAACCTGTACATGATGGAGAACTGCTGCTGTGAGCTCAGATCAGCATAGCTCACCAGACTGCAGAGCAGACGTGGGGAGTTCCTGCTGCAGTGAGTGCAGAAAGAATCAGGAACTGACTGCAGCAGACTTTTTGCACCATTACTTATTGACACATAATGGAAATGGTATTATTCAGGCCAATCACATAATGTTCATAACTGCAGCTTCTCTAATGTCCACTTGAGGATGTCTTTAAAAGAGAGTTAATCCCCACAGACTCCCATGGTATAGTCCTAAATTTACAGCACAGTTAATCATGTTACTGCCTCACAAAAAAAATAATTTTGATCTCTGCAGATAGTTTCCAACTTCATAACAACTCTGAAGAAGATGAATTTTTCTAACTCATTCACCTGAGTACTAGAGATAGGCACATAGTGACTCTGACAGCTGCCCCATGGTCACATCAGGCTCCCAACATGGCAGCAGCTAAAACATAAATGTTCAAAACCAATCACATCCATCTTTAATACTCACTATGGGAAATCCAACTTGGACACTACTTGGGCTGCTCTCTCTCCCCCCCTACCCTTCCTTCACTGTTTCAGGAAATCTCAATATCAACATAGACAGGCTTCAGAAATGTGAACCTAAAGGTCTGCAAATATGGACCTCAAGCTAAAAATGTAAAACTAACAAGCTCACAGTGAATAGCTAAAACTAAAGCAACATGAAACCTCACGACCCTCAACATTATGACGGTGAAGTAACCGTCCAAAGACTCTGCTTGAGTTGTAAAATATACAGACCTGATGTGCTGACAAACATTACAAATGATGAGGGAATGAAGGACACTAAAAGAAAACAGGTAAGCAGACAGTACAGCAATGATGGAGTTGGAGTAAAATAAAAAAAGAATTACACTAGACCTGCTATTAAATAGTTCCTGCACCTTAAAAAAAAATCCATCATTCACCAGTGTTGGGTGCATTTAAGTTTTTATTTATGATTTTGAAGCCTAGTATTTAATCAGCAATCAGGTTGACACTAAACTGGCCAACTATTTTCATGACCAAATAATATTTCTCTAAGCAATGGTGGTAAAATTTTGATGCCTTCCTTGTCTTCAAGAAAACTTCTTCATCTTTAGATAAATAGACAGACGTTTTCTATCATTTTCTATTTACTCTATTAAATTGTTAAGGTTAAACAGCTGAACACAAAATGAGGCTGTTTTGAAGCCAGATTTTGTCAGACTGTTTGTAGTTAAAAGGGGAAAAAAATCCGACCATAAACATCCTTTAAAATAGTGACTAAACGTTGCCACAGAAGTCACAAAAGCTGACTGTGTTGAACTCCCCACCAGCTGCTGAGCAGTGCAGTCACATCATGCAGGGTTTGTTATGTTCATGGCAGTGGTTTACATTTTCTGAAAGGTGTCAGCAGATAAAGGCCAGAGGTCAGCGGTGTTCATGTAAACCTACCTGAGTGATGTGGACCAGAAGACAGAAAAAGTCACTGTGACTGCTTAATGAAACCTTAAGTCTTAAACTGAGTTAAGGTTAGATTAGAGTTTTCTATAAGTTTGTTTGGGTTTTTTTTTTTGTATTCTTTGCACACAAAAAGCTTAATTTAATAACGTAGTAATGAAGGGTTCGCTCATTTCAGTAATACAGGGTTTGTTCATTCTATGAGAATGTTTAGCTTGGTTTTTATTAAAAACAAAATGTTTTGGAACTTTGTGAAGGCAGCTGACTCAAGTCAGAAGTGGGAAGTAACGAGGTACAAACACAGTAGGGACGGGAATCAATGCAAATTTAGCAATTCTGATTCCATTATCGATATCACTTATCAGTTTGATTTCTTATCGATTCTCATTGGATTCTCATTAGCTTCACTTTGAGAGCCACCACTATCGTTAAGGCATCAAGCGAATTAATTGCATGCCTTGCAGTTAAATGTTAGGTAACTTACTATACATGCACTAATTACTCCCAGGAGAAAGTAATTTGTTATACCACTCGTTACATTACTTTGGCATTTCTCCGTAAAATGAATTGACAAACACAGTCTCATAATTACCATTTAATAATATAAACATATAGGCTAGAGTCTCACAGACCAATACATATTCCCATCATAATGAGGACACACATATAATCTTTCTCTTAGCATCTAGGTATGAACACAAAGCACAGAGCAAATATGGGAACCAGCACAAAGAGACTTCAAAGCAATCGCCATGGTGACGCTGGAAAAACTTGCCACCTGATATTCGTACTTCAGAGTCTATACAGTCTTTCAAATCCCATCGTAAAGCTCACTTTGTTATGTTGGCTTTTAATCAGAGTTCATTTTGAGTACCATCAGTTTCTTTTGTTTATATTAAATATAATGCATTTGCTTCACCTCATGTCTTATTCTTCTGTATTTATTTTTATAAGGTTTCCTCTTGTTCATCAACTAACTTGCGATGCACTGTGGTCAACTTGCTTTTAAATGTGCCATAGAAATACAATTGACATTGACCTTGAAATTTTACCAGAGCATCTTTTTAGGTGCCTGTACTACTTCTTCACTATACAAAAACTTACCTACTTTTTCCAATTATAAATGCTGTATTGATTGTAAACAGATTTGACTAATCCTACAAAACTGATTATACGCTAAAACTGAGACGTTTATTTCAGCTCACGCACGTTTGGAGGGTTTCATGGATACTCTATCTTGGAATACATTAGGTCTCTTAGTAGCACCTGAGCATTAGTTAAATGCCAGAGCCTGCCGGAGCAATATTGTCCACACCTTTATGACCAGTACCCATCGTCTGACGGCTCATTCTGCTGCTCATTTCAAACTGATTTCTTGAACATGAAAAAAAAAAAGAGTTTAAATAAGTGAGTGGGTTCATCACCATCATCCACCTCCTCATTATCATAAGCTGCAGTGCACTGAGTGGAGCTGAGGAGTTTGGTCATTCAGGACCTCAGAGCAGACCCACTACTCCTTCACGTCAAAAGGATCCAAATGAGGCGATTCGTATTTCAGAAACTGCTGATCTACTGTGATTTTCCCACACTACCATCTCTATGGTTTACAAATGTCAGAAAAAAAGAAAATATCCATGCAGTGTCAGTTCTCTGAGTGAAAATGCCTGGTTGATGTTCAGATCAGAGGAGAATGGACCACTTCAAGCCTATATGATGGAAACAGAAGCTCAAATAACCACTTAGTACAACCAAGCTATGCAGAAGAGCATCTATTCACGTTAAACCTTGAAGCAGATGAGCTACAGCAGCAGAAGACCTCACCCGGTGCCACTCCTATGAGCTGAGAACAGAAAATGCAATAGAAGACTGGAAAAATAAATGCTGCCTGGTCTGATGAGTCCTAATCTCTGCTGTTATATTCAGACGGTATTGTCAGAATTTGGTGTGAACAACATGAAAGCATGGATCCACCCTGGCCACAGTTTACCCATCTTTTGATGCCTGTTTCCAGTATGATAACACATTATAAACAAAGCTCAAATCATCTCGAACTGTCTTCTTGAACATGACAATGAGTTCACTGTACTCCTGCGGCCTCCACAGTCACCTGATCTGAATCGAACAGAGAACCTTTGGGATGTAGTGAAATGGAAGATTCACATTATGGAGTGTGTAAGTGTCTTTTTACTTTCTGCTCACTGATACCAACAAAAATCAAATGAAAAAAGACAAAAACTAAATCAATATCTGCAGCCAAAATTAATTATTCCTTATTATAGCCGTCTAAAATAACACCAGTATCTCTGTTGATCTTACAATCGTGTGTGTGTTATACCTACGGAGCAGTAAGAAATATAAAAGAGTGGAAGCCACCCTCTACACATTTCTGAAAATCTTGTGT
Organism: Simochromis diagramma; assembly: GCF_900408965.1. Taxonomy (NCBI): domain Eukaryota; kingdom Metazoa; phylum Chordata; class Actinopteri; order Cichliformes; family Cichlidae; genus Simochromis; species Simochromis diagramma. Next base: position 344,074 of record NW_024387200.1, on the reverse strand, counting down.
TTAATGGGATAAACATGACAATTATATTCTGAAGCAAATTTCTAAATAGTTTCTAAGCATTCTTGGACAAAACATTCCACGAATTGGACAAAGAAAAGAGCTGATACTTCCAAGTTTGGTTTGTTTGATATGAAAGCATCCACTGAATGCCTTTAACTTAATTTAATCATGACTTGGAAATTCTCCACCACTGCAGCTGCTCACCGAACCAACATAATAACTTAATAATCATAATTGCATTGCATTGTTTAAGTGGAGGCCTGTAAATTAGACAGCTCCCCGTGGGCTAAGCACACTTTTCCAAACGGGCGTTTCAGCTAATGGTTCCCTGGAAAGAGCGCTGTGCTAAAGGCTGATAAATGAGCATCTCCATTTATGGCACTCAACACACCCAAACACACACGTGTACACACACACAGCTGGCAGACAAGCACTAATTTTAGTTTTAATTGAATTCACCACCTCTTGAATTCATCTCAGGGTTGTGATTAAGAACAAAAGCTGCGCTGTGAAACAATCACGGCTGATTTCTCCTTCACAGCTCAGAAACACCTCTGCTGTTCCCCATGACTGATTTTCAGCTGAAGTGTGCAGTGAGGGGAGGAGACCAGTTTGTATAACAGGCCTGTGTTTCTGTCTTTCTTGTTAGCAAGAAGCACATGTGTGGGCATGTGTTCATGAAGACACCATGTGTTTGCATGCTTGAGTGTGGATACCCGTCCATCTCATGCATTGTGCTTTCAGCAGCCACAGTTCTTGTCAAACTTGGCCCGGGTTCCTGCACTATTAAAAGCCCTAAATCAATGCTTTTTTAAGACCTTTTTAAGACTTCAATTAAGGAAATGCACTTGTGAAATGATGACATATTGACCCAGTTTCCTGCGCTTGGATGGAGCCTCTCGTTTTTTTTAAAATTGTGACGCAGTTCTTTGTCTTTTGTTTTTTTTAATAAACACAAGCACCCAAAAACCATTCAGTTGCCATTTGGAGCCTCTCTAGCTTATTATTCATGCCTAGCACATCTTTAAGCTAACTCACAGTGTGCATCCAATATTCCAGACACCAAAAATTCAACGCCAAATATTCAGAAAGCAATCGTACTCAGGCTGAGTAAAGTGTAAATGAATACACTAAGTTTTGGATTAGGACTTTTTTAAGTGCAAATAGTCCAAACTGGTAAAAAGATCTTAATGACCACAATGTTGTGGTTTGTTTTGTTTTTTGGTGAATTCTTCCTGCTATATGTTGTTGTTTGCCAATCAACGACCCTGGATATGACCTTTTATTAAGGACAACGTAACCGTCATCCTTTATATTAGGGTGACTACAGCTCTGTAGCTAGAAAATAAGGTTGCACTAACCCTCCAAATATTGCTGGTTTTTAGTTTGTGTCCGAATCAAATAATTTAGTAAGAACATGGTATATCATATAGCTACTGTTAGCTTCTAACTCAGCCGAATAAAATTCCTGGACATTAAGCTTTACAAAACATGTCTTTCTAATAAACAAAATCAAAAGCAACAACAATACTGAACAAGTGAATATATAAATATGACATCTTCATCGCATGTTGAGAAAATGTGACATTTTAGACTCTTGTTCTTGCCAATTTAAATTTTGGATTAGATGGGAACACACACTGCCACAAACACAGCAACGTAACAAATGTTTGTTTTTTCTGCAGCTGAGAGAAAGAAACATATCACCCGAAGCATCAGAATATCCGATTCTACAAATCATCAAATACTGGTCGGGCTTTAACCCCGTCTGCTGGTTTACAATTTACCATTTTTTACAACACTAATCAATAAGTGCACTGAGGCTCTGGGACATAAATATACTCAGTTTGAAACCAGAATAAGTTAAAACATCAATGTTCTGTCATGTGACTGTAGAACAGGGACTATAAGAGAAAAAAATGGAAAAGGACAGTAATGACGGAAAGAAGGATTCATTTCAGTGACTATGATGTTAGGAGAAAAAAAAAAAAAAAAAAAAACACACAACACACAGATGAGAGACTGAGGTCCCAGAGTGAAATATCTCATTAACTCCAGAGGTCAAATGTTACAGTACCTTGTGCCACATTTAGTGTTCTGTTAAATAAAAACCAGGTGTGTGCTAAAGCTGAACAGACCTGGAGATAAGTTGGGGCCTAAAAAGATTACAGGTCCCCCCTGGGCTGGGTCTTGTTTGTAATGTATACTTGAGCAGAGGTTCCCAGGCGCTCCGGTCTGACCTACTTCCACAGTCCTGGCAGCTGAACTCAAGAACCCCTGCATCGACACCGCCCATCACACTCCAGATGTGCTGATCTGAACTAAACTGGAAGCTATTTAACAATGCTTACAACATAAAAATCTATATTACTGTAATAAATCTTCATTTGGTCTAGCTTGCTCCTTTATAACAGCTAAACAGTGAGCTTTTCTTCAAACATGAAATGTGAACTTCGGTGAATCTTAAAGTTAGTGACATGGCTGCATACACAGCTGTATGCTAGGACTCACCTTCACTAACTTCAGTTTATTGTCACTGAGCCTTACCTTTCGATTGTGTTTTTACGTTTTTTGAGCAAGGAATTCTCTAACAAATCATAGCCTGAATGAGTCTAAGCACAACTCGTGGGGACTCGACTCAATTGGTTTTATTCTACTTACATTCCTGTTTAACATGAAGGTTACTAAGTGCAACCGTAACTGTTAAATATTAATTTATGTAACGTAGACACATGATTTTCACTGATTTAATGAGAGTTAATTTCTGTTTTACTAGAAATAGATTGTATGTAACATAATCAAAACCCTTTTCTTCTCACTCAGTAGGGGCTTCTAGCTCATGAGTCATAGTTTGTTGTTTGAGAAGACCGGTACTTTCTTGGAGTAAGTAAAGATCTTTTTAAAAAAACCTCACTTTCCCTCTCATAAACAGTTTATCTACATTCATTCACATCATACAAACACCATGAATTTGTATTCTCTAGTGCGTGCATGAGACAAACCCAGGCATGTCTGAAAGCCAGAGTCACGCGTCTTTTCTGAAACAGACTTAGCATCTGAAAATGAACTACTTCAAAAAACTGTTCCTGCTAAAAGTGGAAACAACAAGGTTGTTTCACCACTTGAGGCAAGAACATAGTGTCAAGTACAATCTGGTTAGGAAGGAAGTGATAGTGGTAAGACACAGCCATGCTGATTCATCATGGAAATTACATACGTGGTTAAATCATGGAAAAGCAGTGCTTTAAGCAGCTAGTTATAATATCCTAGATATAAAATATTTCTCAGTGTTATTGTGTGAATATATAGCGCAAATATATAACGCAGGCATCTGATGAGTTACAAGCTTTAGCTACTTTAGCTGTTGTTAAACTAAAGTGTAAATGAGTTATTTTAAACTTCATACTTCAAGTTTGCTGGAACAGAAACTGCAAATGTTCTTGAAATATCATGTCATAATTATGCGGCTATATCGCTGCCCCCCAAGCATTAGCCAATTAGAAAAGAGAGGGATTGTCAAATAATAGTAATGGAGACACAATAATATTTGGAAACAACTTACCACTCTCACTCAGAAAGGAAACAAAGACAACAACAAAAAGCATGAGCACAGAGGCGACGGGGTCTAATTAGCAGGATTCTGTGGCCCATGCAGCAATACAGCAATAATAAAAATTTAAAACATGAAAATCTGGTAAACTTACCTTTAACACTGCGACATTACTGCGACTTAAATCCGGACATAAAAGCCACTTTGTGAGGTCACTTAAGAGCTTTGTAGCCTCTTTAGCTTGTTAGCAAACATTCCTCTTCGTGTTTTTCTGATATTCATTTCCTGTTATTTGTTTTGCTTATTCACTGTAATGGATTCAGTTAAAGGTCCGTCCGTATTTAATGAAATCCCGCGTGACACCTGCGTCATAGACGCTAGCCCCTATATGAACTTTAACCTTTGGCAATAAATACTCCCACAAAAGTTGAAACAAGCCAAAAATACTTGAAGTAGAAAAATAACATAAAAGCCTTTTATCTAAAGGTACATATGAAAAAGTGGATTTTTTTTCCCTTTTCTTTTCTTTTCTTACTTTTTTTGCATTAAAAAATCAAATAGCTGTGAGTTATCAAAGTGGTTAATCACCTAATCATTTTAGTTTGACTACTAGGGTGGTTAAGCAACGCAACAGAGATTAATATTTTATAATTTCTTCAATTTTTTTGTTTCTTTTTGTGTTTTTGAAGGTGTGATTGGGTAGTATTTTTATAAGTAGTATTTTTTTTGAAAAGTGTTATTAGTTGAAGAATGAAGGCGTACATAATTTTAAAAGTCTACGTATATTAAAGGAATTTTTTAAATTGCATAAATACATTTAGCATCTTTACATTACATCCACAGATCAGAGTAATCCTTTTTTATCTTCTAATGAACCTTCGTCCACTTAGTTTTAGCCTTTCCTTCTTTCTTTAAACCAATTTTCTGAGTGTTTAGAGCTTTTGGTTCACATTAGATTACTTGTACAAACACTGACTTTGTTATTTTAAATGTTGGCATGTTTCATATGAGCATCCACCATTGCAGTAGTTTGTATATCACAGAAAGTAGAAGGAGAATAATAGAAAAATAGTATTTCCTGCAACCTTGAGCCCTTCACTTGGCTGACTGTTTAAGTCAGGCTGAAAATACAATAATAGTTTATATAAAACATTAAACACAAACCTAAAAAAGGAGGTTTTAATGTAAAATCACATTGTACAAAAAAAAGCATGTGGATGTTTGAGTGCAGGAGGAAAAAAGAAATGATATTTAGACTGAATGTAATCATTTTCTCACAGGTTACATTTTAATATTTGGGTCCCACAGGTCACTAATAAAATGCTGCATTAAATATTTACCTTTGACTTCTTTTTATATAAAGTCAACAAGACATTTTTGTTCTTATGAATATGCTGTTATATAACTACTGAGAATCTGTTTTTCTTATTCTTATTGTTTCTAAAAACCTAAAGACCATCTTACTCCATGAACAAAATCAGGATTTTCCAAGAATGATGAGGCTATTATCCAGAGAACTGACTGGTCAGGTGCTGGTTTTTCACCTCTTGAACTCTTATCTCGACCTAACCTTCTCTGGATCATGTTAGGCCACCTTTATAAAAAAAAAAAAAACCCAGAGTTAAATCTCAGGTAAACTCTGAGGTTTTTACTCTGAGTAAGCAAAGCTAGAAAGGAGCAATAGTTCACACTTACTGGACCTTTACGTTATAGTTCATCATCATGTTTTATGTCCTAGTTATTCATTCAAATGTATTAAATCCAGCTGATATATGGTATTTTAGAGTACTTTAGACTGAGTCATAACGTTTTTTTGCAGAAACTCCACAGGGGCATCTCCAGTTTCACCCAAAGTTTACTTTTTTACATTCATAATAAATGGAGTAAAAACAACATTTTTAACAAATTATTCTCCCCAGGACACTGATATAATGCTTTAAGGTTTTAATGTGTGTTGGCTTTGGAATATGAGTCCAGTACTGTATAGCTGACCACGTGTGATTTTATTGGCGGACAAATTGCTGATGAAAGTAAATCAGCTTGTTATGTGGCCATTAATTTTATTAGCAGAGTTACATTTAATGGTTTAATTTAATTTGATATGAGCCTGAGGGGATCGTGAGGACATGCCAGACTGGGATAGAAAGGATGATGAGCCAGAAACAAACAAATAACTGAAGAATCATAAAATGCAGCATTAGTGCTTTACAATAACGACCCGAACCTGAAGCAACATCAAACCTTTGAAATTCAGGTTGCTGTGATGAGGCGCTGCAGGCTTTGAATCTGCCTCAGACCCGTTCCTGTGAGCTGGAGGACCTGAGGTGAACCAAGGCAGGCATGGGAATCCATTCAAACTCCACACAGAAAGGCTGGAGCTAGCTTTTTAAATATGCATGTTTTTATATATGTTTTTGTATCAAAACAACAAATAAAGATTAATCTTTTGACATAAGTGTAACACGTGTTTGTTCATTTTTAATTTTCATGTCAATCATCTCTATATCCTGACCTCTCAGGGGCCAAACATGGCTCACAGACTGTCAGGGGCTCAGTATAACCTACGATGGACATAACTACATCCAGATGTGCGTACACTCTTTTAAAAAAAAATCACAGTACAGGGCAGCTGGAAATCATTACTGTATTTTCCCAAGGATAATACAGCCTTTCCAATTTCTATAGAGACAGATAATCCAGTATGTAACATTTGACTGAAGAATTCCACCTTATGACAAGTCAGTGAGCTCAAATATATAGGAATTACTGTGAGTAGAGATAGAAGAAAATGAAGATTTAGATTGCAATTGCAAAGAAAGCATTCGCTAACTTAGCAGAGACTTTATTCAATCGACAAATTTCTTTCTAGATGTCTGAATTATACCGATCATCACGTGCTGTATGAAAGAAGAGCATGGACAACAAACAAGAGAACTGCAGATACCATCCATGTATTATCGATATAATGAGAATATCACACTGAAAATTCTACTTTTCTTTACTCTTAGTTTGGTACATGAATACAGGCCCACTGTCTTTGTGATTGACAGCCAGTCAGAAGAAAACTGGCTTAAAAGCGGTGTGGGCGGAGCTAAAACAGTTTGATTCAATAAGAAAAAGAAAGAAATTAGTTTATGCAGTTAATCATACGAAGCTAGTCTAGCAGAGTCCAAGAATGTAAATGAGAAGCTGTAAATGAACAGGATAGGTCTATCTGAAGTCTTTTAAGCCCCCATAAATGTGTCCAGTCCAGCAGAGACAATGCACGCTTTTAATGTTCATCCATTTACACGGTTAACTGTGCTTTGTCCATCGTCCATCCATTTGTAAATACATCCATTCATCCGTCCAGCTGCCCACACTGTGAATTAGAGAATCCTTCCAAAATGGCCTTAAATCCGCCCACATACACTCCACATGCCTCCACCCACAATCTGCATATTAACACTATTAGCATAATTAGAAAAGAGTAAATAATTATTTATATTTAGCTCTACAGGCTGTTAGTAAACACACTGCCTGATGTGGACGTAATGAAAACGCACATTCTTAAAATATATTTCTTCAGGAGGAATGTAGGTTAATCTAATTACCTTGAAACCAAAGAGTGATTCCTCTTTCCAGGCCTGTTTCAAAATAAAGTTAAAAAGACACATGCTAACAGATTAGCCACCTTTGGCTCCTGCATCCTCCTGAGGCTAGAGCAAACAAAAGTAGGGGGTCAATGGATGAGTAATGGGAGGAAAAAGGGATATCTGCTACTGAGACCAGTCATGGAGGCTATTTCAGGCCAGGGCCTGTTTAACAAAGAGTCCTTATTCAGTTCAAAAAGGCCATTTATAAAAACAATGGTCAAAGTCTGGAGCCAGACTCTGGAGAGTGAAGGACTGAAAGTGCTTGTATATGTCAAATAAGCCAGCTGAAGAATGGCAGCGGTACAAACAGCTAATATTACTCCAGCTATTATTGTCCTGGATCGGACAGAGGAAGTTAGGGTTGTGTAAAAGATGACGGCAGAGCTATATTTTAAAACTAAAGTGGATTTTTGCAAAAAAATATGGGAGGAAAAATCAAAAGCTGGAGCTTCAACAAAAGCCATCATCCAACAACCAGCTGCAGATCTGATCCTATTCATAACTTTTACCATTGCTTTTTGAGCTACTTGCAGTCAGACTGGGTGTTTTATGCTACGGCGGTTAAGAAAAAATACTATTAGTACAAATTTGATGAAATTAGAAATGAAGACGTGGCATTGAGATCCCAAATGTTAGCACATACCAACTTAACTTATTATCGGATTGTCAAGGACCCTCACTGTTCATTTTCTGGATAAAAAAAAATGTCTGCTTGATTACAAGCTGGATAATCAATGATTTTTCCATCACTGTTGCACATCTCAGGGTGTGATATGAGGCCATTTTGTCAGGGAGGATTCATATGTAGTTGTTGTTTCAGACTTTACTGTATGCATGCTGGGCACAATGTTTATAGAGACAACAGCCAGTGAGCCTGAGCAGCAGGCAGGTTATCTTAGAGATATGAGACATGTGCAAAACCACCACCCACTGACCAATAAATTATCTGGATAAAAGTGGTTCAAGTGTCGTCATTCCTAGAAGATCCCTCTGATGTCAATGCACAGACAATAAGAGAAGATTTAATTTCAAGAGACCATCTAAATCCTTTGGTTTAGATTCTTAGGGGAAAAATTATTCCTTCCAGTTTTTCCCTCCAATACATTTTATTTATAGATATATTTAGCGTTTCTATGAGATACATGGAGATGTAGTCCTTAAGTAGGGCACCTATGTCGGCTCATAGTCAATGAAAAAAAGAGTTGATTCATCGTCAGCTTCTTGCAACCAGTAATCATGATTGATGATGTTAGGGGTGGGTGAAGCCAGATAGGGAACATATTTCCTGGATATGTTGGACTTGTTTCAGAGGACAAGTCCCAGAGAATGGTTTGCATTGGAAATTTTCACTTTTCTGCTGGTTTGCATCTTTCTAAAAAACTGTCAAGGCAGCATTTGTTCATACCAGCTGTATTTGTCCATGTTAGGAAGGCTTGTCTTCAATGCACAGGAACAAATACCATCCAATTGTTCTTTTCTGTTTCTAAAATCACAATTGCACTCTCCTTGGAGTCCCAGGGCTGAAGAGGCTCACCTGTATTCATATAAATAGGTGCAGGCAGAGCAGCTGGGTTTCTTCTGCATTGCCAGCAGCCTTTTGCTTACACTGCTTTTTGCAGTTTTGACTGCAGTCCTGTTTTTACACTCAGTTTTATTAGTTTGGTTTATTAACATACCTGCTGAAACCTGTATAAGACAGCACATTTTATGGTTGGTTTAAACCATTTTCTCCCCCTCTCTCTCCTTGCTTTTTTTTGCTGAAGCTACAATCTCACACTAACATGGCTCCATAGTGTATTGGTTTACCCAATAAGCTTCCCAGTTTGAGCCCAGATGGAGAGATCTATCCCTGGTAGGGTTATGTCCAGAAGGGCATTGTTGGGTGTAAAAAACAAACAAAAAAAAAGACAAATCTATCAAATCTTGTGGATCACACTGCTGCAGTGACCCATGGTGAATATGGGAGGAAGTGAAACCAGTTTCTTTCTTTTTCTCCTTTCATAAACCTTCCCTCCTAAAACTTTTTTAAAGTGCAGCAAGGTTTTGTAGCATGTCATATGCTGAGTTCCTTTGAGCCACAGATTTGGGGACTCCAACAGAAAGGGCTGAAACTAAAGACAATTGTTCTCTTTTTGTGCCACGATTTTCTAATAGATCCTGAACTGCAGATAAGTGACATCTCTAGGACTTTACAGTCTTTCCTTACATTGTTCTGCAGGCACTGGTTGTCAAAGGCAGCACCTAAATGAAGAACCAAAATATACCATGCATCTGAAAGAACTGAAACTTGTTGCCGTGCCTGTGCCATTTCTAATTGGCTGATTATGAAAATTAAATAGAAGAATAGACTAAAAACTTACATGGGAAAAAAAAACAAAACAGTTCAGTGAGATCTTCTGTTTTATTATAAATGTATAATATAAACATTAAAGTGCTTGCATCTCTATCAACACATTCAGATGTGGCTCTGTAAAATTATGGCGTGTCATTTCTCATAAAGCGGGATTACGGCTGATGTATGACCACCTTCTGCTATCACCCCGAAACCGTGTCACTGTATAACAAATGAAGCGTCTTATCTTTGTGTGAAGATATATGTACTTATTTTGGACTGTTAGAGGTGTTTTCTCTTTCCCAAGCCAGAGCAGCTGCTCCAACTTTTTTAAGCCAACTCATGTGTATTCTGCAAAACTGCTGATTTCAACACAGTTTTCACACCAATCAAACAGCTCTTCCCATTTATCATCTATTCAAAACAAATAAACAGGCTGAACAAGGGAAGACGCAAAAGATAGCGATCAAAGATAAAACAGCAAAGGTTTAAAGAAATAGCTTCATTCTTTTTTCTAGAATCTAAAATCAGATGAGTGAGTCTAAACTAATGTCTTGGTACTGAAATTTAACAGTTTGGGGGTTAAAAAGCTCATTTGTTGGCTGAGATTAGGCGACAGGACTGAAACCACTTTACAGCAAATACACAGCCAGCAGCTGATTCACTTAGCACCTCATTAAAGGCGTGAATACAGGAAAGAGACAGTTTGACTCCCTTCACATGTGACAAGAATCAGCAGATTGAACCTCAAAGTTCAATATGTCACAATCTGTTAGTATAAACAACAATTAACTCTTTATGTACAGGGCCCATGAATGTGAGGGCTTAGAAGGACATAGCAAGCATAACATGCAACAGTGACTGCACTATCAAAAAGAAAATGCCAGATATTTTAATCAACATAAAAGCAGCAGTACAAAATCTCTTTGTAACGGTCACACCGCATATTAAAGATGGATCTGAGCGTTGTGACATCACCCTGAAGGCTCAATAGCTGCTACCATGCTTTTTAATCTTTTAAGAGACCAGTGGCATCCAAATGGACTACATTGTAACATTTTAAAGGGTCCAGCTTTGGTGAAGAAGTGCCAGATGTGTAAACTTTCGTGTACAGCATTCACTGACCTTAGATAAGGATAAGATGTGTTGCTGTCAAAACTAAATTATCAAGATGGTGTATTAAAAAAAAACAACAACAAACACACATAGACACATACACATTAAAAAAGGGTGAAGAAGATGTGAAAAAGCTGGAGTCCCCAAAGTCCTGAAACTAGCAGATTTGGTAGCAGAATAATGCCACGTTTAAGATAATAAAAAGCACTTTGAGTCACCAAAACTGGAGCACAGACCCCTTATACATGCTGTTAGTACAGTTAACCACAAGCCATGATAATTACCCATTCAACACATTCAACAAGAATCACCAGTTCAAATCCATCACTATCTGACTAGTATGGCATCAAGTACCTACAGGGAGTGCAGAATTATTAGGCAAATGAGTATTTTGTCCACTTCATCCTCTTCATGCATGTTGTCTTACTCCAAGCTGTATAGGCTCAAAAGCCTACTACCAATTAAGCATATTAGGTGATGTGCATCTCTGTAATGAGAAGGGGTGTGGTCTAATGACATCAACACCCTATATCAGGTGTGCATAATTATTAGGCAACTTCCTTTCCTTTGGCAAAATGGGTCAAAAGAAGGACTTGACAGGCTCAGAAAAGTCAAAAATAGTGAGATATCTTGCAGAGGGATGCAGCAGTCTCAAAATTGCAAAGCTTCTGAAGCGTGATCATCGAACAATCAAGCGTTTCATTCAAAATAGTCAACAGGGTCGCAAGAAGCGTGTGGAAAAACCAAGGCGCAAAATAACTGCCCATGAACTGAGAAAAGTCAAGCGTGCAGCTGCCAAGATGCCACTTGCCACCAGTTTGGCCATATTTCAGAGCTGCAACATCACTGGAGTGCCCAAAAGCACAAGGTGTGCAATACTCAGAGACATGGCCAAGGTAAGAAAGGCTGAAAGATGACCACCACTGAACAAGACACACAAGCTGAAATGTCAAGACTGGGCCAAGAAATATCTCAAGACTGGTTTTTCTAAGGTTTTATGGACTGATGAAATGAGAGTGAGTCTTGATGGGCCAGATGGATGGGCCTGTGGCTGGATTGGTAAAGGGCAGAGAGCTCCAGTCCGACTCAGACGCCAGCAAGGTGGAGGTGGAGTACTGGTTTGGGCTGGTATCATCAAAGATGAGCTTGTGGGGCCTTTTCGGGTTGAGGATGGAGTCGAGCTCAACTCCCAGTCCTACTGCCAGTTTCTGGAAGACACCTTCTTCAAGCAGTGGTACAGGAAGAAGTCTGCATCCTTCAAGAAAAACATGATTTTCATGCAGGACAATGCTCCATCACACGCGTCCAAGTACTCCACAGCGTGGCTGGCAATAAAGGGTATAAAAGAAGAAAAACTAATGACATGGCCTCCTTGTTCACCTGATCTGAACCCCATTGAGAACCTGTGGTCCATCATCAAATGTGAGATTTACAAGGAGGGAAAACCGTACACCTCTCTGAACAGTGTCTGGGAGGCTGTGGTTGCTGCTGCACGCAATGTTGATGGTGAACAGATCAAAACACTGACAGGATCCATGGATGGCAGGCTTTTGAGTGTCCTTGCAAAGAAAGGTGGCTATATTGGTCGCTGATTTGTTTTTGTTTTGTTTTTGAATGTCAGAAATGTATATTTGTGAATGTGGAGATGTTATATTGGTGTCACTGGTAAAAATAAATAATTGAAATGGGTATACATTTGTTTTTTGTTAAGTTGCCTAATAATTATGCACAGTAATAGTCACCTGCACACACAGATATCCCCCTAAAATAGCTAGAAACTAAAAACAAACTACTTCCAAAAACATTCAGCTTTGATATTAATGAGTTTTTTGGGTTCATTGAGAACATGGTTGTTGTTCAATAATAAAATTATTCCTCAAAAATACAACTTGCCTAATAATTCTGCACTCCCTGTAGATGTAGAAAAGCATGCTTGTGTGAATGGGTGTGAATGAGGCATGTTGTTTAAAGCACTTTAAATGCTCCAGTAGGGAAGAAAAGTCCAGTCCAAAAGAACCAGTCCAGTCCAAATCATATAAAAGGCACCAACAACACAAAAATAGTCAAGTGTTCCATTTTTGTGACATGAATTTGCTTAGTGAAGCCCAGCAGACTGCCTATATGGGCGCACCTGTCAGTAAGCTTGATAAAAGTTAAACTGGTCAGTTATATAAAAATGTACCCTCTGTGCAGTAGACAGTTTCTTTACATGCAGAATGAAATCAGGAGTACAGAGTGAAATGGCAATACTGAAAAACATAAACCCCAATAACACGATGACTTTCCATTAACCCAAAAAACCAGCTGTTGTTTTTAGTCTCATCTGTGTACAAATGAAAATACACACTCAGGCTCCCCACCTTACTGCAGTTAGTGAACCTTAGCGGAGATAGGAAAAATATGTCAAATCTACTCAGGGCTGTTTCTCTCCCATCCTGGAACAAAACTCTCCATCTTTCCATATAATTTGATGAATGTGAACACATTCCTGGCAGGAGAAAATCTTTGTCTGAGCCCGATTAGAGTTATTCCTGCCCTATAAAGGCAAAAAGCAGCATAAAGAGAGTGAATGCAAGAAAAATGGCAGCCAAGCAGCCAAACGACTTGACAGATTTGAGAAAATGCAGTAATTTATTGACTTAGTGAAGTTTTCCTTCACCAAACACAAGCTGACAAACTGATTAAGTTTCATTTTCCGGACAAATGAGTAAAGTTGTTGCATTTTTGTTTTGCTTTGTAAGGCAGACGGTACATGAACATTGTTAGTAGGTCAGTTAGTGAGGGCTTCCCTGCTCTGTAAATTGAAAACACTCCTTTCATAGTTCTCCGTTTTCACAGGCTTGCATGGAAGTCATCTTTACAGGTCTGAAACCACTGTACTGTCCATCTGGGCTCGGGGTACTCCCTCCTGATTCTCCACACGCAGCAGCTAGGAATGGCAGGATGGGTGTCATTGGGTGGGACCCCAAACCGCCAGCTGATGTACTCTCTGTAGGCACAGTGACGCAGGGCGGCAGTCTGAAGCTTTTTCACTGAAGGAGACAGGGGATCCTGGTACAGGAGCACTGCTTCCAGCAGGGAGCGTCGCAGCACCAGCTGCCCAAACAGAGGAGACGAGGTGATGCAGGTGCCCTCGGTCCGCCTGCAGCACAACTCCTCCTCTGGGAGGGAGGAAGGAGCACAGGAGTCACACATACACCAGGCTGGACGATGGGGTTTGGCATTTGGATCGGTTTTCTTGCCAAGGGAAGGCTGAACATCATCATTGGTGTCATCACTTGGCTGTAGGAGGCAGAGAATGGCTCTCAAGTGTCCTGGATCCTCCTGCAGAGATGAGAGCATCATTTTAAAAATCTGTCTCTACAGCGAGAAATAATGTTGCATGACATCACACACAAAAAACACACAATTAGGTTTTGTCATCATCTTTTTTTTTTTTTTTTTTTAAATTGTGCTTATTCCGGTCCCTCAAAAAGGACCGATTTGCCTTAGGAGATAGTACCAAGTTCCTGGGATCACCTAAAACCCCTAAAACACAATAAGTTAGCGATTCATGGAGAACTCTGGATGCCTCAAACAAGAGGAATTCTTGGAATGTCCAAGTGAGAGAACTCAAGGTCGACCCAGGACACGTGAGAGGGATTGTGTCTCTCAGCTGGCATGCAAACATGTCTCCCAACAGAAGAACTGGTGAAGGAGGAGGTCAGGGTATCTCTGCGGATGGATGGATGGATGGATGGATGGAACTTCTTTTTGATGAAGATGCTCAAAACTTTCCTTATATTTACATCATGTGTCTATCAGATATAATTAAATTCACAATAGAATTTTCAGCGGTAGGGTATGAATTACGACCTCTTTGTGTTTTGGGAGTAGAAAAGACCTGCTGTGAGAGAAGAATGTGCTACAGGTGAGCACAGATATTAATCTCATCTCGCTGCCATTTATAATCTGGGTTTGCTCACATGGTGTATTTAAAAGCAGTTGAATTAGCCATTAGCATCTCCCGTTTCTTTCTGTAGGGTTGTATGTGCAGGCTACTATCAAGCATCTTTTTTTGTACATTTTCCTCATTTACACTTTGATTTCTGCACTCTGTGCTCTGTAGGTTTACCTCACGTGGCTGAACAGACATCGGTTTGATGACCTGTAAACTTTTCTTTTGTGAGCGTTTTACCAGTCGAAGGTTGTTCTCATCAATGTAGGAAACACAAAGGATGCACTGCAACACACGGTCACATGAAATAACATTAATCTATTACATTCTTTGTCACTGGTTCAGAGCTGCAGTAAACACAAAATCAAATCAAAACACCTTCACCTTCACTTGATCTTGGATTGATTCCACTTTCCTTTCAGAGTAGTTTTGACCGACCTCTGCAGAGTAACAGCTGGTTACAATCAACCAGTCGATCAGGATGGTTGTCTGGACGGAAAGACAGACTTTCACATAAATAGAGATGAGGGACACTTTCCTTCAGTAAACGTGAACTTTACACTAAATACGATAAATTACATTAGACATGTACAAAATACAAAGTTGTTTAAATCAAAATTAAGTCAAAAAGTTACAATTTGGACATAAAACCCACATTTATGACCAAACTTTTCTTGCCAAATTAAAAGGTTCACTTGCCATATGTAAACAAAACTAAAATTACTTAATTTCTTTTTTCTTTTTTTACTGTGGATATTTGAAAGGTAAGCTTTTAACTTTTTGAAAATTTTATAAATTTTTGTAAAATTTTATTAAAAATCTGTCAAAAGACAATTTCAAAAGTTTTTAAATAAGTTCTTAAAATGTATTAAATAATAAGGTAACTATGACATTCAAAGGACAACATCATGTAAAAATGTTATAAAACTATAATTAAGGTAAAAGTATACATACAAAAATGTTTCTAATGTTAAGTCTTACGTTAAAAGACACTCTACACATGAAACTTATTTGGACTTTTTACTTTGAGCAATTAATACAATATAAGAAGATTAAAATCATGTAAATTTTATGAAATCATGGATAACTTCTCGATTTTTTAATGACATTAATAAGCTTGCTTTGATATTTATGGTTGCTCCCCTGCATCTGCAGAGGAGTTGAATATATTTTCCATGCGCTGCACTCCCACTCTGGACTTTAACACTGAGTCCCACTGTGCTCACTCCTGAAGGAGGATAAAAGCATGAATGGACATGTGTGTGTGGTCTCTCACCAGGGCGTAGTAGGACAGCGTTGAGCCGATGTAGATGATGAGTTGAATAAAGCTAAACTTTCCCGCCTGAAAAACAAATCACATTTTCCCCTTTACATTCTCCTCTCGCCAAAAATTTGGATATACTGACGCCAGAAATTCCCAAGAGCAAACGGGCAAGCACAAATTGAGTTACTGATAAAATACATCTTGTATGACTTGTCAGTAATTTTATTTCACTAACAAGATACAAAACTTTTTCCCTTTCAACTGGAAAAAAAAAAAAAAAAATGCACATAGCCCGCTAAACATAAAAGCCAAAATTCACAGATACCGAGTCTAAAAATATTACCAATCATATAAATCTGATTTGATTACATTTTGATTCTTTGTCCAACATCAGTTTGAATTTTCCAGTGTTAAACTTAGATTATTTCCTACAGCATCACACAATCAGTCCAATTTTAAGCATTTTTTAATTCAGATTCCAGCTGACTTGACATTTGCACAGTTTTAAATGGAGTCAAAGTTGCATAACAGGAGTAGGGAAGAAGTAAATACATAATTACATTTAAAAAAAAGGGGGGTGGCAAAGAAAGTAAAAGAGAAAAAAAAGAGGTTATGAATGAGTTTTTCGAGAATAGTTTGAAAGAGTTTTTCAAAAAATAAGTCATGTTAAAAAACTGGAGGCTTATGCAACCGATTTCTTTGAATCCAAAAATTGTTTGACATGCAAGGTCAAATGACCCAACTGTAATACATTATACAGTGAACTAATGGTTTGCAGAAAATCTGATCTCCTGGAAGTACATCTAAAATGACCACAATTTCTTCACACAAGGCAACAAAATGACAGGAAGCAGGTTCTATTACAGCTGTGTGAAGTCCAGAATTCAGAACATATCAGAAATGACTGGTATGAAATAGAAAGGTTAACTATTAACATTTACATTTGTCAGTGATGTTGACTGTTTAAAGGAACACCTCATTGCTGTGCATTGCCGTTATCGCCTTCTAAGTGTATTCACTGCTAAAAGAGCCTTCCTGAGAAAAGTTCACTTTTCAGCCACAGTCCTGGAACTTTTGTCTTAATGAGGGCTTTTTGATAAATTATTAAATAGGAGGAAAATATACGGTGGCCCCTGAGAGGCCAAACGGACTGCAACTTAAGAAAAACGGTGCAAAAGCACACAAAACACAACGGAAATAGGAAAAACGAAAACAGAAATAGGAAAAACAGATTTCCAAAAGCACAGGGGAAGTGATTCTGGGGAGACAATAACCCGACGGACCAGTTGCAGGAACCAAAATATGCTAAGAATTGCGCTGGGAGACACTTAAAAGAAGTAGAGGATCTATCGGTTTTGTGAGGAAAGAAAAGATGAGAGGTAAGTGTGTTAGCCTAACTATTAGCCTAAAAATCCATCATCAGTATTATATGAATCATAATAAAACACACCTACTATGTTTTGGGTTCCTGCAAATGGTCCGTCGGGTAATAGTCTCCCCAGAAACACTTCCCTTGTGTTTTTTCCTATTTCTGTTTTCTTTTTTCGTATATCCATTGTCGTTTTTCCTTTTTTCCCCCCTATTTCCGTTGTGTTTTGTATACTTTTGCAGCGTTTTTCTTATTGTTGGTGTTTTGTTAAGTTGTAGTCCGTTTGGCCTCTCAGGGCCACTGTAAAAATAAATAAACTCACATTTTTCCCCACTGGGAACCCATCAGCTGATCTACAGCAAACATTTCCCAAATTAGCATGCCAGTGTGGCTACAGTATGCAAGGACTATAGCAGTGCAGTAGTTAAAACTGCTGCCTTGCAGGAAGCAGGTTGCTGGTTCAAATATCCTGGTTGGCTTGGACCTTTCTGTGTGGAGGTGTGTACAGTTTGCATGTGCTCCCTGTGCCTGCGTGGGTTTCCTCCCACAGTCCACAGGCATGCATGCTCGATTAACTGGTGGTGCTAAATTGGCTGTAGGTGTCAGGTAGTAGTGTTTTAGGTGAATACTGTGAGTGTTTTGTTCTAATATGATTTGTAATCTGAAGTTCTTTGACATTACCATGATCGATATCATGGTTTGGGGGGGGTTTTTTTATCGTTTCTTGCTCATTTAATGTGAGTCATGCTAATATGCAGTAAAAAAAAAAAACAACAACAACAACAGCAGCAGATTGATTTCTCCCAAAACAATCATCTCAAGGGGGGAATAATTAAACTATTCTGAAAACATGACAACAAAAGAGAAATTTTCAGTTTTGTTGTGGTGTCTTATATTAATATTGTATTTTTTTACTCCTCTGGGCCACAGTAGTACATTGTTAGATCGATTCAATGGCTCAATACTGTGATTTTCTAACGAAGTCTTACTCTTTGATGAATTAATTGTTCTGCATTAGCAGTCAGCTTTACTTTAACCCTTTAACAGAGGGATGAAACAATAAGGAAATAAAAACCTCACCTGTCCGAATACCATGACATCAAATCTGATCCCAAATGCTTTGTAGAGTGTTCGCTCCTCCACTCCATTCACAGTGTTGTACTTTGCAAACCTGGTGAAAAAACACAGGATGTGACAGATGCAATAACTTTGAAGGGCTGACGTAAATATGAAAGCAAGAGAAGGTTTGTCACCGCTTGTGTATAGCTTTAATTGTTTTCATTGTTCCTTTAGTGACTCTTGATTGTCCACTGCACACAGAGCACGATGGAGGTGACCTTTGACCCGCGCTCACCTGAAGTTGAGGCCTGGATAGAGCGTCTTGTTGCTCTCTTTTTCATCTAGTCGCTTGAAAGAGTATCTGGGAAGGCAGCGCTGCATGAGCCTGTCGAGGTTGCAGTCCCATTTGATCAGGATGCCGATGACGCCTCCCTGTGGTCAAAAGCGGGACTA
Organism: Simochromis diagramma; assembly: GCF_900408965.1. Taxonomy (NCBI): domain Eukaryota; kingdom Metazoa; phylum Chordata; class Actinopteri; order Cichliformes; family Cichlidae; genus Simochromis; species Simochromis diagramma. The sequence goes on along the minus strand of NW_024387200.1, from coordinate 325,359 downwards.
CAAAGGCTCAACATTTACAGAGGAAAACCCAGAACTGATTTTTTACATCAGTTCATGTTTCAGAATTTAGAGTTTTTATTGATTACTGTGCTTGTAAGGTATATTTTTCCAAACATATTAAACTTCAAACCTTCAAATAAGAGTATTTCTACTTATGTCTGAGAAAGAAAAAAAAAAAGCAGGACAATAGCAGCAATTAAAACAAAGTGCACCCTGAAAACAGAACATAAAACAAAATTAAACTATTTCTTTATTTTTATGTCCACACACAGTTTGTTGTGGCAACGCTTCCTTTTCTTTCTTTCTTTTCGCCCATCAGCGGTTTTTCATTTCTATTTGATGACAGAAATGGCTCACAAAGAGGAAGGAGTGTTGATGTCCATTTTACTGACTTTAAAGTTAAAATCTCAGGGTGGAGAAATATTGTGGTACCAAACCACTTGGGGATGAATTCTGCTTTCACCTGAGAGACCCGTGAACACATTAACTCACCTCCACTGACATCTCAGAGAACCTTTCCCCGGCCTCTCGGACGATGTCTCCCAGTCTGAAGATGGGGCACAAGGAGTCGTTTCCTCGGTGGCAGTTCCTCAGGTAGGCGTCGTTCATCTCTGGGAGGATGTTCCTTCTGTAAAAGAAAGCGGACTTCAATATTTCCTTAAAAAATCTGAAGTTTCAGTTCCCTGGTAATGAAGAGGGTCTTTCTGAATGTTTTTTTTTTTATGCCAAATGCAAAATATTAGCATCATTAAACACAATGTGCAGTTGCAGCAACCCAGCAACAAGGAGCAAAGGTAACACAGCAGCATAGGGATTTCTGTGTGTATTTGTGCAAACAGATTTGCAAATGCATGGACTGCTGAACAGTTTTGCTCCTGCACAACAGCACAGTAAACCTGAAGTGAAACAACTGTGATCAAATTTAAGTGATATAACATCATTGTTTTCATTGAAGATAAAGATCTGCAAGATGAACTGTAAAAAAAAAAAAAAAAAAAAAAAAAAAAAAAAAAAAAAAAACATTAAAAAGAAACTGTCACAATGATCAAGCTCCAAGAATTAAAAACTAACTCCAAAACTGCTGATGCAAGAAAAAAAAAACCCTGAAAGAAAAACAAACTCATTGAAAAAAATACAAAATCTCTGCATCTCTTAACTGAAGCAGCTGAAGGGGAGAAACTGAATCTGCTGTATCCGCAGGCACAGAGCAGTCTCACCTGATGTAGTTGAAAGCTGGGAATCGGATGTTGTTTTTGATGAGGACAGTGAAGTTCTCAGCTGCTGCCAGCAGAGCAGGTCTGCGTCACATGAAGCGATGATTATTAGCCAAAACGCTTTTGAGAGCAAACTAAGCCAATTAAAAACTGCTGGGAAGTCCTGTCAGCTTCTCAAAATGCTTCTTGCTCTGTATAATCCATAGATGTTAATATTTATATGAGTGGTAAATGTATGACTCTAGTATTCGAAGATTGTGTGGTGGTTTAAACTTGGCTTCTACGTATTGGAGGGGGTGTGATGGCATGTATTAGTATGTTTTTCTCCTGCTTTTCAGTCCAAGCTTTTGCAGAGGACTACTTGTATGATGTGTCTTCCAGCTGTTATCATAACAGAGCCAAAGAGGGCGTGGAAAGAAGGGAACAAATCATGGAAGAATAACAGCTGTGTCTCTTGCTCCCGATTGAGTTGGTATAACCACTGCACAGTCTACATGCATCTAACTAGATGTTGTACCCATGTTTTTTAGATCGAGCTCACATGATGTGGCTGTCAGTGAACTTCAAAGACTTCTGAAATGTCACATTGTGTAGAAAAAAATCATTTCTCTTACCTTGGAGGAGTCGATCTGGTTTCGATCGGACACCACGCAGAAACTTCACAGGTTTTCTTCGATAAATCAAACTTCACACACGATCCCGTTTGAATCCCTGCAAAAGGGAAGCAGTCGTATAAACCCTAAAGGATGTTTGATTCCTGCAGCAGACTCAGAGCTGCACAGAACTACAACCATCTGAGCTGCAAACCAGAAATTATTAATTCCTCTGATTTCTGCGGACACAGGACGTCACTCTCATTTTGGGAACAGCACAGGGATCCAGTGGTTAGCAGAGTCACGTCACAGTGGGGCCTTTCTGTGTGGAGTTCTCCCTTCACATTGGGCCTGTGTGGGTTTCTCCCAGCTTCCTCCCACACAAAGATATGCATGTTAGATTAACCGGTGATTGTAAATTGGCCGTGGATGTGAGTTGTAATGTGGGAAGTAACCATTATATAATATAAACACATGGTTAAAGGTGCTTTGTAGTCTAAAGCACTTTGAGTGGTCAGTATAAAATGAAACATACAATATTTTTAATGCTGTGTTTTTATGTCTTGTTACTCTTGATTGTCTCACAGTTTCACTAAAATGGTTTAGCTGCTCTACTGTTGTGTATGAACCACCTGAAGTTAGTTTTACATTTCTAATCTTTACAGAAAATCTATTTAAACTGACAAAAGCGGGATAAACTGACACCAACAACGTGTCAGTTTATCTTTTAATACTTAATGATGTCTTTATTCTTAGCTTCAAGCTTATTTATTGCTACTGAATTTCTAATTAAATACTAATTAAAAACTAAAGTTGGATCAAAAACTGCAGTTCCCATATCACTGGTGGAGGCTGACTCCAAGAGTGAGTGAAACTCCATAGACTCTCATGTTAAAATGCCCAATTTCAAAGTAGAAACAAACATGTTTAAGGTGAACTGGACCCCTTCTTGTTTGCTGCCCTTCTAGCAGCTAAAAAACCTGCAGTCTGTTGGCCCTGGACATGAAACAAGGTGTATTGAAAGAAGTCACTGTACCGTGTTTCTGCTGGTCCCAGGCTCCTTTCTCACAGTCCTTATCAGTGTGACAGAATCTGCCTTTGAGAGGAACCTGAGAAATAGACAGTGCAGAAAATTGGAGTTACTCTTATTAACGACATCTTCTATTTACTGTAGTCTTTGTTAGCAATACAATATGTGATGTCATTAAAACAAGATGAACACAGATAATAATAAAAAATATAAATGATGAAAAAGCACCTGCGCACATTTCCCCTGCTTCTGATTCTTTGTCACAATGGCGTTGGTCACCACAAAGAAGGTGTTCTTCCCCTACAAAGATTTTAAAATAAATAAATAAAGGAATTTTTATTTTTAACAACCACAAAAAAAACCTTCACAGCTCAGCACCCAGAGGATCAAGTTCCCACCTTCCAAGGCCCGCTGTAGTCCACCTCATCCCAGACCATGTTCCCGACCTCAGGCAGGGGCGCCTGAGCCACACCCTTTACCTTTGTGGTAACCGAGCTGACCACCAGGTCAAACTCCTGGTACTTCCTGTTCCATAACATCATGATACTGCAAGATAGGAAATAAATGAAATTTTTAAATGATTAGAGCTTGGGGATTATGAGTCACATTGTCTGGTTTAGAGGATAAAGACTCAAAACTGAAGGAATACGTTCAAGTTGTAGATATTTACTTGACACTGATGGTCAGCTTTTTGTAGCTTAACCAGTTTTAGGCACAAAAAAAGCTGCAATTAGCTTTTATGGTGATTAATCAAAGGCCATTTTGATATCTTCTTGTCTAATAACAGAAAGGTCATGTTTTCCTGCAGCTGTCTCTGCTACTAGCTATGCTACTAGGATGTTTGGTGGGAAGCAACAGAAATGCTCCTTTTCCAAATGGAAATCAACCAAAATGAGTTAAAAACTTGCTGGATATGAAATTTGTTCCTCCACAAATTGAAGATAATTTTAAGGATCTCACACCCAAACTGGAGTTCAGACTCAGTCAGATATTCATAAACGATCACTCGTGTCTGTTTCTCCCTGCAGACGCTTCGAGCTTTAACGGGACTTGTGAAAGTGCAGAAGTGAGAAGTGTCAGCTGAGCCGCACTGTGCGTGTGTGCGTGGGCTCAGATATTTCACATCCACTCACCAGATGAAGAGCAGAATGGCTCCGTTCAGACTCCACTTGAGTGAGCCGAGCCGGACGCTCTGGATCCGGACCAGCTTGTTGGTTTCATACTGACACAGAGCGCGCAGCCTGCAGCACGGCATGGTGATGATGGAAAGGCGCTCCGGGCTGGATTTTTAGGACTTTTTGTCTGATTTCTGTGCGGAGGAGGAATCTCTGACTCATTTCTCAACTCCTCTTCCTGTGTGGATGGTCACATGGCCACACTTCTGCAGATGCACCATGCGCTCTCACGGAGGGAATTAAACTGCAGCGCATGTCACGATATCAGGATTTGTATGTCTAACAAATGTAAAAGGTAACCTAGACATCCAAATTAGTTTTCTCTGTCGTTATTTAGTGTTCCAATATTAATGATAGCCCTTAATTTCATTTACTGGGAAAAGCTTCCTACGGTTCCCAGTCTCATTCCCCTCCTAGATAATTTGTTTAATCTGTTCTGCTGATTTTAATTGTGGTGTTTAGTTGAAATGTTTCCTGTAATGAGGGATCATTAAGTCTGATATCGGGCTGCTTTTGACTCTTTTTAGCGCGAATTTATGAGCTCAGGTGTGTTTATTCTATAAAATGTTTGCATGTTCATACATATTTATGCTTTTTGTTTATTTATTTTTGATTCATCTTACTGAAACTGCTGTTTTGGTTTTTGTTTTGTACATGATAAAGGTCGGTTGGACCGGAACGCTGATTTAATAAAATAATAATAAGCGAGAGTGTGTGGAGGTTAGAATTTATCATTTATCCTTTTACTAAGACTGCAACGCACTTATTAACTCACAACCGTCACCGAGCAGCTTAGAGATCAATGTGCACAGATGGTTGAGTCTGAGCCGTTTTCAATAACTGGAAGTAGCATACCGGACATATACAGGATGTTTTTAAAATATGGAAAATGAAAAGTGACACAAGAATAAAAAATCATTAAAAAGTATTTTAGCTTTTCCATGTTTGTTATTCCACTGCAGTTGTGAATTGCTGCTGCACCGCGCAGCTCATGTTGTTGAATATTTTCTCAACAGTTTTGGAAAATATACGTTCATATTTTTAGTAATATATAATTTCAAAACACAAAATTAACCAGGTCTTTTTGTGTGTGTGTTTATTTCTCGTCTCTCTTGTGAACAAACTTACTTGATTTTTAGAAGAAGAAAAAAAAATCTAATTTTTCCTTCTGGCGTCTTGCCTTTGTCCACCTGCCTGTGTACACAGAGCCAGAGGAGAGGAAATGCTGTGCCACTGCTGACACTGTGTTTGTGTTGTTGTAGAGGAAAATACATTTACCTCTAGACTCATTCGATTGTTCTGTGAACTCATAGTTCAAAATCATGAAAGGAGGTTCAGGATGCGGAGGGGATCGGGAGAAACCACTTTAGGACTGTCAGAAAAGTTCCAGATGAGGACATCAAAATGATTTTTGAGAGGACGAAGAATAAAGAAGGTGTGAAGCTCTTATGTTCAATGTGTAACACAAACATGAAAAATAAAGGTACCAAGACTTGAATCTTTCTTCTGTTTTTTTCTTCTTCTTTTAAATAAACGCCTTCCTGTACTCTAGATGGCAGTGTTGTCTCAAATGAGTTTAGGGGACTCTAATCAGATCACTGTGGAAGGATTACCTCTCTCTGTCTCCATGCAGGCTTATTACAGTTTTTTCTGATTGCTTAAGCACATTTTTTGTAACTATTGGCTAATTTTGCAAAACTCTTCACACAAATAAGAAAACCTGTCACCCAATAATCAAAACATTGTAGTTCTCTTGCAAAAGCAAACACAGCTAGATTAACTCTTCACACCTTCGTAAAAATGGTGTTTCCGTATCAAACAGTACACACAAGCCATCATCTACTAAGCACACAATGCGCCAACTGCACACTGATGGTATGAATACAAAACACATCTGGCTTTTGCTTTCTCTGTGCACAAGGTAGGCTATGTCAGTTTGAGCTCATACTTCTGTCATAGATCCATAAGCATAGAGGGATCCAAACTTCAAGTACTGGTGTTTATTCAAACACATCAAAACAAACACAAGTGTTTATTTCCAAGTATAGGATTATTTGCAATCGCCATAATGACTATATGGGTTACTTGGTCTGCAGTGAACATGCTTCCTCTGCCCCCAGCATCTGGTCATCTAGCAATTCTGTAAAGTAACAATTTCAGTATTTTTACAGCAATGGTATTGGTGTGTTTCTCATTGGCATATGGCAGTGCTACAAATCTTTGTGCGAAGTGACTGTACTAACCGATTCTCATTTCAAGATGTCCTTATGGTACTTGCTACAGTGTAGCGACTCGAGTTAGGCTGGACCCGTTGGCCAGCTTCCCTCAGGGTCATTCCACGGTTGATTACATGGTCCACTATTGTAGCTCTGATGTCATCAGCAATTCTATTTCTTACTCTTCCTACCCTTCCTCTCCCCCCTCCTCGTCTTCCTCTTGCTCCTCCTTGTCCTTGTCGTCCTCTTCATCCTACTTCTTCACCTCCACGTCCTCTTCCTCGGCCTCCTCTACTTCTCACTCCATTGTACTCCGCACACACAGCTTACCTGTATTATAGTGCTTAGGCTGATTGCAAAGTGAACTAATTATCTAAAAAAGTTTTCACATGTGAAAGTGTGCCAGACAGTTGGCAAATTAGTGTTAATGATAGCCATACATGTGTATACTTTTGCTAGGAGTGTGTTGGAAATTTGGTAATTGAGTGTTGTGCAGTGAATTGTGCCTACAGTTTTGCAAAGTGTGTGTTACAAAATTGCAAACTGAGTGCAAAGCAGTTTTTGTGCTTTTAGTTTTGCAAACTCAGTGAGTGGTTTTGCTATAAGTCTGAATAGTTTTAGAGATTGTGCTACAGGAATCACAGTTAGGGTTTAAGCATTCAGAAAAAACTGTAAAATTATTTTTAAAAATGTATTAAATTAAAAAATACCAAACTGAAACTTCTTTCCATGCAGCAAAGAGAGAAAACTAAACAGTAACAAAATGAAGAATTTGCTTGTTCCATGTTTGCTTATCTTCCAGATAAAGAGCTTCTTGTCCCCAGCAGGACAAATGGATTGTTGTGACGGGACAGACTTTCCCATGAGGAAACAATGAAACAGTCATGTGTGCAGAGCTGGAATGTCAGTGAGAACATTTTACTCAGGTCAGGGTTTCTATCAGTGCATTAAATGTCAGACCTTTTCCTTTCCATGCAGTAGTTTAAAGCAGGAACTATAGAGCCAGTATCATATTTATTAAACGTGCCTTTAGCATAAATAAGATCAAGGTGGCATCCAGAATTGAACCAAAAACCTCTTGATTTGCAGTCAAATTCTCTACATCTGAGCTCTACCCTACATGTCCCCAGCCCTGTGCAAGCCCATCATACAGTGTGGGTTACAGCGAGCCTGAAGGCAGCACTTTCGTAATCATACAGAGAAGAGGACACACAAAGAGCTCCTGACATCTCTTCTCTTAGTGGTATTAAAAGTATCACAGAGCCATGGCATCCCCTCGCTGCAGGATTCAATAATTCATTTTTTTGTCCATTTTGCCCAAAGTCCCTACATCTAATTTTCCAAAAAAGAAAAATAAAACCCTGTTGCCCCCTCTCATTTCACAGTTACAGCTCAAATCCTGTTTTCCCTCAATTTGAGAATTTTTTGGAATCTACACATCTTACACAATATTTTTTCATCCTTTTAAAATTAGATCTAACCTTTTTGCTTTAGACTTCCCAAACAGAGTTCCATCAAGCCCCTCGGTGCATGAACGGAGAGGGAGACTCAGCTGTCACCCTCTCCAATCATGCTATAAGGGACTCTTATTTTAAATCCAGGGGCAACGTTTGAGTTTGTTGAGAAATTTTTATAATTTGGCTTTTTCTTGGTCATTCACCTTGTTTGTAAATGCACGTGTGTGGTGTACAAACACATGCAAAAACCTAAGCTTGTGTCAGTGTATTTAGTTTGGGATATTTTTATTACTGTGTAGAATTTATCTAAATTGTGAAGCATTTTTTAACTGTAAGTTAAAAAAAAGTGATACTGAAATTAGGTTATTATTGTATTTTTTAAAAGGCTGCGGATCTCCTATAATGAGCATCAGTTTTCTTAAAAACTCACTACAAATGTTTGATTTCAGACGTTCACTGCTGGAGGATGGTGTCTGTCAGTATCACAGATCTGTGGGGGAAAAGCTGAAGATCAGGTTTTAAAATATTTTCTGGGGAGGATAGCCTTCTTGTGACCTTATCTTGACTTCGTGATAGCCACAGGCTTTGTTATTCAAAGTATTTCACCCGTTACATTTGTCTAAATGGAAAAATGTCTAAATCTGTTCTTACATAAGAAGTGATTTCCAGAAATTCTGTGACTGGCTGACAACTTAGTTTTAATCAGATGTAAATTTATTTATTTTTTCTTTGTACAAAGTGCAGATGGTTAAATGTTCATGATTTCTTTAAGTATGAAAACATCCCAATAAAAACAAACTGGACTGATCAGTCCGACCAATAAAGTTTGATTTTGTCGGTTTGCATACAGAAACCTCCTCAGCGGAAAAGCTTCTGCAGTATAGGTTTAAGCTGGGCAAAATTGCCGCTGTTCTTCAGCTTCTGTGGCATGTTGCTGGACTTCATGAGCGCCTCGTGAGCTTCTTCAAATAACTTCTCACCGAGCTCTTTCTTCACTCTGTCCCTCCAGGCGATCAGCTTCGGGCGACCTTCAAACCCATCAAAACCAGTTCCAAAAGGCTGCAAAACAGACAATAGTGCAGTTATATTTGTGGAAATCAGCTGGCAATTGTTAGAATTTAACAACAAATAAAAACTCAGAAGACAAAATAAAGTTAGAACAATCCGAGCATATCATTTTCATTCAGACAATTCACCTGATGGACTATCCTGCAGTTATGACTGTCTGCCAGGTACACGCTTATCATCTGGCCCTAATGTGCTCCATGTGAAGCAGGCTTAATGTAGAAGTGGCCCTAATTTAAATATGGTTTTATATGCTAGACATGCAGATGAGTTGAGGTACCCAAACTCATCACAAGTCAATGCTGCCAGTCAAGGCCAAAGGTTATCCATGAAAACAGTTTGAAACGACTTTTGACCAAGTCCAAGGGATTTAGACCCGGAGTAAACTGCAGTTTAAGACAACTTAACTCGACCACAATGGACTGGTAACACAAACCAACTGGGCACAGTACCATGGGTATGACTAAACTAAAGACTAAAGATTAAAACCTGTACACACGAATGATTTCAATTGGCTTAAATGTGACAAGACTCTTGGAGAAGAGATTTAAAGCTCCCTCTTCACACATGCTGTGGGAGTTTTAATGTATACGCAGTGTTTACTTATAATTTTAGTTTTAAAATTAGTTACGACAGGCAAAGTAGAAATCCTGCGACAGAAGCAGCAGTAGTGATGGAAATATTAGTACCTGCATGATCTCCACTATGGCCACCACATCAGCCGCAGAGATTTTGTCCCCGAGGATGAACGGTTTACTCTGGAGGAATTTCTCCTCCAGCAGGTTGAGCGACTGCTTCACATTCTCAACAGCAAAGTCCATCGTCTCCTTCGGGATTTCAGAGTCCATGACAATCTGATACAGAGCCTGCCATCACAGACACACAGAGATTAACTGTTGGCACCGGCAATGCAGTCAAGAGCCTAAGAGAGGTAGTTATTGCTGATCCAAAGAAAGAGCTTCAAACTTTTCTGTTTAGTTTTGTTTCTGTTTTTCTTAGTTCACTCTTTTAAATGTTTTTCCGTGTGGAATGTGCATAGATTTCCAAATGTTCTTTTGGATATCGTTATGCTTAAAATCTTTAATTGTTAGTGTCTGACTGCCAGGTGGTCATAAACTCAACATTTACTGGATGGACATTCATAGCACGCAGAGGATACACTTTTTGACTTTTCCTTTTGTGGCACCAGCAGGTGATCCTGTGAAGTATCTCAATATCCTGGCACACTGTTTACTGGAAAGTATTACTGTAAATATTACAAACAAAACATTGTACTAATGGTGCTTATTCTGTGGTTTTTTTTAGAAATGCCAGTTTTCAGCTCAGCCACCCTGTGTCATTTAAACTTCATGCAAAGCTGCTGACTTTGTGCCACATTGTGCCTTTCTCTGAAAGAAGAGTCAACTCTAAATTGGTGCAAAAGTCTAAATCCAAAGTGAAACTGGTCCACTGAAACGTCCAAACAGACGTGTCAGTGGGGACCGTAAATCATATCATATCTACAAAAGGAACCAATCAGACAAACGAGGCTGATGAAATGTGTGTGTTGAAAAGCGTCAGGTGAGGACAGTTGATTGAACTGGGACACGAACCCTGAGCAGGAAGACCTTTGAACAGTGAGCTCTGAGGTTCATGTGCTGCCAGGAGAAGTATTCGTTCACACGTGCTCGCTGCTGCAGATCAGCAGGAAACCAGTGATCTGCCACTGACCCCGAGTATTTCTGCATAAGGTACTCCAAGATCGCAGTACTGCAACACAAGAGAGAACAAAAACAAATGATGTTTTAACCCCTACTTGCTAAAGTGTTGAATTTAACGATTCTTAATTATCTTTTAGTTTGAGAAACTCTGTTTTGTAGGTTCAGTTTTAGCATTTAGGATGTCACAGTCCTGTTTTTTGAGCTGTAAATGACCATATTTAGATTACTCTCACAAATATCTGCCAATTACTGCCAAGTATCAAACAAGTGAAAAACTCAAAACTCACTGAGCAACACTGAGGCATAGACTTCTTAGATGTACTCTTAGTACAATTACAGTAAATGCACAGGAAGCTGTTTAACGTGGCACAGAACTGCATGCACAATGGTCCAAAAGCACAAATGTGGAACATGTGATATTAGCTATGCTGCAATCTAAGTAAAGTATGTCAGAGATACAGGACAAGTAAAGCATTTCAATTAAATTATGTATATAATTATATCATTTAAATAATGTGTAAAGAAGCCAGACCAAAACTCAGACGCCCGATGTACCTCTCAGTCAGAATGAAGCCTCCATCCTTCATGACAGGAACCTTTCTCACGATGCTGAGGTCCCCAAACTCCTTGCTGTACTGCTGCCCTGAGACAAACACAGAATCCATGCACACATTACAACACGTTAAAAAAACAGGTCTAGACTGCACAACTCCATAAATTGTTTCAGAATGTGGGAAAAGAGATCAAACAGACTAAACTGTCTGGAAGCAGAAAGCATTGCAATGTTTCTCTGTTCCTTTGTCTTGGGTTTTTCTCTCTCCCTGTTTTACTTGCTTGAAAAACGTCCCTGTCTTAAAAAGTCGGGTATCTCAGAGTTAACAAAACTCTTTCTGGGTGAAATGTGAAAAATGTAAACTGATATCCCAGAGGGAGATTTTGTGAATGTTGGCAATTACAGCACAAGTTAAAAGCCGCGGGGGCATTCATCTCCTCTGAACTCTTGCGAAATCCTTTTCCAGTCCAAATTATTCGCAGACAAAGAGAACAACTTGCTATGACTGCAGTCATGCGGACTTCTATGATAAGTTCAAAGTCTACAGATCATTTAGCTCTATATTTTTTTCCAAAATATACAAATGCTACTATTTTAGAATGTGAGCTGAAACTTTTACAAAAGCATGCATGAGTCAAATATAAACTATCATCTCTGTCCCCAGCAAGATTACCTGTGGCAAGGTCGACAACCTTGAACTCAAAGGGAATCCTGAGCGCTCTGGCAAACAGAAAGACAGAGCGGCAAGGTGGGGATATCAAATCGAGATAGAGCTCCATCATGTCGGAGTGTGACGGCTGCAGATGCTTCCCTCTGTGTTGTGGCTACTCTCCTGCCTAGCCTGATATAGTCTATCTGACCAGAACTCCGCCTCTACTTGCTACATGACCTACTAACGTTTAAGTGATAGTGATCGTTCAAAGTAAGCAATGGTTGAGCAATCTGAGCTTTGGTCTCAACTTAACCAAACATTTCATGAACTCTAGTCACTTTTTCATCTACTTTATGGGTCTCTTAGCTCAGCGGTCCCCAACCTTTTTTGCGCCACGGACCGGTTTATGCCCGACAATATTTTCACGGACCGGCCTTTAAGGTGTCGCGGATAAATACAACAAAATAAAACTAGAACAGGTGTTGTGCCAAAGTAGTTACCCCCGTCAAAAATTGTTTCCCCATTCACGGGAGCGCGCAAAGTAGGAGGAGCCACTTGCCCAGCTCCGTTCTGTACGCTACTTGTCACTGATCTGCAGTCGACGCGATAAAGAGTAAAAGCTGGAAAACAGCAGACTCGATGAATTTAATATTAGTTTCGTGACATTGTAATGTGCCGTGTGGAAGACAGTTTACCTTATACTGTACACTGAAATAACCTGCTGGGAATACTTTGTCTAGAAAAAGACTTTGATACTATAATACTGTAAAACCAGATGCGATCATGGAAACACGTCGCTCTCCAGTGAATTTACACTCGGTTTACACTTTGTAGCGAAGCTATCACCAATGAGTTTATTTGCAAAATCAATCTCAGTATAACCAATAAGTACAGTAACTTTGGAGAAGATGTCTTATTCACAGCAAAAGTTATGGAGGGATACAGATTTTATCAGGCTGTGTGGCATCGGCTGCCAAAATGTGTGCCCCCCCCCATCAATAATGCACCTTGGTTTTGCTATCACGAAAGAGTTTATTTGCAAAATAAATAACAGTATAACTAATACCTACAGTAACTTTGGAGACCATTTGGTTTTTTTTAGACTTCTTAATTTAACATCTACATCTATATATGTAGATATGTGTTCTCGACAATGTGTGCCATAAGAACACTAGCTGTGGACCTTTAGTGTCAACTATGTACAAGCGAGACAAATAAACACATCTTCTGGTGGTGGGCTTTTCAGGCAGAGCTGGTGGAACCACTGCAAACACATCTCACACTGAATCTGTAAAAAAATAAATAATTACAAATCCCAATGTTAAAATTTCATTTATGGGAATTGATCATAACATTTAGCAGTCTTTCTTGATGTCATTACCCATTTGTTGTCAGTTTCATGCTCTTCTTCCCCGCAGAAATGACAGATGTTTGTCAAGTCATCTGTTTTAAAAAGTGAAAAAATAGCACATAGAGTATACTACCTACTGCACTTGTTACTTTATTCAAACAACTATATGGTTTGTTTCTACAGCCATCATGATGAAAATATTCACGATGTGAGAACATTGAATGGTGGAAAATTAGTTACCTGTCTCTAGGAGAAGAGTGGTGGCAATTTGCAGCCTGTGTGTGTTTATGGCCTTTTTTGTAGACGGAAAGTCTATTGACTCTTTTCGCAAGATCTTTTCAGCAAACTGAAAAAGAGATTCTAAGATGACTAAATAGGCTAATATCGTAAATGTTATTTTATAGTAATTTGTTTCCTGTGAATCAATTTCTTTCTTTTATTGTGTAATTATCTTATATTCCTTTTCCTGTCATTAACATTTATTACAACACAACATTTCCAATATTCTCGTATATATGTATGTATTACGGTTAAGACTCGTACTTTCAATGCAAAGACTCCACATGAGGTAGCGTCCACTTGTTTTGGGTGTTTGACTGTGTCACAAGTCCATCTTGAGACGTTGCATCCTTTTTTTCGCATGAATGCCCTGAAAGACAAGTACAATAAAAACAAATAACATGTTTTAAAATTTTGGTGACACAAGAAGGTGAACAGTATGGAGAGCTTAAGTGTCTGTTGAACATCAAGTTAAGAACTGACCACACTGTTTTGTTAAAATCATTACTTTTAAAAGTCTACAACGCATTTCCGTGGACAATTACTTGTGCTTTTTTTCCCCCGTTTCCGCCCATGATATAGAAATCAATCACTTACACAGTACACTTTGAAGAGATGTGGAGGAGGAGCAAAGATGAAATTCACACATGTATAACCTATGTGAAATTATTTTAGACATTTGTCTGATGTTTTAGTGCTAAACCTCCGCAACACTTTATGCAACTACTAAACATTATTCTCCCCGTGCTATATTTTCTAATGTAAAAACATCATCTCATACAGACATCAGGTCCTCAAATAAACATTGAAACATGGGGAGACTTCTCTGTAAAGGCAAAATTAACCCATAACACCACAATATCAGAAGGCCAACACAAAAATTCAAACCTGTTGCTGCTATTTTTTTTAATTTTGAGTGCCAGTTTTTTTTTTTTTTTTTGATTGACATCATACTTATAATTGTCATAATAAACACAAAAATAACAACAGCAACAAAGCGTTTAATAAAGGGTCAAAATAAATTTCAACATTTATCCTTACCTTGTTGATTCCAAACAATTTTGGATACCTTGTTTAGTTTCTCCGAGTGGATCAAGATATAGTGACTTCTTTTCTTGTGGGTAAATGACCTACAGTAAAATTATGTGGAGAATTACATGTAATAATTCAAGACTTAAGATTATCTGCATGCCATGCATTTGTCTTATAAAACTGATTTGATGAATATTGTAAATGCAATTATTTTTTTACCACTAATGTCCAGTGATGATGTTCATTTACAATTCCCAGAATGACTTCATGCTCCATGGGTTTGATCTTAAATTGAAACAAAACAATAAAAATATTCACTTCAGAAAGAAATGCAATAACATGTTGTTTAGAGTCCTTTTTTATTAAAGCAATTTATGATATATTATATATCATCCACTTATAAAGTACTCTGCGACAGCCATGATTCACCCCTCATTTCTTTAACCTGTGCAAGAAGCTGGACTATCTTATATTTTTTATAAGTGGTTTTGCACATTACTTCCTCCAAGACTAATAAAGGTCTTTCTAAGGATTTTTTTTGGACATGGAGTTCATTTTCAATCATTTTCAATGCGATCCTTTTACCATCTGCAGAATAATGTTTAATGCTTTCTTAAGCCTCTTTAACAGTGACGTATGAATCACTTGATAATAAAAAGGTACCTATTAAAGAGATGAAGCAGTGTTGATGATTTCAAAAGAGATATTAGCCCAAATGTTTGAAAATCTCAAATCAAGCATTGATTGGAGTGTGTACAAAAAGAGGAGGAAACCAGACAAGCAGAGAACAAAAGAGAATTGTGAAGTCTAATAAACTATCCACATCTACTAACCCCAGTCTCAATTCATTCTTTCTGCATAAGCTGTTATCCAATCTAAATCTGGATGTGGATATGATCTGAGATACTTAAACAATACACACAAGATTCTTTCTAGAGATACCTACCTTGAGTCTTGGAGCTTTTCTCTTCCAAATGGCAGTCATTGAAAATGAATCAATGAATGCTGCTTTTGCTGAATTATGACGATTGCATTGTCTCACCATGATCGCAAGATATGCATTAATAGACTGCGAATACAAAATGTAAACATTTGTTAACTGTTGTCAATGAATAAAACACTGATAGTTGCATTGTTGTCAGTAAAGATCACTGTACCTCACTTTCCAACTCCATGTCTGGACCAATTTGTTGGATATCCCAGTAGAATAATTTGTAAGCACCAATTCTGGAGAGTAGAATGTGAGGACTCTTTCCAGCCCAGGCATCCATTATATCTACAAAAAGTAATGAGAAAAAGAGATAAGTCAGCAGGACTAAATGTAAATCAAAATTTCAAATGCATAATTTCTTATGTAGTTGTCTGACAAAAGACGTGTTTCAGGGTAAATACTTTTAAGACGCTGATAAAATGGGCACATGGTTTAACATTGTATTTTGTAAAAAAAAAAAAGGAGAACTTAAATTTGCTTTTATTTGGGGGTAAAGTTACACTTACAATGTTCTACAAAGAAATTTAAATAAATTCATATTAATAAAAGAAAAGAAATTTAAATACATAGCAATAGAAATGCTCTTGCCCCCTATCATATCTTTTTTCCAGCAGAAACACCTATTACAACAATTTTTTAAAATTATGTTTAGTTGAAGCTACATGACTATATTTTAAAATACTCAGGCTCAAGGCTTGCACCTGTGGCCTTTACTATTACATAACCGTTTCTGGAAAAATGTTATTTTGCTCCTCCAAAACCAGTTTTATTATCTGTAAAATAGAGTGTCAATTTTTGGGCTGTTAAAAGCAGCATCTTAAAGAGTATTTGATCTTTCGAACTGTTGCTGGCAGGCAGTCATCATCACAACATTAATATACTTCTTGTAGTGGGCATTCTATGTCACTAGCAGCATATATGACAGCAATTTTGGAAAAGAAGAAAATGAAGAACATACACTACTAGTCAAAATTTGGGACACACCTTCCCATTCAGTGTTTTTCTGTGTGTTCATGCTTTTCATGCAGTGACAATCATCTTAGGTGACTACCCCATGAAGCTCACTGACAGAAGGCCTAGAGTGTGCAAAGCAGTGATCAAAGCAAAGGGTGGCTAATTTGAAGAATCTAAGATATAAAAAATATTTTTGGTTCTTTCATACTTTTTGGTTTACTACATCATTTGTGTTAGGGTCAGTGCTCCATATGTGTCCATTCATAGTTTTGATGCCTCGAGTTCTAATCAACAATGAATCTACAAAATAGACAAGGAAATTAAGAAGCAACATTAAAATGAAGGTGTGTCCAAACTTTTCACTCTTAGTGTACATCAGATGTACAATATCAATCATGAACATTCTGGGTTACACAACAACAAAAGAAAGACTCACAGCTTTGAAGGACTCACTTTTTCATTTGTGTAATTTTACACATGTGGCTTACATCCTTTTACAAGTTTTCTATAATGTTTTGCCCCATGAATGTTTTTTTAAAGCATTAACATATTGTTAAATTTAAATATTCTGTTAGGAAATATACCTAACAAAATCTTTTTAAAGGTGTAAAATTTCCTATGCCATGATCTACAGAGTACTGAAACAAACACTGTCATAGGAACAAAAGTCCTTTTTTAAAAAATAAAAAAATAGTATATTTATTTACATTTCTCTGCAACTGTTGGTTCTATGGTTTGTGCTGTAGATTGCTGGGCTGTAATCTGTGGAGCTGAGGCTTGTGTGGTTGTAGCATTTGGAGCTGTGGTCTGTGAGGCTGGGTCTGCTGCTGTGGTCGGGTCTGCCATTGTGGTCTGTGAGGCCTGGTCTGCTGCTGTTGTGGTCTGTGAGGCTGGGTCTGCTGTTGTGGTCTGTGAGGCTGGGTCTGCTGTTGTGGTTTGTGAGGCTGGGTCTGCTGTTGTGGTCGGGTCTGCTGTTGTGGTTTGTGAGGCTGGGTCTGCTGCCGTTGTGGTCTGTGAGGCCTGGTCTGCTGTTATGGTCTTTGAGGCTGGGTCGGCTGCTGTTTTGGATTCGGTTTGTAGAGCTGTAGCATGTTCTGGTGCTGTAGCACTTGTGGCTGGTTCTGGTGGTTCGTTCACTTTCTGTGCTGTTGCTCCTGACTCTGGTTCTGATACCGTTATTGGTATACCTTGTGGAACTGGAGATGGATGTTGTGTTTGAACTGGTAGTGATGTAAGTGATGCCATTGGTGCTGTAGCCTGTGTAGCTCTAGGAGGAGGTGCTGGTGCTACCGCCACTGGTGCTGCTGTAGCCTGTGAAGCTAGAGCAGATGCTGGTGCTGCTGGACCTGGTTGTGCTGTTAGTAATGTGGCTGCTGTTTTCTTTAAACCCCGGTGTGGCACTCTTGGCATGCTGTCTTTGCTTAACTTTAGTTGGTCAATATTTACTTTTGGAATGATTGTCCCATTGGAATCCTGAAGATCTGCACTTTTACCTTGGATTGCTGTAATAATGTAAGGGCCTAAAAAGTTTGCTTCAAGTTTCCCCCCTTTCCTCTGCTGGCTTCTTATGTTAGCTCTTAAAACTTTGTCACCAACTTTGAAGACGACATCTCTCTTCATCATTTTTATTTTGCCCTTTGTTTTTTCCTGAGCTTTGACCACGTTGTCCTTCACCAGTTCCAACAGTTTTTGATGCTTTTGAATGTCTTCCGACACCTCCTCCTGCCCCACAATGTCTTCCACAGTCTCATCAACCTTTGAATCAAAAGACATGTCTATCATTACTATAATTTGTGTAAGATACACAGATAATACATAAAAGAACTGAGAAATACAGTGAAAATTTACATTAAGTGTCTTTGGTAAGGTTTTAAGACACAATGTATTTCTGGCAAAGCTTCAGTGTATCCTGGGATTGATTGGACATGAAGAAAACTGTTATTAAGGGGTCTTTTTGTCCGTGTAGTTTGTCACAGACAAAAAGACATACCATGAACTCTTCTGGGATTTCGGAAGGATAGCGAGCCTCTCTGCCAAACATTAGGTAATAAGGCGAGTATTTGGTGGTCACTTGTTTTTTAGTTCTGAGTCCAAACATTACAGCATCCAGGTACTCATCCCACATTTCTGGTTGGTCGCCAACGACTTTACACAGGGCTCTGACAATGAAAGCACATAGAAGACATTCATATGAAAGATCATTTACATTTTTTAATAGTTTAATGTCATGCATTAATGTTTTGTTTGAAGGGAACCCCCATAAATGTATAACATGTACTCCAAGAATTTACCTCTGGATGGTGCCATTCATTTTCTCCACCAGCCCATTCGTTTGAGGGTGATAAGGGGAGCAGAGGCTTCTTTTAATTTTTAACAGTCCGCAAACCCTTTTGTTGAGCTGCAAAAGAAAGTTATATACACTGGCTATAAGCACATTACAATAAGAATTTAAATAAACAGCTGTCATACTAATATCTCAACAACAGATTTATAAAGACCAGAAAATTAACCATTTTCAAAAGATTATTCAAATATGAGTTCACATATTTTTGCCAAAGACTAGAGTGCTTACAGAATTGACAAATTCTTTGCCTTGGTCAGTAAGAATCCTTTTCAGGGCTTCGAACTGGTGGACGAATTTTATGAGACAGTTTGTCACTTCCCCGGCTGATTTTGACTTTAAAGGGTATGCTTGTGGCCATTTTGTAAAATAATCAATAAAAACACATATGTATTGATGTCCATTGTTGGTTTCAGTAGGTTTTCCAATGAGGTCCATCCCAACCAGTTCAAATGGCTGAGAGACCTTAAAAAGAAAATCATAGTTAAGTTAATAATACTGAAATTACACAGAATGCTAGTCTACTGTTATAATTTTTTCAAGTATATAATCAGTAGGTTTCTAAGCAATGAAAACATTGTGTGATTAAATGTGATTATTTGCTATGGTCGATGACTAACCTTTATCGGAATGTATTCTGCTAGTTTTTTAATTGTTGCAGCACTTGCCTGGCAAAGTGCGCACTGTGAAACCTAATCAAAAATAAAAGCAATTCAATAACAAACACAATAGTTGATGATCAAGGTTTACATAACTTATTTTGAGAGATACAGAAACATTGCTGTGTTCCTCTTAAAATAATTTAGCTGTAGTCGAATTACATAGAGTTTGTTTTGGAGTACCCACCCAATTATTGATGTCGACTGACATCCCTGGCCAGTAGAACCGCTTTGAAATGGCTTCTCTTGTTTTTGTTTGCCCGCAATGGGCCCCAGTGGGACTGGCATGAAAATCTAAAAAAATTGTGTTTGCCTCATCAGCCCCACAGACTACCGTTGTCTTTATGGTTTTGTCTGTGCCTTTGTAGCGCCAGTAAAACAGCTGCTCCCCTAAACATAAACAAGAAAATAGAAAAGTTTATTATAACTGTTTAAACCACGACAGGTCTATATGTGGTAAAAGTCATGACAATACATCTTGAATGTAATGAATCAATTATGTATGTGATATAATTTTGGGGTGACTATTGGACTGGTTATCTATATTTATGACAGTATGACTACTTCAGAAACCAAAAACATTATGCCACACACAAGACTGTATTACTGATACTAAAAAAAGTGATGGGTGTATAAAGTCATTATGACTAATGGCCTTCAGATATCATGGATTTATTTTTAATACAAATATCAATTCGAAGTAGTTTAATTCCAAATTTCCTGCTGTCAGTAATTTTCCACATATGTAATTTAAAGACATAAAGACATAACAGTGGGTACACCTGCGTAAAAGGGTGTGGCACATACCACTCCAAAAGTAATTACGACGTAATATATTGTAGTTAAGCTATAACAGGACAAAAACAGTTCTTAGTTAACGCTGTCTACTTAATAGCAAACCTTAAAACTTTTGCTTTAATAAACGCACATGTGCCTATTAACCGGGGTTAACTAGGTCAAAGAAAGGTCAAGCTAATTAAATCGGTTAGTGCATATTAAGACTACACATTATGCCATTGTATATGTATTAACAATATCAGAAGGAGAGAGGCACTGAGGCACCGTCTTCCGCCCCCCGACGCTCCTGCTGTGCCTCCTCCTTCTGACATTATTTACATTATTGTATTTTGCACAACTCTGTTGCTTGTGAAGCTCGCACACAAGAATTTCACTCACATGTGCTGTACCAATGTACCTGCACATGTGATGTGACAATAAAAGTGATTTGATTTGATTTGATTTGACAAGAACTGCCTACAGAACAAGCATGAATGATGCCTGAGTGGACACACACAACTCACAAGTTCCTGGCTCTGTCGGCTCCTCTGCAGAGGGTTTCCCTAAGAAGGTGGACCTAGCAGGGTCACCAGGGGACGGGGAGCTGTGCCTCACGGCCCTCACTTCGTCGGAGAAACCCTCATGCAGAGTTCAGAAACTTGTGTGTTGAGTATGTCTTTGTGAGCCTCCACCATTTACTGGTGGGTGCAGCCTGAACTGTCTAGAGACAGACCAGACCAGCTGCACAACACAGACA
Source organism: Simochromis diagramma (assembly GCF_900408965.1). Classification (NCBI taxonomy): domain Eukaryota; kingdom Metazoa; phylum Chordata; class Actinopteri; order Cichliformes; family Cichlidae; genus Simochromis; species Simochromis diagramma. The sequence goes on along the minus strand of NW_024387200.1, from coordinate 304,563 downwards.
CTTCAAACCTGAGGACAAATCTAAGAGAAGAGAAAAAGGAAAGGAAACTTAGCTTAGAACCATGCAGCGCTACAGGAGACGGCAGCACTGCAGAGGTGAGGACCGGCACCTGTTTGAAAGAGACAAATACACACAAACACACACAACAACAGACGAGAAACAAACACAGAGAGAGGAAAAAGTGGTTATACAGAACTTGAGGACATTACCTACATGTAAATATTTAAAAATAATTATAAATTTGTTGGGTTTTCTTTAACAATGTCAGAAGGAGAGAGGCACTGAGGCACCGTCTTCCGCCCCCTGACGCTCCTGCTGTGCCTCCTCCTTCTGACAGGAACTGCCTACAGAACAAGCATGAATGATGCCTGAGTGGACACACACAACTCACAAGTTCCTGGCTCTGTCGGCTCCTCTGCAGAGGGTTTCCCTAAGAAGGTGGACCTAGCAGGGTCACCAGGGGACGGGGAGCTGTGCCTCACGGCCCTCACTTCAGTCGGAGAAACCCTCATGCAGAGTTCAGAAACTTGTGTGTTGAGTATGTCGCTGTGAGCCTCCACCATTTACTGGTGGGTGCAGCCTGAACTGTCTAGAGACAGACCAGACCAGCTGCACAACACAGACACTTCAAACCTGAGGACAAAAACTAAGAGAACAGAAAAAGGAAAGGAAACTTAGCTTAGAACCATGCAGCGCTACAGGAGACGGCAGCACTGCAGAGGTGAGGACCGGCACCTGTTTGAAAGAGACAAATACACACAAACACACACAACAACAGACGAGAAACAAACACAGAGAGAGGAAAAAGTGGTTATACAGAACTTGAGGACATTACCTACATGTAAATATATAAATAATTATAAATTTGTTGGGTTTTCTTTAACAATGTCAGAAGGAGAGAGGCACTGAGGCACCGTCTTCCGCCCCCCGACGCTCCTGCTGTGCCTCCTCCTTCTGACAGGAACTGCCTACAGAACAAGCATGAATGATGCCTGAGTGGACACACACAACTCACAAGTTCCTGGCTCTGTCGGCTCCTCTGCAGAGGGTTTCCCTAAGAAGGTGGACCTAGCAGGGTCACCGGGGGACGGGGAGCTGTGCCTCACGGCCCTCACTTCGTCGGAGAAACCCTCATGCAGAGTTCAGAAACTTGTGTGTTGAGTATGTCGCTGTGAGCCTCCACCATTTACTGGTGGGTGCAGCCTGAACTGTCTAGAGACAGACCAGACCAGCTGCACAACACAGACACTTCAAACCTGAGGACAAAATCTAAGAGAACAGAAAAAGGAAAGGAAACTTAGCTTAGAACCATGCAGCGCTACAGGAGACGGCAGCACTGCAGAGGTGAGGACCGGCACCTGTTTGAAAGAGACAAATACACACAAACACACACAACAACAGACGAGAAACAAACACAGAGAGAGGAAAAAGTGGTTATACAGAACTTGAGGACATTACCTACATGTAAATATATAAATAATTATAAATTTGTTGGGTTTTCTTTAACAATGTCAGAAGGAGAGAGGCACTGAGGCACCGTCTTCCGCCCCCCGACGCTCCTGCTGTGCCTCCTCCTTCTGACAGGAACTGCCTACAGAACAAGCATGAATGATGCCTGAGTGGACACACACAACTCACAAGTTCCTGGCTCTGTCGGCTCCTCTGCAGAGGGTTTCCCTAAGAAGGTGGACCTAGCAGGGTCACCGGGGGACGGGGAGCTGTGCCTCACGGCCCTCACTTCGTCGGAGAAACCCTCATGCAGAGTTCAGAAACTTGTGTGTTGAGTATGTCGCTGTGAGCCTCCACCATTTACTGGTGGGTGCAGCCTGAACTGTCTAGAGACAGACCAGACCAGCTGCACAACACAGACACTTCAAACCTGAGGACAAAATCTAAGAGAACAGAAAAAGGAAAGGAAACTTAGCTTAGAACCATGCAGCGCTACAGGAGACGGCAGCACTGCAGAGGTGAGGACCGGCACCTGTTTGAAAGAGACAAATACACACAAACACACACAACAACAGACGAGAAACAAACACAGAGAGAGGAAAAAGTGGTTATACAGAACTTGAGGACATTACCTACATGTAAATATATAAATAATTATAAATTTGTTGGGTTTTCTTTAACAATGTCAGAAGGAGAGAGGCACTGAGGCACCGTCTTCCGCCCCCCGACGCTCCTGCTGTGCCTCCTCCTTCTGACAGGAACTGCCTACAGAACAAGCATGAATGATGCCTGAGTGGACACACACAACTCACAAGTTCCTGGCTCTGTCAGCTCCTCTGCAGAGGGTTTCCCTAAGAAGGTGGACCTAGCAGGGTCACCGGGGGACGGGGAGCTGTGCCTCACGGCCCTCACTTCGTCGGAGAAACCCTCATGCAGAGTTCAGAAACTTGTGTGTTGAGTATGTCGCTGTGAGCCTCCACCATTTACTGGTGGGTGCAGCCTGAACTGTCTAGAGACAGACCAGACCAGCTGCACAACACAGACACTTCAAACCTGAGGACAAAATCTAAGAGAACAGAAAAAGGAAAGGAAACTTAGCTTAGAACCATGCAGCGCTACAGGAGACGGCAGCACTGCAGAGGTGAGGACCGGCACCTGTTTGAAAGAGACAAATACACACAAACACACACAACAACAGACGAGAAACAAACACAGAGAGAGGAAAAAGTGGTTATACAGAACTTGAGGACATTACCTACATGTAAATATATAAATAATTATAAATTTGTTGGGTTTTCTTTAACAATGTCAGAAGGAGAGAGGCACTGAGGCACCGTCTTCCGCCCCCCGACGCTCCTGCTGTGCCTCCTCCTTCTGACAGGAACTGCCTACAGAACAAGCATGAATGATGCCTGAGTGGACACACACAACTCACAAGTTCCTGGCTCTGTCAGCTCCTCTGCAGAGGGTTTCCCTAAGAAGGTGGACCTAGCAGGGTCACCGGGGGACGGGGAGCTGTGCCTCACGGCCCTCACTTCGTCGGAGAAACCCTCATGCAGAGTTCAGAAACTTGTGTGTTGAGTATGTCGCTGTGAGCCTCCACCATTTACTGGTGGGTGCAGCCTGAACTGTCTAGAGACAGACCAGACCAGCTGCACAACACAGACACTTCAAACCTGAGGACAAAATCTAAGAGAACAGAAAAAGGAAAGGAAACTTAGCTTAGAACCATGCAGCGCTACAGGAGACGGCAGCACTGCAGAGGTGAGGACCGGCACCTGTTTGAAAGAGACAAATACACACAAACACACACAACAACAGACGAGAAACAAACACAGAGAGAGGAAAAAGTGGTTATACAGAACTTGAGGACATTACCTACATGTAAATATATAAATAATTATAAATTTGTTGGGTTTTCTTTAACAATGTCAGAAGGAGAGAGGCACTGAGGCACCGTCTTCCGCCCCCCGACGCTCCTGCTGTGCCTCCTCCTTCTGACAGGAACTGCCTACAGAACAAGCATGAATGATGCCTGAGTGGACACACACAACTCACAAGTTCCTGGCTCTGTCGGCTCCTCTGCAGAGGGTTTCCCTAAGAAGGTGGACCTAGCAGGGTCACCGGGGGACGGGGAGCTGTGCCTCACGGCCCTCACTTCGTCGGAGAAACCCTCATGCAGAGTTCAGAAACTTGTGTGTTGAGTATGTCGCTGTGAGCCTCCACCATTTACTGGTGGGTGCAGCCTGAACTGTCTAGAGACAGACCAGACCAGCTGCACAACACAGACACTTCAAACCTGAGGACAAAATCTAAGAGAACAGAAAAAGGAAAGGAAACTTAGCTTAGAACCATGCAGCGCTACAGGAGACGGCAGCACTGCAGAGGTGAGGACCGGCACCTGTTTGAAAGAGACAAATACACACAAACACACACAACAACAGACGAGAAACAAACACAGAGAGAGGAAAAAGTGGTTATACAGAACTTGAGGACATTACCTACATGTAAATATATAAATAATTATAAATTTGTTGGGTTTTCTTTAACAATGTCAGAAGGAGAGAGGCACTGAGGCACCGTCTTCCGCCCCCCGACGCTCCTGCTGTGCCTCCTCCTTCTGACAGGAACTGCCTACAGAACAAGCATGAATGATGCCTGAGTGGACACACACAACTCACAAGTTCCTGGCTCTGTCGGCTCCTCTGCAGAGGGTTTCCCTAAGAAGGTGGACCTAGCAGGGTCACCGGGGGACGGGGAGCTGTGCCTCACGGCCCTCACTTCGTCGGAGAAACCCTCATGCAGAGTTCAGAAACTTGTGTGTTGAGTATGTCGCTGTGAGCCTCCACCATTTACTGGTGGGTGCAGCCTGAACTGTCTAGAGACAGACCAGACCAGCTGCACAACACAGACACTTCAAACCTGAGGACAAAATCTAAGAGAACAGAAAAAGGAAAGGAAACTTAGCTTAGAACCATGCAGCGCTACAGGAGACGGCAGCACTGCAGAGGTGAGGACCGGCACCTGTTTGAAAGAGACAAATACACACAAACACACACAACAACAGACGAGAAACAAACACAGAGAGAGGAAAAAGTGGTTATACAGAACTTGAGGACATTACCTACATGTAAATATATAAATAATTATAAATTTGTTGGGTTTTCTTTAACAATGTCAGAAGGAGAGAGGCACTGAGGCACCGTCTTCCGCCCCCCGACGCTCCTGCTGTGCCTCCTCCTTCTGACAGGAACTGCCTACAGAACAAGCATGAATGATGTCTGAGTGGACACACACAACTCACAAGTTCCTGGCTCTGTCAGCTCCTCTGCAGAGGGTTTCCCTAAGAAGGTGGACCTAGCAGGGTCACCGGGGGACGGGGAGCTGTGCCTCACGGCCCTCACTTCAGCGGAGAAACCCTCATGCAGAGTTCAGAAACTTGTGTGTTGAGTATGTCGCTGTGAGCCTCCACCATTTACTGGTGGGTGCAGCCTGAACTGTCTAGAGACAGACCAGACCAGCTGCACAACACAGACACTTCAAACCTGAGGACAAAAACTAAGAGAACAGAAAAAGGAAAGGAAACTTAGCTTAGAACCATGCAGCGCTACAGGAGACGGCAGCACTGCAGAGGTGAGGACCGGCACCTGTTTGAAAGAGACAAATACACACAAACACACACAACAACAGACGAGAAACAAACACAGAGAGAGGAAAAAGTGGTTATACAGAACTTGAGGACATTACCTACATGTAAATATATAAATAATTATAAATTTGTTGGGTTTTCTTTAACAATGTCAGAAGGAGAGAGGCACTGAGGCACCGTCTTCCGCCCCCCGACGCTCCTGCTGTGCCTCCTCCTTCTGACAGGAACTGCCTACAGAACAAGCATGAATGATGTCTGAGTGGACACACACAACTCACAAGTTCCTGGCTCTGTCAGCTCCTCTGCAGAGGGTTTCCCTAAGAAGGTGGACCTAGCAGGGTCACCGGGGGACGGGGAGCTGTGCCTCACGGCCCTCACTTCGTCGGAGAAACCCTCATGCAGAGTTCAGAAACTTGTGTGTTGAGTATGTCGCTGTGAGCCTCCACCATTTACTGGTGGGTGCAGCCTGAACTGTCTAGAGACAGACCAGACCAGCTGCACAACACAGACACTTCAAACCTGAGGACAAAATCTAAGAGAACAGAAAAAGGAAAGGAAACTTAGCTTAGAACCATGCAGCGCTACAGGAGACGGCAGCACTGCAGAGGTGAGGACCGGCACCTGTTTGAAAGAGACAAATACACACAAACACACACAACAACAGACGAGAAACAAACACAGAGAGAGGAAAAAGTGGTTATACAGAACTTGAGGACATTACCTACATGTAAATATATAAATAATTATAAATTTGTTGGGTTTTCTTTAACAATGTCAGAAGGAGAGAGGCACTGAGGCACCGTCTTCCGCCCCCCGACGCTCCTGCTGTGCCTCCTCCTTCTGACAGGAACTGCCTACAGAACAAGCATGAATGATGCCTGAGTGGACACACACAACTCACAAGTTCCTGGCTCTGTCAGCTCCTCTGCAGAGGGTTTCCCTAAGAAGGTGGACCTAGCAGGGTCACCGGGGGACGGGGAGCTGTGCCTCACGGCCCTCACTTCGTCGGAGAAACCCTCATGCAGAGTTCAGAAACTTGTGTGTTGAGTATGTCGCTGTGAGCCTCCACCATTTACTGGTGGGTGCAGCCTGAACTGTCTAGAGACAGACCAGACCAGCTGCACAACACAGACACTTCAAACCTGAGGACAAAATCTAAGAGAACAGAAAAAGGAAAGGAAACTTAGCTTAGAACCATGCAGCGCTACAGGAGACGGCAGCACTGCAGAGGTGAGGACCGGCACCTGTTTGAAAGAGACAAATACACACAAACACACACAACAACAGACGAGAAACAAACACAGAGAGAGGAAAAAGTGGTTATACAGAACTTGAGGACATTACCTACATGTAAATATATAAATAATTATAAATTTGTTGGGTTTTCTTTAACAATGTCAGAAGGAGAGAGGCACTGAGGCACCGTCTTCCGCCCCCCGACGCTCCTGCTGTGCCTCCTCCTTCTGACAGGAATGCCTACAGAACAAGCTTGAATGATGCCTGAGTGGACACAACACACTCACAAGTTCCTGGCTCTGTCGGCTCCTCTGCAGAGGGTTTCCCTAAGAAGGTGGACCTAGCAGGGTCCCGGGGACGGGGAGCTGTGCCTCACGGCCCTCACTTCGTCGGAGAAACCTCATGCAGAGTTCAGAAAACTTGTGTGTTGAGTATGTCTTGTGAGCCTCCACCATTACTGGTGGGTGCAGCCGGAACTGTCTAGAGACAGACCAGACCAGCTGCACAACAAAGACACTTCAAACCTGAGGACAAATCTAGAGAACAGAAAAAGGAAAGGAAACTTAGCTTAGAACCATGCAGCGCTACAGGAGACGGCAGCACTGCAGAGGTGAGGACGGCACCTGTTTGAAAGAGACAAG